>NC_141693.1:1889084552-1890284552 GCF_964263255.1 Lissotriton vulgaris | reverse complement strand
AGCACAGCATTTTATACCTAAAAAGTCTTTGTTCTCTAAAGTCGCAAATCACTGACTCCAGTCAGAACCAGTTTGGTGTGGGCGGGGAGCACTTGGTTTACGAGGCGACATCCTGCCCTTTCAGAATGAGGGGGTCTGCTATCAGACACCCAGTGGGAGGTGGAGCCATCACTCACCTTGCCAGGCACAGCCCTGCTCGGATCAAAGAGTCACCCCTCCCCATGCTCTGAATACTGATCTCTCTCTCCAGCCAGGTCTGACCCAGCTGGCCCTGCTGCTCCAAAACCAGATGGCCAATACACATACTCGCAACAGCCTACAGCAAAGCTTAGGCAAGAAACTGCGCATTTTCAGGAAAGTTATTTCAAAACATGTAATATATAAACAGTCCTTACTAAAAAGTGCCCCTCAATGTCCCGAGCATAAACATATCAAACTCGAGGTTCCTATCGGGTTCCTAGGGCCAGATAGGATGATAGTAAGTAATCCTTATTCAGCCCATCCTGGTCTATGAGAATGGATCGTTTCGCAGTAGCGACAGTTAAATGGAGGGTAACTCACTATTGACACAGGCTACACAGATGTAAGCATTATGGTTATCCTTATTCATACAGTCATTTATATACATGGAGCATTCGTGCTGTGGCACTGAGTAGCAGTGGCAGGGCGCCCAGAACATCTAAATCCAGCCAATATAAAAGACAGGGAGAATAGAGAGGAAGGGAGACCCACGCCAATGATGCCAGGTCTAACAGGAAAATAGATTACCGGTTCAAAGTGTGTATGTATATAGGCCCAGGTGAGTATGGTGTTTTAGAAATATCCTGAACAGGTAATCTTGCGCCATCAGACCCACGCCGATGATGCCAGGTCTAACAACTATTAAGGAAGGAAATCACAAGATTTGTTGGATGAATTCCTATATTTGGGACTTCTACAATGGAAAAATAGTTTTGCAATTTTTTTAAATTGAGTTTGCTAACAGCTTCAGAACCTGTCTGAACTCCCACTGTCAAACTTATTTACAGATATTTGCAGTCATAGGGACAACCTGGCAATATACATTTTGACATTGATGGTGATCTGCACTAACTAAGATACTGGGTACTTAGTTTGTGATGTAAGTTCGAGACTGCCAAGCATCCTTGACTCTCCAGATAGCTTGGTTGAGCAGTCAATGCATAGCTTAAAAAAGGTGGTATGAAGGTTGACATGAGGTAGAGGATAACACAGTGATTGTATCTGCAATAATAACGGAATATCAAGACAAATAGAGGTAAAATGGTGTTTCCTGGATGAAAAAGATATAAATATAATTAGACAACATAATACAATACAATTCAGTTGCAACACTGTACAACTAACTTACACACTGAGGGCCTGATTCACAAAGGTAAACTTACATGGTTGTGTAAGTTTACTCTTTTTTGGTATTCACAAGCAAGAAGCAAGAAGTTGATAGGAACATTACGACTGATGACGCTCCACAATCTGAGCAGAGAATTCCGCACATAAAAAGATAGGACAGTCCTATCTTTTTAGGTGCTAAGTTCTCTCTCCAGAATGCGGAGTCTGATAAATTACAATTTTGTTAATATCAAAGAAGAGTAAACTACACAAAAGGTGTAAGTTTACCTTTATGAATCGGGACCACTGTGATCTGTTTGCAATATAGGAATCTGAATACTGCCTTGTTTTATTATTTTTTTTAAATATGTTTTTTAATATTTTACAAACAACGCATGGCAAGCATACATCAGTGGTTAGCATCTGTACCGTACATCGTATGAGCATTCCCAACATCCCAACATTCTTCCTCAATGGACCCTTATTTCTTTACCGTTTTAATATAATATTGGTCACTGGACTGCAGGCGTCTCGATGTACTCATGCATATGTTATTAGGAACACATTGGCAGCCACTTATTGCCTACGTTTGACAGTGCAAGTCATATAAATAACAATAAGCCATCGGAATCAAACTCCCTCCCCCTCCCTCTGCAGCCGCTGTGTCCAGGTCCCTAATCTCCTATTACTGTAGTATTGGCAGTTCCTTTATGTCTTGTTTCTGGATGTTTGGGAGACAGAACCCACTATTCCTGGTGCATCTCAGAATACCCGAGTCATTCACCACATGGTTAGGCCTATAGCTCCATCCCTGCTCTGTGAGCAATCAAGGGGAACCCCTTGGGGCCTCCCCAGCAGGATCCCCCTCCGAGTCAGTCTCTGGCATCTGTAATGCTATTACTAGCGCTTCCCACGCCCTTGCAACGTCCATCGCCTTTTCATTATTAGAACTTATAGCCTGTTGCAATCTAACTGTGCTCTCACTCCTAGCCCATTTAAGTAGTTCAGATTTCCACTTCCCTATGTTAGGCCCTCACCGTGACTTCCATTGGGCTGTGATTTCTCTCTTAGCTAGCAGTAGGCCTACGTCCAGAAACTTGCTCGTGATTTTCGTTTTGGGAGTATGCAGAAACCAATGCAATATACAGGTGCCCATGTAAATTTCTATGCAGCACTCTGTAACTCCACAAAGCTGTTCGACTACCTCCTGTCCGCAACTCCACAGCATATGATGTAGCTCCGCCCTTCCTAAGCTCCAGCGTGGGCACTGGGCAGTTTCTATCTGAAAATACCGATTAATCTTGGCCGGAGTCAAAGAAGCCCTATGCAATATAAAGAATTGTATTAATTGAAATCTGGCATTCCTAGTACCCTTCCAGGCCCTCCGAACCAATTGCGCCCAAGTTGTTTCCGGTATTTCCTTCCGAAGATCCTCCTCCCATTTTCTCTGTAATTCTTGCAGCGGCTGCAGGCCTTCTGTGACCAGTCGCCAGTAGAGCCAAGTAACCGCCTTAAACGTCCCCGCCGCCATGACAACATATTGGCATGCCATAGAGGTCCGTGGTTCTGAATGCCCCTCCTTCCAGTGGCATTGAATTGCCTAGATCAGGGCTGCATGCAGCAAATAATCCCCTCGCAGAAGATCATACCTGTCCTGCAGCGCTTGAAAAGGTAGTAATACCCCGCGTTCGTACAAGTCACCTATTACCTGGACACCCATCGTCTCCCAATCTGCAAGTGCCGACCAACCCCCCCCATGAGGGAGGGCAGTACACATGCCCAAGGGAATCTCTGGGGCATATGGGCGGCTAATGCCAGCTCTGCGCTGGAACCGGTACCAACACTGTCTCAGCATCCGCGTCTCAGCGGTCAGTGACCCAAGGTGCAGGCGTTGCTGTAATATTGTAAATTAGATCACGTGAAACGGAAGCCACCGACACTCTGGACCGTCTGGGCCCCGAAACTCTCGAGCCACCAAATGAGTGAGCCACTGTAGCTGAGCCGCCAAGTAATAAAGTTCGAAGTCTGGCATCCCTAGGCCCCCATCCGCTTGCGGTCTCATAATTGTAGGCAAAACCACCCGCCTTCTGCCATGTCCCCATAGGAAGCCGCTAACTATCGTTCTAAGCTGCCTGAAGATTGCCCCCGGTATCCACAGTGGCAATGTCCTAAAATATTATAACAGGCGGGGTTGTAGCACCATCTTCAGGAGTGCCACCCTGCCAGCCACCGAAAGTGGCTGGCATGTTTGGGAGACAATACCCACTATTCCTGGTGCATCTCAGAATACCCCAGTCATTCACCACATGGTTAGGCCTATAGCTCCATCCCTGCTCTGTGAGCAATCAAGGGGAACCCCTTGGGGCCTCCCCAGCAGGATCCCCCTCCGAGTCAGTCTCTGGCATCTGTAATGCTATTACTAGCGCTTCCCATGCCCTTACAACGTCCATCGCCTTTTCATTATTAGAACTTATAGCCTGTTGCAATCTAACTGTGCTCTCACTCCTAGCCCATTTAAGTAGTTCCGATTTCCACTTCCCTATGTTAGGCCCTCACCGTGACTTCCATTGGGCCGTGATTTCTCTCTTAGCTAGCAGTAAGCCTACGTCCAGAAACTTGCTTGTGATTTTCGTTTTGGGAGTATGCGGAAACCAATGCAATATACAGGTGCCCATGTAAATTTCTATGCAGCACTCTGTAACTCCACAAAGCTGTTTGACTACCTCCTTCCAGTACGTTCCTAACTGTCCGCAACTCCACAGCATATGATGTAGCTCCGCCCTTCCTAAGCTCCAGCGTGGGCACTGGGCAGTTTCTATCTGAAAATACCGATTAATCTTGGCCAGAGTCAAATAAGCCCTATGCAATATAAAGAATTGTATTAATTGAAATCTGGCATTCCTAGTACCCTTCCAGGCCCTCCGAACCAATTGCGTCCAAGTTGCTTCCGGTATTTCCTTCCCAAGATCCACCTCCCATTTTCTCTGTAATTCTTGCAGCGGCTGCAGGCCTTCTGTGACCAGTCGCCAGTAGAGCCAAGTAACCGCCTTAAACGTCCCCGCCGCCATGACAACATATTGGCATGCCATAGAGGTCCGTGGTTCTGAATGCCCCTCCTTCCAGTGGCATTGTATTGCCGAGATCAGGGCTGCATGCAGCAAATAATCCCCTCGCGGCAGATCATACCTGTCCTGCAGCGCTTGAAAAGGTAGTAATACCCCGTCTTCGTACAAGTCACCTATTACCTGGACACGCATCATCTCCCAATCTGCAAGTGCCGACCAATCCCCCCCATGAGGGAGGGCAGTACACATGCCCAAGGGAATCTCCGGGGCATATGGGCGGCTAATGCCAGCTCTTCGCTGGAACCGGTACCAACACTGTCTCAGCATCCGCGCCTCAGCGGTCAGTGACCCAAGGTGCAGGCGTTGCTGTAATATTGTAAATTAGATCACGTGAAGCGGAAGCCACCGACCCTCTGGACCGCCTGGGCCCCGAAACTCTCGAGCCACCAAATGAGTGAGCCCCTGTAGCTGAGCCGCCAAGTAATAAAGTTCGAAGTCTGGCATCCCTAGGCCCCCATCCGCTTGTGGTCTCATAATTGTAGGCAAAACCACCCGCCTTCTGCCATGTCCCCATAGGAAGCCGCTAACCATTGTTCTAAGCTTCCTGAAGATTGCCCCCGGTATCCACAGTGGCAATGTCCTAAAATAATATAACAGGCGAGGTAGTAGCACCATCTTCAGGAGTGCCACCCTGCCAGCCACCGAAAGTGGAGGAGCACTCCAAAAAGCCAGGCATAGTCAGGCATAGCCAGTCCACGTATGCCCCGTCCCACATTCCCTTCCAGCACATCAGCAGGTGCATGATATATATTGGTCCCAAGATAGGGTAAACAGTTCGGTTCCCACTGAATTCCTGCTATCTGAGTAGGGCCTGACGCTGCTGGAGTCACCGGGAAGAGACACGTCTTGTATAGGGATATATACTGCTCGTCGCCCTGCAAGGCCAGGCCCTGGTAGTGCCGCCCCATCCTAGCATTTGGCTGGCCAGACTGCTTAGAATTACAATTAGAACCCACATAGCCAATGAGTGCTGCGTGGCCAAGCCTTTTTTTAGCAAAACATTTATTTTTAGTTAAAAGACAATTCTTCAAAGTTCATGAGAACATGACATCAAAGGAAAAACACACCGTCAAAACAGTTAAGTCAAAAAACAAAAACAAGCAATTGTGTGCACCATGAATACAAAATATACAGTCATGAATACTCAATCTTTATACATTAACTAGACACTAAAAAGCAACTTAGAATTCCATACATACGATCCAAATCAATTGAAAATAAAGAACATATAACATGAAAAATCAAAGCAAGACCAGTCCTTTAACTGCAATAGCGGTGGACAGGCGGAATACAAGGTGGAAAACAACTGCCTGCCTATCCACAAAACCTGTGACTGCGTGTTCTGTCTGGTTGCACACAAGGGCCCACGTCGGTGGGGTAAATTGATCCCAAGTCGCACACTTCCTTCTTGTCACAGGCTGGGGGTCTACGCGTTTCGAACCGACATAGTTCTAGGTTCTCCTCAGGACAGGGAATGGGTAACGTATTCACTGTAGGGAGAGTTTAAAGGGATGGTGTCAAACTGGTGGTATCACAATGTACAGAACCTCTATGGCTCATCATAATTGCATGAACAGGAAAAAATTAGCTGCACCACGAGCACGATGGGTTGCACGGGTGGCAGCAAAAACTGTAGAACAGGACAATAGCTCTATATGAAGTAAATGAAAGGGAAGGCAGTCAGGGCGGATGATTTGCAAGCGGTGGCACACTAGCTGAGCTTGTGTATAAACAATAAAAGCTCAATTACCTGAACAGAATTGGTCGGTGTCAGAGGTTCAGGGCGTCCGCCCAGTGGTACGTTGTTGGAAAATGTGTCAACACTCACATCCTTTTAATGTGCTGGGGAAAGAAATTCAAGGAGTCGTGAGTGCCCGCAGCAATCGGCAGCCACCAGACGAATGGACAATAACCACAAAACAATGTATTCAAGTGCGGCGTTAAGCCTACCTGAACGCCGTCTGAAAACACGAACGGCTTCAGAAATCCTTTGACGGGTGGGGCGGGAATTAATCTGCCGCAGGGAATCACTGTGAAAGGCAAAAACCAGGCACATTAAGTGTTGTATGAGAGAGCAGATGCTTACTCTGCTGAGATCGGCGAACACTGTCAAGATACGACTTACATGTTAGTTGGGAATCGAGTCTGCTACTAAAGGCATTCAAGGAGTCCTTGGCGTGGGCTCGAAAACCGGGTGCTAAATGCTCACTCGGTAAGTTCCGCGAAAGCGAGAAAGGACACTACTGGGGACCGGGGCTGCTGGTACTAGAAGTCCAGCAGGTCAAGGTGTTAAATCTTGTCCAAATACTATTTGGTCAGGCGGATGCCGAGAGCGCAACTTAGTGTGAAGAACGGGGAGGATATTTTATAGAGTTTTTAACGTGCATCCCAACCTGAATGGCACATCTTGGCACACGCTTTTATATATCCTGCACTGGTTGCGGGAGTGACCTCAGTTTATGGGGCGTAACACCAACGCGGCACTTTAACATGAAATACGTATTATGACATTCTTTTTGTGTTTGTTGGAAAGCAAGATGTACACATCAGTAATGGCAATGAAGAGATCAAAAATTGTGATTATCACAGACAATGCATCAGTGCACAGAACATATATGAAATATATATACATAAATGATATATATATACTATTACATTTCCTTAAACAAGGTAGACTCATACCATTATGTACAGTTTCAAGATGAAATCAGAAACAAGTAGAAATAGGCGTCCAAGGTGCATCTAGTATTCTGAATATTATATAAATGCACTCACAACATTATGTGGTTCGATGTACTTGGACAACATCCAAGTGGTACAGATAGTTACAACTAAGCATAGCCACTGCTGGCCGAAAGGCCACTTCCCAGAACGGAACATAAAAGTCATAAGGAGTGTAAAAATGGAAAACACAAAAGGTTTGTGAAAATAAGACAATTACAATTACAAATAACAAGACTCTGACAGCCCCCCTTGTTTCTCACTTCATGCAACAAACACTCAGCCAATGACATTCAATGGACCGTGCTTGCGGTTATCAGAGGGGGCAGTGGAGACCCTGATGTACGCCTCTCTCAGAAAGAGGCTTACCTCATTCTGAAATTTGATACTTCAAACTCGGGACTGAACTAAATGTCTGAACTTGGTTATCTGCAATTCTAACCCTTTTTTCTGCGTTCAGCTCTAGCCGTGCTGCTTGGATTATGATTCATAATGGTCTTATTTTCACAATGGGCAGGTATAGTTGCTGAATATCCATTTTCTAAAATCGGTCCCCCATTCCAAAGTGTTTGATGGTGGCTTCTAAGTATTGCCAGTGTACCCTATTGAACGCCTCCATGGCATCGATAGATAGCAGTGTGCGTTCCAAATCCTGATTTTGGGCCTTATCTATGAGATGAATCAGTCTTTTGTGTTATCGCAATTTTGTCGGGTTGCAACAAAGCCCGCCTGGTCTGGGTCCACCAGTCCTGGCAGCATTGGGCCAAAACTTTCCACCAAGTTCCCGGTGAAGAGCTTCAGATCCACGTTTATGAAGGATATTGGTCGGGAGGAGGCACATTGCTTTCTATCCCTGCCAGGTTTCAGGATTACAACTATGGAAGCCAGGAAAATCATGGGTGGGACGTCAGCGGAGTCGGCAATTGCATTATATAGTTTAGTTAATATTGACGCTATGATATTACAAAAGGTTTTGTAAAATGTGGCCAAAAACACGTCTAGGCCTGGAGTTTTAAGAGGTTTGAGACGGGCAATAGTAGAAATCACATCATCTATACGAATCGGGCTGTCCAGTCTGGGCGCCTGGTCTGAGGTCAATTTGGCTAGGGTTGCCCCTTGGAGGTATGCCAATGATCCCTCCCCAGGAAGTTGTGCTGTGTACAGATCAGCTTAGGAATTACGGAACGTCTGTGTTATGTACAAGACATCAGTGTGTTCAGAGCCAGTCTAGTACCCCACCGTTTGAACAGTGGCCTCCTGGGTTTGCGCTCATAGTTTGTTAGCTAGAAGCCTTCCACGTCTGTTCCCCCCCCACGTAAAAGGAATGTCTCTGTGGCTGGGCAGCGTACTCCGCTCTGTCCATGTCCAGGTTAGCTAGCTGTGATCGCGCAGCTTCCAGCTGACGCCAGACCCATGGAGGCCTGTCCTCTTGTGAATGCAAACCAGCTTGAGCACTTGTTTGGAAAGATTGTCTCTTTTGTCCCTGGATATTTTGTTATCCAGAGAGGAAATTGCAATAAGGGCCCCTTCTGCCACTACCTTGAGGGTTCCTCTGAGGGTGGTGTTGGGGTCGGTGTGCATCTCGAAGTGCAGGTGTTCGGCAGTGCTGAGGGTGTCATCGGTGTTTGTCGAGACTTTGAGAGTGTTCCTGTGGACGATGGCGATTCCTCCTCCTACTCCCTTGTTGCGGTGATCTTATAGCCTTCTGGGATCGCTATGGCGAGGTCGGGTGCCGAAGAGGGGTTCAGTCAGGTCTCCGTCAGGAAGGCGACGCCTGGGGTGTTGGAGTCGAGTAGGTCCCAGAGTTCAACTGCGTGTTTGCGGGTGGAGCGGGTGTTGAGAAGGATGCATCTGAGGTAGTTGGGTTCTTTGGTAGGTGGGTTAGCGGGCCGGATGCTGGTGAAGCTGCAGTCCTGGCAGGAAAAGGGTCCTTGGTAGGGGTGGGCGGAATTTGCGTAATTACGTTACGCAAAACTGTAAAAAAATTCTGCGAACATGCAGAAATTCTGCGAACACGCCGAATTACGTGTTCGCAATAATTTTTTCCTGTTCGCAATCGCTATTTGCTTGCTCGGGGGAAAATATCTCGCGAACACGCATTTTGAGAACCCAAACAAGCAAAAATTGCGCAAAGTCGCGGAAGGTAGAATTTTGGGCAATTTTGCGTTCTCCGCGGAACGCAAAATTATCCAAATTCCGCAAATTCCGGGAGCGGAACGGAATTTACCACCCAGGCCTAGTCCTTGGGTGAGCTTTGGGGCAGCCAGGCAGCAGGTGCGTGGTCGTCTGGCGTTGAGTGCGTGGTGCGTGGAGGGTGCTGGAGTTGTAGGGGAGACGGTTGTCGTGGCGTTCAAGGGGGCCAGTGGTTCTGGTGCTGGGCATGGGCCAGGCACGGGCGGGCGCAAATGGGCTTACCGTATGCGCGCCTTCGGCTAGCTATCGGCGTGCCCTCTGCCCACGGCCATGCTGTGGCCGCCATATAAGGGAAGGTGGGAGGGAGGAGCCGCTGGGAGGCGGGAGCGGGGTGGCGAATGGGTGAGTGAGGGGGTGGGTCGCATAGAGGCACAGCGGGAAGAGAAGGCAAAGGGGTAATGGGGGAAGGGGCACCAAAAACAATTACCAAAGGGGCAACAGAAAGTAATTTAAAGCGGCACAAAACAGTCAACAAGTCAACACAAAGGATATAGCGCAATGCAAAAGAATACACGCAGGGAAGAGGGGGCGGCACACTTATGGATCGGCAGCAGTGGGCACAGAGGCAAGCATACACAGGCGCAGCTGTGCGGCGTGGGGAGCCGCATAACCTGCAAGCAGGGTCAGGGGTCGAAGTGGGGCCTCCAGAACCCGTGGCCTCCGATGCCCTTAGTAGCAGCTCTGAGGCACTTTCCTGGAACGTGGCACAGTGGGCGCAAGTGGAACCATGGCATGGCTCAGGCTAAATTCTTATGGAGCTTGTAGGGGGATGTGGTATGTTTGAAAAACAAAATACATATTCATGAGCCAATGTGTTTTTCCTTTAAGACAACCACAATTACTTATTTGCATGCAACTATATAGGGATGCATTGAGGTGAGGGCAACCTGTTTGGTGGCACCTGCGCTGACAAATTTAGCTTGGCTCAGGCAATTTACATATCAGAAGTATAGAGGGGGCCTTCCTTTATTAGGATAAATATGAAAATTAGTGAGCCAAGTTGATCTTCAGGCGAGAAAGGATGGTTACTTATTCGGTTATAACTACAGAGGAAAGCATTGGCTCGATAGTGGCACAGTGGGCACAAGTGAAACCGTGGCATGGCTCAGGCTAAATTCTTATGGAGCTTGTAGGGAGATGTGGTATGTTTGAAAAACAAAATTCATATTTGTGAGCCAATGTGTTTTTCCTATAAGACAGCCACAATTACTTATTTGCATGCAACTATATAGGAATGCATTGAGGTGAGGGCTACCAGTTTGGTGCCACCTGTGGTGACAAATTTAGCTTGGCTCAGGCAATTTACATATCAGAAGTATAGAGGGGGCCTTCCTTTATTAGGATCAATATGAAAATTAGTGAGCCAAGTTGATCTTCATGGGAGAAAGGATGGTTACTTATTCGAATAAACCTCCATAGGATAGCATTGGCTTGAAAGTGGCACAGTGGGCACAAGTGGAACCGTGGCGTGGCTCAGGCTAAATACTTATGGAGCTGTAGGGGGATGTGGTAGGTTTGAAAAACAAAATACATATTTGTGAGCCAATGTTTTTTTCCTATAAGACAACCACAATTACTTATTTGCATGCAACTGTATAGGAATGCATTGAGGTGAGGGCAACCAGTTTGGTGCCAACTTTGGTGACAAATTTAGCTCGGCTCAGGTAATTTACATATCAGAAGTATAGAGGGGGACTTCCTTTGTTAGGATCAATATGAAAATTAGTGAGCCAAGTTGATCTTCAGGCGAGAAAGGATGGTTACTTATTCGGTTATAACTAAAGAGGAAAGCATTGGCATGAAAGTGGCACAGTGGGCACAAGTGGAACCGTGGCATGGCTCAGGCTAAATACATATGGAGCCTGTAGGGGGATGTGGTATGTTTGAAAAACAAAATACATATTTGTGAGCCAATGTGTATTTCATATAAGACAACCACAATTACTTATTTGCATGCAATTATATAGGAATGCATTGAGGTGAGGGCAACCAGTTTGGTGCCACCTGTGGTGACAAATTTAGCTCGGCTCAGGCAATTTACATATCAGAAGTATAGCGGTGACCTTCCTTTATTAGAATCAATATGAAAATTAGTGAGCCAAGTTAATCTTCATGGAAGAAAGGATGGTTACTTATTCGTTTATAACTCCATGAGAACGCATTGGCTTGAAAGTGGCACAGTGGGCAAAAGTGGAACCGTGGCATGGATCAGGCTAAATCCTTATGGAGCTTGTAGGGGTATGTGGTAGGTTTGAAAAACAAAATACATATTTGTGAGCCAATGTTTTTTTCCTATAAGACAACCACAATTACTTATTTGCATGCAACTGTATAGGAATGCATGGAGGTGAGGGCAACCAGTTTGGTGCCACCTGTGGTGACAAATTTAGCTTGGCTCAGGCAATTTACATATCAGAAGTATAGAGGGGGCCTTCCTTTGTTAGGATCAATATGAAAATTAATGAGCCAAGTTGATCTTCATGGGAGAAAGGATGGTTACTTATTCGTTTATAACTCCATAGGAAAGCATTGGCTCGATAGTGGCACAGTGGGCACAAGTGAAACCGTGGCATGGCTCAGGCTAAATTCTTATGGAGCTTGTAGGGGGATGTGGTATGTTTGAAAAACAAAATACATATTTGTGAGCCAATGTGCTTTTCCTATAAGAGAACCACAATTACTTATTTGCATGCAACCATATAGGACTGCATTGAGGTGAGGGCTACCAGTTTGGTGCCACCTGTGGTGACAAATTTAGCTTGGCTCAGGCAATTTACATATCAGAAGTAAAGAGGGGGCCTTCCTTTATTAGGATCAATATGAAAATTAGTGAGCCAAGTTGATCTTCATTGGAGAAAGGATGGTTACTTATTCGAATAAACCTCCATAGGATAGCATTGGTTTGAAAGTGGCACAGTGGGCACAAGTGGAACCGTGGCGTGGCTCAGGCTAAATACTTATGGAGCCTGTAGGGGGATGTGGTAAGTTTGAAAAACAAAATACATTTTCATGAGCCAATGTGTTTTTCCTTTAAGACAACCACAATTACTTATTTGCATGCAACTATATAGGGATGCATTGAGGTGAGGGCAACCTGTTTGGTGGCACCTGCGGTGACAAATTTAGCTTGGCTCAGGCAATTTACATATCAGAAGTATAGAGGGGGACTTCCTTTGTTAGGATCAATATGAAAATTAGTGAGCCAAGTTGATCTTCAGGCGAGAAAGGATGGTTACTTATTCGGTTATAACTAAAGAGGAAAGCATTGGCATGAAAGTGGCACAGTGGGCACAAGTGGAACCGTGGCATGGCTCAGGCTAAATACATATGGAGCCTGTAGAGGGATGTGGTATGTTTGAAAAACAAAATACATATTTGTGAGCCAATGTGTATTTCATATAAGACAACCACAATTACTTATTTGCATGCAATTATATAGGAATGCATTGAGGTGAGGGCAACCAGTTTGGTGCCACCTGTGGTGACAAATTTAGCTCGGCTCAGGCAATTTACATATCAGAAGTATAGCGGTGACCTTCCTTTATTAGAATCAATATGAAAATTAGTGAGCCAAGTTAATCTTCATGGAAGAAAGGATGGTTACTTATTCGTTTATAACTCCATGAGAACGCATTGGCTTGAAAGTGGCACAGTGGGCACAAGTGGAACCGTGGCATGGATCAGGCTAAATCCTTATGGAGCTTGTAGGGGTATGTGGTAGGTTTGAAAAACAAAATACATATTTGTGAGCCAATGTTTTTTTCCTATAAGACAACCACAATTACTTATTTGCATGCAACTGTATAGGAATGCATTGAGGTGAGGGCAACCAGTTTGGTGCCACCTGTGGTGACAAATTTAGCTTCGCTCAGGCAATTTACATATCAGAAGTATAGAGGGGGCCTTACTTTATTAGGATCAATATGAAAATTAGTGAGCCAAGTTGATCTCATGGAAGAAAGTATGGTTACTTATTCGTTTATAACTCTATAGGAAAGCAAAGCGTTTTTTTTCTCCCTCTGCTTTAAAAGTAATTGTGTTGGCCATGGTACTGTCTCATATAGACTATGGTAACATAGTCTATAATGGGGCCCCCGCCTACGCGATCCATCGTTTGCAATTGGTGCAGAATCAGGCGGCTCGCCTGATTCACGGCCTACCCAATTACCATCGGGTCACCCCACTGCTCAAAGCATTACATTGGCTCCCAGTGAAAGAGCGTGCCCTTTTCAAACTCGGTTGCCTCACTTACCAGGCCAGATCGGTCACTGCTCCCGAATTCATCTGTTCTGCCATTAAGCCCTACTGCCCCGGCAGAGAACTTCGCTCCGCTCATTTGGCTCTCCTCACCATTCCTCGCTTTAAAAAACAGAGGGCGGGTGGAGCGAGATTCGCTGTCTTGGCTCCAACCTTCTGGAACTCCCTCCCGGCTACCCTGCGCACCTCACCTTCCTACCTCCTGTTTCGGAAGAATCTTAAAACCTTCCTCTTTACGCAAGCCTACCTGACTTAATTCCCTCTAGTTGCTGCCGTCCACTGTTCACCACTAGCGCCATGAAACCGCTGGGTAAACGAGCGCTGTACAAATGTTTTAAAATTCAAATTCATTGGCTTGAAAGTGGCACAGTGGGCACAAATGGAACAGTGGCGTGGCTCAGGCTAAATACATATGGAGTTTGTAGGGGGATGTGGTATGTTTGAAAAACAAAATACATATTCGTGAGCCAATGTGTTTTTCCTTTAAGACAACCACAATTACTTATTTGCATGCAACTATATAGGAATGCATTGAGGTGAGGGCAACCAGTTTGGTGCCACCTGTGGTGACAAATTTAGCTTGGCTCAGGCAATTTACATATTAGAAGTATAGAGGGGGCCTTCCTTTGTTAGGATCAATATGAAAATTAGTGAGCCAAGTTGATCTTCATGGGAGAAATGTAGGTTAATTATTCGTTTATAACTCCATAGGAAAGCATTGGCTCGAGTGGCACAGTGGGCACAGGTGTTAACATTGCTTGGCTCAATGTAAGTCCTTATGGAGCTTGTAGGAGGATGGATTGTTTTTAAAATGATTGTGATCGAATGTGAATTTCTTATAGGGAAAGTAGGATTACTTATTAGAATATAACTGCCCGGGATGGCTTGAGGTCAAGGCAACCCATATGGTGCCACAAATTATGATCAGCTCAGACAACTTACAAACAGGTTCTGTAAAGGAGTGCTCCATTGCTTAAATTGTGATGGTGGCAAAGTTGTCCCATGTTTTAGTGGAAAGGTTGCTAGTGTCAGACTTAATACTAATAGACGTAATAGTGTTATGTTTTGTATTTCAAAAACAACATATTCACTGTATCGAAATGCAGAGTCCTATAAAATGGAGTTAATTGAATTATTTATGATTGCATTTTATATAAAATTTTGCCTGCAAATAAAATGCTAGCTGAATAAGATGCTGACTGAATGAGATGCTAGCTTCAATCAGCGAATAAGATGCTAGCCGAATAAGAAGCTAACTTCAGCCTGCGAATAAGAAGCTAACTTCAGCCTCGTGTGGCAGTGGGAGGCTAGGGGCACGGGGTTGGCAGTAAGGTGGGTGTGAGAAAGTTTAGTATATAAATATAGTGGCTGAATTGCAGAACGTGAAACCAGAAAACATGGAATTGATCCCGGCTTCCCCACTTAACCAACTGTGCGAACCTAGGCAGTTTTTCAATGTCACTTTCCCTTATTTTCCTTTATCATCACGTGTGGGGATCTCGAAATAGACGAATTTGGAATGTGCGCTGTAATAACATTTTCCTGCGTTTCATTTAATAAACTATAATGCTGTTCATGTAAAATAGGAACCTAGGCCACCCAGAGAGTGCACTATACAAACGACTTGCATCTTAGTTCACTATTGAATTGTCAGGGAAGGGGGAAATTAATGTTTCTCAATGTATGTTAAAAAAAAATATCAATTTTAAAAAATACTGTTCAATGAGCTGATAATCTGTTGTACTAGTGTGAAACAGTTCTGCAGGTTAATTAAATACACGTTCTTGAATTATAAGAGATTTTTATCACTTTTGTACTCTTTTGCTGCAATAAGCTTTTTTTTTTTTTAAATGAATGTGATCCTAAAGTTAAGCTCAGTCAAGTGAACAGCCGCCCACTGCTGCTGTTGACCAGGGTGCAGCATGTGAAGGGCAGTA
Organism: Lissotriton vulgaris; assembly: GCF_964263255.1. Lineage (NCBI taxonomy): Eukaryota > Metazoa > Chordata > Amphibia > Caudata > Salamandridae > Lissotriton > Lissotriton vulgaris. Next base: position 1,890,268,972 of record NC_141693.1, on the reverse strand, counting down.
GGCGCGCATGCGGCTACCCGGCTGTACCATATACAAGTATCACTGCATAATTATGGATTTGTCTTACCTTATACTGGTCCTATCGCCCACAGCACGCTTCCTCTTGGGTGCCATTCTGCGGCGGCTCGGTGCCAGCCTGCTCTATAAATATGTGTAGGCCTCTCAGTAGCCGCGGCTCCACTAGCAGTGGGACCTTGGAGAGCCTCGAGCTGGTGATGTCTCGCGCTCACAACTATTCGTAGCCCAATCAGTGTCTCCAACACGGACTCTTTTGCTGATCAATGACGAATGAAAACCGGGTTTGCCTGTGCACAACTGCAAACCCAATGGCGGTGGAAATGGCGCGCAGTGCTAAAATGCACGTGGTATACACAGGCAGCAGTTCCAGGATGAGAGGTAGGCGTGGCTACAGGATTTTGCCAGTCCAATCAGTGTCGGATTGGGAAAGCCCAAAATGCAAAGCCGGTTTCGTAAAAAAATAAAGTACGGGGCCCAGGCTGGAGAGGTGTTATGCGTGGGGAGGGAACAGTCTTTGTTCTGAATATCTGCTTCTAGAATACTGTGTATATGAATCTCTGACGTGACTCTCAGCAGCCTGAGGTAGGGAAGTTTGTCGCGGAGTTGGGGGTATCGAACAATATAAACTGGGAGTTTTCACTTCTTGAACTGGGAGTGTCGACCCTCGACGATGTCTGCAACTTGATAATGGGAGCGCCTCCTCGAGGCCGCCGACGAATTCTTTTAGGCAGGGCGTGTTTTCTTGCCCACGCGGCGTGGGCAAGAAAATTCATTCTTTTCCGGAGTCCTGCCCCTGGCCCGCCCAAGCGCAGATTCAAACCAATAGCGTTAGGGCGGGCTCGGGCGTTAATATATTGACACCAACTGGAGGTGGGAGAGGACAGGGCGGAGAGCCGATGTCATTTCCGAGCCCAATTTTGCTCTTTACGTTATTTCAAGGCAATGATTCGTAAATCCGCATGAAATCGGGTTTTTGAATACATGAATAGGAAAACCTGTCTCCAAATTTGCAGTCTCCCTCCGGGGAGGGGGCGCGTGTATGGAAGATGTCAAACGGGACAGCAACAGAAATTGTTGGTTTTTTTTTGCTCTACGCAGATTTGCTCCAGGGTAGACTGTTTTAAATGAATGGTGGATGCTCACATATATTGATAAAGCCTTCTAGTTAAATTGCTCGTACGCTGTACATTTATCAGGGAGTTCTATTGTCTTGTCCGCAAGTCCACTAACAAAATGCCCCACGTCAAATATATTTTGAGTACCAGGAATTGCATTAATAGGTGTTATTGCAGTATTTTCATGCCAAGACAGGAAAAACTAATTCGCGAAGGTATGGTATTTACCATTGAACACTGAATTAGGCCCCAGAACGAGTAAGAGCACTTGGAGATTGGATTTGCTGTTCTTTGGACTGCTTTACTGCAACTCCGCCCGAAGGGCCCACATTTTTTGAGTAACCCATTTACAAACTAGGGCAGAGAGTCACACACATAAAAGCCAAGCTGATAAATAATATGTCAGTACATTCCACGTGACTGCACCGAGCTAAATGCTTGTAATGTATTTATTTACTGCTACGCTGCATTCTGGACTACTCAACTTCTCTACAGCTGGAGAGTCAAGTGATCACAAGGACCCACTTGGTTTTCAAATTTGAGGACCTCCGTACTTGCAGATCTGGGACACTAGTGGTAATCGATAATACCCACAGAAACCACTGATTACCCCAGCACCCACACACAGTGTGGACACATAGGATTGTTTTCTGCTGAGTACAACTTTGTATATGATTTAGACAAACGAAAATGTCATTCCTGTTCTTGTATCTAACTCACCACTTAGGAGTACATTATTTTTTCATAGCTGTTGAACGTGTATGTTTTTAATAAAGCCACATGTTAAACCTGTCAGCCTTACGGTGGTCTTCCCCAAACTCTTTTTGCCTTCCTCCTCCACGTTTTGCTGTACAGGTTTTGGCTGGTCTTAGGACACTTTACCACAGATAACCAGTGCCAAAGTGCTCATGCGTCCTCCTCAGATGGTAGCATTGGCTCATACCCAATTGGTATATATAATTCCCTTATAAGTCACTAGTAAAGTGGTACTATATGTACCCAGATCTTGCAAATTACTACTAGTGGGCCCGCAGCCCTGATTGTGCCACCCACTTAAGTAGCCCTCTCAAACATGTCTCAAGCCTGCTGCTGCAGAGCCTGTGTGTGCAGTTTAAACTTCCATTTCGTACAACCACTCACAGATGGGGGCTCCTGATATGATACATAGGCAGGGGGAACAGTGGAAACTGAGAAATGCAATCAAGAAGTGACCCCTCTGCCTGCAGAATGTAATAAAAGTGCTAATCGTCACTGATGTATATACACACGTGCATGAAACTTGACCTGACCTATAACCTGGTATCAGTAAAGCGCAAACAAATCACCCCTAAGGGTCTCAAGGCGCTGGGGGCCATTGGGAAGATTAAGCAAGCTTTTGCCCAGAGTCACATGGTACTGGGCTGAGCTGCTGCCAGAGCCGGGGATTGAACCGTGAGCCCCGAGCTCTGAAGTCAGCGGCCCCGGATGCTGTGCCACTTCTTGATTGTTAACTGCCATTTCGACCTGGAAAAATAAACCTTTTTTCCTGGCCCACACCTTCCTTTCTAATGCATGTCCCCCCTATGGTAGGCCCTGAACAGCCCATAGGGCAGGTTATTTAAAAAGTGGGACACATGCCTTTAAGTTTTACATGTCTTGATACATTTGTTTTTCACAACTGCAGGGCCTAGTTCTCCCATAGGATAACGTAATACTTTGTGATATCCTCACAATAGATTTCCTTCAAAAATGGAGTAAAGATGACCAAGTAGGGGACAAGAAATGTAGTCTGTGCCGTCAGGCAGATGAATCCCTGCAGCATATTATATGTATTTGTCCTGCCCTGGCCAGACAGCGAAGAGCTCTGTATAATGATGAACATTAGATGGGTACATTTCCTGGACATTTTTAAAACCCTTGTCAAAACACATGTGGGGCATAGGGGGTGATGAAGACGGCCTCCAAAAAGATCTGTGTGTACCATGCGCCAGCAAGCTGCTAGGGAAAACAAACAATTGCTTTCTATCCTGTTAGGCTGAGTATAAAATTAACATCACCTTGTCTGTCCCTTGATTATTTGCCCTTTCAGCATACATTTGCACAACTGCACTTTTAGCACAAATTTGCACAAATATATTAATACTGTAGCAGGTCGCTAGGGTCCACAAGCTTTGGGGTCATTAAAGTCCAGAAAGTCAAACAATAGCATCTTTACTATCCTCCTTTCCGGTGGCTAAACATTAGTACCTTCTGTGTAAATTTGAACACCTCATAGGCTCCACTAGCTTTTTGAGCATAATGTACATTTTGCACCCTATTCAAAACTGACCTCAGCATGTGCAGCAAATTTTGTATCAATGACTGCTCCCCAAATGGGTAGGAATCGGTTCATGATCAAGATCTATTTATAATTCTGTATTTATGTATTTTTATCGAGTATGATTTTTTGTCGAAGTTTATGGTTTTATTTGATTAATAAACAAATTGTATTACTATATTGGAGTTATTTTATTACATTTAATAAGCTGTAGCTTCCAAATGGGGATGTGTAATTGATAGAGTTAGATTTCATCAAGATTAACCATTGCTTTATTTTTGTCCTTCATACAGACTGCATTTAAATTGACACTCACATTTTGTTGCAAGTGAAAACACATTGCACATGAAAATATGAATGAGGCCTAGTCAGTCTGAAATACTTGTGCTGAATTAACATGTGTTTTTGCAGTGTAGAAGAAAACTTGTGATTTCAGTGGCCTTTTTAGCTTTGAGGATAACTATAGAATGTGTTCTCTCTTCCCAGCTCTTTTTTCTTGTAATCTACACCCCTGTTCCTTTCCTAAGAGACATTTGGCTTTGTTGCATATTAAAAATAACATGTTCAGTTAATAACACATCTTATAATGTTTATTAAATTAACTATGCACCAAACACTACACGCGGGGCAAACGCTTTTTGCATGAAAAGCTATCTAAAACATTAAAGCATGTTGCTATGAGAATGTATTAACTGTGTGCGCTTTGAAAATTTACACTAGTGCATGTATCATGCTATGCTGCACATTTTGCATGTTTTGCATAAACAATAAGGAAAGCTGCTTTAAACTAATATCTTTGCTAGGTAATCATTAATAAAGGGTATTAGTATGGGGAAGGAACAACATAATGGGTTTTATTTAGTAAATTAATACTATTTTTGTGTTTGTTTTGTTTTTGGTGCTAAGATAAAATGGCTGCCTGTGAATCCAGCAGCAAGGCTGTGAATTATTTTGAAAGAAGAGAGCATGCACAGATTATACCAGCTTGCCTCAAGTACAGAAGAAGTTAAGGCCACTGTGAACTGTACATTCTTGTGATTGTGCCAATGTACCAGTGTTAGTTAAAGTATCCTTCCTGCGTCCGATGTGACAGGAAGGAAAAAATAGACTGAAACATTTTTCCTAGTAAAATGTTGCTAAAACATATAAATGTAATAATCATTAACGCTTCTTTTGTTAAAACCGGTATGGTTTGGAATTTGTAATGAAAACAGGATGGTCAGACCCTCATGCCATCCCTGCTAACCAATCAGGTACAAGCTTTACTGAATCTGAAACATTTTTGTGTAGTCTGCCAAGAATTTGAGTATAAATAATGACCTCTTTGGAGGCATGGTTGGCTTTTGGGCTCTTAGGCTTTAGGGGGGCGTGTGTGAGCTCTTGAGAGGGAGCAGATTAGACCAGACATCATATGGGTTAGGTACTAGAAACGTTGCGGCAGGAGATTGCTGCAGCCTGGGAGGAAATTGCGTCCGGGGAGAGGGGGGGTTTCTTGCTCATATTTTTTTCAGAGAGTCCTTGCATGTCATATTTTTGGCAAGGTAGAGAAGATCTATCTATCCTTCTCCGAGGTCGCGTTAGGCTCTGACCTAGTGTCTTGTCCCCCTACTCTATGCACGCTGATCACTCTTCCCACTATCTCTCAAGAGAAGCTGTCTGAGCTCTGCAGCAAAGTCAAATCCGGTTCCCCCACTGACCCTCTTAAGCCAGCTTACTCGTTGAAAATGCTACAGGTGTTCATCCCTCCTCTGAGTCTTGTGATCAACCTATCCCTCTCGTCGGCTGCCATTCCGAGCACCTGGAAACGTGCAAGGGTCGTACCCTTGTTAGAAAAAAACAATCTGGACACGGCCAAACCCGAGAATTTTCCTCCCATCTCCCCCCTGCCCTGGGTCTCTAAAATCACCGAGGCCCACATCAATACCATCTTGACGGGCTATCTGGAAGATAATAATATACTGGACCCCTCTCAGAATGGTTTCTGTCCTGGGCTTAGTACGGAGTCTGCTCTTCTTGCTGTCACCGAGCATCTGAGATGGGCCCTAGATGAGGGTCGTACTTCAGCACTGATTTTGCTTGACCTCAGTGCCCCGTTCGACACGGTCTCCCACCAGATTCTGTTGAGGCGCTTGTAGGAGGTGGGCATTGTGGGTTCCGCCCTGGAGTGGTTTGCCTCTTTTCTTGCCAAGAGATCCTTCCAGGTAGCCGCCCCTCCCTTTGTCTCCAGAGTTTATGCCAGCAAGTATGGGGTACCGCAGGGCTCATCTCTGAGCCCTACCCTCTTCAACGTATATGTTCAACCACTGGCGACGGTTGCTAAGAACAGAGGGCTTAAGGTAGTATTGTATGCAGACGATACTCAGCTGGTAGTCACACTCACTGACGACACTACTCGGGACGCCTGTCATTTCCGGAGCGATCTTGAAGCTGTCGCGGGGAGGATGACGGCCAACTGTCTCCAGCTCAAGGCCAGTAAGTCTGAGGCACTGTTGGTTGGGAGAGACTCAGGGCTGTGGAGTGAGCTTTGGTGGCCGGCCTCGTTGGGGCTGGCGCCTGCTCCTAAACAGGTAGTAAAAAACCTGGGGGTTTGGATCGACAATGCTCTTAGCTTCCGCACCCAAACCAAGAAAGTGGCCAGGACCTGTTTTGGATTTTTGCCAGGCTCAAACCTTTGCTGGGTTTTTTTGATCCCCCAATCAGGCAGGTTATTGTCCAGGCTTTGATTATGTCAAAACTGGACTATGACAGTTCCCTGAATTTGGGGTCCAACCAGACTGCAATTGTCAGACTACAAAAGGTTCAGAATGCGGCTGCCTGAGCTCCCTTGGGTCTGCCTAGGAGGTGCACCACTTCTTACGCCATCCGTCGCCTCCATTGGCTGCTTGTGACCAAGCGTATAGAATTTAAGGCCCTCTGCATTACGTTTAAAATCTTGAATTTTTCTTCTCCTAGTATCCAGGCCAATCTGCACACCTTTTATACCCCCTCGGGACAGAATCTTGTGGCTGGCCCTAGGGTGAGGAGGTTACGTGCTGGAGGGCGCTCCTTCCGGGTGTTGGCCCCGAAACTTTGGAATGCGCTCCCTTCTTCCATCCGCAGTATTAAGTCTTATTTGCCTTTTCGTAAAGCTGTCAAAACATTCCTCTTCCCTCCGCTGTAACTTGCCTTCTTCCACTAGCTACGCAGTTTTCTGCTTTCAGCGCTGGGACGCCCCTTTTGCTAGGGCAGCCGTGCGTTCTATAAGCCATTATAACATAACATTCCTCTGTGGTCTATGAGGGGTGGGCTGTCTCACTCCTTGTGTAGCTCAGAGTGGCAGAGTTGATCAGTTGAGGGCAGCAGGTAGAATTAGATGCTAAAACTTTAAGTTTATGCTTTGAGGAATTAACTAGTTTTTGAAAGGATTTATATGTCTTATGCATTTATTTCTCTTTACGGGAGATTTTTGCTAATTATTAATAATTGATTACCCTTGCATAATTCACTCTTGAATTATTTTCCTGAACTCTTTAAATAATTCTGACTGACATTTGATGCTTTATTCCTTTCATTTATGGAATGCTTTGTATGCAACCTATAATATGTTCTGTATTTAATTCTATTTTTCCTGTTTTCCAAATTCTGTAACTTGATTGATATTTAACTAATGAATAAAGGGTTAGAGAAACTTTTGACTAGAAAATAAAACCCTTTAAACTACTCACCAACACTCTTCATTGTCTTAAATAATAATAATTGTATTTTGATTTTTCATTTTCATGTAAAGTCTCCTGAAGGTAATACATGGTGTCAAGGGCCCAACACCTTTTCAGTGGTAAAATAGAGGTAAATGAGGTTTTGCATTGAGTAATTACTGTGAAATTACAGCTATATCCTAATCCATTCATGTTTGGTGTCTTTGGGATTGGTACGAAAAATCCTCTTGTATGGTAAAGTCGGATTTTGAGTAACAATTTTAGAAAAATGGCATTTTCCTGCTATAGCCATTTCGGATTTTGAGTAACAATTTTAGAAAAATGGCATTTTCCTGCTATAGCCATTTGGTGCCTGTAGCCTGTCTCTGGGTCGATGACCGGGTATAGTTGACAGTGTATTCCTCCTAGACAGCCACACACAGTAGGAAGATTAGATGTGCCTGGATGCGCCATCACTGGCAGGATGGGAGGCAGGAGCCAGGCAGAGCCTTACTCACACATAAATAGCCTGTGTCGTGCCTTCACACATAGGGTTGCATACCCCCAGTAGTTAATCTGGAGTCAGAGCAGGAACGGTAGGACACCTGTGCATTTCAAAAGGGAACCTGTAGAAGATTCTCCCAATTCAAAGGCAAAGCTGGGTGTGTGTACATATATATATACTTGAGCTCAGACATCAACTCTTCAGTACACATCTGCATACTCTGCCTGGAAGAAGCACTGCTGTGTTGCTGAAAGGGCTGCCACTATTCTGGACTGCTGTCCTGAGCTGACCTGCTGACCAATTTCCTGAGTGAGTAGATTTGGACTTGAATCTCTTGAGATCAGGCCCCCAGAGGGACTCCAAGGACAGCTTTGCTCCTGCACTCTATCATCTATGAGTCTACCCTGCCAAGTGGTGCCACCTCAGTCCTGGACCCTTGGAAGCGGGCCTCAGGAGCTCTGCCAGCCTCAGTGGATCCAGCAGAACCGAAGCATCGCTGCTGTTGCATTGATCTAGCCTGTCGCAAGGAGCTGCTTTCGCAGCCTACAACTGCCTCGGAACCACCGCTGCACAACACATTCTCGATGTAGGCCTCTGCAGTCCTCGTTGACAACGGTTTCGATGCAGACGCCAAACTCTGCATCACAGGCCTCAGAGCTCCTCATGATCAATTTATCGCCTCAATTGCGTGACGCATCTTTGATGCCGGACTTCAACGCTGACGCAAGACCGCCTTTCGCAGCATCGCCTTACTTCAGAATAGACGCATCACTCTGGCTGCGCAACACACCTTCGACACGAATGTGAGAAGTTGGCCTGGCATATGCTGTCCACTATTCTAGTGGGCACCTTGCCCCAATCCAAACGACCCCTTATTGATGGTAGGTTAAAGACAACCTTATAGAAAGCTATTCTAGTGGTAGCTGTGGAGGACAGCCTTCAGGCTAAGTCTTGAAGGAATGTAAAGCAGCTTGTTTTACCAGTCTATAATCTCATGTAATGACCAAATGAAAGGAGAACCACAACAGGTATATATATATAAAATATATGCATTTATTCTAAACACATCCCCCTAGTCTCTTTATGAGGCTGGTGGCAAAAGTACACAAGTAAACTTATTTAGCAGACAGTAAATTAGCACAATATAGGATTAGCCCTAGGGGCATCACAAACCATATACTAAGAAAGTGGTATAAGAACCATGACTGACATAGATACAAGGCCTAGAGCCTATTACCAAAGCATCGCTGCTGTTGCATTGATCTAGCCATCACCGGGAGCTGCTTTCGCAGCCTACAACTGCCTTGGTACCACCGCTGCACAACACATCCTCGATGTAGGCCTCTGCAGTCCTCGTTGACAATGGTCTCGATGCCGACGCCAAACTATGCATCGCAGAGCTCGCAGCTCCTCATGATCAATTTATCGCCTCGATTGTGTGACGCATCTTTGATGCCGAACCTTTCTTCACAAGCCCTCGTCCACAGGATACTCAACGCTGACGCAAGACCGCCTATCGCAGCCTCGCCTTACTTCAGAACAGACGCATTACTTTGGCTGCGCAACGCACCTTCGACACGGATCCTTCCAATGCTACGCAAACCAGGATTTAAGGTACTCTTATTCAGCAGGCCTAACTGGGTTCCTGTAGGCATCCCTCACTCCATCGTGGTTGGCCTGAACTTGCGACTTTGTCCCGGTCCGGTGTGACCAGATATCCACAGTTGGCACTTTGTGCTTTATGGCACTATTTTCACAAAAATCTTTCAAATTGCATATCTCCGGTCCTACTGATTCGATTTTTATCATTTTGGTCTTGCTTTACTAATGCTGCACAAATACTTTACACATTTCATCTGAGTTAAGTCTGACTGCTCTGTGCCAAGTTCCCAGAGGGTTGAGCTCAGGTTAATTTAGGGTTCTCTTATAAGCTCACTCTGAGAAGAATTGTGGTTGCTGCTAGGGAAGTGTTTCACCCCCTCAACCAGTAGCTAATTTCTTACACAGCATAACACACTTTTTATCGCCCTCAATAAAGGCTGCTGAAATAAAGGACCTCGACCAACTTCTCTAAGAAAAGGTTTAACCTGCCGGGCTGCACACTCTAGGCTTATTTCCAGTCACAGGATGTAATGTCCTGTGAATTATGATGAGGGATGTCAATGGTGCAAAGTTTGAGGTCTCCGGTAGGAGGGGGCGCAATCTTTGGGGACTGTGTGTGGGTTAGCTCAAAGTGAGCAAGGGACTCACGTCTGAGCATACCCTGCCACACTTGTGGCGGCCAAAAGAGGTCCAAAAGGGGGTGGTGATGGACGGAGCATCTGAATCAATCAAACACTCACACCCAGTCAAAAGATCTGGGTTTAATCCATCACCGTTCTTTAGCCCACTCTGCCACCCCAGTTCAGACATGGCTATATGCAAATCAGTCTGACCCTGTGCCTCATGGGAACAGTCCAGCCCGAACTGCCAAGCCATGTCTTCCCTGGACCGGAAACAAGCTTCAGAGGACCGGTTTCTGGCATTCCAGCCGTCTTCAGCCCGGCTTACTTGAATCCAGTGGCAAAGTGAGCAAGGGACTCACGTCTGAGCATACCCTGCCACACTTGTGGCAGCCAAAAGCGGTACAAAAGGGGGTGGTGATGGACGGAGCATCTGAATCAATCAAACACTCACACCCAGTCAAAAGATCTGGGTTTAATCCATCACCGTTCTTTAGCCCACTCTGCCACCCCAGTTCAGACATGGCTATATGCAAATCAGTCTGACCCTGTGCCTCATGGGAACAGTCCAGCCCGAACTGCCAAGCCATGTCTTCCCTGGACCGGAAACAAGCTTCCGAGGACCGGTTTCTGGCATTCCAGCCATCTTCAGCCCGGCTTGCTTGAATCCAGTGGCAAAGTGAGCAAGGGACTCACGTCTGAGCATACCCTGCCACACTTGTGGCGGCCAAAAGCGGTACAAAAGGGGGTGGTGATGGACGGAGCATCTGAATCAATCAAACACTCACACCCAGCCAAAAGATCTGGGTTCAATCCATCCCCGTTCTGTAGCCCACTCTGCCACCCCAGTTCAGACATGGCTATATGCAAATCAGTCCGACCCTGTGCCTCATGGCAACAGTCCAGCCCGAACTGCCAAGCCATGTCTTCCCTGGACCGGAAACAAGCTTCCGAGGACCGGTTTCTGGCATTCCAGCCATCTTCAGCCCGGCTTGCTTGAATCCAGTGGCAAAGTGAGCAAGGGACTCACGTCTGAGCATACCCTGCCACACTTGTGGCGACCAAAAGCGGTACAAAAGCATATAGCCATGTCTGAACTGAGGTGGCAGAGTGGGCTAAAGAATGGTGATGGATTAAACCCAGATCTTTTGACTGGGTGTGAGTGTTTGATGGATTCAGATGCTCCGTCCATCACCACCCCCTTTTGTACCGCTTTTGGCCGCCACAAGTGTGGCAGGGTATGCTCAGACGTGAGTCCCTTGCTCACTTTGCCACTGGATTCAAGCAAGCCGGGCTGAAGACGGCTGGAATGCCAGAAACCGGTCCTCGGAAGCTTGTTTCCGGTCCAGGGAAGACATGGCTTGGCAGTTCGGGCTGGACTGTTCCCATGAGGCACAGGGTCAGACTGATTTGCATATAGCCATGTCTGAACTGGGGTGGCAGAGTGGGTTAAAGAACGGTGATGGATTATACCCAGATCTTTTGACTGGGTGTGAGTTTTTGATTGATTCAGATGCTCTGTTCATCACCACCCCCTTTTGTACAGGTTTAAGGACTGGGCAGAGTGGAAGTTTTAATGAGAGTGAACAAATGTGGAATGTGAGGATCTGTGTCGAGTTGATGATTGTTGAAAATACTGCAGAGACGTTTTAAGGCGTGGGTAAAGTGGACAACTGACCAGCACCTCACCTTCTATGGGCGCCCTGTTAAAGTGAGCTGGACCTCAAAAGTACTGAATAATAATAATGCTTCTAAAAAGATTTTTTTCGATTTGAGAGCTGATCTTACTTTTGAGAGCTGAGGGCCATATTTGTGAAGGTTCCGCTTCAAGACAGTCACGCAAAATGAAGCAAAACTGGACAAACCCTTGCAAGGGTATTCATTTTCCTTTTTTTTTTAAAGATCTTTTTTATTGAACAAGCTCAAAAGACATTGCATTAGTATTGTCCACAGCATGCACACTGGAGTTTTATTTGCATAAATAAGGGTAACAGAGGGGGCATTCATTTTCCAGTACAAAAGGTGTTATGCACTGGGAGGGACTCTTTTCCCAACTCAAACAACTCTGCACTACTCTGTCCCTCTATACATCGAGGGAGCCTTACCTTCATTAGGGCTAGACCAGCCCCCATTAATTGCGTAGCGAGTAAGCTCGACCACTCCAAGGAGGGTTTTGTTTTCTAGTTTCCACTAATCACTAGGAACTACGTTTTTGTGGACAACATAAACTTAGGATGGTGCCAGACTGATTCCATGCACCACACGGGATATGTTGTCCCTTGCACCAGCTAGCTCACAGTGCCACCATAAGCCTCCTTAAACTAAACAGGGAGCGAATAGTTCTGGCATCTACTGAACATGACAACTCTGTTCCCTCAGGAAGCGTGAGGACAGACCTGGAACTTTTTGCTCAGTCACTCGTGCTCTCTTTCGCTCAGAAGAACATACCAAGAATACACAAAGGGGAGTTTCCAATATTTATTGAACAGTAGTGATTTTTTTATATGATTTTTTTGTTTTTAAACAAAATTTTATTGAGTATGAATAAAAGCAAGGCACCAGTTATACAAGTACAGAGAAACAATGACCACGGCTCTGCGGGCCTCACATTAATCAGCTGAACCACTGCATAGTAAACAGGATACAAGCAGGAGTCAATCCCTTTCAGGGCGTATATACTTAATTACGTCATTGCAGTTTACATGCGCTGCACTATTTCTCAAGATCTAGACAATCTATACACATGTTATCCCTCGTACCCTTAGCTAGAATTCCCCAACTAACCACCTCTTGTGCCCTCCCGCAACCCTCTTTGCATGTCCTGGCTGGTTTCGCTAACCTGATATAGCTTGCTACATTTCATTGCATTTGCCAGTGCTCCCGTACTTGCAAAAATGTATTGACTGATTTTGGGCATTCTGCTTCAACCTCTTTGGTGGGGGACTATTTGTGTAGTCACATGGTCCAGTGTAAACTAGGCTGCGTTTGTATGACTGGGACTTGCAAGTGCTATCTAGTGGGTCCTCCGGAGGGGGTGGCTCCATGTGCCTCAGTGATGTCACCAATGCCTCCCACGACCTGGCTGCCTCTAAGGAACCCCTGCCCCTCCTGGACTCTGAACCGTAGCGATTCTTGTATAGAAAATATATGTGTTGCAATGATTAGTAGACAGAAGCAGACACAAGTTATAATGAGTGTCAAAACAGTGAATAAAACAAAGAGTTCCACCATCTTGTTGAGACATCTTATTATATGCATACATATACATTAATATTACAATCTAGCATACTACTCTGATGCAGAACCCTAACCTACATGTCTACGGTGGAGATGTAGGTCTTACCAAGAAAACCCCTTTTGGATGATCTAACCCTTTTACCTGGTGGGTAAGAGTGCAGAACCCAGTCTTGGTCACAAACTGCACACCCCCCTCGGAGAGGTCAGCCAGCTGCTAGGTGAAAGCTTCAGCATGCAAGAATCCCTCGAAGGTCAGTCAAAGTGTCTTATCTGATTATGTTGTTTGTGTTGCGCAGATAGCTTTGTCGCCATAAGAATTTCAAATTACAAACGTTTATATCACACACGTGTGGGCCTTGCAACTAATGTCAAGGCAGTGCAATAGTCTTCTCACAAATGGTTCTGTTGTCAGTAAAGTTGGTGCTTCCAAAAAACCTGTACAGTGTCTCGTATGCAAACGTGTGTCAAAAGTCGATGTGGTAAAGAGAAGGCAACTTTAAGAAAAGATTGTGTACATGCAAGAATAGCATGGATTTCTACCCGGCCTCACTCAGTCGCACAACACCTACTCCTCATTAATACGACGAATAAGAAGCTATTAAAAGCCAACTAATAACATATCAGCATATATAACAGAGAATGCTAAAAGTATATATAATAAAAAAAAATGCCTTAAAAGTGCGTTAAAATCAGGCACTCATGCTCTTTGGAGGCACAAAGCATAAAGAAAGTCAAATGTATTAAAAATATAAAACCATTAAAATAAAAGGCAATTTAAAACAAATTTGGAAATAAAAACAGGTCAAATAGGAAATTCCCACACCACGGTAAGCCAGTTGTTTACATGTTCCGAGTGGTAGACGAAACATTGCTGTTCCCGGAGTCTGCAGATGATGTTCCCAGAGACACACAATGGAGCAAATCAATAGAGCAGGTATGTTTCCATCTAAACTCCATAGCAGCTGCTGAGGGAGTGAATACAGCCACCTGATGTTCCGTTGAATTAGAGCTCAGATCCAAACTTCTAGGTGCAGAAGTAACCCATGGAAGCTCATAGAATATGCCAGGAGCGGAGGTATCCATAAGGGACAGCTGTACAGTGGACCTTTAGAGGGTCCACCTTAGGTGTATGTCAAAAGCTTCAACTAACTGCAACTCCAAGCACAAGTACAGGGCACACTCGTAATTGCGCAGGCGGAACACAGGCTGCATGCAATGAAGCCACATAGGCCCGAAAGACACAAACCAATGCTCATCCAATTCTGGAAGCAAAGGTATGCCAAATAAATGTACCATGCGTTCACGTCATAACAGGACGTTAGGTAGTGCCAGCTCCATTTGATTTCAAACTGGGACATCCATTGCGGAGCAAATAAAATAAAAGCAGAATACCTGCAACTAGGATCAGGACCAGCAGAAAACCTAGAAAGATGCTTCTGAGGACAGAGTGGATGAAGGAGGGAAGAACTCCAGACACTGTTTGGAAGATGATCATCAACACAAAGCCAATGCTCTTAAAACAAAACCTACAATTACAGTTGTATTAGACATATTGAAAATGCAATTGACCAGCTCCGCAAAATGTAGTGGGAAGTGAGTACAGAGAAGGGCCTGCATTTCAGAAGTGGAACGTGCAACCTCAAGATCAAATGTCTCCCTGGCCGATGTTAAAGCCACATCTTTTTTAAATAATAAGGCTTTCAGTTTTCTCAGGGCGGCAACGTGCATGTTGGTAAGATTAATTGAAGGCCACAGTATATCCTACCTAACTACAGGGGCAGGCGGAAACAGGACTTGTGTGCAACATGTTACAATGGAAGATACAGTAAACACATAAGCAACCCCTGGTTTAATCCCACAGCAACCTTGATTGTTCAACATCAGGTAACTCCCATTTGAGAGCAATTTAAAAATTGGACGTATCACTCTGCCAGAGGCCCTTTCAAGTATCAAGACAGGTTAGCAACAGATACATTGCGTGCCCGTGCAAAAACATTCTGGCATACCAGTGATCCACTTAAAGAATTCCTGCAGTCCAAGATGCTGAGAAAAACTTCAGTGTCCTTATTCCTACACCTGAATGTGAAAGGAAGCTCCCATTGTATATGTATGTACCCTTAAACCAACATTATATATCTATCCACTTGAAGGTGTTGTAGACAGTACTGAAAGTGAAACGTCGAAATTGGCAGTGTAATATACTCATGTATTATTTAATCTGAGGATGCTATCTCCGAAAAGCTGGAGAAATTACCTTTGCAATGTGTAACATTGTGTAGTTAGCATTTTTTTGTGCCATAGTTATCTGCTGTTCTGAGAGATGATACGGGGAAAGAAAACAGATTTGTGATGTTGATGTGCAGCCAGGGCACGTAGCCAAGAACGCAACATTTGTAGTGTACAGCTCAACAATAGAATTGACCTAAGCTGAGACTGTCCATGTTATAATGCAGACAAGTGTTGCTGAAGCACATCTATTGTGGATGAGACAATGTTACCTAGAGAACAGATTCTAGACAATAAGGTGGTCATTTTATTGTCCTCTACCACCAGAGCTTGTTCTATGTTAGCCCTGTCAATCTCGTGCAACCTTTACACAGCTTCTTGTTGAGATAGTTTCCATATCTTGTTAGAGACAGCATATAACAAGCCTTTTGACGTGGTTTCCGAGGACCTAACAAGAAGTCTTGTAATTCCAAGTCATCAGTGCGGTTTTACCTGAGACAGAGTCAAGATCTTTAGCCAATCAAGGTACGACTTTCCAACACTGTAAGTTGTTACCACCCCGAATGTTCACTTTGCACATTTTGCATGTCAGGCCTAAGGGCAGTAAACTTCGTTGTTACCTAGGAATCTATATTGACATTTGTTAGTGTCTAGTGGCCATACTAACCATCCCTTCCAATTGGGATCTTATGAGCTATGTCTACTCTTACACAGTATAGTATCAATAGTGTTTATCATATGGTGTTATTTGCTTCCAGTTGTCAAATCGTGTAAGAGTGGGAACCAGTGGTGTGTTCAAGTCTTTTGGTAGAAACATTTTGATATCCAGGAAAAAAGACAACTGTTGCCTTGCAGACACTGCATATGAAACTGTGCTGTCACAGAAACATCATCTCGTTTGAGCAACTAATATGATTAAATGTAACAAACAGATGATCTTTTAATCAGAAGTACTACATTACTTTGGGCAGCCTTTTTTTTAAGCAAGTCTTCTCATACACTGTGTGACAGATAGGACATTTCTTTTGCATTTTTTATGGTTTTTTTCAAAGGAGCTACAAACCTTGTGCCAACTATCTGGCAGGAACATTCATGCAAGGGGGGTCCCCATAAGAAAACAACTTTGTTTACTGTAAGTTACAGTTTCTTCTACTCATAAGACATTAACATATAGGTAAAACCTTCGATATTCTGTTAAAAAATCCAAGCCATGGTTCAAAACAAACACGAAAACCCCCTAAAATTAGCCAGTCATGAATAACTGGACAAACCATAACTCACACCTCAAAGGCAATGCAAACGTCAAAGTGTGACTGTGCAGAGCACCAGAAGCTAGAGGAGACAAAGCAATTACAGAGTGAAGTATATTTAGTAAGTATAGATTTAATGTTTTGTGTTTCTGGAGTCCAAACTGAGGATGTCGGCAGGACCACAAATTCATCTAATTCTGCTTCATGGAGCCCTCTCTGGTCACTATTTCCTGCCTTGGCCCACTGGAGAATGTCTCCTTCCATCTGACACCAGGCCCAAAGATAAAAGTGCTGAACAGACTGAACTACTACGCTTTATCCAATGCACTAACCAGCGATATAAAGCACTTGGAACACAATCATCCACCTCCTATAGATGAGCACTGATCTTTACTCTCCCACTGTTTTATTATTTTTATTTTTTCCAAATCTGTTTTTATTATATCATAATCAAACCATCCCATTACATCAACAACATTTGACAATAAAGTAATATGACGCTATGATGAGGGTTGCAAATGTGCCGATCCCTGGCAGAGCTCCAGGGGTGCAATGGAATAGCCAGCACATTTGTATGGAGCGTATTAAATAAAAAATGAGGGGCAGAGAGAAAAATTCGCTTTTGCAGTGGGCAGCTGGTGTAGATTACAAATCAGCCATCTCCAATCAAGAATAACTATCCTGTCAATTTATAAAGACGGAAGAGAAGCGAGAAAGGTGGAAAGAGGGAGAGCAGAAGATTAGAAAGAAGAAGGGGGTGAGAAGTGTCACGTATGGTGGGGGGCCGCGAAGGGGGCCTCGCACAGGATGCACCTGGTGTGTGTGTCCCCGTAATGCCCGTCCCGCTGATCTGATGGCCTCTGAAAGAGGGAGTGGGGAAGCAGGGCCGGTCCTAGGCCTTCTGAGGCCCCGGGCGAAAGGGAAGATGCGAGGCCCCCCTAATTGCACATTGCGTCACAAGAAGTGACATCACAGAAAGCGACATCACAGTACTATTGATCTTATTTGGCATCAAGGAAGCTAACTAATGTGGATATCAGTAACATTGACAAAAAGTAGAGGGGGTTGAAAACAGGTGAGCAAATATCAATTTATTATAAAAAGTAGATAAAATGAAATATTGCAATCAAACAACGTTGAGAGAATGAACACATAAAAACACAATTCCAGTGAAACATAAATAGAGTAACTCCAACTTTCTAGATTATTCCTGTTGAGTGGCTCCCTGATATTGATTCATTCAGGAAAGGTCATGTATCTGGGTGTGTTTAAAGTGGAAGTATGCTGCAGATTCAAGGGGTTTTCAAATCACTGTTTTTAATTTGGTGTTAGAACTGTAGGAAGTGGTAGAGGCAGAATGGCAGGATTCTGATGACAATCCTCAAACTCCCCAAATAGACAGCACCATTGTCGTTTATATTTGGAACTTTATGGTGCTGTCCAACTTGGGGAAAATTGGGGTAGGGGTAGGAATGGGAAAAAAGAAAGAAATTGCCATCTTCATTTCGTGTCCTGTACGCATCTGGAGGTCACTGGTCGAATCTGGCCTTTTCGCCTCCATCCGAATACAAACATATACATATAACAGGTTATCATTATTGTTATTCATTCATAACAAACAAAGAAATATTACAAGGCAACAACACAAGTGTAACACTTACCAGCTCCTTCAATGAGTAGTTGAGGCACAGGGTCAAGACTGATTTGCATATGACCATGTTTGAACTGGGGTGGCTTGGTGAGCAAAATAACAATGGATTAAACCCAGATCTGCGACTGGGGGTGAATGTTTTGCCATTGTGCAACATTCCATCCATGCTCTTGTGTGTTTTGCTGTTCACCTTATGTGGGAAGGGTATGCCCAGACGTGGGTCTCATGCTCACTAAGCCACTGGAGTCAAGCTATCCTGGCTGAAGACGGCTGATAGCCAGAAACTGGTCCTAGGATGCTTGATTCCGGTATAGGGAAGACATGGCTTGGCAGTTTGGGCTGGACTGTTCCCATGAGGCACAGGGTCAAGACTGATTTGCATATGGCCATGTTTAAACTGGGGTGGCTTGGTGAGCAAAACAACGATGGATTATACCCAGATCTGTGACTGGGTGAATGTTTTGCCATTGTGCAACATTCCATCCATCATCTTGTGTGTTTTGCTCTACCGCGCATAATACAGGTTACAGGTACAACCCCTGTAGGGTAACTAGCCTGGTTCGTGTACCTGCTGCAGAGATCTGTGTGTAAACTTTCGGTCACAAGTTCCGATACAAGTTAGAAAGCCCACCGCCATAAAACACTTGTTACAGTGATCTGTTTGTAACTACACACTACTCATCTGAATGCCAGCAGGACCACATCAGCCATTTTAACCTCTGAAAATAAACAAGAATAGTTTATTTGGACTGAGTAACAGCATTAGCTGATATAAATTGCTTGGTTGAGCTTTTATTATCTTATAAACAAAAGCAAATTTGTAACACCATTTCGTACCCAAAATTGCCTATTATTTTTTTTTTCGAATTGGGATGTAACATACCAAGCATATTTAACCTATTCCTCAGACCGTCTCTAAATGCCTCCCAAACTCAAACTCTCAAATACGTCTTTAAGCGTTAAATATAAAAAGGAGTGAAAATGAGGGTTATTGAAGGGTAACAGATTCTAATGCGCAACGGAATCGCGTTGTGTAGAATTGACTTTTATAAGAAAAAAATGAGCAAATGGGAGTGAAAATCAGTACTTGCCGTTCTGAAGAGGGATTGGTGGAATGCACGACCACATAAACTCAAACAAAAATTCTCCGAACCCAGAGGTTTATTTGTAACAAGTCACTCGCATCAGAGTAATATACGAATGAGCGCCGTCAAGCCCTCCAAAAAGCTGACCACAAAATAAATGAAATCATTTTATCCATTCAGGATACAGCGCTGGAGGGTGCCATGTAAATACCCCTGTTTCTTTCCCGGTCGGAATCCATTCTATTGTGGGTGAAATGTTTGAACTGTACAGGTGTGCCCCCACGCCTCTGATAAGGGGACCTAACGCGGGCCCCAACCCTTCAGGACCCCCCTCCCTGCCCAAGCCTAATGAATAAATATGAGATATGCGAGACTCAGGCCCCTTAACACACTCTGCAGGGGCCCCATAGGTTTGTATTACCTTCTGCCCCTGACCCCAGTCTGTGTGCATGAGCAGCTACTTTGACGGGGGACAGGGGGGCTGCCTGTCGCTATCTCTACTTCACCAAGGCACCTAGGCTCTGTGCTTCCCTGAAGAATCTCGAATATCGCCGGCACATGCGACAGCTGCTGCCAGAGTCGGACTGGCCACCAGGGCAATCTAGCAGTGCCAGAAGGGCTAGTGTAACAGGTCAGTAAGCGGACCAGTTATTTTGGTGTTTGGGGTCAGTTTTACGGTCTGGAGGAATTTTACTGTTAATTTCCCCAGTACTCAAACATTGCCTGCAACAAGCACAAATGCGTGCAGTCTCCCATACAGTGCAAAACTCCATCACAACTTGGATTTACAAGTTCAAAACTGCTCCGATGTGCAACGAGTTACACTTTCAGCTATCTGATAAGCTAATGGGGTCTCTTTTATTTTGGTTCCAGAGCCTATATTCTGTCCCAGTCCTGTGCTGTCTGCTGCTTCCCTGCCAAGGTAGCCCAGCCCCTGTCCACCTTTGCTTAACACGACAAGATGCCCCACCCTCTGGTCTCAAATATTCTGCTCAATTAAGACACTGCCCTACCAAGATTCGAAGTATAACGAAAGCCAGTTGATCTGGCTGCTCCCTCCTCCCCTCACCCACCTCCTCTTACCTGTGTCCGGCTGGTGCTCGAAAGAAACAAAGGGGCCTCTGTTGCCTGGAAACAAAATGCAGAAACAGAGCCTAGAATGGCCGGTACTTAACCGAGGCGCTGCCCCGCCCCTGACAATGTGAGCCAACATAATTGCTGGCCCAGCTGTTGTGCCGCCCCCCATTCTGTTTGCACCTTCCCCCACCTGTAATGTGATCAGGTGAGGCAGGGGGCCCTGTAGTGAGCTGTGAACGTGTGACTTTTCACCGGGGCGCGAGGCCCCCTGTGTAGGCTCCCCTGTGTTTTGCCGAGCGCGAGGCCCTGGGCGGCTGCCCACACTGCCCATGCCTAGCGCCGGCCCTGGGGGGGAAGGGAGGGCCTCCGGCCTGCCCCACCAAATCCTAATAAGTCTCCCCTCGAGGGAATATAGCATCCTCGAATAGCTGGAGAGACCTCAAGCGGGGGTGTGTGTGAGGGGGGGGGTGAGGGGGGCGAATTGTGCGTGTTCCAGTTACGGAAGTGCAGCACTAATGGTTGTCAGACCCGCGTAAATTTCATGTATTTAATGTTAGTGTGTGCTAGATGGCTGAAGAGGAGCTCCATTGCTATTACATGCCAGAGACGGGTAAACCACAGACGGGGGAGTCAGGGCCTTTTTCTGCGCCTAGCATATGAAGAGTCAAGCGCCTAGCTGATTGTGTTAGTGCTTTAAGAGATCGGGGTCAAAGTACAGGAACCGCTGTCCCCGGAGTATTTGGAATAGGGAATCCCAGGGCCTCCCTCTTGTGGCTCAGCCCGTCTTTCCAGAAAATTGTCAGGAACGGGCATGACCACCAGATATGAATGAACGGACCAATGCCTGCCTTACAGCGCCAACATTTAGAAGTGGAGGTGGGAACCATCTTATGGAGTCTAAGGGGTTATAGTTCCATCTGGTCATAACCTTGTAGGCTGTCTCCTGTTGCGCAATACTTTTGAAAGTGCGGGGGATGTCTTTCCTTAATTGTTCCCAGTGTTTTGGGGGGTTTCTTCTGTGATATCTGCGTGCCATCTCTGTTGGTAAGTATGGAGGGGTAGCACTTTCGAGTGTTGGAGAACCTTGTATGTCCGAGAAAGCAGGCTCCTGGAGTCTTCAAAAGAGCCAACTAGAGACTCAAATGGGGTGAGCTGACGTGTAGCACACTTTGTGTGTGAGGGATTGTGCAGCTAATGCCGGATCTGAAAGTATTGCAGTGCGCCGTTAATGGGAGTTGGAATTCCTATCTGCAGAGATCAAAAGATTTGAAAGTCCATCCCTCAAAAAGATCGGCCCAAGCCTGAAAGGAGGTGGACTGCAAGGCCAGGGGGAAGTCTGGATTGCGAGCTAGAGCTGTGTTAGGGGAGGGGAAAGAGGTTAGGCCGTGGGCAATCACAACCTTGTCCCATATCTCCAGGACAGTCTGTGTACAAGTAGCGATGGGTGCTGATTCCTTATTTTTCATTGCGATTTGGGTTTTGCCCTTGAAGGAACAGACAGGGTTGTGTTCTTTGGATTCACAAGCACCATCCCCACTACTCTCAAGCCAC
This sequence comes from Lissotriton vulgaris, assembly GCF_964263255.1. Lineage (NCBI taxonomy): Eukaryota > Metazoa > Chordata > Amphibia > Caudata > Salamandridae > Lissotriton > Lissotriton vulgaris. The sequence goes on along the minus strand of NC_141693.1, from coordinate 1,890,247,065 downwards.
AGGTGAAAGCAGGTGAGTTATTTCTTTGCCTCAACCCTTACCTCTGGCACACATACAAGCCCTAAGGGCATGTATGTGTGTCACATGTCACAGGTGTACATGCACAGATGTGCATGTACACAGGTATTCATTATTTACCATGCAATAGAATTACATGGTAAATAACGAATCGGTAATGGCCTGTGGCACTGTTTGGAGTGCCTCCTACATCTGGATTTACCGATTCGGTATATTTACCGATTCGGTATTTTACAGAATCAGTAAATTTACCGAATCGGTAAATTTACAGATTCTGTATATTTGACGGCCCCCACATCTACATTTGCAAATACCGGTCGGTAACGGCCGAAATCGGCCTGTCAGTCTCTAGTCCCCCAGATAGATTTAAAATTTACCATATCCCCCAAAAAGTCAATACCTTGGACAGAGAGCTTGGAAAGGAAAGAAGCAGAAGAAATTTGGTTAGTGTCTGTTAACATAGTTTTCTTTGCAGGCGATGGTGCAAGCCTGTAGTAAAATTAAGCTGGGTCAGTGTGTAACCAGCTACGACTGGCCATGTCGCCCCCTCATTGCTGAGTGGGCCCAGTGTCACATCTTTTATACTATATGGCAATGCACCTTTAAAGCAATTGGTATTTTCTTGCTAAGTTAGCGGCATTTCTATTTCCTCATATGCACTATATTCTTCAGGTATTTCACCGGATGTATGTCAGTACAACTCGATCATTTTGATCGCGATACTTTACAACGCGGTTTTCACAACGCAAGTCATTACAACGACTTGCGTTGGAGGGCGCTGGATTGAGGATTAATTTAATTTTCTATTCCAACTCCAGCCCACGTAACAGTAGGGAAGGTGTTGGAATAAAAAATCTAACTATTCCTTAACCAAGAGCGCCATCCAGCGCAAGTCATAGTAATGACTTGCGTTGTTATGGCTGCGTCGTAAAGGTTGCTCGATGTAAACACCGCGTTATAAAGTATGTTTCCCATTTCACCTACTTCATATTTGTTAAATTAGCTGTGTATCTTCATTTACAGCAGAGAATTTATCCCAAGGGTAAATACCTCTGTCTTACATGCTTCGTGTGCCTCTGAAACAAATGTAACATCCCCACCCTGTGGGGTGTGGCCATGTCCTAGTAGCTTTTGAGTAACTGCACATCTGCAGTTCTCAGAAATATATTTGTGCCATGTTGTATAAGAAATGAATTACAGAGTTCGGCTAACACAGTGGGAATAATATCCTTTCAAATTTGAATGTACCAACAGCCAATACATAGGGTATATCTATTGAGCTGAGGAGGATGTTCCCTACCAACACGGACGACTCCAGTTTAAAAGGTGCGTAGGGATCTCTGAGGAAGCACAATTCAACTACTCAGTTGATTTGTACAACATACGAAACCAACCAACGTTGGCAGTGCAATATCATGTTGTTTCTACTAATTAGTAGGAACTGCACGTTTGTGGACAATATAAACTAAGGATGATCAGACAATTCATATGTATGCATACATATATGCATACGTATACAATAATATAACAATCTAGTGTGCTCCTATGATGCAGAACCCTTAACTACGTGTCTAGGGTGCAGATGGATGCCAAGAAACTCCCTTCTAGATGATCTACCCCTTTATCTGGTGGGTAAGACCAGGGCGGGGTCTCGAACTGGACAATCCTCATAGAGATGTCAGTCAGCTGCAAGAGGAAAGCTTCTGGATGCAAGGACCGACCCCTCAAAGTCAGTAAAAGTTTCTCCTTTGATTATGTTACAAATTTCCCTCGCCATACAGATGTAATAATAAACACATTTATATAATGCACGCGAGAGCCTTTTACCTAATGCCAAGGCAGAGTGATAGTTTCTCTCAAAGCATTCCGAGTCAGCAAAGTCGGAGCTTCCAAGAAACGAGTCCAAATGTCACAAATGCAAATGTGTGTCAACAGTCGATGTGGCAAAGAGAAGGCAACTTTAGGAAAATATTGTGTACATATAAGAATGGCACTGATTGCTACCGGGCCTAACTCGGGGACATGACAGTTGGAGCAGCAGGGGGAGGGGGGGATTTCTCCCCCCAGGAAAGGAAATGATGTGCTTACAGTGCACCACGATACAACAATCTTTTGTGGGGCCCTTCAATGGTTCCCTCACTACCAACCTCCAACTGTGCTCCTTATCCCTCCAAATCTCCTCTCTCACATGTATTTCATTTGTTTCATAGCCCCTTTCCTAACCGTTTATGGCGTCGGAGTACTTTAAATGAAACACACATAGGCAAAATGAATAGTACGTGCGTAAGTCAGTGCAAATTGTGGTGTACACTTTTTTAAAGAGTTCTTGGTATGCAGAAGTACAAACTCAAGCTTCAAAATCTAACACAATGGTTAGGGCTACATTTACTAATACGAATTAATTTCTATCAGCAGCAGAAGGTCATTTTTAATACACAGGATTTGCGTTGCTTTTTCCCCGTTGCACAACACAGCACAACAACTTTGGTTGCGGCACTGCGTTTCTCTAAACAATAATAATTCTGCCCCTCAGTGTGCTGGCCTGGCCTGCCAGCAATTAATTGGAAAATAATCTTTGCAGAATTTCTCTCTCCTTACTCTACTTCACCTCTACAACCTTTGCCTCTCTCTTTTAACCTCTCTAGCTCAACCTCTCTAAGTATCTTCCTCTCCCTATCTTAGTTCTCTCAACCTCACCTATGACTTCCTCACTTCTCTCTCAATATACTTCACTTGCCTTCATCTCTCTAACATGACCGTGCCTCTCTAGATCACTCTGTGCCTTCATCTATATCTATATCTCTCAATCCCCTTTCTCTACCTCAACTCTTTCTCTCTACCTCATTCCTCTCTCTAATCTTACTGCACTTTTTCCATCTGATCTTCCAGTACCTCTACTCCATCTACTTCGGTTTACACACATCATCTCTATCTTTACCTCATCTATCTCCCCCTCTCCTAGTGTCTCTACCGACTTGTCTATTTCTCATCTCAGGGCTTTCTCTACCTCATCACCCCTCACTTTTCTCTCTCAGTTCTCGCTCTAACTCTTATCCATCTATGTCACCTCTTCCTACCCCATTCCTCTCTCACAACCTACCTTCGTAACTTACTTTACCATTATTTCACTACCTCACTTTGCCACCACTGCTTTCTTTCATATTACCTCGGGTACCTTTTCTTCACCTCACTTGAATATTTTAACCCTTTCTCTATGTACTTCGCTCCCTACTTTACATATATTTCTACATCTCTTCCTCTCCCTTGATTTCAAATCTCATGCTATACTGGTCTCTAAATGTTTCTGTCCCTCTCCTGTATCTTGCTGTGTCCCATTTCTGTTACTTAGCAGGGTAACAGGTAGCTGTCTAGCCAGAGAAGTGCACCCACATAAAGAGGACAAGACAGGGGAAGAGAATTAAGACAGTTATATGATTCCATTTAATGGAGCATAAAAAGCATCAGAGCAGCAATTTGATTTTCACTGCAAGAACACTAGTAGTGAATGGGACTATATTTGTGATTACATATATTCGGAAACTAAAGCTACAATTTCAAACAATATGTGCATATGTCTTACTTAAATACTATGGACTGGTCCACTAAATATCAAACGTCACCATTAGTATGTGCCTCATATAATGGGAGTATGAAGTGACTGGAGGATGGTACAGAAAGCAGACAGCACTACCCAGGGGTAGAAGATGATGCAACTGTGAGTGCTGTGAAGAGAGTGGAGATGTACAGTGAGTGATTAGGTTAGGGTAGTGTCACTGCTTGGAGAAATGGCAAGCTGTGCAGAGAGTGTGACTGAAGACAGAGGCACATAGATAGTGTAGAGCTTTTGTGGGATTGTAGGAGGGTGCGGAAAGTGTTGTGCAGAGTGCAGCACTCCACAGTGGCTGTGCAAAGACTTGAATCCCTTGCAGATGGCTTCTAGAGAGTGGTGGTTGTGATGCGAGTGGGAAGATGTTCAGGGTAGAAACTTGTGTGTTAATAGTGTGGTGGGAGTGAAGGAATATGCCCTGTTAGAGGGTGGTGAGTTGTGTAGAATGGAGAGATGTGCAGGGTGGGGCCTGCGAAGAGAACTATGCAGGTGAAGGACTGTGCAGAGAGTAGAAGAAGATTGTCCAGAGAGGCAGGGGCTATGCAGATAATTTAGCTGAGACTTCAGGGCAGCCTGAAAGTTGATGGCCTTGCAGAGTATAGAAGTCTGTGCAAAGTGGAGACTGTTCCTGTGTAGCGAGGAGTGTTCAGATAGTAAAGGCCTCATCTGGATTGGGCAGTGCTGGTCGGTGACTGGCTCTACAGAGAATTAAGTGCTGTGGTGGGGCCAGTGCTGTGCTGGTCAGTGAATGGTTCAATCACATGCCAAGTGAATGGCTGTGGATACAGCGAAGCACTGCTATTGACAGTCTCTGCGACAGTTTAGCCCAGCTAGTGTCTTAAATAGTTGAAAAGGTGGTGATGCGCTATTTTACCACCTCACCCAGTGGTAAGTGATTGTGCATGAAAGGGAATGAAGAGGCTTGTGCTGCCGCTTTCGAATGGAAATGTAGCCGCAATTATTGACATATGAAGTAAATATCAGAAAATAACAATATCATACAGAAAACAACATAATAAAACAATTGACATAACCAGGCATTTCACAAAGAAACAACTGAAGCCAACCACAATACAGCATCCGCAATAGAACACAACTTCACTTGGCAGTAATGCAGCACACAAATATGGCGGCATAAAAATCAACAAAACAATTCACATCATTAACAAAATGCCACATAGCCCATATGCATAAACCTTCTTGTGACACATTACTACCTCCATAATCCTTCTTTCATAATATGGTGATAAAAGGTGTTTACACCAAGCACTGCTTTAACTTACCACCAAGGGCATGAAATAGCACCAGTCAAAATGATGTTGTGATCCAGCCCAGGGGCTCTACATGGAGTATATAGAGATGTAAGCAATGGTTTGACATACATTGTATGGCTTCTATTCTAGGAACTCCATGACCAGCCATCAAAGACCCAGCAGCACTGCAGACTCCATGATCTGTGCATACACCTGCAGCAGTGTAGATCCCAGCAACACTACAGATCCCAGAAGGTCTACTGACCCCAGGAGTGGTGCAGACCTTAGCAGTGGTGCATACCCTAGTAGTGCTCCCAATCTGAGCAGCTCAATAGACTCGGTCAGTGCTGCAGGCCCCAGCAGCGGCGCAGATCTCAGCAGTGCTGCAGACCCCAAAAGTGGAGCACCTCCTAGAAGTGGTGCACATCCCCAGCAGTGGCACAGAAAGCAATTATGCTTTTTATTCGTTCTCTCCAAAATAGCTGCTCTATATTCTGATGTCTCTATAGCCAATGTATCAACACCAGAACACACAGAAAGAGCTCACCTGTCTAACAGCAGAGACTCTCCGCGACATGGTGCACATTGTTAATATATGATTGATATCAAAATAATACAGAGAGACTCTTAGATACCCCTTACGGCAAATACTCACATAAAGTGAACCAATGCAAGATAATTAAAGAGGTAAAGGATAAACAAGAAGGATAGTCTAGTTACCTGCAAAGCTGCGGGCCCATCTCCAATCTACAGAAAAACAAAAAAACATATATAAAAACAAACAGAAAATACACGAATATGGATCTACAATAATCATCTAAAATTAAAAAGGCACATTTTAACTGCAAATATTTTGAAATCTAATTTACTAAACAAGGTAATAACTCTTACGCAGCCCGTTCACCATCCCTTAGTCAAACTGCCAAGTATATGAACAGTATCCACACAGTGTCTCTGCCCACTGCCCAAGTATATGAAGCTACATATTATATTACACTGGCCTGGACCAGCTCAGATTGGCTATAGAAATGTATCTCAATGTCAGAAGAGGCCAGGGTAGACTAAACACTACCTTTCTTTCTGGTAGCCTTGTTGGTGCACCACTAAAGGTTAAGCCCTGGTTCCTTAGACTTCCTCAGAGCCTGTAGAAAGTGTTACTTACCTTTGGCAATGACAGTCCGAGAAGTGGATGAGGGCCCTGCACTGCTGCTTTAGAGTTTTCACAAGCCTTCGGCTGCAGAGCAGAAACGTTGAGTTTGAAAAGGTTCAAACTGTCCGTCTGAAACCAATCGCTTGTGGATGGGCATAAGATGAGCCCAGCAACTCCTTAAGGCCCTGTGGGAAAATGGGAAGGAGCTGCAGAGGACCAAGGTATGCCCACCAAACCCATCTGAGGAGTGTCATCCCTCGGTGTCAAAATAACCCAGGCGAGGATATGGCAGGACTGGGCTCAGTGTCAAAGCAGAGCGAGGCACCGGCTCAACCGGACAGGAGCCAAGTCTGAAGACGATTTCAAAGTGGAGTTGGAGTCAATGGACGACGTTGACCATACAGACTTCTCCAAAGGTAAAAGCAACCTCTGGAGCCTCTAAAGAAACGGAATCAACCAGCGGCGTCTCCCCAGCTATGGCTGAGGGCATCGCCCTCCCCCCAACCCCCCCTTCCGCCTGCAGCCTAAAAACATGAAAAATTATACATGTTTTTTATCGTTTCATTTTTCCTTCCCGGGCTGAGTCCTTCGGGGTGGGGCCATCGGGGTAACCGTGATGAAAGGTGACTGGTGAGCATTGTTCTAAGTGCGCATGTGGGTTTGGCCGGCTGTCTCAGGACAGCCCAACCGACATGCGCACTGAGCGGTCTCCAACCCGAGATGCGTTGCCAGGTTGGAGACAGCAGACACATGCTCCCAGTCTCACTGGGAGAGCAAACTGAGGGCACTCAAGCCAGGACGCCGCTTTCATGCTGCCAGAAGCATGAGAGCAGAGTCTGGATTGTCCGCAGGTGAGTCTAGGAGCCTGTGCCTGCAGTGGAGAGGAGCAGGAGAGCACGATGCGGTGGACGGCAGGTAAGTCCTTGTGCTAGGTTTAGTACGTGTATACACTAACATGACTGCGCATGCATTTTCTTATGTACTTTTGGCATGTGGATGTTCTTGTTATGATTTGTATATAGCTGTTAAGCCTGTGCCTCTGCTGTGTTCTAGATCCTAAGGGAGTTTGGACCGGCAGATGCAAGGAAACTGAGCAGGCAAGGCTGTGTCTGGTGTTCACTCCATACACTGGTATTTCAACTTAATAAAGGAGTTTACTTTTCATATTTCGTGGACTTCATCTTTACAATAGGACGACGAGCTGGTTGCAACACAAAGAACATACGATTTTGGAGATAAAAGGATTTTTTATTGTTTTCAAGAAAAAAATTCAAGCAATTGTACTGGAATACCTACTGGAGTACACTGTGTTATTTGCTAGGACTGCTGTGGGTCTACAAAAACTTGTATATGCTTTCATTGATTTTATGGATTCACTCGATCTCGCCACTAATTTTCTAAATCTCACACCATGACGATTGGTACTCAGAAGGCTGCTAAGCACAAGTTCTTTTGTAGGAGGGTAGAACTAACAAACGTTTCAACCTTCCCTTACTTGGGTGTGCTGTTTGATGACCGAGGGACTTGGGTTGTGCAAAGAACACATGAGTAGTATGTTTTGGCAAGGGCAGTGGGGGCACCATGGACTTTGCAAAAAGACTAGGGACAAATCCTGTACCTCCCCTGCTAAAGGTGTACAGAGAAAGATGTATCTCTATGGCCACTATGGCTGTGATGTGTGGGGATACAAAGACGTGAGAGTTATACAGAGGATGGAAAACAAATTTATGGGCAGGTTCCTCGCTGTCCCCCCATACTACAGCATTTACGTTGCATGAGGAGTTTGGCATGGGTTATCTCTGATCTTATTCCATTGTGCCCTTACTGCGCTCGATGAGAATCTGGTCCTGCACTGCCACCACCTTAAACCAACTTGTTATAGCAGATTGCACTGCACTTGAGAGGACTCTGTGTATCCAATGGTTAAAGTACATAATGGAGCAAACGAGGAGGCTAGGCTGCCCTGACCTGTATACCAACCCCAGGCCGTCACGCCCAGTAGATATTGGGAATATAAAACATTTGTTTCTGGCCAGGCAGCAGGGGGTAAGAGAGGGGAAGGAACAAGCAAAGTCAACTGTGAGAAACTATATTACACTGAGCTGGAGTTCACAGATGCAGCCTTATCTGTCACTGGTCATCAATTTGCACCATCACTTTATTATTTTTTTTGTTTGAATATGTTTATTGCATTTTACATCACATCACAGTGTTACAGAAATGAAGAAATGAAAATGAGTAGTTATGCATTAATACAAATAACAGATCAGTAGCTACTGCATACAGTTACATACAGTATTCAGTATGAATGTGAGGGCCAATATATAATCAGAATAGCAGAGCAGCGCGTCAATCAAGTGTACAACTGGCATACAAACAGTAGATAGGAAGTTACACGGGTGGTGGTAAAGCAAGTGTTACTTCCCGGCATCTCCTCAGATTCCTGTTCAATCTGGAACATAGGGTGCGCTTTGATAAAAGTCCAAAGTAGGTTGGGCACACCCATAATACAATATACATTCAAAGCTTTATTGCTAAACAGTCAAATATAATGAACAATCTGAACAAATAGATGCAAGAACCAGAGACTGGGTGGTGTTTAACAGTGAGTGTATGCGTCTGCGCGGGGTGCGTATGTCAGGCAGGCGGAGGCAGGCCTGCGACTCGCGATAGCAGCAGAGAAGATCGAGATTTAAGTTCCGCCAAGTGTTCAGTGGGGGAGTGCGGGGGGGACAGAGCCAGACAGGAAAGGGAAGGGGGGAGAAATTATTAATCAGAGTTACGCAGGGGTAGGCAGCAGTGTTTAGACAATGCCTCTTCGCAGACACACTTGATGGAAGGCCGCCAGAATGCTGTCCCAGCCCAGCGCAATGGGATACTTGCGGAGTCCCGCTGTTTCTTCGCTGTGCAGCGCAGTGCCTTCCGCCCGTACCTAGTTGTCAACGGACGTGCGCCAGTGTAATTCTTGGTGGGGGTCATTTTTCCAGCGCCTGGTAATGAGGCGTTTTGCCGTTATCAGCCCCAGGTCCCAGAATCGTTCTCGGACCTTTGTCTGCTTCGTCCGTCTGAACAAACCCAAAATGCATGCCTCCCATGTATAAGGTAAGCTTCCTCCCGTTGCCTGTGACAGGGTATCTATCACCGCCCGCCAGTAGGCGTGCAGGGAGGGGCATGTCCAGAGTGCATGTAGGAACGGTGCGTCTACGAGTTTGCACCTGGGGCACGCCGACGTGGTCAGTCCAAAGTATCTATTTATTTTGTCAGGCGATAGATAGGCGCGGTGCGTGTAGCATCCCAGCCAGTATCCGCGACCATTCCTTGTCAGTCCAGTCCCGGCCCCTATCAGCTGTCCACTTGTCGCGCAGCCGCAGTGACGAGAACTGCGTGTGGGTGTGCAACGCCTGAGCAAGCCAATGCACCACGTGGGAGCGGTTCCCCATCACATGCAGATATTGAATCAACAGATGTGTTGGGGGCTCCTCCTCGAGTGGTCCCCAAGCTTGTGTCAATACATGCAGGAGCGTTGCTTGCGTCAAGAATTGTCCAGCCGGTAGCCCCGCGTCGCCCGCCAAAGTCGCGAAAGGAAGTAGGGCGCCATCTTCAAACAAGTCGCCCAGGCTCTCTAGATCAACTGCCGTCCAGCTGCTCAACGCAGGTCCCGTGAGAGCCCCCCCCATCCCAAGGTGTACCCAGTAGAGGCAGTTTGGGTGCATATGGTTTGGTGGCGCTCGTGAGTTTCAGGGATCTCACATAGCACTTTCTGGCCACCGCAAGGTGCAGTTGGTCAGGGCAGCGGGATTTAGACAAGGGGTGAAATAATGCATGTATTTGCGGGGCCGTCATTATCTCATCGCATGTGGCAGTATCCCCCAGGTTCTTCCAACACAGCCAATAAGTGACCCATTGTAGTTGCGCCGCCAAGTAATAGAGCTCGTGGTTAGGGACAGACAACCCACCACTCTCCGTTGCAGCGCACATGGTTTTCAACGCCACTCTGGGGCGCCCCTTGTTCCAGATCAGACGCCTGACCAGAACGTCCAGTTCTCGGAAAATACGAGTAGGGACATACACGGATATGTTTGCATAAAAGTACAGTAGCCGAGGCAGGGCAATCATCTTGGGATGGGACTGGGGACGCTCAACGGTAGGGAGGTCCAAAAGGTCACTTGGGCTGTAAGCGACGAGATGGTTCGTGTGATATTGCCAGCCAACAGATCAGCGGGATCGCGATAAACTCGAATTCCCAGGTATCTGAAGACGGTTGGATACCAAAGAAGCCGCTCTACCGCCACTGTAATGTCGCAGTCCGGGGTGTCCGCGGCGAAAGAATACACCCCCGACTTCGCCCAGTTGACCCGCAGCCCCAATACATCCCCAAAGGTGTTAAATATGGCAGTGAGCGCGTGCGGAAAACAGGTCAGATCCCTGACATAGATCAGCAGATCGTCAGCGTACAATGACACTGAGTGCAGCCCGTCTGCCAGGGGATGCCCCAATCCGCGCCAGAAGTACGCAACTGGGCAGCCAAGGGTTCCATCATCAGCGCAAAGATCAGAGGGGAGAGGGGACATCCCTGCCTGGTGCCATTGCACCATCCTTTTATGTTAACAAGATTCACATTGAACCTTGTACAATGATTATGAAATAATCTACAAAGGCTCAACGAGGAGTTTCATAAGCGAAATCCAGGCGGAGGCCTATCTTAAAGAGGTTGCAGAGAGAGCGAAACAAAGCAATGGCAAATAAATGGAAGAGGAAATCTAGTATGGACTGTATATGATACGACTATCTGATAATACCTGTAAACTTCCAATATATATGAATCAAATATGATTTGAATATTTGGCAATGAACTTTATAGTATATACAAAGCGATAGTGCTGACAAAATTATTATTATCTGTTATATGGTTGACATTTTTTAGGATGAAAAATTATCAGGCCTGGGGCAAGCTTAGGCGTACGGACCACACAGCCACCAACAACTGGGTGAGTCTAAACCCAGGTTGCCTCAAAGGGTGGCAGGAGGGGGAGGGGTAAGGGGGTGTGGCAGAGAGGGGGGGAAAACTGAGAAATATGGTGATTGCAGTTGCAGATGCGCTTTTAGGAGCATAAACTGTGATATTAATGTTAAGGATGCTAAGGTCTTGTTTGTTTTTTATTTTTTCTTTAGCAGATTCGGTTCAAAATATAATTACACAATAATATGGCGAGGATAAAACTATGTTCCTGGAATGTGGCAGGGCTCAATGATAGGAAAAAAAGGGATCAAATGTGGGGGCTAATGAGGATAAATGCCTTCGATATAATATGTCTCCAGGAGACCCACATTCCATGGGCAGAACGGGAATTACTGAAGATCCCGGGGTTTAATCTACTGGTATGTACTAGCCAAACAACAAGGACAAGAGGGGTCGCCATATTAGCGAGATCTTTTTTAGGGGAGGCTACGCGTAAACTCGCCGATCCTCTAGGCAGATGGGTGATCGCGGAGCTTAAGAGCGGAATCACAATATGCTCCATCTACGCCCCTAATCAAGACGATCCTTCAATTTTTAAAGATCTGGAGATAGAACTTGCATCCTGGCCTCAGGTATTGATTTTTTGTGGGGACTTTAATATTTCTTTGCCCAGAGCTAGAGTAGTACAGAATCAAGTGCAATATAAATATGTTGGTCGCAAGCCGAAAGTTTATAGTGCTGTCTTCCAATTAAAAGAAAGTTTAGGTCTGGTTGACCTATGGGACTTAAAGCAGGGTCAAGACCCAGGGTACACATATTTCTCGCACCCACATAATAAATATGTTCGCATCGACTATATTTTGATGTCAAGTAATCAGGCTAGTCCTGTACAAATCAGTAAACTACCAAAAACTATTTCGGACCATAATCCCTTATCGCTCACTCTGAACATAAACAACATGTTCAGACCCCGTTCAAGTTGGTCCTTTGACAAAAAACTACTTGTAAATAATGAATATGTAGAATATATGAAAAATTGGGCGCAGGGGTTTTTCGATTATAATCGATACAGCACATCTAGAAATATGGTCTGGGACTGCTTTAAGGCCGCAATCCGTGGGGAGACAATTAGCTATGTGGCTAGACAGAGGAAAGAGGGGGTAAGGCTTAATGAATTACAGCTGCAAAAACTAGCTGAACTAGAAGAGAAACACACTAGGCTAATTGCACAAGAAAGTGACGGTGGCTCAGTTTTAAGAGATATGGCGATACTAAAAGCAGATATAAATAGTGAACTTACCCTAAGGACGGCTGAGCTATATCAGTCTCACCGAAATAAGATCTATGAAATGGGAGATAGGGTGGGTAAGCAGTTGGCACTTCGAACTCGCCATAGTCAATCTCTTAACTCCATTACGCGTATCGAGTCAGAAGGCCAAGAATATACAACACCTGAAACTATTCTAGAAGTTTTCCAAAATTACTACGGGAAATTGTATAAGAATGAGGATTCTGTAAATCCCAAACGTAATCAAAGAAATATTATCCACATGGGCAACCGAGCACGAACATGGTTCAGGAATCGATAATGTTACTAGGCTGGATCTAGAAAGAGACATAACCCAAACAGAAGTGGAAATTGCTCTCGCAGAGCTAGCTTCGGGAAAAGCCGCAGGGCCCGATAAAATACCACTTGAGTTTTATAAAATTCTGGGTAATACCGTAACGCCTCTACTTCTTGATTTATTTATTGGGATTCAAGTTAGTGGTATTCCTCCTAGATCTTGGCTTGAAACCAATATTGTAATTTTCGCAAAGAAAGATAAGCCCCCTCAGTTGCCCTCCTCGTATCGAACTATCTCCTTAATAAATTCTGACTCGAAACTTTATTCTAAGATCTTGGCTAATCGGCTCAGGGGGATCATCGAACATCTGGTCTCCCCTTGGCAAAATGGCTTTATTCCTGGCAAGGGTACTACGGATCATACCCAACGTGCTATCGCACTGTTTGACGCCGCAAATGCTACCAGATGTCGATGGTCCTCCTGGATGCCGAGAAGGCCTTTGATAGGGTTTCATGGGCATTCTTGTGGGCAATACTAGAACAAATAAACGTTGGACCGTGTCTCATGAAATCTATCAAGGCAATGTATTTCTCACCGAAGGCTAAGGTATTGGTAATGGGACAGGAATCTGGTTTTTTTTTATATACTCCGAGGGACTAGGCAGGGATGCCCATGTTCTCCGATCCTTTTTGCCCTCTACATAAATCCTCTCATTTTAAAATTACTAAAGGCTGAGGCAATTAAACCAGTTACATTGGGCCCCAACAATACAAAAATATTAGCATACGCCGATGATGTGGCAGTAATAACATCACAACCCACTGAGGCTATAATAGAAATAGAACAGATTACCCAAGCCTTCGGCCAGATATCGGGATACTCCCTAAACAGGGATAAAACTATGGTCATCTGTACCAATAATGTCTACTTTATTGATCCTAGAAGGGTAGAATCCGCTGTATATCTGGGAGTTCGAATATCTGCCAAAATAGACGAGATTGTTAAAATTAACTATGAACCGTTGCTTCAAAAAGTAAAGAAAGATGTTAAAAGGATTGACGGATTACATCTCTCAATCATCGGGAGAGGTAACTTCCTTAAAATGAATATTCTACCCCGGGTCCTAAACCTGTTCCGTGCGATACCTCTACTAGTGGATGACAAAATTTTAAAGGGCTTGGAATCCCATATGAGTAAATTTGTGTGGGGATACGGGAAGATAAGGAGATCTACCCGGAAGCTCTCTTTACCCATTATCAGAGGCGGGCTGGCAATTCCTGATTTGAGATTTTACTTAGGGGCTGCTCTTCTTCAACAGATGATGTCATTATTTCACGTTAAACAGTTGGAAAAGGAAGCAGGGGCTAATTACATACCTTCAATATTCGAATTGTCCATTGGAGAAAGGGCTAATGGTTTGTTATTAAAACAGGTCGAACCTTCATACTTTAAGAAAGTAAAGTTTAAGGTTATATCAAGCGCCTGGGTAACGTGGAGGAAAATTACGAGGTATATGAAAATTCCTAAACACAATAGATATATTTCACTATGGCATTCATCAATATTACCACCACAAATATATGATGCTATTTCTAGACGATGGGAAACATTAGGAGTATTAACAATAGGAGATTTTTTACTTCCCACATATGGCGATAGATTTCTACAACTTTAATCCAAATTTGCCATCCCAAATAATAGTGTATTTAAATTTATACAAATTAATACAATTTTAAATCTAAAAGTTGCTGATATCTCTCTGGATAATATCCCTTTAATCGATTGTATGTCTAGACCCGCGACTAGGATTGGTACTATTTACGACATTTTTATTGAAAATCAACACGATGATTTAGAATCTACTGAAGTGGGTTGGTCGAGGAAATTAAATAACCCTAATGTGGATATTGACATGTCTTTGATCCTATCGACACAGTTGTTTATGTCTACTAACCTGAAAGCCCAACTCTATAAAACTATCTATGATTTATATTTTACTCTGGCCAAACTTTACTCTTGGGGGAAAAGGCCTACTTCGGAGTGTCCAAGGTGTGGCAAAACAACAGCAAATTTATTACATATGCTGTATGAATGTGATAAACTACTAGTACTGAGAACAATGATAGCTGGGTTCTGGCAGGAAGTGTTTGGGCATCCGGTAGCTAAATCTCCCACCCTTTATATTTTGGGTTATGATAACACTCTGAGGCACACTAAGGCGGAAGAAGTAGCCCTCTTCCTGGGTACAGCAGTGTATTTAATAACATTAACAGCCCGTTGGAAGGATGCTGATCCCCCTAACTTTCAGATTTGGCTCTCCCGGCTGTTAGGTATGTATTAAAGAGAAGGCGATTTTTGCCTGTAAAGGAACAAAGTCGAGAGCACGTGGTATTGAGATCTGGAAACCAATTGAAAATTGGAAAAACGACAATAGAGATTGTGGATAAATGAGAGCAATCAATATAAAATTGTTATAGTTGTTCTTCTTTTTCTTTTTTTTTCCACATGTCGATGTTTCTCATTCTGCTAAGTTCTTAGTATTCCTGCTTTATTTAAGCTAATTTATTTGCCTAATTTGACTGTTTGTTATATTTACTAAATTTCTTTTTTGTTTTTCTCATTGCTTTTTTTCTCTGTCTGCATCTGCAAATGTGAATTACCAAATAAAAAAAAAATAAAAAATAAAAAATAACCTTGTACAATGATTATTAGCCTCTCTTAAAGGCTACACGAAGCCTCGTGCTTTAAAGCCATGTCCATGTGACAATTTACCTGATCAGGGCACTTTACATTTCATGTTCTTCTGTGAGTTTTATGACCCTCTGTGTAAAAAAGTATTCTCATGCTCCTTAGATCTGGCCAATTTGTCCGAGTAAGGCCTGCATTATTATATCTACAAATGTTTTCCTCCCCTATGGTTGTTTTGGGGTTGCAAGTTTCTTTACAGGGGCTTTTAGACTTAGGAAGAAGATGCTTATGGTGTAGTTAGGCTGAATCAGTCTAATGCTCTGTGGGAAATATAGATGCCATGATTATGTAGCTCGTTTACCCTCCTAATGCTCTGCCACTTTTGCACTTTATCTGTTGAATTTTATACTTCGAATGACATTTTTAGTTTGCTTTTAGCAATGAGCCTTTATCCCTATTTGTTTGTATACATAGTCCTAGAAGTTATTGTATTTTTAAGTGTTTAATTTATGTACTAACCTGGCTCTGGAGGGTGGCTGACGTGTCTGGCAGGGCTCTGTTAACACGGACGTACACTCCTGAAGGTCCTGAAATTTTACGCTGTGATTTTAAAAAAGCGGTCCCTTTGTTTTTAACTCTGCCACATTGCTGCTATTTGTATCTGTGCACTGCCCTTACCTTTTGGGGACCGGAGTGGTCTCCTCGGGCTCCTGTGTGCTCTCCCCTGGTCGGGTCCGTCCGTGCGAACGGACCCGCCATCTTAGGGGTAGTTGCGCCACGTTCTAGTGGTCGGGGCTGCACGCTCTGGGCTCCATAAAAAGATTGCTGGAGCGAGCGGGCAAACCCTAACCTGGCTCTGGAGGGTGGCTGACGTGTCTGGCAGGGCTCTGTTAGCACGGACGTGCACTCCTGAAGCTCCTGATATTTTACGCTGTGATTTTAAAAAAGCGGTCCCTTTGTTTTGAACTCTGCCACATTGCTGCTATTTGTATCTTTGCAATGCCCTTACCTTTTGGGGGACCGGAGTGGTCTCCTCGGGCTCCTGTTTGCTCTCCCCTGGTCAGGTCCATCCGTGCCAGCGGACCCGCCATCTTGGGGGTACTTTGGCCACGTTCTAGTGGTCGGGGCTGCACGCTCTGGGCTCCATAAAAAGATTGCTGGAGCGAGCGGGCAAATCCTAACCTGGCTATGGAGGGTGGCTGACATGTCTGGCAGGGCTCTGATAGCACGGACGTGCACTCCTGAAGCTCCTGATATTTTATGCTGTGATTTTTAAAAAGCGGTCCCTTTGTTTTTAACTCTGCCACATTGCTGCTATTTGTATCTTTGCACTGCCCTTACCTTTTGGGGGACCGGAGTGTTCTCCTCGGGCTCCTGTGTGCTCTCCCCTGGTCGGGTCCGTCCGTGCGAGCTGACCCGCCATCTTGGGGATAGTTGGGCCACGTTCTAGTGGTCGGGGCTGCGCGCTCTGGGCTCCATAAAAACAACACTGGAGCGAGCGCTCACCGGGCGAGAGCAGCGGGCGCACCATCGGCGCACCAAAGGCAAGCCCGTCTGCGCCCGTCCGCGCCAAGGAAGCGCCAGTTGTGCTGCCGGTTTTTCCTACGCTGAGGAGTGCCGACAGGTTTCCGTTTCTCAGTATTATTCTAAAGAGAAGCTTTTGCATATTGGTGAGCACCACGCTGACAGGGGGACACTCGGGCTGCTGGATTCAGCTCATCCATTGGCAGATATTCTTGCCGGCGATCTCTTGATGAGTGGGCTCCTGAATGTTAGGTCCCTGCCAAGGCATAGCGTGGAAATCCAACTAGTGATAGAGACATACAAGCTTGATGTTCTGTTTATGACAGAGACATCGACTCGTCCTGACTGTATGGTTGACCCCGGCTGGGCCTGTCCATCTGGTTTTAAATTTCTACATCTCCCTAGGCCAAATGGGAGGGGCGGGGGGTTTGGGGTCATTTATAAATCATCTTGGAAGATTGGATCCATTAACATGGATCCGGTTGATGGAATGGAACTATTGGGCCTATCTATAAAAAGCTGCTCCGGGATTATTTTTACTGGGGTTTTATGTTACAGACATTCAGGGGCTTTCAGTGCTCAGCAGCAACAATCGCTACTAGCTACCCTTACTAATATGACAGCTACTCACCATAAGTTGATAATTCTTGGGGATTTTAATCTTTGGCCAAACGACTCCCTAGACTCAGGCTTATTAAATTTGCTTCACTCATGCGAAGGTTGGAAATCTTGCCTGTGGACTGGACAGATCACTCCCTCGTCAAATTTTATGTTAAAATCAATGGCTCTCAGACGAAGGCTCCACGGGCTATAAAGGAGTTTCTGTGTAGAGACTGGAAGGCTCTTGCTCGACTGAAGTCCTCTGACTTGGTGTTTAAAGTTGGAGATTGCTTCGCTTTGGATAAGCAAGTTGAGGAGAACTATGCCTCAATCTGCGCTAAAATTACCTCGGCGCTGGACTCTCATGCCCCCCTCAAAGTATGAAGTTGCGAGGGGAAAACCGTGGCCCCCTGGTTCAATGATACGTTGAAAAACTTAAAACTAGACTGTAAACAAGCGGAGAGAAGTTGGAGGCTTGAATATGAGGAAACTAACAGGTTGCAGTGAAAGCGTAAAATCCGGGAATATAAGAATTTGATTAGGAAATCTAAGGCTGACTATTTTTCTTCCTTGATTTGCAATGCTACTAACAGCTCTAGGAGTATTTTTAACATACTAAATAGTCTCAATAACCCTGACTGTTCCAAGAACTCCAATGTCTCGTCTCAGGAACTTTGTGAGAATCTGGCTAAATTCTTCAAGGAAAACACTGAGCTAATCATCAAGGATCTGGAGGATTCTTCTGAGATTAGTAGCCCTTTGGCCACCGGGCATTGGCCTCCGGAGGACAAGACTAACGGTCCAGTTTGGCCACTAGGTGAACCTTTATTAGAGTTCCCACCTCTTACGGAAGAAGCCTTTAGCGGGCTGGCGCAGGGTATTTCCTCCGGTTCTCCTTTGGACCCCGTGCCACACAAGATTTGGAAGGAGTATGAGGATGAATTATTCCCCACTCTCCGCCTGATTTGTAATCAATCACTTGCCACTGGTATTGTTCCAGCGCATTGGAAGCAGGCTCTGATATCTCCCCTGCTGAAGAAGCCTTCTTTAGACCCTGAATGCTCTAAGAACTACAGACCGATTTCCTTGCTGCCTTTTCCAGCTAACATTGTCGAGCGTATGGTCAGCCTAACCCTTTCAAAACATCTGGAACAGCATCGCTTATTAGAGGACGACCAATTTGGCTTTCGGCCGGCTCCCGGGACCGAAACGGCCTTAGTTACCGCCATGGATGAGCTTCAAAGACGTGCAGATAGGGGACAGGCAGCTGTATTGATTCTGCTTAACATGTCTGCCGCCTTTGATACGGTTAACCATGAGATTTTGCTGAGCCGACTAAGTGATGCTGGGGTGAGAGGTAGAGCTCTGTTGTGGTTTCAGTCATTCTTGCAGGACAGACAGCAGGCGGGGTCCCTGCCCCCTTTTCAGTCTGTGTTTTCTCCTGTTCCGGACGGGGTGCCACAGGGCTCAGCAATTAGCCCCATCGTCTTCAACCTACATATAAGACCTCCGATCACGCTTATTAAATCCTATAAGATCAAGACAATAAATTACGTGGACGACACACAGATGATCCTCTCCTTTGAGGGAGAGGATTAGACACCAGTGGATGTATTCCACGATTGTCTGCGGGATACGTCACGCTGGCTGCAGAATAACTCTCTTCAATTCAATGCTGGGAAGACGGAGGTGCTTTTTAGCGCTGGGAATAAGATCTCCCGTCCTTTTTCAGGGAATTTTTGGCCTCCTGAGACAGCGACCAATGTGCGGCCAGTGGAATCAGTCCGTAACTTAGGGGTCATGCTTGATTACAAACTCAGCATGGAGACTCAGGTCGCTAAAACAACCTCTTGCTGCTTTGCAATTCTGTGGTCTCTGCGTAAGATCCTGCCATTATTACCATCCCAGGCGCGTGCCCAAGTGGCAAGATGTACGATCCTTAGTAGGCTGGATTATTGTAACGCCTTATTACTGGAGTCTCCAGGCTTCTTGTTGGATAGGCTCCAAAGAATTCAATCAGTGGCTGCTAGGTTGGTCTTGGGGCTTCCCAGAAGAGCGCATGCGCCTGCAGCTCTGGCCGAACTTCACTGGCTTCCTTAAAGACAGAGGGTACAATTTAAGTCCCTTTGTCTCGTCTTTAAGGCTCTCCATGGAACAGGCCCTCTACCCCTGCAATCTAAATTTGCTTGGCTGCTTCGCTCTTCATCGGCTAGACTGGTGAGAGTGCCTAGGTTTAGGAAGGTTAGATCAGGGGGTAGATCTTTCGAGGTGGCGGCTGCCAAATTATGGAATAAGCTCCCGTGCGAGATCAGGCAAATTAAGGAGCTTCTTCCCTTCAGAAAAAAGGTTAAAACCTGGCTATTTCCCGAGTAACTCAGTCTGGCCGGCCTGTTCTGACATTCTTCCGTCCTCTTGAGCCACCAGCGCCAGGATGCCTGTAAGGTGATAGTGCACTTTATAAGACTAACAAATAACAAATAAAAAATACTTTTATGGCTTTTAGTGGCTGAATAAAGAATCTTTGACTGACTGACTGACTACTGGAGTATTCTTGAGACAGACAGTACCTTTTGGAGCTCAGCGGCATCTTTTGAAAGTACTTCAACATTCACTGTGGCACTCAGATTCTTTTCAAGTATTCGTGGCTTGGCAAGTGATGTTCCATGTCTGGAACGAGTGGAGGACATACATAAATATATTGTGAGCAAGCACATGTCTATTCAGAGGCTGTGGAATACTCCGCACTTATTGGCATATTGTGAAACGCAATGCAGCGCACATTCCTCACGTTCCAGGATCATGCAACATGTTGCCATCTTTGGCTTTATTTGATTTGTTTATTTGAAAAGATTTATATAACGCTGGCTAAACCCAGAGGTATCAGAGCGCTTTACAAGAGGAGGTACCATTGATTCCAAAACATAGTTGCTTAGTTACAACATTTTCAGGTACATAATACCTGGAGAAACAAGTTACATTGGCATGGCTCAGGTAAGGGGAAGCAAAAGCAGGCACGGGAGGGGAAAGAAGTGAAGAGGAGGAAAAAGAGTGAAAGAGGAAAGAGGAGAGGGAGGAGGTAGGAAACACAAAGGAGCGACGAGAAAAGACACAGTGTCTGATGAACGGATGGGTAGGTGACGGCCAAAGGGGGAACCAGAGCCAAACTCCTCAGTAGCTGCGTAGGGCAACTCCACAGGTCATCGGCCTAAGGTTATCTCGGGCGCTGAAGTACATCAGAGGGTTAAGGTATCAGCCTAGAGGAGATCACCAAAGGTTTCAGAGAGCGCCTATTGAGGTGTGAGGTGCTTGATTCCTAGCAATAAAGGGAACTGTTTCTTAAACCTCCACTATGTGGGAATCCCTTAATACTGTGGACTCTCTCAGAGGGGAATCTGAGACTCCAGGGCACGAATGCTGGATCCCTCCGCAACAAGGGGAGAGGAGTGCTTTGGCAAGGGGCACATTCATGGAGACCATTTAAGGTTTGCTTAAAGCCTATGGGAGAGCTTATTAAGTGCTGATAAGCAGCAGTTTTAACAGCTATTAACCCTTCATTTTGTAGTGTTTTTTTCAATGCGTTTCAGCGTTTGAGCCTGCAGGGAACGACATATTGAAACTGGGTGAAGTCAGGTTTTTTTGTGGTTTCTCTTGGGACATTTGGGCTACCGCTGGTATTCATTGAATGAATATCTATACTACTATTATAAAGTAAGAACTGGGAACCATTGAGGCGGGTAAACTCGGGAACCACAGCGCCAATCCAAAAACCCAATACATCATTGGAATTGGCAGGGTCTGCAGAGTGACATAGGCTATATACCCCCCCAAAAAATACGTTCTTTCAAAAATATACCTTAGAAAAAAAAGTAGTCCCTTGGAAGTAGCGCCGGCCATTGTGTGCGCTAACGTGCTGACATCATCAGGAGCGCAAGGAGAAGCGGCGGACAGGCATGGGGAGGGAAAAGTAATGCGGCGTTCAGCGGAAGGAGCGCGGAAGAGAGCAGCGGCGACAGTGGGGCCGTGGAGCTGAGACGCCGCGGAACCTACACCCGGTTCACTGAAGTGCAGAGCCGTGGGGAGGAAAAGTAATGCGGCGTTCGGCGGGAGGAGCGCAGAAGACAGCGGCGGCTACGGTGGGGCCGTGGGGCTGAGACGGCCCCCGAGGATGACGCAAGGTAAGGGAGTTCCTGCTACCTGGAAGCGTGGGGTGAGACGGCCCCCGAGGATGACGCAAGGTAAGGGAGTTCCTGCTACCTGGAAGCGTCATTGCCCCCGGACAACTTCGGAACAGACAAAATGTGTAGTAGGGAGGTCTGTAACTGTGGGGTTTTATAAGACGGACAAAATGTGTAGTAGAGAGGTCTGTAACTATGCGTATGTTTAGGGGGAGGGGAAAGCTGGTTGGGAAGTTAGGATGGGTTCGTGAAGCAGGCTGGCAAGGATCAGAGTGAGGCTTAAACAGAAAGGAATGAGTTTGGCAAAAAGCCTCTTGGATGGTCTGTTATCGAGAAGCATCCCTCAGCAAAACAAAGAACCTCAATAGACCCGAAGATATTTCTGTTGGACAGCCAGTCCCGAGGTTGTCCGGGGGCAATTGACGCGAGGTAAGGGAGATCCTGCTACCTGGAAGCCTCATTGCCCCCGGACAACGTCAGGACGGGCTGCTAGTTATTATATATATATTGGAATTGAGGATAAGTGAACTAGTTCCTACTGGGAGAAGTGCAGCCACTGGTCCAGGATTTATCCTTCAGCTTTTGCCCTACAGTATTTCAGTGAATGAATCCCACTTTTTGGGTGAAGAAAGGACGCTGAATTTCCTTTGCAAAGTTCACCATGGCTACACAGACTTTCTCCTCAACCACCGTCAGCGTTTTGGCCAGTGGGAGGAAGCCCATGAATTAAATGGGTGGATTTGCGTAGGATACTATGCAGAGTCCATGCTGTCTGAAGGTGGAGGGGAGGGGCCCATGTAGATGTTGAAGAGCGTGTGACTGAGCGATGATCCTTGAGGTACTCCGCAGTAGGTTTGGAGAGGAAAGGTGGAGTCTGATCCATTGGATTTTGCAGACTAGGAAGGACCAGAGCCAGTTGAAGGCGGTTCCCTGTATGCCGGCATTGTGGAGTCTGGCTGCAAGAGTGCGGTGGGAAACTGTGTTGAAGGCTACAGAGAGATCTAGAAGAATGAGGGCCGCAAAGTGGCCTTAATCGAGGAACGTGCAGATGTAATCTGTGGCTGCAAGGAGGGTGGTCTCTGTACTGTGGTTACTGCAGAATCTGGATTGGTAAGAGTCGAGGAAGGCATTCTCTTCGATGATTTTTGTCAGCTGGGCATTGACAATCTCCTAGGTGACTTTGGCTGTGAAGGGAAGGAGAGAAATGGGTCAGTAGTTTTTCAGGTCTGTCAGCTCTGCAGAGGGTTTCTTGAGGAGGGGCTTGACTTCTGTGCGTTTCCAGTCATAGGGGAAAGTGCCGGATTCGAAGGTGGCGTTGATGGTGTGTCGTAGGCAGCGGCAGCTCTGTGGAAGATGTGCGGCGGGCAGGGGTCCATGGGGGCTCCTGAGTGATTGCTCTTCATGGTCGTGGCGGTATCTTCTGTGGTGACTGGGGTCCAAGGGGTTATGGTGGGCGGGGTGTTGGCGCTGGGGGGCCAGATGGTTTCTGGAGTCTGTTTGCTGAAGTTGTCGTAGAGGGCCTTGATTTCCAGATGGAAGTAGGAGCCGAGCTTGTTGCAGAGGTCCTGGGAGAGTGTGATATCCGTGGCTTCGTTGGGGGGTTTGGTGAATTGCTGGATGATGCTGAAGAGTTCCTTCCGAGTTGCTGGAGTTGGTGAGGATTTTTTTTAAGGATGAAGGTTCTTTTTGTGGATTTTAGGAGTTGGTAATATTCTGTCATGGCGTTCTTGTAGGAGGTCTGGTCTTCGGTGGTTTTGCTGTTTCTCCATCGTTTTTTGAGACGTCTGCAGGTGTGTCAGGCTACTTGGAGGTAGATGGTGAACCAGGTGGCCTTTAAGGGGCGTTGTCTGGCAGGGTTGGGGAAGTGTGTGAGCTTGTCTGCGCAGTCGGTGATCCAGCGGTGTAGTTCCTTGGCTGCAAAGTTGGCGTCGGTCGAGCCGGGGGGGGGGGGGGTGGGTCTTCATGGATGAGGGTGGTGTTGAGGAGATCCTCTGTGACCTTGCTCCAGTTCCTTCGGGTGGGCTTGGAGTGGGTTTGTGAGCTGTGGCATTGTTGAAGGTAGCTCTAGCTATGATGAAGGTAAAGTTAAAAGACTTACTATTTAAGATTGTGATGAGAATGCAGAGAATTTTGAGTCCAAGGAATTGTTCATGTAAATAATGACAGAAGTGTAGGGGGAGGAAACAAAACCTTATGTTTGATGATGATTAGAGGTGTAGAAGTACAAATGTATGCAGACTCTGGATTTCCTTTCAAAATTGTTAATGAGGACATATGGAGGATAATGTTTGGAGAGAAACTTCTACAAACAGATATTTACCTAGAGGGATTTTCAGGGGAAAAAGTAGACATTAGGTACAGACCTTTGGTTTTCAGGTTGAAGAATAGAGAGTCTTGCGGGAAGTTATACATTTCAAGGAAGGGTCCCTCTGCTCTAGGAGAGCTAGACAAGCTAGACAATATTTTGAATCCTAACAATCCTGACCCACTCATGTTAATGGATGAGGATGAAATTATTGGTGCAAAAGTGTTAAAGAATTTACCAGAAGTGTTCTGTGGTACCGTTGGTAAATTTAAGAACTTTGAGCATCGCATAATTTTGAAAAAGGATACATGTCCTATGATACATAAAATGAGGAATATTCCTATTTCTCCAAGGGTAGAGGTGGAAAAGGAAATAGAGGAAATATTTAAAGCTGACATAATTGAGCATATGGAGTCCTCAGAGTGGATTTCTCAGGGTAAGAGACAGAGTAATGGTAAGATAAGATTGACATTCACCATTTAAGTAACATTGTTGTGGACAAATTACCTCTACCTAAAATTTCTGAAATGTTAGCTTTGGTAATGGGTGCGGGGTGGTTTTTAACTATCAATATCTCAGCAGTGTACCACCAACTACAGTTAAATAAAGAGAGAATGGGCCCGATGTAGGTAATTCCATTTTACCGGTTCATAAATACCGATTGATACCGAATCGGTATTTATGAATCGGAAAACAGTATGTAGGTAAAAAATTGTAAAAAATTACCGATTCGGTAACAGTCGGAATCCTGACTCGGTAAATCCCGAATCGGTAATGTCCGAATCGGTAATTACCGATTCGGTATCACGCATTCAACCGTATGGGCCTCCATGCCCATAGGAATGAATGGGAGATACCGAATCGGTAATTACCGATTCGGACATTACTTATTCGGTATTTACCGATTCGGTAAAAGCCGATCTCGAAAATTCGAATGGAAGACATGTGAGCCACTCAACCAATCAGGGACACCCACCACACCCCACACCAAAGCCAATGTGAAATCAACCAATCAGAAGCAAGTACCACACCCAGTACCTGGAGTTGGCCACACCCATGCAGGTGCAGAGCCACAGAACTGTTTGGATAGCTGGAGGGGAGACAGAGGAGCAGGCTGTACTGAGCCCAGCAGAGCATCACCATGGAGTCCCAGGAAGCCCAGAAGGATGGTGTGGACCGAAAAAGGAAGATCAAATTCAGCACAACTGAGCTCCAGGTGCTGGTGGAGGAGGTAGTGCAGCGTTACAGCCAGCTTTTTGGGAGACAGTCCCTGCAAGTGGCAGAAAGAACCACCTGGCTGGCCATCCAGAGCAAAGTAAATGCCCTTGGTATGACTCATCGTGAAATAGAAGATATTAAAAAAAGGTGGTATGATCTGAGGATCACCACCAAAAAGAATATAGCAAGCCAGAGGAAGGAATCTGCAGCCACAGGTGGAGGGAAGAGCCGTGCACCAATCCTCACTGAACTGGAGCAGATGGTGGAATCCACAATGGAGCCTGAAAGCATACACAGGATTGGGGATGCTGACAGCTCAGCCAGAGCTGCAAGAAAGAAAGGTAAGATGCATGGACATGAATCCCCACCCATTCCCTGGGCCCTTCCCCAATGTGGGTTACACATGCACAATCCATAACACATGTCAGTACTCACCAGCAATGCATCATGGTAGTTGTAGTCATAGGATCATTCATTAATGCAGCCAACACAGAACACTGCATGCCATGCCACACTCCCCATACACAAGCAGTTGCAGCTCAGGAAAGTGTGTGACAGGAATTTGTCCAATGGAAACACACAGGTGATCATTGTCCATGTCTTCCCACAGGAGAGTCGTCGCGCAGTGCAGCACAGGGAGGGGAGGCAAGTGCATCAGCAATAGCTGCGAGGGAGAAGCCCACTGACAAAGCAGGACCCAGCACTGTCCCTGCGGACACTTCCACTACGCAGGCACCCCCAGCAATGGAGGAAGACACAACAGCACAGCCACAGTCACCCCTGCTGTTTGAGACACAGACTACGGCAGTACCTGCAGGTGCCACAACACCAAGCTCAGGGTCCTCTGTGCAACTGAGGCCAGGGAGGCAGGACGTTCCACCACTCAGGATCCTGGAGAGCTCTGATAAGGAAGAGGTGGGGGATCAGACACCTAGCACTCCAGCACTGCCTGGGAACGCAGGGCAACAGGGATCAATAGGATCTGGGCGTGCAAGTGCCTGTGGTCGTAGGGCACATGAGCAAGAGGAGGGACATGAAATGCAGGGGGTCTTTTCCGGGTTGGAAAGCACCATGGTGAGGATCCAGCGCATGCAGGCCAAAGGGATCATGGCAGTGCACAGACAGGTGCGCATCCTCAATAGCAGGATATCTAACATTGTTAGGGGGATAAGCTCCATGGCCCTAGGTATGGAGTCCATGGCCAAAGGAATAGAGTCCATGGCAGAGGGGGTGAGGGACATGGGTGTGCGCATGGGTACCCTCTGTGACAGGCTGGAGAGTGACCAGACAGAAAGGTGCAGGAACAGGCACGAACTTAAACAGCTGAACAAATCCATCAACCGCCTGGCAACTGCAACCACCCTGCTATGCCGCCGGTCTGTGAACATGCAGACAGACATTGTGCACTGCTGCAGTGACTTGTCCAGGGGGATGGGGAGGGTGACCTCTGCTATGGAGGTACTGCTGACACAGCAGACAGCCACTGCTGGTGACACGGGTGTCTTGGACACGGAGGAGTCCACAAGCAGGAGTGGATCCAGTACACCTGTCCATGATGTTCGCCGGAGCACCAGGCTACATGCTGATGACCCAGGCACCACTGCGCAAGTTGGCCCCTGGCCCCGTGGCTCCCACAACATCAGGCGTAAACGCAAACATTAACATTTCATCCATAAAACAGGACAGGTCACAGTGAAGTGAACTTTGGCCACCCAGTGTGAAAAGTGGAATTTATTTTGTACATGTGCTCTTGAATATTTGGAGTCCGGTAGTGTAAATTAAACAGAGTGCTCCAAGAAGTAACACTGCCTGTGTTTCATCAGTCTATTAGAAATATCTGTTTGTTATTTCTGCGCGTCTCAGTCTGCCATCTGTTGCTGGTGCTGCATCTGCTGCATTGTCATCGGCTTGTTCTGTCCCATCATCCATGTCCCCATGATATGTGAGTTCTACCTCTGTGCCCTCCTTGGTGGCAAGATTATGCAGCATGGCGCAGGTAGCAATTATTTTACAACAGATCAGTGGTGTGTACTGCTGTGCACCTCCACTCTTATGGAGGCACCTAAATCTGCTTTTCAGCAGTCCAAAAGTGCGTTCCACAACGCAACGTGTTTTTCTGCGTGCCACGTTTAAACGCCTTTCGCTCCTGGTGGATGGATTCAGGTAGGGTGTGAGTACAAATGAACGCAGGGCATATGCACTGTCACCTGGGTGGAAAAGGAAATTTTGTTTAGTCACAATCTCATGTTTGTTCCTTCTGCATGGACTATCAGGGTGTCTCACACATACTCACCTAGCAGATATCCATCCCTAAAATCACCAGCCACAAGGCGTCTGTATATCCCACTGTTCTGGAATATGTAGGAGTCGTGGGTACTCCCTGGGAATTTCGCTACAATGTCCGTAATCATGTTGGCAGCATTGCAGATCACCTGCACATTGATTGAATGCGTAGATTTCCGGTTTCTATATATGTGTTCAGTTGTTGCAGGTGGGCATAGTGGGATGTGCGTCCCATCGATACAGCCTATGATGTGCCGGAACTGTGCAAGGTGATAGAAATCGGTTTTTGTCTTTGCTAGTTCAGCAGGTCTGTCAGGGAACTCTATGTAGTGTTCCATCCTCTGAATCATAGCGTCAAGGAATTTTCAGAAGAAACGTGACAGGCAGCTCTGGGACACCCCACCTATCGCAGCAATCACATGCTGGTAGCTCCCAGAAGCAAGAAGATGTAGGCAGCACAACACCTGCACGTGGGGTGGGATGGCGTGCGCTCTTGGGGTTGGGTGTTCCAGATATGGGTGGAGGTCTCTGATCAACTCCAGGATGGTTCTGGGGTGGAGTCTGTACCTTTGCAGGATTTCAGGTTCAGTCAGTTTGAAGAGGGTGATCCTCTGCCTATACACCTGCTCCTCCCTTAGCCAGACCCTCTCTCCTGCTGCCTGTATTCGTAGCCGCCTTGCAATGACATAGAAAGCCGCCATTGTGGTTGCAGTGTTGCATTTTGTAGCCTTCTTTTGTAACCTGTACCTGGTTTCCACCTGCTTTCAATCCATGGTAATTACCGACTCTTAAATACCGATTTTCATGAAATTCTGTATTTTTTTAGTTTTCTACATCTCGATATGCCTTTTTTACCATTTCTTATTTACCAATTCGGTAAATGAGGAATCGGTAAGTTCAGATTCGGTAAATTACTGTTTCTTGTTTACCGAATCGGGAAATGGGAATTCGGTATTTTCCGATTCGTAAAATGCCGAATCAGTATTTTACCGACAGGATTTTACCGATTCGGTACATTTTTAGTCACATACATGGTAAGGGCCGAAATTACCAAATTTCGGCCGTTACTGACCTGTAATTGGCGACCTACATCGGGCCCTAAATGTTTTACTGAATTGATTGCCGCCATAGGTGGTTTCCAATATAAAAGATGTTGCTATCGCCCAAAGCATAATGTTTCAACTTTTTTGGTAAACATATGAATGTCAGATACTTCTAGATGACATGTTGGTGTTCTGAGAGGACAGAGGTGAGCATTACAAATATTTGGCTGAAGGTTTGAGTATTTAGAAAGAAAGCAGTTTGGCTGTGGAGCACTCTAAGAGCACGTTAGGTTACAGTCTGTGACATACCTTGGTCATGCCTTGTGTAGTCAAGGTGTCGCCACCAAGCCATCACTAGTTGAACCCATCCAAAACGCTCCACATCCAACCAATAATGATGAAGTTAGATCCTTTGTTGTTTAGTACAATTTTATGCTAAGTTTGTCAAAGGTTTTTTAATAGAGTTGTTAACATAAGACATTTGTAAAGTGAAATTTCTTTAGACAGATACTTGAAATTTAGAATTTGAAGACATAAAAAGGCAATTAAGGAAGTACCAATTTTAACAAGAATATGCTGGGAGGTTGGAGAAAATAAATTGTTAATTTTCATATTTCTAGAAATTATAAGTAACTCATTATTCTCATTACAACGCAACCCAGGGGGAAATAGAAGAAATTGCACAGGTAAAGGGAGGGATTAATGACACAAAATGTGCAAGTTGCTTCATTTTTTCATGAAGCTTCACAAACATTTTATGAAATTCCACGTTTTGTTCAGTTCATAATATGCCGGTTTTCCGTTATCTTGCCTACTTTTTTTCACTTCTGGGCATTCGCCGTGTAAAAAAGTTGCAAGATCAAAGCAATTCACTGGTTCCATGGGAAAACGTATTGGTCAATGCATTTTCAGTGACAACCATTTTCCCACGGGCAAAATAACAATGTGATATTTGAAGAAATTTCACATAACATGAAGTTCCTGAATTTGGCAGACATAGTCAGCGTAATGTAAATTTCACTCAGGCCTAGTCAAAACCTGTCCCATGCGTTTCTTTTGAGCAGCAGACACTAATCATTACCCAGCCTTTTTAATTCTCAAAGATAAACATTTTACTTCTAATCAGCTTTCGACGTTTACGTTTTTCTGTTATTTCACGTTAATCTAACTTGCTTTTTAAGACACAGCACCGATGGCCGTAGTAAGTCTGGCTAACAGTTTTTTTTATTCGAACATTGGAATGTTGGGAGCTTCATTGAAAACAATGGAGTGCTCTGGGCTTACAATGGCTGGTATAAGCCTGGAGCTCCAACATTCCAATGTTTCTTTGTTCACAGCTCTGGCTGTGAACAAAGGCTTCAGGGAACCTGAGGGGATTCCGATCCCCTCACGCTCCCAAAAGGCTTTGTTTTTTTGTTAGAACATTCTGTCCTAATGTGACAGAATGTTCTAATAGCCTTATAGCCCTTTGTAGATGGGCTATACCGCTATTAAAGTCCCTCTCCCTTGTTAAAGGCCCTCGCCTTCGGCTCTGAGCCTTTAACGCTGGAGAGGGCCTTTAATAGCCGGTATAGCCCTCTACAGCGGGCTATAAGGCTATATTCTTTCACCTTCCAGTACTAGTACTATTAGTCATATCCACAGCAGATTATCAAGTCCCCAACAGGTGCGTTCCCCGGAGGGGCTCAAACCAACTTTTGAACAAATAAGAACAGAAAGAAAGACTTTGGTCTCAGTGTGTTCCAAGTGGTAAAGTGTAAGGTTATAACAAATAACCAGTCAACCCTGGTTTCAATGCTGGCTTCATGATATCGGCCAATAGATATAATGAACTATATGACGCTATCTGAGCATTGAAACCTAAGTCTTTACACTGGAGTTAAATACTCTGTAACGTTCTTCGTCATGGTAAATAAAATTGTGACACATGTAAACCTCATTTAAATGTTGCGTAAGTACTAATCAAATAAATTACGTGGAAACAATGACAGCAAATCAATTGAACAAATTGTTCTCTGATAGACAGTCATCTACGACGAAAAATGTTTAATTCATTCATTTTTTTGAAGCATGTACCCTAGTTTAGCTGAAATGGTTCTTTACAAAAGTTATGGAACACTTCTCCTACTTCACAAATCATTCCTAATTCAAGAGTTATTATTACTCTTCTCATCAGAGTAACGTAATGGTGCTGCACAGCTGCTGCCTGCCTGCCCCTCAATGTCTCGGTCTGATGGCTTGTGGGGTGCGAGAGTGCTGACCCGGTCGTGGCAATCAGAAAGAAATATGCTTGGGCCGTGCTGCCTGCTGTACAGCCCCTACAACATCCTGCTTATTTATTTATTTATTTATTTATTGGGCTTTAAAAGTGCGACAGCTACCCAAAAAGGGTTTGCCGGCGCTACAGAGACACTAAGCCATTGAGCAGATCATGAAACTCTGAAGAGAGGCAGGAGCAAGTTACTGATTAAAAAGCCATGTTTTTATGGCTCTGCGAAAGTGGACATAAGTTTCCAAGCGTAAATTCAGAGGGAGGGAGTTCCAAAGCCTGGGGCCCAACAGGGAGAAAGATCTTCCCCCGATCCTAGCTCAACGCACTTTGGGCACACTGAAAAGGCCTTGAGATGAAGATCTCAGGCAACGAGCAGGCGTGTAGGTGTGAACGAGGGCTTGTAAGTATCTAGGGGCATTGCCCCATTTGATTCTATGCATAAGACTCAATGTCTTAAATTTAACTCTGTTTTCAATTCTTAGCCAATGGAGTGCCTTAAGATGACCAGACATGCGTTCCATTCTGTGACACTTACAAAGCAATCTTGCAGCGGCATTTTGCACAATTTGAAGGCGTCTCATAACAGCCTGTGATGATCCCAAGTAGAGGACATTTCCGTAGTCTAAACGGGAGGTAATTAGGGCGTTGACCACAGACTTCTGTGCGTCATCAGGCAACATCCAAATGATTTTCCTAAGCCACCTCAGGATGGTGAAACAGGTTGATGTTAAATTAATATCTTGGGGCTTCATAGTTAGGCCGTTATCGATGATGATGCCAAGATTGCGTACTTGGTGCGACGGAGCGGGTAGAGAACCCATTTCTGTGGGCCAATGTCTTGGGCTCCAGAGACTCTGATTTGGACCTAGTATTAGAACCTCCATTTTACCACCGTTCAGTTTGAGCAGATTGTCCCTCATCCATGTTGCAATTTTACTAAGGCCTGACTGCAAAAGAGAGGAGGCGTCTTGATCTCCATTAGAGAGTGAAAAGACAATCTGCGAGTCATCCGCATAGGTGAACATGTTTAGACCTGCCGCTTCGGCGATCGTGGCAAGATGGGTTACATATAGATTGAAAAGCAAAGGACTCAACACCGAGCCCTGAGGGACTCCATAGGGGAATAGATGGACATTTGAGGACGAGGTGTTGGAGGTGATCTGAAATGTCCTTAGTGTCAAAAATGATGCTATCCAATCCAATGCTTTGCCCCTAATTCCCATGGCAGAGAGAGATTTTAGCAGAATGTTGTGGGAGATGGTGTCGAACGCTGCGCTGAGGTCAAGTAGAATCAGCGCAGCGGAATCTCCTCTATCTACCAAAAGGCGAAGATTTTCCATCACCCCAAGCATTGTTGTCTCTGTGTCGAAAAGCCAGGGCAAAAACCCGACTGGGAGGGGTGAAGTATGTCATTCACCTCCGTGTACCGAGCAAGATGACCATGAACATGTTTCTCCAAAACTTTGGAAAAAGCAGGTAGGAGGGAAATGGGACGAAAATTGGCCAGGATTTTAGGATCAGCCGTTGGTTTCTTTTGCAGTGGAGAGGGATAAATTCAATGCCTGGCAGATTACAGACAGTTGTGGAGTGTCCAGGAGTTTGAGTACGGAAATTGGGAGGGGGTCGATTGGAGAACCTGATTTCACTTTCCCTAAGATATCTTGCAGGTCTTGAACATTCATCTCAGACCAGGATGTAAGTGGCTCATAGGACAGATCTGGCGAAAGGGAGATGCCCGCCTCCCTAGGGCCAGAATCTGGGTTCCTTGCGGCGTGAGCCTGGTGCTGTTTGGAGATGTCCTGATAGATGGTCTCAATCTTGTTAGTGAAGAAACGTGCCAATTCTTGACATTGAACATTATTCAAAGGAAGGGGTTTAGCTGTGGTGTTGGAGCCCGCTAACTCTTTTACTAGATTGAACAATGTTTTTGATTTGTTTGTGGCCTCAGAGATTGTCTTCGCCACGTACTTGACTCTAGTTGTAGTGCAGGCTTTGTGATAGAGCTTGAGTTCCTTTCTGTAGATCAGGCCGGCTGCTGAAGAATAATCTTTCCTCCAGAGGCGTTCCAGACGTTTACATGCTTAGTGGCATACAGGCATTTAACAACTTACTTAACCCGGGCGGGCACCGGCTGCCAGCCTCAACCAAAGCCCACAGGGACTCGAGAGACCCACAGAGGCCAGAACAACACTACGCGCCGGCTCTGACCCAGATAGCCACTAAACCACTGTCAAGCAGTAAACTGTTTAGGGCCCAGGGAAGGATACTAATTACTAAGTTCAAAGGCAGGGGCCGGACAGGGCCTTTAACTTTTAACCCGGGCTGGCCTTATGTAATGAGAGCTGATCTCGATTTGTAAATGCGCTCGCATGCATGGTCATAGGTTCTTTATTTATGCATGCATTTATTTTCACCCTATCCTGATCATAATGTGTACGACGCCGGCGGCCGCTACAGCGCTACTAGGCCGAAACAGGGCAGCCCAGGTTACATTGCATGCGTATTCAAATGCGAATCTTCTGAGGATACTTCAAGGGTCAGGCTTTCTTTAACAACTTAACCCCGACCGGCGGCGGCCCCATTGCGATATATTAAGGCGTACCGTGGGCCCGGGCCAGAATGTGTACGCACAGCCGGCCATTGCCGGGGCAAGGCCAGGAACAGTGCGTCATTATATCTTGTGGATGGAGCCGAAGCTACCCGGTGCCCGACACGCTGCTACTGGGCGAGTCGTATGTGACATGGCATGATGCCTGACTGCTACATAGTACTTATGGTCACACTCGACGTGGTCGGCGACCAAAGCTGCAAGGCACTGCTTTTATTAACTAATAGGCCACAGTGCTGCCTGCCCTCAACGTGGTCGGGCTCCTGTAACCGTGGGGTGCCGGTGTGCCGGGGCGTGGCACTTTGCAAGCTGAAAAAACAATCTGTGCGATGCGCGCATAAGCAAACCAAACCTATCCAATCAATGTCTGACTCCCGTCCAGTACTGCTACCGAATCCCGCCCACCACCGGCAACAGTCCACTGAACTAAGGGCTGCACCTGCGCGCCAATGTCATGATGACACTATCATATCAGTATGATAGTATCCTTATGATTAATGATGCAGTAATCACTTTGCTGTTGCTCCGGCTCACATTCACACTCAAACGAAGCACACTGGGACTCAGTAGACCCAAAACAACACTCTGAACCAACTCTGAGTCACTTAGTCAGTATTGGTAATTATTATTACATCATGTCATCATACGTGACGACGTGCAGTCGCGTGTAGACCCGGCCCTGAAAAGTAAGTGCCGGTGCTAATTAAGTACTGTTCACCATCACGCAGCCACACTGTCCAGAATCCATCCTCAGGTGATAGTGTGAACTTCCCCTTCCTGCTCGCAGCCTCGTCACCCCCCCCCCCCCCCCCCCCCCCCAGGTCGCAGCCTCTCTTGTCTCCCACCTCCACCTCCCAGTAATGCCTCCCAGAGCTCAGCCTCTCTCTCTCCAGGACAGCGACGACAGGATCGAATCTCTAGGCCGTGTCAGGCAGATCCTGGTATCGGTCTACCAGACTCACGCTCCTTCCGTCCTCGGACACGATGAGCCAGGTATTCGCAGTGTCAGGATCCAGGGTCACCGCAGCTGCAGAACGAGAATGGGCAGAAAACAGAGCTCAGCAACCTGACAAACACAGTAGTAACTACAACTCGCCCAACCACACAGCACTCACAAGCAGCCAATCAGAATCCCAACAGAACAACACTTATAAGCATTGAATCCATTCACATTACTAACAAGCATTGGCAAAGCTAATAGGTTTCACCTTTGCTAATTCTATCACCTGTCTTTTTTGATCACATGTTGCATATGCTCTGTAACCAGGTTTAAAGTAATAAAAAAAAAAACCACTAGGACACTGCTGGCTGTGTCATGGGGTTTTAAAAAATGTTTTAGGTACAAAAGATTTCACGGCGAAACCTAAAAAGTGATGTTCTATACTTTGCTATTAAAAAAAAGGGGGAGCTGCAGAGTGTAACAGTTTTAAAGCTTGTTTTGCTTGAGTGTGTCTTAGAGAGCTACTAAAACATGTGAATCAGGGTAATCACTCTTTGTACCAGCCTGTCATGTGGTGCAGGAGTGTATGGTTGGGTAGGGGCGGAGGGTTGGGTAGTGAAAATATATTTTGGAGAGGTTTCTGGTGAACCTGGAGTTCTGCTGATCCCAGGGCACTGAGACTAGAATACCAGCCTGAGGCTGCATGTCTTTATAACAGTGGCGTCACTAGGGTTGGTGTCACCCGGTGCGGGTAACTCATGGTGTCACCCCCTCACGACTTACCACATGGACCTCCTCCGCTCCGAGTCCGCCAGTGGACACATTTGGCAAATAATGGGACCACAGGACAACACAACACAACACTAGACAACATGGCAGCATACCACCAAGGTCAACACCAGAGATCCACATTATAGCATTGCTTTGGACAACTTAAAACATGGAGCCACAACGCACAACACAACATGGACATTACACTAGAAAGAATGAAGCCACAGTGGAAAATGTGATGGCACCATATTAAACAACATGGCACAACTTTGGTTTACATGACATCACAATGAACAGCACAGCCTCACACTAGAGAGAAGGACACCGCAATAGACAAAACGTCACCACACAAAACGCAATGGCCCAGCAATGGGTGATGTAACACCAGCTTAGCAACATGAGGCCACACTAGACAAAATGGCACCACTCTGGATACCCCAATGGCGCAACACTGGTCAATATGGCACCAGACTAAACAATGTGGTACAAAACTAAGTAATACGGACCACAGTAGGCCTCAAGAATCCTCAAAAAACCATAACACTAGACCTCACCCCATGTTATGTGGCACTAGTCAAGAAAAACAGCACCACACTGCAAAGGTAGGTGCGAGACTAGACTGAAAGACACTGCACTGAACAACACGGCAGCAACACACTTGACAATATGATGACACAGTCTGGCTTGACAACACGGCACACTCTGGGCGAAACTAAATACTACGGTAAAATGCTGAGAAAGCTCCTAATACAGTACCTCGAGACTGACAAAGCAAATAGGTACGTAGCTGTTCTTAGTACAGTAGGTGCAGTGGCACCGGGGATCTGGGGTGTAAAGTGCCGTCAATTGTCACTATTTTTTGCTTTCGCACACGGAGGTGGTGGTCGCAATTCCTCCTGCTTGCACTAGGGCCCTTAGTGCCCCACAGAAAGCAACAAAAAAAACAGTAAATAGCCATTGCAAAAAAGTCCGGGGTTTGAAAGCGCAGCCCTTCCTGCGGGCGGAACACACACTTGGCAACCGCTGTTTGTGGAAACCAATATCTATCTAAAACTGTTTCTTTTCTAATCATACTGCTAATATTCTAATCGCATGGCGTGCTGCAAAAACTGCAAGATAATGGGTGCCCTGTCTGAGTGTATTTGCGTGCAGAAAAAAACACACATCACGGAGGGCAAAGAGAGAGCGAGGGGTGGGGAATTGTGCACTGTATATGGTGATTTAGCCAGCAAGTGAGGCAACTCCCAGCAGTCATGGAATTGCACAATTCCAGTGGGCCTGCTTATAGGCACTAGTGAAAGTGTTGACTGGTTATTTTCTCGATTTGACTCTTGTAGACCAGTGCAACAACAGCAGTAGCCCTAAGCTTTCTATCTGAGACTTTGTACGCTAGTTTTCCTGTTGCACCTATACTATTATGTCATTTTAGGACACTTACCTGTAGGAAACCCTTTGATACAGACTTCAAGGTCTTCCCTAGAATTGGAAATAAATCCATGTTGGCTCTCCATTGCATTGTTTTTCTCTGAGCTAAACTATGTCTGAATACAGCGCATCCTTTATCATATCGTACTACATACACAAACCCTTGGGAACCTATGTTGTCAAGACAGGGCAGCACAGACGAGGGACAGTGGAAGCCAGTATGGCCTGGGCCCTAGGGCAAGAAAGACGATTGGCCCTCTGACCGCTGACTGAAATACAGCGATAGTCGGGGTTCAGTTGGCTCCTCAGGCCTCTGGGCTCCAGTGTCACTGCACCTGCTGCACCAATGGAATCTACGCCCCTGACTAGGGGCAGAAAGACGCACACAAGGGATGGAGGCTAAGGGTCACATGGCCTAGATCCTATTGGCGCACTTTCTTCTTTGGGACAATACATCACCAGGCTATTGCAATCCAAACTCTCAGTCCGTAGCTACTGATAGTGCATCAGGTGTAGTGACACCGGGGATCGGGGGACTGGGGAGCTCACTACACTACAATTACATATTTTATTATACCAAGTCAGGGGATGGGTGCCCTATTCCTTTGGCTCTATTTTTTATTTTATTTATAAAGTTTTATATAGCGCAAACTTGACCCTAGAGGGTATCAGAGCGCTTTACAGATTAGTTAAATAAGTAGAAAATAGAAAACCAAGAAACAAACGATGACGATGTCAGTTTCAAAAGTGTTTGAAAAAATATGGCTCTTAATTAACCCTTTTCTAGTTTCACATAGTAATAAAATGTGCTTCAAGTCTGCGAGAGTTGCATCAAGAACAAACCTGGCTCGGCCTGAAAGCTAAACACCAAATACATCTGCTAGACTATACATACATCACTCTTCAATATTACCAAATGTTTGCTTTTTTGAAGTCACACAAAGATGGCCCCTGCCCTCCTTTTAAAACTTAACAAGAATGCGAGGAATAACGTTTCAGCATGACTCGCAGAAAGATATTTGCTGGTGGGCGGACTGGCTTTGCAGATATCATGAAAGAAACCTCTGACCTTTTGTGCATTCTGGTCTGCACTGCAAGCGGCCTCATAATACTGATTTTGGCGGAAAGAGGAGATTCGTATCACTGAACATGCAGAAATGTTGAACATGGCATCACTGCACGCGTTGTTACTGTGGATGACTCTCCAGGAACGTACTTAAAACAGGTGACATTTGGCAGAACAGCCCCCACAAAAAAGACCATGTTTCAGAAATGACACTTGGATATCAGTGCATTAACATAGATTTCCTATTTTAACTCATCATGTAGAAACAACTTTGAACGGGGTGCGAGGGTTATTCCGCAACATGGATTTACTGACGCTGAGGGACTAGTACTTATGGATGCAAAATTAAAGCATTAGCAATTTCAAGAGGGCCTTTCTGTACCTGCTGGAGGGGAGAACCCTAATCCCTTGCAAACAACGAAAATGTGCCCTTGGAAATAGTAGTCTGTTACTCTGACCCAGTGGTGCTCATTTTATCCAACCTGATGAAAGGCTGAGCCAGCACTGGTGGGATTTCAACTCCAACTCTGAGCTTTCACAAAGAACATTGCAGCAGGCACACAGGGCCACTGAGCTACAAAATCACCACTTGCGAACTGACCTCAGTGTAAACCTGCGTAGGATGTAGTCTGTGGCCATTTGCCAGTGGAATGCCATTTACAAACGAGCTCAAGCAGATCACGAAACGTTACAACTTACACATCTTCGCGGCGTCGGCCTTCAGGTGGAAATCCCAGTCCCGGGCGGGCAGCCTGAGGGACATCTTCAGGAGACCCTTAGGAAGGAT
The DNA here is from genome assembly GCF_964263255.1 of Lissotriton vulgaris. Classification (NCBI taxonomy): domain Eukaryota; kingdom Metazoa; phylum Chordata; class Amphibia; order Caudata; family Salamandridae; genus Lissotriton; species Lissotriton vulgaris. The sequence continues at coordinate 1,890,208,807 of NC_141693.1, read as the reverse complement.
TGTATCCGACATGGGGCAGCAAACTCCAGGATCCGCCTTGCTGCAGTGCTCCTCTATGCACGGGCAGCACCAAAAAACGAGGCTCGTCCGTGCTCGGTCCCTAGCCCTGTATGAAACTGCTTCCTCGCACGCTTAGGCCTCTGCTTCCTTGCCCGTACATCTGCAGGGCCCTGCCGGGCGCTCCTCCGGCTATATGGACCCAGAAAGCCTGGTGCTAATGCTATCACCCCACCGGATAAGCCGACCTCGAATCCCGCGCCCGCCCTCACCTCAGCAGGAGGCAGCCTTCCCCTCAGCGAGGAAGTGGGTGTGTCGATAAAACGATACTTTCGGCGGACGGGCACGTGTCGCAGCTTTTCTTGCTGAGATGATACCGGTTCCGGAAGGATTTCCCAGCCTGGTACAGAACCTCCCCAGAGCCCAGAGGAACCAGTAAGGAGACTCAACTGTGTAATTTGTGAGTCACAGTGTGGAGTCCTGGCAGGGCTGACTCTCAGCCTGTCATCCTTTTTAAGGCCAATAAAAGTACCGGTTGCTTTAGTAATTACACGTTTATTGGCAGCCCTTGGAAGTCCGAGTGCGGTGTATGCTTTGTATAAAAAATAGTTATTATGATTATACCATGTGTGCGTGCAGGAGCATCGACGCAAGAACATGAAAAACAAACATTCAGTTAAAGTCCATTTTTACTGAACAGCAGCAGTCGGGTTCCTCCTAAATATAAAGCAGAGCAGAGGCAAGGTTGCAGAGCTGTGTTACACAGCGTAATCTGATTGGTGTCACCCCCTGGGATGGTGTCACCCGGTGCGGTCCGCACCCCCCGCACCCCCCTAGTGACGCCAGATGGGATAAGCAACCCCCAAACACCTTCAACCACCCCCCTCCAACCTGTTTGGACACATGCCCTACATATGAGGTTGCTTGCATCTGTTTCAGTTGTTATGGCCAACGGCCGAAGTGCGTTAAAGAAAAGTATGGGAATTGGGATGCTGCAGCTGGGGCGGGGTCATTGAGAATCGGGACGAGGTCAAAGGTGTGGCAAAAAACAATATTCTTTGAGGTCAATAGATCGGTCACCGTTAGATAGCTACATATAAAATAACACACAGATTAAATGAAAAATAAAAAAGTTGTTACCCTGCAGAAGTCTGTGTATAAGCAGAAAGCCGCAGAAAAAATTCTTGGTGCAAGAAAGCACTGTCAATATGCAAGTCCTGATTTTAAGCTTGCATTACACACAGTAAAAGACCGACTGCTACAAAATGGAAAAATAGGTTTAAGCTAAAACGGCGCCCCAAAATACAGATTTTAGTAGTACCCAGACTGTATGTAATGGAATATTTTTTACATTATTGTCCCTTCAACACCACCAATTAAAAGCACGCAGTTCACAGCTCATGTGTTAAATCTTTCCACTACCACTCAAAAAGAATAGATATTTGTCATCACAAAGCTTCTGATTCGATCAATTAAAGCCGGTACGGGCTTCTGAGCATCCTTTACCTTTGCGGATTACCATAACATTGGCAGAGTAACTCACTGCATATATTTGCAAGCGGGCATCCTGCAGGGAAGGCTTGTTTAGCTGTCTACCCGTCACTCGGTTTCATAATACTGGAGACTCACTGAATGACACTTCAGTTAAAGCATTTAAACTACCGGAATTGGCCTCTTACAAAAAGTAAGGAAACTGGTTTTCGTAAATCAAAAAAATAGGGGCACATCGTGCCCGTCCTATCCAGTACACTTAGACCTCTGGTTATGGCTAAATGTATCTTCAGTGGCAACGTCTGCTGCTAACACCTAGAGATCTTCTGATCTGATATATAATCATTTTGCTTCTGTAGAAGGGGGGAAAGGTTAGCTATGCGGTCGTATATAATGACAGTTCCATTTATGATTTATGGATTACTTACGGTGTAACCATACTGGTGTTTAGCATTTTTCTACTTGCTGTGGCACGTTACTGCATACTATATATAGCATGATAGTTAAAATAAACATTTTAAACTTTCCTTGTGTCTCTGTCAGAGCTTATTGTGTACTAGTACGAGTGGGTGAGTGAAACGGTGTGTCCTGCAACGGCGATTCCTGAGAGGGTCGGGAGTGTTGTGTTCTGGGGTGTCTAATCACTTGTTCATCTGTGAATGAGTAGGAGAACAAGTGCGACACTAAAGCTAGTCTGTTCTGGGTTCATGGGTACTCAGGTGGTAGGATGACTCAATACCTGCCAACTAAGGTCCCACAAACCCAAGCATAGTTCTGTGACTCCGCAGAATCCCTGCAACATGGCACCGCCAAAGTTTGGTCTGGATCTCAGTTACGGGAACCCGGAGTAGCTCTTGTGCTGGTCCACAATACCCGTGCACCATTTTCCGGACACGTCCGTGGTGGGAGAGCTTCGACTCCTCATTCTTTAGGGTTCCCCTATTGCTGAAGGTTTTCAAGCTTGAAGTTGAAAAGGTTCTCAACCCATTTTGTGCTACCGTTTCTTTCCATTATCTTTCAGTGATGGCACAGCTGATTCAGATTCCGGTTCATTGTCGCGTTGCTCTCACTGAGCAGTTGTTGCAGCATGGAGTCCCCAATGCGGGGTCTCCAGTTGTCATTGTAGTCGAGGCAGATCCTGCGTACCGTTTTGAGGTGTTTTACTCCTGGGTTACGTTTCTCGCTGTGGATGTGAATGATAATTCTTTCCATGCTGATACCCCTGCCACTGTTCCAGCTGCTTATCGTCCATTCGTGGTTGTTGAGTTCCTATTATGGCCTGGGAGCTTCAGATTTGTTTTCATGGTACCCTATCACATCTTTCCTTTGTTTGTATAGGCCCTTGTGTATTGATGGGGCCACTTGGCATCCAAATTATCTTAATGCTAATTTAGCGGAGGTTTGTTTGTTATATGGTCAGGATGTTCTTTATAGATGCCTGATCTTGTAGCTCCACCTGGGCTGCCCATGGTAGTGGTCTTGTGATTAGCTGTCACGCCTGCCAATCATCCATGGAACAGTACGCCGAACCGACGAGACCAATCCAAGATGGCCTCGCTGTAATGCGCATGCACGAGGGGTTTGAGTCGGAACTTAAGCTCGATCTCCCCGGCTCTCAGCGCTTTGCGCTCTAGTTTCTTGCTCTTTCAGCTCGTCACTTCCGCTGGGCCCTTTCCTGCTTTCTCGACCATGTTTGTTATTTGACTTCTTTCCGTGATCTGTGAACGGCATTTACATTTCAAGTGCCGCTCGTTTCTGTGTTCCAGTCGTGGCATTCAGGTTTCGAATACCTTATCTCTTGCCTGAAAACCATAGCGGCTCTTCCTATTCCTGAAGCCGCTTTCGACTCCTGATTTACTTTCCGGGGCTCTTCGTTCACAGAACACCTCGCACAGAGGCATTGATTCTCTGGTGATTCTATGATATTTCTGAAGAGTTCTCCATTAGCTCTGTAGATCCACTTATCTTAATTTACGTGGGTTCTACTTTCCCTACCTCCCCTCGCTCAGTGCCGGCTGTCTTACCTCTGTGTCTTTGAGACTCATTCTACGCCCTGCTTCTAGTGGACCAGTCATTGGGCCGGACTCTGGTCCCGTCGAACGGGACCGGAGTCCGGCCCAATAGTGGTGCGGGTGGTTTCGAGGCATTGTGGGATTTGTGGTCCGCCTGGCGAGTTTCCTCCTCCTTCCCTTTATTTTCCTTTATTTTGTGTTCATTCAGTGGACTTCCCAGATGCTGGCATTCGTCACAGTACAGGGACACGAAGAACCGGTAAAGCGCTTGTAGCGCACTACATTTACAGTGTGTTCTTGTCAGATTTATGTTATGTTTATATATGCTATCATTAACTTCCATGCAGCTACTTCTGTGATCCAGACCTTTTACTACACAAGACACCTTAGCGTAGCTGTGGTTCTGGCTGGGTAAGAAACAATACGATATATCCTCACTTTAAGTACTATTTGTGATATACTCAGAGAGAACATTTCATACCCCCCGAACTAGGCCATACTGGATACCAATATACTCCACGATCACACTTATATTTCCAGAGGATATCCGGATTACTTTCATTGTCACACCATAGTGCTATCAGGTAAAGGTGGTTTATGTATCTACATTATAGGCTTGTGAGTTGACTGTTGTTGTATTAACCTGCTATTCCTTTTAGCATCATCTTCCACTGGAAGAAGAGAAGTGTCCGAAGAGTCCAGTGTTTTGTCTCCCCCAACTTTCCTTGTTTTGTTCCCTCCTTTCCCTCCATATCACCCTTGTGTTCTAGTGTTTGATAGACTCAGGCGGTGTAGAGGGGAAGGGTTGGGTTTCTCGTTGGCTCCTGGCACTCCTGCGGAAACTGCTATCGGATCCTTACATTAGCCCAGTTATGATTAATTTAGTAATGGGCAAACGTCCTCAAAATCGTGAGGATTTGCCATTTAGGACTGATGCCTGGTGCCAGGGGTTAAACTAAATTCTGAATTTAGGAGTTTAGGGGCACTAGGGGTGGGGGAACATCCTTTACGATGCAACTATTACCCCGCACTACCATTACAATGCGGGGATTACAACGAAATTCGTTACAACGACTTTCGCTGGAGGGCGCTGCTGGATAGGGAATAGTTTAATTTTCTATCCAACACCTTCCCTACTATCCACGGGGACTGGAGTTGGAATAGAAAATTAAACTATTCCACTATCCAGCACCCCCCAACGCAAGTCGTTGTAACGACTTGCGTTGTAATCCCCGCGTTGTAATGGCATGCGGGGTAAAAGCATGCGCTGTACTGACATACAACCTTTTTCCACTTACTGCTCCTGTTGAGAAGCATAGGATCCTTACTATGTGCTTACCGAGTGGTCTAATCTCTCCTTCGGCCGACTGCAACACATGGGGGACGGTGTTTGCCTCAGTGTATACACTTTACTATGGCACCCCCTCCATGAGCGTTCTTCCGAACGTTCTTAAAAAGATACAGGATGAACATGGGGCAGGTCCTGCTCTGGATAAGAAATTGTTGGGCATTTTTTCTGCAGTCTCTGGCATGATTCTTTATAATGTTAAAGGTGAAGCAGCGGCTTTGATGGTTTGTGAACGCCTTTTGATGGTGCATGAACTGGATCGGGAACGCGAGTTGCCGATTATTATTACTGACATTTATACGTTCTTGGGGCGCAATAATTTGGGAGATAGACCCTCTCCTTTGTTTCAGGGCAAGCTCCCTCCTGTAAAGGAGAGACGTCCAGTTTTTCCTAAGGATACTTGGGACAAAAATAAGCAGCAACAGAAGACTATGTCTCATGGTGGTTCACCACCACCTGATGCTTCTGAACATAGATATGATAAACGTGATCACTCGAAGATTAAAACTCCTGAGAGGTTCCAGGTTCCTGTGATGGAGTAAGGATTCGCATATACCGCGACTTGCTCTGTATCAAGAACCTCGCCTAACTTGTAATCATATTAAACCAACCTGTTCGTCATTTTCTCGCCTCTTTTCCCAACACACGGGTGTCCCCAGGAGGCTTGCTTATGTGTCTTTTCATCCTAACCATGCTTGCACTATGGAAATGGCCGCTTCGCAGAAATCCGATCTGCGCATGCGTCGGTCATACTCACGTGATGTGACGCACTCGCATTTTGGAGGGATAGTATTGCTCATGCGCAATGATGCAAACATGGCCGCTTATTCCTAACCATGCTCCCTGCTTGCCTATGCTGCTTCTGCATATCTATCTTTTCGCACTAAAACCCTAATGCAATAGATATTATAAAGTAAGGGGTGCAGTGAAGCTTTTAATGGTGTACAGTGTAATAATTTTTTCGGATGATTCTAATTTGTTTTCGCTTACTTTTCATGTATCGCGTATTTGTGGGCCCGGGGGTTGAGGAGCTGCGCCATATTGAAGCTCTTCCGTACCTGGTCACGTGATGTGGGAAAGACCAACTGCGCAGAAGCTGAAACAAGCCAGCTGGCCTCAGAAGCAAGATGCGCATGGAAAGCACACCTCTGTGACCTCGAATTGTATACAATGTTTCACTTTACTATGAACTCCATTGTCCTTCTCACACGTATACCCTGGGAACTGTACTGTAAGGGGTGGGTACTGTCACCTGCATACTAATGATGGGAACACTGAAATTTAGGAGGTGACTATGACCTAACTTCCTCGCTTGACCAATCAGAAAGTGGGACCTTGTCGTTTGCAACATTAGTGGGTGGTCTAAGGGTCCTAGAAAGGTATAAGTAGTCTAGATTAGCATAGAGAAATTGTCCGACTTGTCAGAGTAGCAGACCTGTCACTGACCCTACGAACTCCATAGGTGATTGATACAGAGAGCTGCGAAGCACTCTGTCCTTACTGTCCACCAAACTCCAAAGGGTGGACATAGTCTTAAGTGCTGGAAAAGCACTTTTTGCTGGGGAACTTCGAAAACCCAATCGGGGTTATTGGCGGATTCCGTGCAGGAGAGGGGGTAAAGCTGGCGTTGCATCCGAAGCTGTAAGGGGTTGGTCGTGCCTTGGTGAACCCAGTCCTGACCTGGAACCTGAGGGGTATCCTGTCCTATTCCTGAGCTGTACCTGCTCACTTTCTGGTATTCCAATCCTGAGGGTCCTTGTCCCGTCCTTCCAGACTGACTCTTGGCCAGGGTTAGTCCTCATTCTCACTTAGGTAAATATTAAACTGTGGGTGTACGTCTTTCCTATCACTCTTTTTCTCTTTTCTTAATAAAGCTCTCTTGCCAGTGATATTTTCGCATTACTGTTGAAGTGATATTTCACATGCTACTGTTTATTAGTACTGTTCCCTGTTTCCCCCTACCTCTAGGATTTGTGCTAACTGTTTTATTCAGTTTGTGCCCTTATTCCCTTCCCTTTAGAATGGTATTTGGTCTGAAGATTAGTAAAGATTAGCATAGGGATAAGAGATAAGTTTGGTTTGAACACATACTAGGTCCTTCTCACATTCCCTGCCTTAGTTAAACTCATCTTGAATAGTGTGTTCCCGAATGTTCATATTTTGCAGTGTTCCCAAAAATAGTTCTAAATGATACTTGCCCTAATCCATAGTTATATTGTGGCTTTGATATTAATAATCGATGTACTGATTTGTATTTACCTTATTTTGGCATATTCCTTTTGAAACTTTTTCTTATATATAAAACTTCAAAACCCATTCAGGTGTCTGTGGTTATTATACCTCATTGAATGTCATTAAAGGTACTGTATGTGTAAAGGTATTTCTACTCACTCTAGGAATCTTGTCACCTGTCCACTGCTAGCTCCTGATCCGTCAGGAGTAATGTGCCTGTGGTAAGTCAGGTACATGAACGGTAAGTGGTGTAAAGAGTCACCCCCGAATTACTCATAGTAGCGTGTAAACTCACCCGGTTCATGCAAGCTCTATTGACACATACACGCCAGGGCCCAGTGCGTGGAAATTGGTAAACTAGTGAGCTGGATGACCCGCGCGCTCTATCACCTGATCCTCCTTCCTTTCAGGAATTGTCTGCTCAATAGTACGACAGGGGAGGACGACAAGATTACAAACAAGGGCGAGTCCACGCAACCCCAGCAGGACTCGCAGCACTCTTTTGATGTGAAGATTTTAATTTAATTTAAAAAACTCTCCATATCAAGAGTTGTATTTATATATATTTTGAATTTCACCACGGCTTGGAGGACGAGAGCCAAGATACCGAAAGAACCATTCCATACATCCAGCTGATCTGCTCGCCCTAATTATCAACCGCGAGCAGCAACAGGAGTTGGGGAGGGTGAAGGAACAAGGAAAGCGCAACAAAGGGAAAAGACGTGATGGGGTTGGGGAGGGGCTGATCTGTGGATGAGCAAGCACCAGGAGGTGTGAGTGAGCAAGAAGTGATGGGAGGGAGGAAGTGGGGGAACAGGGAAAGCAGCAACGAAGGAAAAATCAGTGACCGTGTTAGGGGAAGGGGTGATCTGTGGACAGGGCAAGCAACGGGGGCAGTGATGGGAGGGAAGTGGCGGGAACAGGGCAAGAAGCAATGGAGACATCCGGGGTGGGAGGAGACAGCTTGCAAAACGATGCACTCTAATAGACTGTTCCAGTTCAACAATTTTTTTGAAGTACCTCTGTGGGTGCACAAAACAGACAGGAAGCAGTACTTGGTCCAAGCTGCACACCAAGGACACACAAGAGCCGGATGACAGGAGGAGGCACTGTCCAATAGAAAGTAAGAAAAGGAGTGCGACGTGGGAACCAACCATAGGTGAGTAATGGGCGGCCTCTAAGCCCGTTCTAAGATGTTTTTTTCGTTACAAGAGATATCTCAAGCACATCGCAAGCGCTGTGTAGGCGAGCCTAAAAATTGAGACACACCATCCTATAAATCATACAGTGACTCACACTTCTGCTCGGTGGAAAGTTTCTTTGCTAGTAGTTTCTGCAACTTTAAGTTAAAATCAAGATAAAATAAAGTACTCTAAGGCTGAAAAAAATAAAAATGCTGTCCATTTTTGGGAAAGGATTGTCAGACTCTCTGTAGTGCTGCACCTCTGAGATTTGGGATAATGCAGTTCTTGGTTGTAATACCGAGGGGGTGTAACTTTCATAAACTATTATCAGAAAACTCAATTCAAATGACTAAAGTAAACAGAAGTTCAATGTAAAATGAGTAAATATTTATATATAAATACATTTGAATAAATATATGGGTTATGGAAGTAAACTATCAAGACTAATAAAATAAAGAGGGATACCCTGTACCCTGGGAAATCGTCACAGGACTTTCTCAAGGCTCTACAATCTTTGGTATATTCTTTTCTTATGAGGTGATAATTCCGACTCACAATAGGTAAAATTCTGTCTTCTGCATTAAAATCGGTTGTTCATTCAGGAAAGGTCTCCGTCTGACCAATCCATGAGCTCGCAAGGACAGCTCCGTCATCAACGTAGCCCACAACCGTGACTGTCGAGTGTGAGAACCTCACTCGTAGAGCCTTGAGAAAGTCGCAGAACGATTTCCCAGTGAATGCGATGAAGCACCTGTCGGCTGAAGAGAAAGTATAATAATAAAGAAAGAAAAACAGAAAACTCAAAATACTGTGTTAATATTTATGCATACAAGGTGCAGATAAATGTTTAGATACACTACAGACGTGTGCTGAGGATTTCCTTTATAATAGCATCCAGGGTTGCGCCTCTGGTATAAGTTTGACCTATGCAGTGCTGGCTAAAGTCTTTGCTGAGAAAGAGAATTTTTAAGGATTGTTGAAGTGATTCTTTCTCATCATTCCAGTGCAGATTGAAGTCGCTTAGGAATAAGTTGTTGGAGAATGAGCAGTGCATTTTCATTTCCGATAGGAGTTCTCCAAAGTCAAGTGGGTGATAAAGGAGGTTACATTTCATTATTTAATTGTTGTTTGTCGTTAAGTTAGTGCAGATATGTTCAAATGTGGGGTAGGTATAGGTGTCTTTTTCGGTCATGTGAATGTTACTCTTGTGGGTAATGGCTATGCCAGCCCGGTCTTTTTTGATGATTGAGAAGCTGGGAGGGACTAGTAAGTCAAGGAAGGGATAGGAGGTGTTATTTAACCATGTTTCTGTGATACATGCAATGTCAATATCATGGTTCACGATGGTTTCAGCTAGGTGGGTTGCAGGTTTAGTTGCTGGTCTGTAGTTTATCAGCATATAGTTGAAGCTACTGCTGCTGGATGTCTGATTGGAGGTCTGGCAGCTTTTGGAGGGTTAAAGTCTCTCCCGATTCCAGTAATCAGCTGTATCTTGGAGGTGGGGTTGACTTAGTTGGGAGTTAAATCATATTTTTTGTCTAGGCTGTTACTTCATTCAGATATACCAGGGCTCGATCTTTTCAGCCTGTGTGCTAGGCTGCCAAGGAGTGGTTGTGCTGTTAGGCTGGCTACTAGACAATCGTGTGAATCCTCTCAAGGAGTCAGAGGAGGGGAGGAGTGGGCTTTGGGCCAGTCCAGTATACAGTTTGAGGAGCAATAGGATATTGTTAATGCTCTGTGCCACTTCATTGAGTTGATTACCTATGTGGGTTAGTTTTTCCTTTAGATCAGTCATGGGCATAGGGGAAAAGCAAGTAGAGTAGTTGAGGTGAGATTAATCTTGTGCGAAGCATTTTAGATACAGGGGGCAAAGTTTAGTGAGGGGAAGGGTGGAGTTGCTGTGAATTTTGGGTGCAGGCGCCTTTCTGTCTGCATTCCGCAAGGTGTGGGAGGGACAAATAAGGGGTTTTAGGTAGCTTTGAGTCAGGGTGGATATGGGTGTTGGTGGGTGGGGATTAGAGTAGTGTATATTTCTATGAGCTGGTCTGCTCTCCAAAGTCGGCTCAGCAGTCTGGCCTACCATTGGAGGGTGGGGGGGATATGATGTATTCAAGAGGGGTGGCGGAGGCAAGTTCATTTGAGGCAGAGGAGTGGGCAGAGATACTTATGGCGGAGAAGCTAGAGTTGGGATGTTTGGCAGGTCTCGAATGGTTACCATCCTGTCATACTCCGAGGTGGAGGTTGGGTCAGGAGGGGGTGGTTGGTTTTGAGGTGAACGGTGTTCCTTAGGGTCACAAAAATGGAGTTGATGTAATGCAGAATGTCATACTCTAGGATCATGATACTTCCATTCCTGTAGATGGTTATAGTGGCTTTGCCACTTAAGGTGAGATAGTTGGCGATCATCAGTTTTCGGCCGTCTGGGATGTTGGTGGATTTTGAAATATTAAAGAGGTTAATTAAGGTTGTGCACCGTTTCGCCGGTCAGGGTGTGTGGAAGATAAAATCGGGTTTCTTTAACCCCTTGGAGGTGTTCGAGTAGATATCAGCTATTAGTGTTTCTGGGTGTTGGCTCCTCAGTTTGTGTTTGAGGTTTTTGGTGGCATTAGCTGAAAGGTTAGGGGGGTAGGTTATGAAAGGGTTTGGTCCATGGGAGTTCAGGTTGCTGGGCCGTGTACAGGAGGGGGATACTATGGAAGCTTGCATATTGTGTCTTCGTTGATCTTGGAAATTAAAAAGGAGTCTTCATTTTTGCTGTAGCGAATAAGAAATTCCGACTCTTCATGGTCGATCTCAAGATATGGAGGCTGAGAAGTGAATTCTCAATTTGGATTATGGGGAGATGAGGCTGTGAGTACAGTAGGGTTAACATTAGTGTGCAGCTGGCCCATCCAGGATGGCCGCTGTTCTTGGTGTTTAGTTGGTGGGAGTGTGCCCAATCCAAGGTGTCTGCTGCTTTTCAAGTTTTAGTCTTCTTTCTAATGTTATGCCCAAAACAAGATCGCCGTCGATCTTGGTGATTTGTGTCTGCTCTTCTTGGTGTTTAGTTGGTTGGAAGGCGTGTACCTTAAGATGGCCACCACATTTATTGTTTCAGTCTTCTTTCTATTGTTTCAGTCTTCTATTGATTCAGCCAGTTTTCGTTCTTACTGCTTCCCCCTCATGTAGGTGCCAAGACGGCTGCCCAGAAAGTGGGGTAGGAATAGGACCCCAGACCCCAACTGATGATGCATTGGTTGCTATAGAATTAGATAGGATTATGTATAAAGTGATATATAAGGGTTTTGATGTACAGAATTAGGACTAAGATCTGTTGAGTTTGTATTACGTTATATGTAGTCCTGAAAAGGCTTCCGTATAGTGGGTGTGGGAAGCTAGGCACTCTGTCTGTAGGCAGAGGAAGTGTGGCAAGTGAAGTCCCACATCACATAGTCTGTTTCAAAAGGTTATATCATCGTATATTACAGTGGTATCGTCGTATATCACAAGTTTAGGGACTTTACGTGTGAAAGGATAAATGCATAGCGAGAACAATCTATAAAATCTTGACCTTAAAGTACAGGGATCATTGTGTATCCTGATTTAAAACTTACTGCTGGGAGAGTAATAGAGCTTAACCCGAGCTTGAGAGAAGGGTAAGGTAGAGGGATGTGCTACTTTATCGGCGAATCTAAAATTCTGTGGTAGAGAAGAGGTAAGCGCGGTCTACTGTAAATACAGAATACTTGTGCAATTGAGAAAACTATCACTTTTGTTTAGCGAAACATACAAATGGAGTTGTTTTGTGTACATTACTAACCGATCCAGTTGTATATTTTGTAAATATGGCTTCTCGACAAACCTTGTAAAGGAGGGGTCAGTTGAAGCTGTAGAAGCTGGAGCTGGGCTGACGTCAAAAGTGTCGCACAGGGATTGGTCCTTGTGACCAAGGCAGAATAAGGGCTGATTGGTGCATCAGTAAAAGCAGCGAGACTATTGATTCAGCACTAAGACAACGTATCTTGTTCTAATTGGTGCGATAGTGCTGTGATTGGCTGGTGTTACGGAACAGCAACAGAGGAATGCACAATCTTTTGAAAGTCAGGGAACTATCAGTATAATGGATTATTATTACGGAGAAGAAAAAGAGAAACCTTCCTGGTTTAAGAAATTGAAAAATGTATTAAAAAAGGACAATGCGATAGTAACAAGAGAAGGAAAATTACTTCATCCGTCGAAAATGCCTGCTTCCTATATGATGATAAAATATGGCTATCATACATGCATTTGGCTTGAGAATTGGGCTAAAATACCAGGAATGATGGTGCGTTAGCATTTCCAGAAGTCAGATCTGGATTTGGCAGTTTTACGAAACTTGAGAGAAAAGATGATGAAGCTTGAACCGAGACCTAGACCGACTCAATTTGAGGTACTAGTTGAATGGGAAGAAGAGATGCATGAGTTAGAACGAGAAAGATTGGAAAATCATGGAGGACCAAGAGGTAGATTGGGTGGATTATGGGGAGAAACACATGAGAGTAGAATGCGTAGATGGCAAAATTCTGATATGTGTGATGGAATGTATCCAGTTAGATTGATAGATGAAGTTTTCTGGATAAAATCATGACAATCATCAATAACCTGACAATCTCATCATCCCAATACCCGCGTACCTCCCCGGCAACCTGCCCCACTAACCGTCCTCCCAGTTTAGTAGTTTCGCCCAGGGAAAGTCTTCTGGCTTTCCCCCAGATTCCCGAAGCAGAATTTGAAAGATTGGCACTGGGCATCACCTCTGGGTCCCCTCTTGACCCACTGCCCCCAAAAATCTGGAAAGCATGCGGGCATGAGCTATTCCATACCCTTCGGAGGATTTGCAACCAATCTCTCCTCAGTGGATTGGTTCCCAACCCTTGGAAGCTAGCTCTAATCACCCCGCTTCTGAAAAAACCATCCCTGAATCCAGAATGCCTTTCCAATTTCCGACCCATCTCACTCCTGCCCTTTCCGGCGAAAGTGGTGGAGCGATGGGTCAGCACCTGCCTGTCAACCCACCTCGAGCAGAATCACGTTCTGGACGACTTCCAATTCGGATTTCGTCCAGTCCATGGCACCGAAACAGCTGTACTTACGGCCATGGAAGAACTTCGAGTGCGGGCAGACAGGGGTCAAGCGGTGGCATTGATCCTTTTGGACCTGTCTGCCGCATTCGATACTGTCAACCACGTGATCCTGCTGGAGAGGTTGAGAGAGGCTGGGGTTGAGGGCACAGCCCTGCTCTGGTTCCACTCCTTTCTTAGAGATAGGAAACAGGCTGTATCCCTTCCCCCTTTTCAATCTGCTTTCTCCCCAGTCCCCCACGGTGTACCCCAGGGTTCTTGTATCAGTCCGATCCTTTTTAATGTTTACTTATTACCACTGGTCACTCTTATCAAATCCCATAAGATGACTACAGTAAACTACGCGGACGATACCCAGCTTATTTTTTCCTGGGAGGGTGAAGACTCTATTACCTTAGAAGCCTTCCACAACTGCCTGAGAGATACTGCTGGCTGGTTACACCATAACTCCCTCCAATTCAATTCCTCTAAAACCGAGGTTCTGTTCTGCCCAGCAAGCCGCATACCTCGCCTTCTACCTGCTGAGTTCTGGCCCCCGGAAAATTCAAATAATCTGCAACCGGTGGCCAGTGTGCGCAACTTGGGCGTCATGCTGAATAACAAACTGAGCATCGAAACACAGGTTTCAAGAACAGTCGCCACCTGCTCGGCCCTTATGCGCTCACTACGTAAAATCCTGCCACTACTTCCACCACCCGCAAGAGCACAGATAGTCAGGTGCACTATTCTTAGTCGCCTTGACTATTGCAATGCCCTCCTTCTCGACTCCCCCTTGGTACTGCTGGACAGACTCCAACGTGTCCAGTCTGCAGCAGCCAAACTGGCCCTTGGATGGACCAGGAGATCCTCAACCACGGCTGCCTTAGCCGAGCTACACTGGCTTCCCTTGAAGCAAAGTATTGCCTTTAAGTCTCTCTGCCTGGTCTTCAAGGCATTACACGGGTTAGGACCTAGACCTCTACAATGGATGTTTACCTGGTATACACCAACCAGAGCTTTACGATCCGCGACTGCCCGACTTGTAATAGTACCCAGATTCAAGAGAGCCAGGATCGGGGGAAGATCGTTCCAAGTGGCGGCTGCAAAGCTCTGGAACAGTCTGCCCGCTGACATTCGTCATACCTCACAGCTCTTGCCTTTTCGGAAACTAATAAAGACTTGGCTTTTCCCCTAGATCCCCCTTCCACTTCCTCTTCCTTAAATCAACTCCCACAGCCTCCAACTCAGGAGTAAGCCTCCCAGCGCCAGGATGCCTGCCAGGTGACAGCTGCGCTTTATAAGTGTTTTAAATAAATAAATAAATAAATAAGTAGAAGGGTGAAAATGCACAGAGAAAAGAAATAACGTGGAAACAGAAAGGAAAAAGTATGGTGATGGTGAGTCAGAGGATACAGTGCTGGAGGAAATATTAAATAGGAGACCACCACCATATCAACCGCGTTCTATAAGGACCACACCAAATGCTCCACCCGTAGAGGATAGATTTGAAGAAACTCCAAAATGATTTTCAAATTTTAGAGATCTACCAGAAAGAGTAGAAATGAGATACGATTCAAACGCCCCAGTGACAGAAACAAGACTTACGGGTACACCTAATTAAAATGATGAAATAAGAAGAAGTGTAACTAGAGTAGAGAGACAAATTGAAGAACATTCAAATACTTCTGAATATATACATTCTACAAATGAATTAACAGAAAAGATACAGGAGCTTACTAAAAATATAGAAGCTGTAACAGTCCCAGTAACGATAGGACCTGTAATTCCAGTGTTTGAAAACCAGAGAATAAAAGAACTGAGTTTGACGATTCCTTTAAATCAGAGTTTGCAAAAGGTAAGAGAAAGATTTATGCAGATTTGTCTGAAATTAGGCGAACGAGTAATGTAAATCTGCCTGACTTAACTTTTAATCAGAGTTAACCTTATACATTTCCAACTGGAGCAGAATCTGATTCTGCTACACCCGGAAAGAGTGTAGAGAAAATAGATTTAACACTAACACCAGTAGGACCAACGGAACAGGAATTAGTAGATATGGCAAGATTAAAAGTCGACATGGAGGAATTAATTATTGGAACAATTGGAACAGACAGACTAAAAACGTATCAGGATGATGAACTGATGTTTATGTGTAAAAGTATTACTTGGAAAGCAAAATCCATACATGATCAATTAGAAGGATTAGCTAGTGAATTAGAGGTAGAAATCGCAAAGAATAAAACATTGCAGAAATCCTACAGAATAGATTTTTCAGAGAAAGACATTGAAAATATGAATACTGCAGGAAGATTAATCCAAATAAAAGAGCTAATTGTTTTAATAAGAAGATGGGGAGATGTGAATAAATGGAAAGTAAAATGGTCAAAGAAGAAGCCAGTGATAAGGCTACATTAGCGTTCCCAGTGAGAGAAAAAGAAACAGTAATAAACAAATTTCCTATGAGGGAAATACCGGGAGGAGGTTATGTACATGTTCCTTGGACTAGACAGGATATATATTATCCTTTACTAATGATTTCCCCAGATTGAGAGAGAAACAAGTAGAATGGTATAGATAAGTGGATCGATTTGTGAAAGTTTCAAAGGTGCTATGGGAAGACCTAGGTGGATTATTTGACATAGACCATAGGTCTGCTGGTACTACTGAGTGCACAATCACAGTAAATTGGCCAAAAACAGAATATCCACGAGATCAAGTGACAGGTGCACCATCACCTGAGGTGATGCCTAAATATGAATAAGTAATCGTGTTTTTGAAAAATAAAATTCCACCAAAGGAAACAGATTGGGTAAAAATTGACAGAACTTTGCAGGAATCGAAATAATCTGTACATGCATTTTATGAGAGACTGTTGTTAGTGTTCAAACAGTTTAGCGGATATGAGGAGCTAAATGAAAAAGATATGAGTCATTTTGTATATCGCTTTGTATTTGGATTAAGACCAGAAATAGGAGATATGATTAAACATAATTTGATGGGATGGCAGTCATGTTCTGTCGATGAGGTATTGAGACATGCAAAATATTGTAGTGATGAAATTGAGATTAAACAGAGGAAGCTGAAAGAGAAAGCCATTTGGGCACAAGTGAAGGTAGCAAAACACCAAGTGGTGTGGTACTGAAAATTCTGGACCCGTGTTATAAACATTGTCATATCATGACGATTTTGGTATCAGCAGACCGGAAATGACAAATACGCTACACATGCGTATTTTCAGGGTATTCGAGCATTGGGATCACCCATAAACCAGAGTTTCCGTCTCGAACCCTCGGGTTCCATTTTGTGAACGGCAGCCATTTTGTGATTGCCCTCACATAGCCAAATAAATGAAGGCCAAACCCGAGTCCGAAGGACACGTACGCCTCTGCTGACTCCTCTGTGACCTGGGCAAGCTGACTCCACTGCCCGAAGCCAAACCTGTTCGGTCAGCTCCTTCCCAGCGGCCGAGCGAGATTAGTATCAAGGCGCAACATGTCATAAACCTCTCATCGCGCACAAACCATGCACAATCTTACACACACCTGTCCCTGTTCCCTTCTTTATGACTTGTTTTACAAGGAGGAGGTTCCCGGTTTTATTGGGGGTTCACCGATATCTGATGGAAATACTGGACCTTGCCGGGCAATTGATCATGGGTTGGAATTACTAAAATGTGGGCTTGTCATCATGACTCTGCTTTTCTTTTGTAGTGAAAATATTCGAATGGCCTAAACTGTAAAACAAGGAATTTGTGCCTAAAGCATAATATTTTGTATAAAAGGAGAGAGTTGGATTGAATGTTTGAGCAGTCTCCTGAGAACCTACATGCTGTTGTACTTCTAGGATGCCTGTTACTGGTTGCAGCCAATAAATACGATCTTTGACTTCACCTAGAAGACTCGGTGTTTCTGTAGTCCGAAACGGGAAGGACTCGAGGTCTTCGGGTGTTGCCCCCTGGCACCGCTGGGTTCCGAAAAACACAGTACCTCAGTGGCACAATTGTCTAGGTAGGTCGCTCCCTCCCTCCCCGCTATAGCTCCACCGCTGTTTTGCCGCCTGTGCTGCTCTGCTCCTGAGGTCTGCTCCGCCGCTGTTTTGCCGCTCTGCCTGGTTTGTTTGCCCCCTTGCCCGGTTCTATATGACTCTGCCCCTTTTTCTTCAGTACCCCTGCCCGGTTGTGTGACTGTGCCCCTGTTTCCTTCTGTACCCCTGCCCGGTTGTGTGACTGTGCCCGTTATCCCCGGTGATCTTTGCCCCCGCTCACCCCTCCCTCGCGCCCCGTGCTTCACCAGTTCCCGCCACTGCCTCCCCTGCGGCCCGCCCCCCACGGTGCTCATTCGCTGCCCATCCCTCCACCTCCCGCCTCCCAGCTGAGCCTCCCTCCCCACCTCCCCATAAATGGCGGCCGCTGCAAGGTAAGGAGAGCGACCCTTGACCTTGTCTGGGTAGGCCGTTCCCCCCCCGCTGCAGCTCCACCGCTGTTTTGCCGCATGTGTGCCACTCTGCTCCTGAGGTCTGCTCCGCCGCTGTTTTGCCGCTCTGCCGGGTTTGTTTGCCCCCCTGCCCGGTTCTGTATAACTCTGCCCCTTTTTCTTCTGTACCCCTGCCCGGTTGTGTGACTGTGCCACTGTTTCCTTCTGTGCCCCTGCCCGGTTGTGTGACTGTGCCCGTTATCCCCGGTGATCTTTGCCCCTGCTCCCCCCTCCCTCGCGCCCCCGCTTCACCAGTTCCCGCTGCTGCCTCCCCCCGGTGCTCATTCGCTGCCCGTCCCTCCACCTCCCGCCTCCCAGCTGAGCCTCCCTCCCCACCTCCCCACAAATGGCGGCTGCTGCAAGGCCGCGCAGCGGGATCGCCGCTGGCCTAAGGCAAGCCCGTCTGCGCTCGTCTGTGCCTGGCCGGCGCCCAGCGCCAGAACCCCTGGACCGCGCACCATCCATGAAGCCCGCATCCGGTATGATGCCAACACACTCATCGCACTCAACCACAGACAGCCCCTCAGCTGCCATATGGCCGCCCCTAAGCACACCCACAGCCCCTTCACCTGCCGGAACTGCAGCTTCTCCTGCATCAAAGACGCTGAGACACCTGCTACGACGAAACCCAACCAGCTCCGATGTATCCTGCTCAACACCCGCTTCGCACGCAAACACGCCGTCGAGCTCTGGGACCTACTCGACACCACATCACCAGACATTGCCTTCCTGACCGAAACCTGGATGAACGAAGCCTCCTCCCCGGACATCGCAGTGGCCATCCCTGACGGATACAAGATCACCCGCAGAGACCGTACCAACGGAGTCGGAGGAGGAATCGCCATCATCCACAAGAACACCATCAAGGTCTCTACAAACACCGTCAACGCCCTCAACATCGCCAAACACATGCACTTCCAGATCCATACGGACCCCAAGACCACCCTAAGACGCACCCTCGTCTACAGACCACCCGGACCCCGTCCCCAATTCTGCAACTCCATCGCCGACTTCATCAGCACGCACACACTGACCTCCACTGACTACATCCTCCTCGGCGACCTGAACTACCACCTGGAAAACAACAACAGCAACTCCTCCACCCTGATTGACAACCTCGCCACCCTCGGACTGAAACAGATCGTCACAACACCGACCCACATCGCAGGCCACACACTCGATGCCATCTTCTCCTCCAGCCCCCACGTTGCCTTCAGCCACGCTTCCGAACTCACCTGGACCGACCACCACTGCATTCACTTCACCTTCCAGAAACCCGTCACACATCACCACACCCTACAGATCCCCCGACGTCGCTGGGGCAAAGTCACCAAGGAACTACTACGAACACACCTCGCACTCAACCCACCGACCAACCCCACCAACCCCGAGGAGGGGGCCCGCACCCTCAGACTCTGGATGGAAGACTGCGCCAACACTTAGCCCCAATGAGACAGCACACCAACATAGTCACCAGCCAGAGAGCCAGCTGGTTCACCCCAGAACTCCTAGCATCCAAGCGCACCTGTCGGAAACTGGAAAACATCTGGCACAACGAGAAAACGCCAGACAGCCGTGCAGCCCACAAAGATGCCATCCGCAACAATCACCACCTCATCAGGACTACCAAGAAGGCCTCCTTCAAAGACCGCCTTGACAACAACGCACACAACAGCAAGGAGCTTTTCAAAATCGTGACGGAACTCTCAAACCCCAGCTCCTGCACCAACGACATTCCGCCGTCACAAGCCCTGTGCGACGCCCTCGCTGCCTTCTTCCACCGCAAGATCACCGACATCCACGACAGCTTCAACCCTCGGATAAACCCTGCTGACCCCACCATACCGGACCCACCGATCCCCGCTGACCAAGACCTCCTCACTACTTGGACTAACGTGAAAACCGAGGACACTATCAAAACCATGAGCAACATCCACTCAGGTGCCCCATCCGACCCTCTTCCCCTCCACATCAACAAAACCTACAGCTCCATCGCACCCCACTTATGTAACATCATCAACCTCTCCTTCGAGACCGCGACCTTCTCAGAGAGCTGGAAACACGCCGAGATCAATGCCCTACTGAAGAAACCCAAGGGGACCTCAAGAACTTCCGGCCCATCTCCCTGCTTCTGTTTCCAGCAAAAGTCATCAAGAAGATCGTCAGCACCCAACTCACCTGCTACCTAGAAAACAACAGCATCCTTGACCCCTCCCAGTCAGGCTTCCGTAGGATCCACAGCACCGAGACCACCCTGATCGCCGCCACAGACGACATCAGAATCCTACTCGACAACGGCGAGACAGCAGCCCTCATCCTCCTGGACCTCTCCGCCGCCTTCGACACCGTCTGCCATCACACACTACGCACACGCCTCTTCGACACAGGGATCCGAGGCAAGGCCCTGGACTGGCCCTGGACTGGACCACCTCCTTCCTCTCCAATAGAACCCAAAGAGTCCGCCTCCCCCCCGTTCCACTCCGGAATCACTAAGAGTCTGCAGTGTCCCGCAAGGATCATCCCTCAGCCCGACGCTATTCAACATCTACATGGCACCACTCGCACGCATCGCCAGACAACACAACCCCAACATAATCTCCTACGCCGACGACACCCAGCTGATCCTCTCCCTCACCACGGATCCCATCACCGCCAAATCCAACCTCCACCGTGGTACGAAGGCCGTCGCCGACTGGATGGAAGAAAGCCTGCTCAAATTGAACATGGACAAGACGGAGATCCTCATACTCTGGCCCAACCCCTCAGCCTGGGACGACCCCTGGTGGCCCGCATCACTGGGCACCCCCCCGGCACCAACCAACCACGCACGCAACCTAGGATTCCTCCTCGACTCGAAACTCAGCATGACCAACCAAGTCAACGCAGTCTCCTTCACCTGCTTCTACACCCTCCGCATGCTCCGCAAGATCTACAGATGGATCCCGACAGACACACGGAAAACCGTCACCCACGCCCTCGTCAGCAGCAAATGACTACTAAAACACCCTCTAAGCCGGAGCCCTGTCCAAGCTCATCAACAGACTTCAAAGAATCCAGAACGCCTCTGCATGCCTGATCCTCGACGTCCCGCGCTGAGACCACATCACCCCCCACCTGAGAAACCTGCACTGGCTCCCCGTGGACAGAAGAATCTCCTTCAAACTCCTGACCCACGCACACAGGGCACTCCACAACACCAGCCCAGCCTACCTCAACAACTGACTCTCATTCTACGTACCCAACAGGAAACTCCGCTCCGCCGACCTCTCACTGGGCGCCATCCCACGCATCCTCAGAACCACTTCCAGGGGCAGGTCCTTCTCCCACGTGCCGCCAAGACTTGGAACACGCTCCCTCTCTTCCTACGACAAACTGAGGACCCGCAGACTTTCAGGAGTCTACTCAAGACCTGACTCTTCGACCACTAGCAGCGCCCCCCCCCGCGCCTTGAGACCATCGCGGGTAAGTAGTGCGCTTTACAAAAAAATCCTGTGATTGATTGATTGATTGAATTGGAGAATAAAAATACAGACGGGAATTAAGGGAAATTGAAGGGAAATTTCATAAAACCAAAATAATAGGGAACATAGAAGAGCTTAAGAAAAAATTCCCTTGTCACAATTGCGACAGAATAGGGCATTGGAGAAAAGAGTGTAAATATCCACCAAGAGTTAATCCCGAAAATACATAATTGAATCCGCAGGTGCATAATGAGGTAATTCAACAGCCACCGCAACAGTAGCAGATAGTTACTCAGCAAAGTCAGGTGTCACAACCGCCACTACCACACAGTGTAAATCTGCAGACATACAGTGCAGAGACAGGATTCAGCAGAGGCGAGCAGGTAAACCGATCGCCCAGGGTGAATGTGAGTCCTCAGTATTAGTTACAAGAGGAAGACTGGAGTGAGTCGGATGAAAGCTTCCGATGGTGCCTGAGTGAGGGAGAAGAGTGCGTGCTTGGAGCCACTCTTGAGGTAGATCAGACTGGTCCGTACGTGAATGGAAAAGTGAATGATGTAAAAGTAACTTTCCTAGTGGACACTGGTGCTACCCGTTCTACAGTTAAATCAGTAGAAGTTCAAAATCTTCCTCTCTCCGGTGAGCAAATCCAAGTTGTAGGTGTAGCTAATAAACAGATTAAAACCTCCTTAACAAAACCAGTTGAAGTAGAAATTGGAAATTTCAAAGACATGCACCGATTTGTAGTGTGTGACAGTAGTCCCGTTAATCTGTTAGGCAGAGACATTCTATGTAAAATGAACTGTGCCATATACTGTTCACCAGATGGTATAGAGCTCCAAACCCCAGATGAAGATAGCTTGTATAAAATGACCATATCAATGAGAGAATCAGAGAAGAATGAATTGTTTCCTATGTTTGATCAAGAAAAGATACCTGCTGAATTGAAAAAGGTATTGAAAGAGCAAGTATGGGATTTTACAGGAGAAGATATTGGATTGATGAAAGATGTAGACCCTGTAAAAGTTTCAATAAAAGAAGGAGTGAGTTACACAAACATACCCCAATATAAAATGACAGCAGAAATAATTGAAGGAATAACTCCAGTAATAAACAAAATGATAGAACAAGGCATTTTGAGAGAGATAGAAAGCAGTCCTTGTAATTCCACGATATTGAAGGGATTGAAAAAGCCTAATGGCACATTTAGGATTGTACAGGATCTTAGGAAAATTAATAAGATTGTCCCATGTTGTCCAATTGTACCAAATCCAGCAGTGATTTTATATCAAATTCCACATGATGCAGAATGGTACACTGTGATTGATCTGTGTAATGCGTTCTTTACTGTTCCATTACACCCAGAAAGCTAGCCAATATTTGCGTTCCTGTTCGGAGATCGTATTTTGGCATGGTGCCGAATTCCTCAGCGGTATACTGAGAGTCCATCCATTTTTAATCAATTGCTAAAGAAATCTTTAGAAAGTTTGAGCATGCCTGGAGAATCTGTATTAGTTCAATACATTGATGATCTGCTAGTGGCATCAAAGACAAAAGATGCATGCATATTAGATACTGTTGCATTGTTAAATCATTTGGCAAAAGAGGGACATAAAGTGTCTCCATCAAAACTAAAATATTATCAGAAAGAAGTGCAATACTTAGGTCATAAGATTGCTAAAGGAATTAGACAAGTCACTGCAGAAAGAATCAAAATGATACAAGGAATGCAACCACCAAAAACCCAAAGACAAGTAAGGATGTTCCTGGGAATGGTGGGTTACTGTAGACAATGGATTAGTGGATTTTCACTAATAGCCAACCCTTTGCAGAGACTAACAAGAGAAGATATCAGAGACCCTATAGTACTGAATAAATCAGAAATGGAAGCATTTGAACAGCTAAAAACAAGCTTATGTGAAGCCCCAGCTTTGGGAATGCCTGCCTATGAAAAGGAGTTTGAATTGTATTGCAGTGAACGAGAAGGATGTTCATTGTCAGTGCTAATTCAAAGACATGGAAAACTGAGAAAACCAATAGCATATTTCTCAGCTGTTTTAGACCCAGTTGAAAAAGCATTGCCAAGTTGTTCGAAAGCAGTAGCAGTTACAAGAGTAAGTCTAGAACAGAGTGAAGGAATAGTGATGGGATTTCCTGTGAGGGTGTATGTACCTCATTCTGTGGAGATTCTCCTCACTAGGACAAAAGACACAGTATCTTACTAACAGAATGACTAAGTATGAAAAGACAATTCTAGGTGCAGATAATGTGACAAACTCCCGATGTGTGAACATAAACCCGTCTACATTGTTACCTGATACAATGGAAACTGAAGTAAGAAATGAGGTTGATCACAAATGTCTGGATGTTCTTGAGTACTGTACCAAACCAAGACCGGATATCAGAGATGAGCCATTGCCTGAATCTGATTATGTGATGTTTGTTGACGGTTCATGTCTGAGAACAGATGAAGGGGTTCTGAGTGCTGCATACGAAGTATGTACAGTGGCGGATGTCCTGGAAGCATCTTGTCTGAAAGGAATTCGTTCTGCTCAAATAGGGGAATTCATTGCTTTGATTCGAGCATGCGAACTAGGAAAAGAAATCAAAGTTACCATAGTGACTGGCAGTCAATATGGGAAAGGAGAACACAAATTAAAATGATGGTGAAAACAGGTTCGTATAGCGCCTAGTTTTAACACCCTCCCTATATCGGAACTATGTTTAAAAACTAAAGAATGTCTTTTAGGCTGTTTAGGGGGACCCCCTTACCTCTCAGCTCAGCAAGAGTGTATCACATCAGCAAAAGTTCTCTGCATCCCTGGAAACAGAAAATCTTCCAAGTGCCTGAAATCATGGCCACTGTGTATTATTAAAGGTGCCAGAATCTCAGTTGGCTCACAGCTGCCAAATTGTTGTGTCTAGAAAACGTTCCTTGATCATGGCGAAAAACATCTGTTCTGTTATGATAACCTTGACGGCTTACAGCACTCACTGTGCAGACTAGGGGCACGATGTAAGTCTAGAGATGTCGAAAACAAACCCTTTCTCATGTGTAGGCCTTCACGATGCCCAACTTACAAAAACAATTATATGCAGTGTCGTGTGCAAAAGCGGCAAAAGGTAAAAATGGCGTTTAAACTGCTAATAAGCCATGCTAACATAACATGCATACAAGGCAGGCCTTAGGCCACACTACAATACATAACCGTTTACTGGGACTGACCTTTTACCCTTTACGACACTCAATTCAGAACGCAGGTTTTTCCTATGTTCGATTCTCATACATTATGCATGAGGTTTCTTGGAAACACAGCAGGACTACCATCTTATGTATAATATCTCTGTTCAAAGGTCAGGTCCGATGTCACCCTACAGGACGACACAGTAACACAGCAAGGTAGGACCCGTGGGGAGAGCTATGGGTGTATGTATATATATATATATACATAACATCTTGCTTAGAAGAACAGAGGAGACTGAGACTTCCCGGGCTGACACACTGAACAGAGACGCTGAAGCTCCTGCATGCAGATACTCCAGCTCGCGGGTTGTCCAACTCGAGACCAGGGCAGGGTTCCATGGTCTCTCACTTCAGTTAACGGGGTTAGAATAAATCCTAGAGGGAGGGATTCTTGGCTTAACACCTACACACATGCAAGGTACAATTAGGTACATCTAGTTAGGAGGCATCGTAGTAGTACGCACTGTTTACTGTCATGTATTTTATATACCTGTATGTATTCATGACTAATGCAAGATGGTAGAGCTATACCATCCTTTCACTTATATTGTACTGCTGATCATACATATCTGCTACTGTTTAAGAGCTGTTGCAGGTCATTGTAATGGGGACGGGTGGCCCCCGCCCCCGGTGCCCCGTGTGAGACTGTAACTTGTGACCCCTCCCTCTTGTTTTCACAGCCCCCACCTCCTCCCACATGGAACAGGTACGAGGAGCGATACAGTTGTGACGACGAGGATGAAGGCATCGGCCCCTTTAACTGGTCCGGCAGAATAGTGGAGGCAGAGTCCGGCACCGCCTTAAATGAAGACGGAGAGCCAGCACAGGTGTGTCTATACAGAGCAGTCAGTAGAAGGAGAGGTGCGGCGTGGAGCAAGAGCGAAGAGAGCGGCGGAACGTGGGAAGAGGAAGAGGTGCGGGAGACAACGCTATCGGAAGAGGAGAGGCGAGACGCATTGAGATCGGAGGACGAGAGGAGAGAAGGATCGGTATCGGGAGAGGAGAGTCGAGAAGCATCGAGACCGGAGGACGAGAGGAGAAAAGGATCAGTATTGCGAGAACCCTCGGAATCAGAGGAGGCGGAGATACCAGGACCCGGAATCGTGGAGGAGGAAGGTCGAGAGAGCATCGAGGCGAAGGTCGGACGGAGAGCGGATGAAGCACAGAAGCCAGGAGGCCAACGATCCTGCAAGCCGCCCAGCTGCTCCCCTGGAGGGGTGTGGCTCACAGAGGTGCGTGCACGTATACCGGGTTGGGTGGGAAAGAAAGTAAAACGCAAAAGTCATCCCTGAGCCCCTTGTGTTAATAGACGGTGTTCACTTCACTCACCCTCCCTAGCGTTACTAGAGCACTGGGTTGTCCTCACTCCGCCCCCCCCCTTTTTCACATGCACATATAGTATCTATCCTGATACGTCCCTCTCTTGCTTTCCCTACCGGCGGTGACGAGGGCAAGACGGAGCCAGACGGCGTAACACGCCGAAGGAATCTGACGAGACGAAGGGAAGAAGGGGTGATTACCAAGAGCCGCCGGGAAAGAAGCCGATCACCAAGGAGAGCCGTCCCACGTAAAACCTGTACTGACTTCCTTTACCACAAAATAAAACCTGGCAGTGTCATAACAAAAACACGTCTCCTACCTATCCCTGTCCCGACTGTTATAGTCATCTATTTTACACTAGAACAACAACTGTGCAATAAATCCTTATTGTAACACGCACAACTGTTTATTATGTTTATCTTTCTGAGACAAACTAAGTAAGCACAAGTGACTGAGCGAAATGTAGTACATTGTTTCTACGATCCTGAGGAATCAGGGCTGTCATGTTCTGAGGTTGCCAAGAACTATTCTCTCCCCGATAAGAGGAGAATCTAGTGGCAGTGTGCGCAGTCTGCCACCAAACCCACAGTGATGTTATCCAAATGTGCAGGTCACATATAGGTTATTGGTTTCTCTATCAGAGTGCCTTTGAATCAACCCTGCTGCCGGCTAGAACAGACCCTTAGTTTTCAGAGTCGCAAATCAGCAGGCAGTATAGATTACAAGAGTACCCACTACAAACCCCTATCTACTCCGAGCTGTAATTTATTCTGGTCACTTGCACAATCCAGCGCCTTTTTCGGCCAGAAGCGGCCGGCCTAGGAGAGAAAGAATGGCAGTGCTCTATCAAAGACCAGAGAAAGTGGTGAACAGGTGGGTGGATAATGACCGTCAAAAAACTTTGTTCTGGTAGATTTGTCTACTTAAGAGTCTGCAAGAAGACTAAAGCTAACCCCTTGAGAAATATGTAGATACAGACAAACATCATGAAAGGTCTCGATGGTATTTTTACCTTCTTCTCCAAAAGAGAGTCAGGGCTCAATAAAGTGGCTGCACTGGTAAATAAGTCTGAATCGCCTCGGGGGAACATGGCGGTGGATGTTGTAGCTAAAGTGGATAAGTCTACCATATTAAATTAAATTTACACATTAGCCGCTGATGATGAGTCTAGGTCCAGGGCAGAATATGGTATTGCGCCCAGAGAGGGGGGCACTCTACCTAAAGATTTTACCCAGCCTGACATAAATATGGCCTTAGTCGCTAATCGCCCTCAGGCATTTAAACTACCCTCAAATACCTCTCCATTACCTAATCCAGGGGTTGTGGTTCGGGATACTCCATCTGGCCCTACCTCTCAGATGCAGCTTGTCAGTAGCACACTGTGTGGATTACCTCTATCTGGCTCTAGGGCGTCAGTTACCCCATATCTATTTCTGAGTCCGCATCTGCCAAATATTCAACCTGTGAATAAAGCTCTTCTATCTGATTCCTTGCACTGTTTGGAAAGAGTCTTGTCCTATATACTGGCTCTTATGGAGAGATCAGTAGCCAACTCCGACAGCATTTTGGACTCTTTTACCTCTGACCAAACTTGCTATCTTAGAACAAAGAACTCAAACAGGCAAAGCTACCTCGCCTTTATCTAATCCTTCAAAAAAGTTTGTCTACTCCGTAGAAGAGCTCCTTCCGCCTTCAAACCATCATATTACTAATTTTCCAAAGGCATATGTTGACCACATCTATGCCTGTAGGGACTTTAGTAGCCAGGCTGGCACACCCTTCAGCAGTATGACTATTTATAAAGGGAAGGGTAATGTAGATCTGTTTGAAATAAACCAGCCCTTCTCGCTACAGCAGTTTTTCGAACTTGAGGTTTAATTAGCTCCATCTGTGAATATTACAGGTTCTAATGTGACGAAAATAAATCAAAAACAGTCTGTTTTAACTATTTTCCAAAAAGAAAGGATGAAAAAACTGAAATATTGCTGCAGAGGTCATGAAAACTGAAAGGAATAATAATTGCATCAAAATTCAGAAGAAAAAAAAAGGGAAAAAGCTACGTAGAATAACAAAAAAAAAGTCGAGATTGAGTTTCAAAGACATCATAAGAAGCTCTCCACCTCTCTCAAGGGGCTTTCATGACTCAGTCTCAGTTTTACAAGAACCCAATCCTCCAGTTTCCAGCCCGTCAATGGTCACTTTACATTTTTCAGAACAAATTTTATTTCGTTGACGAATTGCATATGGGACACCGTCCCTCAATACATCGAAGGGCCAGTGAGCAAATAATAAGTCAGTGCATACATTTAGTTCAATCAACGTTTAGAAATAAAACAGCCCTCCCAACTCCCACCCCCTACCCTCCTTCCCAGTACCAACCCCCCTCCCCTCACACTGTCTACACAGTCCAATAGCAAAGGTTATCAAATCACTAACAGTGTGTACTCCTCTTCACCCGGGCTCCATTGATAAGTGTTCGGCATCAACGTCCTGTTGCGCGGGCGGTTCCAGCCATAGCCCTCTATAGTCGGCCCATCGCATCCATATCTTAAAAGTGTTTCCGGGGCAGCCCCTGGCCTGGAACACCGGACGCTCCAGCCCCATACTAAAGTCCAACCCCCTCTTCCACACTTCCAATAAAGGGGCCCTGGGGTCCTTCCAGGCCCGGGCAATATCTCTTTTGGCCACTGTAAGGCCCAGAACTAATAGATGGCGTTTATATACGTTTCCTCCGACCTGTTACATGATATGCAGAAGGCCCAGCTGCGGCGAGCGAGGAAGGTCCCAGCCCAGCACCTCAGACAAGCAGTTCCATACACCCATCCAGAACCTCGACAACTTCTCGCACGACCATACCGTGTGGATAAAGGTGCCCACCGCCCGCTCGCATCTCAAACACTCAGGGGAGGCAATCAAACCAGCCCTCCACAGACGGTCCCTGGTGTAATAGGCCCTGTGTAGGTATTTGAATGGAATGAAACGTAAGCGCACTGCTATTGCCGCTCCTCTCGGGGCTTCTAGGGCCTCTCGCCAGTCCTCCTCCTCGAGTGCCCCTATGTCTCCATCCCACACGGAGCGCAATTTGTCTAGTGGAGAGGAGCAATGTGTGACCAGGGTCTGGTATATGTTAGAAATTTTCTTTTCCTCTAATTCCCCCTATAAACACCGTAGCCTCAAGGGGACTGAATTCGGGCAGTGAGTCCAACCCTCCCAGGGAAGGGGACAGGGCGTGTCGCAGCTGTAGGTACCTAAAAAATTGGGTTCGGGGCATGGCGTATTCCTCACTCAATGCTTGGAACGACTTGAGGGATGTGCCTTTCATGATATGTCCCAACGTGGAAATGCCAATGGCATCCCAGCCCCGAAACCCCTTCAAGGACACCAGGGCCGGTAGTTGTCCGTTCTGCCTTAGCGGAGTGTCTCTTGTCAATTTATGCCACCACCCCATGCGGCGAAGAGCTCCACGCCACACTCGGAAGACCACCTGGGTAACCACGGGAAGCCTCTTCCTGACGGTCGCTGAGTATAGGATAGTGTGTAGCGTGTTCGGGTCCATTATGTATCGCTCAAGGGCATAGGCCGGGTCGCCCCGGTCCCCATACCACCATTCATTGAGTACCAGCAAGTGAGACGCTTGGTAGTAGGACAGGATGTCCGAGGTGGCCAGGCCCCCACAGTACGTGGAGAGAAAGCATGTACGAAGAGCCACTCTCGCAGCTCCTCCAGCCCAGAGAAACTGGCTTAATGCCGAGTTCACTTGTCGGAACCACTGCGGCGCAATGGGATATGGATGGTTTTGCAACTGATACAAGAGGTGCGGAAGGGCTACCATCTTGAATATTGCTGAACGGCCGTAAATGTTCAGGGGCATTCTGGACCATGTTTTAATATAGGATCGCACGCGATCCCAAACAGGTACCACGTTGCGCGCCCAGGCCACCCCCGGAACATCAGTCAAAAAGACGCCTAGGTATTTAATACCGCCAGCCGCCTCCTGCAACGCGGAAGCCCAGGGTCCTCTCCGTTCACGTCCCCCCAGCACCCATAGCATGGACTTCCGCACGTTGAAGTGTAAGCCTGATATTTCCCCAAATACACGCATTATTTCAAGGACTCTAGGCCCAGACCTATTTATGTCCGTAAGAAAGAAGAGGACGTCATCAGCGTAGAGTGCGATGCGATCAGACGGACCCATCTCCCACTCGAGCCCCCGCAACTGTGCGTCCATCCGCACCCAAGCCGCTAGCGGCTCCATGGCCAATGCAAATAAATAGGGTGAGAGAGGGCAGCCCTGCCTGGTGCCCCGGCCGATGGAGAAGGGGTCCGACACCACCCCGCCACTCTCACAGACGCAGTCAGGTCTGTGTACAGTAGTTGTATGTATGAGAGGAAGCGAGGACCAAGGTTCAGGCGAGACAGAAGCGCTCGGAGATAAACCCAGCTTAGGGAGTCAAAGGCTCTGACTATGTCAGCCAGAAGAAGCGCCACCGGAATCCCGGCGGCCCGGGCCGCCTCCACCACTACCTGAGCGCGACGAATATTGTGTCTCGTAGCCCTACGGGGCATAAATCCCGCCTGATCAGGATGAACTAACTCTGTTATGTAGGGGAGAAGACGATTGGCCAGGGCTTTCGCCAAGATTTTTGCCTCGAAATTTAGGAGCGATATCGGCCTATATGAAGAATGATGTTCGGGGGGCCTCCCCGTTTTACAAAAAACCACAATTTCGGCATGTCGCCAGTCCGCCGGAAGGCGACCTCGCTCCCTGGCCGCCTCTAATGCTTTCCTATAGCGCATCCCCAGTTGGAGCTGAAAGGTTTTCATAAATTCACATGGGAATCCGTTAGGTCCAGGGGCCTTCCCAGTGTTCAGCTCCCCAAGCGCCGTACCCAACTCCTCCAATGATAAAGGGAGCTCCAGCCGATCGCGGCCCTCATCCGAGAGCGCGCGCGGCGGGAGGTCCGCCAAGAATTTGTCTACGTCCTCCGCCGGGAGAACTTCTTGGGGGGCATATAGGGCCGCATAATACTGTGCGAAGCTGGCTGCAATATCCTCCGGGGCTGTCACAGGGTCCCCCGCTTGTCCCGAAGCCCCGGTAGGGACTGCGCTTGGAAGGTATTTTGGCAGAGTCTGTAGAGCATAGTACAGGATTTATCTCCCCACTGATAGATTCTACTCTGCGTGGCTAACCACAGTTGGCGCGCCTCGTCCAGCAACAGGGACGTATAGGATTGCTGTGCTAACAGCAACTGCCCAACAGCTTCAACCGTATCCCCAGTATTGCACTCCCCCTCCAGATCCCGGACTCGCCCAGCTGTCTCCTCTATGTCCTTCCTGCGGGTCCTGCGGGCTCCCGCACACCAGGCAATGTCGACTCCCCGGATCACGGGTTTTAAAGCCTCCTAAAGGGTGACGGCGTCTGAGCCGGGCCTATCATTGTCATTCCAATAGTTAGATCTGGCCTCTCGAATGTGTGACTGGTAGTTATCCTGTTGTAGGTGCCACGTAGACAGACGCCATCTAAAGGGCTGTCGTGTCCTGTCTAAGCTTAAGTTTAGCGTCACAGGAGAGTGATCGGATATGCCCCGTGAGAGAATAGATGAGGAAGCTACTCTCCCTATCCAAGGGGAAGGAATGAACAAGTAGTCCAATCTAGAGAAGGACCGATGCACAGCGGAGACATAGGAATATTCGCGACCTAGAGTATGCTGATATCTCCACGAGTCAATGCATCCCATTCCCTGCACCATGCCGCTCAGTTTCGTGGGGGCATCTGCCGGGGCCCCCCCCCAGGCCTGTATCGATCCAACCGTCCATCCATCACATCATTCCAGTCACCACCCACGATCGCCAGCACATCAGGGATATCGGCCCACACCTCAAACAACTTCTCAATGAGCGCCTCTTGCAATGGGGGCGGGGCATACACGCTACCAAAGACCATCGGTTCATCCCCAACCATACCTTTGACAAACACAAATCTACCATGGGCATCTATCCAATGCGTCTCATGTACATAGGGGATTCTGCGATGCACCAGGACCGCTACTCCTCGAGACCCCCTCACAAAGCCTGCATGAAACACTTGTTGATAGCCATACCTCTGTAAGCTGAGGGTTTTAGTGCCTTGGAGGTGCGTCTCCTGCAAGAGGAGAACATCCGCCCTTTCCCTTTTCCCCAACTGCAACACCGCTCCCCGTTTTACTTTATCCAGCAGCCCCAGGACATTCCAGCTCACCACTCACAACATTGCCTGTGGATGGCCCGTTCCCTGGACGTCAGCCACCATCAATGGGAGGGAAAATCAAGGTCCTGGGCTTTTGGAGCAACACACACATACATTTTCGCAGCCGAACTCGCGCAGACACTGTGTCCCAAGTAGCAACCTCCCCGTCCACACCCCTACCCCACTCCCTCCAACCGTCCCAATTTTGGCGTCTAGCATATCCCTGGACTGAGTTATCGCCGCCAAGAGGGCGGCGTTATCGGGGCCAGACGCTGAGGGGCTCCCCGCTGCTCCTGTACTCCCGGTCGGCCCAGTAAATTTTTCTATTGTACCTTGCTTCGAGGTGTGCCCACTGTTGCTACCCCTCGTCATGATAGTCTGTGGGTGTCGGAACCAAGTCCAGGGAGTCGCGGGAGTATTGACAGGGGTGTGGGTGTGCACCCCTAGGACAGATGGCGTGGCTGCCTGTGCCATTGCGCCTCCACGCGCCGGTAGCACCGCGTTGGGCCTGCATCTCCTCCAGATCTCAGGTCGGCAGGCGCACTATGGGGGGCGCCGGAGTTGTGGTGACTACACCGTCTTGTAGGACACCGTGAATGAAGAATCGTCAGAGCGCCGCGGCCAGCCCCATCCGATCTCCCTCACCTCCACGGAATTCAGCGCCAAAGCAATCAGCAAAGTTCCAGGAGGGGTTGGGGGGGAGAGGAGCTCCGCCGCACCCACCGGCCCACAGCGTCCCCGCGGTCCGACTCGACCGCCAAATGGGGCCTGTGCGATCTCTGCCACCACCTCACCTCGACTGTAGCGGAGGTTAGGGTATGTCTGCCGTGCTGCCAGGCACCGCGCCCCTCCCCCGCCGCGTCATGTAGCACGCTGCTGCGGTTCGGGCGCCGGAGGTATCGGACTGCCCACCACTCCACTGTTACGCCGGCCACGTCCCACTTCCGCTCGGCGGCCCAAAAATCCAGGCCCCGGCTTTCAATGCGTCAGCAGGCTGCACCACCTCGGGACTCGGACCTCCGTCCAGCAGTCGACTTCAGCCTCCAAATTGCAGTCGGGGAACCGCAGCCGGTTCCGATTACCAAAAACTCTGGTTAGGGCGTCGTAGGGTCGGGGAGACACAGGATTCTTGCCGGATAACTGATCGGCGGGACGGAGCTCGCTTAGGCTGCGTCCGCCATGTTCCCACTTTACATAGTCTTAACCCCAATTCTGCTTTATTTTCCTCCTCAATAGGGGTAAATGCTATCTATAATCTAGAATATTGGTAATTCACCCCCTGGGGGTAGTCTGGCAAACTGTTCGAAGTTAGTGCCTTTTTCCTTTGATTTGTCTTTTATCTTTAATCATGAGCTAGTCATGAATAGGTATTTCCTTTTAGGTTGTTTCTCAGACATCCCAAATTACAAATTGTGCAGAGTAGTGATGTTTTTCTGCTCCAAATATTAAATCGTGGTAATTCTGGGGGTGCAGGTGTGACCTTTTGTTCAAAGGTGATCTCTAAGCTTGTAGTGATGTTTTTCTGGTCCAAATATTAAATTGTGGTAATTCTGGGGGTGCAGGTGTGACCTTTTGTTCAAAGGTGATCTCTAACCTTGTACTCATGAATAGTGATAAACAGCGGGTGCCGCTCGAGGAGGTGGTGTTTGTTTCCCGCTCCTTCCACGCCGGACTTTAAAAACAGCACCTCGTCGCCGCCGCTTC
This sequence comes from Lissotriton vulgaris, assembly GCF_964263255.1. NCBI lineage: Eukaryota > Metazoa > Chordata > Amphibia > Caudata > Salamandridae > Lissotriton > Lissotriton vulgaris. Next base: position 1,890,175,038 of record NC_141693.1, on the reverse strand, counting down.
GCGGGAGCCGCTAGAGGAGGTGGTGTTTGTTGCTGGGGCAGGGTACTTTTACTGCGAGGACCAAAAGGGGGTGGTGATGGACGGAGCATCTGAATCAATGAAACACTCACACCCAGTCAAAAGATCTGGGTTTAATCCATCACCGTTCTTTAGCCCACTCTGCCACCCCAGTTCAGACATGGCTATATGCAAATCAGTCTGACCCTGTGCCTCATGGGAACAGTCCAGCCCGAACTGCCAAGCCATGTCTTCCCTGGACCGGAAACAAGCTTCCGAGGACCGGTTTCTGGCATTCCAGCCGTCTTCAGCCCGGCTTGCTTGAATCCAGTGGCAAAGTGAGCAAGGGACTCACGTCTGAGCATACCCTGCCACACTTATGGCGGACAAAAGCGGTACAAAAGGGGGTGGTGATGGACGGAGCATCTGAATCAATCAAACACTCACACCCAGTCAAAAGATCTGGGTTTAATCCATCACCGTTCTTTAGCCCACTCTGCCACCCCAGTTCAGACATGGCTATATGCAAATCAGACTGACCCTGTGCCTCATGGGAACAGTCCAGCCCGAACTGCCAAGCCATGTCTTCCCTGGACCGGAAACAAGCTTCTGAGGACCGGTTTCTGGCATTCCAGCCGTCTTCAGCCCGGCTTGCTTGAATCCAGTGGCAAAGTGAGCAAGGGACTCACACCGGGCATACCCTGCCACACTTATGGCGGCCAAAAGCGGTACAAAAGGGGGTGGTGATGGACGGAGCATCTGAATCAATCAAACACTCACACCGTCCATCACCATCCCCTTTTGTACCGCTTAACTGCGAGGACCAGCAGCCCTTGACCCCTGACGCTGGGTGCCTCTTCCCGTTCTTCCCACACGCTCTATATTCTGGCCCACGCCCCCGCATCGCGGGACGCGCGCAAAGCCCGGGCCAAGGGCGGGCCCGTTTAAGCCCGTTGTATCCCAGGGGAGACCGGACCGGGCCACCCCTCTTTCGTCTGCCACAGAATACGCGCCTATGATCTGGACACACTGTAAGTACTCCCTGTGGCGAAGATAGTATCAGTATTACGGCTGCACGTGAGAGCAGGAGCAAGGCTCCAAGTGGTCAATTAACGGGAACATTGGACAATTTTATAATAATAGCTAACTCTGTCATTGATCAGGGGATCATACTTATGGAGCGCCGGATTTCCCAGGATCTAGCCATGGCCAAAAGATCTTCTATGGCCCATTTTGCTAATGCTCACACTCCCGAGTCTGCTAGGGGAGCCAATATGACCATTGTCTCAGTGACTGTGCATAGGCCACCCATCTCTCAGGATCAGGTCGACAATTCCCCAGATGTGCAACTTCAAATACCGGACCCCACTGAGATTACCTCTGTCTCCAGTCTGGCCAACTCTCCTGAAAGACCGAATACCCGTCAGTTGCGGGAAAGACGCGAGGGTGCGATACCTAAGAGGAAGCGGGCCACTGCCAATGTTGTTGGTGGTAGGAACGCCAAACTCGCCAAAGGTCCTGGCAACAACGCCATAACAGCTAGACACATGGGGCCTGAGGAACCGAGGCCTACTCACATATATGTTCCACCATTATTAACTGTAACAAGCTCTGGAGAAAATTTGTCAGTTGCGGATCTGTCTAACGGTGGAACAGCGACAGGGGAGGATCCCCTATATGTGAAATTGAGTGTTTTATTGAGATCCTCACTCCGACCGCTTGAAGAGTGACTCACTCGCATTGAGCAACAGCTCGTCAAGTTCGAACAATCCACACTGGGAACTCTAGACAATATTTCGTCAAATGTGCTAGACCGGGGTAATGCTCATTTGAATATTGCATCTGGTGTGACTGCAATGCTTAAATCTCCCCCTCCTGTGCCACAATCTATAGTAGATAAATTAATTGCACCAACTGTGAAATCTACTGCAGCTCCGAACACATTGTCTAACATTGATAGAGTGGGAGCTTCACCAACATTAAAAGAGGGTGGGCGGGTTTCTCCTGTTGTGGTTTTTACGGAGGAGTCCAGAATTGATTTGCCCCCGGAAACAAGTCCATATCTGGTTGTCCTGACAGGGGTTCCTGAAATAACTACTCCTAATTTAGAATCATACACCTCCCTAAAAAATAAAGTCACCTATTGGCTTAATAAGAACAGACCACTCCCTCTTCATATCACCAGCGAAATATTGATGGTACGAAGGGTGTCCTGGGTGGGCCATAGCCCTAAAACTACAGCTGGTGACTGCGTGTTGGTACGTTTTAAGGACCCACGCACTGTGGAATACATTTGCAATTGGAGGCATTATATAGTGCTGGGCCAACTATCGAATCCCGTCCACTCTCATATTTATTATCCCTCTGACAATTTGCTAGATATAGAAGGTGGTTGGTCCCTGGTAACACATTGTGGTGTGGGTAGGGCCGAGAGGGGCAGGCATGGGCGACTACCACTTGCACAGAGCCAACTAGTAATCCATAATAGGTACAGCGGCCTGGAAATGGTCGACTGACTACACTGTAGTCGGGTGGAAGCATCTGGCACTATCCATAGCAGTAGTAATGGCAATATTGGAGAAGTTGTGGAGTTAGCCAGAAGCCAATTGTCGGGCGATCAACCAGAACCTCATCTCTGTATTCAGGGGAGTATCAAGAGAACTGGCGATGATGGCTTGGGGAATACAGTGCCGGCCCACGCACCGGAACTGCCCCAAGAATCTGCAAGTGAAGGTGTTCGATTGGGGAGTGACATTATTTGCTCCAATGCTACTAATCAGAAGTGTATCACATTAATGTCATGGAATGTGGCAGGTTTATCACACAAATAAATTGTCCAGAGTGGGGTTCTTTTTTGGACACCAATGACATCTGTCTCTTTCAAGAGACTTGGGCAAGGGAGGAACAATATAGAGTGGGATTTGCCGCATATAATGTACCCGCTCGTTGGGGAGGGAAGGGGCGCCCGTCAGGGGGCCTTACCATCTGGGTCGGCTTACATTTGGGCTGTATGGGTGAGTCCATCTCCACCTATTCTGAGGATATTCAGTACGTGGTCCTGAAGTGGCCTCACTCTTTTAAACTTGCTATCGTGAATGTTTATTCATGTCCGGTAAGTCCGGCCAGCGAGTCTACCACTATTGATGAGTTATCGCACTTTTTGACCACTCTTGCTACTGACCTTCATTTTTTGGTGGCTGGTGACCTAAATTGTCACTATGAGCCCCTACGGGTGAGGATGACCATTGGGTCATCCCGCCATGCCCGTCGCCCTGTCCCAAGTCATGGTCCCCGCTAGCAATCCAGATTACGGCCCTAACTTTAAATAATTCGATCAGGGCCTGCAATGGTCGCACCCCCTCCGATATTCCATCTAGGTGCACCTTTAACAAAAAGGGTCAAGAATCATGCCTTGATTATATTATGGTGGAGACACGGCTGTGGTCCAAGGTTATCGATTTTGAGGTAATCACTAGGGTCGACAGCGACCACAATGCTTTAAGTCTGAAGATGGTTTTCCCTGGGCCTAAGGAGATCGAAACTGAAGATGTGGCAGATCAAGGTGATGGGAAGATTCTAACTAATAATAGACAAAGGGTTAAGTGGGGGAAAATTGTGATATCTTCGGATGGATTACCGAATTATATAACACAATCCTCCCTTTGCTCATGGAGGTTGATGTTTTAACTACCCAACCCTCGCCCCTAGATTTTAATGATAAATTGCAGTCCTTGCACCAGGAACTGGTAGCCAGCTTAGCTGAAGTTTTTAACCCCCAGGTCCCTTGTAGGAGGAAAAGGGTGCCTGTATCTTCCTGGTATAACGCCTCATGTAGGAAGGCTAAATCTGAGTTGCTTAAGGCCCTTAAGCTTGGGAGTGATAAACATAAAACCCACACCCTGAGACTCCACTATAAGGAGACAATGAACCACGCGAAGAAAGAGTGGGATATGGAAAGGTGGACAAATCTAACTTCCGCCTTAGACTCTAGGGATGCACGCAGATTTTGGGAAATAGTTAGTACAGGGTCTGGAGAACCAAAATCTGCTATTGAACCTAACATTGAGGCTGGGGTTTGGGAAGACCACTTCAAAGCCCTTTACTTAGCTGAATTGGATTTGGAAACTATGTTGGCACCCGTAATTTTAACTGACGACTCAGATGAGATGGAATTTACTGTTGAGGAGGTGTGTCATGCCATAGGGAAACTTGCCTCGGGAAAAGCTCCGGGTCTCGACAAACTCCCAGACGACCTTTTTATGCATCAACCCAGGATCTGGGGTCCCTATCTGCACATTTTTTTCAATGCAGTTTTAAGAGGCATGGAGGTACCCTGTACTTTGCTGGGAGCAGAGATATTTCTGATTTTTAAGAAAGGCTTCCCCCTGCTCCCAGCCAACTACAGGCCCATTAGCCTTATTGATGTTCCCCCAAAAATATTTTCGTGGCTCATCTTGGATCGCTTGCAGGAGTGGATGGAGGAACACAACGTCCTCAGCCCGTACCAGGCGGGGTTCAGGAGGAACACATCCACCATGGACCAGATCTTTCGCCTTATTTTACTGTACTGGAAAACGGAAAAGATAGAGGGTGGCAGCCTCTACATGGTGTTTGTGGACCTTCGGTCCACTTTCGATTTAGTCCCCAGGGGAAAATTGTGGTCGGTGCTTCTGGAGTTGGGTGTTCCATCCGAAATACTGAGTGTCCTAATGAGGCTGCATGAAGGGAACTTTGCACAGGTCAGAAGTGGGAGGAATGGGGCGTTGTCATCCAGGTTCCCAGTTGGCAGGGGCTGAGGCAGGGGTGCATATTGGCAGCGACCCTGTTTTGTCTCTATGTAAATGGTGTAATATCGCATCTGGATGAAGTCCCCAACAATGATGGACCTAGATTGGCAGGCAGGAGGGTGCCGGTTATTATGTTCGCCGATGGCACCCTCCTGCTTTCAAAGTCTCCCATGGGGATCCAGCGTACATTCGATGGCTTTGTGGACTTCTGTCAATGCCGAGGATTGGAGATTAACGCGGACAAAACAACATTTATGATTTCCAATCCTTCGGCATCTACCCGCCTTACCCCCATTTTGGGATCTGTGAGACTTGAGAGGGTAATGACCTTCCAGTACTTAGGGGTCACGAATAATGAAAACTTGTCCTGGGGTCCCCAACATGTAAAATCTCAAATGAAATTGTCCCAATTGGCGGGGGGAATTCTCAAGCTGTCCAATACATCGTCATTTAAACCGGTGAGCCCCGCGTTAGACATTTATAAAACCCAAGCAAGGGCAGCGGTTCTGTATGGTGGGGAGCTTTGGGGGCATTCGTGTAGGCCCGAAATTTCCAAAACTGAAAACAAATTTATTCGGCAATTATTGGCGCTCCCTCAAAGTACACCGCTTCTTCCGCTAAGGTTAGACCTGGGATTGATATCTATTGAGGACGAGCTAGCACTAAAACCCCTCAGGTTCTGGCGCAGGCTCTGGATTATGCCAGAACTGATGAACTATAGGCTAGAACTGAAGGAAATACTAAATTGCAATAGTGCAGCAAAAATTTCCTGGCTCGTCTTCTTAAAACAGGAATTTGGGAGAATGGGTCTGCCTGCCTTGTGGTATGATCCGGAAAGGGCGTGCCACGAGGTTTCAGGCAAGACCCTTACGAGGACTTTTATGGATAACAAACTTAACTCTACTTTGTATGACTCACAAGCTGGTACCTTGACCAATTCCTTTTAAACATTTAAAATTTCCTTCTGTTTTGAGGATTTTATGGACATTATCTATCCCATAGGATAAAGGAAACTCTATATCCAATGGAGATATGGTACATTACCCTTAAGAGCTTTCACAAGCAAATGGTCTGCCTCTACCAATAAGTCCGGTCCTGGGTGTAGCTGTAATTTAGAGGATGAACTTCACATACTCTTTTTTTGTCCAGCTTACAGTAAATCCAGGAAGTATTGGCTAGTACCGTTATGTAAAAATATGGGTTTTGTTCAATGTCTATATGCTTTTAGAATCCTAAAAACAGATACGTCTAGACGGATCTATGACAGAATTTCGACAGACAGAATTTCGACCTACACAAATATCGGCGTAATTATATCGATTGCAAGAATATCGACGCCCTATGTACAACATGGTAAGTACCAAAATATCGAAAAAATAATATCGATGTTAAAAATATCGTTGTCAAATATATAGTTTTTTTTTTGGTTTAAAATAACATGAAAAATACTGTAAATAATACTTATAAATTACTTAAACATATTTAAATATATTTAATAATGGTAAAAAAAAATAATAATACATATTTAATACAAAAAAATAATATTAACAAATCATATATAATATATACTTACTTAACAATAATTACTATTCCCACTCCAGAGGGTGCAACAGTAGAGAAAGTGTTGGATAGCGTAGGGGTAAAAATTACTATTCCCACTCCAGAGGGTGCAACAGTAGGGAAAACTGACCCTGAACCCAAAAAATATCCCTTTACCCAAAAACTGAAAACTGACCCTGAACCCTAAAAATACCCCTTTACCCAAAAACTGAAAACTGACCCTGAACCCTAAAAATACCCCTTTACCCAAAAACTGAAAACTGACCCTGAACCCTAAAAATACCCCTTTACCCAAAAACTGAAAACTGACCCTGAACCCTAAAAATACCCCTTTACCCAAAAACTGAAAACTGACCCTGAACCCTAAAAATACCCCTTTACCCAAAAACTGAAAACTGACCCTGAACCCTAAAAATACCCCTTTACCCAAAAAACCAAAACTGACCCTGAACCCTAAAAATACCCCTTTACCCAAAAACACAAAACTGACCCTGAACCCTAAAAATACTCCTTTACCCAAAATTAATTAATATTACAATTAAATTACTTCCCACCCTATTCCCCTATAAACCCACAACCCGCTCCAGTAGTAAAACATATAATTTAGTTAAAAATATACATATATTATCAAATAATTAATCAATTAATCAATTAAAATAATTCATTGCCAATTAATATTTAATTGCAAAATAAATTAATCATTAAAAAATAATTATTTAATTACAAATAAATTACTTCCCACCCTATTCCCCTATAAACCCACAACCCGCTCCAGTAGTAAAACATATAATTTACTTAAAAATATACATAAATTATCAATTAATTAATCAATTAAAATAATTCATTGCCAATTAATATTTAATTGCAAAATAAATTAATCATTAAAAAATAATTATTTAATTACAAATAAATTACTTCCCACCCTATTCCCCTAAAAACCCACAACCCGCTCTGGTAGTAAAACATATAATTTACTTTTATATATTTTTTATTTATAAAAACATATTAAACACATATTATAACAATTAATTTAAATACTTAACTAAAATTTCTAACACATATTAGTAAATCGAAATTACTTACATCGATATATATGCTATCGATATAAGTAATTTCGATATTACTTACCTTAGGGTCGATATTCTGGCCATCGATATTCTGGACATCGATATTCTGTCCCTTCGATATTAGCAACTCGATATACGTGTAAGTCGAAATTAAAGATTCGATATTTTGACTGTGTACCCGTCTAGACATATTGTATTCACGCTTTCCAAGTACCTGCTATCTATGTGGTCCAAGCGACGACTTTTAATTTCCAATGAATGCTAGGGTTGATCTATTTATAAGATTGTCTGAACTGTACCATTCTGCAGGTGTCTATACAAATGCATTTTATGTATTTTTCTTTTTTTTAAATCCATGTTTTATCTGTACTCTTTTATGGCAAAAAATGCCGAAATAAAGATTTCAAGAAGATAAACAGCGAAGTTGTGGAAAAGATGTTTTAGCCCCTTCATAGGAGGGAATTTTTAAGAAGGTAACACATTATTCCAAAAGTTATAATGGTCTGCTTAATGGTGCTTCTAAACTTCCCCCAGTAGCTGCTCCTTACCCAGAGAGAGAAACAGCAATGGGGGTTTCTTTCTGTAAAAGTGGTAGGAGAGTTTCTTTGCTTTCTGAGAGAGCAATTAATGAAACTATGCCTGAAGTAGAGGAAGATAGAAAACGAAACTGGATAGATAGGACCATTAATACTAACAGCTCTTGAGGGCTGAGGTATGTGTAAGATACCTAATAATGGTTGTAAATTGATCACCTGTAATGCGGCTGGCCTACTATACACTGTTAAAAATAAATTAAAATTTTTCAAAGAACAAAAAGTGGATATAATATGTATACAAGAATCTTGGTTTACACGGATCTGGTCTACGGAGGATTATATTGTGTTGGGCCTCCTGCGCTCCAGGTAGGTAGAGGACATGCTAAAGGAGGTATTGCCATTCTGCTCAGGACCAACACTAAGTGAGTGTATAAAGATATGTGTCACAATTCTAATCTAATTCAGGCGGTCAAAATTGATTTTAGGGAGAAATTCTAAAGTAAGGTATCCTTGCCAACTGTAAATGCTTATATTCCCTCAGTTCCTCTTATTCCTATCTAATCGAACAGCTTATCGTTTTCATCTCTTCTACTATAGCAGGAGAACATTGTCTGCATCTAATTTTGGTATGCAACCTAAATGCTAAAGTCTCAAGAAACGGTATAAGGTTGTTTGCCAATACCTAAAAGGATTATGCTACTTACCCAGTAAGCATCTGGTCTTGGCACGTAGAGCTATAGATTCAAATGCTTTGCTTACTCCTGCCATCTAGTGTTGGGTTTGCATGTTTGCAAGTTGTTTTTCTTCGAAGAAGTCTTTCCACTCAGGAGGTAAAGTGACTTCACCTTTCGGTGATAGTGGCATGGGCATCGACTCCATTGTTAGATTGTTTTCCCGCAAGAGGATGAGAATGGAGTGAGTGAGTGTAGTACAGGTATGTCCATGCATATGTAATGTAAATATTGAAAACTGGAACAACTACAGCTGCCCAGGCAGGTAGGAGGGAGCATGTGAATCTACAGCTCTACATGCCAAGAACAGATGTTTACTGGGTAAGTAGCATAATCTGTTCAAGGTACGTGTGCTGTAGATACACATGCTTTGCATAGACTACAAAGCAGTATTCTCCCAAAGTTGTGCCTAACCGGTAGATGTTGAAGCTGATTGAAAAAGTCTTTACCACTGCTTGTCCTACATTGGCCACACAGTAGTGTTTGGTAAATATGTGTGGTGTGGACCATGTTGCTGCTTTACAAATGTCAGCTATAGAGATGCTACCTAAATCGACCATAGATGCTCCTATTTTATGAGTGGCATGTGCTCTAGGAGGTATAGATAAAGTTTTTAGCTTTAGCATTGAAGGCTTGAATGCATTGAACAATCTATCTTGTTATAGCAGATTTAGCGATAGGATTACCTTTGTGAGGTGTAGTAAATGCAAATGCAACAAACTGTTTTTTTTTTTTAAACGAAAATCCTTTGTCCTTTCAATGTTATACAATAACGCTCTTCTGACATCAAGAGGATGAAGAGCTCTTTCTGCTGCCGAATCAGGTTGAGGAGAGAACACAGGTAACTCAACTCATTGGTTGATATGAAAAGCCGAAACCACTTTGGGAAGGGATTTTGGGTTGGTGCAAAGAACCACTCTATATTTATAAATTTACCAGAAGGGTTCTTCTAAGGTTAATGCCTGTAGCTCACCAACTCTCCTCAATGATGTGATCGCAATGAGGAAGGCAACTTTCTATGAAATAAATTGTAACGAACAGTTGTATAATGGCTCAAAAGGTGGACCCATGAGCCATGTAAGCACAATGTTTAGATTCCAAACTGGTGCAGTAGGTACCCTGGTGGTATTACTCTTTTAAGGCCCTCCACAAAAACTTCAGTTGCTGGAACTTTGAACAAAGATAGATGTTACCTGTTTTGCAATTATGCGGCTACTGCTGCAAGATGCAATTGAATGGAATTGTAGGCCAGACTAGCATGCTGTAGATGCAAAAGGTAACAAATGATGTTTTGAATAGAGGCATCTAGTGGATCAATATTGTTGTTAATACAATATATAACAAATCTTTTCCACTTTGCTACATAACATGCTCTGGTAGTAAACTTTCTTGTTTCCTCAAGAATAGTCATACACTCTGGTGGCAAGCTTAGAAACTCTATGACTTGAGGAGCCAAATCGCTAGATTGAACATCTTGGGGTTTGGGTGTCTGGCTTCTCCATGGTTCTGCATGAGAAGGCTGGAATAGAGATGCAGCTTTTGATGTGAAACTACTGATAGTTCCAAGAGTGTTGTGATCCATGGTTGACAAGCCAGAATGGGAGCCACTAGAATCACGGTAAGGGATGTTAGCCTGAGCTTTGGAACCAGAAAGGTTCACCCGCGGACACGCCCCCCTAACTGCCCATTCGCTGCCCCTAGCTCCCATCTACTCTTCCCTCCCACCTCCCCATATACGGCAGCCGCTGCGCAGTGAGGAGAGCGACCCTTAACCTTGTTAGGTAGGTCGCACCCTTCCACACAGCACCGCCTGTGCATCCTGACCCTGCCCCAGCTGCCGCTGTTGAGGAAGTTGAGGCCCTCCTCCACCCGCGAACTACCACCTGCGCCTCATCCCTGGTGGCCGGTGGTAGGCCTTAGGTTTGTTTGTCATTTGTCATTTCATTGTATTGCACTCTCTTGGTGTCTGTGACGGTAAACAACCGTTACAACGCAACTATTACAACGGACTACTTTTACAACGCAACTACTACAACGCAGGATCCTTTACAACGAATGCCTTTACAACATATGACATTACATAGCAGATGCTATTAAGTGTGGCTCAGGGGTTAGAGGCGGCAGACCCGGAAGCTGAGATCGGCCCTGGACCAGGGTTCAATTCCCCGCCTCGGCGGGTCTTGGGCTCAAAAATTCCACGGACTCGATAATTCTCGCTCCGGTGCCTTCTCGACTCACGGGTTCACACTCTGCGACTCTGGGCAATAGCTTGCTTAATCTCCACAACGGCCCCTCGCGGCGGGATGCCTGGCTTTCACCTTGTGGATACCCTGCCGGGGTTATCTCACAGGGGAATACCAGGACAGGTTCCCTAAGCAAGCGCCGGGAAACCCTTTGTGGGTAGCTGTGCGCTATATAAGTTCAAATACATTTACATTTACATTTACATTACAACGTAAGTATAGGTAAGTATATCATTTTATTTATACATTTATTTAATTCAAAAAAATGATTTAATTAATTTAATAAATATTAAAAATAAATTAAATAAATTAATGTAAGTAATTTTAAAAAGTAAGTATGAGTATAGGAGTATATGTTTTGGGGTACTGAGGTATATGTTTTGGGGTGTTTGGGTATTTTAAGGGGTCAGATATAGTTTTGGGTTATGGAGTACAGAGGTATTTTTAGGGTTCAGGGTTAGGTTATGGGGTACAAGGGTATTTTTAGGGTTCAGGGCTAGGTTTGGGTTATGGGGTACAGGGGTATTTTTAGGGTTCAGGGCTAGGTTTGGGTTTTGGGGTACAGGGGTATTTTTAGGGTTCAGGGCTAGCTTTGGGCGTTGGAGTACAGGGGTATTTTTAGGGTTCAGGGCTAGGTTTGGGTTATGGGGTACAGGGTTATTTTTAGGGTTCAGGGCTAGGTTTGGGTTTTGGGGTACAGGGGTATTTTAAGGGTTCAGTTTTAAAAATAGTATTTTTAAAAAATTAAATAAATTAATTTAAGTAATTTTAATATTTATTAAAAAAAGTAAAAAAAAAAAAAGTAATTTTTACCCCTACACTATCCAGCACTTACCCTACTATTACACCCCCGTGGAGTTAGAATAGAGATTTTTACCCCTACATTATCCTGCATTTACCCTACTATTACTCCCCCCTGGAGTTAGAATATTATTTTAAAACACCTACACTATTTAAAAAAAAAAAAAAAAAAAAAAAAAAAATATATATATATGTTGTCCCATACACTGGTATACGGGACCTCGTGGACTGCAGGTTCCATCAGGCAGTGCGCCTGGGAGGTGCAACGCTGTTACTACACTCACCTGGAGGAGGAGGAGCCAAGGGACTGCTGATATTGAAGTGGTCTCTGGAACGCTTGAAATTTTGTTTTCTTGTGGAACTGGCACTGATGACGGCCAATGTGGGCCAGAAACGCGTCTGCCATGGCGTTTCACAAACTTCAGGAAGCGACTGCATAATTGCCAAATAAATCCTTCATTTGAGCCCGGAGCATGTGTCTCGCTGATTTCTAAAGAGGTCAGCATTGGTTCTCCTTGTGTAGCCGGGTCTCTGCTGATACCGGCAAGGGGCACGCCCTCTCGTTCTGGAGCTCCGTGGATCAGCAAAAACTGTGGTGGAGTGTGAGAAGCACAACACGGCGCCCCCCCTAGCAGAGGTACTAACCAGCTGGTGTGTGTCTGCGCGAAGGGGAGAGAGGAGGCGGCATTGCGCTGCCTGATAAGGGCTCATTTGAAGGTAATGGCCGGAACATTATACCCAGGAACCGTGTGGTGGAATGCAGGAAGCGCCAAGCAATTGGGGGCACAAAAGTGAGTCTGTTGTCCCATACACTGGTATACGGGACCTCGTGGACTGCAGGTTCCATCAGGCAGTGCGCCTGGGAGGTGCAACGCTGTTACTACACTCACCTGGAGGAGGAGGAGCCAAGGGACTGCTGATATTGAAGTGGTCTCTGGAACGCTTGAAATTTTGTTTTCTTGTGGAACTGGCACTGATGACGGCCAATGTGGGCCAGAAACGCGTCTGCCATGGCGTTTCACAAACTTCAGGAAGCGACTGCATAATTGCCAAATAAATTCTTCATTTGAGCCCGGAGCATGTGTCTCGCTGATTTCTAAAGAGGTCAGCATTGGTTCTCCTTGTGTAGCCGGGTCTCTGCTGATACCGGCAAGGGGCACGCCCTCTCGTTCTGGAGCTCCGTGGATCAGCAAAAACTGTGGTGGAGTGTGAGAAGCACAACACGGCGCCTCCCCCTAGCAGAGGTACTAACCAGCTGGTGTGTGTCTGCGCGAAGGGGAGAGAGGAGGCGGCATTGCGCTGCCTGATAAGGGCTCATTTGAAGGTAATGGCCGGAACATTATACCCAGGAACCGTGTGGTGGAATGCAGGAAGCGCCAAGCAATTGGGGGCACAAAAGTGAGTCTGTTGTCCCATACACTGGTATACGGGACCTCGTGGACTGCAGGTTCCATCAGGCAGTGCGCCTGGGAGGTGCAACGCTGTTACTACACTCACCTGGAGGAGGAGGAGCCAAGGGACTGCTGATATTGAAGTGGTCTCTGGAACGCTTGAAATTTTGTTTTCTTGTGGAACTGGCACTGATGACGGCCAATGTGGGCCAGAAACGCGTCTGCCATGGCGTTTCACAAACTTCAGGAAGCGACTGCATAATTGCCAAATAAATCCTTCATTTGAGCCCGGAGCATGTGTCTCGCTGATTTCTAAAGAGGTCAGCATTGGTTCTCCTTGTGTAGCCGGGTCTCTGCTGATACCGGCAAGGGGCACGCCCTCTCGTTCTGGAGCTCCGTGGATCAGCAAAAACTGTGGTGGAGTGTGAGAAGCACAACACGGCGCCCCCCCTAGCAGAGGTACTAACCAGCTGGTGTGTGTCTGCGCGAAGGGGAGAGAGGAGGCGGCATTGCGCTGCCTGATAAGGGCTCATTTGAAGGTAATGGCCGGAACATTATACCCAGGAACCGTGTGGTGGAATGCAGGAAGCGCCAAGCAATTGGGGGCACGAAAGTGAGTCTGTTGTCCCATACACTGGTATACGGGACCTCGTGGACTGCAGGTTCCATCAGGCAGTGCGCCTGGGAGGTGCAACGCTGTTACTACACTCACCTGGAGGAGGAGGAGCCAAGGGACTGCTGATATTGAAGTGGTCTCTGGAACGCTTGAAATTTTGTTTTCTTGTGGAACTGGCACTGATGACGGCCAATGTGGGCCAGAAACGCGTCTGCCATGGCGTTTCACAAACTTCAGGAAGCGACTGCATAATTGCCAAATAAATCCTTCATTTGAGCCCGGAGCATGTGTCTCGCTGATTTCTAAAGAGGTCAGCATTGGTTCTCCTTGTGTAGCCGGGTCTCTGCTGATACCGGCAAGGGGCACGCCCTCTCGTTCTGGAGCTCCGTGGATCAGCAAAAACTGTGGTGGAGTGTGAGAAGCACAACACAGCGCCTCCCCCTAGCAGAGGTACTAACCAGCTGGTGTGTGTCTGCGCGAAGGGGAGAGAGGAGGCGGCATTGCGCTGCCTGATAAGGCCTCATTTGAAGGTAATGGCCGGAACATTATACCCAGGAACCGTGTGGTGGAATGCAGGAAGCGCCAAGCAATTGGGGGCACAAAAGTGAGTCTGTTGTCCCATACACTGGTATACGGGACCTCGTGGACTGCAGGTTCCATCAGGCAGTGCGCCTGGGAGGTGCAACGCTGTTACTACACTCACCTGGAGGAGGAGGAGCCAAGGGACTGCTGATATTGAAGTGGTCTCTGGAACGCTTGAAATTTTGTTTTCTTGTGGAACTGGCACTGATGACGGCCAATGTGGGCCAGAAACGCGTCTGCCATGGCGTTTCACAAACTTCAGGAAGCGACTGCATAATTGCCAAATAAATCCTTCATTTGAGCCCGGAGCATGTGTCTCGCTGATTTCTAAAGAGGTCAGCATTGGTTCTCCATATATATATATATATATATATATTTACAAATACATTAATAAAAAATTAATTTAATAAATAAAATTAAGTAAATATTAATTAATTAATTTAAAAAAAATAATATACTTACCTATACTTACATTGTAATGGCTTCCGGTAGCCGCCCGCTGCAAGTTTAAGCTGGACTGTATCATTTTCAAATCCCTTGCCGGTCAGGGCCCCCTCTTTATTTCTTCCCTCCTTCAACCCTACGTCCCTCCTCGCACTCTCCGGTCCTCCCAACTGGCCTTGTTATCCACTCCTAGATACAAGAGGAAGAAACACGGCGGGCTCCAGTTCTCCTTCCTGGCCCCCACCTTTTGGAATTCCCTCCCTCTGCCCCTCAGATTGTCCACTCCGTACCCCAAATTCAGATCTTCCCTTAAAACTCTTCTTTTTACTGAATCCTACAAATAAATGGTCTCTGTTGCTCCCTCATCTGCTCTCTTCATTATGGCCCCAAGAAACCTAATGGTGTTAGTTGCGCCTTACAAATTTGTTTAACATAACATAACATAACATAACATGCGTTGTAATAGCATCTGCTATGTAATGTCATGCGTTGTTAAGGCATTCGTTGTAAAGGATCCTGCGTTGTAAAAATAGCGTTGTAATGGTATGCGTTGTTAAAGTGTGCGTTGTAACGTCATACATCCGTCTGTGACTGCAGTTGTCAATCTCCCTCCTGTGCCTGTATTCTCTCCTGTGCATTGTGTTTCCTTCTGTCCCCTTCGTTGCCCCCGTGATTCTGTGCCTTTTTCTCCTTCTGTCCCCTTCGTTGCCCCGTGATTCTGCGCCTTTTTTCTCCTTCTGTCCCCTTCGTTGCCCCGTGATTCTGTGCCTTTTTCTCTTTCTGTCCCCTTCATTGCCACCGTGATTCTGTGCCTTTTTTCTCCTTCTGTCCCCTTCATTGCCCCCGTGATTCTGTGCCTTTTTTCTCCTTCTGTCCCCTTCATTGCCCCCGTGATTCTGTGCCTTTTTTCTCCTTCTGTCCCCTTCATTGACCCAGTGATTCTGTGCATTTTTTCTTCTTCTGTCCCCTTCATTGCCCCTGTGATTCTGTGCCTTTTTTCTTCTTCTGTACCCTTCAATGCCCCCGTGATTCTGTGCCTTTTTTCTCCTTCTGTCCCCTTCATTGCCCCCATGATTCTGTGCCATTGCGTCTTCTGTGGCCCCGCCCCCTGACTGCCCATTTGCTGCCCCTGACTCCCGGCTGCTCCTCCCTCCCACCTCCCCATATGTGGCGGGTGTGCGTGGCTGCGCGCTGGTGCGCCGAAGGCAAACCTAAGGCAAGCCTGTCTGTGTCTGTCCGTGCCTGGACTGCTCCCAGCGCCAGAACCCCTGGCTCCCGCGCCCGCCACGACGACCGCCGCTGCTACGATGCCAGCACTCTGCACGCCCTCAACCCCGGACGGACCCACACCTGCATCAAGGCCGCCACGAAACACACACATGGTCTCTTCACCTGCCGGAACTGCAGCTACACAAACCTCAGAGTTGCCGAACCACCCGCCAAGAAAGACCTCAACCACCTCCGATGCATCCTACTGAACACCCAGTCCGCACTGAAGCACAACGACTGAGCTCTGGGACCTGCTCAACACATCGTCCCCGGACGTTGCCTTCCTGACAGACCTGTATGAATGACTCCGCCGCACCCGCCATAGCCATCCCAGACGGCTACAAGATCACCCGCAGAGACCACACCAACGGAGCCGGTGGAGGAAAATGCCATTGTCCACAAGAACGGTACAAAAGGGGGTGGTGATGGACGGAGCATCTGAATCAATCAAACACTCACACCCAGTCATAAGATCTGGGTTTAATCCATCACCGTTCTTTAGCCCACTCTGCCACCCCAGTTCAGACATAGCTATATGCAAATCAGTCTGACCCTCTGCCTCATGGGAACAGTCCAAGCCATGTCTTCCCTGGACCGGAAACAAGCTTCCGAGGACCGGTTTCTGGCATTCCAGCCATCTTCAGCCCGGCTTGCTTGAATCCAGTGGCAAACTGAGCAAGGGACTCACGTCTGAGCATACCCTGCCAAGCTTGTTTCCGGTCCAGGGAAGACATGGCTTGGCAGTTCGGGCTGGACTGTTCCCATGAGGCACAGGGTCAGACTGATTTGCATATAGCCATGTCTGAACTGGGGTGGCAGAGTGGGCTAAAGAACAGTGATGGATTAAACCCAGATCTTTTGACTGGGTGTGAGTGTTTGATTGATTCAGATGCTCTGTCCATCACCACCCCCTTTTGTACCGCTTTTGGCCGCCATAAGTGTGGCAGGGTATGCTCAGACGTGAGTCCCTTGCTCACTTTGCCACTGGATTCAAGCAAGCCGGGCTGAAGACGGCTGGAATGCCAGAAACCGGTTCTCGGAAGCTTGTTTCCGGTCCAGTGAAGACATGGCTTGGCAGTTCGGGCTGGACTGTTCCCATGAGGCACAGGGTCAGACTGATTTGCATATAGCCATGTCTGAACTGGGGTGGCAGAGTGGGCTAAAGAACGGTGATGGATTAAACCCAGATCTTTTGACTGGGTGTGAGTGTTTGATTGATTCAGATGCTCCGTCCATCACCACCCCCTTTTGTACCGCTATTGTCCACAAGAACAGCATCAGGGTCTCCACCAGCACCAAAGACACACTCAGCACCGCCGAACACATGCACTTCCAGATCAATACAGACCCCAACACCACCCTCAGAGGCTCCCTCATCTACAGACCGCGGATCCCGACCCCAGCTCAGCGACTCCATCGCCAACTTCATCAGTATGCACGCCCTGACCTAAACCAAATACATCCTCCTCGGAGACCTGAACTTTCACCTTGAGAACAACGACGACAGCAACTCCACCACCCTGATTGACAACCTCGGACTGAGGCAGCTCGTCACAACGCCTACCCATTCCGCCGGCCACACTCTCGACCCAGTCTTCTCCTCAAGCTCCCACATCTCTTTCAGCCACACCACCGAACTCTTCTGAACCGACCCTGCTGCATCCACTTCAACTTTCAGAAACCTATCACACAGCACCGCACCATACAGATCCCACGCCACTGCTGAAGCAAAATCACCGAAGACCAAATACAGGCAAACCTTGCTCTCAGCCCACCCACCGACACCTGCAACATCGACAACGCCGCCCGCAACCTCAGACGTTGGATCGACAACTGTGCCAAAACCCTCGCCCCGCTGAAGAAACCCACCCACAAAGACACCAGCAATGGCGCTAGCTGGGTCACCCCAGAACTTCTAGTCTCCAAGCGAACCTGCCGGAAACTAGAGAAGAAACGGCACAATGAAAAACAACCGGACACCCTCGCAGCCCACAAAGACGCCATCCGCTAATACCATCACCTCATCAGGTCTGCCAAGAGGACCTTCTTCAAAGACCAGCTCGACAACAACGCACACACCGCAAGGAGCTCTTCAGCATTGTAAAGGAACTCTCCAACCCAGCTTCAACACCAACGACATCCCGCCATCGCAAGCCCTGTGCGTCTCCATCTCCACCTTCTTCCACCGCAAGATCGCGGACATCCACGACAGCTTCAACGCCCAGACAGCTCTAACAGACATCGACACTCCAGACTCTCCGCATACCATCGACTGCGACTCCCTGCCAGCCTGGGCCAACGTGAACATCGGTGACACCATCAAGACCATGAGCAGAATCCACTCCGGCTCCCCGTCAGACTCACTCCCGCACCACATCTTCAACAAAGCCAGCAGCTCCATCGCACCCCACCTGCGCAACGTCATCAATCTCTCCTTCGAGACCGCAACCTTCCCAGAGAACTGGAAACACGCCGAGATCAACGCCCTACTCAAAAAACCCAAGGCCGACCCGAGAGACCTCAAGAACATCCGGCCCACCTCCCGGCTTCCGTTCCCAGCCAAGGTCATCGAGAAGATAGTCAATAGACAGCTAACCAGATACCTCGAAGAAAACAACATTGTGGACCCATCCCAGTCAGGGTTCCGCAGCAACCACAGCACCGAGACTGCCCTCATTACCGCCACCGACGACATCAGGACCCAGCTGGACAACGATGAGACCGCGGCCCTCAACCTCCTGGACCTCTCCATTGCCTTCGACACTGTCTGCCACCGCACACTACGCACATGCCTCCACGACGCAGGGATCCGGGACAAGGCCATGGAATGGACCACCCCCTTCCTCTCTGGCGGAACCCAGAGCATCCGCCTCCCCCATTCCGATCCGAAGCCTCTAAGATCATCTGCGGTGTACCCCAGGGATCATCCCTCAGCCCGACACTGTTCAACATCTACATGGCCCAGCTTGCACAAGTCGCCCGATAGCACAACCTCAACATAATCTCCTACGCCGACGACACTCAACCGATCCTCTCCCTCACCAAGGACGCCCTCACCGCCAAATCCAACTTCCACGAAGGAATGAAGGCCGTCGCTGACTGGATGAAGATCAGCCGTCTGAAGCTGAACACGGACAAGATGGAGGTCCTCATCCTCGGCTCCAACCCTTCAGCCTGGGACGACTCCTCGTGGCCTACGGCACTGGGAGCAGCCCCGACACCTACCGACCATGCACGCAACCTGGGAATCATCCTCGACTCAACACTCTCCATGACCAAGCAAGTCAAGGCAGTCTCCTACTCCTGCTTCAACACCCTCCGCATGATCTACAGGTGGATCCCAACAGATACAAGAAGAACAGTCACCCAGGCCCTCATCAGTAGCAGACTAGACTATGGAAGCGCCCTCTACGCGGGAGCTCCGGCCAAGCTCATCATCAAACTACTGCAACGCATTCAAAACGCCTCTGCACGCCTGATCCTCGATGTACCATGCCACAGCCACATTACCCCCACCTGAGAAACATGCACTGGCACCCAGTCAACAAGAGGATTTCCTTCAAGCTCCTCATCCACGCACACAAGGCACTCCACAAGACCGGCCCAGCCTACCTCAACAGACGACTCTTCTTCTACATCCCCAACCGCCAGCCCCGCTCTACCGACCTCGCCCTCGCCACCGTCCCTCGCATCCGAAGAACCACCACCTGCGGCAGAACCTTCTCCCACCTCGCCGCCAAGACCTGGAACACCCTCCCACTGAGCCTATGATAGACCCAAGACCTGCTGACCTTCAGGAGGCTACTCAAGTCCTGGCTGTTCGACCAGTAGCGCCACCACCCTTTTCACCCCAGCGCCTTGAGACCCTCACGGGTAAGTAGTGTGCTCTACGAATTCTTGATTATTTGATTGAAAGGGAAGGCGAGGAAGAGGTGGAAAATCATATGCAAATATACCTTACCAATTCATCCATTGGGCCTTGTCTCTGGATTGAGGGTGTGGGAACCTGGAAGCAAAGTTTGGCATTTTGAGCTGTCCAGTGTGACGTAGAGTTGTGGGAAAACCCATTGTTGAAAATATGGAAGTAGAACTTGGGAATGAAGTACCCTCTTGTGTATTTGTTTCCTCCTTCTGCGGAGGAGGTTGGCAATTTGATTGTCGACTCCTGAGAGGTGTTCAGCCAGAGGATAACTTGGTGATCAATTGCCTGATGCCAAACGGTCTGAGAGAGGAATGACAGTTGCAGAGAATGTCTACTCCCCTGTTTTTGTACATAGCTGTCATATTGTCTGTGCGCACTAGGACAACTTTCCCTATGAGGTGAGACTGAAAAGCTTTCAGTGCTAGATACACAGCTAAAAGCTCTAGATAGTTTGTACTTGTTGTCCCATAGATCTTGAATTGTGAAATTGTGAAGATGGGCACCCCAACGTGTGAGAGATGTGTCTGCTGTTAGCACGATCTGTGGAATAGTCGATGAAGGGCTGCCCTTTTGATAAGTTTTGTATGTTACACCACTTCAGAGAGCGATGGGTGTGGCTGTCTACCAACACTAGATCTGTTAATTGACCCTAAGACTGATTCCATTAACGTGCTAAACATTCTTGTAGAGGACGCATGTGTAACCTTGCCGGAGACGCTATTGCACTGCATGATGCCATCATTCCTAACAGTTGCATGAAGGTCCAGACTGCTAAGTATTGATTGGTCGGAAAATGTAGTAGCAGAGTTTGAAAATTTCGAATATTGGCTGCAATGGGAGAGGCTAGAGCTGTGCAAGTGTTTAGAGTCACTCCCGGATAGGACTGCATTTGAGAAGACTGTAGCTGAGACTTCTGTGCATTGACCGTGAAACCTAATTGGTGGAGTAGGTCTAATGTAGTCTGCGTGTAGTGTAAACAGCTTTGTTGTGTGCTGGTTTGATGAGACAGTCATCTAGGTACGGTAAGACATGAATCGGTTGTCTTCTTAGATGTGCTGCCACTACTGCTAGACAATTGTGAATACTCTGGGAGCAGTAGTTACTCCCTATGGGAGTACTTTGAACTTATAACATTTTCCTGCTATCACAAATCTGAGATATTTGCAATGTGCTGGGTGGTCCGGAATGTGAAAGTATGTGTCTTTTAAGTTCAGTGTGGACATAAAATCACCTTGCTGTAGAAGTGGAAGTACTTGTTAAAGCAGGACCATGTGGAAATGTTCTCATAGTATGTATGGAGAACGACCTTTACAATGCGGTCATTACACCATGATAGCTTTACAACGTGGTCATTACAACGCAAGTCGTTACAAAAACTTGAGTTGGATGGCGCTCTACACTAAGGAATTGTATGATTTACTATTCCAACACCTTCCCTACTGTTACGTAGGCTGGAGTTGGAATAGTAAATCATACTATTCCTAAGTCCAGCGCCCTTAGCGCAAGTTGTTTTTTTAACGACTTGCGTTGTAAGAAACGCGATGTAAACTACTGCGTTGTGAATGTATGCGATGTAACGTCAAACATTCAGTATGTACAGATTTAACGTCCTTAGATCCAGAATTGGTCTTAAGGAGCTGTCCTTTTTGGAGATTAGAAAGTAGAGAGAGAAAACCCCTGAACTATGGTACTGTAACTGAACTGTTTCTATGGCTCCTTTTGCTAAACGTGTTTGTACCTCTAGTTTGAGGAGCTGCAGGTGTTCTGATGAGAGTTTGTGAGTGTGAGGTGGAATATTGGGAGGGTTTCTGGTGAGCTCAATGCAATGACCATGTCGGATAATGTCTAGCACCCATTGGTCTGATGTTATGGATTGCCAAATGGGGAGAAATTGTTGAAGTCTTCCTCCGACAGGTATTAAATGATCGAGGGGAAGTGTAGGCAAGTCAATGTTTATTGGGGGAAGAGAATCACGCATTGGCGTGCTTTTACCCTCCTCTGTAGAAGCCTCTAGAGGAAGAGCGTTGCGTGTTTGGTTTATATGAGGAAGTGTTAGGGTCTGAGGATGTAATTTTGGCCCTCCGCTATAAAATGAGCAGCAACAGGAGCCTCTGCTTGATGCGGACTAAAGCGCTCCCATGGATTTCGCCATGTCGGTGTCTTTTTTCATCTTTTGTAAAGCCTCATCAAATTGAGGTCCGAAAAGATGTTTGTCAAAGGGGTATTTAAAATAGATTACTGTTATTCTGGTTTGAAACCTGAAATCCTAACCCAGGCATGTCAGCGTAAAAGAATGCTGGTGTTAACTTCTCTCGCTGCAGGGTCAGCAGCATCTAGGGCATATCTAATAGAAGAATTAGATATATGTTTTCCTTCTTGGACTAGTTCTTGTGCCTATTTCCTGTTTTCTTCTGGGAGGTATTGAATTAGGCCTTCCATCTGGTCCCAGAGTGTCCTATCATACCTAGCTAGTAGGACCTGTGCGTTGGCAATGTGTTAATGGTTAGCGGCTTGAGCAGCCACTCTTTTGCTAAATGCGTCGATTAATTCAGACTCTTTATCCGGGGAAGGTGCGTCCCCAGAGGTCTGTGAGTTCGCTCTCTTAAGAGCATCAGAAACTACCAGTAAGTCTAAAGGTAGCAGTCCTTTAATAAAAACAGAATCAGATGGTGATGGGTTTTTATTTCTTCTCAACTCAGGGTGTTAAATAACGGGCATGATCAGGGTCCTTAAAAATGTCATCTGCATACCTCATCATGCCTTTCAACATAGGGAGACTTTCACTAGTCCTATATGAAGACTGTCATAAAAAGCTGTCATCTAAAGCCTCTTTGTGCAGTGTCACTCCATGATAAGCTATCATCTGGAGGGGATGGCTTTGTAGGGTACATATCTGAATCATTATCCATGGGAGGATAAATATTATAATCGTCCCATGGATCTGTTGGTAAAGGAGCATTATCATCATCATCTACTAAATCAGGCTGTGTATAAGGAGACCCCTGTGGTGTTATATGTAGTGTATCTGAGCCTGGCAGTTGTGGTAATGGTGAAGCAGGGGGAGGTGGAGGAGATGGCAAAGTAGGGTGGAAAGGACTTGTAGCAATGCTTCTTTTTAAGAGGTACCTTATACCCAGTGACCTCTGAACAAACTTTCCTTTTTGAAGGAGTTTTAGCTAAAATGTGTCCAGTATCTGGGTTGATGTATATCTTTTTCGGGTCTAATCTGTCCTTCATGACATCTAAGATCGGTTCCGGGTGATGAGGGAGAACTTCTTTTGATTTCGGCACTGCAGGTTTCGGTGCCCAACCAGACTTGTCTTTTTTGTCCTTTTAAGAGGAAGGTTTTAGTTCTAAACCAGCCTTGAGTTTTGAAGCGGAAGATTTCAGCTCTGAACCGGACTTGTCTTTCAGAGTGAAATGTTTCAGATCTGAAGACGATCTGTCTCAACTCGATCCTGAGCTGGAAGGCTTGACTATTTGTTTTGGTGCCAGGCCCGAGGGCCGGGTGTTGGAAACATTGTCTCGTGCCGACCAAGGCCCGTAGGCAGAAGTGGTGCTGAAGCCTTATGTTTAGTCGAAAATAGTTTATGTGGTAAGGGGGCTTTAGCACTCCCGGCACCCTGTCCCGCTGGAATCCTATTCTGACACTAAGAAGGCCAGTCTTCTTCCGCAGCACCAGCTTCTTCCTGTTTGGATTCTTCTCCGAAGATGTCCGGAGTATGTTGAGTGCTTTGGCGATGCATTTCTCGTCATCGTGTCTGATGATCCTGAACAGTCTTTTTCAATCGGAACAACCAACAAGCCTCACAATCTTCTTCCTTGAGCTCCAGTGAGGGGCACAAGTTGTAGACTTGGTGTAGGTTGGTGCGAGGGTACTTGGAGTAGCACCAAGGACAGAATTGAAATGGAGCCCGTTCCATCTGCAGAAGGCTGGACTGACGCAGCTAGGCCCGAAGGCCGCCCACAATATTTTCGACCGAAGAATGAGACTTTCACAAATGTAACGATACGCGGAGAGAGGGAAACACGTACAATAACAATACCGTCGAGGGTCCAGTGCATTGCGTACTGAGGGGAAATCGAAGGACGGTTTTGAACCAAAGCGCAGTAATACACGTCCAAACCCGATGGCAGAAGGAAAGCAATCTTCAAAGATAAGTCTGTAGGATTCAAACAAATGGCAGATTGCACTGGAATAATGAGGCAGCCTCTAAATTAAAAGAGACTCTATTAATATTAATAGATGACCAGCAAATGTCAAGAAACCAAAAATCTTCTCAGTTAGATCTCTAGTTTCCTTCGGTTGCAATGTGGCCACTATGGTTGCAACTTGTGATGTCAATTCAGTACCTCCTCAGCGAAGGCCTCCGCATAGATCTTTACTTCTCTTAAATAGGGCAATAAATAGCCTAGTGAGGGCCCAATTCCTGAACATCTCCCCTGATTGCAGCAAACTAATCTTCCAACTAAATAGGAAAAGATTTAAGAAAAAACGCTCTCTTAGGAAGGAAAAAGTAAGACTTTAGTCTGTCTAAAGGAGGTACAGAACAATGCCAAAAAGTACTAGGAGATAACATCAGATTCCTGTGGCTCAAATGCAAAATCCCTCCCTATCTCTATATTAGAGGAAGACTGGAAATGTTACCTAATAGATTTGTACTCAGCTAACCCAAATTCTATGGGAAGTCCTACACCCTCAAGTAATCAATCTACTCTGTTGGCTTCTAGCCTTGCTCCATGAAGGTGTGAGATTGTTGGTCGGATTAAAAGAATGAGATCCACAGGCGGTATGGGCTCTGACCAAGTCTTTAATAGAGAAGGAGCCCATGCTATGGGCCCTCTCTTTAAATATTGCTACCACCTAGGAAAGATTCCCCCTCCTGTTCTTATAGTATTTTAATTCCACTCTTTAAAATGGGGCTTAGGCACCACCCGGCAAACTACAGGCAAATAGCTTTATTAGACTTAGTTGGGAAAGTTTTAGCGCGCAGCCTTCTGGATCTTCTTAAACGGTTGGGTGCTTGAAGAGAAATCCTCCCTTTAGAACAAACCGGATTCAGGAAAGATCATTGTACTATAGATAATATTTGTATGTTGAAATTAGAGAAATACACTTTTAAGAAGGAGATCAAGTTCTTTCAGTCATAATTCCTACAAAAAAATGGCCTGAAGCAAGGCTGCCTAGTAGCACTGATTCTTTTCCCTATATGTAGCTGATCTACCTCATAGCTTTTCTCCCCAAAAGGGTGGTGCACTGAACATAGGCGACAGCCCATTTCCGTGTCTAATGTATGCGGACCATATCATAATTATGGATCTGACTCTTATAGGATTGAATAAGAAGTTGAAGGCTCTACAGAAATACATAATGCCACAGCACTTGAAGGTAAATACCTCAAAAGTACAATTATGATTTAAAAAAATAGAAAGAACAGGAAAGCTTTCAACTTTGTTTGGAGCATTAGCCAAAAGAAACTTGAGACTGTAGAGTCCTATTCTTGATGCTATTGAAACCATTCAAATAGAAGAATGGCACTTCCTTGATAAAATAGAGGGCCTGATTGTATGTAAGCTAAACAACTTTAATACTCTAGTCCCGACTCCAGCCATTCGCCTGGAATTTGGTTTGATAAGTTTATTTGTTCAAGGCTTAACAAGTGTGATTCGATGATGCTATCTGCTAAAGAATAGTGATCTGAATACCATAAGGGGCTTCCTGAGTTGAGAGATGTATGGTGCAAAGGTAGACAAGTACTCATTTGCACGTGATTTCACTTTCTCTTTATCACCCAAGGAACTTAAAGCTTTCATAAATTACACTAGCTGCAATTATTAGTCACCAAAGAGATCTCAAGCATTGCAGACTGAAGGAAAGATTGAAGACAGTAGTTAACTCCTGCTACCCAAGAAATGCCCAGAAATATTTATCTTGGAATCTAGATCATGGGTTTCGCCATTTGTTGGTTTTATTTCGTAGGTACACCCTTTTACCTTTAAATGACTTACCAGCAAGTTGGTCCCCCTGCTCAACCTCAAGCACTGGGAGATAAAGTAATTTGTGCAATATGGGCATCCAGAACATTTATTATATTCTGCTGGTATGCCCGGCCCTACTACCTCATCGTCTGCGTTAGTTATGTCCACTGTTCATACAGAATAACATCAAAACTGTAGCAAAAGCTCAAGAGTTTCTTCTCTTCCCAAAGAATGAATTAGTTTGCTCAAATATATTTAAATGTACGTTTTTTAATGTTTTTTTTTAATTTGTTTTAATCTGTTTATTATTGTACTATTAGATGATAGGTAAAATTCAGAGCCTCCTTATAGAACTATAAATGATCTATACCAAACGCCACCTAGATAGGAGGATTTCATGGCAACAGGTAGGACATTTTAATTATCACATCCCAATTTCAATAATTACTTACGTTTTTGCCCAAGTTAGGGGGCTTGGGCTCTGTCCATCAGTTACATACTTTTTATTCCTATTTGCTGGTTCGATTAATTGATTTTTTTGTTACTCACTTTCTTCTATTATTTCTATGAAATTGGGTACATAATTTATTCTATTTATTTGTTGTGGTAAAGGAATTATAACTGTATAGTAAAATCTAGTTTCATTGGGTTATCTGTTCTCATCCTCTTTAATATTGTTTCTTTTAGTTTCCCTATACCATTCGCAGACTTTTGCACTCATCTGCTGCTGCTAGGTTGAATTAAGTTTCTGTCACAAATGTACATGCTCTTTTTTTATTTTAAAACACGTTATATCATCTGTTGTTCTTATGGCTGGGACCTTGTGTGTACTTCATTCTTTTGTGCTTACCAGTCGGGAGTGGACCCTTGTTGTTGGAGAAGCGTCATTGCCATCCAGAGCGCTGTTTCCCCATATAGCGCTACCTCTCGCCGGACCCGCTTCGCGGGTCCCGTATCGCGGCGCTTGTTCCCTGTGGACACTGGGGCTAAGGAGACATTGTAACAGCTGCTGTGGGGGCTGATGAATCAGGGCTTCGAGCGTATCGGTGCTCGGACTCCGTCTCCCAGGAGTCCCTGTTACCGACCTGACCCGAGTCACCTGGGCCGCTCTCCCTGATCGCCACGCCCCCTCCTACTACCAATTACCTCCCCTACAAACAGCATACATTATCCCCGCTGCGCGGGAGCCGCCCGGGACAAGGGTGGGACTGTCTGTGGCCGTTAGGGGCCGAAGGAGGCTGGGCTGGGCCTGGACTCTAACATTTATAGCCTGGACATCTTGGTTATAGGTTTGTTGCTTTTCTGGGACACGTTAATTGTATAAAAATGTCTTCAGACTTGCTCAGTTCCTTGCCCTCCAGTGTCGGGGTTTCCATTCTTGGTCCCCAGGATAAATATTTTGTGAGGGCAAACAAAGATATTGACAAAGAACTTTTGTTAGAGGAGAAACGTGTGGAGTGTCGTCGCTCTATAGAATTGTTAAAAAAAGAAACCACTGACTACTCCCCAAAATATAACCATTACTCAAGAACTGGGCAGTACTGGTAGGTTAGAGACGGATGCTGAGCTATTCAGTACCGACCCTATACCTATACCTAGTATCTTTCAAGATCATAGTACAACCCCTGTCCTTTCTGATAACACTAGCCACAACAATATTACTAGCCCTTCTATTGTTTATAACAGTCTAATTGACTTAAACTCCCCAGCTCCCCCGTTTCTTGTTACTCAACTGCATTCAACCCTTTCTAATCACCCAATTGATATTGTCGACCCCATTGAGATTGCTTCACCACAAATTGCTAATAAGCCCAAAACTAATCCTAAGAAGTTGCGGAGGACTCCCCACTCTCCGCCAAGAAAAAAGCGGAAAAAAGGTGGGGTTAAAAGAAAAGGTGAAAACTTACTGAATAATATTCCTCCCTCATCAGGCCCTAAATCTAATTCAGTCAGTCCTTTAGTGAGTGATATATTACCAGGCACTCATTTATTGTCATCTCTCCCTGGGGAACTACTAACTATGTCTAAGAAAGAGCCAATAGAATTATTTGAACAGCTTCTTAAAGCCTATATGCTCCCTCTAATGGAGAGAGTTAGAATTTTGGGGGGAAAATGGATCGCCTTTTGGCAGCTGCCCACTCGAGTACAATCCCTGATCCTGAGAAATCCAGAGATCAATCTCGTAAAAATTGCCAGATAAGTTCTTCTACATCGAATCCAAGCAATCTAAACAAATCCAAAGGAATTCCATTAGTCAAAACTAAAATTGCCCCAACCATTCCTAGTAAGCCGACGGTTGTACATAAGCCACCCATAGACAAGAAACTGTTGGCTCCAAATAAACCGCCCACTACAACGATTAAGCCCATTGAGCCCTCGGGGGCAATTAACACCAAAAGACCCATCTCAAATCGCAGGCATACAGTAGACTTACCTCCAGAGTCAGCTAACTTTGTGATCCTTTTAACTGGTGTTCCCCCTACTCATAACGGAAACTTTGAACACAACGATAACTTGAAAAATAAAATCATTTTCTGGTTGAGATCCAACAGGCCTCTTCCTGCCTATTTAAACGGAGACATAATCTCTGTAAGAAGATGTAACTGGGTGGGTCCTCGACCGAAAGACATTGAAGGTGACGTTGTGATCGTTAATTTTAAGGATCACAGAGTGGTGACATATTTAAGCGACTGATATCCAGGTAAAAATGAGGGTGGAATATCAACAAGAAATCTGAGTTACTTTTACCCAGAGGCCTTGGTTAGACCCCCTACTCAACCCAGGACTAACAGATATTCTAACCCCCAGAATCTAGCTCGTAGATTACCACCTTTTTCTCGCCCCACTATTAATAATCCAAACTTTCCCTTCCCTCTTCCTGTATGCCATTATCCCCCCAGTCGCTTTCCCTTACCAAACAATCACACCAAATATACCAACTCCAATGAGTACTGGAATATCCCGTTGTACAATTTTTATGAACCTATCTCAGGGTTAGATTTGAATGAATGACTGGATTTGCCACTCATTGAATTGGAGCTAACTCGAGATTGTACGGGTATTTTTGACACCCCAGTTTCAGTACCACTGCTAGAAGATGAACATAATGCAATGTCTTATAATATTGGGAATGAGAAGTTTGACTCCAGTGGAGGGGAACGGGGTGAGAGTTTGGTACTAGATGAGGCTGAGAGCCAGGTTATGCTGGAACTAGAGGATGGAAAGAAGGAGCATAGCACATATAGAGGGATTCAAGTAGAACAAGGAAAGTTGATGTGTTAGTTGCTGGTGGAGTGGATAGTAATGATAAGATCTGTTTCCATTCCATGAAAAATGATGTACCTTCACAGGCTCTTATAAGACCAAGGGGGGAAAACCCTTTATTATCTGGCAATAATGGTTCTGCAGGGTTGGGTTTGGCCAACCATCCATCCTCACGGAGACTTATTTCATGGAACATAGCTGGTCTGCGAAGTAGGCTTCATATTGAGGAGTGGGTGGAGTTGGTAATCAGGACATTTTGATATTTCAAGAGACCTTGGCAACAGATCCTTTTTTTCTACCCGGGTTTCTAAATATCTATAAACCTGCCTGTAGGGGTGGTGCGGGTAGACCCTCAGGGGGATTATGTGTCTGGTTAAGACAGTCTCTGGGCTATCATATCACAGAGATACCCACTTCTAATCTGGACATTCTTGCGCTTAAGCTCACAAATTTAGGCTCCCAGACGGTAGTTATCATAAATGTCTATGCAAGGGGTATCCCAGGTGGCCGTAGCCCAAGTGGTATATTCAACAACCTGGAGTTAATATTCAATCAATTTGAAAGGGATTTGTTTGTCATTTTAGCAGGTGATCTTAACTGCACCTTTGAGCCTTTTACAGCTAGAGAGATGGACTTCCAGGCAGAAGAGGACAAACTATGGAAGATCCCGTCCCCTTAGAACTACCTCCTATTAAGAAAGGGACAGAAGCAGCCCTTCATTGGCTGGGATTTTGCCTTGAACGGGGATTGAGAGCCGTAAATGGGCGAACTACGTCCGATAAACAAGGGAAGCACACCTTTGATAGCGGTCACAGGACGAGCAGGATCGACTACTTTCTTTTTAAGGTGGAATATTGGTCCTCACTGGTTGATATGAAGGTGGAGGATCGCCCAGAGAGTGACCACAATCCCCTAGTACTTAGGCTAGCTTTGGATAGCAATTGCCGCTTGGGAGCCCCAAACAATTGTACTACAGCAGATGTGTTTCAGGAGAATAATAGTAGAAGGGTACAGTGGAGTAGAGTTGTCGAGGAACCCGTAACCTTAGGCTTGATCTCACAGAAAGTGGAGGAGGTATTGTATGCCATGGATTCAACGACTGAGACAGCAGATATTTGCGGGCTACACGATAACTTTTTCCTGTTTTTGAAACTGTTTTTCACGAAAACAAACAACCACCCTGGGAAAAAAACCCCGATCAAACCTGGGAGGGTGTAAGTGGTACAACCAATCCTGTCGTAAAGCCCATAATGACTTATTAGCCGCACTTTAATTGCGAGATAGCGCTGGCATACGAAAATTCAGGCAAGAATATCAAAGGTGTCTGAAAGAGGCTAAGTCGGCCTGGGATGATAAACATTGGCAGGATCTTTATGAGGCGTGCTTATCCTCCAATCAATCGAGGTTCTGGCATGTCCTCAAATGGGGGAATTCTTATGAATCTCAGCTTCCGTCAAACCATGTAGCTGAGGACGGATGCGTTGCACATTTTGGGGCGCAATTTAGCAATCCTGGCCCTCTAGTAGATTTTGTTGTAAGCTTATGGGAGGCCTATCCAAGAACCCCGAGTCTTGACCCCCTCTTTGACCGCTTAGATGTGGAGTTGGCTTTAAACCAGACTAAAGGGGGGAAAGCTCCCGGCATAGATTAAATTCCCTCTGATCTCTTTAAATCAGATCAGGCAGCCTGGGTCCAATACATATTGAAGATTGCCAATGCTTTGGCAGATGGTGCTCCAATACCAGACTCCTGGCATGGGGCGGAAATTATTCCAATTTTTAAAAAGGGGGATCGCTACCTACCCATAATTTATCGTCCAATCAGTCTTATAGACGCCATCCAAAAAGTCATTTCTCGTATGGTGTTATTTAAGATCATAGCGTGGATGGACGATAAGTCTATAGCGTGGATGGACGATAAGTCTATTTTATCACCACTGCAAGCGGGCTTTAGGCCTTGCGCAAGTACAATAGACCAGATCCTGAGATTTTTACTAATCTATTGGAAGGTGGTGGTCCTAAATGAAGGGGTTATTTACGCGGCCTTCGTGGACCTTAAGTCCGCCTTCGACTTAGTACCAAGATCCAAATTGTGGGAGGCTTTGGCACAAATGGGCCTGCCTTTGGGTCTGTTGGACTTAATCATAAGACTCCACGAGAGGAATTATGCACAGGTTCGCTGTGGCATGCAGGGCCAAGTCACCAAAAAGTTTCCAGTGACCCGAGGAGTCCGTCAAGGATGTGTCCTCGCTCCTACCCTTTTTCTCCTTTTTATCAATAGAGTGGTTGAGTATTTTTCGCGTACCCCTACAGACGCACCTAGTTTGGGAGGTATGAAGGTCCCGCTTTTAATTTTTGCGGATGATACGCTTCTACTTTCAAAAACCCAAAAGGGGTTACAATTGGCACTTAATAAATTCATGGAATTTTGTGACGCCAACGACCTACAAGTTAATACAAGCAAAACCAAGTTTATCGTTTTTTCAAAAAATAGACCAAGATTGGGACATGTTAGCCTTATTGGTGTAAATTTAGAACAGGTAATCAAGATGACTTACCTGGGGGTTGTCTTGGACCACAGATTAAGATGGACTGCTCAGCTAGACGTACTGTCTTTAAAATTTTCCCAGCTGAGTGGGACACTGGTTAAAGAGCATAGATCTTCATTAACCAAAAGAGTGAGTCCAGCACTCAAAATTTACAACATCAAGATTAGATCAGCAATTACCTATGGAGCGGACCTATGGGGTTATGCTAATCTGTCCCAACTTCAGAAAATACAAAACAAAAATTACGTAACTTGGTGGGTCTCCCTCAATCAACACCCATGCTTCCTCTTATGTTGGACCTAGGTTGCCACTCAATAGAGGAAATAGCCAAATTGCGAATAATCCTATTATGGAGGAGAATCTGGGCTACTCCGGAATTGGCTTCCTTTGCTGAGGGCATAGAAGACGTCAGACGAATAGCAGGTAGTGGCAATCTCCCTTGGTTCAAAGCGGTCAGAACCATCTTGGCAGATATGGGTCTCAATCAGCTATGGTCCGATCCCAGGACCAGTGTGTTTCCTGGAAAGAAGGATCTTAAAGACCTATTTTGGGCCGCCTATAGAAACAGACTGATCATGGAACATAGCTCAATAACCCTCCCTGGTAGATTCTTGAGCCATAAAGTTGACACACGTTTGGAGTACTGTTGGGATGCTATAACAAAGAGTAGTGACAGGAAACTGTTCCATCAATTTAGAGCAGGAACGTTACCTCTGAGGTCGTTTACTCAGAAATGGAGGGGGGGCACAGGAGATTTATGTCCATGGTGCCAAAGACAGAAGGAAACTGTGAGCCATTTCTTCTTTGTATGCCCTGCATATGTTAGCCCACGGAAAAAAATGGCTAAAACCGATTTGTCAGAAATTAAAGACGAGAAGCTCTAAGGTTGCTAGGGACGGTAACAACTCTTCCGGTGGCCATATCCGTAGCCAAATTTCTAGGCTGGTCCTGGATAATTAGAATGAAATTTATGCACACCACTAGCTAGTTTGAAAGTCTTTTGTTATTATTATTATCTATATCTTTATTTTTTTTATTGAACAGACAGTAAAACACCATGTATCATGTAAATCATGTATTATGTTGGTTTTAATTCTGTATCGTATGTTTTTAAACTGTGTGTTTTATTTTGTGATGTCTTTTATAGTTAATTTTACCGATCTAAAGACTTATGAAACTGAAATTGAATTTTCATGAATTGCTTCAGCATTTTTTTCTCTACAATGTAGTAATTTACTTTTTGACATTATTATGAACAATTTTTTATGTTAAAGGTTTTTATATGTATAATGTACAATTCTGTCTTGTCTTGTGAATATCTTCAATAATTAAGTGGACCTAATTTTGAGTTAGAAACCTTAATAAAGAATTGAATCGAAAAAAATTGAGCACAGGCTAATTTAGGGGTTGCCTGAAAGTTTACCCTGAGAAGAATTATGGTTGCTGGTTGGGAAGGGTTTCACCCCCTTCAACCAGTAAACCAATTTCTTACACAGCACAACACACTTTGTATCACCCTCAATAAAGGCTGCTGAAGATAAATTAGTTCAACCAGCTTCTCTAAGAAGAGGTTTAACCTGCCAGGCTGCACACCATAGGCTGATTTCCAATCACAGGATGTAATGTCCTCTGAAGTATGAAGAGGGATGTCAATGGTGCAAAGTCTACAGTCTCAGGTAGGAGGGGGCTCAACTTTTGGGGAATGTGTTTGCGTTAGCTCAAAGAAAGGAACATTGCCAAGATGGAAATATAGGCTTATGAAGCAGGGGGAGTTGGCAGGCTGAGACTCCAATCGGGATGTGTTGGGATGGTCTCCAAAGGGTAGCAGTAGCTTACCATCTGCGTCTCACAGCTCCCTGCTGCATATCGAATAGTTTGTCACTGCTGCAATGAGCCACTAAGGCTGATATTTTTAATTTGTATTTTTTTTAGTTTTTAGCGAGAAGTTGAAAGTTACCTGAATTTACAACTTTGCATAACCCTAGCTGAAATATCAAGGCAGGTAGGTAAAGCAGAATGTTGCATAGTTTGCTGTTCCTTGATGTTTTTTATATTTTTGTCATTTCCCTCTGTATTTATCCATATTTATTTTTTGCTAATTTTACCTGTATTTATCCATATTTATTTTAGGTTTTGTGAAAAAGTGAAGCTGAAATATGTATATTTCAGCATTTATTTACCTAGTTAATGTGTACTTGTGCCTAAATGCCTTGCATGTTTCAATGATATATGCACACAGATGGTAAAATATGCACCTGTAAACAAATATGTCAATTTTAGTATCAAGGTTGTGCAAATATACCGCTGTTTAAGGCTCTTTACTAAAATCCCTATCTTTTTTTAATCCCCTTGTCTGTCAATCCACACAGCTATTGTCATGCAGTCATGATTGACAGCATATAGAAACATTCAAAAACAACCCAATTTCTGTTTTTATCTACATTTAAAAATAGAGATAGGAAAATAAATTGTTTTCTGCCTGTATTGGTCTGTAAAAATCAGTAAAAACCGAAAACAAGGGAGCCTTACTTATAATGCTCAATATGTAAAGTAATTAATAGTAATTAAAAGTAGGTACTAACAATATTAGCACTGAGGTGACATTATCAATAAAAGCTATCACACACATCTATCTCTGAAGCATTTTCCATGCTGAGCTTCGTCTGTCAGAAATGGTGTACAATCTGCAGTTTTTATTGTGCAGTAACCCACACATAATTCTGTAATTATCCAACAGGTAAAATCTGTCTAACAAAAGTGAAACCAAAATGATAGACATACTTTTGAAGTAAGAAGTAAATATTCTTCAAATCACCAGAACGAATGTCATCTTATTAAATCTGAGCCACTTGAATTATGTGATAGGAGAGCACCAAACTATGCAGCAGGGTTGACTAAATTATACAGCAAGTAAGGCAAATTATTCTGCATAATACAGCACAGTTTTTGGTAGTTTATTAATTATTTTGTTATTTTCACACATAATAATACTGTCTGGGCAAATATTTCACCTCATTAGTATCAGTTTAACAGCTGAATACTGAATTAAGCGCATTAAAGGTGACTAGTTAATCATTGTGAAGGGCCTTCGACTGCAAGGGAACAGGTTGCTACCGTTTTAGTAACTTTTGATCCGTTTGAGCTACAACATTTTTTTGTTAAAATCTTCAGATTATGCAGCAGATGATGGATGATGTAGCAAATGCAGTAAATCCATTTTTATACTAAAAAAAGCCACAGCATCACATAATTTCAGTGGCCTTTATTAGATCTTGTAACGTTAATACATATTAGAAAACAAACAGAGAGAAAGGGTATTTTTATATATCTATGTATAATGGCAATACTCCTGGAACCCTTGGCTAATCATAAACAAACAAATGGAGGAGTACCCCCTGGTTGTGCTTTAATCTCTTCAGAGAAAAAAAAGAAAAGAGGTGCACTGGAATGTCTAAAAGGACAGATTCATCCTTTGTTTAGAAGACCCCTCACTCACCAACCTGGTTGGTGACATGCTTCATCATCGGGGTCCCACCCGGACAGCCGAGTGCCATCCAGGTTTGCTGCGACACCTGACTACAGTGAAGCGGGTTTCGTTTTTTCAGTTTTATATGTGATTTTTAAAAAACAAGTGATGTGGTGATATTTAAAAATTGTCCAATGAACTACTCACTACCATAAATTTTATTCTGGAGTGTATGGGCAATGATAAAATTGTTTTTAATTCAGCTGGACACCAATGCCTAATTAGGAAGGACTCAGGTGTACAGGAAAAGAGTGATGACATTTTAAAATCTGGTCTACATGTTTCAAGCGCTGCTGTTAATATAGGGTTTTCGTCAGGACCAATGAATGTAGTCCGGGTGGTGTACACACGCTAAGGTGCACCCTGCCCATGGCTATGTGAAAAGCACAACCTAAAAAAAATTAGTAGGTGGCTGTTACATCTTTCTCAAATCCTGGAAAAAAGTACCTGTGGAAAGAAAAAAGACAGAAAAACCACAGAAGACAAACACATATTTTACATTTGCTGAAAGAACTGTGCAATAAAATGCACCTCGAATTTGTACCCATAAGTGCCCGTAATAGCTAATGGGTGTTTTAGGTGAGAAGAAACCATCATGCATGTATAGTGGTGTGATGAGCACCATTGCACAATTTCACAGGGCCCGTGAATGAGTAATTATTATATTTACAACCCACATTGATGCGGTCAGTCTGTGCACACATAACCCACGTACTAAACTGATCGTGAGTTTATGGTGGGTGCCGATTATTCAGAGAGAAACGTGTTCCCTGAGATTTTTTTAAAACATACATTCCCGCATTTTTCGTTTCTCGTGGGTGTCTGAAAGCCCTCGCCGGGCATGATTTAAAAAGTCGCCAAAAAGGACTATACCATCAAACTGTACAACACACGGTAAAAAGACCAAAACGCAATCATACAATAAGAAAGTATACACATCCGCTTACTTGAAGCTCTGTATTAGTATGCCTCATGAACAATGAGGGTTTGCATTGACTTGATCCCAATTTAGGCAAGGGCAATGGATTTAATCCCCCCTTTTCTCGCTTTCTACTCTGACTGCAAGATCGTGTGCACAGACTGACTGCATCAATGTGGGTTGTAAATATAATAATTACTCATTCACGGGCTCTGTGAAATTGCGCAATGGTGCTCATCACACCTCTATACATGCATGATGGTTTCTTCTCACCTAAAACACCCATTAGCTATTACGGGCACTTATGGGTACAAATTCGAGGTGCATTTTATTGCACAGTTCTTTCAACAAATGTAAAATATGTGTTTGTCTTCTGTGGTTTGTCTGTCTTTTTTCTTTCCACAGGTACTTTTTTCCAGGATTTGAGAAAGAAGTAACAGCCACCTACTGAATTTTTTAGGTGGTGCTTTTCACGTAGCCAAGGGCAGGGTGCACCTCAGCGTGTGTACACCACCCGGACTACAATTTATTGGTCCTGACGAAAACCCTATATTAACAGCAGCGGTTGAAACATGTAGACCAAATTTAAAATTATCACTCTTTTCCTGTACACCGGAGTCCTTCCTAATTAGGCATTGGTGTCCAACTGAATTAAAAACAATTTTATCATTGCCCATACACTCCAGAATAAAATTTATAGTAGCGAGTAGTTCATTGGACAATTTTTAAATATCACCACATCACATATAAAACTGAAAGAACGAAACCCGCTCCACTAGTCAGGTGTCGCAGCAAATCTGGATGGCACTCGGCTGTCCGGGTGGGACCCCGATGATGAAGCATGTCACCAACCAGGTTGGTGAGTGAGGGGTCTTCTAAACAAAGGATGAATCTGTCCTTTTAGACATTTCAGTGCACCTCTTTTCTTCTCTGAAGATTTTAACGTTATTACATAGTCATTTTTAATCACCAGAGCAAAGTCTCTGCACTTAAGAAGCAGAATTGTGTTTGGTTTTTCTCCCTCATCTGCTGCCTGCAGCGCACATAAACTGTACTCTGGCCGCTGCATGCTCTCCTACCTCATAGCTTCTGAGGTGAGGTAGCCATCCGCCCTGAGCCAGTGTGCACGTGATAGCACTGCTGCACAGTGACAGGAAATTACACTATGCGGAGCTTCTTTACCTGTAGACAGTGGATACCATTACAGCTCCTTTACCTGATGACACTAACTGACCTATATATCCCTTTTATCTGCTGTTACAGACATCCCCTGCTGCTCTCTCCCGTCACCGGCAGGATCCGCACTGGCCCCGCATTCTTTCCTCCCTCGTGGAGTCCTGGACAGAAGTAGGGCCGCAGGGTGCGGGGGAAGGAGGCCCCCGAGAAGGTGAAGAGCAGAGACCGGTCATCCACATTGTACACCGAGAGCCTGCGAGCCTCATAGTCCAGGAAGAGACCCACAGCCCTGGGGGGCACACGGTGGGGCATGAGGGTAGAGGGGGAGGTGAGAGCTTCATATTTACCATCTCTGAGCCTCACTAGCCAGAATCCATACTCGGGTGCACATATCAGGTTGTCTTTTCTGCTCACCGCCTCGTCACACACCCCCAGGTCCCAGCTCGTCTTGTCCCCCACCTCCACCTCCCAGTAATGCCTCCCGGAGCTCAGCCTCTCTCTCCCCAGGACAATGGAGTATTTAGTGAATCTCTGGGGCGTGTCGGGCCGACCCTGTGCTCTGTCTCCGTGCCTCACGCTCCTTCCGTCCTCAGACAGGATGAGCCTGGGACTCGCAGTGTCCGGATCCAGGGTTGCTAGAGCGCGCAGTTTTCCCCAGGTCACCCGGGATACCAATTCTCTAACACGCACTGGGCCCTTGGCGTGAAGAACACATTAATTTCGTTTGGGTGAAACTGGGTGAGGATTTCTCCTCCTGCACGCTGCTAGGAGTAATCAAGTTTGGATTTACCTCTGCTTACCATGCACCCGACTTACCACAGGCGCAATTCTTTGACGGACCTGGAGCTGTTAAGGAAAAGTAGACAGGCCTAACATCCAATACACCTTAAAATCCACAATATACTTTCCACAGTTTTTTGTAAAATGACCACAGACACCTGATTAAGTTCTAGTTTTTATATAAGAATTCAAAGTGAAGAAGCCAAAATAATAAGCGATACACAGAGTAATATATCAAACATCAAAATCAATACCAAAAGATAACTTTGCACAAACAATATGACCATTTAGAATATATGGGAAACTACAGGGAGAAGTTTAGCACATACTATTCACTGCAACTTTACACTAGAACATAGGATGGGAATGGGACCTAGAACATGTACTTAACCTAAGTATTGAACTATTCTTGCTACTTTCACTGCAATCCACTAAAGGAAAGGGAAAAACGGGAACATGCTATGGATTATTAAATCAATGAATTTCTAAAGGAAAGGGGAGAGAAGGAACCAACTAAAATTCAGGCACATATAAGTTCAATGGCAATAAGGCAATAACATAGGTAAGAATGCTTTAATAGATCAGGGAGAGAGAGAGAAAGAAAGAGATAAAAAGATACGCAAACCCACAATCTATATTTACCTAATTCAGACTGAAGACCAACCCTGGCCACGGGTCAGTTGGGAAGACGGGGGCAGGGACCCTCAGAAAAGGAATGCCAGACTGTGAGCAGGTACAGCTCACGGAGAATAAGGACAGGATACCCCTCAGGTTCGGATCAAGGACTGGGCCTCCCAGGGTACGACCAACACCCACAGCTTCGGACA
Organism: Lissotriton vulgaris; assembly: GCF_964263255.1. NCBI lineage: Eukaryota > Metazoa > Chordata > Amphibia > Caudata > Salamandridae > Lissotriton > Lissotriton vulgaris. Next base: position 1,890,136,073 of record NC_141693.1, on the reverse strand, counting down.
GCAACGCCTGCGTTACCCCCTCCTGCAAGTAATCCGCCAGAAACCCCGATTGGATTTTCGAATTCCCCAGCAAAGTGCTTCGCCAGCACTTAGGATTTTCCACCCCTTGGGAGTTTGTGGAAAGTATGGACAAAGTGCTCCGCAGCACTTTCAGAATGAGCACCTATTGAGATCGTAGGGTCAGTGACAGGTCTGCTACTCGGACAAGTCGGACAATTTTCCTAAGCTAAACTAGGGTAATTATACAATTTTGGGGACCCTCAGACCACCCCCTAATGTTGCAAGTGACAGTTTCCCATATTGTGATTGGTCAGGAGAGGTGGTGTGGTCTTTACCACCTCCTAGAATTCAGTTTCACATGATAAATATGCAATTTTGAATACCCGCCCCTCAGGTTCACGTTCCCATGCATAGAATACAGCAGTACAAGACAGTTTTCAATAGGTAGCAACAGTATTGCGATTTCCAAGGTGAGGCGCCGTATTCCCAGCGTCGTTCCCAAGCGCATTGTGCTTCAGGTGCCAGCTGGCTAGGCTTAGCTTCTGCGCAGATGGAACTTTCTCCGGTCACGTGACAGTGCCCAGCAGAGCTTCAAGTATGGCTCCGCTCATGAATACCCAGCCCACAAAGACGCGGTACATGAAAAGTAAGCGAAAACAAATTAGAATCATACATAAAAATGATCGCACTGTATACCGCGATAAGAGATAACCAACCCTTACTTTTATAATAACTATAGCATTAGGGATTAATGCGAAAGAATAGATAGGCTAAAGCTGCTGCAGTAAGCAGAGAGCGTGGTGAGAGACAAGCGGCCTATTCAGCATCAATGCGCATGAGCACAGAATCCCTCCAGAATGCGAGTGCGTCACATCACATGGGTATGACCGACGCATGCGCAGACTGAATTGCGGCAAAGCAGCCATTTTCAGTGCAAGCTTCGTTAGTACGCGAAAAGACAAACAAGCAAGCATCCTAGGGACACCCGCATATAGGGAAAAACACTTTACAAATGACGAACAATGGTGTTAATATTATTATGCCATTTAGATAAGGGTTTTGCATACGAGCAAGGCGCTATACGTGCGAATCCTTGCTCCATCAATCCCCTCTTTGATGATATTTACTATCATCACTACATGAAGGAAACAGATGCCAACTTTTCTCATTCATTCATATCGTCCATTTCGATTTCAATAAACTTATTGTTTAGTTTTCTTTCAGCTTCCTTATGAGAGTGGTGATTTTTCGCCTTTTTATAAATTGCACTTTTCAGTTCTTCTAATTCTAATTCATCAATGTTTCTTTTCACCCCCCTCGGATTGACTGTATATTTCTTCTTACACTTCTGACATTTGCAGCAGATAAAAATGATCAATACAATCACACCTATTATGACTATTGGCATCAGTATTTTCCACAAAATATTTCTACCTAGATTAGTAAACCAACTACCTATTGAGGAGAGACCTCCAGTCAGTCTCGTCCAGGCACTGTCAACCTCCAATGGTTTGAGTTCCTTTTCCAAATTAGTTATGTTCCTCACATATTGTTTTAATTCGATACTCTTGTCAGGAATGTAGGTGCAACAATGTTGCGCTTTCAGCATTCTACAGACTCCGCCCTCTTTTGCTAATAGGGTGTCAAGGGCAAGACGGTTTTGTAAAACCATTGATCTGATCGCAACCATTTCAGTATTGACCAGCAGGAAACCAGCAGCAGTGTCCGTTGATAACCGGTCCACTACTGTAGACAATTTGCAGATTCTATGGGTGTTCAGAACTACCCCCATTCCAGGTATCAGTGCACTAAAAATATCACCTACAATTTCGCCTACACTTTCGCGTCTACTACGCACTAAGCCATTAGTTTCATCATCGCTTCCAGCTGCATTGTTCACATGGTATATTTTCGGGAAAACAATGCCAAAGTAGCAGCTCCCATACCAGTGATCCGGCAATTTGAAATAAGCCTTGTTCCCACATATATAATATATTCCGGGAAACACAGGTTCTGACCCATTTTTGAAACCCCAACCTCCAATTACCTTATAATTATGTTCACACTCGCTGGAACCGATGAATACATTGTTATAGTACTCTGTCTTTTCCCTATGGATACAAAGTTTCCCCTTTCTTTCAAAATCCAGCAACAAGGCAGGACTGGCTTCGCCTTCTGAGGTGTTATTCATGTGCTCAGCCCACTTAGGGATTCTATCCTTCTCGTCATTTGCCTTCTTCTGAAACTTTTCTCTCCTTCTGTCTGCCATCTTTATAAACATCTTTTCCTGCTCTTGCAGTGAACAGGTCAGATTGTCTTCCCTTGCTTGATCTAAGTCTATGTTACCTATAGTCAGGAAATATTCTCCCATATAGCGGGTCACGTCACTTGTAGTATGTACACGGTTCAAATGTCCTCTAACAGGAAGTTCAGAAAATACTACGTCATCATTTGAATAATAGTACTGCAAGGTGCTTCTATAGAACAAGCTAGCCAGTATACTACAGGATATTCCATAGGTCAAAGGTAGGTGGTGGTATGTCACGCCTTCAGCCACTGAAGTTGGCAGCTTCATGCAGACATAACAGTCCTCTATTTCCATAGCTTCTACATAATGCACTAACAAGTTAGCAAAAACATTTAAGTGCGTCCTGTTCTTCATTTTGTGAAAATGTAGTCCATCCTCATCTGGTGCTTCTAAATCAGGTCGTGTGTGTGTCAGTCCTACTCTTTTGTCGCGTCTCTCTAGTCTTCGTGGTGTTTCTGCAGTCGGTACAACCCCTACATCTACTGCTTCGGGTTCAGTAGGGGACAAGTTAGGATTCTTACTTATCATAAAAGGTAGAAAAACTGTTAGTCCTATCCACATTACTATTAGCATAGCTACACTACACAAGCATATCTTACAACAGGTTTTGAGACACCCACAGCGGGATCTCCCAGAGACACTCGGATCAGACATATTTAGCTTACAGGTGGCTTTTGCTACCCCTCTTCGTTTCTCTGCACCAAAGGCTCACTTCGGCTCTCTTAAGGAGGGTCTTCGTCCGAACTCCGATCAGCAATGGACTCGTGGTCACTGTTGCCACTGTGGTGAGGCTCGTCAATTTCTTCCAACACAAAGTACGTCCACTCAGGGCTCCGATACAGTCGGTTCTGTTTCTTTATTCTGTCGCTCTTTCTCAGCGATTTGCCTTGGGCTGCACTCCTTTCACTTAAAGCCCTTTTTCGGTCTTTATCGTTTTCTTCGACTGTCTTTAGTCTGAGCCTTAGTCTCTTGACGTATCGAGGTGTATTTCTTCCTCCGTGCCTCCCAGTGGTTGAGGAGACTTCTCCTTCTCCGTGCACTCTTTTCACTTTTTGTTGTGGCACTTCTGTTGTCCTGCCTGTCTGACTAGTTCCAGGTCTTTCGTCTATTTCTTCTGCCTGGTCGCTAATCTGTTCCTGCTCAGATTCAAATCGCACTTTCTTCTTACTTTTTTTTACTGTTGTTTCCGTTGTCTGAGCACTTTGATCTAGTTCTATCTGTTCCTGTTCATGCTCTTCGACCTCTTCTCTTTCTTCTGCATGAACGTCAGCCCTAATTTCTAACTGTCCCTCTCCCTTCTCGGGAGTTTCAGGAGGAGTGTCGATGTCCTGATCTGACCCTACTTGGCCTACTTCCTGATCAGGTGGGTTATGGCTTTCGTTGACCTGACCTGCTTCTTCTATTTCTGACTCACCTGGACTATCCCACTCACTGTCTAAGTAAGAATATTTCCGGGTTCGTATTGGATCATGAACCGGTTCGTCGGCGGGATACCATTCAACGTCTTGACTTGTGCTCGGCAGTTCGATGTCAGCTAGCTCCGGACTCTCTTCCTCGGAGGTCTCTTCAGCTGTGCTGCCTTCAGCTCCAGTCGCGTTTTCTCCAGATACCCGCTTTGTGTGGCTGGCGTGGATCCACTTCGGTACACCAGCGCACTTCACAGCAGTGGTAGTGACGAGGATCACTTGTCGTCGCTTTCCCCACCTTGGCTTCAAGCAGCTGCTCCGGGTGTGTTTCTTTAACACCACCCAGTCTCCTGGCTGCAGGTTGTGTGCTGGAGTCTTTGGCCACTCGTCTTCAGTCTCTCCAATCTGCTGAGAGAGAGAACGCACTTGGTCACCCAACTGCTTGCAGTATTCTAGCACCATATCATCAGAAATGCTTAGCAGTTTGTTTCCGGGTACCCATGCCTGGCGCATCACTCTTCCCATCAACACTTCATGGGGACTCAGGCCAGTCTTTCGATTTGGGATACTTCTCAAACTCATCAGTACCAGGGGTAAAGCTTCTATCCAGTTCATTTTTGTGGAATCACACATTTTTCCCAGTCTGGACTTCAGAGTGCCATTTATTTGTTCCACTACCCCAGAAGCCTCTGGGTGGTAGGCGCAGTGCAATCTTTGCTTCATTTTGAATGCTCTACAGAGTTCCAATAGGACATCGTTGGCAAAATGCCCACCTTGGTCCGTTTCGATTGTCTCTGGGATCCCATACCTAGGTATCAACTCCCTGAGCAATAGTTTGGCTGTGGTGATAGCGTCATTTTTCTTAGCTGGATATGCTTCCACCCACCTGGAGAATAGACAAACTATGACTAAAACATATCTGTATCCGTTGCATCTGGGCATGGTTATGAAGTCTGCCTGTATTCTTACGAAGGGACCTACTGCCTTTCCAATAGTACTCTGTTTCACTACAGTCTTCTTTCCTGCATTGAATTGCTGACACACTAGGCACCTCTGGCAAAACCTGTCCGCCTGGTCCCTGAACCCTGAATTGCAGAACACTTGTTCAAACACCCGACACATCGCATCTCTTCCCATATGTGTTGGCTCATGTATCATTCTGACCATGGGGTCAATCAAGCTATCAGGCAGTACAGGCACCCCATCCGGATTTACCACCACACCATCTTCTCGCAACTCGCATCCCTTTGCGGCCCACCTGCCTTTTTCTTGCCTGTCTGTGGCTTGTTGTATCTCTCTTAATTCTTCCCACGTTGACACATTATCAAACAACATAAGTTGGCAGCTGGTTCCATCCCACCGGGCAATTTGTAGGGACATCTGGTGTCGGGCACAAAACTGTGCAATTTTGTCAGCGTACCTATTACCGGCAGTCACGTCGTCATTTCCAGACCTGTGAGCCGCACACTTGACCACAGCCAATTCTTTGGGCAATTGGATAGCTTCCAGTAAGTTATGCACTACTTTCCCATTTCGGATAGGTGTGCCAGAGGAAGTCATGAATTCTCTTTGCAACCATAATTGGCCGAAGTCATGAACAACCCCGAAACAGTACTGACTGTCGGTGTAAACAGTAATTCTTTTGTTTTTTCCCCTCTTGCATGCTCGAGTTAACGCTATAAGCTCCGCCACTTGTGCAGATTTCACCTCGCGCATGTAAGATGCCTCGATGACTCCTGTCAGAGTAACCACAGCATAGGCAGCACTCAGACTCCCACTCTCATGTCTCAAACACGAGCCATCCACAAACATTGTTTTATCCCCGTCCCGTAGTGCTATTTCACGAATGTCAGGACGGGGCTTGGTGCTATATTCAGTCAGATCAATGCAATTATGTTCCCCACCCTCATCCGATTCTGCATCCAGAGGGACAGGTAACAGTGTCGCAGGATTTAGGACATTGCACCGGGAGATAGTTATATTTTCAGCACCAATCAAAATTCTCTCATACTTAGTCAGCCGACTAGGTGTGAGGTACTGGGTCCTAGTTCTAGTCAGTAGGATGACAACAGAGTGAGGAACATAGACAGTGACGGGATGTCCCATGACAATGCTCTCGCTCTGTTCCAGACTGACGCAAGTAGCAGCAACGGCTTTTAAGCAGCCAGGCAGTCCAGCCGCCACTGGATCTAGGGTGGCCGAAAAGTAGGCGACTGGCCTTCTGACTGATCCGTGCTCCTGGGTTAGGACTGAAAGAGCACAATTTTCTCTAGTGTCACAGAACAGTTCGAATGGTCTATTGTACTCAGGCATACCCAATGCAGGTGCGGTACACAGACAGTTTCTCAGAGTTACCCAAGCATTCATACTTTCACTGTCCCAATGGACGGGGTCCTCCACTCCTTTCTTTGTCATATTTATCAGGGGTCGGGCTAGAGCCGCAAATCCTGCAATCCATTGCCTGCAGTAACCCACAACTCCCAAGAACATTCTCACTTCTTTCTGAGTTTTGGGCAGTTCCATTGCTCTAATTATTTTGATTCTTTCAGTAGTTACTTTCCTGATTCCTTTTTCTATCTGGTGCCCCAGATACTTCACTGAGTTTTTACAAAACTGCAATTTGTCAGGCGACACTTTATGTCCTCCCTTTCCTAGGTGATTCAGCAAGGCAATTGTGTCAGTGACACAGTCAGACTGGGTTTTAGATGCCACTAACAGGTCATCTATGTACTGCACCAAAACAGACTCTCTTGGCAGCACTAGGGATTCAAGGCACTTTTTCAGTATCTGGTTGAAAATCGATGGACTTTCAGTGTACCCCTGGGGGACACGATTCCAGACATAGATATGGCTGTCGAATTCAAAACTGAAAAGGAATTTGCTTTCAGGGTGCAATGGGATGGAAAAGAATGCGTGGCACAGATCAATGACAGTGAACCATTCTGCATTCCAGGGAATCTGGTAGAGAATGACTGCAGGGTTGGGTACAATAGGACAGCAAGGCACAACAATTTGGTTTACCTTGCGCAAATCTTGCACCACCCGGTACTTCCCACTAGGCTTTTTGATCCCAATGATAGGCGAATTACAGGGGCTGCTCAACACTTCTTCTATTATTTCTGCTTCTAGCAGCCTCGTTATTTCAGTCGCTACTCCTGCCTTCACTTCTGCACTCATCTTGTACTGTCTTGTTTTGGGGTATACAGCATTTGTTTTTATTGCTATTTTAACCGGGTCCACATTTGCCATCAGGCCTACATCTTTTCCCGTGAAATCCCACACTTCAGGTACTACTCTTAGCTGGAGTTCCTGAGGTAAATCCTCAATTGTCAAAGGCTTGATATCAGCATCTTGTCTGACCAACATTAGTTTGTACAGGCCATCTTCATCGGGGGTCTGAATTTCAACGCCATTTGGTGTGCAGTAAATGGTACAACGCATCTTGCACAACAAATCACGTCCCAGTAGGTTTACAGGACTGGAATCACAGACCACAAATCTGTGCATTTCCTTGAAATTTCCTATGGAAATCTCCATTGGTTCAGTTACAGGGGTACTTATTATCTGATTTGATACGCCCACTACTTGGATCGCTTCTCCCGAGAGGGGTAGGTTAGGAACATCCACTGTTCTTACAGTAGATCTGGTAGCACCAGTGTCCAACAGAAAGGTGACATCTCTGCCTTCAACCTTTCCTTCAATGTATGGTCCAGTCTGGTCTACCGGTAAGGAGGCGCCAAGTACGCACTCCTCATCCTCCCCTCTCAGGCCCCGTCAATCTTGATCTTCACAAAGGAAGGTATCACTTAGCAGGTACTGTGGAATGACCGCATTTCTTTCACTCTCAACCTCCCATACTTCCGCCCTCTCATTCTGCTGACCCTGACTCTTAAAATTCTGTCTAGGAGCGCGAGGTACTGGAGGTAATTTTACCTGTTGCTGGGTTTTCCTTGTCCCCTCTTTCGGCACCTGTGGATTTAAACCATTTACAGGGGCATTACCAGCCTGTAGGTGTGGACACTCGTCTCTCCAATGCCCCATCTGGCCGCACCCATGGCACGGAAACTTTTTCATGGCCTCCTCACGACTCATTTTAGGTCTGGGCTTTCCTCCCCCCCCAGAATTGGTATTCTGAACATTATTATCCGAAGTCATTTTACTTAACTGTTTTTCTTGCTGTTCAGCTAATTTCACCTGTGCCCACATCACTTTCTCCTTGAGGGCTTTCTTTTTATTTTCGATTTCATCTTCGCAGTATTTTGCATATTTCAGGACATCATCTATGGGCTTTCCCTGCCAACTGATTTTGTTATCTCGAATCCACTGTGATATTTCAGGCCTTAATCCTAGCACAAATCTGTAACTGAAATGGGTCATGTCTTTCATGTCCACATTATCAATACCACTGTAAGTTTTGAATACCTGTAGTAACCTTTCGTAAAATGAATGCACTGTCTCATCACGTTCTTGGGTGGTTCTATCTATTCGGGTCCAATCTGTCTCTTTGGCTGGCACCTTTTTCTTAAGATACTGTATGACCTGGTCATATTTCCTCATCACATCCGGTGAAGGGGCTCCCGTTCTCTCATCTCTGGGGTATTCATCATTAGGCCAATCAATTTCTATCTTACACTCCGTCCATAGATCCACAGGGACCACAATATCGAAAAACCCATCCAGGTCTTTCAATAGGCATTTCTGAACCTTTATGAACCGCTCTACCTGTCGGTACCAGTCAACTGGTTTCTCACGTAATTTCGGGAAGTCATTTGTAAATAACACAATGTCTTGTCTGGACCAAGGGACATGGACATACTTTCCTCCCGGGACCTCCCTCATGGGACACAACTTTTCTGTTGGGGTTACTTCCTTTAATACAAATTCTGAGGTTACTGACCCAGCCCTGCTGCCTTCCTTTTTCTTTGCCCACCTTGTTCTCCACTTCCCCACTTCGCCCCATTTCTGCAGGAGTTTTAATAATTCCTTTACTTGGATCTGTTTCCCCATCACATTCAGGCTTTCTAGGTCTTTGTCTGTGAAATCTACTCTGTAAGGTTTCTGAAGAACTTTGGAGCGACTAACATCAACTCCCATTTCTGTAGCGGCATCCATTATCTTTTCGTGGAGCACCCTAGCACTCCGGGTAAGATTTTTACTGATGAATAGTAACTCTTCTTCATTATACGAGCTCAGGCGCTCAACTCCCACGTTCCCAGCCATCATTTCTTCTATTTCTATTCTTAATTTATATATTTCCAATGTTTTAGGTTGAGAAGTGGTCTCTTTCTCTATCTCCTTTGTCCACCGGTCTAATTCTTCAGGGGAAACTAAAGAGGCGTTCCTTATTCCAGATGCACTTTCAATCACCACTTCCTTTTGTCTGGGCTGACTCCTTGTCCCTATTACACTGGCCCTCGACTCCCTTATGGGCAAATCCATTAAACTTCCAGATTCACACTCACTTTCCTGATCCTCATCTATGAATACTTCTTTCCTCGGGGTCTGGCAGCTAGGAGTAGGCAGTATTGGGGTGATGACAGGAGGAAGGGGACTAATCAAGTCATTTTTATACATTGGGATAGCAGGACCAATAGTTACCGGAATGGTCAAGGCCTCAGGATGGGGATGCATCTGTGCAATGGTTCTGGCTAAATCCTCTCGTTGTTTACAGAGGACTTCTCTCTCTTTTTCCTGCAACCCCCTTTCAGCAGTATTGCCATGTAATACCTGGGGTACTAAGGAGGGATAAATACTCGGGGCAGTCGGGGTAACCAATCGAGGGGGACTTTCCCCGAATGGCTGATAATTCGGGACTGTGGACTTGGGTCTGCAAAACTCATCCCTTCCACTAGGTTTACTGCTTGTAGCTATCCTGTCTGTATCACTTTCCCTCCTACTCCGGGGGTAAGTGGTAACAGAGCTTTGAGAATGCATCGAATCTGATTCTGCTACATAGGGAGGTGGATCCTTCATTAACAAGTCTTCCAGGTGTTCATCTTCTACATCCCCCACAGGTGCTAGGTGATGGGTTTTTGCTTTACATTTTCCTTTCTTCTCCTCTATTACTCCCATCATGGGAAACAGTCCTTCCGTTAACATAGACTGCCTCCACTGTTTCATTTTCTGCTCTTTGGTCGGCGTGGGAAGTCTGGGATACCACTTACTCACTCCTTTATCCATTCGGGGTTTATCTCGCTCTGCAGCCTCAATTTCCCATTCCTCCAAAGCTTCGTACTGGGTCAACCTAGGTCTAGGGTGTAATTCATTCATGCGGGTCCTTAAGTTGAACAGGATCCGACCATTAAATGTACCTTCAACAGGGAATGCCAGGACTCCGTCATCTATAGTATATTTTGCCCAATTTTCTAGCCAGACACAAGTATGATACCCTTTATCAAACAACATAAAAGAGGCAGGGGTATTTGGCGGGGGAATGAGTACACCTTCTCTCGTTCTAATGGGCTTGTCAGTTTTGAAAAAATTCTTTACTTTATCCGAAAATGACAATTTTCTCTTTATTCCATACATCATGTGCGGTCTACCTCGTCTAAGCTGATCCTTATAAAATCCTAGGTATTTGGGATGAGGTATAAAATCTGGATACCACATATAATCTTCGGGATTCTCTTTGAACTCGGCTTGATCAATTTTGTTTACTTTTGTACTTCCAATGCTAGCGCGACTTTTATTTCGCGCCACCCAATCAGGTCAGAGAATACAACTACAGTCAACCAATGGGTGCGCGGCCTTTTCGCAAGACAGAGTCTCCTGCTTCGGCGCTCACCCCTCCTTCTCAAATTCAGCTTCACTACACGCCCGCTGTCCTGACCAATACCAGCGCGGCACGGAGTGACGTCAGAGCAGCTCTCCGACTGACTCCCGCCTTCACAAGGTAACGGAAACTTTTTACTCTCTCTAAAGTGCGAGTGCAAGTTTTAGTTAATAACACGCAACGTTTGCCACTATGTCTGAGTGTTCTAAAAAAAGAAAAGACTTTTCTTTCGCTACTAGTAAACCACTTCTGTCTACTTTTCATTCACTCTGGATAGACTTCTTTGCCTGTCCCTTCACACTAGTAACATAGAACCCGTTATTCTTCTAGCTCATCCACCTTAGTCGGGGATATGTACTGAGCCAGGATTTCACCAGCGAACTATTTTACTTACCAGACAAGCCTCGGAGACCCTACTACTCCTTCCGTATGCGACCCTTACTAGGTGATATCGCAATGAAAGTTTTATAACGGACTCGTAGCTATCATTCACTCCAGAACAAAGGTCCTAATTAGTGCTTCCAGTTATCCTTAACCCTGCACTAATACCTCAAGCTTAGTGACTTCAACAGCTAACCGGATTCTACTCACCGTTAGCTAAAATACTTCCCCGGGGATTCAGACTACACTGAACATTTACAAACAATTCTGGGTTAATTCAACATGCAGTATTTATAACAGCAATGCAAATTCATGAACATTTACATATAAAAACACATTTCAAAATTATTGTAAAAATACAGTAACAATCAACAGCACGTTTTTGTATTCACGGTTTGTTTATGACTATCCTGTCTACCTAATCTAACTAGTCCAAACCATCCTCTGCTAGCCAGAAATTACTGCTAGAGCGCGCAGTTTTCCCCAGGTCACCCGGGATACCAATTCTCTAACACGCACTGGGCCCTTGGCGTGAAGAACACATTAATTTCGTTTGGGTGAAACTGGGTGAGGATTTCTCCTCCTGCACGCTGCTAGGAGTAATCAAGTTTGGATTTACCTCTGCTTACCATGCACCCGACTTACCACAGGCGCAATTCTTTGACGGACCTGGAGCTGTTAAGGAAAAGTAGACAGGCCTAACATCCAATACACCTTAAAATCCACAATATACTTTCCACAGTTTTTTGTAAAATGACCACAGACACCTGATTAAGTTCTAGTTTTTATATAAGAATTCAAAGTGAAGAAGCCAAAATAATAAGCGATACACAGAGTAATATATCAAACATCAAAATCAATACCAAAAGATAACTTTGCACAAACAATATGACCATTTAGAATATATGGGAAACTACAGGGAGAAGTTTAGCACATACTATTCACTGCAACTTTACACTAGAACATAGGATGGGAATGGGACCTAGAACATGTACTTAACCTAAGTATTGAACTATTCTTGCTACTTTCACTGCAATCCACTAAAGGAAAGGGAAAAACGGGAACATGCTATGGATTATTAAATCAATGAATTTCTAAAGGAAAGGGGAGAGAAGGAACCAACTAAAATTCAGGCACATATAAGTTCAATGGCAATAAGGCAATAACATAGGTAAGAATGCTTTAATAGATCAGGGAGAGAGAGAGAAAGAAAGAGATAAAAAGATACGCAAACCCACAATCTATATTTACCTAATTCAGACTGAAGACCAACCCTGGCCACGGGTCAGTTGGGAAGACGGGGGCAGGGACCCTCAGAAAAGGAATGCCAGACTGTGAGCAGGTACAGCTCACGGAGAATAAGGACAGGATACCCCTCAGGTTCGGATCAAGGACTGGGCCTCCCAGGGTACGACCAACACCCACAGCTTCGGACAGCAACGCCTGCGTTACCCCCTCCTGCAAGTAATCCGCCAGAAACCCCGATTGGATTTTCGAATTCCCCAGCAAAGTGCTTCGCCAGCACTTAGGATTTTCCACCCCTTGGGAGTTTGTGGAAAGTATGGACAAAGTGCTCCGCAGCACTTTCAGAATGAGCACCTATTGAGATCGTAGGGTCAGTGACAGGTCTGCTACTCGGACAAGTCGGACAATTTTCCTAAGCTAAACTAGGGTAATTATACAATTTTGGGGACCCTCAGACCACCCCCTAATGTTGCAAGTGACAGTTTCCCATATTGTGATTGGTCAGGAGAGGTGGTGTGGTCTTTACCACCTCCTAGAATTCAGTTTCACATGATAAATATGCAATTTTGAATACCCGCCCCTCAGGTTCACGTTCCCATGCATAGAATACAGCAGTACAAGACAGTTTTCAATAGGTAGCAACAGTATTGCGATTTCCAAGGTGAGGCGCCGTATTCCCAGCGTCGTTCCCAAGCGCATTGTGCTTCAGGTGCCAGCTGGCTAGGCTTAGCTTCTGCGCAGATGGAACTTTCTCCGGTCACGTGACAGTGCCCAGCAGAGCTTCAAGTATGGCTCCGCTCATGAATACCCAGCCCACAAAGACGCGGTACATGAAAAGTAAGCGAAAACAAATTAGAATCATACATAAAAATGATCGCACTGTATACCGCGATAAGAGATAACCAACCCTTACTTTTATAATAACTATAGCATTAGGGATTAATGCGAAAGAATAGATAGGCTAAAGCTGCTGCAGTAAGCAGAGAGCGTGGTGAGAGACAAGCGGCCTATTCAGCATCAATGCGCATGAGCACAGAATCCCTCCAGAATGCGAGTGCGTCACATCACATGGGTATGACCGACGCATGCGCAGACTGAATTGCGGCAAAGCAGCCATTTTCAGTGCAAGCTTCGTTAGTACGCGAAAAGACAAACAAGCAAGCATCCTAGGGACACCCGCATATAGGGAAAAACACTTTACAAATGACGAACAATGGTGTTAATATTATTATGCCATTTAGATAAGGGTTTTGCATACGAGCAAGGCGCTATACGTGCGAATCCTTGCTCCATCAATCCCCTCTTTGATGATATTTACTATCATCACTACATGAAGGAAACAGATGCCAACTTTTCTCATTCATTCATATCGTCCATTTCGATTTCAATAAACTTATTGTTTAGTTTTCTTTCAGCTTCCTTATGAGAGTGGTGATTTTTCGCCTTTTTATAAATTGCACTTTTCAGTTCTTCTAATTCTAATTCATCAATGTTTCTTTTCACCCCCCTCGGATTGACTGTATATTTCTTCTTACACTTCTGACATTTGCAGCAGATAAAAATGATCAATACAATCACACCTATTATGACTATTGGCATCAGTATTTTCCACAAAATATTTCTACCTAGATTAGTAAACCAACTACCTATTGAGGAGAGACCTCCAGTCAGTCTCGTCCAGGCACTGTCAACCTCCAATGGTTTGAGTTCCTTTTCCAAATTAGTTATGTTCCTCACATATTGTTTTAATTCGATACTCTTGTCAGGAATGTAGGTGCAACAATGTTGCGCTTTCAGCATTCTACAGACTCCGCCCTCTTTTGCTAATAGGGTGTCAAGGGCAAGACGGTTTTGTAAAACCATTGATCTGATCGCAACCATTTCAGTATTGACCAGCAGGAAACCAGCAGCAGTGTCCGTTGATAACCGGTCCACTACTGTAGACAATTTGCAGATTCTATGGGTGTTCAGAACTACCCCCATTCCAGGTATCAGTGCACTAAAAATATCACCTACAATTTCGCCTACACTTTCGCGTCTACTACGCACTAAGCCATTAGTTTCATCATCGCTTCCAGCTGCATTGTTCACATGGTATATTTTCGGGAAAACAATGCCAAAGTAGCAGCTCCCATACCAGTGATCCGGCAATTTGAAATAAGCCTTGTTCCCACATATATAATATATTCCGGGAAACACAGGTTCTGACCCATTTTTGAAACCCCAACCTCCAATTACCTTATAATTATGTTCACACTCGCTGGAACCGATGAATACATTGTTATAGTACTCTGTCTTTTCCCTATGGATACAAAGTTTCCCCTTTCTTTCAAAATCCAGCAACAAGGCAGGACTGGCTTCGCCTTCTGAGGTGTTATTCATGTGCTCAGCCCACTTAGGGATTCTATCCTTCTCGTCATTTGCCTTCTTCTGAAACTTTTCTCTCCTTCTGTCTGCCATCTTTATAAACATCTTTTCCTGCTCTTGCAGTGAACAGGTCAGATTGTCTTCCCTTGCTTGATCTAAGTCTATGTTACCTATAGTCAGGAAATATTCTCCCATATAGCGGGTCACGTCACTTGTAGTATGTACACGGTTCAAATGTCCTCTAACAGGAAGTTCAGAAAATACTACGTCATCATTTGAATAATAGTACTGCAAGGTGCTTCTATAGAACAAGCTAGCCAGTATACTACAGGATATTCCATAGGTCAAAGGTAGGTGGTGGTATGTCACGCCTTCAGCCACTGAAGTTGGCAGCTTCATGCAGACATAACAGTCCTCTATTTCCATAGCTTCTACATAATGCACTAACAAGTTAGCAAAAACATTTAAGTGCGTCCTGTTCTTCATTTTGTGAAAATGTAGTCCATCCTCATCTGGTGCTTCTAAATCAGGTCGTGTGTGTGTCAGTCCTACTCTTTTGTCGCGTCTCTCTAGTCTTCGTGGTGTTTCTGCAGTCGGTACAACCCCTACATCTACTGCTTCGGGTTCAGTAGGGGACAAGTTAGGATTCTTACTTATCATAAAAGGTAGAAAAACTGTTAGTCCTATCCACATTACTATTAGCATAGCTACACTACACAAGCATATCTTACAACAGGTTTTGAGACACCCACAGCGGGATCTCCCAGAGACACTCGGATCAGACATATTTAGCTTACAGGTGGCTTTTGCTACCCCTCTTCGTTTCTCTGCACCAAAGGCTCACTTCGGCTCTCTTAAGGAGGGTCTTCGTCCGAACTCCGATCAGCAATGGACTCGTGGTCACTGTTGCCACTGTGGTGAGGCTCGTCAATTTCTTCCAACACAAAGTACGTCCACTCAGGGCTCCGATACAGTCGGTTCTGTTTCTTTATTCTGTCGCTCTTTCTCAGCGATTTGCCTTGGGCTGCACTCCTTTCACTTAAAGCCCTTTTTCGGTCTTTATCGTTTTCTTCGACTGTCTTTAGTCTGAGCCTTAGTCTCTTGACGTATCGAGGTGTATTTCTTCCTCCGTGCCTCCCAGTGGTTGAGGAGACTTCTCCTTCTCCGTGCACTCTTTTCACTTTTTGTTGTGGCACTTCTGTTGTCCTGCCTGTCTGACTAGTTCCAGGTCTTTCGTCTATTTCTTCTGCCTGGTCGCTAATCTGTTCCTGCTCAGATTCAAATCGCACTTTCTTCTTACTTTTTTTTACTGTTGTTTCCGTTGTCTGAGCACTTTGATCTAGTTCTATCTGTTCCTGTTCATGCTCTTCGACCTCTTCTCTTTCTTCTGCATGAACGTCAGCCCTAATTTCTAACTGTCCCTCTCCCTTCTCGGGAGTTTCAGGAGGAGTGTCGATGTCCTGATCTGACCCTACTTGGCCTACTTCCTGATCAGGTGGGTTATGGCTTTCGTTGACCTGACCTGCTTCTTCTATTTCTGACTCACCTGGACTATCCCACTCACTGTCTAAGTAAGAATATTTCCGGGTTCGTATTGGATCATGAACCGGTTCGTCGGCGGGATACCATTCAACGTCTTGACTTGTGCTCGGCAGTTCGATGTCAGCTAGCTCCGGACTCTCTTCCTCGGAGGTCTCTTCAGCTGTGCTGCCTTCAGCTCCAGTCGCGTTTTCTCCAGATACCCGCTTTGTGTGGCTGGCGTGGATCCACTTCGGTACACCAGCGCACTTCACAGCAGTGGTAGTGACGAGGATCACTTGTCGTCGCTTTCCCCACCTTGGCTTCAAGCAGCTGCTCCGGGTGTGTTTCTTTAACACCACCCAGTCTCCTGGCTGCAGGTTGTGTGCTGGAGTCTTTGGCCACTCGTCTTCAGTCTCTCCAATCTGCTGAGAGAGAGAACGCACTTGGTCACCCAACTGCTTGCAGTATTCTAGCACCATATCATCAGAAATGCTTAGCAGTTTGTTTCCGGGTACCCATGCCTGGCGCATCACTCTTCCCATCAACACTTCATGGGGACTCAGGCCAGTCTTTCGATTTGGGATACTTCTCAAACTCATCAGTACCAGGGGTAAAGCTTCTATCCAGTTCATTTTTGTGGAATCACACATTTTTCCCAGTCTGGACTTCAGAGTGCCATTTATTTGTTCCACTACCCCAGAAGCCTCTGGGTGGTAGGCGCAGTGCAATCTTTGCTTCATTTTGAATGCTCTACAGAGTTCCAATAGGACATCGTTGGCAAAATGCCCACCTTGGTCCGTTTCGATTGTCTCTGGGATCCCATACCTAGGTATCAACTCCCTGAGCAATAGTTTGGCTGTGGTGATAGCGTCATTTTTCTTAGCTGGATATGCTTCCACCCACCTGGAGAATAGACAAACTATGACTAAAACATATCTGTATCC
The DNA here is from genome assembly GCF_964263255.1 of Lissotriton vulgaris. Lineage (NCBI taxonomy): Eukaryota > Metazoa > Chordata > Amphibia > Caudata > Salamandridae > Lissotriton > Lissotriton vulgaris. Next base: position 1,890,119,129 of record NC_141693.1, on the reverse strand, counting down.
GTTGCATCTGGGCATGGTTATGAAGTCTGCCTGTATTCTTACGAAGGGACCTACTGCCTTTCCAATAGTACTCTGTTTCACTACAGTCTTCTTTCCTGCATTGAATTGCTGACACACTAGGCACCTCTGGCAAAACCTGTCCGCCTGGTCCCTGAACCCTGAATTGCAGAACACTTGTTCAAACACCCGACACATCGCATCTCTTCCCATATGTGTTGGCTCATGTATCATTCTGACCATGGGGTCAATCAAGCTATCAGGCAGTACAGGCACCCCATCCGGATTTACCAAAACACCATCTTCTCGCAACTCGCATCCCTTTGCGGCCCACCTGCCTTTTTCTTGCCTGTCTGTGGCTTGTTGTATCTCTCTTAATTCTTCCCACGTTGACACATTATCAAACAACATAAGTTGGCAGCTGGTTCCATCCCACCGGGCAATTTGTAGGGACATCTGGTGTCGGGCACAAAACTGTGCAATTTTGTCAGCGTACCTATTACCGGCAGTCACGTCGTCATTTCCAGACCTGTGAGCCGCACACTTGACCACAGCCAATTCTTTGGGCAATTGGATAGCTTCCAGTAAGTTATGCACTACTTTCCCATTTCGGATAGGTGTGCCAGAGGAAGTCATGAATTCTCTTTGCAACCATAATTGGCCGAAGTCATGAACAACCCCGAAACAGTACTGACTGTCGGTGTAAACAGTAATTCTTTTGTTTTTTCCCCTCTTGCATGCTCGAGTTAACGCTATAAGCTCCGCCACTTGTGCAGATTTCACCTCGCGCATGTAAGATGCCTCGATGACTCCTGTCAGAGTAACCACAGCATAGGCAGCACTCAGACTCCCACTCTCATGTCTCAAACACGAGCCATCCACAAACATTGTTTTATCCCCGTCCCGTAGTGCTATTTCACGAATGTCAGGACGGGGCTTGGTGCTATATTCAGTCAGATCAATGCAATTATGTTCCCCACCCTCATCCGATTCTGCATCCAGAGGGACAGGTAACAGTGTCGCAGGATTTAGGACATTGCACCGGGAGATAGTTATATTTTCAGCACCAATCAAAATTCTCTCATACTTAGTCAGCCGACTAGGTGTGAGGTACTGGGTCCTAGTTCTAGTCAGTAGGATGACAACAGAGTGAGGAACATAGACAGTGACGGGATGTCCCATGACAATGCTCTCGCTCTGTTCCAGACTGACGCAAGTAGCAGCAACGGCTTTTAAGCAGCCAGGCAGTCCAGCCGCCACTGGATCTAGGGTGGCCGAAAAGTAGGCGACTGGCCTTCTGACTGATCCGTGCTCCTGGGTTAGGACTGAAAGAGCACAATTTTCTCTAGTGTCACAGAACAGTTCGAATGGTCTATTGTACTCAGGCATACCCAATGCAGGTGCGGTACACAGACAGTTTCTCAGAGTTACCCAAGCATTCATACTTTCACTGTCCCAATGGACGGGGTCCTCCACTCCTTTCTTTGTCATATTTATCAGGGGTCGGGCTAGAGCCGCAAATCCTGCAATCCATTGCCTGCAGTAACCCACAACTCCCAAGAACATTCTCACTTCTTTCTGAGTTTTGGGCAGTTCCATTGCTCTAATTATTTTGATTCTTTCAGTAGTTACTTTCCTGATTCCTTTTTCTATCTGGTGCCCCAGATACTTCACTGAGTTTTTACAAAACTGCAATTTGTCAGGCGACACTTTATGTCCTCCCTTTCCTAGGTGATTCAGCAAGGCAATTGTGTCAGTGACACAGTCAGACTGGGTTTTAGATGCCACTAACAGGTCATCTATGTACTGCACCAAAACAGACTCTCTTGGCAGCACTAGGGATTCAAGGCACTTTTTCAGTATCTGGTTGAAAATCGATGGACTTTCAGTGTACCCCTGGGGGACACGATTCCAGACATAGATATGGCTGTCGAATTCAAAACTGAAAAGGAATTTGCTTTCAGGGTGCAATGGGATGGAAAAGAATGCGTGGCACAGATCAATGACAGTGAACCATTCTGCATTCCAGGGAATCTGGTAGAGAATGACTGCAGGGTTGGGTACAATAGGACAGCAAGGCACAACAATTTGGTTTACCTTGCGCAAATCTTGCACCACCCGGTACTTCCCACTAGGCTTTTTGATCCCAATGATAGGCGAATTACAGGGGCTGCTCAACACTTCTTCTATTATTTCTGCTTCTAGCAGCCTCGTTATTTCAGTCGCTACTCCTGCCTTCACTTCTGCACTCATCTTGTACTGTCTTGTTTTGGGGTATACAGCATTTGTTTTTATTGCTATTTTAACCGGGTCCACATTTGCCATCAGGCCTACATCTTTTCCCGTGAAATCCCACACTTCAGGTACTACTCTTAGCTGGAGTTCCTCAGGTAAATCCTCAATTGTCAAAGGCTTGATATCAGCATCTTGTCTGACCAACATTAGTTTGTACAGGCCATCTTCATCGGGGGTCTGAATTTCAACGCCATTTGGTGTGCAGTAAATGGTACAACGCATCTTGCACAACAAATCACGTCCCAGTAGGTTTACAGGACTGGAATCACAGACCACAAATCTGTGCATTTCCTTGAAATTTCCTATGGAAATCTCCATTGGTTCAGTTACAGGGGTACTTATTATCTGATTTGATACGCCCACTACTTGGATCGCTTCTCCCGAGAGGGGTAGGTTAGGAACATCCACTGTTCTTACAGTAGATCTGGTAGCACCAGTGTCCAACAGAAAGGTGACATCTCTGCCTTCAACCTTTCCTTCAATGTATGGTCCAGTCTGGTCTACCGGTAAGGAGGCGCCAAGTACGCACTCCTCATCCTCCCCTCTCAGGCCCCGTCAATCTTGATCTTCACAAAGGAAGGTATCACTTAGCAGGTACTGTGGAATGACCGCATTTCTTTCACTCTCAACCTCCCATACTTCCGCCCTCTCATTCTGCTGACCCTGACTCTTAAAATTCTGTCTAGGAGCGCGAGGTACTGGAGGTAATTTTACCTGTTGCTGGGTTTTCCTTGTCCCCTCTTTCGGCACCTGTGGATTTAAACCATTTACAGGGGCATTACCAGCCTGTAGGTGTGGACACTCGTCTCTCCAATGCCCCATCTGGCCGCACCCATGGCACGGAAACTTTTTCATGGCCTCCTCACGACTCATTTTAGGTCTGGGCTTTCCTCCCCCCCCAGAATTGGTATTCTGAACATTATTATCCGAAGTCATTTTACTTAACTGTTTTTCTTGCTGTTCAGCTAATTTCACCTGTGCCCACATCACTTTCTCCTTGAGGGCTTTCTTTTTATTTTCGATTTCATCTTCGCAGTATTTTGCATATTTCAGGACATCATCTATGGGCTTTCCCTGCCAACTGATTTTGTTATCTCGAATCCACTGTGATATTTCAGGCCTTAATCCTAGCACAAATCTGTAACTGAAATGGGTCATGTCTTTCATGTCCACATTATCAATACCACTGTAAGTTTTGAATACCTGTAGTAACCTTTCGTAAAATGAATGCACTGTCTCATCACGTTCTTGGGTGGTTCTATCTATTCGGGTCCAATCTGTCTCTTTGGCTGGCACCTTTTTCTTAAGATACTGTATGACCTGGTCATATTTCCTCATCACATCCGGTGAAGGGGCTCCCGTTCTCTCATCTCTGGGGTATTCATCATTAGGCCAATCAATTTCTATCTTACACTCCGTCCATAGATCCACAGGGACCACAATATCGAAAAACCCATCCAGGTCTTTCAATAGGCATTTCTGAACCTTTATGAACCGCTCTACCTGTCGGTACCAGTCAACTGGTTTCTCACGTAATTTCGGGAAGTCATTTGTAAATGACACAATGTCTTGTCTGGACCAAGGGACATGGACATACTTTCCTCCCGGGACCTCCCTCATGGGACACAACTTTTCTGTTGGGGTTACTTCCTTTAATACAAATTCTGAGGTTACTGACCCAGCCCTGCTGCCTTCCTTTTTCTTTGCCCACCTTGTTCTCCACTTCCCCACTTCGCCCCATTTCTGCAGGAGTTTTAATAATTCCTTTACTTGGATCTGTTTCCCCATCACATTCAGGCTTTCTAGGTCTTTGTCTGTGAAATCTACTCTGTAAGGTTTCTGAAGAACTTTGGAGCGACTAACATCAACTCCCATTTCTGTAGCGGCATCCATTATCTTTTCGTGGAGCACCCTAGCACTCCGGGTAAGATTTTTACTGATGAATAGTAACTCTTCTTCATTATACGAGCTCAGGCGCTCAACTCCCACGTTCCCAGCCATCATTTCTTCTATTTCTATTCTTAATTTATATATTTCCAATGTTTTAGGTTGAGAAGTGGTCTCTTTCTCTATCTCCTTTGTCCACCGGTCTAATTCTTCAGGGGAAACTAAAGAGGCGTTCCTTATTCCAGATGCACTTTCAATCACCACTTCCTTTTGTCTGGGCTGACTCCTTGTCCCTATTACACTGGCCCTCGACTCCCTTATGGGCAAATCCATTAAACTTCCAGATTCACACTCACTTTCCTGATCCTCATCTATGAATACTTCTTTCCTCGGGGTCTGGCAGCTAGGAGTAGGCAGTATTGGGGTGATGACAGGAGGAAGGGGACTAATCAAGTCATTTTTATACATTGGGATAGCAGGACCAATAGTTACCGGAATGGTCAAGGCCTCAGGATGGGGATGCATCTGTGCAATGGTTCTGGCTAAATCCTCTCGTTGTTTACAGAGGACTTCTCTCTCTTTTTCCTGCAACCCCCTTTCAGCAGTATTGCCATGTAATACCTGGGGTACTAAGGAGGGATAAATACTCGGGGCAGTCGGGGTAACCAATCGAGGGGGACTTTCCCCGAATGGCTGATAATTCGGGACTGTGGACTTGGGTCTGCAAAACTCATCCCTTCCACTAGGTTTACTGCTTGTAGCTATCCTGTCTGTATCACTTTCCCTCCTACTCCGGGGGTAAGTGGTAACAGAGCTTTGAGAATGCATCGAATCTGATTCTGCTACATAGGGAGGTGGATCCTTCATTAACAAGTCTTCCAGGTGTTCATCTTCTACATCCCCCACAGGTGCTAGGTGATGGGTTTTTGCTTTACATTTTCCTTTCTTCTCCTCTATTACTCCCATCATGGGAAACAGTCCTTCCGTTAACATAGACTGCCTCCACTGTTTCATTTTCTGCTCTTTGGTCGGCGTGGGAAGTCTGGGATACCACTTACTCACTCCTTTATCCATTCGGGGTTTATCTCGCTCTGCAGCCTCAATTTCCCATTCCTCCAAAGCTTCGTACTGGGTCAACCTAGGTCTAGGGTGTAATTCATTCATGCGGGTCCTTAAGTTGAACAGGATCCGACCATTAAATGTACCTTCAACAGGGAATGCCAGGACTCCGTCATCTATAGTATATTTTGCCCAATTTTCTAGCCAGACACAAGTATGATACCCTTTATCAAACAACATAAAAGAGGCAGGGGTATTTGGCGGGGGAATGAGTACACCTTCTCTCGTTCTAATGGGCTTGTCAGTTTTGAAAAAATTCTTTACTTTATCCGAAAATGACAATTTTCTCTTTATTCCATACATCATGTGCGGTCTACCTCGTCTAAGCTGATCCTTATAAAATCCTAGGTATTTGGGATGAGGTATAAAATCTGGATACCACATATAATCTTCGGGATTCTCTTTGAACTCGGCTTGATCAATTTTGTTTACTTTTGTACTTCCAATGCTAGCGCGACTTTTATTTCGCGCCACCCAATCAGGTCAGAGAATACAACTACAGTCAACCAATGGGTGCGCGGCCTTTTCGCAAGACAGAGTCTCCTGCTTCGGCGCTCACCCCTCCTTCTCAAATTCAGCTTCACTACACGCCCGCTGTCCTGACCAATACCAGCGCGGCACGGAGTGACGTCAGAGCAGCTCTCCGACTGACTCCCGCCTTCACAAGGTAACGGAAACTTTTTACTCTCTCTAAAGTGCGAGTGCAAGTTTTAGTTAATAACACGCAACGTTTGCCACTATGTCTGAGTGTTCTAAAAAAAGAAAAGACTTTTCTTTCGCTACTAGTAAACCACTTCTGTCTACTTTTCATTCACTCTGGATAGACTTCTTTGCCTGTCCCTTCACACTAGTAACATAGAACCCGTTATTCTTCTAGCTCATCCACCTTAGTCGGGGATATGTACTGAGCCAGGATTTCACCAGCGAACTATTTTACTTACCAGACAAGCCTCGGAGACCCTACTACTCCTTCCGTATGCGACCCTTACTAGGTGATATCGCAATGAAAGTTTTATAACGGACTCGTAGCTATCATTCACTCCAGAACAAAGGTCCTAATTAGTGCTTCCAGTTATCCTTAACCCTGCACTAATACCTCAAGCTTAGTGACTTCAACAGCTAACCGGATTCTACTCACCGTTAGCTAAAATACTTCCCCGGGGATTCAGACTACACTGAACATTTACAAACAATTCTGGGTTAATTCAACATGCAGTATTTATAACAGCAATGCAAATTCATGAACATTTACATATAAAAACACATTTCAAAATTATTTTAAAAATACAGTAACAATCAACAGCACGTTTTTGTATTCACGGTTTGTTTATGACTATCCTGTCTACCTAATCTAACTAGTCCAAACCATCCTCTGCTAGCCAGAAATTACTGCTAGAGCGCGCAGTTTTCCCCAGGTCACCCGGGATACCAATTCTCTAACACGCACTGGGCCCTTGGCGTGAAGAACACATTAATTTCGTTTGGGTGAAACTGGGTGAGGATTTCTCCTCCTGCACGCTGCTAGGAGTAATCAAGTTTGGATTTACCTCTGCTTACCATGCACCCGACTTACCACAGGCGCAATTCTTTGACGGACCTGGAGCTGTTAAGGAAAAGTAGACAGGCCTAACATCCAATACACCTTAAAATCCACAATATACTTTCCACAGTTTTTTGTAAAATGACCACAGACACCTGATTAAGTTCTAGTTTTTATATAAGAATTCAAAGTGAAGAAGCCAAAATAATAAGCGATACACAGAGTAATATATCAAACATCAAAATCAATACCAAAAGATAACTTTGCACAAACAATATGACCATTTAGAATATATGGGAAACTACAGGGAGAAGTTTAGCACATACTATTCACTGCAACTTTACACTAGAACATAGGATGGGAATGGGACCTAGAACATGTACTTAACCTAAGTATTGAACTATTCTTGCTACTTTCACTGCAATCCACTAAAGGAAAGGGAAAAACGGGAACATGCTATGGATTATTAAATCAATGAATTTCTAAAGGAAAGGGGAGAGAAGGAACCAACTAAAATTCAGGCACATATAAGTTCAATGGCAATAAGGCAATAACATAGGTAAGAATGCTTTAATAGATCAGGGAGAGAGAGAGAAAGAAAGAGATAAAAAGATACGCAAACCCACAATCTATATTTACCTAATTCAGACTGAAGACCAACCCTGGCCACGGGTCAGTTGGGAAGACGGGGACAGGGACCCTCAGAAAAGGAATGCCAGACTGTGAGCAGGTACAGCTCACGGAGAATAAGGACAGGATACCCCTCAGGTTCGGATCAAGGACTGGGCCTCCCAGGGTACGACCAACACCCACAGCTTCGGACAGCAACGCCTGCGTTACCCCCTCCTGCAAGTAATCCGCCAGAAACCCCGATTGGATTTTCGAATTCCCCAGCAAAGTGCTTCGCCAGCACTTAGGATTTTCCACCCCTTGGGAGTTTGTGGAAAGTATGGACAAAGTGCTCCGCAGCACTTTCAGAATGAGCACCTATTGAGATCGTAGGGTCAGTGACAGGTCTGCTACTCGGACAAGTCGGACAATTTTCCTAAGCTAAACTAGGGTAATTATACAATTTTGGGGACCCTCAGACCACCCCCTAATGTTGCAAGTGACAGTTTCCCATATTGTGATTGGTCAGGAGAGGTGGTGTGGTCTTTACCACCTCCTAGAATTCAGTTTCACATGATAAATATGCAATTTTGAATACCCGCCCCTCAGGTTCACGTTCCCATGCATAGAATACAGCAGTACAAGACAGTTTTCAATAGGTAGCAACAGTATTGCGATTTCCAAGGTGAGGCGCCGTATTCCCAGCGTCGTTCCCAAGCGCATTGTGCTTCAGGTGCCAGCTGGCTAGGCTTAGCTTCTGCGCAGATGGAACTTTCTCCGGTCACGTGACAGTGCCCAGCAGAGCTTCAAGTATGGCTCCGCTCATGAATACCCAGCCCACAAAGACGCGGTACATGAAAAGTAAGCGAAAACAAATTAGAATCATACATAAAAATGATCGCACTGTATACCGCGATAAGAGATAACCAACCCTTACTTTTATAATAACTATAGCATTAGGGATTAATGCGAAAGAATAGATAGGCTAAAGCTGCTGCAGTAAGCAGAGAGCGTGGTGAGAGACAAGCGGCCATATTCAGCATCAATGCGCATGAGCACAGAATCCCTCCAGAATGCGAGTGCGTCACATCACATGGGTATGACCGACGCATGCGCAGACTGAATTGCGGCAAAGCAGCCATTTTCAGTGCAAGCTTCGTTAGTACGCGAAAAGACAAACAAGCAAGCATCCTAGGGACACCCGCATATAGGGAAAAACACTTTACAAATGACGAACAATGGTGTTAATATTATTATGCCATTTAGATAAGGGTTTTGCATACGAGCAAGGCGCTATACGTGCGAATCCTTGCTCCATCAGGGTCACCGCAGCTGCAAGAGAGAGAGAAGTCGATATCATTAACCGGCCAGTCACAGGCACTTAAAACAGCAGCAATTACACTTCTCTCAGTCACGGAGCGCTCTCAGCCAGGCACTTAAAACAGCGCACAACCTCAAAAGTCTTGTAGTTATCAAGGGTGGGGTGTGACTTTCATAAAATAAAAATAAGGCAATATTCAACTCAAATAACTTAAGTGAAGAGATGCTCAATGTCAATAGAATGGATAATTATTTTATATAAATGACAATGAAATTAATTAAAAAAGGAACCTTTCTTCCGTCCCATTTCCAAGGTTTCTCTGTGAAATAATAAATAATAGCAATAATTTCTGCAACCATATTCTTGGCCAAAATAAAGGCCCTTTCTCTGCATCTTGCTGACAGCGAGACAGCTCTCCAGGAATACCCCGGCTGTTGTTTCCAAAACAGAGGAGAACCAAACATCAGCGTTGGATTGGGATTAGAAATCGGCCCGGGCACGCTGAAAAAAAGTGGCCCACATTTGCATATTGCCTTGCAAAACACTGCTTCAGCGAAGTTTTATAACAAAAACAAGCATTTGCAATGCAATAGGGCTCGTGTTTACGTGAGTTTGAGCTATTGGACTAGCAAATGACAATGCCTTTTATTTAGGTTTTAAAAACGAAAACAAAAATAAAAGCCATGGTTATTTACAATGTCAATAGCTCATACTCGCATAAATGCGAGACCTATTGCATTGCAAATGCTTGTTTGCTAGGACCTCTTTGTTGTCTGTTGTGAGGAGCCGAGTTTTCGTTTATTTTGTTTCGAGGTCAGATAGCTCAGCGGGTTAACTGCATGTTGTTGAGATCTGTCTTCATAGTGTGCGCTGCAAATTCACCGCATGGTCTACTCAGTTTGGGTTTCTTCCGGGTTAGTACAAACCGTACAAACAGTTATGAAATGTAAATATTAGAAAGCAGCCGGAGAAAGGATTAATAAAATCCTGGAAATTATTCCACTGAAGGACACTTTCATTAAAATAACCTGGGCAGTGCAGTCTTATGTTTGACGTTCTGTAAGACGGTCTGCTTTGCAGTTTCTTGAGGACGTTGTTTTTGTTCAAAGCGCGAATATACCAACTAGCTTAAAAACCGAGCTCAGTATCTAAACCTCCCATGATCATGGGTGGTTGTCGCATGTCCGCCGCCGACCCGAAGGTGATCAGTCAATTAATGAGGTCATCGAAGATGCTGTTTAGACTCACTCGCTCAGGCTGATGCACAGATTGACAAAATGAGTTCCATTGGTTTAGGTAGTGGGTGGAGGTGACATATGTTGCTTAAAGCGCAACCAAACAGTAAGCGCTATGTAAAGAAAAGCATTGGCAAAGCCAAGCATTCCTGCCTCCCGTCCCCACAGAACAAGCCTATCAAATTTGCCAGTACTTTTTGCTAATCTTGTGCCGCATTAGCAATGTGTAAAAAAACAAGTAGAGGAGTAAAATGAATGGGGGTCAGAGGAAGAAAAGTATAGGAGGAAGAGAGGCGTGGCCACAGAGGAAAGGGACTCTGTCAGAGAGATGGGAAAGAGAGAAGAAGAGAGGGAAACGAAAGAGAAGACGGTGGAACTAAGGTACAAAGAGGGATAGGCGGGAAATAAGAGGGACATAAGGAGGAGGAAGAGGAACCGTAAATAGGGATGAGAAATATAGATTACTAGTGAGGGGAAGGAAAGGAAGAGAAGAGTCTGGATCAAATGGAGAAAAGAAGGAGAAATGAGGGAAGGAAAGAAAAAAGGACGAGTATGGGAACGGCGGAGACAAGCCTTTACAATGCAACGTCTCGCCTTTGAAAAAGTTAGAGCTATTGGCATTGTGAATGACAATATTTTTATTTATGTGTTGGTTTTGAAAACAGATAAATAAATGGCATTGTCATTTACAATGCCAATAGCTTAATCCAGAGGTCTTCAATCTGTGGGGCGCGACCCCCAGGGGGGTCGTGGAGTCCTGGGAAGGGGGTCGCCGATTCTGTCAGAGTGCAGTTCCTGGCGTCGGGCTGATTGAGGGTGCTCACGGCGGCGGAGGCCTTATTCACACCAAGGTGTGAAAAACATTAAAGCCTCATTAACAAGTAAAGGTCTTTTGAAGACCTGTGAAGTACTCTGGTGTGCCTTTGTATATGTCCCCGAGTCTGTTTCAGCAGGGCTCACATTAATCCTCGCTCGCCTCACGGACTTTGCCTCAAGTGAAAACCTCCTCTCCAAAGAACAGTTTGGGTTCCGGAAAGACCACTCAACAAATCACCAACTCCTCAGAGTTGTGGACATCATCAGCCATGGATTCAACATCCACAAGTCTACAGGAGTAGTCTTCCTGGACGTAGCCAAAGCCTTCGACCGAGTATGGTACAAGGGACTGATTTACAAACTCATCAAACTCAAGTTCCCAAGCTACCTGGTTAAACTGCTCTCCAACTACCTGTTAGGACGGACCTTCCACGTGATGGTACGGGAGGAATGCTCATCAACACGCCCTATCCTCGCTGGAGTGCCCCAGGGATCAATCCTCTGACCTTTTCTCTTTAACATATTCACCAATGATATCCCCACAGACTTAAAGAAGACTGATCTGGCTCTTTACGCTGATGATGTTGCAGTGATCTCCCAATCCTTCAGCGAAAAAGAAGTGGCTAAGAACCTGGAGGCTTCACTTAACAGCCTCTCTGAATGGTACAGCGACTGGCAGATCACCCTCAACACAAGCAAAACCACAGCAACATTATTCACGAGGAAGCTGAACAGGAGACATCCACAGATCCTCCTCAATGGGGATGAGATCAAATGGGAAACCAGCAGCTCCTACCTAGGGGTGACTCTGGACTCTAAACTCAGCTGGAGAAACCACATAGAGAAGACCTGCCAGAAAGCAGCATCCAAACTGGCTGCATTATACCCACTCCTGAAGACCAAGTCGATGCCCATGAAGAGCAAGGTGCGAGCAATCACCGCAATAATTCGACCAACTATGACATCCGCTTCACCAGTTTGGAGCGGCTGCCGCCCGCAGCTTCGGGAAGACCTACAGAAACTACAGAACAAGGCCTTACGGATTGCAGCAGGTGCACCTATGTTCACACGAACAGCAGACCTCCACAGAGAACTGGGCATTGAGATGTTGGACGACCATCTCCTCAAACTCAACAGGAAATTCTACGAAGGATTAGATCAAAAGGAAAATCCACTGATCAGGAAACTCGCAGACATCTCTACAAACCCATTTGACCGCTACCCGCGTCCCATTGAAGCGCTAACCTTGCGAAACTGAAACAGCAACGCAGCATCCAAAAAACTCTTCACTGCTTGAAGGCAAACGCCGGCAGGTACAAAACTCATCGCTGCCCTGATGGCATAATCGCCTCGGCAAGCAAACAAAAACCCACCGCTGCCAGATGGCATAATCGCCTCGGCAAGCATCCAAAACTTGACAATATCAGAAGGCACTAGATAGACAAAGACGACGCTCTCTGAGGAAACATGCTGACAATTCTGCAAACTATATTGACCACTACCCGCGGCCCATCACTGAGCTGACCATGTGATAAAACCTCAACTGTGACAAAGAGTCACACTTCGATAAGACAACCGAAACAGCGACTAAAAAATTCTAAATGAATGTGGAGTAATGAGGTGACTACCTCTGTATCCAAAAACTCATCACTGTCAGAAGGGATCTGACAGGAGAAAACAAGACACACAGAGCAGGGCTCACATACACGAGCTGGGGGGGCTGGGGGAGGAGGCTGTAGCCCTTTGAGTTCAATGGACTTCGCTGTGGAGTTTATTTTAATTTGTAACGTTTTATATAGCGCTAGTTTAACCTGTAGGTATCTTAGTGTGCCAGTGGAATGGTGGCTGCTGGTCTCGCCTGCTTTCTGCCACCTCTCCTGCCCCCCCCCCCCCTCGCACTCCGTTGTCTGTGCATTTTCGCACACCCCTGCCTGCATTCTGCTGTCCTTGGATGGATTTCGCACCGCCCTCCCCCTGCCAGCACTCCGCTGTCCGTGATTTTTTGCCCCCCCCCCTCCCCACCCTCATGATAATTGGGATTTCTGTGTGAGAATGACAACACTCGTTTGAAACAAACAGACATGGAGAAAACTTTTCAATCATCCTTTGGATTGTCTGTTGCATGACATTACCTGCAAAAGGGGTGAGTGAAACATGTGTGGTCCTTTTGCAAGCCTCTCCGCATTATAACTGGGGGTGTTCAAAGTCTGCTTAACTTCCTTTGCACAATTATGCGAAATTTTAGCAATTGTGTTCGGAATTCAAAACTGGCATTTGATGATGTTTGTAGCTTTAGACAGGAAGATGCATTTTGTGCATAAAAAAGTGTTAAATAAACACGCACAACAGCTGCCCGCACTCTGTCGTTCGGGTTGTTCACATGCATACATGTGTGTGTGTGTACATGTGAGTGTATGTATGTATGTATGTATATATATATATAAATATATATATATATACGGATAGATGTGTGAAAAGGTGGGTGGGTGGAGGATGAATGGATGGATGAAAGGGTGGATGGATGAAGGATGGATGGATAAAAGGTTGCATGGATGGATGTGTGAAAAGGTGGGGGATGAATGGTGGGTGGATGGATGTATGGAAGGAAGGAAGGATGAAGGAAGGATGGATGGATGCAAGGATGAAAGGATGGATGTGTGAAAAGGTGGGTGGATGAATGATGAGTGGATGGATGAATGATGAGTGGATGGATGTAAAGATGAGTGGATGGATGTAAAGATGAAAGGGTGGATGGATGGATGAAGGATGGATGGATGTGTGAAAAGGTGGATGGATGGATGTATGTATGGATGAAAGGGTGGATGGATATATGGATGGAATAATGAAAGGATGGATGAATTATGTATGGATGGAAGGATGAATGGGTGGATGGATGAAGGATGGATAAAAGGGTGCATGGATGAATGATGGATGGATGTGTGAAAAGGTGGGTGGATGGATGGACGGGTGGATAGGTAAAGGATTGATGTATGGATGGAAGGATGAAAGGGTGGATGGCTGTTTGGATGGATAAAAGGTTGCATGGATGAATGATGGATGGATGTGTGAAAAGGCGGGTGGATGAATAATGGGTGGATAGATGGACGGGTGAATAGGTAAAGGATGGATGCATGGATGGAAGGATGAAAGGATGGATGGATGATGGATGGAAGGAAGGATGAAAGGGTGGATGGGTGAAGGATGGATGGATGTGTGGAAGTGTGGGTGGATGAATGATGGATGAATGATGGATGGATGTGATGAGGTCTAACAGGCGCATTTATGGTTGTAGATAGTTGTTGATGATGAGGAGTACCAGTTTCAAAAATCTTTTGTCGGAAGGGGGTCCTTACACCTAAAAAGGTTTTACAAGGGGGTCCTGGCATCAAAAAGTTTGAAGACCTCTGGCTTAATCTCTCGCAAATGCCACACACACACACACACACACATACACAGAACCACATATACAGACACACACACAGCTACAGACACACACACTTCATCCACCCACTAAGTCCATCCACCCAGCCACCACTCAACTCCATTAATCCACTGACTCCATCCACCCAACCACACCTTGTCAGGGGTAGTAAGCACTATATAAATACAGTTACAAAACAATACATAAAACGAACTTGTGCAAGTACATAACACCTTAATGAATCACAATCACCTGCTCTGTCTTGATCCAGGCGTAAAAGCAACTTAAACAAGATAAAAGCTTTGTAAATGAACCCCATTGTAACCATCGATTTGCCAGTCTCTCCCTTCCTCATTGCTCTTACTGCCAACTTTACAATAATTATCCTCAATCAGAAAAGAGAAGTATATAATTGAATGGCACAAAACAGACAACTGCGCGCTATATAATATTTCACCACAGACGCAGGTGAGATAATGGCATGGGAAGATGTTTTTACGTTAGCAGTTATGTACACAAAAGTGCTACGGATACCAAAGAAAAAGGCACATTTTGTAAACTGATACCTCACGCTGTAGGCTCCAGCTCCAAACTCTTGGCCAATCCCGGAGAGGTTGGCATCGAAGTCCTGTACCAATCCTGACACGATGACTTCATCTGCAAGCGGCAGTTTGAGACCCCGGGCCATTTTAATTCACTAGTTTGGTCCAGCAGCCCCAAAAGTAAAGCCCTGAAAAGGCCGGAGTCATCTGCCCCGCAGGCTCGGAGCAGCAAGTGTGACTCCTCGCCGGATAACGTCTGAGCGTCTCGGGCCCAGGCAGCCTGTCTGCGGCTCGCGGAGGCCGCTGGCAGTTACAACGGTGCTAGTGGGATGGGGCTTGGGAGGAGGCCGTCTGGAGGCTGGAGGCGGGCAGGGCCCCAAGTCCACAGGGACCGGGAATCGTGTCCCCGTCCAGCGGATGGCGCAGGTTCCCAAAGACTCACCAAACACATACATGCCCCAAGCCTCACAAACCCCATACATCTGCACACGCACAAACACACACGCTCACTCACAAATTCTCACACAAACAGACCAGCAATACTTTCACACCGAAACAGGGACTCAATTGTTCACACACAATCCAAGAAACAACATTGTCGTTGCACACCCAGGTGCATGCTCTACAATTCGTAGGTCGCACACCAATCTGGACAGGAAGTACACTGCACACGTACACACAGATCACACACAAGCACATAACACGGTCGCAGATAAAAAAAATGCACTGCAGGCACATACATCCTCACACAACACACAGCTACAAAACAGCCTACCACCCACCAAACAAGGCCACACACACGTGCACGCATGCACACACGTACACAAAATCACCGCACGCCCACCACCACCGCTTTCTCTCACACACACACACACACACACACCAAAATCCAATAATCTCAGGGGTATTGTCCTATTCTGACCTCAGTGAGGGGTGGGAGAAAAGTCCACTCCAGAGAGCGGTCCTTCGTGGAAGGAAAGTACTCCAGACTTTGTTGACATCAAACCTGTTTAAGCAAGGGCAAGGGGCAGGGGGTGGGCATCGTGCTTCCGGTCAGGCCAGGCTGACCCCCTCATGCATGAGCAGCTCCAACCAGGAGTGAGTTGATTGGCAGGTCCACGCTATTTTTCCGATCCTTTGGAAAAGCGTCCATGTCTTTTCATATCTGACTGAGCCCCCAAAAAACAACATTTAATATCTCACTCTGAGGGACTGGAAAATCCGAATTATAACGTCTCACCCGGAACCGCGTGAACCTATCGTTTTATCTCTCACGATAACACACTGGAAAACCTGACTCTTTCCATTGAGTTATTATCGCCTGTAAACGCTGACGTTTTACATCTAACTCCGAGGTGTTTGAACCACAAAAGTATGCCTTGTTGTACATCTTAACAATGAAAATTAATCATAATGCTTTCAAATGAACAAGAAACTGAAAACTTATTCCTACAATTCATTTGAGTAAAAAGTCCAAACCAATGCAAATAAAAAACAAATGACTCTTATTTTTCTAAAATAAAGATCACTTGTGTAATGAAGAGCAGGTGAAGTAATGTACTTAGTCGTCGACGTTTCGGTCTTATATGGTATAACTCTTTCAGACCATTCTCAGGACAAATAAACTTTGTTTGTAGCTGTGACCACTTTTTTGAATTTATCCTTTTGTGACTTCAAGATGAATAAGGTCTTAAAAGAGGGGGTGGAATACGAGCCACAGGAAACGGTCATCACTATGTCAAGGCACTTTGTACTCCTTGTAAGACACAGAAAACAGACGCGCGAGGGGGCCCCGGGGAGTCATAATGCAGAACAAGCAAGAGCTTGCCGGATCATAGGAGCCCTCTAGACACGCTGCCAGACAGAGCGCTAGTGCCAGCGTGTGCTAAGAGCCATCAGAGCAGCGAGGAGGGCTGTGAGATACAGTCCCCATCACAGCAGAGTGTGTGTGCCACAGTGAACTCTCCTTGCAGAGGGAGGGGGTGTCCCTGAACACCCCTATGTTTCTCCGAGGCGATGCAGAAATGCCTCGGAGAAACACAGCCTCATTTTGGGATTGGGGGCATGTTTTTCTTTCTCTCCTCTTCCCATTGGCTGGAAGGTAAAATTCCAGCCAATGGGGAGAGGAGAGAAAGAAAAGAGAAAGAAAGTAAAAAACACCCCCCCCGAATCTGGGCTTGAACTGAGTGACGCCTCTCTCCTCCAATGGCTGGCCTCCGTCTGGAGAAGAGGGGCGGGTTCAAGCCCCACTCTGTAAAACATAAGATCTCCCCAGCGAGACTGCGCAAGCGCAGCCTTCGCTAGGCGGAGACCTAAAATGGAAAATTGAAATAATGAGATGAAAGCCGTGAGAGAGTTTGTCTAAGACAGGTGCTTGACCTAAAATGGAAAATTGAAATAATGAGATGAAAGCCTTGAGAGAGTTTGTCTAAGACAGGTGCTTCAAAGAGAGATGTGTGAGAGAAGTGAAAATGAGTGAAAGGGGCATGACGGATGAGCTAATAAGGAGGATAGATAGAGGTTAGGAAAGAGAAAGAAGAGAAGAGGGGTGAAAGAAAGGTTGGCGTGGAGATGCATAATGATGAGGTGAAATATCACTAAAGCGAGGAGGGAAAAAGAGCAAACAATGAGAAATGGAAGGGAATCTATGAGACAACAAACAGGAGGAGGAGGTGTGAGAGCAAGAAAACATACGGGCGAGAGGGAAAGGGGTTGGAAAGTAAAGTGAGAGAATAGATGAAAAGCGAACAAGCGATGCGCGCTCTGTGCTGGGGGAGGGTCATTAGCCTGTAAGAACTCGCGGTGGACATCAAAGGAAGGGTGGGAGGGACATTGGCGAGTGAGGGGGTGAGCAGCCTGGTGAGTTGAAGTGGCAGCAGAGGCAGAGCGCGGCGCGTGTGCACGAAGTGTCTGGTAGCAAATGGTCACTGTAGGTGACTGGGGTGGGGGAGAAACGGTGGATGGGACAAACCGAGGAGAGGGTTCTGCAGATCTGGAGGCCTTTATAATAGAGCTTGGGGAAGGGCTTTAGGGCGCACAGAAGAAAGCGCGAGAGGGAAAGGGCGCCGGGTTGGATGCGAGCTGGCCATCGACTGGAGGGTTCTATTTTGCAGTATTATATTGTGTGAATTTGGCCCAAAGGCATTGGAGCGATTTAAATTATTAGATTACATTTTTTAGGCATCGGGAAGACATTGCCCAGAACCACAGGATGGTGAGCGGGCGCCGGGACTCCAACTTGGTCTCCTACTTTTAAAGTAAGGGCACATCTCCCCCCTAGAGTACGACCCTCACTATACCTATAGATTGTACTACAAGAATTGTAGAACTTCTCTTTCTTCATTCACCCACATACTTTTTTCTGTTTACTATGTTAGAATGGAAACAATCGAAGGACTGGTAACATTTAATCGAGAAATGACCTATCGGAGCTTTAGAAAGAAAGGGAAAGCAACACAATTAACCGGGGGTCCAGGCGGTGATAATGGAAAGGATGGGAGGAGAAGGGACAGAGAGAAAGATTGTGAAGGAACGAGGAGAGACAATAAAGAGGTTGGAAGAACTAGAGAAAGGTTTAGCTTTAAGCAAAATAGTCAATTGAAAATAAACCAAGGAGGAGAGGGAGTAGATATGGAGAGGGAGAGTATGGAAAAAAGAGAGGGTGGGGAATGAGCGACAGGAAGGGAAGAGCAAAAGAAGATAAAGTGAGAGGGGCGGAAGAAGAGAACTGGAACTGAGAGTAGAGGGGAGGGTGGAGGACTGGAGAAGAGTGATTAGGTATATCAGAGGAGGACAAGGGCGACAAGGAGGGGAGTAAAATGAATGGGGGTCAGAGGAAGAAAAGTATAGGAGGAAGAGAGGCATGGCCACAGAGGAAAGGGACTCTGACAGAGAGATGGGAAAGAGAGAAGAAGATAGGGAAACAAAAGAGAAGACGGTGGAACAGAGGCACAAAGAGGGATAGGCGGGAAATAAGAGTGAAATAAGAAGTAGCAAAAGGAAGAGGAAATGTAAATAGGGATGAGAAATAATGATTACTAGTGAGGGGAGGGAAAGGAAAAGAAGAGTTTGGATCAAATGGAGAAAAGAAGGAGAAATGAGGGAAGGAAAGAATAAAGGAAGAGTATGGGAACGGCGGAGACAAAAAAGGAAAATTGAAATAATGATATGAAAGCCGTGAGAGAGTTTGTCTAAGACAGGTGCTTCAAAGAGAGATGTGAGAGAGAAGTGAAAACGAGTGAAAGGGGTGTGACGGATGAGCTAATAAGGAGGATAGATAGAGGGTAGGAAAGAGAAAGGAGAGAAGAGGGGTGCAAGAAGGGTTGGCGTGGAGATGCAGAATGATCAGGTGAAAGATCACTAAAGCGAGGAGGAAAAAGAGCAATCAATGAGAAAGGGAAGGGAATCTATGAGACAACAAACAGGAGGAGGAGATGTGAGAGCAATAAAACATACGGGTGAGAGGGAAAGGGGTTGGAAAGTAGAGTAAGAAAATAGATGAAAAGAGAACAAGCGATGCGAGCTCTGTGCTGTGGGAGGTGGAGGGCCATTAGCCTGTAAGAACTCGCGGCAGACATCAAAGGAAGGGTGGGAGGGACATTGGCGAGCGAGGGGTGAGGGGGTGTGCAGCCTGGTGACCTGAAGTGGCAGCAGAGGCGGAGCGCGAGAAGTGTCTGGTAGCAAATGGCAGCTGTTCACAATGCGCGTGGTTGTGCTCACATGCATTTTACCCGATCCGCAGTTTGGGTACACTTTTGAAAGCCTTACTATAATCTCGCCAGCATCCCGAATGGGAGTGCTTAAGCGAGACCTAAAAAGGGGGGTAAAGAAAATGCACAGATTAGTTTACACTGGTGAAACACACTGGAAATACAAGTGAGGCCACTTTTGCTCCAGCCCCCCTGCCCTGCTCAATATGCTTATGTTAATGGGCTGGCCCCAGCGAGAGAAAGGGAGTAACACCTCTGTCCTTTGATAAAAGGGGGCGAACATCCTTTACGACGCGGATGTTACCCCGCGCTACCATTACGACGCGTCTCTTACAACGCAAGTCGTAACCATGACTTGAGCTGGAGGGCGCTCAAGGACAAGGAATAGTTAATTTACTATTCCAACACCTTCCCTACTATCCACGGGGACTGGTGTTGGAATAGTAAATTAAACTATTCCTAAGTCCGCACCCTACAGCGCAAGTCAAAACACGCGTTGTAATGGTATGCGTGGTAATAGCCCGCGTCGTACCGTCATACATCCATAAAAGGGATGTTATTGAGGCCCATCTGCCTCCAGAAAGGCCACTCAGGCACCAACTGGTCCGCTGGCGGCATCCGAGCAAACCAGAAACTGCCAAATCGCACCCAGACTGCTCAAAAAAGCAGCCCATAGCTGGGACTGGACACCGCCCCCTCGGGCACTGCCCGAGTGCCCGCGTTACCAATCCGACGCTGCCAAACATCTGTGGCAGAAACATATGCGACTCCTCCAAAAATCAATGACTACCATCAGTTTAACAATTTACATTTCATTTTATTATATAATTGGTACTCTAAAACACAAGCCAAATTTTTTTTCATTCTAATTTCTTATTCTTGCAACCTTTTAATGTAAAACTAATCTCAGTGCCACACGCTTCTTTTACAGGAATGTGTTTCTGCAGAGTGGCTCGAATTCGAGACACGCTTATTGCGGCTATTTTCATTAATGTGATACTGCAAATTTAGGAGATATTAATAGCATAACATGACGAAAGTGCAGTGCACATGATAGCCAAGGAGCAGTGGAGTGCTGTGCTCTCAGATATGAGGCCCTGGAACAATCTGGGTTGTGGGGTCCACCTGAGCCTTGATAAAGGAAACCCAGAACGTGCTGGGCAGACTCCAGCCTATATCTGAAGGAGACTGAGCAAAGAGTGGTTTACGGCACAGACAAGTGAGCTGTGCTGGGAAGGCTGTGCATACAAAAATGGGAGAATGCTGGCCTTTTTGCAGGAAATCTAGGACTCTGCAGGAATTGAGACTGTGCAAAGATTGGGCTAACCTGGGCAAGAATTGGGGCTGTGCATAGATTGGACTGTGCTGTGCTGGGATTGGGGCAGTACAAATTGGACTGTGCTGTGCAGGGACTAAGGCTGTGCAGAGACTGGATCATATTGTTCAGGGATTGAGGCTGTGACGACTGGACTATGCTGTGTAGGAATTGATGTGGTGGTGGAGATTGGATTATGCTGTGCAGAGACAGGAGTATGCAGAGTAGCAATTGAGACTGTGCAGAGATGGGAGCATGCTGTGTAGGGATTTAGTGGGTGCAGAGATAGGACTATGCTGTGCAGAGACAGAGACTGTGCAAAGATCAAGCTATATTGTGTAGGGATTGAGGCTGTGCAGAGAGTGGACTATGCTGTGCAAGGAATGAGATTGTGCAAAGACTTGTCTATGATATGTAAGGACTGCCGCTGTTCAGAGATTGGAATGTGCTTTCTAGGGTTTGTGGCTGTGCAGATTGGACTATGTTGTGTAGGAGTTGAGACTGTGCAGAGATTGGACTAGGCTGCACAGGGATTGAGATGGGGCATAGATTGGACTGTGATATGCAGGAATTGAGACAGCGCAGAGATTGGAGTTTTCTGTGCAGGGATTGAGGCTGTGCAGAAATCGGTCTATGCTATGTAGGGACTGGCGCTGTTCAGAGATTGGACTGTGCTTTGTAGAGTTTGAGGATGCGCAGAATGATTAGCAGAGTAACAAATGTGACACAGTGGAGAGACCTCTGCAATAAGTAGAGAACAGTGCAGTGTAGAAGGCTGTGCATTTGTTTAATTTATTTATTTGCTGTGAAAAGTGGAGGGTTGTGAAGAAGCATGGAAGGCTGTGCAGTGTGTGGAGGTGTATGCACCGAAGGAGATGTGTGCACCTGTTTAAGGACTGGGCAAAGTGGAAGTTTTAAAGATAGTAAAAAAATGTGGAGTGTGAGGATCTGAGCCGATGATTACGCCCACACACCTACCTGTAGGGCACCCACCCACATGCCCCCACTGGTAATGGCAGCGGAAGTGCTTCCTCTGCGGCACTTGACCCCCCTCTCGACAATCTGATGACATCAGCTTGGAAACGTCAAAGTGCAGCCAGGGACCCACTGGAAGCCATTTGCTTCCCGTGCGTTGAGGGAGATGACTTGTTTTGGGAATGATTTGGCCATATTTTTGGCTGGTCGGCCCCACCACGTGGGGGTGTCAAGACCCACTAGACCCAAGGGATTACATTTAAATATATATTTATAAGGGAGCACCCCTTGGGGCAGTATGTGTTTCTGTGTTTCGCCCCCCCCTCTTATGGGTCTAGATTAGCTGTTGTTTTTGCCAATCTAGCCCCGAGGAGGTTGAAACCCATTTGAAGCCAGGAATTTTGTGTGTTATGTTTAGGGGGAGCGACCCTTGAGAAGAGTTGCTCCTCTTTTATAGCATTGATAATTTGGTTGTTTCTGCCCCTCTTGGAGGCAGATCGGCCTTATATTATTAGACCCATTTGACCCCAACGGGGCAGAAGCCCCTAGACCACCAGGGATTTTATTATATTTGGTGCATAATGTTTTGGGGAGCAGCCCCTTGGTCACGGGTCACTCTCCTTTTTAGGTTGAATGTTTTATGTGTTTGCGGCCCCCTCCCCCCGGTGGACTAATCAGCCATATTTGTAGGGACATATGACCCCCACGTGGGGCAAAAGCCATTAGACCACCAGAGAAAGTTTGTGTGTGTGAAATGTAGTTTAGCTAATGGTCCGAGTGTTTTGGCGTTTGGTTGGCTGTGTGTGGACTGGCGCTTGGCTGACGCTGTGTGGGGTTCTATCTATCTATCCGGTATTTGTAAAGCTATTGCCCAGAGTCACAGGGTGCTGAGCTTAGCTGCCGCCAATGACAGGGATCGCACCATGAACCCTGTGCTCCGAAGTCAGCTGCTCTGGCCACTGCACCACACCTCTCCCCTTGGAGTTGGCATTTGGATGGGGATGGGCAGTCTTCATAGTGTTTGATAAAGTTAGCTTTTATTTTGGTTCATCATTGGAGATTGTGATTTTTAAAAATCCTTTTTATTCCAGTGCAAAGCTTTTGTTTTTCTCATGATCGCTGTTTCGGCTCTGGTAGATCTTGTAGAGCTTGTGTAGTAGCAAGTGTTTGTTAAGAAGGTGTTTTTTATACTGTGTACTCCAAATGAGTATCAAGGACCTGCATGAATGTGTTTTTTTGGAAATGCTGTATTAATAGCAGCCTATTTAGCTTCAGTTGGAATGTGTGTGAAATTTTCATTGTATTTGTTCACAACGTGAATGGTGTTTTCTTCTGTGTAATTTTCTTTTGTTTTTCTTTTCTAGTGGGATATCCTTGGTGCTTGCTGCATCTGAGCAGAGCAGAGTAGATGCTGGTGAGTCTAGCATTGATTCCCTTTACCTTGCAATTGTTATAAATGGCAGTAGTTTTACTTTTTGGTTTATAAATCCACACTTTGTTTATTACTTATTTTACACAGTGTTGGGTATTGTTGACTTATTTGTCAAGTCACTTTTCTTGGTAAGGATCATGGCTAGCTGTAGGATGACTGCTCAGCAGGTTGTTGGTATGCTTTTTGAGTCTTCTTCTGACCATGAATATGAGACTGACTCTGCATCTGAGGCAGAGGAGGAAGGCCAGGATTCTGGCAGTGAATTTTCTGTTCGAGAGGAATCATCTGATGATTAAGCTACTCTCAGTGCGTCTGAAGTACAACTTTTAGAGGAAGACACTTGTGTTCCTACAGTGCAGCAAGAGGCACCTGGATTGCAACCTGGCGCTGCAAGACTTCCCATAGGAAGTGCTGGACTCTGGTTTGACCCAAACATGGTGCAGCCAGTGGTGCCTGCCTTTAGTGGTGTTGCAGGGTGTAGAGTGAATCTGAAAATATTTTGCCTATACATTTTTTTTCAGTTCTTTATGGAGGATGTATTTTTGGATGGGATTGTTGGGCAGACTAATTTGTATGCCGAACAGTATTTGAGGGAAAACAGTGCCAGACTTAAGACCCACTCAAGAGCTACCTGGTGGACTCCCACAAATTTGCATGAGCTTAAGGAGTTCTTGGGTTTCACTTTTTTGATGGGCCTGATGAGGAAGCTATTGCGGTCTTCAAATTGGTCTACTAATCCCTTGATGGCAACAGCTATATTTCCTGCAACCATGACCGGTAATAGGAATTTGCTTCTTCTTTGGATGTTTCATTTTGTTGATAATGCTTTAGCTTTGACACAAGATCACCCTGATTGTGACTGTCTTTTTGATAACCAATGTTTATTGATTTTTGGTTGCAACAAAGAAAACAGCACCATTCAGGACTACATCTTAAAAGGTGCGAAAAACAAAAGAAACAAAAAACAGAACAAACAGGGGCCGCAACCCCAATACCCCCCACCCTACACTGCAGGAACGGAAGCATCTGTTGCCCGAACAATAAACAGTAAAGCAAAGAACCCAAACTAAAATGCTTGAAAACAGGGAAATCGTGGAGGACCTCTTCTTGTAGTAGGATGTTCATATCTATAGCCATCGGTGACAAGTTAGTCGTTAGGCAGAGTGCTAGCACCGGATGAAGCCAGCCAAAATCTGAAGAGACAAAAGAAAGGTTTAGCCGGCCCTGGGAGGAGCGTCGGGCTGCGGGAGAGGTCAGTGTCTGGGAGGTCCAGCAAAGATTGATGAAGTGAAGCAGTTCCGGGGTCAGAGGGGCCCCAGGAGCCGGATGAACTGCCTGGCAGGGGAGGTCTCACCTGGTGGCTCGGGCGTGAGTCACTGTGAGTGGCCCAACAGGGAGTCCAGAGCTCCTACGTCTCGTTCGGAAGACCGGCATGTCCCGCCGGGCACCCCCATTGCCGCTGGGTTCTGGGCGTTTAGTCTCAGCGGACGTTCCTCTGTTGCCCATATCCATGCTCCCTCAGGCATGTCAAAGAAGAGAGATTTGTCTCAAAACACCATCTGCAAACTAGCCGGAAGAGGAGCCTATAATGGATGTTAAGCGAGCGTAGTTTTTGCTTGACTTCGCCGAAGGAACGGCGCTGGGTTTCGAAAGGAAAGACCATAATCGTCAGGTTTTCATATTTAAGAGGCTGCTTTTTGCGGGATTCGGTCAAAATAGTGTCTTGATCCTTGAAGTTGAGGATCCGCAGGACGATCAGTCTAGGAGGGGCGCCCGGCTGCGGGCGGGGAGCAAGCAAACAATGTGCCCTCTCGACCGTGAGCCGGGGAGAGAGAGCCCTCGGGCATCCAGGAGCATAGCCAGCACTCCACGAAGTCCGACGCCCGACCTTGCTCCACACCCTTCGAAAAACCAATCAGGCGAAGGTTGTTGTGACAGGACCAGTTTTCAGCATCCTCGGCCCGCCAATGAAGCTCCTGTGTGTGGGGCTGGAGTTGAGTCACCTGGAGCTTAAGCTGATGGACGACGTCCTTCACGGTAGAGATGCAGGACTCAATTTCTTTAATCCAGTCAGTAGCATTGCGGAGGTCCTGCCGGATCAGGGTCATGTCCACTCGAACTTCCGCAATCTTACCCTCGACCGAGGATTGCGAAGCATGAATAGCCTGCAGAATGGTAAAGAGGTCTGCAGCGGCAGGAGTTTCTTTGTCTGTGGGAACACCAGTTGCCCCGGAGTCACTGGTGGTGAGCGAATCCATCTTGGTGTGGGTGGCGGGAGTCTTGGGCACCCTGTCTCTGTCCATGGCTACTGTTGAGCAGCGAGCAAATGCAGCGTGGGCTCTGGGCGGTCAGGTAGGCTGGGGAAGGGATTGTGGCCAAAGAGGAGGAAAGGGAGCAAGGCACGTCCAGGCCACACCGCTCCACGACCGCCGTCGATGCCTTCAGCAGGAGACCCACGCGGGTCAGCGGGAAGAGCTCCAGGCGCACGGATCCACAGGGGGCCAAGGTTGGTGTCAGGCCAGGACTCCCGGGCCCGCTGGAGCGGAGGGACGGAAGTCAGCCACTCTGCGGCAAGGCGATAGGTGAAGTCAGAGTCTCAGAAGGGACTGGGGCGAGGCCGGGACCAAGGAGACACCGCAACTCTATGTTGTGGCCGAGACCTACTGGTTGAGGCCACAGCCAATCGCCACCGCTCTACACTAGGCTATCCATGATGGAACCCCCCAAAGATAGAGCCACCACTGCCCGAACCGGCAATCGAAACACCCTCTCGCACCCCACCAGAACACCAGGGGAGCCTCCACCGCAGCAGGCTGGCCGCCGCACTCAGGCATCGAAGCTGAAGGTCAGGCAGGGCACGGGGACCGTCTCGAGCCAGGGCCCCAGGACCACCTTGCAGCAGGAGAGAGGGGGGAAGGCCACACCTGTAAAGAGGCCGCCCACCACCGCCCGATCGGCAGCCGATTTGCAGCCCCTCAGGACAGCGCTCCAACGACCTGGATGACATCTGTGAGCACTGCCGCTCCGTAGCCCCACAACAGAGTCACCTCAGGCCCCAAAACTCAGGTTTTATGCAGAGTCTCAAACCAGGCGAAGGATCATGGTGGGTGGTCAGCAAGTGCCCAACGCAGGTCCACCCAAGAGGGGGCAGCACCACAACGGAAGCGCCACTGCCCGAGTTGGCAGTCGATATGCCCCCTTATCACTGCAGCACCAGGGGGGGTCCACAGCCTCAGTCAAGCCACGTCCGTGCGCTCCGCAGTCCAAGGCCAGATAGAGCACAGGACACCTCAGGAGAGGGTGGTACCTGCAAACTCTGTCAATGACCAGACCCCTCACCCACACCGCCGAGGTTTACACTTTCCTTACGGTCCTAACGAATGCCTGTTTAATTACAACACATAGGCAGAAACATGTTGACTACACCTTAATGGACTCTGCTGAACAATGTATTTAGCTTTGATGTCCTACACTTTGTTTTTATTCATGTCTGATTGGCTCCTAATAAAATTTCATTTTTGACACAATCAAGGCATTTTTAATATTCACTTTCACCGTTCACTGAACACAAACTACCAGCTCCTCAGTAATTCTGGCGTTGAAGCACACCAGGGTGGCATTCAGCCTCTCCTGGTGGGGCCCAATGATGAAGCATGTCACCAACTAGGTTGGTGAGTGAGGGCTTTATTGAGAACCTAGTTGGATTCTACTATTGTGCTTTTTTTCCAAAAAAAAGGCACAATCTTTTGTTGTCATGATTACACTTATCCTGGGGGACTAAGAGTACTCCTTTATATTACTTCCCTCCCTCTCTTGTTGTTTTCGGCGTAGATTGAAAGATCGCCACTTTCTTATTCACATTCCTCTCACGGTCAAAAAGACTTTCCTGCTAAGAAATGTAGAGTCTGTTACTGAAGAGGTATCCAGAAGGAGAGCCATATACAATACCCCTATTGCCCTTCTAAGTCTGGGCTGTATGTGTCCACATGTTTTATATTGTACCACATGGAACCGAGTTATTTGTTCCAACCGTGAGCATAAAAGTAAATGGACTGGTCTAGATCATTTTATATGTTTGGTTCATATTTCATGATTGGCATTAGTGTGATGTTTAGTTAGAGCTATTGTGTTTGTAGTTATAGTTTTGTATCTATTGCCAATTGGTATGTGTTTTCTTTTCAGCATAAAAAGTTTTATGGCGGTGTACATGGACTGGTGCTTGGCTGGAAGTGTGCATGAACTGGCACTTGGCTGGCAATATGCGTGACTGACACTTGGCTGGCGATGTGTGTGGACTGGCACTTGGCTGGTAATGTGTGTTGACTGGTGCTTGACAGGCGGGGTGCATGGACTGGTGCTTGGCTGGTGGTGTGCGCGGACAGGCAATTGGCTGGGGGTGTGTGTGGACTGGCGTTTGGCTGGCAGTGTGTGAGTAGTGATTTGCTGCTGGTCACTACACACACTGCTAGCCAAACACCAGTCCAAAAACTCCATCAGCCGGTGTGGTTGCTGTGTCAGGCATGTGGGCATATTAAAGTTATGGACCTTGAATGACGCTGTCTGTCGATGTGAGTATTCTAATGTGCTGGGCCTGCAGCTGGCAGTGTGAATGGTCTTGTATGCGTCACAAATGGAAGGTGTATGAATAGCCTGTAAAGAAGTAGGTGCCTTGTCGCAGCTTTACAGTTCACGAGCTGCGAGTCCTTGGTTCAGGTTTTTAACCTTTTAATTATTAACAGTGCATTTCCTTTTTGTGAAATCTCTTGTTAATAAACTATTATGCTCTGAACCTTCACTCATCCTCGTACCAAATCCAACCAGTAGGTGTGTGTACTGGAGGAATGGTTGGCTGTGAGGTAATATTTGTCTTTTCCTTCTTTCTCTGCCATGGTGTATATTGTCTATAGGGAGAATCTACCAATTCTAGCTATTTTCATTAACTAGAAACCCAGTGATGTCCCTCTCGTGCACCCAAACAGGTTTTCTTACCCAAAATGCCCTACAAACTTCAAAAGGTGCCTACACTCACACATTTCCCATGCATTACTGTGCCATATTTTTCCAGAAAGAGACCACATATTTCCTACTACCCAGTGTTCCCCCCAGGTCTTCCAATAAAAATGCTACCTCATTTGTGTGGGTGGGCCAAGTGCCCGCCACAGCAAAGGACCCAAAACGTACTGTGGAGGCATAAAAAATTATCAATCACAAAACAACCTGGTTTGGAAGGGGGTCATCTGTGTTTTTGGTCCCGGGCTCGGCGTCCATGTAGAGAAACCTGCTAAATTTGATGTTTGCATGAGATTCTGGGTAGGAAAACGTTGGGAGCCCCAACCAAGCCACACATCCTTGGACTTCCCTGGGTGTCTAGTTTTCAGAAATGTCTGGATTTGGTAGGTTGCCCAGGACAAAAAACGCAGGTGACTCCCTCACAAAACCAGGACTTAATGAGATAGATAATTTTCAAGTCTCCACAGCAGGTTTTGGGCCATTTATTGTCATGGGCACTAGGCCTACCCACACAAGTGAGGTACCATTTTTATCGTAAGACCTGGGGGAACGCTGGGTGGTAGGAAATATGTGTCGGCCCGGTGATTCCAAAACTTTCCCACACACAAATGTGTTATTTTTTTTTATAGCAAAAAAACCCAAATTCACCTAGATTTTGCCTAATTTCTCGGTCCCCTCAAGAGGAATCCACAAACCCTGGGTACCTTTAGAATCCTCAGGATTTTGGAAGAAAAGGATGTCAATTTGGTGTGGATACCTTATGTGGACAAAAAGTTATGGGGGCCTAAGCGCAAACTACCCCAAATAGTCAAAAACAAGGCCTGGCAGCGAAGGCGTTACGGCAAAGTGGACCATGACCAGCACCCCCACCTTCTATGGGCCCCATGGTAAAGTGAGTGGGGCGTCAAAATTCCTTTATAATAAGGCTGCTCCTAATAAAGATCTTTTGCAATTCGAGAGCCGATCATGCTTTTCAGGTACTGTGGGCCGGATCTGCTAAGGTTCTGCGTCAAGACAATCCAACAAAATGAAGCAAAGCTGCACAAACTCCTACAAGTGTATTCATTTTCCAGCACAAAAGATATTATGCACTGGAAAGGGACTCTTTTCCAAACTCAAACAACACTCTATGTCCCTTTACATAAAAGGGGCCTTACTTGGGTCAGGACTGGACAGGGAATCCAAAGCAGCCCTGGCAAATTTTGTTAGACAGCCATTAGAAAGTCCGTTGCGTAGCGAGTGAGTGCAGCGAGCCAGCTTGACCATTATAAGGAGGGTTTGAGGGGGTTCTCCCCTCCCCAAGAAAATGTTAGGGGGAAATGTCAAAAAAGGTGCATCCTACAACACATTTTTCATTATACATTCAATTGGATTAGCTTTTAAAGCATAGTCATTCATTTCATAAGGCTTTATTCGGAACAAAAAAATGCAATGTCCATAAAAGCACATAAAATTTCAAACAGTATTACAATAACCGATAAAAATCATGGTAGAAATTTACATGAACAGAATAAATAATTAAAAAATCATGCTTTTCCTTGCCCTAATTGCTTTAAGAAGGAATGTGGCAGTAAAAAAACAGACATCAGGGTGGTACATGTTAAAGAGCAACTTCATAGAATCATATACAGTCCTATCACCAAACTTGACAAATAGGGGTTTTAAAAAAGCTATGCGAAAATTAACATAAAGTTTACATAGCAATAAAAAGTGCAGAGTGCTTTGTGCAGTAATGTTATCGCAAGGACACGGACCGGCCGGGCGCTTATTATTGGAAGGGAAGGCCACCAGATGGTGCACAATCCCCAGCCTCAACCTAGTTAAAACAAACCGATGAGACGCTCTGGTTACTTGACTTAGATATAGTTGGTAACCCACACTCTCGTTAAATCTTGCAAGGAACACACAGGTGGAAAGATTGACACTTTTGCTTAGCCGCCTCTCTGACTTATAGAATAGGAAGGCATTCTTCAATTCAGTTTTGGGCAAACCTGAGGCAGCAAGTCTGTCCGCTTTTAAGTCAAAGCAATAAATCTCCTGGTAACTGTTGCTTATATACCTAATCCAAGGAATCTTTAAATGTTTGTCATGTCGGGGCCTAGTGGCGTCATCAAACATGATAGTGGGTGAGCTTATGATGTTAATCCTAGACAATACGTTCGTGGAGGGTGGGGTTACCCTATGCCCTACAACTGCCAAAATACTGTTACAATGGTCGTCTAATGCCACCCCAGGACCAGGAGTGGAACTAGAGTTTACCAATACACATACGTTAGTTAACTTTTCTGCTATTTTATCCACCACCCTGCCACCAGGGGGGAGAAGCTACAACCCCAGGTAGGGAGTGGAACAGGTTGGATACCAGCCAATCATTGGAGTCTAGACCACTCAAAAGTTGAAATCGATTCGATGTGGCCACCTCAAAACCAGGAGACATGTTAATACCTATACCTCTGCCCCTAGAAGGATCATTGACGGACTCATTACTTAAATGCCTATAGAAATATCCCAGTGGTCGAAGTGAAATTCCCTGATCGTGATAAGGTAGAGAAGTAGCTCTTAACCACATCGATGCTAGTGTTATTTTCCTCCTGTGCTGACCTCTTGGTTTTCCCATTGTTCATGACGAGCTCAGCTCGTCATGAGTGTATGGAGGTGTACACCATGACGAGCTGAGCTCGTCATGAGCGTCCAAGGAGTTAACAATGCAGTGGTGGCGAGATGTGGGTTTCGAAAATTTACAATAATACAATCGCCACTAATATTCTTATGTGAACTGCCTATCCAGTTAGTTCTTCTGGTAGTTAAGATCTGATCAGATAGTGCTACTGGGAAACCACACTCTCGATTAAGCCAGGACACAGTTTTATTCTTTAAAGATTCATGGGATTCTGGGTTATTTAGATGCCTGGTCACTCTTACAGGTGGGACATTGGTTAAGACTGCCACATACGGTGCACAGTCTGGTGGTAGATCAGGTTGTGAATTAACAAGACATTTGGTATTCCCTTCAGTTGGTCCCAGCTTTTTCTCTGGGACTATTATAGTTGCTGTATTTCTACATACTGTCGGCGGGGGTTTAGTTACGGGTGGGTCTACTGCACAAGACCCCCGGTGGGAGCCTTAGATGTCTCATTGTTAACTCCTGGGCCCTTATCTACTGCTTGGGTTCTAACACTTAAATCAATGTAGGGTCCCAAGAGGCCTCCTAATCTAACCACTACCGCTGTAATTGAATCCAATTTATCCAATAAAAGTTTAACTATCTTGTCAATTTTAACATCTATAATGCCAATCAGAAAATCTAATTGCTCCGTATCAATTTTGACCGGGGTATTGTTAGAAATTAGGTCAGAATCACAGGCAACATTATTAAGTGGCAAATCTACTCTCTTTTTATTTCTATTCCCCCCCCCCCCCCGTTTTATTTGTGTGCTCCTACTAGTGTTCCTACATGATCTTAATACTCTCTGTGCTCTAGGTACCGGGGAGCATTGAGCTGGGGGATCATGGGGGGCATCCAATGTAGCCTGATTAATAGCTAGATCGGTAGGTACCTCCATAGTAGAATTATCCGGATGTTCATAATTACAACTATCGTCCAGTGGGAAAGTAGACAGGGAAATAGGTGATTTAGGCGAAGTAGATGGTAAAGTTGTAGGGCTCCCCCGACCCAACGACAATCGTCGTTCTTTATTAGTTTTATCGACCACTTTTACAAGGTAATTGTCCAGTGCGGCTGAAACGTTTTTTTTTTACCAGTTTTGGCTTTCGACATTGTTGGCAGTCTAAGATCCCCAAAACAACCAATTGACAATTAACACAACTAAATTCCAAACTACGCTGCTAGTGTGCTTACAATAGTTTTTGTCCCTAGAGCTTTAAAAAGACAAACCTAAATACATACAAAATAGATAAAAATCTCACTTGTGCGTATTTAGATGGGCTCTGCAACCACGCCCGAACATGCAGTGTCCACAATACAACAACCAAAATCCGTGGCCCTGCCCTGTCTCGTTCTGTCCCGGACTGTCACAGACTGTCCCGCCCTTGTCCCGGCGCTCCCGCGACTCGGAGATTGTGGCCAATATTTGAGCGCCTCTTGGCGCGATTGGGCAGGATGCGGCTTCCGGCCGCAGTGGCTGCTGGGCACCGAAGTCCTTCCCTCCCAAGCTCTCCCCCACTCGGCGGCCGCAAAAAGATGCTGAAATGCGGCGGCGGGGTGGCGAGCAGACACAGCAACGTGGGGCAATGACTCAGGTGCAACACAAGCCCTCAGGGACACAGGCAAGGCTCCAACAATGTTCACCGCAGTTTTGTTAGGTCGCATAGTCAATTATAGGCTTACAGTGCACCAGGATACAATAATCTTTCCTGAGGCACTTCAATGGTTCCCTCACTATC
This sequence comes from Lissotriton vulgaris, assembly GCF_964263255.1. NCBI lineage: Eukaryota > Metazoa > Chordata > Amphibia > Caudata > Salamandridae > Lissotriton > Lissotriton vulgaris. Next base: position 1,890,086,502 of record NC_141693.1, on the reverse strand, counting down.
ACTCTCCATCAGTGCTCCACATCTCTCCATATCCCTTCTCTCACATGTATTTCATTTGTTTTATAGAACCTCTCATAACAGATTATGGTGATGAAGCACCTTAAATTAAACAAACATGCAGTGCAGGTACTTCCTTTGACTTTCCCATTGCGGTGCGTATTTCATAGGCACCGCCATATGAACGCCAAAAAACCACACGCCAGACAGGAGGAAACTCCTAAACTGGCAGACAGTTTGTACATGGGTTTGGCGGGGGAGTCACCCAAACTCATAAGAAGGTCCTAAGTGGTGTAGGCATTTTTTTAGGTCGAGACTAGCTTTGCAGCGCATGCGCTGCTCGCTCTGTGAGGCATGCTGTAGTAGGGTATGGAGTGGAAGCTCTGTCCACTCGCCGCCCCAATTTGTCATTGGCTTTGTGTCATTGTCCTTCAAAAATGCTGGCTTTTGATTGATTAGGAGGCTTGTTAGTCCCGCCTTAGTGCCGCCCTGTCTCCATTTGTTACGCCCATAAGGACTGGATCTTTTACTCCGCTCCTTACAAGTCATGCTTTATGTAGTGGGTGAGCACTATTTTGGTTATCGACAATGGCTGCTTTTTGTTGTTGTATATGCATGAAGAGAATGGAGCCCGCTTCAGGGACACCATGATCAGTTTATTTATTTATTTGTCAACTATTTCGGAGCGCGGTGCCAGCTTCAGGGACACTGCACTCTTTCTTTTTTAATCTTTTACAATGCCAGACTGATAGCATTGTTGCTCCACCTACCGCACGGCCCCTATGTGCCAGGTCACCACTGCTGCCTACTCCTGCCACTGCTTCCTGCCTGTGGTTAGCCGCTGCCTGCTAGGGACTCTGGCCTCAGGCCTCCCCCCTCGCCGCTACCGCCGGTTTTTTCCCGCCACTCCTCTTCCCCGCCACTGCCCCCTTCCTTTTCCCTGACCATCATTCGCCGCCCCACTCCCGCCTCCCAGCTGCTCCTCCCTCCCACTTGGCAATATATGGCGGGGACCGCACGTACGCGCCGATTGTGTGCCAAAGGCAAGCCCGTCTGCGCCTGGACCGCGACCAGCGCCAGAACCCCTGGCCCCCACAGATGCCAGCCCACCCACTGGACCTACGATGCTGCCACCCTCCACGCACTCAACGCCGGCCGGAACCCCGCCTGCTACCGAGCCACCCCGAAACGCACCCACGGACCCTTCACTTGCCAAGCCTGCCGATTCACCTGCCTCCGGACCTGCACGGCACCCGCCAATCCGAGACCTAGCAGCAACCACCTCAAGTGCATCCTGCTCAACACCCGCTCTGTCCACAGACACGCCGTGGAACTCTGGAACCTGCTAGGCACGACATCACCAGACGTCGCCTTCCTCACAGAAACCTGGATGAACGCCTCCTCAGCGCCCGCCATCGCCATCCAGGACGGATACAAGATCACCCGGAGGGACCGTGTCAACCAAACTGGAGGAAGCTTCGCCATCGTACACAAGAACACTATCCGCATCACGACCAACGCCGACGACACCCTCACCGCCGCCGAACACCTCCACTTCCAGATACACACCGACCCCAAGACCACACTCAGAGGCACCCTCATCTACAGACCCCCGGGACCACGCACACAATTCAGCGAAGACATCGCAGACTTCATCAGCCCGCACGCCCTCCCCTCCACGGACTACATCCTCCTAGGGGACCTCAACTTCCACCTGGAGAACAACAAGGACAGCAACACCACCACCCTGCTGGACAACCTCGGACTCAAGCAACTGGTGAACACCCCCACCCACTACGCCGGCCACATGCTTGACCCAGTCTTCTCCTCCAGCAAATACATCTCCTTCAGCCACTCCACCGGACTTCATTGGACTGACCCCAGCTGCGTCCACTTCAGCTTCAGAAGAATCACGACCCACCACCACCCGCAACAGGTTCCTCGCAGGAGCTGGAACAAGATCACCACCGACCAGCTCACCACCTCCCTCAGCCAGAACCCTCCCGCCAGCACAACAGACCCCAACGAAGCAGCCAGCAACCTCACACAGTGGATCACCGACGAACTTAAGAACTCCAAGAAGAACTGCCGCACCCTCGAGAAAGCCTGGCGCAATGACCAGACCACAGACAACATGACTGCCCTCAAGCACGCCACCCGCAAACACCACCAGCTGATCCGCACCACCAAGAAGACAGCATTCAAAGAAGGACTGAACAACAAAGCCCACAACAGTAAGGAACTCTTCAGCATTGTCAAAGAGCTCTCCAACCCCAGCGCCGGACACAACGACATCACTCCCTCGCAAGACCTCTGCGACTCACTCGCCTCGTTCTTTCACAGCAAGATCGCAGACATACACAACAGCTGACGAAATCAGATCCCTGCTCGACAACGGGGAAACAGCGGCCCTCATCCTCCTGGACCTCTCCGCAGCGTTCGACACGGTCTGCCACCGCACCCTAGTGCAGCGCCTCAGCAACATCTGAATACAAGACAAGGCACTGGAGTGGATCATCTCGTTCTTCACCGGAAGAACCCAGAGAGTCCGCCTCCCCCCGTTCAGATCCAAGGCCACCGAAGTCATCTGCGGCGTACCACAAGGATCATCACTCAGCCCCACCCTCTTCAACGTCTACATGAGCCCCCTCGCATCCATCGCACGCCAACACAACCTCAACATCATCTCCTACGCCGACAACACCCAGCTGATCCTCTCCCTCACCAACGACCCCAACACCGACAGAACCAGCCTACACGAAGGGATGAAAGACGTCGCTGAAGAACAGCCGCCTGAAACTGAACTCAGACAAGACGGAAGTTCTCATCCTGGGATCATCGCCCTCTGCCTGGGACGACTCCTGGTGGCCCCCTGCCCTGGGCACCACTCCCAAGCCAACGGACCACGCACGTAACCTAGGCTTCCTCCTGGACTTCTCCCTCTTGATGACCAGACAAGTCAACGCCGTCTCATCATCGTGCTTCAACACCCTGCGCATGCTCCGAAAGATCTTCTGGTGGATCCCCACCGAAACCAGGAAGACGGTCACCCAGGCACTCGTCACCAGCCGACTGGACTACAGAAACACCCTCTACGCCGGAACCACAGCCAAACTTCAGAAAAGGCTCCAACGCATCCAGAACGCCTCCGCACGACTCGTCCTGGACATCCCCCGACACAGCCACATCTCCGGCCACCTGAGAGACCTGCACTGGCTCCCCGTCAGCAAGAGGATCACGTTCAGACTCCTCACCCACGCACACAAGGCTCTCCACGACCTGGGCCCCAAGTACCTCAACAACCGCCTGACCTTCTACACTCCCACCCGCCAGCTACGATCGACCAGCCTCGCCATCGCCGCCGTTCCACGCATCCACAGAGCCACCACCGGAAGAAGATCCTTCTCCTACCTGGCAGCCAAGACATGGAACTCCCTCCCCATCCACCTCCGGCTAACCCAGGACCATCTCTCCTTCAGGAAGCAACTCAAGACCTGGTTTTTCGAGCAGTAACGGACCCCTCTCACCCAGCGCCTTGAGACCCCTCCGGGTGAGTAGCACGCTATACAAATGTCATGATTGATTGATTCTTGTTATCTTTTTTAGTGCCTTTTAGGGTCATCCCTCCATTTAAGGCGGAGAGTTGGCAAAGCACCTGGACGCCAACAACCGTTGTGCACAATTAGCCCAGATTTTCAGTGTTCTATTCTTTTGTGCCAGAACAGGGGTTGGTTTCTGTGGGGAGCATATTTCTCTTGAGCTCTTTCATATTTTGCATGTTGCGGAGACCTTTTAACTTCCACAACTGGTCTCAGTGATTGGTGAAATGCAGTTAAAGACAGAGTGGCATGAGTGCTCGGATTATTTTGATTTTATATTTCACGTTAGCCATGTTTGTGCTGTTTTTTCCCCATGGAAAGTGTCCAGTACCCTTGGCCCTTGCATGTGTCTGTTCTGGGTTGAAATCTCTCAGTAAAGGCCTACCACGGCTTCCACTACCAAACGCTTATTATTGTAAACCTTGATTTTTTCCATCTTATTTTGCTTATGTTTTTCCATTGTACTGAGCATGTGCTCAAACCTCATTCTGTTAATTCAAATTAGTAAACAATGCTGTAATTTTTGCCTGTTCTGAAAGTGGCCGTGCAGTGAGAAGTAAGAGCTTGGAAAGTGTGGCTGTAGAAGGAAAAGAATCCTGCAGTTTAAACAAATGCGCCCATTACATTTTACATTGTATCTATGTCCCTCAAACACAAAAGTACCCACTATATTGATTTGAAAAGGCATTGTTTGTGTTCTGGAAAGCCAGGTTGTCTATGTGTAGGAGTCGGTTATGAAGTGGAGAGTATTTTAATTGGCACGGTACAGTAAATGTACACTTCAGTGGGCTTTCCAAACACATACAAATGTTTTGAAGGTTTCCATACTCATTTTAACTATATGTGTGTTGCATCTTATGCTGTTAACAGTAGGGCATTTTCTATTTGTCCTCAATGTTCAGCATATGTAAACAACTCAACACACAATGTATTGTAATGGTTTATTACTGTGTGAAATCCATATTTAAGAATGCAAATGGGGGGGGGGGGAGGGGGGGGAGGGGAGGAGCTACGACAGCAAGCAAGATGGCTGCATAGTCTCCCGGCTCCGCTGACCTCCGTCTTTCGCTCGATGATCCTGTCATCTATCCTGATTTCCCGCTCCATATCCGTGTGTGTGAGCTAATTTGCAATCTGATGGAGCAATCCGGAGATTTTTCCGACATTGTGGAGTGGAATAATGTCGAGGTTTGATTTGAGGCCTAACCCAGTCTGGAAGCCGGGGTCTCGAGTGTTGGTCCAGCCGGGTCCGAGTTGAACAACAGCGGACCGGTGAGGGCGGCTGGGTCCGGTCCATGGAACTTCCGACATCTTTTGGATTGCTTTGCTGCCGATCTGCTGCCTGACACTGTACCGGAGGTGAGGAGACGAGCGACGCCCGAGGCGGTGTGGTGGGGGTCCCTTTCCCGGAGGCTTGGCGTTCAGATCGCCGGCGCCATGGGGTTGGAGACTTGGCACGCACTAACGCTTGTTGACGCTCTGTACCTCACGGTTCATTCCTGCTCCAACTAATCTTACCCCGGGGAAGGCGCCCCTCCGTGGGGATAACGATGCCTGATGTTATGCGGAACCTGGCGGAGCGGGCTGAGTGCGGCCCGTCATTGCGGTCAGTGCTGGCAGCCCTTGAGACGCTTCGGGCGACTATGGAGGCCCAGGCCTGGACTCTGATGTCGGCAGCGGATGGAATTAATGGATCGGGACCGGACCCTGCCTTGCTGCCCGAGACCCGGTCGCCAGTTCACTTCTCGACAGCTATTTCAGCGGTGCATTTCAACCCGGTGCTTGGAGCTGTGCCTGCCCCTACAGAAATGGAACGATTCGAACATGCGGAGATCGACGTTTCAACTATATGGTCGGAATCTTTGGTTCTGCAACTGGCGGAACATTTAACTGCTGTTCCCGATTTGGAGACTTTTGGTCGACATTGTGAACTGTGTTGGACTGTGTTGCATCCCCTTCCCAGCTGGTCCATCAAGATGGCGGACGGGACAGAGCCTGGCCTCGGAGTTGGGGAAGGGCATCGTTGGAACCGATCGTCTGCTTTGGGTTTTGCCATCCTTTATCCATCCAACAGACCATGTTTCGGCAACTTCTGTGTAAATTTGACAACTTGGCGATGGGGCTCTACTTATCGGAGGGAATCAGCAAATTTGATCGACGGGGCCATGTCTGAGACTGTTGTTTGGAGCTTCACATTATGGTTTCATTGGTAATGGGATTGCTTCACTTGATTAACGGAGACTGGGGCGGGGTTCATAGTTTCCTCCGGTGTACTTTTATTGTGGTTTGCTCGATTGTGTCAGCTTAGTGGGGGATTCTTCGTTAAGGCGGTGGGGAGAGACCGGGAATGCGTATGATATAGCCCTCCTCCATTTTTCCTTTTAGGGTAGGGGTTTAGTCCCTTCTTTCTTTCCCTTGTTCTTTCTATATTTCGGGTTTCCGTTTTGGGGCGACAGGCACGCTGCTAGGGGGGTAGGCCGTAGTCATCTGCAGGGGTGCAGGGTGGGGGTTTGGGGGAGGGGAATTTTGTTTTTCTGTTTGTTTCTATGGCCTTTTTCTCTTTCTTATCTTTTCTCGCTTTCTCTTTCGTTTCTCTCTTTTTCGGGTCAGCGTAGTGGGTCTATTCTTCGGTCAGCTGTCGACTTTTTATCTGTGCCTATACTCTTCACGGTATTTTAGTATCACTGGGCGGGCGCTTAATTGGTGCAAACAGTGATTTTATGCTTGTTTATCCTGAATTGTATGTAGTTGCGCCACTGTCTCAAATGAGATCGAGTTAATCGTGGAACTCCTACTATTTTGCCCGCCCTTTATGCGATTTTGTGATATTGTATGGCACCTGATCCTTCTATTTTATATTATAAAATGGAACCTTTAGTATCCTGTTATTCGCATTGTATGTTCAACAGCCAGTGTTGCTTGAAGTTGTGATACATTCGCTTCCCGAGAGACTGAGTCTTGTCCTAATTAACTGGCTATGAGGACACGGATTAGCGGCCGGCCCCTGTGGTTGTAGGCCCATATTTGTAACTGGTTGAAGTATCAATAAAGGTTTTCCAAAAAAAAAAAAAAAAAAAGAATGGAAATGCTTCTGCACAAATTACTTCCGAAGCAACTCCCTTTAGTAGAATAGTGGTTTGCTACGCCTCTTGGTATGGTATGGTGCTGCTTTGCGTCGAGGGTTAATTGAAACACTACATACTCTATAAAATACTATGTGGAGGCGCTTACGGCAGAAAGGCAACAATTATTTCAGGATAGATAATGAAGTCTGAAGGCTGAACTGTCCAGGAAAGGCAAGTTTCATTATACAAGGTATGATGTTGGTGTTTGTGTAGCATTTACTACAGCTCGGACGGTATACATTAATGTACAGGGCTTTAAAGGGACATCATTTGTTTTGCTTATTTATTGAGAACACACATCGTAAACCATACCTGGAGTAATTGAACAAAAACACTAAGGAAATTGTGGATTGAGTTTATGCACTGAGACTATGTAGAGAAGCATCCTCGTCGTGATATTCGAGTATCTCTCGTAGCGGAAGCATCCCCTTTGTGATATTAGAGGTGTGTCTCTCTTTGCGCTCAGCATGATGGGAATGGAATAGCAATACTATAAAGAGAAACCGTTGACCCCAGATACTATGCAACTTAAGTAGTAGGTTTCACGTTTGACTCTCGGACACCCAAGACTTCTCTTATTGCTTTGAAGAATTATTCAACATATTTTCACGTTTCAAGATATGTGTTTCTTGCCATGCTAGCACATTGATCCGTATAAATACTGGGACCAGAGCACCATTGAGTAAATAATAGTTTGACTACTTCTTATGTTGATGCATATGTTTCTAGACACATTTCTCAATGAAGGTCTAAAAGCAGTAGGACTTTGAAATTCCAGTTGTATAAATGTGCTAAAACAAAAACTAAACTCCTATGATTGTGGCACCATTTAACTCAGGTTGCCTTTGCCAACCTAAGGGATAGAGGATCTGCTTATACAGTATTTACAGTTGTGCCCTTTCTGACTTTCCAGCTTCACTTTTATCTTGATGACTCGCTTGATAGAAGTGCAGTTTAGGTAGAAACCAACCAGAGACTTGCAGTTGGTGTACGGTAACCTGCACAGCTTAGGTTTCTCCATATATATCAATTCTATAGTAACCATGTGTTGAACCCAAATGAGTGCGCCCGGCTCTAGCTAAAAGAAGTATCATGCTAAGTGCCTTGTTTTAAGCTGGAAAGAAACCAAGCAGCAGTAAGCCACTCTGTAATGGGCCATCTCTAACGTTTTTTAGGTCGAGCCTGGGCAGCACATGAGCTGCTCTGCGAGGCATGCTGTATTAGAGTATGTACTTGAAGCTCTGCTCACTCTCCGCCCATTTTTTTTATTGGCTTGTGTCATTGTCCTTAGTAAATGCTGGCTTCTGATTTGTTAATAGACTGGTTAGTCCCTCCTTAGTACCGCCATGTCTTCATTTGTAACCTTTTAGGAGGACTGGCCCTTTTACATCTGCTGTTACCCGGTATGTCTTATTTTGTCTGTAACCACTATTTTCTTTAATTAATTTATCCTGTCCTATGCGCGCTTTCACTTTCCAAGCAGTTCCGAACAATGGCAGCCACTTCTTTGAAATGAAATAGGACTCACATTTACAAAAGTTTAAGCTATTGGCATTGTAAATGACAATGCCTTTTATTTATGTGTTAATTATCAAAACAGATAAATAAAAGGCATTTATAATGAGAATAACTTAAACTCTTGCAAATGCGAGACCTATTGCATTGCAAATGCTTGTTAAGCGTGGTTGGTCGGGAGAAGCACAAACTCACGATTCCAAAACTCAACACAGTAGTTAGAGTACATGTACTAATAAGATTTTTTTTTCTAAGCAAACAACCCCTTTTTTGCAATATTACGATAACGAAAGGTTGGAAAAAACATAACTTTCTAACTTGTACTATGCAGTTTGCATGCAGCTCTTTGATGACATTTCATAGTTCACTGTGCTAGATTACCATTGTAACTTGCAAACTACACAGTAGCAAAAGGATCTCTCTGACAAAAGCGGTAATCCCCAGAGCGATGCACATAAAATACACATGTGATCTGTGCGGTACACATTCTTTGCATCAGGCACATTAGACCTATGAAGTATCTTAGAGGACTCAAAACTGCCACTAATCAAAACTCCAGATCACTCCAACAGGAAGATTATTCACCAGAGATATCTTGACACTTTTATTGTCCCTCTCCAGCAACTATACCATATTTAACAAACCTTTGCAATGCAACAGTTCTCACATTACTGAAAGTTTGAGCTATTGGCGTTGTTACTATTAATACAACAGCAATAGCTCAGAATTTCAATAATGTGAGGGTTACTGAATTGCACGTGCTTATTTTCCCTTTTTATTAATTAGGTCGAGTCTAACGTTGCAGCGCATGCGCTGCTCAGCATGCAGTATTCAGGATAGTGTGGAGGTTTCGCGGAAGCTTCACCTACTCTCCACCCATCCTTTTCATTGGCTTAGGTCCTAAATGCTGCCTTCCGATTGGTTTTAGGCTTGTTAGTCCCTCCTCATGACTGCCATGCCCTCATTTGTATTCTTCAATGGCTACTGGCCCCTTTACTCCAAACACAATTTTCATCCCCGTTTCCCCCTCACACCCCTTCTAGCAGTCTGGGACTTCTTGCCCCACCACTTCCATTCGTGCCTTCTTGCCCGCACGCACTCCCGTTTCCAATGCAATTGGTCTTACGTAAATGCGAGTCCTGTTGCATTGCAAATGATTGTTTTGTATTCTCTGCCCCTGTGCATTGTAACATATATTTAAGTGAACAAAGTCTGCAGTGCAGATTCCTTAGGGTGGAACTCGACCGGGCTCGAGCAGTAATGTGACTGCGTGACATCACAAGCAAGCCCTAACTGAGGCGCACACGATTATGACCTCAAGCGTCGGAGCGCCCGAGAAAACGTTACAGCTCTCCATAGATTAGCCCTGTGGATTATCCGTCTAAACGGAGTCAGCGGCCACAGGCAGGGTTAAAACAAGCATTTACAATGCAATGGTCTCGGTATTATTAAAGATAGAGCTATTGGCATTGCTCATGACATTTTTCTTCATTTTAAAAAAAAAAACATAAATAAATGGTATTGTCATTTACAATGGCAATAGATGAGCATTAGAGAGCAGTAGAAAGTATTCACAGAGCCACACACACACACACACAGAGCTCTACACAAACACACACACAGAGAACCACCCACACACACATACAGAGCCACCCACCCACACACACACACAGAGCCACCACCCCCACACACAGCCACCCACCCACACACACAGCCACACACACACACACACACACAGCCACCCACACACAGCCACCCACCCACACACAGCCACCCACCCACACACAGCCACCCACCCACACAGAGCCACCCACACACAGAGCCACCCACACACAGAGCCACCCACACACAGAGCCACCCACACACAGCCACCCACCCACACACACACACAGAGCTACCCACCCACACAGAGCCACCCACCCACACACAGAGTCACACACACACTTAAACACCTCTAGCTCTAGCTAACACAAAGCCTTTCCACTTAGCATACATTAGCACGGACAGTGCACAGCCACAAACTGTCTTATCCTGCAGAAGATCAATGATACATGCCGCATCGGGAGCACCTTCCCATTCAACATTCAGGCATGCAGAATGCAACTGGGGAATTTCAAGTGCAGCAAAGCATTGTACTGTACAGTACTAACGTATCGTGCATGTTGAGTACTAAAACATACCCATTCCAGCCATCATCTGGCTACTGTATGCACCACCAGTGCCCCCTGCTGTAGAATTCAGGAACACTGTCACCAATGAATAACGTGCACTGCACTAGAGACGACCCCATAATCACAAGTGTGCACTATTCCGCACAAGCTTTCTCGTGTCAGGTGAGCCCTACCCCCCACCCCCCTCCACCCCCCACACACATACACACATACCCGTCGTGCAGGCACCAACAGCAGCATGTCAGTGATGTGCGTGGAGAGCGCCAGAAGTAGTAAGAAAACCCTAGTGACAGGAGTGCACTGCATAAGAGACAACCTCCGTTACCAGTTCACAGCACCAGCACATCAGTGACAGGAGAGCACTGCAATATAAGCAGCTTACAGGCGTGCACGGGACACTGCACTAAAAATAATCCCCCCTCCCCCAGTGTCAGTTGTGATCTTCACTAGAGGCAAGCCTCGAGCATGGGCATGCACTGCACGATAAAAGATCATCATTGACAGTCGAGCACTATATCCGAGATAATCCACCCCGCCCCCAGTGGTTGTCCTGCACAGCACCAGAGACAGCACCTCACTGTACCACAGCCAAATCAACTCTTGCCCCCAGGTGACTGAAGTGAGTTTGTCCCTCCCTGAAGCTTCCTGTCGGGCAGAAGAGTTGGGCGAAAAGGCATTGCGTTTCCTGGATGAAACGTAAACATTAACATAACACAGAAACCCGCGGCAGTCGTGACTACGTACAGGAAAAATAATAAATAAAGAGCAAATATTTAGTGACTGTGTTAAACACTTAAGTATTTAAAGTATATTTTTACAGCGAGAGATAAGGGTTTAGTAAGGGAATAAAAATGGTAGGGCTTTATTGAAAACGGTATATAGCGCAAACTCAACCTGAGGGTTTTAGAGCACTTTCACAAGGAGCGCACAGACACACACAAAATAAGTCCTCCAAGTCACTGAGCAATGAGCATGTTTAAAGACAAAAGTTGGTTTTGCTTTTAGTCAATAGTTTTAATTTTTTCCCCATGGATGACCACCCTGTGGTTCCCTCAACAATAACGGGAAAGAGATGGCAGCCAACACCTGACCGATTGGCTTTGCCAACGAGTACCTGTGCTTTATTAAACGCTGCGAACAACAAAGGTGGTACTACTTTTAATAGTTCTCAAGGTAACTATGATGGAACTCGAAGATCAACAAATGTGCAGCGATGGGCATTCCATTAGTTGAACCAACCATGCCACCAAAAGAACTGAAAATTAGCTGGAAAAACTGAAGACACTCTAAAGATGTGATGCACATGACGACATTTAGTTCATGGTACGTACTCTAAGGCAGTGCAAGGTATTCATTCACTATTGAGATTTGTAGTCCACGATAAAAGTAGCGTGTGTAAAAAAGAACAAGGACACACTCGGTTTTTGGTAGGCACGGGGAGATTAAGCGATTTGCCCCGAATCAAATGAACGTGTCCTTGTGTAACGTAACTGTCGTTCGTGTACAGCGCTCCAATACCTTTGTGTCAAATTTGCGCTATATAAAGCTACCAAAAAAGAAAGGTGGCATATCTGTCAGGGTGGGCAGGCTGACACAGGTGTGGAGAACAACAACTTTTTTTCTCCACCTTGGTGGGCACTGGTGGAGCGACAGCAGCTTGGCAGGTTCCAGGCTGCAGAGTTTTTCCTCAGAAATAGCGGTTTCTTCTAGGGCTGGCGCCTGGCGCGACCCGCCAGCTGCTCAAGTCTTTTCCTACCTCCACCCTGTCAGTGCTCGGAAGGTGGTTTGGGGGAGTTTTGGGGGGTGGGAGGGGGGGGGGGGGGGTAAGAGGGGAAGCTCTTCTGTGCTTTATCCACTCCTACCCTGCAGGCTCGAGGACTCCGCTGTCTACCCCAGGCCTTTCGCCTCAGTTTTGATAAAACAGACCACTTCCTCAACTTAATACGGGACAATTATAGCGTAGTACTGCTAATATTATCAGCTGCACTAAGACCTAAGGAAAATAAACGAATACAGCCAGCCTACTGGAGCGAAACCCAGACGGGGAGCGGAGGCTGCCAGAACCCTTCTTCCGTGACATTCAAAAACGTGATTGCGGCCCGGAGCAAATGCGCTCGGACCCCCTCCGGGACAATTGAACAGAGTCTCCACTGAGTGAGAGCCTGATATGGGAGAAACTGGTGGCGGCTCCAGGGTGCGACCGTGCGGGGGACAGCCACTTACCGGCTCCGGTATGCTGCTGATCTGCTCCAGGCGCCTATGGTCCCCGCACCGCGTTGTGGAGCCCCCCCCTTCACAGGGGCTCCACTTTCAGTGCGGCTGGGCTGGTTTCTCTCCTGGCCTGCGGGGCTCTCTTCCCAACACGGGAGCCTCGCGGCCGGACTCCTCTTTCTCCTTCCGGCTCCCAGGCGGCGCAGCCTCACCTCGGGGAAGCTCTCCCTGGCTTGAGGTGCCAGCGGCACAAACAGGGGGGCAGGGGCACTAAGAATGGCACAAACAGGGGGGCAGAGGCTTACCTCATGTCCTTGGTAGCACTCCGAACTCGGCCCAGGGAACAGCGCGCACAGCAGGCTCCACCCAAAGCCGCATGCTCCGCGCTGCAAACGAGTGAAGAGCCGAGAGTGCCCAGGCAGGGGAGGGCTTGTCACAGGGCAGTAAGAGGGCAGAAGTAAGGGCGGCATAACCGGGTGTCTGTGGATTGCAGAGGAAGGGCTAAATGAAAGATCGATCCTCACTGCAGACAACAAAAATGGCGGCCTCAAGGTTCCGATTTTTTTCGGATTCGGGGGCGTGGTTTTGCTGATTTGAGTGACAGACAACGTCACTGTCTAAAGAACAGCAAAATTTACGCCCCCGAATCCGAAAAAGACGGGGCTTGTTTGGAGTGACGCATCTCCTCCAATGGCTGGCCTCCGTTTAGGAAGCCAGCCAATGAAGGAGAGACAAAGCAGGGAGGCGGGACCTTCTGCGCTACTAAGAGTCATTAAATCTCCGGCCTAAGACTGCGCAAGCGCAGCCTTTTAGGCCTTCGACCTAAAGAGACAGGCAGAGAGTGGTGAGCCAAGCCGAGACTGCTGCTATAGGAAGAGCGCACTACTGCAGTTTCAGAGAGTTGAAATTTTAACTGCTTTCGAAAGAGACAGTCCCTAGACCGCGGATGCACTGACCAACATCGATGATACTGTTGTAGTAGGAACATAAAATCTTCAGATCTTAGTTGGAGTCGAGGAAGAAGACCAAAGCCACAATCGTAATTAGACAAACGAACAAGTTACTTACCTTCGGTAACGATATATCTGTAAGAAACAGTAGTTCGTATTAGATTCCTTACCTTAGAATATCCCCAGGCGTCAGACTGGATCTGGAAACTTTTGCGTAGCAGTACCCTTACGCGTTGGTAGGCGTCGTCTGCGGCTCTGCGTCCGTCGTCGGTGCCGTGATGACGTCGGAGTACTTAGACGCCGCCTCCGCGCGCTGACGTCAGTTCTTTTCCGTGCCAGAAACGCAGAGCCATGTTAAAAACCAACACTGGTGCCATTGAAAATAGGGCCCTGAAGGGGATGACCTTAACCCTAGATATCGGTTCGCAGAACGGGCAGGATAGGAATCTAATACTAACTACTGTTTCTTACAGATATATTGTTACCGAAGGTAAGTAACTTGTTCATCTGAAAGAAACAGGTTAGTATTAGATTCCTTACCTTAGAATAGATACGCCAGCAATACCAACCCCGGTGGAGGGTCTGCGTACCATAATCACACCAGAAACTCCTGGAGGACGGAACAGCCAAAGAAGCCATCCCTCCGGACTTGGCTGTCCAGGCAGTAGTGTCTTACAAACGTGTGCAGCGACGCCCACGTAGCTGCCTGACAGATGTCCAGCAAGGGGACTACCCGGACCAGGGCAGTACTAGCCGCCGTGGCCCGAGTGGAATGGGCCCTCAGCCCAACAGGAGGCTCCTTCCTCGCCAAGGAGTAACATGCCTTGATACACAAGACGACCCACCGAGAGATAGTCCTCTTGTGCACCGCCCGTCCCTTCTTAGCGCCCACGTAACCAACAAAGAGTTGGTCATCCACCCGGAACTGGCGTGTGCGATCTAGCAATGAGAGAGCAATGAGCATGCAGACACACAAGAAGACAAATCAATTGTTTTAGAACTAGTCTCCTAAGAAGTCCACCAATTTACTCTTTGCCCTTTTACCATGGCATGGTTTTTCGTTCCTTTTTTTCAAAATTAATGAACAGAAACAATCTTGTCTGCGCTTTTTGTTCACTTCCTGGTTTACTGCCAATGAGTATGCGCTCTAGTCATTATAGATGGGCGAGCCCAATTATTTCTGCGTATATAACCACTTCCTGTTTCCGGGTCACGTGTCCAGAACTTTGGAACACGGCGGCCCGGGAGACATGATTGCGGCTTATGTCTCCGCTCTATCAGTAAGTACCTCTACACCTCTACATTTAGCGAAGCTTTAGATACGGATTCCTTTACATATAGATGCCCGTTTTTCTCTGGCCACCCTTTAATGCATGGTTGGTTCCTTTTCCTTGACAGATACCAGACTGCGAGTGATCCCCTCCGGTTTTTGGTTTACTGTACCTACTCCCAGGCTATATTATACTGTTCTTCGCCACACTAGGTAACTTATTTTCTGTTTCTCTGTGGTGGAACGATGTCTCAAATTCCCTACCGTTCTTACAATACAGGTTCATGTCATTGTTCACCTCTTGACATAGGGCACATACACAACTTTTTTCTGTTTTCTCTTTTCAGTGCGACATTTAACCGAGTCGCCTAGAGCTTTTGGAGAACGACCCACTTATGTCATATCTACTATCTTACTTCAGACACTGGTATGTCAACGATTTTTTATCTCTCACCCTCTGGCCCTACCCTTACATATCCCTACTTAACCTTGCTTTACTTTTTACCTGGGTTACTTCCTGACCATACAGACTTTATATTTTTTTAAACAGACCTTAAAATCTTCCACACACACGCCGCAGGTTTGCTAGCTTTTTCTTCATATTCTTGGCTACTCACAGCACGTGCACTTTAGGCACTTTTTGACACAGAATGACCACCTGTACGAATTGCTGGGCACGCCAACACACCTCGCCACACCATTACCTATACTTTTGCGTGGGTGTTTATAATGATACTTCTGGTTCAATAGACATGATTCTTTACATCTCTTCTATGCATGCAAGAACAGATGGGTTTCAAATTGGGGTCCTTGGTTAAGGATCCCAGTAATACACCGGACGGTCGATGCACCAGGTGCACACTTACGTTTTGGACTGCATACGTGAATGGATGCTACACATTTACATTGTAAAACTATACATCACGTCAGATGTTCTACTGTACATATTTTGTATCTTTCCCAGCCCTGAGGAGTCACGTGAAAACTGTACCAACGCGACGAAACACGTGTCGGCTGGCTATGGAATGATTAAATATTCGGAAATCATGACAATTGTTTTTTATGTCTGATTACTCAAGCTGTCTTGGATACTGTATTACCATATGTATATTTTGTTCATTACTGTATATTGTACTCCTGGTGTGTGCATAGGCTTCTCTTTTATTTACATTGTTGCATGTCAGATTTCCTTGACATACAATTAATAGAGTGGTTAAGGGGTTTTTCCACTCGCCAGTTGCACCACACTTAAGAATTTTCACCACTAAACTTTCTGCGTGCACTTTTGGCAGAGCGCCTTTGAATTTACTGTGCTTCCCAAACCCTTTCTAGTCAGTTCATTTGCCTCTATTTAACTGTCTTGATATAAAACGACCAGCAGAGGTCAGTAAAACAAAAACACCAGAATAGCGTTCTGCTGAGACTTTCTTTTTTTCCCTGCTAACTGCCTCTATTTGATAGAACACGACCAGCAGAGGTCAGTAAAATACCAGAATCACTTTAGCATTCGCACGATTCCAGTCCATAGATATTGTCTTCCATGAGCACCCGTGGACAATACTACTTTTTTCAAATCTTGTATTTTCAGTGATAGAACCACTGAAGGCCCTGATTTTATATTAACAGAGCTTGGACTATACCATTTCTCACTGAAAGGCAATATTTCTCTCCATGTGTTTTCAAACCTGGCGTCTCATGCAGTTTCACGCTAACTTTCCTTCCATGTTAAAGAACAGTAGATGTTTCAGCACCCAGGCTAATGTGCTGCATAGCTAAATACATATAAGGTCCAAAAGGCGAGACCAATTGTATTGCAAATGCTTGTTTTGTAAGCAATTGCGGCACCCGTGCGGATTGCTTAAAAAAGACTTGAGGCCGACCCGATGGACCTGAAAAACTACTGGTCCATCTCTCTTCTCCCCTTCGCGGCCATAGTCACTGAGAGGCTCATAAACGATCAGCTGACCATCTTCATCGAAGAGAACTCCATCCTTGACGCCTCCCAGTCGGGATTCCGCAGTAACCACAGCACCGAAACCGCCCTCTTCACCGCCATGGACGACATCCGCTTGGGGTCCGGGTGGGGCGGAGCGCGGAGGCCAGTGAAAGGGGGGGAGAGAGGTCAGGGTGTTTGGAAGTGGAACAGAGCCGGAGGCCGCCAAATCCCTGCCAGGAGCCGCCACGCAAATATGTATCCATCCACAGAGGATTATTATATTAAGGATATATATTGGCATGGTGGCCTCTGGGGTTTGGCGGCCCTGTGCAGGTGCACAGCTTGCACATGCATAAGGCCGCGCCTGCTCCTAGATCTTTTGGCAGCCTTCGACACCGTCTCACTTTGCTCACTAGCAGCCAGACTCCATGACGCGGGGATACAAGGAGCCGCCCTTGACTGGATCCAATCTTTCCTCTCTGGCAGAACACAGAGGGTCCGAGCCCCACCCTTCCCCTACGAATCCACTGACATCAACTCTGGAGTACCCCAAGGATCATCGCTAAGCCCCACGCTTTTCAACATCTACATGGCCCCCCTCGCCAGACAGCTTGGGCTCAGCATAGTATCCTATGCCGATGACACTCCGCTCATTCTCTCACTCACGAAGAATCCAGAAATCACCAGACTGCTTCCAGGAAGGAATGAAGAACGTTGCATCATGGATGAAAGACAGCTGCTTGTAGCTCAACTCAGAGAAAACAGAGGTCCTCATCCTCGGACCCTGCACCTCCGCCTGGGACAACATCTGGTGTCTCTCCGCCCTCGGGAATCCACCCACCCCTACAGACCATGTACAAAACGTCGCCATCATTCTCGACTCCTCCCTCTCCATGAACCGCCAGATCAACGCCATCGCTTCTGCCAGTTTCCACTGCCTGCACGTCCTCCGCAAGACCTATAAATGGACCCCCCCACCCCCGACTGCAGAAGGACCTTCACCCACGCTTTGAAAACCAGCAGACTGGACTACGGCTATGCCCTCTACGCCGGATCAACAGAACTTTTCTACACAAACTCCAAACCATCCGGAACTCCGCAACCAGACTCGTCCTCTGGACGCAGCCCCACAAACACATCACCCAACACCTACAAGACCTTGACTGGCTCCCGGTCGAGAACAGGGTCACCTTCAAATTCCTCATGCACGCCTACAAATCCCTCAACATCGGACCCAAAAACCTCAACGAGAGTTTCCTTCCACATACCCAAGAGGAACCTCCGCTCCATCAACTTCATCTTGGCAGAGGTCCACCGCATCCGCAGAAACAGAGCGGGAGGGAGAGCCTTCTTCTACATTGTGGCCAAGACCTGGCATGAGCTCCCGGTGAACAT
The DNA here is from genome assembly GCF_964263255.1 of Lissotriton vulgaris. NCBI lineage: Eukaryota > Metazoa > Chordata > Amphibia > Caudata > Salamandridae > Lissotriton > Lissotriton vulgaris. The sequence goes on along the minus strand of NC_141693.1, from coordinate 1,890,068,333 downwards.
CCGATGCTCCCCTATCCTGCTAACTTTCAGGAAATAATTCAAGACATGGCTCTTTGTTTGATCCGGACCTGCACAAATCCCCCTAGCGCCTAGAGACCCTCTCGGGTGAGTAGCGCGCTTTATAAACCCCCTGATTGATTGATTGTGATAAGAGAACCCTGGCAAAGGAAAGCAAACCAAAACTGAAAACAGTGCTGTGCAAAGCAGATGGTAAGATACCATTCCATCACACTTAAAGCCACTGTGACATAGTACAACGACGACTGCAACTTACTGCCTCACGTTTTCACTTTCATGACCGATTGCCTGTTGTTTTGGGACAGCAGCTGACACTATTATTATTTAGATTATTTACAGTTTTGTTAATGTGCTAAATGCTTTTTTCCAGTCCCCTCAAAGTGCTAGATTACTGATGCCTCGTTAGCTGGTAGTAGTGAGAATGTTAAACATGTTTAGCAGCTTACATCAGAATTTTGCAATGGAGTTCCTTTTTTAGGTTTCGCCTAGGCAGCGCATGCGCTGTCTCGGCGAGAGATGCTTTAAACACTATAGTGGGGGAAAGCTCCACCCACTTTCCGGCCATAAATTTGATTGGTTACAATGAAAATCCTGCATGTCCATTGGTTGTTGCCGTCTTAGTCCCGCCTCCTGACTGCCATGTCGTCATTTTTCCTGTTCCAGGGCTATCAGCCCCTTTATTTGGAAAACAGTTTTGTTTCCCTGTCTCTCCCCATTCCCTCCCGCAGTCCCTCTGCCCAACACAACCCCCCCACCCACTCCCATGCCCGTCTTCTTGGACGCCCGTATTTATATTTACAATGCAATAGGACTTGCGTAAACACGAGTCCTATTGCATTTGTAAATGCTTGTTTTCTCATCTGATTGGCTGGCTGCATTCAGGCACTCTATTTTGCCTAACCTGTCCCTCTCGCATGCGTGAGATGCTAATACGGCACACTGGTCATTGGTGTGTGTGAAACTCAATATAGGCGGGTGGCGCGGTATTTAAAATCAGTTTTGTTTTGCTAAATGTTGCAGTGCTTCTTGCAATCAAGATCTCCGCCTTTGCGACGTCGACACACAGCTGGACCCAATGAATGTCAGCAGCCGTACATGCCGAGAACAGATGCATACTGGTAAGTAGCATATTCCATTCGAGGCATGTGGGCTGCTGAATTCATATCTTGTGCATAGACTGTATAGCAGTATCTCCTCTAGCGGTAGTCACCTGTACCAGCTGCAGCAGTCTGAAAAATGGTTTTAAAGACAGCCTGGCCTACCACAGCTTGCTGCTTTGATTGCACGTCTACACGATAGTGTTTAGTGAGTGTGTTTGGTAGACCATGTAGCTGCCTTACATATGTCTTCAAGGGGAATATTTCCTAGGAAAGCCATGGATGCCCCCATTTTACGCATAGAGTGTGCTTTTGGGCGAACTGTTAGAGTGCGTTTAGCTTTTTGATAGCATATTTGGATGTATTTAACTATCCATCTGACTATTCCGGATTTTGAAATGGGATTACCTTTATGTTGTGGTGAAAAAGCAACAAACAGTTGCTTTGTTTTCCTAAATGATTTAGTCCTGTCCACATAATATAGCAGAGCTCTCCTTACATCTAGTGTGTGTAGGGCTCTTTCAGCCACTGACTGTGGGTTTTGAAGGAAAACTGTATTATATGGATTGATTGATATGGAAAGTGGATATGACTTTTGGCATGAACTTAGGGTTAGTCCGAAGTACTACCTTATTTGAGAGTATTTCCATGAAAGGTTCTTGGATGGTTAGTGCCTGTAGCTCACTTACTCGCCTGAGGGAGGTAATGGCAATCAAAAATGCCACCTTCCATGATAGAAATTGTAATTCACATGAATGGAGTGGTTCGAAAGGAGGTCCCATAAGTCTGGTAAGTACTATATTTAAGTTCCAGGCTGGTGAAGGTGGGGGGCTTTGGAGGGATTATCCTTTTAAGACCTTCCATAAAAGCTTTGATTGGGGGTACTCTAAACAGGGACAGGTGTTGTCTGTTCTGGAGATATGTTGCTATAGCAGCAAGATGTAGCCTTATAGAAGAGTATGCTAGATTGCATCTTTGAAGGTGCAAGAGGTAACAGATAATGTTTTGGATAGAAGCATCTAACGGATTGATTTGGTTATTGTTGCAGTAAATTACAAATTTTTTCCATTTAGCTGCATAGCATGCTCTAGTAGTTGGCCGTCTTGTCTCCTTGATAATGTTCATGCAATCAGGAGGTAAGTAAGTTAAGGTAACCAAACTTTAAGAGGAGCCAGATCGCTAGGTTCATCTGATTGGGATCTGGGTGCCTGATGTCTCCATGGTTCTGAGTTAAGAGATGGGGCGAGAGGCGCAGTCTTTGGTGGGGAACTACTGAAAGTTCCAGGAACGTTGTGTACCATGGCTGTCTTGCCCATGTGGGAGCAACCAGGATCATTGTGAGTGACTGCTGATGTAGTTTGCGTGCCACCAGCGGAATTAGTGGAGCTGGTGGAAAAGCGTACGCAAATCTGCCTGACCAGTTCATCCATATTGCATTGCCCTGTGACAACGGATGTGGGAACCTGGCGGCAAAGTACTGGCATTTTGAGATTTCGTTTGTGGCAAACAGATCTATCTCTGGATGCCCCCATTTTTGAAAGAATGGTTGGAGAACTTGAGGGTGAATCTCCCATTCGTGTAGCTGTTGACTGTCTGCTTAACAGATCCGCTACTTGATTGTCTTTTTTTGGCAGGTGCTCTGCTACGAGAAAAAGGTTTCTTGGAATTGCCCACATCCATATGTTTTGTGCTAAGTGGGACAGTTGTGGAGAGTGTGTCCCTCCTTGTTTCTGAATACAGTACATGGCTGTCATGTTGTCCGTCCAGATCAACACAGCCTTGTTGCACAGGTATTTCTGGAATGCTTTTAGTGCCAGAAATATTGCTAGCAACTCTAGTTGGTTGATATGCAGTCTCCTTTGTTTGATTGTCCAAAGCCCTTGGACTGTGTATTGAAGTAGATGGGCTCCCCAACCTGTCAGTGATGCATCCACTGTTAGTACTACATGTGGAACCGGCTCTTGGAACAGTCGCCCTTTGGAAAGGTTTTGTGGGTTCCACCACTGCAGAGAGTTGTAAGCGCGACTGACTACAAACACTAGGTCTTTTAGTTGTCCCCGAGCTTAGTTCCACTGCAGTGCTAGGCATTCCTGTAGTGGATGCATTTGAAGTCGGGCATGGGGGACAATGAATAAACAGAAGGCCATCATGCCTATGAGCTGCATGAATACTCGAGCTGGCAAAGAGTGTTGTGGCTGAAATTTCTGGATGAGAGTCTGCATGTTGGCTATCCTTGCTTGATTTGGATACGCTTTTGCTACAGAGGTATTTATTGTACCCCCCAGATATAGTTGCATGTGGGAGGGCTGTGGATGTGATTTTGGGTAGTTCATGGAAAAACCCAGGCTGCATAGCAGCTGGAGTGTCTGAGACGTATGGCTTGCACACTGCGCGTACGAGTTTGCCTTTATGAGCCAATCGTCCAGGTATGGAAACACGTGGATGTGTTGCCTTCTGAGGTGTGCAGCTACTGAGGTCCAATATTGGTCTGAGGGACCCGTCCTTTTTGGGAATAAGGAAGTATAGTGAGTATACTCCTGTTCCCTGGTGTTGAAAAAGGACTGGTTCTATGGCTCCCTTTTCTAGCATGGATTTGACCTCTTGTAGCAGGGTGATGTGTTCTTTGGACATAGGACGGTGTTTGGGCGGTATGTTGGGTGGAGTAGAAGTGAGTTCCACAGCAATAACCATACTGGATGATTTGTCTGTGGTAATTGCATTCCAGACTGGTAGGAACTGTTTGACTCTGCCTCGGACTGTTGGATGGTCTGGAGGGAGTGTGATGAAGTCACTGTTTGGCGGCAGTGGAGGCTCTGGTGTTATTGCCGCCACATCCTCTGCCTTTATTATTATTGCCCCTGTAACCTCCCCTGTTGGAGCCTTTATTAAAGGAGCTTTGGGTGTTGCTTTTGTATGCAGAGGAAGTCTTAAGTGTTGCCTCGTGCGGTGCCTCTGTAGGAGGACCGACTAAAGAAACCTCTATGTTGTTGAAACTGCAGCACGCCCATAGATTTTGCAGTTTCAGTATCTTTCTTCATTTTGTCTAAAATGGCATCTACTGCAGGACCAAACAAGAAGTCTTAATTAACTGGTTGGTTGGGGATGGTGGATTGCACCTCATTCTTAAAACCAGAGATGCGTAGCCACGCGTGTCTGCGTAGTAACACGCTAGTGTTAATTGACCTGGCTGCTGTGTCGGCTGCGTCAAGTGCACATTTAATGGAAGCATTCGTTATAAATTTGCCTTCCTGTATGAGGTCGCTAGCCTGAGCTTTGAAAGGTTTTGGCAGGTGTTGCAGTAAACCTTCAAGCTGGTCGTAGTGCGCTCTATCATAGCGAGCTAGGAGAGCCTGTGTGTTTGCGATCCTCCATGAATTAGCAGCCTGTGAGGTCACTCTTTTGCCTGAGGCTTCCAATATTTTGGACTCTTTGTCAGGAGGTGGAGTGTCTCCTGTTGTTTGCGAGTTGGCCCTTTTGCTACTACCAGTGAGTCTAGAGGCAACTGGGATTTAATGTAAGTAGGGTCTGTAGGGGCCGCCTTATATTTCTTCTCAATCCTGGGATTGAGCACCCGTGCCCTGGCTGAATCTTTGAATATGTCTGGCGCGTGTTTTAGTACCCCTTTTAGCATAGGAAGTGTCCTGACATTTTTCTCGGAGGTTGGAAAAGTGTCAAATAGAAAATCTTCTATTGAGTCAGTGTGCATGTCGTCCTTGTGGTATTTTGATGCACTATCTAACAGTTGATTAAAAACAATGGTGTCGCCGGTAGCCAATGGCTTTGTAGGGTATGGGGGATGTCAGGGATGGGTTGTGTATCATATGGATCATTCTGATCATCCCATGTGTCATCCTGAGCCTGTGGATCCTCTGGGTCATTAAAATCTTCCTGAGGATCTTGCCCCATCATTGTAGTCTGGGTGTGTAGGAGAGTAGGGCACAAAAGCCATATTAGGATAGAAAGGAGGAGGAGTAAAAGGCCTAGAGGGAGATGTCCCGAAATCCTTTTTCTTCGGTGGTACAGGGCAAGTAGTGTCTGTGTCCAATGGTCTCTTTTTCCGGTAATAGATGGTAACTTTGCCGGTTTCAGGGTTTATATACAGTTTTGATTGTTCCTCCGATTCTGGGTCAGGATGGAAGAGTTCCTCCTCCACTGTCCGTGGCTGTGGCGCCGATGTTTTTGGCTTACTGACTTGCTTGTATGTATGTATGTATAGATATATTTATATAGCGCAATAACGGTCACCCAACGGGTATCCTGGCGCTCAGACTTAGATGATACAGACCTTTTGGCTCGAGGGCCTCCGGTTCTGGAGTCTTTTTCGGCTCGACTGTCGGTTTGGGGTCGGTAACCTTTTTTGGTTTGACGTCTTTTATTGGTTTTGCAGTCTTTTTTGGTTCAGCGACTTTGTTTAGGTCGACTACCTGTTTCGGATCGATCCTCTTTTTGTGCTCGACGCCTTTTTTTAGGGTCAGTGTTTTTGGTCGAGTCAATGACTTTTTTCGGTTCAACTGGCTTTAGCTTATTTGCACTCTTTTTAGGATCGGGTACTGTTTTCGGATCGACGACCTGTTTAGGTTCGAGGCTTTTCTTTGGATAGATAGCTTTTGACTCAATAACCTTTTTGGGTTGGACGACCTTCCTTGGTTCGACCACCTTCTTCGGTTAGACGCCATTTGGTTGGTTGACCTTCTTTTGCGCGACAGCCTTCTTCGGTTCGACGACTTTTGCCTCAAGGGCCTTTTTTGGCTCGACGACCTTTGATTCGACAACAATTCGTCCAACATTTTGGGTTGGACGACCTTCTTGGTGGGAATGTTACTTGGTCCTGGGCTCTCGGAAGGCTTTGTTTTGGTCTTCGGAGCCAAGCCGGAAGGCGGGGCTTCTGAACGGGTTTTTCAATCTCAGCTAAGGCCTTTAGGCGATGCTTCGACCGGAGCCTTCGGTTTCGGGATGAGCGGTGTTGGTGGCTGTGCTCACTGTTTGCCCCGGCGGGATCTGGTCATCGGAGTCCGACTGGTCCCCAACGGTGACGATTTCTAGATCCAAGTCCGCCGCTTCTGGGAGGTCGTGTTAATCGTTGAAGATGTGGTCTGGTTCTGGTCGCTCCATCTCTTGCCTAGCGGCCCGTCGAATCCGGATGGTCTTCTTCGAACAAAATTGGGGCACACGCTGTGCAATTTTCTTCGTTGTGCTCTGGTGATAAGCACTTGTTGCATACTATATGCTTGTCAGTATGCGGGAATTTGGAGTGGCACTGTGGCCACTTTTTGAAAAGGCTCCTTTCCATCGACAGCAGGCCACGTGGCGTCGAAAGGCCCAACGGCCCGCGTCGACGACCGGATCAAGATGGAAAGGTTGGTCGAGTCAAGAAGTACCGAATGAGAACAATACCGTCGGTCAAAGGCCTTTAAAGTAGTTTAGTTTCGGTTTCTGAAGTTGGAGTAAAGGAATAACATCCGAACCCAATGGCGGAAAAAAACAATCTGAGGATGGAGAAGTTGCCCATGCGCACTGTAGTCCAGGGGAGGAGTCACCTATCTTGTGATACTTCGAAGACTCTTCCAGGACAACAAAGTGCAATCATCCAGACCCAACACTAGGCGGCGATCTATGCACAAGATATGAATTCAGCAGCCCACATGCCTCGAACAGTGGTGGTTTATGGAGCTCAACTGCAGTGCCCAGAGAGCGCTGCAGCTAGAAGCTGAGCGAGCCTCCTCACCGGCACAGTGGCGAGCCAGACAGTCTGTCAGACAGCCCGTGTACGGAGCTGCTCACATGGCCGACCTGCCCGGAATGTGTGGACTGTCTCACATGGATCCAGTCACCACAGCAGGTAAGTAATTTGGCACATTAGGGTTCGTGTGCAGGGCACAGAGGCTGCTCCGTCGCTGGGGATCTGAGTAAGTCCACTGTGCCCATCGTCAATGAATCGATTTTGTTCTAACATCGTAGTTTCAATTTCGCATTTATGTGGAATCACATAAAAACGTGTCTTGAGGTTGTGATGCTAAAATAGCAATGGAACCAGAAAGTGGAAAGAGAAAAAAAAACACAAATCCGCATGGCTTAACAGGGGCCTTTTCAATGCTTGTATTATATTGATAATGTCAGTTGCTTGTTTCACTTGATAACAGTTCTTGTCTGTTAAGGGAGACTGATTTTAGCTCTAGCCCTGTTTGGATGTGACCAATCAGACCTGAATTATGCCTTTGTGTACTGGGTGAATTATATTCAAATCTGGGAAGACCGGTTCGACTTAAATGCAATTTTCACCAAAAACTTGCAATGTTGCATCTGACGCAGGGATGCCGAAAAGCAAGGGTTGTAAAGGCTTCCAGGATTAGGTGCACAAGTTTCACCATTTAATTAAAGGACACCGACTTCTTTAATATTTTTCGTTTGTGAAACGTGCGACAGGGGTCTCCCAAGCATACATTTACCAGCAGGGTAGAGGGAAAAATTCAGCCATGCCACGTCTTCGGCAACTAATATGTCAAACTGTGACAAAGGTTATGGTACCGTCTATGAAACATTCGTCTATGTGTTACCGTTAGGTTCCGTGTACGGATAGGGCGCTCTTTGCAGGACTGATGTATGGCGCAGCTTACTTCACGCCTGTCACTAAAGCCAAATGCAACCACAAATGGCTACGTACTTGGGGAGATACTGGTGCACTTTCTTATCTTGATGAGGCCAGGTGTCTCTAATTTGAAAAAAATGGTCCCATAAAGACAAGAGATCGAGGCTTGTAAGTACAGGTTTGTTTGTGTGTGTGTGTGTGTGTGCGTGTGTGTGTGTTTTCATATCCAACAATGGTGCAGACTTGGGAAGAGACACGGGTGGCGCACCTTTCCCCACCCAGACTCAGGCTAAGGGGATGTGCTATTAACAGGCGTCAGACGCAGTCACATTTTACTTCACCACCAGTTATCATATCTGCAGTGTTTGCTGTCGAGTCCTCCCAAGCGGGCATTCACACGGTGCTTTTTATTACCTCTGCTTCCAGGGGCGGCTGGTGACATTTGACAGTGGTGGGGCGTAAGCTAATTTGCATATTGCACCGCAGCAAGCGAGCGTAGCAAGCGAGCCCGAACCTCTTTAAGGGGGTTACAATGCGGTCGTTACAACAACCGCGTTGTTACATCGCAATACATTACAATGCAAGTAGTTACATTGACTTGCTGTAGGGGGTGCGCTAACCTAATGAATAGTATAATTTACTATTCCAAAACCTTCCCTACTGTTACGCAGACTGGAGTTGGAATAGTAAATTATACTATTCCTAAGTCCAGTACGCCCCCTACAGCAAGTCGATGTAACTACTTGCGTTGTAATGTACTGCGATGTAGCAACGCGGTCGTTGTAACGACTGTGTTGTAATTGCATTGAAAAAGCATTTGTGATGTAAGATGCTATATTTACTGGAAGCTGCTTCCCAAGTCATAGAAATAATTATGTCAGTTATCTGTCAGCAATGCTAGTGGTAAGAATGACAAACTATCTTATTGTCATCAATACTACTAACTTTGTTCTCGTTTAGTGAAAACCTTCCTGGAAATATTTTTGCCTACGTTCATGGTGGACTGGTCCAAGAATTCCATCTGTAGCTCAATGATATGAAGGACCTAGTCGACCCTTTATAATCATGGCCCCATGTCTAACAAGAGTTGGCAAAGCCAATAGGCCTTGGCAATCTGGTGCAATGTTTAATTTTGTTTTATTTACAAGCATATGCCTCAAAATAAAAAGGGAAAAAAGAAAATATGCTGCCTCCTAAATATTGCTCTTTATGCTTGACATAAAAAATCGCATTTTAAAAAACATTCACAGATGCAGCTGCTTTACCACTGATGATTTTTAAGCAACAAGCCATTCCCGTTGTACCTACCCGAGGAAGTCTGGAGACTCATGCTTACTTTTTCAAAGTAAATGAGTCCATGACACTCAGTCGGGAGTGTCAAAGCGGAGCAGCATAACAAAGACAGTATTACATGGTCACTACCTGTGGCTGGTTACTGCCCTGACACCAGTTTTTTTAAAAAGCCTTATTTTAACACTAGGAGCAGTTCAGTTTGTGGTATGTGCTATAGAAATGATCCTTCCAACCACCACCACTACTACAATTACTACTGGGTTGCAAATCGAAGGACCACGTGCATGAAAGAGCAGGGATGCATTCGCTTCTCACATCTGATATAAGATAACTAGAAAGCTCTGGTTGGTGTTTTTGTCTCTGGTGTCCTTCAGAAGCAAAAATACAGTTGGATGATGTAATGCTCATTAAACTTCCTTTGCTAAAGCCCCATAATGGTCTCTGTTTGGGTCACATCTCCAAAAGAAACACGGTTGGGAGGTTTCATTTCTTTTTGAGACTACATGAGGTCCCAACCAGACCCTTTGGTGTGTCAGAACCCCATAGAGGGTTGAGTATGAAATAAGAGAGATGATGAATTGGCTTTTTTATGGTGTGGTGCAGCGCCTATACACACCAGACAATGATGTCAGAAGCAAATGTAGTTGGAGCACGCACCATCAAACCACGCAGCATAGGAATGCAGAGGCTTTCAGCCCAAAGCCAGGGTGGGAGGTAGGAAGCCCAGAACAATCAGATATGACAGAAAGAGTGACGTATCCCAGCCTCACTAAGGAAGACAGCAGCAAGTAGAGATTTAAGCAGTGCAGAGGGATAAAAGTTAACAGAATCCCTGTGCTTGAGAGAGCGGTGGCTGCGTAAAGCATTAAAAAGTGAGCACAGCAATCACATCAAACATTATACAATATTTGATGCAACCTCGCTGCCACCACCCAGGCCCTCATCTTTCGACCTCTCGAGTACTGCAAGTCACTGTATGTAGGAATAGTAAAACAGATCTGAGGCGCAAGATGACCACAATGCAGAGGCCATTTTAGTGCACAGTACATTGTAAGTACATTTAAAAATAATGTCGATGTTGCCTTGTTTTTTAAGCAGCATGGCCGTGCTTTAAATGCAGCCCCCAAAAATTTTCAGCCACTTTAAAATAAATGTATGCAAAGGGAACTTTCTTTTTTAAACATTTTATTTGAGGGGCTAACTACCTTCATTGACATTGTGGATTATATCAAGCCAAACTCATTTTTAGTTACCTGGAAAGGCACTAAGCAAACCACACCTTTCAAAAGAAGTTTACATTTGATCCACACACACATGTTGGCACTGACAACACCAGCTCTTATTACGATTTTTAACTCCGACCTCAGAGGTAATTTGCAAATCAAGTTAAATAAAAAAAATATATAATGTCATACATGAGGTCACGTTGAGAGTGCAAAACCTTAATAATGGCAGCTGCTTTCCCCCTGGGATAAAATCGACTTGAAGCCAGGCCTAAAATCTAAAACACACAACATCAGATTGCTTATAAACTGCAAAAAACACATATTTACTCCACCCCAGATGGGACTCGAAAACTGCAACAACAAAAAAATTCTCCACCCCAGATGGGACTCGAACCCACAATCCCTGGCTTAAGAGGCCAGTGCCTTATCCATTAGGCCACTGGGTCTGCTTACAGCACACTCCAACTGGGGCGGTTTAAGGCAGAATCCATTCATCTACACGTACTTCCTCCTCGAACTGAATGTTCTACACACTCGTCTCGATGAAACAAGAATATACAAAGTAGCTATTGGGGTTACTTCTCCGAGGGCCCTGTCAGGGCGAGGGGACATTCTGGAAAACTGGTGCAGTGTCAGACACGTAAACTCGTAGGAAAAGGCACTAATTGGGTAAACTAGCAATTTGACACTAGTAACTCGTGAAAGGGGGGTGTTCTCTACAAAGTATCAGTTTCACATTTGTATCCTACGTGAGAGCTGGACTTCGAGCAAGGGACAGCATCACGCACGCATTTACCACGACCTTCGGGGCAGATGAAGGAGCATTGTAAACTAGCACTGTTCATGGGGTTTCTGCACCAGCTCAGTGTCCCACCTGTAATCTACGTGGAAGGAGGCATTTTGCGCACACTAGTAGTTCCACTCCTGTTACTCTGGCGAGAGGGCAAGTCTTTGAAACTCGCATTGTTTAAGACCAGTAACCCGTGAGAAAGGGGACTTCTCTGTAAACTAGCCATTTCACACCAGGAAATCAGCGCCAGGATTGGCTGGGGGGGCACCATGACTGCTCGCCCAGTCGCCATGTGCAACCCTGGGGGCTGCGGCCCGCCCCCTGGTCCTCTCTCTACGAGGAAATTGCCAGGGAATCAATCTGCGCATGCGCGGGCATGTTTGTGCCCAAAAATCCACTTGCGCAGCTGCAGCAGGCCCATCCTCCCCCCCCCCTACCTCCCCCCCCCCCCCCCCCCACTCCGGAAAAGTCGGGTGTCTCCCGGATTCCCGCCGGCAGGTAGCGAGCGCGATTATTTCAATATTTGTTGTATTTGTATTTTCATGACGACGCGGTGGGTCCATGGGGCTTAGTGGGGCTACGCCCCTACGCCCCAATGGACGCACCGCGCCTGTCTGCTTCCCGCCCACAGGTCGAGCCTGAGGGGAACTGGGTGTCACTTTTTCTCTGAACAAGAAAAAAACTGTCAAATAAAAGTATTCTGCTTTCACAGCTAATGATTGTGGGCATTTTATAATTCGTTCTGCAGTGATTTATCTGTAGCCTTTAACTTAGAATTGTGTTTGTGTGAAAATAGTACTTGTTAATGTTTGGTATTTAACGAGTTCGTAAGAAAGGCTGAGTTGACCGTGCCGGGTTCTGAACCCCTGCCGACCTGTAGGTCACATTTAGTGATGGGCCATGAACCCTACGAGTTTGTTTGAAATATGCATGCTGTCTTCCGTGGCAAGATCTCACGTGCACGTGGCACCCAGCACCAGGGTCGGATTGGGATCACAATTCGGCCCGGGCACTGACGAAAAAAGTGGCCCACATTCAAGAGGCGTGGCCCATATTTAAGGGGCGTGGCCCACATTCAAGGGGCGTGCCCTTTCATGAAACACCATTTGCACAGACAAGGAATGAAAGTGGGAGGATACTGTTCTTGCACACAACACAGGGCCAAGGTGACAATGGCCTACATGCTGAGCAACTAAGAAAAATAGCAAGGCCCCTTTTTGTCACAAAATTATTCCAGCCCTCCAGCACAGTAGCACCTGAAAAGCAGCGAAGCCCCTGCTATTACTAACCTACTCAGCCCTCCCTAGACCTTCAGCTCAGGAGCACATGAACAGAGGTAAGGCCCCTGCAATTAATAAATTAATCAACCCTGCAGGCCTTGGGAAAATGTCCTGGCAGGGTAGCACAAAACACAGCTTTCTGGGTCATCCAAGGTAGCCAGGTAGCCAGGGGGGAGGCTGAGGTGAAGCTGGTGCATGGGAAGTGCCTTCCCAGTGTGTTCTGGCAGTTTGAGTATTTACCATTTACTGTAGTATTACCCTTGTACCTGTGTATGGTACCCTTTTGTAACTTGCACAAGTCACTTTTCTCTTGTAACACACTGTTTGCTAGCTCTCACTTTTGTTTGCTTTAGATACTTGCACAAGTGCCACCATTGCCTACGTAACGTTTGTTCTTGTGCTGGAGTGTCTGCCATAAATTGAAGTATTATACCTCTACTTTTATTTTGTACGCTTTTGTAAACCTGCACCATATCTCTTTTTCCTCCTGTAATGTATCGTTTGCTCCTCTTGTATTTTGGTTGCTCACTATTGTCACTTTTGATTCATGTAACTTAACGTTTGCTTTTGTAATTTGTCCACTTATAATTTTCTCCTCATGTATTATTGCTGTTCCTAGTGTGAAGCGCTCTGACACCTTCGGGTAAAGTCCGCGCTATATAAAATCGCATAAATAAATAAATAAAACAAAAAAATTCCAAACATCACCAGGCCCCCACAGCAAGACCCATTCTTCCTCGTCCACTACGCCCTGAATGTGAAGGGCTGTGGGAGAGGTGTTAAGACTAACACCGTTTCTGGGCTGCATGGGCGCCAGGGGGCCGAGGTGCAAATTGCTCAAAGGCCTGAGAAACACCTGGCCCCCAGGGAGGCCGATTATTGCAAACAATCACCCCTCCCCAGCCCAGCCTCAGCTTGATTGCTTGGCAGGGTAGGTGTGAAGGAGAGCCCACAGCTGACAATCGCTGTCTGGCCGCACAGCGAGGCTGCTTTCATTTTCTCAGTCTCTGTGCACTCTGTGGGCCGGTTTTTTTTCTCCCCTTTCCTAGTCCACTCTCTGTGGACTGGACAGGGGAGAAAAAAAACGGCCCACAGAGGGCACTGAGGCACCGGCCCTTCGGCCCATTCCCGAATGCCCGCCTTGCCAATCCGCCCCTGCCCAGCACAAGATTCATACACCTGTTCTATTCTAGCAGCACAGTGATGGACTGGAAAGAAGCCATGTCCCATCTTTATGCTAATTAGCACTTTTACTTTTTTTAGTTGTGGGTGTAAATCTTTTAGGACTAGTGACACTTGTCTGGATGAGGGTGTGTGCGAAGGGACACAGCTTTGTGTTTGTCATGGTATCTAAGGGGAGGCTTGTAAGCCCAAGAACTGCAACTAAGAATCTTGTCCTACAAACGTATCTTTGTAATTAAGGACGTGGCAGGCTCAGCAAAACTATGCACCCCGAGAGGTAAGCACAGGACACGGGGATCTTATGTAAGTAAAGTGCGCTTCCTCAAAATGGAGAGTGGGACGGAGGCGGGTTGCCGGGAGAGGCCGGCTCCCTATTCTGGGGCCTGCTTCTAGGTGGGGGCTCTGTGCTGGGGAACACCCACCCTGTGGGACTGGCTGCTGCAGGCTCAGCAGAACTCTGCACCCCGAGAGGTAAGCACAGGACACAGGGGTCTTATGTAAATAAGGGTGTCTAAAGCGCCTACCAGACCGGAGGGGCATCGAGGCACTGTATAGACATTATACAAGAATAGCGTAGTGCTCACTGCACCCCGAGAGGTAAGCACAGGGCCAAAGGCATTATGTACGGGTTGTAAGCGCTAACCACACCTGAGGGGCATCGAGGCACTGTGTAGAATTGTAAAAGAATAAGGGGAGCACCGAATGCTCGTAGATCTTACGCAAGAGGGTCTCCAGCACTAACTAGATCCGAGGGGCATTGCGGCGCTGTACAGAGATTGTACAGTTATAATCAAGCGCCTATGGCCGGAGTGCATATTGAACTCAGACATACAGGAAGAGGTAGAATTATTATGGCAGCAACTGCCCCACCCCTTTCCGTTTGTCTCCCTCACACTTTTTGTTTTGGGTTCTATTTCCCAGCCTCAATTTCTCTTACATCCCCTGCTCTGTCCCTCCCTTTTTTCTCCCTCGCCCTTAAAACCAGCATTAAAAATGCAATAGGTCTCACCTTTGATTAAGTTAAAGCCATTTGCTTTGCTCTCCAATACCATTAGCAAAGCAAATGGCTTTAACTTAATCAAAGGCGAGACCTATTGCATTTTCAATGCTTGTTTTAAGCACAATCGCAATACTAACCAGGACACTTTTTTGCTAATGAGTATAAGCACACTCTAACATTAGACACCTTTGTTTAACGCCCAGAGTTTGCACTGCTAGTCTCAACCTTCGCTGTGAACAGCTTAGGACTCTTAAACATACTTTATTGTGCGGCAGTGTCTGTGTCATGATTTATTAATTGCATAGCTTGCAAGACTGTGATTCATGCAGTCAGCATGAATGATACAGAATATCGTGAGCTGATGTAAAAGAGTAAACAGTAAGAAAAAAGAAGGGAGAAACAGAGTGAGAGAGCAAGAGAAAGATAGATTGATTACAATATGAAGGAGAATGTGAAAAAGTATTTACCTGCCTTTTTTTGCTCGATTCGGCTCGTGCCAAACCCTTCCCTCTGTGCCAGGGCCGGACTGGCCATAGTGGGCACCGGCCGTTTCCCCGGTAGGCTGCAGGGCCGGTTTCTGTTCCCAGTCCGACCCTCAATCAATCAATCATTCATTTGTAAAGTGCACTACATACCCGCGAGGGTCTCAAGGCGCTGGGCGGGGGCGCTACTGATCGAACAGCCAGGTCTTGAGTATCCTCATGAAGGTCAGCAGGTCTTGGGTCTGTCGTAGGCTCAGTGGGAGGGCGTTTCATGTCTTGGCAGCGAGGTGGGAGAAGGATCTCCCACCGGTGGTTGTTCTTCGGATGCGCAGGACGGTGGCGAGTGAGAGGTCAGCGGAGCGTAGCTGGCGGTTGGGGATGTAGAAGGAGAGCGTCTGTTGAGGTAGGCTGGGCCGGTCTTGTGGAGTGCCTTGTGTGCGTGGGTGAGGAGCTCGAAGGATATCCTCTTGTTGACGGGGAGCCAATGAAGGCTTCTCAGGTGGTGGGTGATGTGGCCATGGCGTGGTACGCAGAGTATCAGTCGTGCCGAGGCGTTTTGGATGCCTTCTAGTAGTTTGATGAGCTTTGTCGGGGGCTCCTGCGTAGAGGGCGTTTCCGTAGTCGAGTCTGCTGCTGACGAGGGCCTGGGTGACTGTCTTTCTTGTATCTGTTGGGATCCATCTGTAGATCTTGCGGAGAATACAGAGGGTGTTGAAGCAGGAGGAGGAGATGGCGTTGACTTGCTTGGTCATTGAGAGCGTTGAGTCGATTCCCAGGTTGCCTGCGTGGTCGGTGGGTGTCGGGCTTGCCCCCAGTGCCCTCGGCCACCAGGAGTCGTCCCAGGCTGAAGGGTTGGGGCAGAGGATGAGGACCTCCGTCTTGTCCGAGTTCAGCTTCAGACGGCTGGTCTTCTACCAGTCGGCGACGGCCTTCATTCCATCGTAGAGGTTGGCTTTGGCGGTGATGGGGTCCTTGGTTAGGGAGAGGATCAGCTGAGTGCCGTCAGCGTTGGAGAGTATGTTGAGGTCGGGCTACGTGTGCGAGCGGGGCCATGTAAATGTTGAACTGCGTCGGGCTGAGGGAGGATCCCTGGGGTACGCCCTACTATGGGCCTCCCATTGCTCGCCGTTTCACACAGATTAAAGGGCAGAAGGTATGCGCCTAGGAAAGAAATCTAGTGCAGCAGGTTCAGCGGTCTCGGTTGACCACATGAGCAAGTTTGTGAAAAACGTTATATTTAAGGTACCTAAATGTACAGAATTGAAGATGTCTGCATGCCAACGCTGTGGTGTGATACATAACGAGTCATAACTAAGAACTGCAGTGGCCACCCTGCAAGAAAAGTCACATTTGTAAAGGGAACACGTGACCCCATTGAGGCTGTATTGTACTGCGATGTGAGGAAACTGCCAGTCAACCTCCATCCATCATATATAAATTAAAAAAGAGTACACATGTGCAGCAGTGGCCATGTTTACATTTGAAGTGAACTGCATGATCTGCAAGGAGACCTAAAGCCAGTGTAATCTCTGTGCCGAACTTTGAACCAGTTATTCCAATTATTAGGGTACATGCAACTGTGGGGCGGTCCTACAAAAGGCCGGGCACAGTTTGTCTAAAGGCCGCCTTCGAAAAACAAGCATTGGTAATGCATTGGTTTTGTGTAACAAAAGTAAACAAATAGAAAAAAATGGCGGCCGGATGCTTTTTTTTTCTATACGTTTACTTTTGTTACAGTGGTGGCACTTGCGCTTTAGCTTTTAACATCTTAAACTTCTTCAAACGTAAAGAATTAGAAAATCATTTTAAAAAATGTCTTTACTTTTGAAGCAGCTTGAGATGTTAAAAGCTGAAGCGTGGGTGCCATGATTGTAACAATGTTGATAAATAGAAGGAAAAAAACATGCAACAACAAAAGAAAGGCAAGGCTACTATGGTGTCAGCTGAGGCAGGCAGCCCTGTTTACATAAACAAAGTAAGAGTTTTGGGAGTGTGTCCTGTCTGCAGTAGCATGGAAGGAAAAAGTCATTCAACTAAATAGTGCTGAGAGGCTGTAAGTAAACCTTACCTAATAACACATGTAACAGGAGTGTCCTCATGGGAAGTGACAAGAAGAGCAAAGGCGGCACTAAGGAGGAACTACTAAGCCTATTTACCAATGAAAAACCACCATTTACAAATGAGAATGACAGGAGCCAATTAAAACATGTGCGGAAAGTCGGTGGCGCTTCATGGCCATATCCTGAATACAGCATGTCTTGAAGAGACAGCGCAAGCGCTGCCTAGACCTAAACAAGCATTTACAATGCAATAGGTCTCGCAGCATTCAAGTTAGAGCTTTTGACATTATTTTTTGACAACGTTTTGCTACAATTAAAAGGTAATGTGTAATAAGTATCTTTAGTTGTCTGTTAGTTAATCTTCTTGTAAGTATCTGTTTTATATTATTAAGTAATAAGGCTTATATAGTTATATAACGTCTAAATATTTTGAGCATTCACAAGTAAGACGATTGTTTTAGGAAGTAAAGTTGTAAGCATTGTTTTGGAAAACATTTGTATTTATTGTCAAAGTTTACGATATAAATGGAATGAAAACATACAATTTTGTAAATGTCATGACATTGTTGTAAAAGCAATAAAATTCAAAAGACGGATGGTAAAGGAAATGCATGGCCACCGTGCGAAAATCTTATAAATTGTTATAAAAAAAAAAAGTGTTATAAATGGGTGTGTGTTACTTCTCAATGCCAATGAAGAGGGCAAAGGTGAGCCTTGGCCAGAGAACAGTTTCGTTTCCTAAAAGCAGTGTGTGGGTTTTCAGTATAGAAAACGAAACATTACTTATACATAAGAAAGAATCTACATTTAAATATTTCTTAACAGCATAAGCAAAATTGTGCGTTTAATGAACCGGCTTTATAGCATGGCTATATGCAAAAAGATGTGTACGATAATATTAACACTTGTTGATTAACTACACTGTATGTCGTTACATTTTCTGTTCTATTGTATCCTTGTGTCTTTGTTTTCTACTTGTGCCGCTATTTAATGCATGTATGTATGTTCTCTACTTGTGCCTGTCTTCACTGCTTGTACATGTGTTATGTGCTTCAACAGGTGATCCCTATATCTCTCTTTCTTGCTGCTTGTACCTCAGCTGTGTAGTACTCCTTGCTTACTCTTTGTTCATTGGATGTACCTTTGTCACCTGCTTATGCTTCTATTCTATGCTTGTATTTCTGTTTTTTACCACAAATTTCTCCAAAAATGAGCCTCCTGAGGCTAACCAAGCAATGTTTTGTGAAAGATCGCGCTCCTCAAATGTGGGCTACTCTTTTGGGGCTTCCCAGGCCTATTTTTGGTACCAATCCGACCCTGACCACAACTATAAACTAAGAAAAATCCCCCAAAACAAAAAAGAATCAACACAGGCTTGTAAACTCAAATTATCAAGCAGTTATCACAAGAGGGAAGGCTGATTACTATCCGGACAGTGAACAATGTAAACTCACCCCCACGTAAACAACGAGTGACATCATAAGATCACAAACGGAAAGAACCAGGCCCGCCAGACACAGTCAGGCATTCAAGATCACGGATCAGAGTCCAGTTTTTCTCATTTAATAAATCGTGTGACCTTGGACAATTACGTATCGATGGTGCGTCTGACTCCCTAAATCTGTACAGGAGTGGTGGGTCATTCAAATACCTGGGAATTTATATTATGGTTATCTTTGACAGATGAAGGTAATAAGCATGCGTATGTATATTATGTTATCTTTGACTGAGGAAGGTAATGAGCAAGCAACGTATTCGGTGATGCGTGTAAAGGATCAAAGAAATAAACTACCTTACTTTGACACCTCCCTCGATTAGGGAAACCTTTGAAAATGAGCCTCCTTTGAGCGACCTCTGGTTCTTCGTCCACCTCGTCGTTCTGTCAGGAGGACACAGGTGGAGGGACCGAGTATAGTGACCTCAGTCCCGGAGTGCAGGGCTCGCGCCACTCCAGTTGTGCCCTCATGACACTGCCTGAGGGCGACCTCAAGGTGCGCGTGGAAACACTGCGTAGACACTGCGGACTCGGAAGCGCGGGTGGGAGAAGTTTGTGTGCACCGACGTTGGCTCTGATTCTGCCCCTCTCTCCTAGGACTCGTGCACCGGCTGGACGGGTCAGCTGTGCCATCATTTCCCACCGCCCGGAGCGCCGAAGGCTCGGCAGGAATTTCCACGCACAGCCTACATTGGGGGTGCCGTCCTCGTGCACGGCGCACGTCATCTGCGTGGGAGTCGCGAGTTTCCGAAGCCTACCTACCTTCTTCCCCAGCGCCCTCTCGCTTCGGCTTTACTCTATTTCAGTTTCCTCACAACTGCCTCAGAGCCGCGCAGCGAGCACAGTAGGTGGTTTCCCAAGGAATGTGTTGTGAATTGTAGCAAGGCCGTGGTGGGACTGTAGAAGAGCTGGTCTGTTCACCCGCCCACACTCAATGAAAAAACTTACCGTGGGGCGGGACTTCCGGCTTCGGAAGCCCGCGCACGCGCCCACGGAGAGAAGCCGCGCCCACGGAGAGAAGCAGTGCTGGTGACGCGGGGCTCCCATGCCCTAGAGAGAGCCCCGCGGTGGCTGCTGAAGTCTGGAGTGGCGTTAAGTGGGCGGGCACTCGGTGCACGTGTGTGTGTGTGTGTGTGTGTGTATGCGACGGCGGGGGTGGGTTCACTGTATGTGTGGGTGCGTGCGTGCATGGGCGCTCGTGTGTGTGTGTGTGTCTCTGTTTATGCGCATGCGTGTGTGGTGTTGGTGCTTCCCAGGAGACAGCAGCTGAGCGCATTCGCAAGTGCGTGGCCCGCTCGAATCGCCTCCTTGAAGAGGCAATGCGCGCGGCCAGGTGCTGTCTCCTGGGAAGCAGACCCAGTGACAAAAGATCTCTGGCGGACACAGCGCTAACCCGCTGTTACGCCACAAGACCTAAAAAACAGGGAGGCTGGAAACTAAAGTGAGTGCTATGTGGATTATGCTAACCTGATGATTTTGTTACGGGGGCCGACATTGCAGCACTGCTGCAAAACCGGCCCCCACCCCTCCAGCCTCCAGTGGAAATGCCTGATGTCCAGTACAGCCAATCCGGCCTTGACTTGGGTGCAACTTGGGCAGGTTATCACATGCACCTATTTTTTTTCCACAGATAGCCAGCACTACAGAGACAGGAAGATAGGGCATGCATAAAAGGTAGTGCATCTCCATGAAACAGTCTCCAACTTAGAACCTTTTTTTATTTTTCCAAATCTCCACATATAACACGTGTGCTGAACTGTACAACACACATACAATGTGTGGAAGGAATGTTTCAAATTTTGTCTAGGCAGAGAATTTTGTACTGGAAGGATATGCTTCTAGTAAAAATCCTATCCTATACAGCATGCACACACTTCTGCACCATGGTGAGAAGGTTGTGCATGGCTCTAGGCAACCTGTTTGTGCTCCAATGTAAGATGTATGAACTGCAGCAGGTATTTTTCAATAAACAGCACTCTGCATTGCTTTCTTCCGATTACACAACGCAGCACAGCAACTCTGGTTGCTGCACTGTGTTTGACTAAATAATAAATCTGCCTCTTATGTGTATGCCTGGCCTTTCAGCAATTAAGTTAAAAACAATCTTTGCATAATTTCTCTCTCCTTACTCCACCTCAACTCTACTACCTTCGACCCTCTCTTTTAACCTATCAATCTCTACTTCTCTATGAATCTTCATCCTTTCTTTGTCTCAGTTCTATCATTTTCACCTTGGTCTTCCTCACCCCTTTCTCGATATACTTCACTCAACTTCATCTCTCTCTACCATGACCTTGCCTCTCTATCTCACTCTGTGCCTACATCTATATCTATCACTCTTGATCCCCTTTCCCTACCTCAACTCCTTCTCTCTACCTCATTCCTCTCTCCGATCTTACTGCACTGTTTCCATCTGATCTTTCAGCATCTCTTAATAATGTACTTCAGTTTACACACAACATCATCTCTATCTTTACCTCATCTCTCTCCCCCTCTCTCAATGCCTCTGCTAACTTGCCTATTTCTCATCTCAGGACTTTTTCTAACTCATCACCCCTCACTTTTCTCTCTCAGTTCTTGCTCTACCTTTTATCTATCTGCCTATGTCACCTCTTTCTACCCTAGCGAACTCTCACAACCGACCTTCGCAATTTACTTCACCATTATTTCAGTACCTCACTTTGCCACCTCTGCTTTCTTTCATATTACCTCAGGTCCCATTCCTTCACCTCTCTAAATATGGAAACCCTTTCTGGGTAGCACTATTTCTCCACCTCCAGCCCTTCTATCCTCAGTCATCAACTCCTATTTCTCTTTTATGCTCTGTCCCTCTCACAAATGCATCTCTTTCTCTGGACCTACTTCCCCATTTCAATTAACCCCCTCAACTATCTCTCTCAACCTGTTTCTGAATTGCTTTCCTTACCTCACCATATCTGCATTCTTTCAATCTCACAACTATCTATTAACGTCACCTGTCTTTCTTTATTTCATGGATGCCTTTCAACTTCCTCTTTTCGCTCTATACCACATTTCTCTTTCTACCCTTCAGCCTCCATCTACTTTTCTCTCTTGCCCACTTGTCTCTGCACCTGACCTGGACTTCTATATCTCTTCTTATTTTACTCTCTCTCCACCATGCATCTCTTTGTTTTTCCTCAAGTCTCTCTATTTACATCAAAATCTTGTTTCCTTTACCGCTTATTCACTCCTTTTTAGATTTCACCTTGTGAAATCTATTGTATTTAATATAAATCTTAAAAGGGGCTTACATTCCGCCTCTTTGCTTTCCAAGCTTTTCATTGGTTCCTGTGTTTGCCACTTACTTTTCCTCCATTTCTATTGGCTGTAGCATACGGTTTCCTGCACTTACCAATGCTTGTTCCTCGTGCTTCTCTTATCGGTTTCCCATCGCAAAAGTAATGCTTCCATCCCATGTATCTGGAACTATTTTCTTTGCCATCGACCTATCATTCCCCTTCCTCCATCGCTCTTGCATTAGTTTTCCTTTCTCCAACTTCTATTTCTTTTGTTCTCACCCTGGCTGCAGCATTACAAGCGTGTATGCTGGCTCAGTGTTTATTTTTCTTTAATTTATTATTACACAAGGCTTGGAACGCATGGAGCCCTGAGTGCTGCTCTCCGCAAAGCCTCAGTCATTTTTAGGTTGAGCCTAGAGCAGCGCAAGCCCTGCTTGCTCGACTTTTAGTAAGGGGGTTTTCAAAGTGCTACCCACAAGCTTTTGCTGGCCTCAAGCTTGCGTGCACACTCGCGTGCAGTCGCACCTGCCTTTCTAATCTCTCCCTCCGGGTGGCCATTACTTCCACTTTCGCGGCCGTGCCCGCAGCCGCCATCTGCCTTTCTGATCTTTTAAAAGAGGGCTCGGTCTACTAACTATGCGCAACTTGAAAGGACTAGTTTATTAAAAACTAAGTCGAAACACCTGGGTTTCTATTCTTAGATGTGGACTCTATTAAGTTGAATGATGAGACCCACTCTTACCACTACCACCCCCCATCTCCTTCTCTGCTGTAACACCAGATGTATTGATGAATTGCACGTGCAGTACAGCATATTCTGCATTATTTTATGCATATGTAGGACGACTGCTTTATTTCATAGCCGATTTCTTCAGAAGACTTATTAACCTCATTCTTTGCCAACCTTCATGTACACTTTGCTGGTTTTGTCAGCGCATTTTCCTATCGATCTTCTAAAGGCTACCTTGGTACTTGACATTTTCCCCCAGATTTGTTCGGCCGTGACCTGCAGCACATTGTTTGCACAATAGTCTGTAAAACAGTGCCTCCTATACTCACAGGTTGGGCATCGGTGGACGTTTGACCTTTAAGTTGACACTGGGGACTATAACCTGGCTAACTTAAAATGTATCATGTAACTTGATTTTTGACTTATGCCGGAATATGATTGACCCAGCTAAATACTTGTGTGGTAAACTCGGTTTCAAGCCATATCAGATACTAATGTATCCTTTGTATAGCACGTCTTATTTTTTACTCAGATGTTTTACTTTTATTGACTGTCTTGAACCTGTGATTGTAAGGATTTGCTCTTATTGGCCACAAGTAGCTTTAGCAGTGTCTGTCAGTAAGAAATGGTTGACGTATTTGCAGATGACACCATAGATTTCTTCCTTGCTAGGTACCTGCTTTAAAATACAAATTATTGTGAACGCTGAACCCTAAACCTATGCTGGAGAAACGGACGCGCGTGGCCATTTGCAAATGTCTATTGATCAGCAAGTTTGGTTACTGCCTGTGGCATACATTTTTTAAAAAGAGGGCTCGGTCTACTAACTATGCGCAACTTTCTTGGACTAGTTTATTAAGAACCATGTCGAAACACCTGGTTTCTATTCTTAGATGTGGACTCATTCTATTAAGTTGTATGATGAGACCCACTCTTTCCCACTTTTCCACTGTCCTTCTCTGCTGCAAAACCAGGTGTATTGACACCAATCGCCCTGAAATTTTTTTAATTAAATGCAATATAATTTCAAGCACATTAAATATAAGTAGACACCACACATAGTGCTTAGTAATTTACTAGATTCAAAGGACCCAAAGAAATGTGTAATGTAACTGGCTCTCACGTAAAGCGCTCCAATACTGTCGAGCCCACACTATATACAACGGCAAAAAAAGGCAGTGAGTGCTATAATAAATACATTACAAGAACCCCTAACAAGGTGGGCAAGTCACTGGGGCGGGCAGGGCAGACAAAAAAAAATAAATGGGACCCAGAGGTACATTTTAGCTAGGGAACTAAAAATACTTGCCAGCTAATCTCGGCTCGACCACTTCATCTAAATATGCTGAAAATAAACACTATTCTAAAGCTGGACGGGACCTAAAGCAGAGTGATATTTCCCTGGGAAGTCCTTTGCCTTGCTATCAGAATCATTGCCAACCAACCCAGAAGTGAAAACTGTGGAACCAGGAGACATGTTTTTCAACCCACTCCTCCAACTGGGCCTACCGGTGTGCTCTTGGGCAATCACTTTTTGAATTTATTATCTCCAGGCATATAATGCTGCCATCTGGAGGAGTTGTGGACAATGCTCTTAGTTTAACAGCGCCCTCTGGCTCACCATGCTTTGACCGGTGTGAATCTTGCTCATCAGCAAATCCGCACCCTGAAAGCTCCGGGGCCGCACGATGTGCTGCATTGCTAAATCCTTATGTATGTATGTATGTGTGTTCTTATATAGCGCTCGATGTACCCTTGGGCATCTCGGCGCTTGCCTTGGGAACCCGTCCTGTTTTTCCCTGTGAGATCACCCATGCTGGGCATCCCCAAGGTGAAAGCCAGGCATCCCGCACCAGGGGGGGCGTTGTGGAGATTAAGCAAGCTTGTTGCCCAGAGCTGCATAGTGGGACTCGTGCTTAGAGTGGGCACAGAAGCGAGAATTATCGAGTCCGTGGACAATTGGGTTCAGGACCCTGCCGCGTCGGGAATCGAACCCTGGTCCCGGGTCTGACCTCAGCTTCAGGGTATGCCTCCTCTAACCAGTGAGCCACACTTCTCCACTTCTTATAAGGTCTCAAAGGCGAGACCTATTGCATTGCAAATGCTCGTTTCACCATCTTGCCACTTCCGCACCCTCATACTATGTCGGTGACCTGTGACGATTTCCAAGCCGCAGGAAACCATCTTTCTTCAAAAATCTAGGGTTTAAGAGCAGATGGGTTACAATTAATGTGGCTACATTGAATATCACACATGGACATGCAAGGTTGTTCATGCTGTTCAATGGGTATTCGTGTGAGCTTTTCTAAACTGTCTTGTTTAATTTGCGAGTCTTGGCAACAAAACCATTAGTGGTATTCATATGCGTGGTAATGTAATTAAGTTACTCAAGTAATAAAAGTCAAGAAACAAGTTTGTTATTTGATAACTTTACAAGCTGCAATTCTAAATGGCACTATTTTCCACTAGATGGCACTAAAACCTACGATCAAAGTATGTTTTATTAGTGACAAAATTTAGTCTGGTGTTTTTTTAGTCCTGCCTTAAACTAATGTGTGCTCTTTTCGTAAGGGAGCTTTTTAAAACAATTTTTCTCAGATGTTGCAATCGAGTGATTTTTATGAATAACAAAATTAAACAAATTCTATCATATCAATTTGAAGCTCTTTAATATTGAGATTTTAGAGAGCCATTTATGGGTCAAACCCCGCTACATTTTTGCCACCCGAGGCCCACTTCGTTCTATAATACTCCATATTGTTTCCCCCGCCTCATTCTGTAATTTCTCTACCACGCACAATTTATTAATTCATTTCCGAAACCTCCAGCCCATCCTCAACTCAGTGACGCACCCCTCCTTTGTTAAAGATACTCCACACTTTTGAAAAGGCTGCAGCCTGAGCTGAAGTCACTTGGCCATCTCATTTTGCGGTCATGCTGCACTGTTTCCTGTTCCATTTTTTGGAGAGTGCAGAGAGCGAAGGACTGCTATTGAAGTATTTCAAAAAGTGAGCCCTGCAAGTGCTTATCTACAACACAGTCTCTGTTACAGGCTGGCTGGTGTCTTAAATAGCTGAAAAGATGGTGATGCGCTATTTTACCACCTTAGACAGTGGAAAGTGATTGTGTATCACAGGAAGTGAAGAGGCTTGTGCTGCTGCTTTCGAATGGAAATGCAGCAACAATTATTGACATATGAAGTAAACAACAGAAAATAACAATATCATACAGAAAACAACATAACAAAACAATTGAAACCTAACAGGCATAACGCAAAGAAACAACCAAAGCCCAACACAATACAACTGCAGTAGAACACAACTTCACATGGTAGCACAAAAATCAACAAATCAATTCAACACCATTAACAAAATGCCACTTAACACACAAGCATTAACATTCTGGAGATACATTACCTTCTCCATAAACCTGCTTTCATAATATGGCGATAAAAGGTGTTACACCAAGCACTGCCTTAACTTACCACCATGGGCTTGAAATTGCACCAGTCAAAAATATTTGGAGATCCAGCCACCGAGCTCTACATGGAGTGCATAGTGTAAGCTCTGCTTTGACCTACATTGTATGGCTTCTATACTAGGAACTCCATGACCAGCCATCAAAGACCCAGCATCAGTGCAACACCTGCTGCAGTATAGACCTCAGCAACACTATAGATCCCAGAAGTTCTACAGACCCCAGGAGTGGTGCAGACCTTAGCAGCGGTGCAGATCCCAGTAGTGCTCCCGATCTGAGCAGCTCAACAGACACTGGCAGTGCTGCAGGCCCCAGCAGCGGCGCAGATCTCAGCAGTGCTGCAGACCTCAAATGTGGTGCACTTCCTCGAAGTGGTGCCCATCCCCAGTAGTGGCACAGAAAGCAATTATGCTCATTATCCGGTCTCTGCGAAAGAGCTGCTCAATATTCTGATGCGCTCTATAGCCAAATGCAAATACAACAGTTGATGGACAGAATGCAGAACAATGTCATACCAAAGCATCAACGACACCAGAACGTGCAGAAAGAGCCCGGCTGTCTACCACCAGAGACTCTCCGATATGCTGCTCACTGTTAATATATGATTGATATCAAAATAATACAGAGAAACTCTTAGATACTCTTCATGGCAAATACTCACATAACATGAACAAATGAAAGAGAATTAAGAAGTGAGGGATCAAAAAGGATAGTCTAGTTACCTGCAAAGCCGCGGGCCCATCTCCAGTCTAGAAGAAAAACAAAACAAATCTATAAAAACAAATAGAAAATGCATTAATATGGATCTACAATCAGTGTCTAAACTTAAAAAGGCAAATTTTAGGAAAGGGAAAGGGGCGTGCAGCTCCCCTCCACTAAAGAAATCATTTTTTTAAAATCGGCAGCCCAAGGGGAAGCCACCGGAAGCCCGCCCCCTTTCTGAACCATTCTGGACAACTTGTTGAGAGCGGAAATCCCCTTGGCTTCTGAGGGTCCTTGGGGAGCCAACAACCCCTCTTGCCACCTCCAGTAAGCCCCAAGAAGCAAGATTTTTGAGAGGTCAACCGACTCCCCGACCCCTTTCACCACCACTCTGCTAACAGGCCTCCTGGCGAATTATTGGTTGGGGGATGAAGTTCCCTTGGATGCTAAGGGTCCTTGGGGTATGACGAACCCCTCCTGTTACCTCCTGGAAGTCATGAAGGAGGGGCTGCATGCCCCCCTCACAGGCCATATACGGCCCCAGGGACCACCACTTTCCCAGGGCCATGCCTTGCACAAGAAAGGAGGAGGGCCGCATGCCCCCCACCCCTGGAGCCATATATGACAATGGGGACTGTTCCCCTCTCCTCCCGCGGGGCCAGCTCCTGCTATGTCCCAGGGTGCTGAGCCCCAGAATGCATTGGTTTGCTTTTGCTTGGCGGGAGCTCCATTCAAGCAAAATCAAACTCTCCTCTTCCAGCAGGCAGGAGCTGTCAAAGTGCTCCTGCTTGCTGGAAGTGGAGTTTTCATCTTTTTCTCTGCCTGCAGATATGTGGGTAGGGAAAGTGATGAAATTATTGTTCTCACAGGCAGGGAGCTGCGTTTCCACCAGCTTCCTATGTGCGAGAGCAAAGCCGGCTTCCGCAGGAGGCGGTGAACCAACTGGGACCACCCAGGCCTTGAGGCTCGCCTCGCCATCCCCAACATGCAGACTGGATGCCCTGGGTGCAACCAGGGCACCCAGTGATACATGGCCGGCCCTGGGGCATAGGGTCCCGGGGGCCGAAAAAGGCCTAGGGATGGGAACCGCTCCCCTCCTCATTGATTTGTGACCAAGCCCCAGGAGATGGGGTCCCCTGGGGCCAAAATAAACCCAGGGAAGGTGGGCTTCGCAACCCCCTCCACCATTCAAATGTGGCCCGGCCCCAGGGGATGGTGTCCTGGGGTCGAAATATGGCCCTGGGAGGGTGCCGCCTCCCCATTTTCATTAGTAGTATGCAGTGGTTTTCTCGTCTTTTCCTTGGAGAGCTTAACAATTGCCCATGAGCGCATTTCCAGCCTATGTTGATGACACCTTATTTATGCAGAGGAACACGAGGGTATCGCAACCAAACAAAGAATCATTTACTACGTTTAGTTAAGAAGAAGAAGAATCCCTGTTTGGTGGAGTTTTACCTCTTTGTAGTCTCGTCGACTTCTCTTGACGAGGATTCACTTTATAACAGCTTTGTGGATGAAGACGCTTGAGAAACAATCACATTGACAAAATCACAGGCACAGAAGGTCACTGGAAACGTTACATCATGGTCCTTTATGGAGTTGTAGTGCAGAATATGCACAAGACCTTTACCCAACGAGGTAAGACTTACTAATTAACTAGATGAAATCACCCCAATTGGGTAGACGTTTTTGGCAAAACTGGGGATTCTTGAGAAAAATGAGGTTCCATTCAGGCCCTGGCGCACATTTCACAGATATTAAATCTCAACAGGAATTACTTACAAATATAAACATAGCAAGTGCCCCAGAGGAAGCTCCACTTCAGTAAAGCACAAACAAGCCTAACTTCTTGGGCTTGGTGAGAGAAAAGCAAGTGGGCTTCCTCTCTTATTTCACGATGAAAAACAATCTGAAATCCTTAATGGAGGTGACAGCATGGTTGATCTATTGGAGCGCAATTTGATCTGGGTGACTGTGACGAGTGATTTC
Source organism: Lissotriton vulgaris (assembly GCF_964263255.1). NCBI lineage: Eukaryota > Metazoa > Chordata > Amphibia > Caudata > Salamandridae > Lissotriton > Lissotriton vulgaris. Next base: position 1,890,039,666 of record NC_141693.1, on the reverse strand, counting down.
TTTGTCATCATCTTCTGGTGAGAGTAGAGACCTTGATTCTCCCTTTTAAATACCCCTTTAAGTACGCAAATGCCCAAAATGCATAGCACCACCCACAGACATATGATGGAGCGAGGTGTGCCTAGGCCAAAGACTTCCTTCAACAAAGGACTCTTTAAAATTCAGCTGATACAACGGAAAGCGAAAGCTAAAATGATGAGGTGATGCTCATCCACCCCATAATTGTCCAATCAGAATCTGAGTTCATATTGACAGTTACTTTTTAGATAGATAAAGTTAGTGAAATTGTGTATAAAAACCCCTGATTTTAATTAAGAATAATCTCTCCTTTCGATTTCCTCCTGAGATGCTGTTGGACTGCTGATTTTCCTGTGATGTAAGATTTTTCTTGAATAAATGCTTATTTCTTTGAGTGAGAACTGAGGCTTAGATGAGGGTATTAGTTAGGGAAGTTAGGAGAAAATTAATTTTGGGAACTATGTGTCTTTTGCTAAAACTTGTACTCTGAAATCTAAATAATAATGTCTATTTTCTGAGTCTTTAAATTAAATGAAAATGACTATTTGAAATAAAACTTTTCTTTTTAAAGTTACTTTGAATAAAGTAATAAATAAACAAATAAAAATCGTCAGACATGCTAAACTTTGATTTTAATAAAAATTAGATAAATGGAGAATTAAGCTGGACTTGTATTTTCCTACGCCTAATTTTCTTACTAGCAGATTTGTCGACCATAATGGTGGTGTGTCTGAATAAAATGTCTTGTTGATAAAACCATGGTAAAACTTAATTTAAACTGCAGGTGTAAATAATATAAATATTCAGTTTTTGATTTAGACACTCCGCCATGATACAGCAGCTCTCCTCTGAATTTCACCGATCCATGAAGTAGGATGTAAGTGTTTTGTGAGAAACTCCCAGTGTTATGGGCCCCACTGATGAGTAGATGTATGATTTGGTACTTCAGGGAAAGTTATATGGTTTTAGGAAATATTTCCGGAGTAGCGCTGCATCAGTTATTTAGTTTGGTAGCAGAGCATTGGTTGCTATAGAATTAGCTAGGATTATGTATAGAGTTATATAAGGATTTTTATGTAAAGAATTATGACTAAAATCTGTAGAGTTCGTATTATGTTATATGTAGTCCTGAAAAGGCTTCCGATAGTGTAGGAAGATGGTGCCTCTGTCTGCAGGCAGAGGAAGTGTGGCAAGTGGAGTCGCACAGTGCATTAGTCTGTTTCAAAGGGTAGTATCGTCGTATACTACAGTGGTATCGTCGTATATCACAAGTGGTGTTGTCGCACATCACAAGTTTAGGGACCTTAGGTGTGAAAGGATAAATGTTCAGCGAGGGCAGTTTATGAAATTTTAGCTTTCAAGTACAGGGATCATTGCATATTCTGTTTTAAAACTTACTGCTGGGAGAGTAGTAGGACTTAACCCGAGCTTGAAAGAAGGGTAAAGTAGAAGGATGTGCTACTTTACTAACGATAGAGAAATTCTGTGGTAGGTTAGAAGTAAGCACTGCCTACTAGAAATACAGAATCATTGTATGAATGAATAGATTTCCGTGTGAATGTGTATAAATGAAATAGCAATATGCGTTCTTGTGAAACTCTGGGTTAGACTCTAAGGAGCATTGAGGTCTCTGTATGTGTCTTATTCCTAGAGAAACGAGTTTGTTATTGCCTGACAGAAGGGTAAGGTAGAGGGTTGTGCTACTTTATCGGCGAGTCTAAGATCCTGTGGAGGCAGGCGCTGTCTGCTGGAAATACAGGATACTTGTGCGATTGAAAATCTATCACTTTGTTTTACCGAAACAGACAAATGGAATTGTTTTGTGTAAGTTACTAACTGATTCAGTTGTATATCTTGTAAGTATGGCTTCTCAATAAACCTTGTAAAGGAGGGGTCAGTCGGCGCTGCAGAAGCCGGAGCGCTAGTGACGTCAAAAGTGTCGCGCAGGGATTGGTCCTCGTGACCAAGACAGAGCAAGGCCTGATTGGTGCATCACGAAAAGCAACAAAACTATTTGTTAAGCACTAAGGAGACGTATCTTGTTCTAATTGGTACGCAAGTGTAAACCGCGCTGTGATAGGTTGGTGTTACGGAACAGCAATAGAGAAGTACGCGATCTTTTGAAAGACAGGGAATTTACAGAAAAATGGATTACTATTACGAAGAGGAGAAGAAGAACCCTTCATGGTTTAAGAAATTGAAAAATGTGTTTGTGAAGGATAAGGCGATAGTAACAAGAGAGGGAAAATTACTTCCTCCGCCGAAAACGCCTGCTTCCTATATGTTGTCAAAATATGGTTACCATACATGTGTTTAGTTAGAGAATTGGGCAAGGTATACCAGAAATGATGGTGCGTTAGCTTTTCCAGAGGTTGGATCTTTTAATTTGGCAGTTTTACGAAATTTGAGAGAAAGGATGATGAAGCTTGAGCCAAGACCTAGGCCAACTCAATTTGAAGCTCTAGTTGAATGGGAAGAAGAGATGCATGAAATGGAACGAGAAAGGTCAGAAAGACATATCAGACCAAGAAGTAGACTACGTGGATTATGGGGAGAAACACATGCGAGTAGAATGCGCAGATGGAGAAATGCTGACATGTGTGATTGCATGTATCCAGTTAGATTAGTGGATGAATATGAAGGGTGGAAATGTACAGAGAAGAAGAAAAATGTGGAAAAAGGTTATGGTGATAGTGAATCAGAGGATGCTGTACTGGAAGAAATATTAAATAGGAGACCGCCACCATATCAACCAGGTTCTTTGTGGACTACGCCTAATGCCCCACCGGTAGAAGACAGAATCAATGAAACCCCAAAGTAATTTTCAAATTTGAGAGATATACCAGAAAGAGTAGAAGTGAGATATAACCCAAACACCTCAATGACAGAAACAAGACTTACTGGTACTCCCAAACAGAATGATGAAAGAGGAAATGTGAACAGAGTAGAAAAACGAGTTGAGGAACAAACTAGTACTGCTGAGTGTATACGATCTACAAATGAATTGACAGAAAAGATACAAGAGCTTACTAAAAATATAGAAACAGTAACAGTCCCAGTAACGATAGGACCTGTAATCCCAGTGTTTGAAAACCAAAGAATAAAAGAGCCAAGTTTAACAATCCCATTGCAGCAAAGTTTGCAAAATGTAAAAGAAAATATTTATCCAGACTTGTCAGAAATCAGACGAGCAACGAATGTAAATCCGCCTGACTTAACTTTTAATCAAAGTTTACCATATAAATATGCAACCGGAGCAGAATCAGATTATAGGAAAGAGTATTGGAAAAATAGATTTAACACAGACTCTTATAGGACCGTCGGAACACGAACTAAGTGATTGGATTAAAACTTTGAAATTAAAAGAGAATGAACCCAAGATATTAGATGTCGCTAGATTAAAAGTCGATATGGAAGAATTAATTATTGGAACCATTGGAACGGATGGATTAAAAGCTTATCAAGATGATGAACTGATGTTCATGTATAAAAGTATTACTTGGAAGACAAAATCTATACATGATCAACAGAAGACATATAGAGTAGACTTTTCAGAAAAAGACATTGAAAATATGAATACAGCTGGAAGAATAACTCAAATAAAAGAATTAATTGTGCTGCTAAGAAAATGGGGAGATGTGAATAAGTGGAGAGTGAAATGGGCAAAGAAGAAAAAGAAGAGGCTAGTGATAAGTCTACATTAGCGTTCCCAGTCAGAGAAAAGGAAACAGCAGTAAATGAATTTCCTATGAGAGAAATACGAGGAGGAGGATATGTGCATGTTCCTTGGAGTAGACAGGATATACTATCATTTACAAATTATTTCCCCAGATTAAGAGAGAAACCAGTAGAATGGTATTGACAGGTAGACAGATTTGTAAACGTTTCAAAAGTATTATGGGTTGATCTGGATGGATTATTTGACATAGTTGTACCAGCGGATTTGTGGATTGAGTGTAAAATATCTGTAAATTGGCCAAAAGAAGAATATCCGCGAGACAAAGTAACAGGTGCTCCGTCACCTGAAGTAATGCGCAAGTATGAACAAGTAATAGTATTTGTGAAAAATAAAATTCCACCAAAAGAAACTGATTGGGTTAAAATAGACAGAACTACACAGGAACCGAAAGAATCTGTACATGCATTTTATGAAAGACTGTTGTTGGTATTTAAATAATACAGTGGATATGAGGAACTGAGCGAAAAAGACATGAGTCATTTTATATATAGACTAGCAGCCCGTCCCGACGTTGTCCGGGTATGAATTGCTGCCAGCCAGTAGTACACGGTTTTGTAGGATTTCGTTTTGATAGCATTTCTTATCTGTGACAGGCCTGTAAAACGCTCCGATTCACAGTGCACTGCTGATGCACTTAAGAGTGCGCGTTCAGTAGTGTGTGAACTCGAGTTTCCCTACTTTATTTTTCCTTGCAATATTATATAGCGCGAACTCGATAACATGGCATGAGCACAATTTACATTACAGAAGAACACATTCATTTGTGGTAGGCACGGGGAGAAAAAGCGATTTGCCTGGAATCACAGGATGTTGAGCTGATACCGAGATTCGAACGTAGCTCCCCAGCTCTAAAGTTCGCAATTCTAGAACTTGTGGCGGGAGGTGTGTCTAAAAGTGTATGTCGGTGCTGGCCATCAATGAGAGAGACCTGTGCATTTTTCAAATGGGTGGTGAAAAAACAGGAGTATGTTGCTGGAGATGTGGGCCGTCGTGCCACCAATGTGCTTACCGGGGGAGGGTAAACATCCATTATTTCGCAACTTTCTTTCCGCATACTATCACTCCGCATACTTTCATTACGAAAGTACCATGGCTCCGCAATGCCATTATAACGCATGGCATTACATTTTATATGCTTTTACCACGCATACATTTACAACAAAATTCGTTGTAAATGCAGGAATGGTAAAAGCATGTTTTTTCCCAATGTTTGGATAAGGTAAGTATGGGTATAGGGGTATATGTTTTGGGGTACTGAGGTATATGTTTTGGGGTGTTTGGGTATTTTAAGGGTTCAGATATAGTTTTGGGTTATGGGGTACACGGGTAGTTTTAGGGTTTAGGGATAGGTATGGGTTTGGGTTTTGGGGTATAAGGGTATTTTTAGGGTGCAGGGGTAGGTTTGGGTTTTGGGGTACAGGGGTATTTTAAGGGTTCAGGGCTAGGTTTGGGTTTTGGGGTACAGGGGTATTTTTAGGGTTCAGGGCTAGGTTTGGGTTTTGGGGTACAGGGGTATTTTAGGGTTCAGGGGTAGGTTTGGGTTTTGGGGTACAGGGGTATTTTTAGGGTTCAGGGGTAGGTTTGGGTTATGGGGTACAGGGGTATTTTAAAGGTTCAGGGCTAGGTTTGGTTTTTGGGGTACGGGGGTATTTTAGGGTTCATGGGTAGGTTTGGCTTTTGGGGTACAGGGGTATTTTTAGGGTTCAGGGGTAGGTGTGGGTTTTGAGGTACAGGGGTATTTATAGGGTTCAGGGCTAGGTTTGGGTTTTGGGGTACAGGGGTATTTTTAGGGTTTAGGGATAGGTTTGGGTTTTGGGGTACAGGGTATATTTATAGGGTTAAGATGGGTTAGTGTTTAAGGGTGTTGGGGTATTTTAAGGAATAAGGGTGGGTTATGATTATGGGGAGCAGGGTGGGATTAGCACACGATATGAGACATGGCATGAAGGGCAGAACGTACCACACGCCCCCAGCGTTTGTCACACCCCCAGCACACGCCCACAGCACAACGCAGACACGCCCACTAGGGACTACTTTGCTGGCATGGTTCTTTTACCTTTTAAATGTATATGGTGGGCGTCTGCATAGCCTATGTCCTTCTGCTGCAACTGCCCTTTCCAACGCTGTATTGGGTGTTGTGATTGGTGCTGTGGTTCCTGAGATTACCCGCCTCAAAGGTTTGAGCTCTCTCTTTATTATATTAGTATGGATTTGTGTATGGATTAAGACCGGAAATTGGAGATATGATTAGACATAGTATGATAGGATGGCAATCGAGTACTGTAGATGGTGTTTTAAGAAAAGCCAAATATTGTAGTGAAGAAATTGATGTCAAGCAAAAGAAGTTAAAAGAGAAAGCCATGTGGGCACAAGTGAAAGTAGCTGAACACCAAGAAGCACAATTGGAGTAGCACAATTGGAGAATAAAAATACAGATAGTCAAGGAAAATTTAAAGGAAATTTCAACAAAACGAAATTGATAGGGAATATAGAAGAGCTTAAGAAAAAACTCCCTTGTCATAATTGCGGCAGAATAGGACATTGGAGAAAAGAGTAAGTATGCACCAAGAGTTAATTCCGAAAATACATCATTGAATCCACAGGTGCAGCATGAGGTAATTCAACATCAACCACAACAGCAGCAGATAGTTACTCAACAGAGTCATGTGTCACACATGCAACTTCCACACAGTGTAAATCAACAGAGATACAGTGCAGAGACAGGATTCAGCGGAGGCGAGCAGGTAAACAGATCGCCTAGAGTGAATGTGATTGGTTACAAGAGGAAGGTAGGAGTCATTCGGATGAAAGTTTCTGACGGTGCCTGAGAGAGGGAGAAGAGTGCGTGCTTGGAGCCACTCTTGAGGTAGATCAGTCTGGTCCATTTGTAAACGGAAAGGTGAATGATGTAGAAATAGCTTTCCTAGTGGACACTGGTGCTACCCGTTCTACTGTTAGATCAGTGGAAGTTCAAAATCTTCCTCTCTCGGGAGACTATCCCGGTTGTAAAAAAAAATTGGCTCTTCGTTCCGTCTCGAGCTCACGTGCAGCGAGGAGGTGCAGCTTCAGAGCACAGGAACAAGAGGATGTCTTCCGGTCTTGCGTCCCTTTTTATCCATCTTCAGGGCGGGCGTAAACCCGCCCCTGCCTGCCCCGAGGGCGTGGCCAGCTGCGTCAGTGTCTAGGCCAGCCCACTCCAGGGCGGGAAAGAGCGCGCCCCGGCTACGCCGCTTCGGGCATACCAGCCGAGACGCGCCTCCCGCCCAAAATGGCTTCCCGGGGGGATCGAGGTACTCTGCCATACGTTCGGGGGGACCGAGTGGTCGCCCCTTTCCATATGGCTGAGATACCCGCCACCCCCTCTCAACACAATCCCCAAAAGGAGGGAAACCGGAAACAGTTCTTGAAGTTTTTGGAAGAGGGAGGGAGTGACCCTCCCCGGCCGTATTTATTAAAACAAAATTAAACGTTAAACAGTTCATATTAATGTACAATTTCATAACCACATTGCGATGTTTGGCTAACCTTAACAGATTCTCTAATACAGAGGTTCTCCTAGCCGAACTACCAACCTGCAAAACATTTTCTTGAAATAATGAAATTGTACATCCTAACGTTTAAGGGCCAACGGCAAGGTCGTAACCGGTGTCAAGATCCCTAACCAGAAATACCCCCCCCACTTGGGAGGGGCGACAGCACTGAGGCGTACCCCACGTGCAACTACCAATTTCCCTTGACTTGTCGGGGGCCCCAATAAACTCGACGCCACTTAAAGGTCGTTCGAGGACTCGTGTGAGTATCTAGAAGGTAGCGTAGACCTCCCCCCAAACCCCACACAACTTACCACATCTGCCGTCGCAGACGTCACTGGCCCCGGGAAATTCCCCAGGAGGGGGCTGTAACCCCTCCTACACAGGAAGGGGCCTTGACCGCCTTTCCTTTCCTTCCGGCGGCCTCTCCTTAGACAGGACCGCCTCCCCGTTGAGGGGCCAATGGCCACCTCTCCCGAGCGCTCCCATCCGTGTTGGGTGACGCCCACTCATAGGGATCTTCCAATTACTGCTCACCGATCATGACCTTACCGCCACAGGTCCGGATAGTTGACCGGCTATCCGGACCCCCCACAAAGCTCCTACCTAAAGGTCATGCTTCAACGTTTTTAACCACGCTAAGAAGTCTCCTATGAGTAACTCATTCCCCACCCGAGACAAATGCACACCATCCCCCGAATACACACTGTCATCATTAATACAGCCATGCGGAATAGAATGCAATGTCCTGGAACGGAGCAACCTACTCACTTTGTTATTAAGCTTTCTAACAGAGTGATTCAAAGCAGGAATAGAAATAGCCCCCCGCCACACCTTTCGTGGGATCATATGGGACCACGCAATTGTGCACCCCGGAACTCTCCTCGCCAACCAACTTACAGTGGAAAGCATTGCCTCCAGGAGAAGTCGTCTACCGGTGGTGACCAAATCATTGCCCCCTAAATGCACTATGACTATAGACGGCGGTGACCTCGTCCGCCCTAACAAATCCTCAAAATATGCTTGAAACTGGTCAATACAGAGACCGCCTCTTCCGTAGAAGGACACCCTGTACCCGTATTCCCCAGCTACGTGAATCATGTCACCTGCTTTGAATACGTCCGCGGCACGCCTCACGTATGAGTGGCCCACGACCCACACCTCCTTTTTCACAGCCGGTGATGTCTGACCGCTGGCCCGGTGTTGGGTCGACTGCAAAGTCCGCCCCGCCTCGTAGGCTTGCGCAACTGAAAACCAAACAAAAACAAGAGGCGTGAGTACATCATTACAGCTTTACAACATGTGTAACCGCACATACCTCTTATAACAATTGGAGGACCAACGCCCCACTCGTTTCACTTGTTCAACATTAAGACCCCTGGCTGTAGCTTCTGTAGCAGCCCCTATCCGAAAGGAATGGGTCCCAAACTCGCCCGGGTTCAAGCCCGCAGCGGCAATTGACATCGTAAGCACCCGCTGAAACTGAAACTTCGTCAGTGGGGTGGCGTCCGCGTGTCTCAACAAGGTCCCCCCCCATACTGCCACCCTTCGTGCTAGGTAATCTTCTAAACACTTTACCGGGCATATGGAGGACCCGGGAATCCTGCGTATGATTATGCAGTCACCCATCCCATCTTGATCGGTCTTGGACCTGACAAAGGAGACCGTCATTGCCTCTCCTCTGATCTGAACGTGTTCTTGGCACAAACCCCCCGCCACATCCTGTTTGTTCCTTGCCACCAGTTCGCTTACTCGCATCGCCCCGTGAAATGCTAGCGTAAAAGCGGCTCGGAACAACACCGCCTCAAACGGAGATGAACATGTGGCAGGGAGTGTAGCCAACAACTGGGCCAACCTATCCAAACCTATCGGGCGCCTCTCATCTACTCTGCGACCCTCAAGGCGTTGCCACCCACGCAGCGCTTTCTGTACAACGAAAGACGCCGTTGGGTCCTGGATACTATGAGCCCTGGCAACAAAGGAAATAGCAGCACGATGCCTCTGAGCCGTAGCCACAGATTTCCCAGCCCTACGTAAGGACATCAGGAAATTCACTACCCATTCCTCGTGGCCCCAAAGTCTCTCTCTATCAGTCCCCAAAAAGGCTAAATAGGACCTAAACGCCCCTTCATATGCCTTCCTCGTCCGTGTTGCTAGACTCTCTCCCACGAGGTGACGAAGTTCGGGGCACCGAGAGACCAGAGAGCTTCGGGGAAGGGTGCCGGCTCTGGGTCCGCTGAGGGAAGGAAGCCCGAGAAAGCCTGCATATGAAAACGAGACAGTGCATCAGCCGCCTGATTCTGTACCCCTGGGACATGTTTTGCTCTGAACAGCACATTCAGTTGCATACACAACAAAACAATCTCTTTGAGCAGTCTTAAAATCAGTTTACATCGTGCTGCCTGACTATTGATGCACTCGACCACAGTCATATTGTCGGACCAAAATATCACAGAGTGATCCTTGAACCCTTCTGGCCAGGTTCTCAAGGCCACCAAAATGGGAAAAAGTTCCAAGAAAGCAATATTACTTGTGAGACCATTGTCATGCCACCATGTCGGCCACCTTTGTGCCGACCATTTTGTGCCGAAGATGGCACCAAAACCTATGCTACCTGCAGAATCTGTCCATAGCCCCAGCTCTTCAGATGATACGGCTGGTTTGTTCCATATGACTCGACCATTAAAGTCCGCCAGAAATGCTAACCAAATACGCACGTCCTGGCGGACCTCAGCCGATAGTCTCGTGCGGTGATGGCCCTCCCTTAGGCCGACCATAGCTTGGGCAATTGAACGAGAAAAGGGGCGGGCCATCGGTATAACTCTAAGGGCAAAATTCAACTGTCCCACCAACTGCTGCAACTGATGCAGCGTAATTTTAGATCCATTTAGACACTCTTGCAGGGTTGCCCTGAACTTGAACACTTTGTCAGCTGGCAAACGAAAACAACCTTCTCTGGAGTCCAACTCGATCCCCAGAAACTCGAGGCAAGTCGCAGGACCCACCGTCTTACCTGGTGCCAATGGCACACCAAACTGTTTCATTAATACACAAAATTCGGCCAAAGCCCGGCCACATTCGAGATCCCCGGCTGCCCCAAGGAACAGAAAATCATCAAGGTAATGCATTACATGTTGGAAACCCGTCTTCTTTGTGAAGACCCATTGCAGAAAACTACTGAATTTCTCGAAATAGGCACAAGATATCGAGCACCCCATCGGCATACACTTATCCATGTAATAACAACCCTGAAAATTAAAACCTAGGAGACGCTGATCGTCCGGGTGTACCGGGAGCAACCGGAACGCTGACTCGATATCTGATTTCGCCATCAGCGCCCCGGGCCCCAGGCGACTCAAAATGGCTACGGCCTCATCGAAGGATGCGTACCGCACCGAACACACTTCTGGGTCTATTGCATCGTTTACAGAAAGACCACGTGGAGCTGACAAATTATGAATCAATCGAAACTCACCCGGGTCCTTCTTGGGGACCACCCCTAAAGGAGAACAAACAAAATTCTGTACCGGAGGTGCAGTAAACGGGCCGGCGACACGACCTCGGATAACCTCTTTCCGGATCTTATCCTGCACTACAGTCGTATGCTGCAGGACGGAAAGTTGATTTTTGCACATCCCGACACCCTGAAAGTCCCCCACCGGAATGCGGAAACCATATGAAAAACCGTTTCGCAGCAATCCAGCAGAAGTACGATCTGGGTATTCACTGAGCCAGGGAATCATCGCCAAGGTATCAATCGGGGTTGGTAAAGGCGCCCCTCGGACTATATTAGACCTGTTTGGCGCCTCCCCTACCCCCATTCTCACCCGTTCTGGCTCTGCACGAGGACTCAGGATGGGACGAACCGCAACCACTACATTCGTGCTTGAATTTACACGATCCCTGTGGCCTAGTACATTTACCTTTGTTGAAATTGAAGCAGAAACCCCTTTTCCCTGTATTACTGGCAGGTCTCGAGTAATCGTCGGTACTCGTACCTGACCGAAAGGGCGTCCCCGCATATTGGCGGGAGGACTCGCCGACATTGCTCCCCACCAACGGCATTTTCAACATTCCTGACTCTTTCATTTTATCCCATGTCAAAGAATCATAACAGTCCCAGGTTAAACTCTTGTTATGCTCCTTCGCCTTCCTGAAGAGATTATCATAACAGAACCAATGGTTACCCTGGTGAGACGTCGAGTACCCCATGATTCGTGACTGATAGATCGGTAACTCGGAAAGCAATTCGGGCCTACGTTCCCCTAGGATCGACGTGAAAATTCCCCATGCATTGCCCCAATTGCCAATATTCTCATTCACTTTAAAGGCGGCCATTTTTGCGCGCCAAACACTCGGATGCATCAGATCCTTCTGACCTTTAACATGCTCCACCTCATAATGATCGACAAGCAAGGAGAAAATGTTCACATACTCCCCTGCCCAAATCTTTTCCTTTATTGCCAAAGGAACATGTTGCCCCAACTTTTCTCTACGAGAGGGTGCTGACTCATCCCTCGCGATCGGCAATGGCCGCTTACCTGCACCGGACGCTGCTTCTGTGGTCGCAACCGGGGCCTGCGGCTTGTCTATCGCTGCAGCCGGCGCGGGCACCTTGGCTGCATCTCGCTTCTCGCGCAACTGTTTCATCAGTACTTGTGCCTCGGCAGCCGTGGCGCCCTCGCTACTGTCGCCCAACCACGCTGCTAGCTGTGCCGCCAACTCGGGAGGCATATCCTCAGTGGATGTCGGGGTGACCACGACGGGAATCGGATTCCCCTCCACCGGTACCGGGGTTGGCGCCTCGAGCGGGGTACAGGGAACCGGGACGTCTCCCCCGGCTGGTCCCCTTCTAGGCCTCTTGGCTTTCCCTCCAGGAGCTGCTCCAGCCGAAGGACGCCCCGATCCCCCTTCCCCATCTCGCTCCGCCACCCGTTTCTTCAGTTCGGACATCTCCTTCATGAGGACCCGAACCATCTGTTCCGTCGTCATTCTCTTCGCGCCTTTTTTGGGCATCTTTCCGACCAAGTATCTAGAAGACAAAAAGAAAGATCAAAACGCTCAAAATTGGCTCTTCGTTCCGTCTCGAGCTCACGTGCAGCGAGGAGGTGCAGCTTCAGAGCACAGGAACAAGAGGATGTCTTCCGGTCTTGCGTCCCTTTTTATCCATCTTCAGGGCGGGCGTAAACCCGCCCCTGCCTGCCCCGAGGGCGTGGCCAGCTGCGTCAGTGTCTAGGCCAGCCCACTCCAGGGCGGGAAAGAGCGCGCCCCGGCTACGCCGCTTCGGGCATACCAGCCGAGACGCGCCTCCCGCCCAAAATGGCTTCCCGGGGGGATCGAGGTACTCTGCCATACGTTCGGGGGGACCGAGTGGTCGCCCCTTTCCAAAATCTTCCTCTCTCGGGAGACTATCCCGGTTGTAGGTGTAGCTAATAGACAGATTAAAACATCTTTAACACAACCAGTTGAAGTAGAGATCGGAAATATCAAAGACATGCATCGATTTGTGGTGTGTGACAGTAGTCCCGTAAATCTGTTCGGACGAGACATTTTGTGTAAAATAACTGTGCCATATACTGTTCACCAGATGGCATAGAACTGCAAACTCCAGATGAAGATAGCTTGTATAAAATGACCATGCTTATGATTGAGGCAGAACAAAAGAAATTGTTTCCTGTGTTTGATCGAGAAAAGATACCTGATGAATTGAAAAGGGTAGTGAAAGAAAAGGTCCGGGATTTCACAGGAGAAGATATAGGATTAATGAGAGATGTAGACCCTGTAAAAGTCTTTATAAAAGAAGGTGTGAGTTACCCGAACATTCCCCAATACAAAATGACAGCAGAAATAATTGAAGGTATAACTCCGGTGATAAACAAAATGATTGAGCAAGGCATACTGAGAGAGATAGAGAGTAGTCCTTGTAATTCACCGATAATGGGTTTGAAAAAGCCAAACAGAACATTTAGGATTGTACAGGACCTTAGAAAGGTTAATAAAACTGTTGTCCCATGTTGTCCAATTGCACCAAATCCAGCAGTGATTTTATATCAAATACCCTATGATGCAGAATGGTACATTGTGATCGATCTGTGTAATGCGTTCTTTACAGTTCCATTGCACCCAGAAAGCCAACCAATTTTTGTGTTCCGTTTCAAAGATCGTATTCTGGCATGGTGCTGAATTCCTCAAGGGTACACTGAAAGTCCATCTATTTTTTTATCAGTTGCTAAAGAAATCATTAGAAAGTTTGAGCCTGCCTGGAGAGTCTGCATTGGTTCAGTACATTGATGATCTCCTGGTAGCATCAAAGACAAAAGATGCATGTGTAACAGATGCCATCGCATTGTTGAATCATTTAGCAGAGGAGGGACATAAAGTGTCTCCATCTAAATTGCAATTTTGTCAGAAAGAAGTACCAAACTTAGGTCATAAGATTGCAAAAGGAATCAGACAAGTCACTGCGGAAAGAATTAAGATGATACAGGGAATGCAGCCACCAAAAACCCAAAGGCAAGTAAGAATGTTCGTGGGAATGGTAGGTTACTGTAGACAGTGGATTAGCGGATTCTCACTGATAGCAAAACCGTTACAGAAATTAACCAGAGCAGATATTAGAGACCCTATAGTTCTGACCAAAACGGAGATGGAAGCATTTGAACAGCTAAAAACAAGCTTGTGTGAAGCACCAGCTTTAGGGATGCCTGACTATAAAAAAAAGAGTTTGAACTGTACTGCAGTGAACGAGAAGGATGTGCATTGTCAGTATTAATTCAGAGACATGGAAAACTGAGAAAGCCAATTGCATATTTCTCAGCTGTTTTGGAGCCAGTTGCAAAGGCATTGCCAGGTTGTTTGAAAGCAGTAGCAGCTACAAGCTTAAGTCTAGAACAAAGTGAAGGAATAGTGATGGGATTTCCTGTGAGGGTGTATGTACCTCATTCTGTGGAGATTCTCCTCACTAGGGCAAAAACACAGTACCTGACCAACAATAGGATGACAAAGTACGAGAAAATAATTCTGGGAGCAGAAAATGTAACAATCTCTAGATGTGTAAATGTCAATCCTTCTACACTATTGCCTGATACCATGGAAACTGAAGTGAAAAATGAGGTTAATCACAAATGCCTAGATGTTCTTGAATACTGTACCAAACCAAGACCAGACATCAGAGATGAGCCATTGCCTGAATCATATTACGTAATGTTTGTTGATGGTTCGGGCCTGAGAACAAATGAAGGTGTTCTGAGTGCAACATATGCAGTTTGTACAGTGGCAGATGTATTGTAAGCATCTTGTCTGAAAGGAATTCGTTCTGCTCAGGTCGCAGAATTGATTGCTTTGATTCGAGCATGTGAACTGGGAAAGGAAATCAAGGTTACCATAGTGACTGATAGTCAGTATGGTTTTGGAGTTGTTCATGATTACGGACAACTGTGGTCCCTGTATGTGTTCATGATTACGGACAACTGTGGTCCCAAAGAGGTTATTTGACTTCTGCAGGATCACCAATACGTAATGCCGAGTTTGTGAGAATGTTGATGACGCAATTCAATTGACTGACAAGATTGCTGTGGTGAAGTGTGCAGCACACAAAAGGGGGGATGAATATATCACCCGAGGTAATAGGTATGTGGACTCAATTGCAAAGTACTGTTCTAAAAATCTTGCATCTATCAATCGGGACAGGGGAAAAGAACAAGTTTCGAGTCCTTTAATGCTAACCACAGTAGTTGAGACCTGGCAGGAAGTGAGGCAAATGCAGGAAAAAGCAGATGAGGAAGAGAAAACGGTTTGGTTAAAAGCAGAATGCAGACAAAGAGAGGAAGATGCAATTTGGGTTTACAAAGATGAAAGACCAGTAATGCCCGATAGCATGATTTCAAACATGGACTCAGGCTGTCCATCTCTATGGCTATACCGCCCCAACCCGCTTGGTTCCTTGCGGGGTCTCCCAAGGCTCCTCCCTGTCCCCTCTTCTTTTCAATCTTTATATCCGTCCCCTTATTCTTTCTCTCCTTGACATGGGGGTCTCCGTATATAACTATGCGGATGACCTCCAGTTAGTTTTTGATCTTTCTTCTCCTTTGCACTCCCATCCTAAATTCCACTCCACATTAGTTTTCATCTTGGAGTGGATGAACCGTAACCAACTTTAGTTTAATCTGGACAAGACTGAGTTGGTCCTGACTGGCCCTACCATCTCCCCGTGGTCGGCCGCATTTTGGCCTTCCATCTTCGGCCTCCCGCCCATTCCGGCTGCCTCCGCGAAGACCTTGGGTATTAAAGTCAGTCGGGACCTCTCTATGCATGCCCAGATCAGCTCAGTTGTTTCTTCCTGTTTCCTTTCTCTCCGGATTATCCGGAAAGTGTCCAGTTTCTTTTCTTCTGATGCCCTTAAACTCATTATTTTGGCAATGATTCTTTCCCGTCTTGATTACGGGAATAGCCTGTATGTGGGCATCCCGGCCTACGAACTACGTCGACTGCAGGCTATCCAGAATCAGGCCGCCCGTCTCATTTATCACCTTCCCAAGTCCTCTCACATCACTCCTGTTTTGAAATCCCTCCACTGGCTTCCCATCTGCCAGAGATCCCTCTTTAAGATGGGCTGCCTGGCCTTCATGGCTCGCACCTGCACTGCCAGGCCTTCATCAACTCTCGTATTATCCCCATCACTCCTAAACGTGCCCTTCGTTCCTCCAATCAATCTCTCCTCACTGTTCCACGGTTCCGTAGATCTAAAACTGGAAGCACTAGATTCTCTGTACTAGCTGCCCGTTTCTGGAACACTCTCCCTCTGGCGATCAGATCTATACCAGTCTACTCCCAATTCCGCAAAGCTCTCAAGACTCATTTGTTTCTCATAGCGGCTGATCTCCCTCGGCTATACCTACTCTTTAACTCTTTACCTTAGCGCCAGGAAGCCGCTTGGTCGCAGTGCGCTTTATTAAGAACTTTCTTCATTTCATCAAACATGGCCGAATGTATCATGGTCAAGCTCATGTTGGAAGAGATGCCATGGTTCGTCTATTCAGACAGACGTGGTATAATCCAAAATTTAGGATGATTGCTGAGAGTCTGTGCCAAAGATGTCTGGTATGTCAGCAATGTATTCCAAACAGAAAAACAATTGTGAGTCTAGGAACCATAGGATGGGAGGGAGGTCCATTTACACAAATGCAGATGGTTTTATTGAACTTTCACCTTGTAACCGACTCAGATATGTTTTAGTAATCATTTGCCTGTTCTCTCGATGGGTGGAGGCTTTCCCCACGAGGAGAAATGATGGGCTAACTGTTGCAAAATTGCTTTGATGTGAGATAATCCCCAGGTTTGGATTTCCAGTAACGATCGAAAGTGATCGTGGACCCCACTTTCAGAATGAACTTATGCAAATGATCTGTGAAGCACTGGACATTCGTCAGAAACTGCATTGTGCTTATAGACCTGAGGCTTCAGGGGTATTTGAACAAGTGAATGGAACAATAAAAAACAGGATTGCAAAATTATGTTTGGCAACAGGACTGAAGTGGCCTGACGCCTTACCACTTGTTTTGATGACATTGAGAAGTATCCCTGACAGAAAGACTGGATTAAGTCCACATGAGATTTTGATGGGCACAGTGATGAGACAAACATTTGTACCAGTTGATAAATTGTTGACAATTAATGATGACATTGTGAGAAGTTGGCCTGATATGCAGTGCTCACTATTCTAGTGATCACAATGTATCATACCAAACGACCCTTATTGATGATTGGTTGTAAGTCAACCTTATAGACCAGCTATCCTAGTAGCATGGACAAGAGCAGTCTTTAGGCTAAACTCTAGAGGGCGTGTTAACCCAGCTGTTATACCATCACATATACCCCTTGAACACCAAGTGAAAGGACACCACAAAGTTGTTATGAAAATAAAAGGATATTTATTTAGAACACAACAGCCCTGGACTCTTTATGAGGACAGGGCGCTAAGCACAATACAAAGCTCTTAAAGAAATACTGAAAGTCGCACAATTTACACAAATGCCCGAGGGGCACGAAAAACCATATACTACAAAAGTGGAATGCGAAATTACTAGCAGGTAAGTACTACTCTCAGAGACTTTAGAAACGCTGGACCTACAATGCTGAACCCTTAGATTAAAAGCAGGAGGCCTAGGGACGTCGTGTGCAGAGTGGAAACTCTCACGCGTAATGCGGGAAAAAGTCTATGGATGCTAGTAAATGCAAAAGTTAGTGTTCTCGGGCGAACCCGACTAGGTAGGTCAAAAACGAAAGTGGATCTAGACACTTAGAGAGTGGATCTACGCTGGAGCACCGTGGTACTCGGTTTACCTAGCCCAGGGGCAGCGGCTGCATAGGGTTCAAGTGTCGTCGGGAATCCTCGTTGACGAACCAGGAGCCTGAAGTGGAAGTTGCTGGCAGGCGACCAGTGAAGATGTTCCGGGCTGATCCAAGGACTGGATCAGTTGAAGAAGAGTACTTGTAAGCAGACGGGACCAAGTTCTGAATCACTAGCCAGTGATTAGGTGGGCACCAGGATGGCACCGGACGAGGTCACTCAGCCAGGTCTGCGAGCTGTCCCACGTCGGTTGACTGCTGCTGGCGATGCTGGATCCGGTGAAGGAGGCAACAAGCCTTGGCTACGGCAAGCCTACGTGGCGACACAAAATGGCTTCTTGGGTGGACCAGGAGGGTCCGAGGAGGGTCTCCTTCAGGAGGAGACTAGGGCCAGTCTAGAGGAGCTAGACCAGCGGTGAAACAAACGTAGGACGCCGTCTGGAGGGTCACTAGCCAACGGGCAAGTGACCGGACAACGTAGCAGCAACTCAGGAGCAAAAGGGCCCCACGCAGATCTGGTGGATGCTGGGGGGCTGGACTTCGGTGCTCGTGCTGCTTGGGGTTGGGGCTTCTCTTACCCCAGTGTACCCACTCGAGGGTCCCTCGGTGGTCGTGCTGGTTCAGTGTCGTGCTGGTTCTGATGATCGCCGGGTCCACTGGTCTCGTCGCACCTACGGTTCTCAGCTGGGCTGTAGAGGCAGGTTGAGGTCAGAGAGGGCAGGGAGTCCGGGTCTTGTCGAGCTGGGCAGTCTGGTTCCGGAAGAAGGACGTTTCAGCACACCGCAAGATACTTAGGTGGTGCCTGCTGCTGCAGGGTGACTACTCCTTAGTCACAAGGGAGAAATCTTGAGAAGAAGTCTTGAGTTCCTTTCGTAGAAAGTAGTTTCAGGATTCAAAGATGATCTAAGTTGGAAGGGTCCCCGCTCCTACCTTTATTTTAAAGAAAGGGGCTGGTACGCGACTAAGTCCTGCCCATGGGTGGGACCAGGAAGGGGGGTGGTTACACCCCTCTCCTCTGTCCGGACTTTCCCCAGCTCAGGGGCTGGTGTGCCCCTGGAACTGGTTCAAGCCGGCATATGCACAGTGAGCACCGGGGTGCCACTTGCAGTCACCTTCCTATTCAGCCCTGCCTACCTAGGATACACAAAACCCTGTCTGGGATGGTGCTAGCACCGCCCCTGACAGGAAACCCTTTGTCCAAGCTCTCCTCGCTGGAAGGACTCATAGCAGCAGGAGGTCAGACTTGTGTCTGTGGTGGCAGCATCCATTTTGTGATGCTGAGGCTTGAGTTAACTTTAACCGGGGTTCACAGTTACATACATGTCGTGTCCCACTAGAAGGGTGGAATGCTAACCCCGTCGCCAGAATTGGCGAGGGGTTAGTATTCCAATTCGTATGACACCTTACTCGACATGTTTTGATAAAGCGATACCAAAGTTGGCAAATAACCGCGAGGATTATAAGGCACTTAAGAGTATATGGTACGCGTTATCATGGAACAGCTATTAGGACTTGGTTCCGCAAGCTGCAGACGGGCTCAGCTCATGCCAGAGCACCATCTCACATAATTCCAAGCACTCTAACTTCAGGATTGTCAAGGCCTGCCATAGGACTGACTGATAGGAATACATGTGTCCATTTGAGGGTTAGATATAGGTATACTATATCTAAAGCAAAGGGTGATTACACCACCTTGCCCCAGCTGTCGTGCAGCCAGTTGTGTCAGATTTAGATGGCCAGCCAGGGGTGGCATAATACATGCTGCAGCCCCTGGTAGGCCCTGGGTACACCTATGCCCTGAGTTACAGGGTCTGATAAGGTGGCCCAGTACCAATTGGTATATGCACCTAAGGTACACGTGTCAATTTAGTGAGAGAACAGCTAGGCTGTGGGTCTGATTAGCAGGCCCACAGCCAGGGAAGTCGTAAACCAGTGAAGCAAAAAGCAAAAATCTGGGGTGATCATAGGATTGCAGACCCTACTCTCCTACAGACATCATACTGGAATACTGCAAAAACCTTTCTGACTTCTGTGTTCCATCAGGTTGGAACTGAATCAAACACGAAAGAGAAAAATCCAGCTCATGATCTAGTGCCTGGAGATTGGGTTCGGATAAAGGTACATCGCAGAAGAAACTGTTTGGTGCCTCTCTGGCAGAGACCAAGACAGGTCATATTGGTCAGCACCATTGCAGTTAAATGTGCCGGAGTGAAGAGATGGGTGCATGCAAGTCATACCATCCGTGTGCCTGAACCTGAGAATCCAAACGAAGAAGGTGAAAGCACAACTGATTCTGACTCTGAAGGTGAACCAGAGAGAAGTCCAGATACTGAAGATCGAGAAGAACGTCGACATCTGGAAGTATAAGATGCTAGCTCTGCGTCTGAAGGAGAAGGAGAAACTGTTGCAATACCGAATTCTGAAGATCAATCTGAAGATCGAGATTTGGTAGAGAAAGACACCAGTAAGGACACTGAACAAGGTGAAAGTAAAACTGGTGGTCAAGAAGATACTGAAAAACAGTCTGGAAGCAGGAACGAAAATCCTGACACTGGAAAAGAGGAAATAACTCACGCTAAGGATGAAATTCCAAGTACCAACTATGGAGATGTTTCCAACAGAGTGAAAGAACTGTCAGAAGAGAAAACTGATCTTGAAAAAGAAAAAGACATTATAAAGTTTGTCATAAATGAAACTGTTGAAGAGACTGAAAGTGAAACTGACGACAGTGCAGATGAGACTTCATTGCGAAAGAGTTCAAGAAAAAGGGCTTGGAGAGTGGAGCATAACACCACGGAGCCCAAGACAAAAGGAGTTTGTAAAGGAGATAATTGGCCAAAAGAGACTGATGGACTGAGGTTTAAACTGGTTAACAAAGCAAGAAAACTAGAAGATCAAGTAAATGAAATAACCAGTCAAAAGGAGTTGTTGGGAAAAAGAATAGAAATTGTTCAAAGGTCAAAAAGAGTTAGAAGACCAAATCAAAAATAAAAGTCTCCTGAGTGGTCTTATAATGTTTTACCTCCTATTGAAGAAGTAAACAGTAGCCAAGAGAACTTGTACTGCCCAAAGTCAATTGGGAATTGGGAATTGGCCATCCCGGCGCCCCAGCCGCCGCAGGGCCGCCCGCCTCGATCGCCGATCCAGCCCGGCGCCCCAGCCGCCGCAGGACCGGCTGCCTGGATTTTCACGCCGGTTTTTGACGCGACCCCGCCCGCCGATAGGCCCACGCGCTCCCCGCCTCCCGCCTGACCCGCCCTCCCGGATCCCTTCTTAAGGGGACCCCGACCCCAGACTTGCAGCGACCACTGTGCCCTCGGCCTGGTTGCCCCCTCGCTCCCCGCCTGCTGCCTGCCTCTTACCAGCTGCCTGCCTGCCTGCTGCCGATCCATCCCGGCGCCCCAGCCGCCGCAGGGCCGCCCGCCTCGACCGCCGATCCAGCCCGGCGCCCCAGCCGCCGCAGGGCCGGCCGCCTGGATTTTCGCGCCGGTTTTTGACGCGACCCCGCCCCCCCGCCTGCCGATAGGCCCATGCGCTCCCCGCCTCCCGCCTGACCCGCCATCCCGGATCCCTTCTTATGACGCCCCCTCAGCGACCGCGCAGCGGACGCGCGCAGCGGGTGCGCCGACTGAGCGCCGAAGGTGCCCCAAAGGTAAGCCCGTCTGCGCCTGGACCGCGCCCAGTGCCAGGACCCCTGGCCCCCGCAGATCCCAGCCCACCCGCCGGACGTACGACGCCGCCACCCTCATCGCACTCAACAACGGACGAGTCCCGGGATGCTACCGTGCCACCCCGAGGCGCTCCCACGGACCCTTCTGCTGCACCGCCTGCAAGTTCACCTGCATCCGGACCTGCCTCGCACCAGCACCCGCAAAGACTAACACCAGCAGCAACCACCTCAAGTGCATCCTGCTCAACACCCGCTCAGTCCACAGACACGCCATCGAACTCTGGAACCTCATCGACACCACAGCTCCTGACGTTGCCTTCCTCACGGAGACCTGGATGAACGCCTCTTCAGCGCCCGACATAGACATCGCCATCGCCATCCCAGAGGGCTACAAGATCACCCGGAGGGACCGCACCGCCAACCAGATGGGAGGAGGCATCGCCATCATCCACAGGGACACCATCCGCATCATGACCTACACCGACGACATCCTGACTACCGCCGAACACCTACACTTCCAGATCCACACCGACCCGAAGACCACCCTCAGAGGCACCCTGATCTACCGACCCCCGGGACCAGGCACACAATTCAGCGAGAACATCGCCGACTTCGTCAGCCCGCATGCCCTCCCCTCCGCTGACTACATCCTCCTGGGGGACCTCAACTTCCACCTGGAGAACAACAACGACCGCAACACCACCACCACCCTGCTCGACAACCTCGCAAACCTCGGACTCAAGCAGCTGGTGACCACCCCCACCCACCTCGCCGGACACACACTCAACGCCGTCTTCTCATCCAGCAAAGACATCGCCTTCAGCCACGCCACAGGACTCCACTGGACGGACCACAGCTGCGTCCACTTCACCTTCAGAAGAACGACGATCCACCACCACCAGCAACAGGTCGCCCGCAGAAACTGGAGCAAGATCACAGTCGACCAGCTTGCCGCGTCTCTGAGCCAGCACCCTCCCGCCAGCTCAGCGAACCCCAGCCAGGCCGCCGACAACCTCACGAAGTGGATCAGCAACTGCGCGGACGAACTCGCCCCACTGAAGACCCCGCCCAGCAGACCCGGCAGCAAGAAGGCCCCATGGTTCACCGACGAACTCAAGAGCTCCAAGAAGAACTGCCGAGCCCTCGAGAAAGCCTGGAGAAGGGAGCCAACACCGGACAATATGACCACCCTCAAGCTTGCCACCCGGAAGCACCACCAGCTGATCCGCGACACCAAGAAAACTGCATTCAAGGACCGACTGGACAACAACGCACACAACTGCAAGGAACTCTTCAACATCGTGAAAGAGCTCTCCAACCCCAACGCCGGAAACAACGACATCACCCCATCGCAAGAACTCTGCAACTCCCTCGCCTCCTACTTCCACAACAAGATCGCGGACATACACAACAGCTTCAACACCCAACCGACGAACGCCACGTCCGACTCAACCGAACCACCGCCCCCCACCACCAACCTCCGCGCCTGGACTCCTATCAGCACCGAAGACACCGTCCGCATGATGAACTCCATCCACTCCGGATCTCCGACCGACCCCTGCCCTCACCACGTCTTCAACAAGGCCGACGCTGTCATCGCACCCCACCTGCGGGACATCATCAACACCTCATTCGACACCGCCACCTTCCCTGAGAGCTGGAAGCACGCCGAACTCAGCGCTCTACTCAAGAAACCAACAGCGGACCCCACCGAACTCAAGAATTACCGCCCCATCTCGCTCCTCCCGTTTCCAGCCAAAGTCATCGAGAAGACCGTCAACAAGCAACTGGCCGCCTTCCTCGAGACGAACGGATCCCTCGACCCCTCACAGTCTGGCTTCCGAGCCAACCACAGCACCGAGACCGCCCTCATCGCTGCCACCGATGACATCCGAACCCTGATGGATAACAGAGAAACAGCGGCCCTCATCCTCCTAGACCTCTCGGCGGCCTTCGACACCGTCTGCCACCGCACCCTAGGCAGCGCCTCTACAACGTCGGAATCCAGGAGAAGGCACTGGAATGGATCATCTCCTTCCTCGACGGAAGAACCCAGAGAGTCCGCCTACCACCGTACAAATCAAAGGCCACCGAAGTCATCTGCGGCGTACCCCAAGGATCCTCGCTGAGCCCAACCCTCTTCAACGTCTACATGAGCCCCCTTGCGGCCATCGCACGCCAACACAACCTGAACATCATCTCCTACGCCGACGATACCCAGCTGATCCTCTCCCTGACCAACGACCCCGCTGCCGCCAGAGCCAACCTTCACGAAGGAATGAAAGAAGTAGCCGAGTGGATGTCGACCAGCCGCCTGAAGCTGAACTCGGACAAGACGGAAGTCCTCATCCTGGGATCCTCGCCCTCCGCCTGGGACGACTCCTGGTGGCCCCCCGCCCTGGGAACTGCACCCAAACCGACAGACCACGCACGCAATCTGGGCTTCATCCTGGACTCCTCCCTCTCCATGACCAAGCAAGTCAACGCAGTCTCCTCGTCGTGCTTCAACATCCTGCGCATGCTACGGAAAATCTTCCGGTGGATCCCCACCGAGACCAGGAAGACTGTCACCCAGGCCCTCGTCACCAGCCGACTGGACTACGGCAACGCCCTCTACGCCGGAACCACCACCAAGCTCCAGAAGAGACTCCAACGGATCCAGAACTCCTCAGCCAGACTCATCCTCGACATCCCACGACACAGCCACATCTCCGGACACCTAAGAGACCTGCACTGGCTCCCGGTCAACAAGAGAATCACCTTCCGTCTCCTCACCCACGCACACAAAGCCCTACACGATCAAGGCCCGAGACCCAAGACCACCTCGCCTTCAGGAAGAAGCTCAAGACCTGGCTGTTCGGGCAGTAGCAGCACCCCCCCCGCCACCCCCCCTAGCACCTTGAGACCCTCCGGGTAAGTAGAGCGCTCTATAAATGTCTATGATTGATTGATTGATTGAGTAAAAGGACTGAATCACAGAAGAAAGTGATAACTGATTAAATTTACAAAATAAAGTTGACCGGTCCCAGGATGCTTGTTTCCGGTCCAAGGAAGACATGGCTTGGCAGTTCGGGCTGGACTGTTCCCATGAGGCACAGGGTCAGACTGATTTGCATATGGCCATGTCTGAACTGGGGTGGCTGAGTGAGCTAAAGAATGGTGATGGATTAAACCCAGATCAGTTGACTGGGGGTGAGTGTTTGATTTGCTGAAACGCTCCGTCCATCATCCACTTTTGTATCACTTAAAATCCTGACATAAAAAGGAGCTTTGTAAGTGAAAGGCGAGAGCCTATAGGTGACAAAAGGTCGAAGAAAAACTGTTAAAAAAATCGCTGTGTAAAAAAAAAAAGTTTAGAAATTATCATAAAACGAAATGTTCTATCTTTAGAAAATGGTGTAGACCATGTTTAATATGTACAGGATTACTCATATTGATATGGATAATCTTAGCAATTATCATTCCTTTCCAGGATAACTTAGTGAAATTGAAACATAATGTGAGTTCAAGTGAACAAAATGTGGAATCAAAATCTAATAAACAGCACGTATATAGACCAGAAATGGATGCTGGTGACTGTTACGTGTGTGTAAAATTACCTGCATCTGTTTCAGAAGGGGTGACGTATCACCATCTTCCACTTACATATGGTGTCCCGTGTAGTGTGGTTGCAAGCCTGTTTCATCAAACAGGAAAGCTGGAGTATCACTATTCAAATTCGGATGAAGTTTTTGCAAAGTTAAAAATTGATCATGCCCTGAATAGAATTAAGCCTGCCAAAGTAATGGGAGAATTCTTTTTGGAAATAGATGAATTGAGTCATGAGTACGCCTTCAAGAATAATTTGACATGTAAAATGAGAGTTGAGGAGAAAGCATTTTTAGATATGGTTGAAGAGAGAAGAATTGCTTATAAACGTAGTGAAAAAGTAAAGCCTGAGAAATCCAAATATTGGACATTTGAAGATGAAAACATTGATGATAGAAATGTGAATGTGGCTATAAATATAGATACTCCATTGTTAGGGAAATTTTGTATAAGAGAAGACAACACTGTGTATAACAATTACTTTGTGGGAGCGAGTCAACGTAAAGACACCTATAGAATTATAGGGGGTTGGGGATTTAAAGGAGGAAAAGATCCAGTTTTCCCTGGTATATATTTTATCTGTGGGAACAAAGCTTACCATAGATTACCGGACCATTGGTATGGCACATGCTACGTGGGTCTGGTCTTTCCTAAAATATTTCATGTAGATAGAGGTACTAATGGAATATATGAGATAGGTAAACATTTAAGTCGTAGAAAAAGAGAGTGTAATAGAAATAATAGATGATATTTTTGGAGCACTGATACCAGCAGTGGGAATATCTTTTAATGCAAACCGAATTCGAAGATTGTCAACAATAGTAGATCGTTTGTCAACAGACACAGCAGGTGGATTCTTAATGGTAAATACTGAAATGGTTGCTATGAGAGCTATGGTAATGCAAAATCGTCTTGCTCTTGATATAATATTAGCAAAGGAAGGAGGAGTTTGTGGAATTCTGAAGGTACAACATTGTTGCACCTATATTCCTGATAAAAGTCAAAATATTGAAAAATACATTACAAACATTACAGAGTTGCACTAAGAAATTGAACCACTGGAGGTTGAGGGTGTTCTTGAACGACTTGGTAAAAGTCTTTCAGCAGTTAAACATTGGTTTCAAGAAATAGGTAGTTCAATTTTAGGTAAAATACTAATTCCAGTAACAATAATAGTATTAGTGATTTTGATGACAAGATTATGTTGCATATATGGAAAGAGAATTTTTTTTTTGAAAATCAATAAAGAAGGCAACTCAAGAAAGACGAGAAAGAGAAAACTGTGATATAGAGATGGAGGAATTTCGAGAAAAGGTCTTTAAAGAAACCAGAGAAAAGGATACGAAAGTATAAACCATACTAATCTGAAGAGCTCGAAACATGTTTTGTTAAAATTTGCAAAATTATGGGAGATATTTGGTGATAAATCACCAGAGGAGGGAGTTGATGGAGCGAGGTGGAAAAACAAAATTTTGTACACCCCTCGTGAATCCATTCCCTCATAACAGTAACTTTTATTAATTGTGTGGTGTAAAAATTATTTATCAACATAGTATAGAATGCACACACATATATACGTGGGTATACTAATCTGCTTGCATGAAGAAATATAACTAACTAATTAATGTTGTTGTCGTGATGTGAAATAATACAAAGCTTTAATTTAATCAAAAGCGGCATAAATGTGCTTTTTGTGCATGTATTTGTGGCAGAGACGCGAGGGATAGGCGAGTATAAATTCCTCTATGTGGCTTGTTTGCTAGGTAATAACTAACAGGGAAACCTTAGTATGGGGGGAGGTAACCAGAAGGGTTACACTTCAAGAATTAGCATTTATTTGTGTTTGTTTCTATGATAGTTCCCATTCTGGCTCGTGAGGCCTACCTAAAAAATGGAGGCTTTTGACTACTGCGACAGTGAAAGAAACTGCGCACGCGCAGCTAAGGCTGAGAATGAATGTGAGCTGCCTGTGCCTCAACGAAGACAGTTCAAGGACAATGTGCCCTGGAAGTCCTGATGACTGCCAAAAAGAATGCACGTTTGAGTTACTGAACGTGGGAAAGGGCCATGGAGTTGCTAGTTGAGGATGTGCCTAGGCCAAAGACTTCCTTAAACAAAGGACTCTTTAAAATTCAGCTGACACAACGGAAATCGAATGCTAAAATGATGAGGTGATGCTCATCCACCCCAAAATTGTCCAATCAGAATCTGAGTTCATAGTGACAGTTACTTTTTAGATAGATAAAGTTAGTGAAATAGTGTCTAAAACCCCCTGATTTTACTTAAGAATAATCTCTCCTTTCGATTTCCTCCTGAGATGCTGTCGGACTGTTGATTTTCCTGTGATGTAAGATTTTTCTTGAATAATGCTTATTTCTTTGAGTGAGAACTGAGGCTTAGATGAGGGTATTAGTTAGGAGAAAATGAACATTGGGAACTATCTGACTTTTGCTAAATACTTGTGTTCTGAAACTTAAATAATAATGTCTATTTCTGAATCTCTGGAATAAAATGAAATATAACAGTTTGAGATAAAACTTTCTTCCTTAGAGTTACTTTGAATAAATAAATTAATAAAGCAAATAAAGTGTCAGACATGCTAAAGTTTGCTTTTAATAAAAATGAGATAAATGGAGAATTAAGCTGGTCTTGTATTTTCCTACGCCTAATTTTCTTACTAGCAGATTCGTTGACCATAATGGTGGTGTGTCTGAATAAAATGTCTTGTTGATAAAACCATGATAAAACTTCCTTTATCATTTTTAGGAAGGGTCAATTTAATTAAGATGCCTATTTTACCTAAAATGTATTTTCTTTTTAACACAATCCCGTTATATTTGATCCTTTATTAATAAATAAATTACAGTCTGACATTAGTTCTTTCATTTGGAGTAAGCGCCTTTCGAGGATCTCTTAGAAGAAGCTTAGGAGGCGCAGAGAAAATGGGGGAATCGCAGCCCCAGATTTTCAGACATATGCATGGGCATTCCAACTGTCTCAAGCCAGAATGCTCCTAAAAAATCCATCTGAGCATGGGGCAGGGTCTTTGTACTCCACCCTTCTTACAGGAGAAGGTGTCAGCCAATCAGGGTTTCTGTTCAAATTTGGGGACCCTAAGTTTAAAAAATAAATTAAGCTGAAGATTCTGCAGGAAATGGCTAAAATGTGGGCACAGTTAACCAAAGCTATTAAAATAGGGTACTACGGTAGTAGGACCCCGTTATGGGATCTCCCTGAGAGCCCGGCTTGGTTGAGTGACAGTCTTGTGGCTCCGATCAAGGATGCTGGGTTGGCTGTATGGGGCGACTTATTCATAGAGGGGGAACTGCTCCTGTGGGAATGCCTGAGAAACATCATTGGCCCTAACGTTGCTAGGTTTAAGCATATGCAAATATCCAGCTGGTCCCGTGCATATATCTCCCGGCCAACCAGTGGAAACAAACTTCCCCTAGGTGGGCACAGTCTGCTAATATCTTATTTGGTTAATAGACCTTCCGCAAAAAAGGAAATTTCAACATGGTACAAGTTGATTATGGAAGAAAGGGATGGTGCTTTTTCACTACCGGATGAGCTTTGGTCGTCCTCTATGATGGATTGTAATTTGCTAGAGCTTTGGAGCCTATCTTGTGGAATGTTGTGGGATGTAGTGAAACCATCTTGGCTCCGTAGAAATCATCTCTTTACTATTCATAGAGCCTACTATTCCCCTCTAAGGCTTTCGAAGTTCACTCAGGGGAGCGTGGTGGTTTGTCCTAAGTGCGGCTTGGCAGCCGCCTCAGACTGTCACATGTTCTTTGAATGCCCCATCTTGTCCACGTTTTGGAAGGCTATAAGAAGAACTCTTCTTGAACTTGAATATAGTCTTCGATCTTCAACTTGTTATTTTTGGTATTTCTGATGGTGCCCACAGTTTGGAGAAGAAGCTAGTTTTCTACTCTATCCTGCTTGCCAGAAGGGAGATATGTAGAAAATGGAAGGACTTTCTGCCCCCTACGATCGAAGACTGGTACACCTCCACATTGACGGTCTCCAGGTTAGAACTGGGTAGGTCTGGTAATTCAAACAAAAGAGCGTTGTGGCAATTATTAAATTGGGCTCATTGAGTGTCCGGGGTTTTCCCCCCCCCCCGGGTCCAATGATTACGCCACCAAGACCCAATCCGGGGCGAGACACCATCGTGGCAACATTCTCCACCTTTCTATTGGTTTTTGTTTGGTGATTGCAGATGGTTGAAGCTGGAGGAGCTGAGGGACGAGTATCGATTGTCAAGTTAGGCCCTGCCGGGTATTAATAAACTGAGACAGCTTTCCGATTGTATACCTCTGGACTTCATCATAAAAACAAAACCAAGGTGGCAAATGAGGACAAATAAAAAAAAAAACTCATTTAAACTGCAGGTGTAAATAATATAAATATTCAGTTTTTGATTTAGACACTCCGCCATGATACAGCAGCTCTCCTTTGAATTTCACCGATCCATGAAGTAGGATGTAAGTGTTTTGTGAGAAACTCCCAGTGTTGTGGGCCCCACTGATGAGTAGATGTATGATTTGGTACTTCAAGGAAAGGTGATATGGTTTTAGGAAATATTTCCGGTGTAGCGCTGCATCACATACACAGGCTCTCACACACCCACTAACAGAGCCTCAGAGGCACTTACATACTTACATACCCAGACACTCACACATGCACTCACAGACCCACTCAAAGACTTACACAAGTACTCACAGACTCCCTCACAGAGCCACACAGGGACTCATGCACCGACTCACAGACTCACACAGGCACTCACAGATCCACTCACAAATACACACAGGCACTCAGAGACCCATACAGCCTCTCACACACCCACTATCAAAGGTGACCGGTTACAGTTAGGAATACATTTTTTTTAAAGCATACAAATTCACTGAAAAAATCCCTAAGAGTAGTGGGACGGTTTAGACCAAGATCTAGCTACTTGCCAAATTTGATGTAATTCCGTTCAGCAGTTTTTGCTGTAGCCATGTCTGAAGAAGTCTATAGAAAAATCATGAGGATTTCGAGTTTTGGGATACCCCTTTTTTCATTGGCCCCAGCTTGACGGATCACCCCGAAATTTTCCAGGAAAGTGCTAAGGTGGGTGAACTTTTTTGGGGACATTTTTGTAAAGATTTGTCAAATGGGTCAGAGTTATCAGCAAACCAAAAAACCTTTTCTATGGAAAAGCAAACTTAACTATAACTACCAAGTAGAGACTCCCCAAACCTCCCCCCATTTTTAATCACTATAAAAATATGTTTTTGTTTGAGGGCGAACTCCCCTAATTCCCCCCACTTTTGGTTAAATATATATTATTTATTTTTGGGGGGAACCCATACCCTTTTTTTCCTTACCAACTTCTAAAGCTTATAAACAGCCTTACCACCCTACACTCTTACCCACCTATAAACCACCCTACCACCCTATGGCCCTACCTACCCCTAAGGTCAAAACACACCCTTACCACCCTATAACTTTACCCACCCCTAAAGCCTGAAAACACCCTGACCACACTACGTATCTACCTACCCCTAAACCCTTAAAACCTCCTGTACCCTACCCACCCCTAAACCCTAAAAATAACCTTGCCACTCAATACCCTTACCAACCCATAAATCCTAAAATACCCTTACTACACCCTTTACCCATACTCACCCCTAAACTAAAAATAAATTATGTTACCCTGTAAGCGTCTGCTCTTGGCATGTAGGGCTGTAGATTCACATGCTTTGCATACTCCTGCCATCTAGATTTGGATCCGGATGTTTGCAAGTTGTTTTTCTCTGAAGATGTCTTTTCCAGTCACGAGGTAAGGTGACTCCTCCTTTTGGTGATGGGCATGGACTCCATTGTTAGATTGTTTTACGGCAAGAGGGTGAGAACGGAGTAAGTAAGTGTAGTACAGAGATGTCCATGCATATGTAATGTGAACAATAGGAACTCCAATAACCATAGGTGTCCGGGGTCGAGGGAGGGCACATGTGAATCTATAGCTCTTCATGTCAAGAACAGATGCTTACAGGGTAAGTAACATAATCCGTTCGAGGCATGTGTGCTGTAGATACACATGCGTTGCATAGAATGTGTGATGGATGTCTGATTTCTCCTTCTGTGAGAAGGTTGGGAGTAAGGTGAAATTTTTGGTCTTGAACTACCAACAGTTCTAGTATTGTGGAGAACCATGGTTGACGAGCCCATATGGAAGCCAATAGGATTAGTGTGAGTGATGTCTGTCTGAGTTTCTGAACTAGAAATAGAAGGAAAGGGAGACGCGGAAAAGCATAAGCAAATATCCCTGACCAGTTAATCCATGGGGCATTGCCTTTGGATGATGGTGTGAGAATCTGGAGTCAAAGTCTGGGCATTTTGAGTTATGTGCTGTGGCAAAGAGAGGAAATCCCCATTTTTGGAAATACGGAAGGAGAACCTGGGGAGGAAGTTCCCATTCTTGTACTTGTTGCCGCATCCTGCTGAGGGGGTCGGCAGATTGATTATGCATGCCTGGAAGGTGTTCTGCTAGAAGAAGAATTTTGTGATGTATTGCCCAATGCTAAATTTTTTGAGAGAGTTGTGAAAACTGCAGAGTGCCCCCCCCCCTCCCTGTTTTTGTACATAATACATGGCTGTCATATGTCCGTCTGGACTAAGACAACTTTCCCTACACGGTGAGGCTGAAAAGCTTTTAGAGCTAGTTAAACTGCTAAAAGCTCAAAGTAATTGATGTGGAGACATGTGTGTTTGTTGTCCCATAAGCCTTGAATTGTTAGATGATGGAGATGGGCACCCCAACCTATGAGAGAGGCATCTGCTGTTAGCACGACTTGTGGAATGGGGTTGATGAAAGGCCACCATTTTGTGTGTTCCACCACTGCAGAGAGCGAGGAGTTTGTCTGTCTACCAACACTAGATCTGTTAATTGACCCTGTGATTAATTCCACTAACTTGCTAAGCATTTCTATAGAGTACGCATGAGTAATCTTACATGCATGACACCATCATTCCTAAGAGTTGCATGAAAGTCCTTACTGTTAGGTAGAGGTTATTTGGAGATGGTAGTTATAAAGTAGGAAAGTTGTGCATTCTGGCTGTATTGAGCGAGGCTAGAGCTGTGTGAGTGTTCAGCGTTGTTCCCAGATAGGTTTGTTGCTGTGATGGATGAAGATGGGATTTTTGTGCATGGACTGTAAATCCTAATTGATGTAGAAGGTTTATGGTATTTTGAGTGTGCTGTAGACACTTTGCCTGTGTGTTGGCTTTGATGAGCCAATCGTCCAGCTATGGGAAGACATGAATTTGTTTTCTTCTGAGATGAGCTGCTACTACTGCTAGACATTTTGTGAATACTCTAGGTGCAGTAGTTGCCCCGAAAGGATTATGGAAGTATGTGTCCTTTAAGTCTGGTGTGGACATAAAGTCGCCTTGTTGTAGAAGTTGAAGCACTTATTGAAAGGTGCCCATATGGAAGTGTGACGTATATTTAACAAGGACCCCCTGAAGACATAGATACTATAGTTCCTAGGTCAGGGAAAAGAGAGCAATTGACAAACAACAACCTAGGCAACCGATACTTAGAGCATGTCACAATATAAAAGGACAATTGGCTACAACTTACTACAAAACTGGGTATTTTATTAATGGTTTAAAAATAGAAAGATCAATGACATATTACAGTTTTAAAATAACGGCGAAATGGCAAAATTAAAATCCTGCATAATACATTACCAATGAAAAATACATTCAAAAGACTGTACATAAACACAAGTTAAAAAATGGCAAATAAGTGGCACGAGTCTCATTTCGCCGTTATTTTAAAACTGTAATATGTCATTGATCTTTCTATTTTTAAACCATTAATAAAATACCCAGTTTTGTACTAAGTTGCAGCCAATTGTCCTTTTATATTGTGACCTGCTCTAAGTATTGGTTGCCTAGGTTGTTGTTTGTCAATTGCCCATATGGAAGTGCTCTGACAGTACGCATAAGCTTAACGGACTGAGATGTAAGATTGGTCATAGAGACCCATCTTTTTAGGGAAATAGGTAGTAAAGTGAATAAACTCCTCTTCAGCCAGGATACCTTGATTCCAGTGGCACAGTGAGCCCAGGACCCACGTCTGGGCATACCTGGCGCACTTAGGGCGAGAAAGCAAAAGACACACAATGATGATGGCTGATTAGCCAGAAACCGGTCCCAGGATGCTTGTTTCTGGTCCGGGGAAGACATTGTTTGGCAGTTCGGGCTGGACTGTTCCCATGAGGCACAGGGTCAGACTGATTTGCATATGGCCATGTCCGAACTGGGGTGGCGTAGTGAGCTAAAGAATGATGATGTGTTAAACCCAGACCAGTTGAATGGGGGTGAGTGCTTGCAATGTTCAACACTCCATCCATCATCTCCTTTGGTTTTGCTTTGTTCGCTCTAAGTTGGCAGGGTGTGCCCAGACGCGAGTCCCTTGCTCACTTTGCCACTGGATTCAAGCTAGCCTGGCTAATGACGCCTGAATATCCAGAAACCGGTCCCAGGATGCTTGTTTCCGGTCCAGGGAAGACATGGTTTGGCAGTTTGGGCTGGAATGTTCCTATGAGGCACAGGGTCAGACTGATTTGCATATGGCCATGGCTGAACTGGGGTGGCGGAGTGAGCTAAAGAATGATGATGGATTAAACACAGATCAGTTGACTGGGGGTGAGTGCTTGCAATGTTCAACACTCCATCCATCATCCCCTTTGGTTTTGCTTTGTTCGCCTTAAGTTGGCAGGGTATGCCCAGACGTGGGTCCCTTACTCACTGTGCCACTGTATTTACGCTTGCCTGGCTGATTACGGCTGATTAGCCAGAAACCGGTCCCAGGATGCTTGTTTCCGGTCCAGGGAAGACATGGCTTGGCAGTTCGGGCTGGACTGTTCCCATGAGACACAGGGTCAGACTGCTTTGCATATGGCCATGTCCGAACTGGGGTGGCGGAGTGAGCTAAAGAATGATGATAGATTAAACCCAGATCAGTTGACTTGGGGTGAGTGCTTGCAATGTTCAACACTTCGTCCATCATCCCCTTTGGTTTTGCTTTGTTCGCCCTAAGTTGGCAGGGTGTACCCAGACATGAGTCCCTTGCTCACTTTGCCACTGGATTCAAGCGAGCCTGGCTAATGACGCCTGAATAGCTAGAAACCGGTCCCAGGATGCTTGTTTCCGGTCCAGGGAAGACATGGTTTGGCAGTTCGGGCTGGACTGTTCCAATGAGGCACAGGGTCAGACTGATTTGCATATGGCCATGTCTGAACTGGGGTGGCGGAGTGAGCTAAAGAATGATGATGGATTAAACCCAGATCAGTGTACTGGGGGTGAGTGCTTGCAATGTTTAACACTCCGTCCATCATCCCTTTGGTTTTGCACTGTTTGTTAGAGGGCACGGAGGTACGTGTTGGTGTACCTCTACCTCTAAACCCATCCTTGTAGAACCCTCTAGAGGGAGATCATAGTGTTTGTGTCTTGTATGAAGATGCGGCTGCATCTGGGGTGCTAGTGCTAGTTTTGGAGCCTCCTCTATGAAAGGAGCGACAAAAGGAACCTTTATTAGAGGAATATTGAAGTGCTCCCATGGACTATGCAATTTCTGTATCCTTTTTCATTTTTTCTAGTGACTGATCTATTTGAGGTCTAAAGTCGTGTTCCTGATCAAAAGGAGCATTAAGAATAGTTTCTTGCACCTCAGGTTTGAAACCAGAAACTCTGAGTCATTCATGTCATCTAAGCATAATGCTAGTGTTAATTCCTCTAGCTCACGGGTACTCATAGTACGGCCCGCGGGCCGCCAGCGGTCTGGCAAGCCTTCCTTGGCGGCCCGCGGACCTTGCTGACATCGTACCTGTGTTTTTTTGTTTTTTTTTAGAGTGTCAAAACACCGCCGGTTGCAGCAGCGCGGACTCTGCTCTATGGAGGCCGGACGATTCTTTTTAAGACCATTCACTTGTAAATGAGGCTTTGTTGTATTTCACCTCTTCTTAGCACCCCTGCATCTCCACTGACTGAGTGGAGATGCAGGGGCGCTAAAAAGAGGTAAAATACAACAAAGCCTCATTAACAAGTAAATGGTATTTTAAAGACCTGTGAAGTACTCGGGCACGGCTGTGTGTTTGCCTAGGAAGCCGTCTCGGCCCGGGCTGACACACACACAGGGTGAGGTGACAGAGGGTGACGGAGGGCAGCAGGGAATGAGAGCTGGGACAGGGACAGACAGATGAGGCAGAGACAGGGATACAGAGACAGATGAGTCAGAGACAGAGACAGGGATACAGAGACAGATGAGTCAGAGACAGAGACAGGGAGACAGAGTCAGGGAGACAGAGTCAGGGAGACAGAGTCAGGGAGACAGAGTCAGGGAGACAGAGTCAGGGAGACAGAGCCAGGGAGACAGAGTCAGGGAGACAGAGTCAGGGAGACAGAGTCAGGGAGACAGAGCCAGGGAGACAGAGTCAGGGAGACAGAGTCAGGGAGACAGAGTCAGGGAGACAGAGCCAGGGAGACAGAGCCAGGGAGACAGAGCCAGGGAGACAGAGCCAGGGAGACAGAGAGACAGGGAAACAGAAAGACACAGGGTCAGGGAGACAGATAGACACAGAGACAGACAGAGACAGGGTGACAGAGATAGACAGAGACAGGGTGACAGAGATAGACAGACAGAGACAGGGTGACAGAGATAGACAGACAGGGACAGGGTGACAGAGATAGACAGACAGGGACAGGGTGACAGAGACAGGGAGACAGGGTCAGGGAGACAGAGAGACAGGGAAATAGAAAGACACAGGGACACAGAGACAGAGATAGACAGATAGAGACAGAGATAGACAGACAGAGATAGACAGACAGAGATAGACAGACAGAGATAGGGAGACAGAGTCAGGAAGAGACAGAGTCAGGAAGAGACAGAGTCAGGAAGAGACCGAGTCAGGAAGAGACAGAGTCAGGAAGAGACAGAGTCAGGAAGAGACAGAGTCAGAAAGAGACAGAGTCAGGAAGAGACAGAGTCAGGAAGAGACAGAGTCAGGAAGAGACAGAGTCAGAAAGAGACAGAGTCGGGAAGAGACAGAGAGACAGGGACAGGGAGACAGAGAGACAGACCGAGACAGGGAGACAGAGACAGAGAGACAGGGGGAGGGAGACAGGGGGACACGGAGGGAGGGAGTGGGAGACAGACAGAGGGAGGGAGACAGAGGGAGGGAGACAGAGGGAGGGAGACAGAGGGAGGGAGACAGAGGGAGGGAGACAGAGGGAGGGAGACAAAGGGAGGGAGACAAAGGGAGGGAGGGAGAGGGAGGGAGACAGAGGGAGGGAGACAGAGGGAGGCAGACAGAGAGAGGGAGACAGAGAGAGGGAGACAGAGAGGGAGACAGAGAGACAGGGAAACAGAAAGACACAGGGTCAGGGAGACAGATAGACACAGAGACAGACAGAGACAGGGTGACAGAGATAGACAGAGACAGGGTGACAGAGATAGACAGACAGAGACAGGGTGACAGAGACAGGGAAACAGGGTCAGGGAGACAGGGTCAGGGAGACAGAGAGACAGGGAAATAGAAAGACACAGGGACACAGAGACAGAGATAGACACAGAGATAGACAGACAGAGATAGACAGACTGAGTCAGGAAGAGACAGAGTCAGGAAGAGACAGAGTCGGGAAGAGACAGAGAGACAGGGGGAGGGAGACAGGGGGACACGGAGGGAGGGAGTGGGAGACAGACAGAGGGAGACAGACAGAGGGAGGGAGATAGAGGGAGGGAGATAGAGGGAGGGAGAAAGAGGGAGGGAGAAAGAGGGAGGGAGAAAGAGGGAGGGAGACAGAGGGAGGGAGACAGAGGGAGGGAGACAGAGGGAGGGAGACAAAGGGAGGGAGGGAGAGGGAGGGAGACAGAGGGAGGGAGACAGAGGGAGGGAGACAGAGGGAGGGAGACAGAGGGAGGGAGACAGAGGGAGGGAGACAGAGGGAGGGAGACAGAGGGAGGGAGACAGAGGGAGGGAGACAGAGGGAGGGAGACAGAGGGAGGGAGACAGAGGGAGGGAGACAGAGGGAGGGAGACAGAGGGAGGGAGACAGAGGGAGGGAGACAGAGGGAGGGAGACAGAGGGAGGCAGACAGAGAGAGGGAGAGAGAGAGAGGGAGACAGAGAGAGAGGGAGACAGAGAGAGAGGGAGACAGAGAGAGGGAGGAGGGCGACAGACAGAGGAGAGAGAGACAGGGACAGGGAGACAGAGGGAGGAGAGAAACAGAGTGAGAGAGAGGGAGACAGAGTGAGACAGAGTGAGACAGAGAGAGAGATACAGAGGGAGGGATATATATATATATTCACACACATACATATAATATATACATATATATATATATATATATATACACATATATATATATATATATATATATATATATATATATATATATATATATATATATATATATATATATCTATATATAGATATATATATATATATATATATAGATTCGGGGTCAACAAAACAGAGTATCACACACCTTTTAGCCCTACACCACATAAGATATTGGGAAACTACAACTGCAAGACTGAGTTCGCAGTCTATGTTCTCACAGTGTACCTGTGGTCTCAATTATATTGATAGTACCAAACTACAGGTACACGTGAGAATTCTGCAGCACCTACGCGTCATCCTACATAGTGACCCTAACTACCCGGTGGCGCGCCATTTCAAACAGGTGCATGACAACAATTTGAACTGTCTGCAATACTATGTGGTATCCTCTATACCGAAACAGCGTAGAGGGGGTAATAGAGAATTGTTGCTCAGGAGATAAGAAACCAGGTTCATTCTCAATTTTGAAAGCAAGTGTCCTAATGGACATAACAACACGGAAGATATGTACACGTGTCTGTAAAAATCGTCATATCTGTGTTGTGGTCTAGATAAAATGCACGTATTGAAATATTGTAACATGATAATATGATCTGAAGATGACTGTTTCGCCTCAATGTTCGCATTTTTAATTAATTTTTCAAGGATTTTTAAGGTTCCCTGTATACTGATGTATATAGGAACAATAAATAAAATCACACTTTTATTTATTTTGCACTGATGCAAGGGATACGTACAGTGGATTGCATATGGGATGTGGGTGAAGTTGATACAAGGGATAAAATAGCGTTTTTCTGAGTTTGATATTTCATCTGCTATCTCAATACACAATCTATTGATTTGCCTTGTCATTTTATTTTATCTCGATTTTGAGATTTGTTTTGCACTACTTCACATGTATAAAATTGCTGCTATGCATATCATACCCACCAGTGCCATGATGGTCGTAAAGCTCATTGATTTATGCAGATATAATGTTGGCTTGTTTATAAGATTATTCTTTATAAATGGATTTATCCAGTAATAGCTTAAATGTTAAAAGGACTTACTATGAATTGATGTTTAGATATATAATATATATCTGACACGTTTCAAACTTGATGTAGTAGAACATTGTTAAATAATCACAACAATATGTGAAAATAGTTCGCTAGAAACTACACATGTATGCTATAGTCTTTATTCAGTGTTAATGCCAAAGGGCTGACCATGTGACCTAAATGGGATGAGGCATATTGTTTAAAAATGGCTACAAACTAACCAGTCTTTATGTGATCAAGGGCTCACGAGCCCGAAACGCGTCATCTGTTGATTGCTTTTTTGGATATGGTTTAATAAATAACATCTTGCCTGATAAAGTGGTTCGCTTCTCCTTCTTCGCCGCCGTGGCTATGGTCGACGTGGCGGGAGTCTTCATTCGATATATATATATATATATATATATTCGTCCCAAATGTTCCCGTCGCAGAGGGAACTGCTTGTGTTGGTGCCCGCGTGTGAAGACCGGGAGCGTGTTTCCGTTTATTTCAAAAACAAAAGCAATAACGCGGCACTCCTATTTCACAGTAGATTTATTTCACAGGTGTCATGCAAAAACTCCTACGCGTTTCGAACAAACGTTCTTGGTCACGGCAGTGTTCTACAAGAGTCCCTTTTCTCTTTCCACATTTTATACTCTCACACAAGATTTTACAAAGTGAGACATTATGGGCCTTGTAGTTTTTGAGCTTAATGTGTGTTTTAGGTTTCTTTTAAACAGTTTCAAAGAATGGGTATACGTGTGGGTAGTCTATTAACATAAAGGATACTTTCCATAAATTATAATTCTTGAGTAGAAAGTGCATGCTTAATTAATTACTGGTTCACATTGTAATTGCGCTTTTGTTAGGCACACATACATATTTCAAGGTATCTGGTCTTATGATGGTTGTTAGTCGGGCTGAGTGCCCTGTGTCCCACATTTTTACCCAATTTGATTTCACATAGGCCATATTTTTCGATTACTCTTTCACACAGTAATTCATACCAAAGTCAATACATGTCAGTTATAGTTCTCTTTTTGGTCATTTTTCTGTTTCTATAAATGCACATGCATTTCTTCATCTGCGTTCAAACCCTTCGGATGTTTTGTTTTGAACTTAATTATAAGTTTCGACTCCAGTCTTCTCCATTTTTGTAGTCTATCACCCCCCCCCCCCCCCCCCCCCGTTTTTGTTTGGGGATGGATGCTAGTCCCAGATACTTGATGCCCTGCCATGTTTTCCCTGTATGTGTTTTCATATGTTTCGCCATGGCATATGTATTGTCATTATTTTGTATTGCCCGAACGTGTTCTAAGATCCTTTTCTTTAAGGGGCATTTCGTACTTCCTATGTACTCTTTTCCACAGTGACATCTTGGCATGTATACTACAAACGAGGATTCACAAGTTATTTTGGATTTGATCGTAAACTCTTTACCAGAAGGGTCTGTTAGGATAGTTGTATTTTGCCCTATATTACAGGCTTTAAAAGTCAAGCATTTTGTGAAGCCATTGCTCCTTTTTTGGAGCCAATCTACTGGTTTCTTCAGTGAAAAATGACTTTGTACCAAATGGTCCGAGAGATTCGGCGCTCTCCGATACAAAATTAAATTTTGTATTGACTTTGGTATGAATTACTGTGTGAAAGAGTAATCGAAAAATATGGCCTATGTGAAATCAAATTGGGTAAAAATGTGGGACACAGGGCACTCAGCCCGACTAACAACCAACATAAGACCAGATACCTTGAAATATGTATGTGTGCCTAACAAAAGCGCAATTACAATGTGAACCAGTAATTAATTAAGCATGCACTTTCTACTCAAGAATTATAATTTATGGAAAGTATCCTTTATGTTAATAGACTACCCACACGTATACCCATTCTTTGAAACTGTTTAAAAGAAACCTAAAACATACATTAAGCTCAAAAACTACAAGGCCCATAATGCCTCACTTTGTAAAATCGTGTCAGAGTATAAAATGTGGAAAGAGAAAAGGGACTCTTGTAGAACACTGCCGTGACCAAGAACGCTTGTTCGAAACGCGTAGTTTTTGCATGAGACCTGTGAAATAAATCTACTGTGAAAAAAAGAGTGCCGCGTTATTGCCTTTGTTTTTGATATATTGATTTTATATATATATATATATATATATATATATATATATATATATATATATATATATATATATATATATATATATATGTAAATTCGCCACATTAGCTGGAGCAGCCGCCTCAGCCCTCAAATGACGAAAGAACATACCAGATTTGGTGCTTAATTGAGGTGTTTATTCTTGTCCAGCAAGCCTGCCGCCGCCATTACGCGTTTCGCCTCTTACAAAGCTTGATCACATGGCGAGTTGCTGAGAGCAAATGCCGAGATTTAAAGTGCCAGTGCGCGCGCCCTTTTTTCAAATTGGGTATCAACAACATGGAAAAAATACTCTGTTCACATGTGTTAAATCAAAGTGTAAAATCACAATGCAAAGTTAATGTACATTCGACCAATTCATAAAATATATAAATAAATACGTATTTAAATATTTCTTTAAAACAAAATTCATTTTGTCCGATATTATATCTGTATAAATACAGTAGTATCACGAAGTGGGAATCGTATACATAACCCTCCACTTAATTCACACATTTACAGGTCTCCCTGCTTATTTCTCAATTACGATATGTACAACACACTTTGTATAAAATCAAGCCCAAGTGGGCTGAAACCCCACGAAAAAATTTCAACATTCTAGCTGTTTGTCATATTCTCGGCACACAATATATTGCATAAGTGCTAGTGCAAGTGCTTATTTAAAATCAATCAATAACTCATAATGGAGCTGATGGTAAATCCCCTAGATAGCCATCCAGGGTTGCCCTCATTAAACTGGTGAAGCTCTCTAAATACACATGTTGAGAGAAAAGAACGGCACAAAAATATTGATCACATAATTCATCCAATTATAATACCACAGAAAAGAATACAAATATAGCAAATATGGATCCCTACTCACTGCTAACAGTAGTTTCACATCAACCACCATTGAGGGAAATGCGCTAGTGGATTGTTGTTATCTGTACATACCCAGGTTATTAATATATCCTTGTACGATAATATCTTTTACAAACAAAACCCTCCACTTAACTACATGTGCAACGGGGACCAATAAGTGTTAAAGTGTATTATAAACAAGTATAAAGATCCTCTGTTGCGTTCAACCCTTTTGGTTGCTTACTGTTTAATTCCAAGATGTATCTTGTTTCGAGAAGACGAAGCCTCGTATCTCGATTCCCCCCTCTCTTCATAGGCCAGACTGAATCTATTGCATAATAGGACAAATGAACAGGATTGGAACCATGTTCTTGCTCGAAATGCCTAGCCACCGGGTAGGCCTGATCTTTATTATTTATGGCTCTAATGTGCTGGAGCACACGTTTGTGGACCGGCAGGCGGGTACTGCCAACATACCGGAGTCCACAAGTGCACTCCAGCACATAGACTGCATAGTCTGTTTTGCAGTTAAGGCGTTTGGTGATCTCTCTAGGAATTTCTGAGAATGGGACAGTGTATTTGGTCCTGTTAATCCCATGTCTACATGCCTTACATTGCGAGCATTTCTTGAACCCTCTACCTAAGGCCTTCCAAGTAGTCGACATCTGGGGTTCCAAAGTATTTTTGACCAGAGATCTGGCCATGGATACCGATTTCCTGAATGTGAGGAGTGGTTTATTCAACACTTTGTTGCCAATGACTGGATCACCTAATATAAGGTTACAGTTCTGACTGAATATTTTTCTAATGGCAGAATACTGTCGGCTATACGTTACAATCATGCGAGGTTTGATTACCTCCCCAGCCGGGGTTGTATCTACCTCTTTAATCTTAGGTGACAGCGCATTTTCTCGGGATATAAGTTTTGTTCTTCTTTGAGCCACTTCAAGAAAGCTCCTAGAGTACCCCCTAGCCAGAAATCTACTTATGCTGGCTTCCTGCGCTAACTCGCATTCTTCATCACTGCTACAAAT
Source organism: Lissotriton vulgaris (assembly GCF_964263255.1). NCBI lineage: Eukaryota > Metazoa > Chordata > Amphibia > Caudata > Salamandridae > Lissotriton > Lissotriton vulgaris. Next base: position 1,889,997,323 of record NC_141693.1, on the reverse strand, counting down.
CCGCCTGATACGCAGCATCTCCCCATAGGGGATACTCCGTATCAGGTGGCGTGGATGGTGACTTGTTGCATGCAGGATGGTATTGCCTGCTGTGGGCTTTCTGAATAGTTTTGTTTGCATGCGGTTATTTTCAATGTGGACTTCCATGTCTAAAAAACTAACAGATATTGCGCTGATGCATGATGTAAATTGCAAATTTAAGCTGTTAACATTCAAGCTGTTGATAAACTGTGTAGCTGTCTCCTCCGTCCCTCTCCAAATGAAAAACAAATTATCTATATATCTAAGGTAGGTGACTACATGTTGTTCCATGATTGTGTGCAGATCCCCCGCCAGGACCTGTTCCTCCCACAGCCCCATGTGTAAACACGCGTAGCCGGGAGAGAAACAGGCCCCCATATATATACACACACATATATATGTATACACACACACACACATACACATACACATACACATATACATATACATGCCAGGTCTGGTGGCTCAGTGGACGAAGGCGTCCACTGCATGGGCCTGTGTTCAACCTCATGGTCAGTTTTCTTTTTGCTATAGCCCCACCCCCTCCCCCACTGACCCCCGCCCCCACCGGTGCGGCCCTCGGCCACAAACCACACTGTAAATTTGGCCCCTGAGAGAAAGTTTGTGAGTACCATCTAATGCACACTTGATTGAGGAATTAGAAATAAGTTTCCCTCCTTGTACTATTTCCTGTCCCCTCCTTGTGTTCTTCTGGGAGATATTTTAATAGTTCTTCCATTTCATCCCATGGAGCGCTTTCATATCTGGACAAGAGACCTTGTGTGTTAGCTATACACCAATGGTTGGCTGATTGAGCAGCTACTCTCTTCCCACATGCATCTATAAGTTTGGATCCTGATGTTGGTGAATTTGCTCTTTTACAGACATAAAACATCAATCTAAGGAATCCAAAAGCAACTGCCCCGTAATGAAAACTGGGTCAGAGGGAGGGGGTCTACTCTGACAAACCCTAGTTTGTTCATGCTCTAACTGGGTCTTTAAAAATATAATTTGTGTGCCTTAACATACCTTTAAGCATAGGTATCATTTGTGTGGTTTTGAGTGAACTTCTTAACATTTCAAACAGGAAATCTTCTTCCATTGCCTCCTTATGTAAAAGCACTCCATGGTAATTAGGTGCCCTAGCAATTAATTCCTGATATGCAGTATTATCATCAGAAGGGAAAGGTTGTGCTGGATATAGATCAGGGTCTATATCCTAAGGTGGATCTATATTGTAGTCATCCCATGGATCTGGTGATGGCTGATTATCTTTCTCATCATCCTTGTCTATATCGGGATTTGTGTTAGGAGAACATGATGGTGTAATGTGTAAAGGATCTGTTATTGGTGAAGAAGGTGTAGGGGTCTGTGGAATCTGAATAGGGCTAGTAGCTATGTCCTTTTTAGGTCGAGCAGACGTACCCTCAATGCGTGAGCATTGAAGGTGTCTGCTTCAGACCTATTGCGGCCCGTATTTAGGAATGTGGACAGCTATCAGACACGCGCATTGACAATGTCAGATTTCACCTCGGGAGCGCGCGTCTGAGCTGCGCTTGCGCGGAGCAAAACCCTTGCTCACACACAGACACAGGCAGCCCCCACCCCTCTGCATGCATGCACGCACGCACACACACACACAGGCGCGCGCATGCACACGCAGGTACACGGCACACATACAGGCACACGGCACACTATCCCCTGCCTCGCATTCTCTCTCAATCACACACAGTCACGCATGCGCACACACATTCCCTCGCGCACACACGCGCGCACACACACTCCCGCCCCCCCTCCCCTCCCCTCCCTCCCCCTTTCCCCCCTCACAGGCATACACACAGGCACGCACGGACTTCACATCAGCCCTGGGCCCCACTCACCGACTGCGCTCATCCGGCAGGGCTCCTCTCGCGCTCCGCTCCTCACGGCGCGGCGCGTCTCCTCTTCTGAATCGGGGCTCCCTCAGGTAAGAGGAGCCCCGCAACAGGCGCCACACTCCTCCTTCTCCCCAGCCCCCTCCTGGGGACCCGGGCTACCCCGGACCGGCAGGGCGCTCCATGCGCCGGCATGCCTTCTCACGGACCTCGGGAGGCGGGACTTCCGGTCGGCCGCGAGCGGATTGGCCGGCCGGCCAAGAGCTTCCGGGTCGCTGCCATATTTAGTATTGTTTTAAGTGGGTTCTCCCTGTCTGTCTCTCCTCTCACAGAAGCTGTGTGCCTCTGGTAGCCCTCCACTTGATCCCATTACATCTCTATTACCAAATATCCATCTGTGGATAACCATAAAAAACGGAAAAGATTTATCGAGAAATGCGTCAGAGCAGGTAAGCAATGTTGTATATGGTGCGGGGAGTTTTCACTGTTAGATTTATTTATAAGCGACTTCCTGTATCCTGTTTATCTTCTACTTCTCATTGATCTACCTACGAACATGCTTGCCGCCCCTCCTTGACCCCCCTACTCACTAAAGGTCCCTAGAAGTAAATCCCCTGAAGTTATCGTTTAGACATTGACGTCGATTCACTAAAAGGAGGGTTGGGAACTCGATTTAACGCTCCCTTCGACCCCCCCCAGAGACATGGCTGTCTTGATCCATTCAACCCTCAGTGGCCTCCTGTGTACTGATAAAGAGCTGTTGGAAGGGAAAGAGAGGGCATTGCTCAACAGTTAGGGTGACCAACTGGTTATTTTCTCTTGTCCGCTCTCTCTATCATTGTCTCGGTTGTTCCTTCTGCATTCTCTCTTTATCTCAACCCATCTTTCGTTGCCTTAAAGTTCCTCCATGTTTCATGCTCACAAGTATAGCGCCGCGAGGGACGAGCAGTGTGCTCTACTTCAGTGTATACACTTGCTCATTCCCTCTTTCTCTGGCTCCCTCTCCCCTCTTTAAGTCTCCGGACCCCCCCCCCTTCGCCCCTCACTCCCTCTCTTCACACACACCCCTCCCGCTCTGTTGTAATTACTGCTCTGAAGAGCTGTGACTCTCGCAGAACACACAGCAAGAGTCGCCTCCAGAGCTCTCGTTAAACACCCCTCGGTGAGAGCAGACGGGAGCCGAGGCTGTAGTAGAGACTCAAGAGCAGGGACGGGGGAGAGTGCACACAGCTGGAGTAAGACCAGCTGCACCACCCCATAGCGGGGGCTCCTGCATCAACAGCCATTAACCTCCCCTGCAAGGATATTTGCACCACCATCCACCGACCTCTAGACCAACAGTCCCTACAATACCATCCACAGACCTCCCCAGCCAGGATTTCTGCATCACAACCAACACACCTCTAGACCACCAGTCCCTACAATACCATCCACAGACCTAACAGCCAGGAAGACTGGACCACCATCCACAAACCTTCCCAGCCAGGATTTCTGCACCGCCATCCACAGACCTCCAGACTATCATTGACAAACCCAACGCAATCGGGTGTTAAGCCAACTTCTGTAGACTGCACCCAACCAGCTGTCCATCACTATGCACAGTCCTGCCTAACCCCCACATCCAGGAACTCTGCACCATCATCCACAGACAAACACACCCAGACATCTTACACCATCCTCCACAGACCGCACCCATAAACATGTCCTACAATACCACCCACAGACCCACTCACAGCAGGAAGACTGGACCACCATCCACAGACCTTACCAGCCAGAATTTCTGCACCGCCATCCACAGACCTCTAGACTACAATTGTCAGACCCAACGAAGTTGTCTGTTAAGCCAAATTCTACAGACTGGTGTCACATTTGCGAAAGTTATACCTATTGGCATTGTAAATGACAAAGCTATTAATTTAGCTATTTTCAAAACCAAACATAAATAAAAAATTTGTCATTTACAATACCAATAGCTCAAACTTTCCTAATGCGAGACCTATTGCATTGCAAATGCTTGTTCTTTTTGAGAGGGATTCTGCATTCAGTGTCTGCTTTCCTTTTTAATGGTATTACTGGTTTGTAAATAAAAATCGTAAATCATCATACGTTCTTATATAGCGCCCGTCTGGATCCTGTCCATAGCGTTCTCTCCTCCACGCTTCCTGCTAACAGACCCCGAGCGTGACCCTCCTTCCAGCGCTGTTTCGAACTGCTGTTTGGTATCGTTTTGCTTCTAATTACTAGCGCTTTCACCCATATTTAGCGCCGAGTCTCACCCTCTGATTTGCGCATCTGTGAGCTAATACAATTTACTTCCGATACATATTGATTGAATAGAAGGTGCTGCTTTAGAATTGCTGGTTTCAGTCGCATTATCGGTCTTTGTTTACTTTTTACTCGGACTTCTGTGGCCTCTGCCCCGTTTCACTTTCCATTCCCATTCCTCCATTGCAATTGGTGTGCACTCCCCTGGCCCGCCTACCCTCCCCGATACCGCCTCCCAGCTGACCCTCCCACGCTCCGCCCCCCCTAACTACCATTTAAGGCAGATGACCCAACGTGCAGCGTCCACGCGCTGCGGCCGCGCCGAAGTCCGCGCCTGGCCCGCGCCTAGCGCCAGACCCCCTGGTACCCGCCCCACCCACCCCTCCCGCATTACTTACGACGCCTCCACCCTCCTAGCACTAAACCCTGGCCGACTCCCCAACTGCGCCCTAGCCGCACCTGGACACACCCATGGACCCTTCGCATGCAACTCCTGCAAGTATGACAGCACCAAGGCACACGCCACTCCCACTACCACCAAACAGAATTCCGACACCAACCACCTAAAATGCTTACTGCTCAACACTCGCTCGGTCCACAGACACGCCATCGACCTTTGGAATCTACTAGACACCATCTCTCCAGACGTCGCCTTCCTGACAGAAACCTGGATGAACGCCTCATCAGCCCCGGACATCACCATAGCCATCCCGGACGGCTACAAGATCATCCGAAAAGACCGCGCCAACCAAATAGGAGGAGGCATCGCCATCGTCCACAAGAACACCATCAGTGTCTCAACCAGCTCAGACATCAACCTCGCTAGTGCCGAACACCTTCACTTCCAGATCCATACCGACCCCAAGACCACACTCAGAGGCACACTACTCTACAGGCCAACCGGACCCAGTGCACAATTCAGTGAAGACATCACTGACTTCATCACCCCTCACGCCCTCCCCTCAGAGGACTACATTCTACTGGGAGACCTCAATTTCCACCTAGAAAAGAACGACAACAACTCCATCACCCTTCTGGACAATCTCGCCAACCTCTGACTCAAACAACTTGTAAACACCCCCACCCACAACACAGGACACACACTTGACCCTATCTTCACCTCTAGCAAACATCTCCTTCAGTCACACTTCAGTTCACCATTGGACGGACCACAGCAGAGTCCACTTTGTCTACAAAAAGACCACAACTCACAACCATCCTCAACCTTCTCTGCGAAGAAACTGGAACAAAATCACCATCGACCAGATCTCCTCAGCACTTCTTAAAAACCCCCCTGCCCTCTCATCGAACCCCAACCAAGCAGCCATTAAACTCACCCAATGGCTAACCAACAGCGCCGACACCCTAGCACCTTTGAAAAAACGTCAAATCAAACTAGGAAGCAAAAACGCCCCCTGGTTCAACGACGATCTTAAGAAATCCAAGAAACTTTGTCGCTCCCTTGAGAAGGCCTGGAAAAAAGACCCAAACACCATCACCAGGGACGCCTTAAAAAACGCCACACGCATACACCACCAACTGATCCGGATTGCCAAGAAAACCGCATTCAAAGACCGACTAGACAACAACGCTCACAACAGCAAGGAACTATTCAACATAGTCAAAGAATTTACCAACCCCACAGCCAACTCCAACGACATCACTCCCTCTCAAACCCTTTGCGACTCCCTAGCTTCGTTCCTCCACGACAAAATCGCAGACATCCACAACAGCTTCAACAACCAACCCGGACACCATCCCACCCAACCTTCTGCCGTACCTTCACCCCCCTTGAAGATCCTTAATGACCGGAACCCAATCTCCACTGAGGACACCATTCGCTTGATGAACTCCATCCACTCAGGATCCCTCACAGACCCATGTCCTCACCACATCTTCAACAAAGCAGACTCCATCATAGCACCCTATCTCCGAGACGCCATCAACTACGCCTTCAAATCCGCCACCTTCCCGGAAAGATGGAAACATGCCGAACTCAGCGCCCTTCTGAATAAACCCACAGCTGATCCCACAGAACTCAAAAACTACCGCCCCATTTCGCTCCTACCATTCCCGGCCAAAGTCATCGAAAAAGCAGTCAACAACCAACTCGCAGCCTTCCTCGAAACCAACAACTCCCTCGACTCTTCACAGTCCGGCTTCCAAGCCAAACACAGCACTGAAACCGCCCTCATCGCAGCAACAGACGACATTCAAACACTAATGGACAATGGAGACACAGTCGCCCTCATCCTCCTTGACCTCTCCGCAGCCTTCGACACAGTCTGCCACAGCACCCTTCTACAACGCCTCAACAACATCGGAATCCAAGGTAAAGCACTGGATTGGATCACCTCGTTCCTTGCCGGTAGAACTCAGAGAGTCCGCCTCCCACCGTTGAAGTCAGAGGCCACTGAAGTCATCTGCGGCGTACCACAAGGATCTTCACTCAGCCCCACCCTCTTCAACGTATACATGAGCCCCCTCGCGACCATCGCACGCCAACACAACCTCAACATCATCTCCTACGCTGATGACACTCAACTAATCCTCTCCCTCACCAAAGACCCAAACACCGCCAAAACCAACCTACATGAAGGAATGAAAGAAGTAGCCGAATGGATGAAGCTCAGCCGTCTTAAACTGAACTCAGACAAAACAGAAGTCCTCATCTTAGGTACTTCCCCTTCCGCCTGGGACGACTCCTGGTGGCCAACTGCCCTAGGAAAAGCACCCATCCCAACTGACCACGCACGGAACCTGGGCGTCATCCTGGACTCCTCACTCTCGATGTCCAGACAAGTCAACACAGTTTCATCATCCTGCTTCAACATCCTCCGCATGCTCAAAAAAACATTTAGCTGGATCCCCACCGAAACCAGAAAGACGGTCACCCACGCACTGATTACAAGCCACCTGGACTACGGAAACACACTATACGCCGGTACCACCGCTAAAATTCAGAAAAAACTCCAACGCATCCAAAACGCATCAGCCAGACTCATACTAGACATACCGCGTAAAGACCACATTTCCGGTCACCTAAGAGACCTCCATTGGCTCCCTATCAATAAGAGGATAACGTTCCGCCTCCTCACCCACGCACACAAAGCACTCTACGAACTTGGACCAGAATGCCTCAACACGTGACTATCCTTCTACTCCCCCTCCCGCCAGCTACGTTCTTCCAACCAAGCCCTCGCTGCTATTCCTCGCATCAACAAATCCACCATGGGGGGTAGATCCTTCTCCCTAGCGGCTAAAACCTGGAACTCCCTCCCCATTCACCTCCGCCTCACTCAAAACCACCTATCCTTCAGAAATCAGCTTAAAACCTGGATTTTCGAGAAATAACACCCCACCCGTCCTCAAGCGCCTTGAGGCCCTCTGGGTATGTAGTGCGCTATATAAATTATCTGACTTGACTTGACTGGAAGGTCTCAAGGCGCTTGCTTTGGGAACCCGTCCTAGCTGCGTTCACTTCACCTACAACAAGCCGAAACCCATCATCCACCTCCAACCAACTCTACAAAGAAACTGGAACAAAATCACCACAGATCAGATCTCCACATCGCTCCTTCTAACCTCCCCAGCCCTCTCTTCTAACGCCAACGAAGCCGCCTCCAACCTCACCCTTTGGTTATCCTACACCGCCGACACCTTAGCACCACTGAAAAAACGTCAACACAAACTTGGCATCAAGAAGGCCTCATGGTTCAACGACGACCTCAAGAAGTCCAAAAAACTGTGCCGCTCCCTTGAAAAGGCCTGGAAAAAAGACCCATCCACCAGCAACAAGGACGCCTTCAAAAGCGCCATCCGTACTCACCAACAACTGATCCGAAAAGCCAAGAAAACAGCATTCAAAGATCGACTTGACAACAACGCCCACAACAGCAAGGAACTTTTCAACATCGTCAAGGAATTTTCCAACCCCTCGGCCAACTCCAACGACATCACCCCCTCTCAAACCCTCTGCGATTCCCTAGCCTCTTTTTTCCACAACAAGATTGCTGACATCCACAACAGCTTTGACAACCAACCCGGAAGCCAACCCACCCTACCATCAGCTGACCATCTTCCCCCCGTTAACACCCTTAACGCCTGGAACCCAATCTCCACTGAGGACACCATCCGCCTGATGAATTCCATCCACTCTGGATCCCCCACAGACCCATGCCCTCACCACATCTTCAACAAAGCAGACTCCGTCATAGCTCCGCACCTCCGAGACGTCATCAACTGCTCCTTCAACTTCGCTACCTTCCCAGAAGACTGGAAACACGCCGAACTCACCGCCCTTCTGAAAAAACCAACAGCAGACCCCACCGAACTCAAAAACTACCGCCCCATCTCGCTTCTTCCATTCCCGGCCAAAGTCATCGAGAAAGCTGTCAACAACCAACTCGCCGCCTTCCTCGAAGCCAACAAATCACTCGACCCCTCACAATCTGGCTTCCGAGCCAAACACAGCACTGAGACCGCCCTCATCGCAGCAACAGACGACATTCGAACTCTACTGGACAATGGAGACACAGTCGCCCTCATCCTCCTCGACCTCTCTGCAGCCTTCGACACAGTCTGCCACAGCACCCTTTTACAACGCCTCAGAAACATCGGAATCCAAGGAAAGGCACTGGAATGGATCACCTCGTTCCTCTCCGGAAGAACCCAGAGAGTCCGCCTTCCTCCATTCAAGTCCGAGGCCTCTGAAATCATCTGCGGCGTACCACAAGGATCCTCACTCAGTCCCACCCTCTTCAACGTATACATGAGCCCCCTCGCGGCCATAGCCCGCCAACACAACCTCAACATCATCTCTTACGCGGATGACACTCAACTGATCCTATCTCTCACCAAGGACCCCAGCACCGCCAAAACTAACCTACACGAAGGAATGAAAGAAGTCGCCGAATGGATGAAACAAAGCCGTCTGAAACTGAACTCAGACAAAACAGAAGTCCTCATCTTAGGTAAATCCCCCTCTGCATGGGACGACTCCTGGTGGCCGGAAGCCCTCGGAAATGCACCCATCCCGACAGACCACGCACGGAACCTTGGCGTCATCCTGGATTCTTCACTCTCAATGAACAGACAAGTCAGCGCCGTATCCTCTTCCTGCTTTAACATTCTTCGCATGCTCAGAAAAACATTTCGCTGGATCCCCTCCGAAACAAGGAAAACAGTCACCCACGCTCTAGTCACGAGCCGACTGGACTACAGAAACACCCTCTACGCAGGTACCACCGCTAAACTCCAGAAGAAACTACAACGAATCCAAAACGCCTCAGCCAGGCTCATATTAGACATCCCACGCAACGAACACATCTCTGGTCACCTTAAAGACCTCCACTGGCTACCCGTCAGTAAGAGGATTACTTTCCGACTGCTTACCCACGCACACAAATCACTCTACGACATCGGACCAGATTGCCTCAACTCTCGACTGTCCTTCTACACCCCCGCCCGCCAACTTCGCTCTTCCAGCCAAGCCTTCGCCACTATACCTCGCATCAACAAGACCACCATGGGAGGCAGATCCTTCTCATACCTGGCTGCCAAAACATGGAACTCACTCCCCGCTTACCTTCGCCTCACCCAGAATCACCTAGCGTTCAGAAAGCAGCTTAAAACATGGATATTTGACAAATAATCCTCTTCCCCTTCCTAAGCGCCTTGAAACCCTCCGGGTATGTAGTGCGCTATATAAATGTTATGACTTGACTTGACTTGACTTTTCCCTGCAAGATAACCCCTACTGGGCATCCCCAAGGTGAAAGCCAGGCATCCCATCGCGGTGGGGCCGTAGTGGAGATTAAGCAAGCTATTGCCCAGAGTTGCAGAGTGTGAACCCATGATTCGAGTAGGCACCGAGGCGAGAATTATCGAGTCCGTGGACATTTTGAGTTCAACACCCTGCCGCGTCGGGGATTGAACCCTGGTCCCGGGTCTGACCTCCGAGTCCAGGTCTGCCTCCTCTAACCGGTGAGCCACACTTCTCCACTGTCGGGATCCGGATTAATGGTTTCGAATCGGAGCACCGCAATACACGTCCGAACCCGATGGCAGAAAGTAAACAATCTAACAATGGAGTCGATGCCCATGCGCACTATCACCGAAAGGAGGAGTCACCTTACCTTGTCACTGGCAAAGACTTCTTCGGAGAAAAACATCTTACAAACATCCGGACCCAACACTGTATGGTAGGAGTATGCAAAGCATGTGTATCTACCACACACATGCTTTGAACACACCCTTACCACCCAATACCCTTACCCTCCCCATAATCCTAAAAACACCCTCACCTCATTATGCTTCTACCCACCCCTAAACCCTTAAAATCACCCTACACCCTCACCCACCCCTAAACCCTAGAAACACTCTTACCACTCAATACACTTATCAATCCATAACTCCTAAAACACCCTAACCACTCATAACCCTTCCCATCCCACCCTACACCCTTACCCTTAATAAACAAAGACACTTATCTCAAATATACTTCCTTTTTATTGTAAAGGCATGTATGGTAAAGGTCTATTCGTAGTTAAGGCATCCCATTGTAAAGTCTGCGTTGCAAAGGCTGTCTCTCACTCCTATGCTTTAAGCTGACCTACAGCTTCTTCAGATAGTTGTGCAGACCTAGGGAAATTTCCAAGACTTCTGGGAGAATGGCTGTCCACCGGCCCTGGTTTCACAGCAGCTTTTCAAGTAATGAAGACCCATATTAGCAACGTGTGCAAGGTTGCTAACCACGTGTTGAGAACACTCCGGAATCTCAAACCCTTCCTACCTCAATCTGACTTCAAGCAAGTGGTCCAAGCGCTCGTTCTGCCGAAGTTGGACTATGGCAGTGATACGTTATGTGGCCTCCCCAAATACACTCTGGCCCCCCCCTAAAGGCTTCACTGAACGCGGCGGCCAGATTGATCACGAACACCAAGCAAAATGCCCACGTCTCCCCGGTCTTAAAATCTCTAAACTGGCTGCCCTTTGAAGCTAGAATTCAACTGAAGATTGCCTGCCTATCCCACAAAGCCCTCCCCTTCAAAACTTGGAACTCTCTTCTACCGGAAATTCGTAGAATCTCCTCCAAGGTTGCCTTCAAAGTGGAAGCAAAAAGATTCCTCATGAATAAGTTCTTACCTTAACGGATTGGATTGAAAAAGCTTTATTCGAGTTATACACTCATAAAAGCACAAACATGAAATTTAAAATTCATACATTTTAAAATACATTACAATTAAAATTCATATTTCATACACATAAAATACATTTTAGTAATAACTTGTGCAAGCTTTGTCAAAGATTATAAAATTTAGTACATATTAGAAGGTAGGGCCCTCCGCCTAATAGACCATGCCCACCCCAAGTATTTTGCTGTTCCCAGTACAATGGGCATTTCGGTGGAGGTACAAATGATTCTCAACCCCTCAACACCGCTTAATACCCCAAGATTTCTACAAACAGGGGCCAGCCATAATTTCCTTGGGTTTGCATAGGCCTCGCACAAAAATAAAAAGTGAATAATACTTACATTGGGGGCACCATATACCGGGCAACACGAGCTATTACTACTCCTCCACCTACACGTCAATGACCTCAGGGGGAGAGAACCTGCCCTTAACTGGAAGAATAATTTCCTATCTAACGGAACAGTTATACTGTCCCAATACTGTTCCAGTGCAGGTCTCGTTTTGATTTCGATAAATCTACCCCCCATTGTTTCTGCATGTGTACTCCTCCAGAGCTTATGTTCTATATGATCCCAATATATGGCCTTAATATTGTTTTTACTTGGGAATACTTCCCCAAGAGGATTCTCCCAGAGATTAGAGAGACCGAGCTCAACAAGAACATCCCTGAGCATCTTCAACCATGTAATTTTATGAAATATATCCGATTTGACTAGGGCTAGGAACCCATCAGCATAGTGTCTGATCTCTGGGGTCGTCCAAAGCCGTCTCCAATAAAGGATAGGCCTTAGTCGGGCACGGTCACTAACCAATCTCCTTCCTAAATCCAGGCCAAGTGGTATTAGTGGCGTACTCTGGGGGAAACTCGTTATTCCTCTCAGAAACCTATTCTCTGATGTTTGTAGGGTATGGAGCCTCTCAAAACCCCATACTTCAGCCCCATACAGGGCTGCACCCAAGGCTTTAGCATCGTAGACCATGAGGACCGGTTTTATAGGCCTAATTTTCGATTTTACTTGTTCTACCCGGAGTGCTCCTGAAATCTGCTGGTGTTTCAGTACCGCCTTCTCAATATGTCGTGACCAACCTGGCTTACTTGATATCTCTACCCCTAGGTAAGTAAAAACATTTACTACCTCAAGCTTGATGTTATTCAGAGATACCCTTGGTTGGGATCGGCACCTTTGACCGAAAACCATCAGCTTTGTTTTGCTAACATTAACTTCGAGACCTTGTTCACTGCAAAACATGTCAAATATGTTCAAGGCTCGCTGGAGTCCTGCCGGGGTTTTGGAGACAATCAGGGTGTCGTCAGCGAACATCAGGATCGGAACCCTGATGCCCGCTAACGAGGGTGCGTCTACCCTTGCATCCAGCATCCTATCCACAATACCATTAATGAACAAGGAGAATAGCAGGGGTGCCATTGCGCATCCCTGCCGTACACCCCGCTCAACAGGAAAATTAATGGTAGATTCCCCGTTACTCCCCCACTGGACTTTGGCAAAGTTGCGTTCGTGGAGACGCATTATTAGAGTAAGCAACTCTGGTGGGACCATCCTGGGCACCAAGTCGAAGGCAGCCCTCAAGTCTACAAATGCTACATATAGGCTGCCTTCGCCAAGGAGTACAGTCCCCCACCGTAGCATGGTAAATCGAAATATTTGATCTACCGTGCTAGTTTCCCGCCTAAATCCTGCCTGATAGGGGGAGAGGGCATTATTCTCGTCTACCCAATCCATAAGTTTGTTGACCACCATCTTCCCCACCACTTTTTGGATAGTGGCAATCAAACTTATCGGCCTATAATTGGCCTGGAGTGACCGATCGCCTTTCTTATAGATCGGTATAATTATTGCCCCCTTCCATATTTCTGGGATTTTAGCCCCCTTAGCTAGAGCATTTCCCAGTGAGGTCACATACCTAGCCCACCGTACCTTGTCATGCTTAAAGATGTCTGAGGGAATTCCATCTAACCCCGGTGCTTTCCCCCCTTGTAGTGTTGAAATTACCAGTTTAGCTTCTTCATTTGAGAATAGGTTTCCCTTACAGAATACCACTGGGATAAGTTCTATGGCCATAATATCCCTATTCTCTGCATACTGGGGTTTAAAATACTCGACCCATGATGCCTCATTAACATTGTTATCTGGGTTGTTAGGGGTACCACCTCTGCCCCACTTCACGATTTTCCAAAAAAGTCTGGAATCTCTTGACCCAGAAGCTTCGAGTAGCTCTTCCCAATATTCCTCATCCCACTTTTTCTTAGCCTTACGGATGTTATCATTGTATTGTTTCCTAGCTATACTAATCAAAGCCTTATCTCTGCTTTTAATTGCCCTACCCAACTCCAATCTGGTTAACCTGCACTGTTTAATAAACCACCTCGCCAGTTTAATGGGTGCTTTTCTATTTACCTTGATTAACCTAGTAAAATGTGGTTTTATCAGAGAGAAGAATGTGTTGTGTATGTCTGTTGTTGAAGAGGAACCAGGTATTACAGGATTTACTGTTTCCATGGCGGCAATTGCTTTGTCCACCTCCAGGTTTATGTGATCCATGGAAGCCAGGTTTGACAACACATTTGGCCATTTCACCCTTCGTGTGTCATTGGCCATAACCGGTACAATCTCGCTACGCGACTCTGAGTTGTCAGGCGTGGCCCTCCACCAGGAATGGGTGACACAAAGGGGATTATGATCACTTTCTAATCTACCCTTGATTTCCATATCACCTACCCCACACCATAACTTAAGGCTACAAATGACATAGTCTATCCTACTTTTACTGTGACCATTGTCAAATGTACAATTTCCTCCCTGGTCACTCTTTGTCCTGCCATTAAGGGCCCTCAGGCCAAATTCCATGCAAAACACGTTCAACAACAGTATATCTTTTGTCCACCGCTTGACTGGTACAAGATTTAAGTTTGGGACACCCAATTGAGCATCTTCTTCCTGCCCTATTGGGTGTTCCGTATTTTCTAGGGGCTCGAATGTCCTGTTGAGGTCACCAGCCACAACCACTCTATTTCCCAGAGACTGCGATTCTAGGAAGGTGGATAGAGCTTCTAGGGTAGGAGTATTCCCAGCATGTGTACCCCTAGCATAAATATTATAAATGTCTATCTCACCCCCCTTATCTGGTGATATTCTTAGCAATTTTATATCCTTACAGCCCAGATCAAGCACTTTTATTTTAACGTGTAAGCTTTGCTTGATCCAGACTGTTAGACCTCCCATTGGTCTGCCCCTTGGGCCTCTAGTCGCTGGTATACAAAAATGTAAATAACCTGGGAGGAAGATTGGGTCGCTAGCCCATGTCTCTTGAAATAAACACATTTCAAACCCATCGACAAAATCTATCCAATTTTGTGACAGCAATCTAGTACTCAACCCCGCGATGTTCCACGAAAAAAACCTCCCCGTGGTGTTGCCTTTACAAATCCCCGCATCAATAACTGGCGTAACCGGGAGGTTAGTCAAGCTCTCACAATCACCCCCCTCTTCTAAAACAATATCCACACAGTTATCATCTTTGCCATCATTTGCACCCGTATTTGATGACAATCTGGATTCACCCCCCATGTCTTCCAAATATACCATACTGTCCCCCCTCGCATTTCCATTTTCCCTATTGGTAGACACTCCATCTAGACTGGACGTTACATCCCTAGTTGTTGCCAGTGGTTTCTCAAGTATGTTCTCCCTGGCCATATTACCCCCAGGATCAATGGGTTCAGCCGATTTCCGTCAACATCCCCACCTCATATTTCCCAACCCATCATGAGGGTTACATGCCTGTTCATAGCAGCCACTTGGTCGTGGGATAGGGACAAAAAAAGGGGTAATCTCTGCCCAAGGAAATAAACTAGGTCTCACTGACTCGTTCACACCAAAATAAGTGGCCACAGGTCTTGGATAAAAAAAAAGTGAGATCCACAATACCAATCCCACCACTGCTAGTACTCCAACCAGATCTCGTAATTAATCCTACCACCCTTGGGTCTTGGAAGTTAATTATAATGCATTCACCCCCCAGTTTTTTCAAGGTACTCCCTATCCAATTGACCCTTCTAACCCCAATGATCAGCCCATCCACTTCCCCTGGCAAAGGTCTATTGACCCGTAACCAATGCATAACCTTGTTTTTTAGCATGTCATAGGTTTCTCTTTGTCCTACCAATAAGGGGGGAACATTGGTGAGGATAGCCACATAGGGGTAGGAATCAGGGGTAAGTTGTACCGGGGGTATCCTAGTCGGAAGTTTAGTCACATAGGATGTTTGTTGGCTGTGTTCTGAAACGACAAGACATGGTGGGGCAACATTCTTTGATATTAAGGGAGCCTTATTTCCCTCAGCTATACTATTTCCATCACTTGCAGGACCACCCCTATTTGGCACCTGTGTAACATGGGGCATGTATGTTCCTACACCGTTTTTACAGGAAGTTTTATCATTACTTGCCAATGGGCCATGACTAGTTGTCGAAGTGCTTGGCAAGGGTGGAGTATTATTGTTGATAACAGTGGTGGCGTTCTTTGGACAGTCCTTTCTGCCTTTGGCTACAGTACTATGGGGCTTGGTTTTCCCGCAGTTGCTATTAATTGCAGTAGTTGGTTGGTCAGCAATAGTCTTTTTACTCTGTCCTTTACCCCGATGACTAGGTGCAGTACTCACAACTGAAGGTTGTAAATCAACCAACGGGGCACCTACATCTCGCTCAACTGTTTGTTGGTTGTTCCCATTTTCTCCCATTTTGTGGCAAGACTTAATTAAAGATTTTGTAGAAAAAAAGTTATCTAAGCTAGCCTGCTCTAGATGGTCCAGTTGTTCAGCTAGCTTTTTGAGTCTAACCTCAAAGGGGTTTAAAAGGGAACGTATTAGTTTTTCCAATTCTAAAAGGAATTCTGGTTTAGGTGTTGGTGGGCCAGGGGATGCTATAACAATGGGATCTGTGCCTGATGATAATGGTGTCGTAGGAGTTACCAAAGTTATGGTATCTACATTTAACGAAACGACTTCACCCTCTCCCGTTGGTAATCCAATAGAATTCTCTACAGAAAAATGACTAGGGCGTGTATTAGTGCCCAATTTCCTATATTTTCTGGGGGGTTTTAGGACTTGACATTTTTTTACAGTAGCACCCCTTTTCCTTTTTAACCAGGGTTTAGATTTTATAGCATGAGCTTGAACACAGGGTTTCGATGTGGTATTTTGCCCAGTAGGTAAATTAATGGGAAAATTTGGGGACTTTGCAGGCACAGTAGTGGCTACTATGTCTAAGGGGAAGGTAACCAATGACTCATTTACTGGGGGTGTGGTAAATAAATTTACCTAATCATTTTTCCGTATAATTATCATTACAAGACAGCTCATTCAAATGAGAGGCAGAGTCCGTGGTATCTGAGTCATACGGGCTTTAATGGACAATGAACCTCGAGGTGGATATCATGTTCCGTCACCACTAGGGTTCGGGAAGGGACAGTCAACGTTTTATTAACATTACACATTATATATAGTAAAGTAGCATAATTGAATCCAATACAGTAGGCGTAACAGGTGAAAAGAGCGAGATAAGAACACATGTGCGTAAGAGGAGGCGTGAAAAAGAGGCGTACACAGGGGCGTGCACTGTACATGTCAGAGAAACGTCACAAGAATCGTCACATGTGGGTGGATGCATAGAGAAAGTTGCAGAATCAGCAGAAACCCTTAACCCGGATGCGCGCGCAACTAGCATGACGTGAAACTGAGGGGCTTTGACTTTAGCACTAGTGGGGGAGACTGGTGTCTGGAGTGTCAGGGCAACCTGTACCTATAGCATATCTGGTATCTTATGTTTGGGGAATGTAATGTCTGAAGTAAAAGGTCTCTCGGGCAGGGGCCATTTCATACTGAAAGCTAGTGCGTGCATACGTGTCTGGGTGCAACGTGCGGAGCCATGGGCCTACCATGGTAACGGAGCCAGTAAATCACTTGCAAGGAAGACAGAAAAGGCCGGGCCCTTTGCTCTGCAGCCGGGAAGATGTTTACCTATTCACTAGACTGGAATGTGTTTTCGAGGAGGCTGAGCAGATAACTGTAGGTAAAACATGAATTTGGCAGACAGTCCAGGCCGAGCCGGGCACCGCTGCGCTGGCAGGAAGTAAGGCAGGGGTCAGGGATGCACACAGCTTTCGGAGACAGGAGAGATGAGGCAGAGAGGCCACATTTAAGGGTCTAGGTAGACTGGGCCAGGAAACATGGAGAAAACGTGTGCGAATTTCAGAAGTGCACCATGTAAAGACGTTGGCACGGCATGTTTAGAAACTGAATTATCGATCCATTCCAGGTGGATCTGGTAGAGGACATGTTAACGTTGGACGCAAATGTATTTGCGTCTTCATATTCGGTCATGGAGGGAAATTACATGTACTTTAAGCACGTACATGGAGACGTTGGGGTACACGTTAGGGGACATACTCGACCATAAAAATTTCAATTACCTCATTCCCTCCTTGTCCCCTACGTTCCCTTCAGGATATATCTATCTTCATGAGACCATCTATCTGTTCATATAACATCATCTGCTCATCTTTTCGCAGACGGGAACTGGAACGTGAGCTTGGATGTGGAACGCAGGCTGTGGCACACAAGCCACAAATCGCTGGCCCACATTGCAGACATAGACAACAACTGAATACTATGAGCAGTGCAATTCCTAGGAATGACAGTAGCTTCCATCCCCAGGCAGATACTACACTCCAGAACCAACCGGACCAAGTCCAGGAGCCTGGATTCTGGTGTATCAGGTGAGCTATTTCATGAAGCCGGGTTATGGCCTTATACACAGATGGCGCGTTATTTGGAATAAATACGCAACAACTGGATCCGATGACTCTACAAGCCCCGCCCCTATCGGCCAGGATGACGTCAAGGACAAGGCGGTTCTGAAGAACAACAAGTCTCATAGCAGACTGCTCCTCTGTTAAGTTACCTAGGGCAGAAGTAGTTTCGTTCACTACTGCTTCAAGGATTCTGGTCAATTTGCCTATCAGTTTACTATTGGAGACAGTGCCTAAGTAAGGGAAGAATCCTTTATTGAAGTCTGTGTATTGTTCCCATGTGGTTTCAGTCTAATCGACAATTGGGAGATCTCTCTTCTGTCTAACGTGAGTGAGGCGGGAATTTCTGTGATAATCGGATGGGGCTAGAAAAACAGGTGGCAGTAGGAATGCAATAAAACAAGTACCATCCCAGTCTGGAGGTAAACGTATATAGGCAGTCTGACCACAAATGAAATAGGAATGTCGGGAAGCTTTGAAAGTAGACTTGCATTATCACTGAATTCAACAACAGTATCACAATCACTGTGTCCTAGATGTACTGAACCATTCTTTCTGACGCATAATTCACCTTTTACTGGTAAAACTGTAATAGACGGCAAGTCCGAATTAGTCTCAGACTGCACATTCAGGATCATGAGGTTAATTGTAAAATTACCTAATCCATACACTTCATTTTCTAGGTCGGTCCCTGTCCTTTGGGGAAGACCCTCCTTGTCTGGGAAACATGCTTTATGCATAACGGTGTTCAGGTCTCCCCATATCCAATTGCCTTGGGAAACCTGGGACTTACTATCTAGGGAAGACATTAAAGTAAACCATGCACCACACGAACCATTATGTGTGAACGGGTAAGGAAAGAGGGGCAGAGCTCCCTTGTATTTCTGATAGGGAGGGAGTCGGCCACATATCCAGCAATTAGTGGCATTGCTGGTCTGGTGAGAATGGTGTAACATACGGATGAATGTATTGTTGCGCATGGCTAAACGATAGGAAAGCTCATGTGGGGGCAGTTCACTAAACGTGTGCTCTGCAGTGTCATTAGTAGAAAAAGGATGTGCAATAGGAAAGAACATATGTAACATCCAACTCGTGCATATAATCGTAAGACACAGAAAAAACATAATAAGTAATGTAATAACACAACGACTTCGGAGATTTTTACAATATTTCTGTTTCTTGATCTCCTGTCTATCTCTCTCTCTAGTGGGGTCTATCTTGTACATGTCAGGAACCTGTCTAACTGCTTCACCCAGGAGGGGACTTAAACAATTAAACTGTCTGACTTACTAGACCTCAACTTCATACGATACTCCTGTTGCGGAGTTAACTCTAGCAGGGGGAGTTTAGACTCAGTCTCTGGAAGTGGGGGGAGTGGGCAGTCCTTAAAGGGAGAGTCTGGCAACAGTCCGTGAATTTTTTTAATATGGCTCGAGTGCAGCCATCCCTTCCTCCCCTCCACTTTAACGGCAGTCCTTGTAGATAACAAAACCAACTTCGGCTGCTTCCATCTGGGTTCCAACGGACTCTTCCTGTCGAAGTTCCTTACGAGGATCAGGTCTCCTGGGCGGACTTCATGTGGCTTTACTTGGGTGTTGTCCGGAAAGGCAGCCGCGACCTGTGGACAAGATTGTAGTGCAGACATCAATGCGGCCAAGTAATCCGTCAGCATAGTACTGTCAACATCTGTGATCTTACGGGGCATAGGCGTCCCCCACATATTCGGCCTTCCAAAGACCACCTCATACGGGGATAGCCCTGTCCTAGAATGAGCTACCATTCGCATGTAAAAGAGTGCAACTGGCAAGGCAACTATCCAATCTACACCTTTCTCGGCACATATTTTGGCAAGGCGGGTTTTCAGAGTCTGATTATGTCTCTCTACGAGACCTGCGGCTTCAGGATGTCGGACACAATGGAACTTCCACTGGTAACCTAACAGGAGTGACACCTGTTTCATTAACTCGGACGAGAATGGCTGTCCATTATCAGAGTACACAACACGGGGCAAACCGTACCGCGGGAAAAATTCACGTACCAGCTGTTTGGCAGTGGTTGCAGCAGTGTAATCGGGGACTGGATATGCTTTTGTCCATCGGGAAAGAGCACATACGACTACGAGGACATACTTAAATCCTCGACATCTGTCCATCTGGATATAATCCATCTGGAGGACTTCAAAAAGATGGTCAGGAGGATGAAATCCACCCTGTTTCACGGGGACACCTTTTCCTGGATTGAACTGACAACAGATCATGCAAGTACGCACTTTCTGTTTTGCGGCTGCTCGTAAATGTTTGTTGTACCAGAGATTCTGTAAACTGTCTAACATGGCTTTCTCTCCTAAGTGTGCTGGACTATGTGCTGTATTAATAATGACTTGAACCATAGAGTCGGGGAGGAACCATGTGGCTCGTCCCTTCGTCATCCATCCCTGATCTGTTCGGATCCCTCCTTGTTCAGTCCATTTCTTAATTTCGTCTGGTGTGGCATGTGTCTGTATGTCGAGTACATCTAGAATGGGATCCTTAACTGTCAGGCAATGTGTCATTGTAGTCGAATCAATCTTTGTCATGTTAGTCGGAGTGTCTGTCTGAGCTGTGAATTTGGCTGTATGATCTGCCAGGTCGTTACCCTGGGAAATAGTGTCGGTGACTTTGGTATGTGCTTTGCACTTCATGATAGCTATGGTTGTAGGCAAGTGTATTGCTTCTAACAGAGCTTGAATAAGGGGACCATGCTGGATCTTGGTACCGTGAGAAGTTAAGAAACCTCTCTCTTCCCAAAGAACTCCGAAGTCGTGAACGACTCCGAATGCATACTGTGAATCTGTGTATATGTTAACTTTCTTGTTCCTGGCTATTATACAGGCTTGGGTCAGAGCAATGAGCAATGAGCTCTGCAGCTTGAGCAGATAGTGTGTCAATACGATGTGTTTCTATGACTTCAGTTTCAGTGGTCACTGCATAGGCGGCCACTAACTCTCCTGTACTTGTTCTCATACATGAACCATCCACGTAAAGTGTCAGGTCTGGGTCGGTCAATGCAATGTCTGTCAAGTCTTGTCGGGGCTTCGTCACTGTATTAATGACTTCAACACAGTCATGTGGTGCTGGATCTGGGGTACTCAAGGGTAACAATGTGGCAGGATTGAGTATGTTGCAGCGTCTGATTTCTATGTGTGGCTGGAACAGTGTCAATTCATAACCTGTCAGTCGTGCTATGGTCAAGTGTTGAGTCTGAGTACGGTTCAGAAGTACCTCCACGGAATGCGGAACTTGTACTGTCAAGGGATGTCCTAACACTATTGAATCGCTTTGTCTGATAGCTAGAGCTGTTGCTGCAACTGATTTCAAGCACGCAGGCAGAGCCTGGGCTACTGGATCCAATGTACTAGAAAAATAAGCACAAGGCTTATGGTGTCCTGCTTGATCTTGTGTGAGAACGGACAATGCTGTGCCATCGCGCTCTGTGACAAAAAGTGTAAAAGGTTTGCTGTAACATGGTGTCGCCAAAAACCGGTGCTTGGCATAATGCTTTCTTCAAGTCATTAAAAACTTGTGTATGTTCCTGAGTCCAAGGGAGGACAGTCGAAGTCGCTGCCTCCTGTGTTGTCAACTGTATGAGGGGCTTGGCTAGAAATGCATACTGGGGAATCCATTGTCTGCAGTACGAAGTGAGGCCAATAAAGGCCCGTACTTCCTTTTGTGTCTTGGGTTGTGGCAGATGTGCAATTAACTGGATACGATCTGGTGTCAACTGTCTACCCCTCTTGGACAGCAAGTGCCCAAGGTATACCACCTGCTGGGCACAGAATTGGAGCTTCGAAGGGGATACTTTGTGCCCCTTTTCGGCAAGGAAATACAAGACTGTCAGTGACGCGCGCTCGCAGTCACGTTCGGTCCGTGCTGTGATCAGTAGATCATCAACATACTGTAGTAGGGCAGTGTCAGTAGGCATGTGAATACTGTCTAGTTGTCTCTTCAATGCTTGGCTGTAAATACTAGGACTTTCTGTGAACCCTTGAGGTGCACGTGCAAATTTAAAGCTTCGGCCATTTAAACAGAATCCGAATAAGTATTGGCTGTCAGGATGAATGGGGACGCTAAAGAAGGCGTTCTTGAGGTCAATTACAGTAAAGAACGCTGCTTCGGAATCAATGGCAGTCAGTAGGGATGAAATGTCTGGGACCACTGGGTACTGTGGTACAATGCATTTATGGAGCTCTCGAAGATCGATCACCAGCCGATAAACTGGAGGGGCATTTGGGTCAGTTCGTTTAAGAATCGGGATGATTGGAGAATTACATACATTGGAGTCAGTTTCTACAACTACCCCTTGGGCTATGAGTTCATCAATAATTTTCAATAAGGCTGCTACAGCCTCGGGGGGCAATTTGTATTGTCGGATTCGGGGCAGTACAACACCTTGCTTAAGTGTAACACGATAGGGAGTAATATGCATACAACCTACATCAGTTGGACCTTGCGCCCATAAATGCTGTGGAACATCTTTCAATCTGACATCAAAATCTCTCAATACATAATGGCCTTTGAAATCACGAAGGAACAATCTCACTCCTTCCGGGGAACAACATATAACAGCTCCTAGAGCTTTCAGTGTTTTAATACCCAGTAAGTTTTCAGGAGATGATTTTGTAAGCAATAAGTCTGTAGTACGGGACAATGGACCAACTGCAAGGGGAACTGGCTGTGATACTTCGTTAACAATAGGCTTTCCTGAAAAACCAAGGGAAACATTCTGTGAGCCTGAGAGGGGTGCCCCTGGGACCTCGTCATGACTGATGGTAGTTCTGCTCGCCCCCGTGTCAATCAAAAATTTTCTGTCTTTCCCTAACACCTGACTATGTACATAGGGACCACCTTGATCTACAGGAACCTCGATAAGGGGCAAGCCAACCTCCCTCTCTAGGCTGTTTCATGTGTACTGCTGATAATCTGGATACTCGGACTGTGCATACTGATACATTTGTTGTGTGACGTGTTGTGTTGCGGCAATGGGTTGAGGTTGGGGCACAGCTACTGTCTGTTGCTGTGCATGTTGTGGAGGAGGTTGCGGATTCTGTTGAATATTCTGTTGAACATATTCTGGTCTAGGCTGACGTGGTCTTTCTTTCGTTTTGCCTGTAGCAATATTGTGTTTGAGAACGGCACAATCACTTATAAAGTGACCTGGCTGCTTGCAGTAATTGCAATTTCCTTTAACAGGACCTGTAGGATGACTAGTCTGTGTGTTCTGAGTGTTACCCCTCTTCTCACCATCTGCTGGAACAGACTGGGCAACTAGTACTTTCATTTTAGTGTCTTTCATGCGTCTCTGTTCATGATCGTGTTCCTCTCTGATTCTATTCTGGTGGTACTGTAACATTTGCAACATTTGGGAAGGCATATTAGCTTGCCATGTACTTTCGACTTTCAATACTCTGTTCTTAACCTGTGGTAAGGAATTCTCTACTAATTTGGTCACAAAAAGATGTGGAAATGATTCGCTACTTGTTTTCAGGCCACTATTAATAATAAAACATTTCTCGAATCTTGAATAAAAATCACTAGTGTCTTCGTCTTGCTTCTGTTTGCAGGCTGATATTGCATCCCAATCTTCCTTTTTAACTGTCAATAATCTAGGCAAAACCTATACTAACAATCCTGGCAATGCTTTAGTTTTGTCCCCAAGACCTAAACCTGGGGTACGTCCCTTTTCTTCGTCTTCTAATTCGGCCCAAATAATCTTTTTATCTCCCACCTCCCATTCCTTTTCTTTCAGTTTTTCGTAAATCCCTGCTGGCAACAATACTTTTAACATTTTAAGAATGTCTGAATATGTGTAATCGCCCATAAGTAACATGTCTTTTATTTCACGGTGGAAACCTGCAGGATCTTTATCGTGACAAGGTACAATTTTCTTCATTTCCAATAATTCCATTTTAGTCAAAGGAGTATATACGAATACGCGTTCAAGCGTATCATCTGGCTTTCAGATTGGATGTACTTCTCGTAAGGGGTTCTGTCTGTCTAGGTGATATGGTTGTCTTACTGGGGGTGGAACGGAAACAAGACGTGGAGTCAGGAAAGTTCTGTATTTGTGACGTTGTTCTAGAATGATGTCAATTAAATCGGTACCTAGACCTCTCCATCTTCTCAGGAGTAAGTCTTGCAATAGATTATACAACGGACCTGGATCAGATTGTTGGTTTTCATACTGTATAATGAGATGTTGGGTCATGTATATACCAGCTAGTCGCTGTTCTTCTGGAGTAAGACTTAAAAACGTTTGCACTACTAAATCATCTTTATATATACTATCATCCCCGGCCCATTGGACTGCTGACCGGGCTAGTTCCTGATCACGTAAGGTAGTGAGTTCATGATAACCTATTCTTTCTTTCAGGATTTTATCAGTAACTTGGAAAATATGTTCAAGGGAACATTGCTCTGGTATCGGGGAAAGGTAAAGTTTCTTGTTTTCTGGACGAATGGGTCTGTCGAAAGGTCTATCAAGAGAATACTGTTTAGGGAGTTTCACTCTACCTACGTACGCTATTCTATCTTCTGTCTCTGCTGGAGTCTCTGCTTCTACCTCCTCCTCCGAGGAGTCATTCTTGTCTGACTCGGCTTCTTTTTCGGCTTTCTGTCTGGTATGTATCGCTACTATTTCTTTACGGACCTTTCTGGTCTTAGCGTCTATACAATTCTGTCTGTCATGTTTACCTTCCGCAATATTTTGACTCCATTTTGTCAGTACTTTCATCTCTTCCTTAACAACACCTGTCTGATCTTGTTCCCTTATCAAACAATTAACCAAGAATCGTAATAGTAAACCTTGTGTCTCAACTTTCTGATATGCCATGGCTTCACGAACACATTCTGGCCTCTCACCTGTTCTAATAAAATGATATATGTTGTCTAGATGTTCTGGCATTTCTGGTAATAACATCAGATAATCTGTAACACGGCGTAGACGTAACGAGGCTAACATCATGTCTCCTGACTTGCCAGGTACTGGATCATATCTACAATCCGTAAGATACTGTTTAAGCTTTTCATGGGGCATCGCTGCCGGAGTACACTGTGTAGCTAATTCTCTCATTGTCACTCGATGTAACTGTGGCGGGGTGTGAAAGTGACCTCCTGAAGCACCTCCTGAAGCAGAACCATGAGCATGACTTGACGTCATTGCGTGTGGGAAAGGTACATTTAACGGGGACGACTGACTCTGAGTCGCATCTGTAGCGAAAGGATTGTGAGGACCAATAGTAGGGGGACCAGTAGCAGCAGCAGCAGAAGGGGAAGTGACAGCAGGTGCGGGAAGTAAATCTCGACGTGGCGGGGTCGTGGCTTGATCAGCAGGAATATGCTGTGGCAGATTATTATTAGCAGGATGTAATTGGTATATTGGTATATGCAGGAGCTACATCATCTAAATAGGAAGAAAGGAAAATATCTGCTGCGGTCTTATTGTGACGTACTTTAGTCGGAACCAATGGAGGTGGCAAGTTACGGGGTACTTCCGGGGTCGCCTTGGGCAGGCCCTCGGCAAGAACTGGATACATGCCTGTAATGAGTGCATTTCTTTGGCGGTCTAATTGTTCTGATCTGACCTGTTCTCCTTCTTCTAGTAACTCCTTTTCCTTAGCTTTTTCGGATTCTTCTCTACTTTTCTCTGCTTTTCTGATAGCTTTTTCTGTTCTTCTATGTGATTCTTTGCGCCACAATTCTATGGCATCTTTCTGAGATTGTCTGGCTTTCTTTTTCCATAACGCTTCTTCTACTCTCATGATGCACTCGGCATCCCATGTCCCTGAGACAGGCCATCTAAACTTCTCTTCCAGATTCTTTGTGTAGTCCACCCATAAATCTAAATACAACACAGCATCTAAGCCATGTTTATGGTGCATAAAATATCCTGGTGTGTCCCTAGGCGGGACAGGAACTGCTTCTTCGATTATCCCTTTCCTAGTACCTATCTGACGTAACTTGGAAAACAACAGCATTTCTGGAATGATTCGGACGTGAATACAATAACCACAGTAATAAACAGTAAACAATCATTCATACCACAACATTGAAACACATTAAAACATGTCGGACTGAATTTACCTGGAACACAGAAAACACAGTGAAAGTCTCGGGAATAACTGAATAACTAGATGCACTGCTAAAACAGTACAGACCGGTCTCATAAAGAGACACGTCGGACCGTATCCACCTAAGTGAACACGTCAGGACCAGAATTGTGTACCCAATTCTGTCTTTACCAGGCACAAACCAATGAACCTGTCTAGATGCGTTCCCAACAACGGTACTCACCGGGAAGCAAAGAAACTGAAGGCCTCGGAAACTGGACTGGTCTCTGGACTGGACTGGACTGCTACGACATCGGACTGGCACGCATCACGCTACCACGCATGCGCCTCGGAGCTTCAGAAACAGGTGGGCCTCCGGACACCTCGGACCTTGCTCTCTCGACTAGGGCTCTGGTCGGGATCCTCCGCATTCCTCACCGCCTCGTCTGGACGCCGGACCGCAGTCTCCGTCTCCCTCGTGGACCCGAGGGAAGATAGCAGGAAACCCCGCAAACGTGCACGGTTTCCGTCGGGGTTGTGGAAGGGGTCGAAAGCCGCGTGACTTCACCGGCGAGTGGGGAAGGGGGGTCCTGTCAGGGGTGAAAGATGCGGAATGTCATGTACAACAGGCAGTAGAATAGATGATAAGGGGGTGACCAGTGAGGGGAAACTTTGACTTTTACGTTTCTCAAGAGGGGTTTTCATAAGCTCAATGGACAACCTACGCCCAGCACGTCTTTCTGCCAAGGCGATTTCCCTATCAATATCCTGGGGAAGCCGTTTAAAATAGGTATCTAAGGGGCCCATAACGGCAGCCTCCACCTCGCCCATAGGTGGCAGCAAGGTGGAAGTGCTTGTAGAACAAGCCATATAGGTAACCCTTATACCACCTCAATATGTAATAACAGGTCAAGTCACTATCACTACACAGATAACTTACAAGAAATACCAGAACAGCAAATGTCAGTGGGGTGGCCCAGCCCGGCCTCCTTTGGCCCCTGACGGCCCCTGACGGTCCCGCCCTTGTCCCGGGCTTCTCCCGGGGAGCTACCGCGCGCTCCCGCGGCGCGGTGATCTCCACTTATTAAAATACTGTCTTAAGAGGAAGAGGAGGAGCCTGCAGGGAGAGCGTCCCAGGTGGCAGCAATTGGGAGTTGTGGGCGCTCCTGGGACTTGTAGTCCTGCGCCCACAACACGCTCGCAGCCCTGCAGGTCCCGGCACCCCGAATCAAGGTCCCAGCTGTTGCAACGATGAAAGGAAGCCACAAGCGAAGTGGGACCCGCGCAGCGGGTTCCGCGAGCAGTTTCCCGGTGATGTAGAGCAGGCTTTAAAGCACGTTTGTCTCAGCGTGGAATCAGCAGCACGAAACAAAGAAATCCACCAATGTCAAGGAAATTGAAATTGAAAAATATATTTATTGAGCGCAATTGCTGCCCGCGGGCGTCCAAGCGCTGAGTTGAAGCAGAGAGGTAACGGAGAAGAGGCGTTAGGGCACAGAGGATTTGGCAAACAGTAGTGTCTTCAAGTTTTTCCGGAATGAGAGCAGGTTTGGGTTGGACCGGAGTGAGAGGGGGAGAGCATTCCAGAGCTTGGCGGTGTTCAAGGAGAACAACCTACCCCCAGACCTGGCTCTCTTCACTCTGGGAACAACAGCAAGGAAGGCCTCCGGCGAATGAAGGTTCCTGTTTGGGTGGTAGGGGATGACAAGGTTGTTGTTAATGGCTGGGCCCGTTTTCCAGAAGGCGCGATGCGCCATGCACAGCGCCTTAAA
The DNA here is from genome assembly GCF_964263255.1 of Lissotriton vulgaris. Lineage (NCBI taxonomy): Eukaryota > Metazoa > Chordata > Amphibia > Caudata > Salamandridae > Lissotriton > Lissotriton vulgaris. Next base: position 1,889,969,285 of record NC_141693.1, on the reverse strand, counting down.
AGCCACTCTCTGCCTCACTGGCAACCAGTGGAGGCTTTTCAGAGCAGGTCTGGCTGACTGCATTCGCGGGATCTGCAGCAGGGTACGCGCTGCGCAGTTTTGTACAACCTGCAGTTTCCGGAGGGTCATCTCAGGTGCCCCAACGTATAGGGCATTGTTTGAGTCCAGGCGGGACTGGATGAGGCCTTGTACCGCCACCTTTTTGGCCTCTAGAGGCAGAAGCGGGAGGACCTTCCTCAAGATTCTGAGTATGCCAAAGCATGTGGCAGACAGTTTAGTGGCCTGGGTGGAGAAGGAGAGTTTGTTGTCCAGCCACACTCCTAGGCTCTTAACACTATCCTTCGGGGTGGGGGGAGGGCCCAGTGCACGGGGCCACAAGGAGGTGAAAGGCACTGGTGAGGCTGGGCCTAGGAGCATGAGCTCCGTCTTTTCTCCGTTTAGCTTTAGGGAGGAGTTGGTCATCCACCCCTTGACGTCCTCTAAGCATTTTATCAGATCTACCGGGGATTGCCTGTTGTTCTCAGTGGCCAGCGAGACCACTAGCTGAGTGTCGCCGGCGTACAACACGATTTTAATGCCGTACGGTTCGACGACACCCGCCAGCGGCTTCATGTACACGTTAAACAACACAGGGCTCAGGGAGGAGCCCTGCGGTACTCCGCAGCTCAGAGGTTTGCTGGATGACACTGTTTCGCCGTCGAAGATCTGAAAAGATCTCTCAGACGGGAAAGAGTCAAACCACCTTAATGCGTCACCTGAAACTCCGATGTCGTAGAGACGGTCCAGCAAGGTGGTGTAGCTGACCGTATCGAAGGCGGCACTTAGATCAAGGAGGATCACTGCCACTGATCCTCCCTGATCCAGTACCCTTCGAGATTCTTCGGTGACCGCTAATAAGGCGGTTTCAGTGCCATGCTTCGGTCTGAAGCCTTTCTGGGATGTGTGTAGTAGAGAATGGTTCTCTAGGAACTGGACCAGCTGGGCATTAATATACTTCTCTAGCACCTTGCTAGCCCAAGGGAGAAGTGAGATGGGGCGGTAGCTGGAGTGATCATCGGGGTCTAGGCTGGGTTTCTTCAACAGCACCCGCACCATGGCTTGCTTCCAAGCTGTGGGGACTGAGCATGCGGATATGGACGAGTTTAGAAGCTCCAGGATTACAGGCAGGGTGGCTTTGCTTGCCTGCATCAGGACTTCTGGTGGAGCAGGATCCCATGGAGAACCCGACTTGACTTGGCGTGCCACTTTGCCTAGGGTGTCGAGGTCCAAAGGGGGGAAGTGCTCCAGGGAAGGCTGTTCTGGGGGAAGAGGCGGTCTGGGGGGGAGTGGATCAATCACATCCGGGTTTGTGGCTACTGTTGAGAAGGTAGAGTAGATTTTTAAAACTTTATTGTGGAAAAATTCCGCAAGCTCATTTCATTGGTCCTGGGTTTTGTTCGGAGGGGTTGCAGTGTTGACACTGGTGCATTGCTTTATTATATGGAAAATTTCCTTGGGCTTTGATTTTGCTGCAAGAATTTTATCAGAGTAATAGGTTGCCTGGGCTGTTCTAATCCCTTCTCTGTAGGCTTTGATCGCCTCTTTGTAGGAAGCCTTTTTGTCTGGGAGGAAGTCTAATCGCCAGGCTCTCTCTTGTTGCCTGCAAAGGCGTTTTAGCTCTCTTAGAGAGTCGGAGAACCAGGGAGCTGATTTCTGCATTCTCTTTGAGGAGGATCTGCGAAGAGGGAGGATCGAGTCTAGCGAGTTCGTGATCCAACCTACATAGTTTCCGTTTGCCACATTGGGGTCTAGGCAGGGTGGCGGACGGGAGGAGTCCAGTTTGTGCATCCAGGGCTCCAAGGGGAGTTTTATCCAGTTCCTCCTAGTGGTGACTTGGGGAGGTAACTGGGGGGCTTTGTGTGTATCCCAGGTAAACGGGACCAAAAAATGGTCCGACCATGGGAGGGGGATGGGTTGGTCAACAGTCAGATCGAGGCAGTTGCTGAATATAGGGTCAAGTAAATTGCCCTTTTCATGGGTCGGAGCTGACACCAGCTGGGACAATTGAAGAGCTCCGAGGTCGTCTATTAGCTCCTTAGCAATGTGGTCTGAGGGGGAATTGAAAAGGAAATTAAGGTCCCCTAGGACCGTGTGGTAGGCAGAAGATAAAATTCTTTCCGCTATAATCTCTGGAAGAGACCTATGGAACACTTTTACTGGCTCAGGGGGGCGGTAAATCAAGGTACCGGAGAAAGAGCTATTTGCGTTAAACTCTATGCAGAATGCTACACTCTCACACTCAGGGATAGTTTCTGCTGTGGTACGGCATCGGTACTGGTTCTTCAATATGATCGCCAGACCTCCGCCTCTCCCTTCCGATCGATCCAGTCTGAAGATATGGTAGCCTGCGGGTAAGGCGAAGACCACATCTGGCTCAGATTGAGCAGTGAGCCACGTTTCTGTCAGGAAGACCGCGTCTGGTTTTTGCTCCTCGAGCAGTATGGCAATCTGAGTGCTATGTTTTGGTAATGAGCGGCAGTTTAGCGCAAACATGCGGTAAGTTTGTGCCGAGGCCGACGGGGAGGTGTTGCGGAAGGAGTGTTTGCAGCCCGGACAGCGGGCGGGGAGCTCTGTAGGTGCATAGATATGGGTGCACTGGGCAGCGGCTCTGCTACCTATGCTGTGTATGGCCACCGAGCTGTATGTCCTGCCCTGGATAGGGTGGGAACCAGAGTTTGTGGCCCTTGGCCCCGGCTGGTCGCGGACGGGCGCAGACGGGCTTGCCTTTGGCGCGCCCTCAGCGCCCCGCCGGCGCGCCCGCTGCACCCGTCCGCTGCGCCTCCGAAACCAGCACATCCTTAAATGACGGAAATAGGGGGATGTGGCCTGTTCCAATGGGCTTGGTCCTGGTGTCCCGGTGATTCACCTGCGACCCGCTGCAGCGCCTGACTCGGCTGAGCGGGGAGGGAGTCACGTGGGGAGCCAAGAGATCGACTCTAGTTGCTTTTTAAAAACACAGTATCGCAGTTTTTAAAAAACACGGTATCACAATAGCAATTTTAAAAGTAGTCTTTAAAAAAGTCCTGCTCTCGGCTTTCCGCCTCAAGAGCTCTGCTTACAACAAGCGCAAGCGAGGGAGGGCGCGCTTTTGTAGTGAAGGGGGGCGTGGCCTGTTCCAATGGGCGTGGCCCTGGTGTCCCGGTGATTCACCTGCGACCCGCTGCAGCGCCTGACTCGGCAGCGGGTTCCGCGAGCAGTTTCCCGGTGATGTAGAGCAGGCTTTAAAGCACATTTGTCCCAGCGTGGAGTCAGCAGCACGAAACAAAGAAATCCACCAATGTCAAGGAAAGGGCGGCTTTTACCACGGTGAGGCACCAGGGAGGAGCCTGCAGGGAGAGCGTCCCAGGTGGCAGCAATTGGGAGTTGTGGGCGCTCCTGGGACTTGTAGTCCTGCGCCCACAACACGCTCGCAGCCCTGCAGGTCCCGGCACCCCGAATCAAGGTCCCAGCTGTTGCAACGATGAAAGGAAGCCACAAGCGAAGCGGGACCCGCGCAGCGGGTTCCGCGAGCAGTTTCCCGGTGATGTAGAGCAGGCTTTAAAGCACGTTTGTCCCAGCGTGGAGTCAGCAGCACGAAACAAAGAAATCCCTTACCTTAACACGATGGACCCCAATCGCTCTGTAAATACTGCAGCATTGGCTAATAATTCTGTTTGTTACAATTGTATTCGCCCCCTTACATCATTATGTATCATCACTCCCTTGATGTCATCTTATCATTGACTAGCCCACTCTGCGTTAATCCTGAATTAGATGGGATCTGTCATGTTGGCACCATATGTTTCTATGCATATTGTTTCACCATTTTAGTCTTGTTGTGATCTTTTTCCTTCCTCTCCCTCTAACTGTAAAGCGCTCTGATATCCTTCGGGATCAAGTACGTGCTATATAAAACTTTATAAATGAAATGAATCTGCAAAGCACTCCCTTCCTTAGTGAAGAAGCACTTGAAACTGAAAAGAAGTCAGTGGTTTGGGTCCCACTTTGATGTGGATCCACTGTCTTAGACCCTGGAACCGGTTGCAGGTGATTCCCCTTTAAATGTATCCAGTGCAGAAACAGCCTTTGTAGAAGGTGATGGCGGTCGCAGCAGGTAGTGTTGATGTTGGCTGCAAGAAGGATTTCCAAAGCATGGGCACAATAAAGTGTGAAATCTCTGCACCTGGGATTCATCAGCCTTGCCTTGCTGAAGTGGCAATCAGGGAAAGACAAAATGGCAGATCATGCCGAGAACAACAGACTAGGTTGACTCACTCCGTCTCACATACCACCCATCAAATAACAGTGCTCAGTAATGACTAACCAGCAAGCTTCTAAATGTAACTCAGTCTATATTCTCCCTGATTGTCTGGTATTCACAGGAACGCAGGCAATAAACTTCAACGGTCTGGGAATGCTGTATCCACCCTCCATTTTGTGCCAGACTAAAGAAGGGGCAACCAAAATGGATCTCACTTGTCCCAGCAATCATATGCTTACCACACACTCAGTTTTACTTTCATACCTGTGCCACACATCCATCATGCATAAACGCACTTAACAAGCACACAGTAGCTCAGAACTAGAGCCTTAGTGTAAAATCTCATCAAAACCTTATAGGAGTAAGTGCAGTAGGCTACACTCCTCCTGGAACAGAAAAAGATCTGCTTTGGACTATGAATGTCCAAATATCCATATGCTGACACCACTACTGTATGCCTATAACCCAGGATATGGATGGTAGACTCAAACTCATTGCTGCGGGTGCATGGCGTGCATCTTCATGTCACTGGATCTTGGCTTTAAAATCCTGAGCAAAAAATACACCAAGATAACAGTTTGATATGCAATTGTGAAGTGGCGGCCGGTAATTCAGGGGGGGTCGGGCCACACATGTACATTCACATCCAAGCATTAACACCAGCAAACATAGACACTCACACACACACCTATTCACAGCACGTACTCACAAATGCACATACATGCATACATACATACACATAGGCACGCACCAGATATTAAAAATAACGCTGACTGGGCCACAGCAGTGATCTTGGGTGGTAAGTGGGAAGTCTTGTTAATCCTGACCAGTGGGACTTCCGCCTCCTTTCATTGGATGGCCTTGTTATGGCTCAATCAATGAGAGGAGGCGGAAGTCCCTTATACGTCACAAAGTGGGCTGGGGTCAGCTAGACTGCTGACCCCCACCTCACTCTGTGGCGAGCGATACTGATAAGACACTTAGCCTGGGACACTTCAGGGCTTAAAACTGGAGGACCCAAGGTCCGAGGCCCTCTGTGATGCTCTGGGGAGGAACACCAAGCTCTTTGCAAGGCAGGGGTCAGGCATACAGAGCTATGACATCTTCTGCTCAGCAAGATTCGGCTCAGGTAGTCAGGTGCCTGCGCATGTACTGCACCTGGCTGCCAACCTGAATATGAAGAGAGTCTGTCAGCCTAACCTTTACTCATCCTGACAGAATCTTTTCATATTTGTAAAAAGATGATGGGGCAGGGCTTCTCCACACTTAAAGATCGGCCACTGCTGCCTTTGTCTCACTTAAAGCAGGAGTACACACCCGTAGGCCATGCAGGGGACATTCTCGTTCCAACAGAGGATAAGAATCTTGGAAGTAAGGACGTATTAGTGTGAGTGAATCTAAGATGGAGATTAAAGGCCATTGAAGGAAAGTGGAGGGAGCAGTGCAAGAAAAGTATTAATGTTAGTCTAAAAGCCTAGGAGACGGCAAAAACTGCAAATTATCACGAAGGGGAGTGGAAGATAGGAAGAGAAAGTGAAGAACACTTGAGCATCCAGGATGGTTGAAACAGAATGCCGTGCGGGGAGAAGTATAGACTATGAGAGAGAGTTGAGCATAAAGCAGTATTGTTACCTGGAGTCACTATCTTCAATTCAAGATTCAGTTAAGCAGGGGAATAGTGTATTATGATGAGAGAAGAGATAAAGGGTAGCTGTGGATTTATTGCAGAATTAACATTATTCCAAAAAGCTCTTTAAATGGTAAAGTAACTGAAGGATAGATAATCATCATCATCATCAAATCTTTATTTCGGCTATTTGCCATAAAAGAGTACAAGATAAAAGAATATACAAAGATGATAATGCGATTCATTAAAGTAGACACAGTAGATGATAAAATGCATTCATGCTAGAGTGGCACATGATTTCAATATAACAGATCTATCAATAAATGAACCTTAACATTCATTAGCAGTCATACGCCTGCGCTTAGTCCACATAGCTAGCAAGAACTGGGAAACTGCAAATACAATATGCCTAGACGTATCAGTTTTTAAAATTCTAAAAGCATATATACACTGTACAAAACCCACGTTTTTGCATAGAGGTACTAGCCAGTAGTTCCTGGATTTGCTGTAGGCTGGACAAAAGAAGAGAACGTGAAGTTCGTCTTCTAAGTCACAGCTACACCCTGGACAAGTCTTGTTGGTAAAGGTTGACCATTTGCTTGTAAAAGCTCTTAAAGGTAGAGTACCATATCTCCATTGTAAATAAAGTTTCCTGGATGCAATGGAATAAATATCATCCATAAAGTCCTCGAAAGAATAAGAAACTTTGAGTGTTAAAAAGGAATATAATCAAGGTGCCAGCATGAGGGTCAGACAAAACAGCAGCGAGTTTTTTGTCCACAAAAATCCTAGTGAGCGACTTACGCGAGACCTCATGGCAGCTCCTTTCCGGATCATACCACAAGGCAGGCAATCCCAATCTTACAAATTCCTGCTTTAAAAACATAAGCCAGGGTATTTTTGCTGCACTATGACAATGTAATATTTCCTTAAGTTCTAGCCTATAATTCAGCAACTCTGGCGTCGTCCAGAGCCTACCCCAGAACCTGAGTGGTTTGAGTGCTAGTTCATCTTCAATGGGTCTCAACCCCAAGTCCAGCCTTAAAGGAAGAAGCGGGGTACTTTGTGGGAGTGCCAACAGCTGTCTAATAAATTTGTTTTCCGTTTTGGCAATTTCAGGCCTACAAGAATGTCCCCACAACTCCCCCCCCCCATACAAAATTGCAGCCCTCGCCAGGGTTTTATAGATCTCCAAAGGGGGACTCACTGGTTTAAATGTAGATGTATTGGAGAGAGTAAGGATTCCCCCCGCAAGCTGGGCCAGTTTCATTTGTGATTTTACTTGTTGGGGGCCTCATGACAGGTTTTCATTTGGTTACCCCCAAATATTCAAAGGTCGTCACCCTTTCTAATCTCACTGTGCCCAAGCTAGGATTCGGGCGGGTAGATGATGAAGGGTTGAAGATCATAAATTTTGTTTTATCGGCGTTTATCTCCAGACCGTGGTTTCTGCAGAAATCCTCGAAGCCGTCCAATGTGCGCTGTATCCCCATAGGAAACTTGGAAAGTAGCAGGGTGTCGTCTGCGAACATGATCGCCGGCACCCTGCTACCTACCAGCCTTAGCGCATCATTGTTGGGAACATCAAGATGTGCAATTACGCCATTTACATAGAGGCAGAACAGGGTAGGTGCCAATACGCATCCCTGCCTTACCCCCCTGCCGACGGAGAACCTGGATGACAGCGCCCCATTCCTCCCACATCTAACCTGCGCGAAGTTCCCCTTATGCAACCTCATCAGCACGTTCAGGAGTTGGGGCGGGACACCCAGTTTTTGGAGCACAGTCCACAGTTTCCCCCGGGGCACTAAATCAAAAGCGGAGCGGAGGTCCACCAACACCATGTAGAGGCTGCCACCCTCAATCTTCGCTGTTTTCCAGAACAGTAATATTAGGCGAAAGATTTGATCCATGGTGGAGGTGTTCCTCCTAAACCCCGCTTGGTACGGGCTGAGGATTGCGCGCTCCTCCATCCAGTCCTGTAAACAATCTAAGATGAGCCGCACACATTTTTTTTGCAGAACATCGATGAGGCTGACGGGCCTGTAGTTGGCCGGGAGCAGAGGAGAGCCCTTCTTAAATATTGGGACAATCTATGCTCCCAGCCAAGTACAGGGAACCTTCGTGTCCCTCAGGACTGCATTAAAAATTATATGGAGGTAAGGGCCCCAAATCCTAGGTTGGTGTCTGAAGAGGTCTCCCGGAAGTTTATCAAGGCCCGGGGCTTTTCCCACCACAAGTTTAGCTATTGCATGACATACTTCCTCTATGGTGAATTCTAAGTCATCGTACTGGTCAGTTAAAACTAGGGGTACCTGCATACTTTCCACACCTGTTTCTAGTGACTATAGGGCCTTAAAGTGGTCTTCCCAAACTTTTGCCTCTATATTTAGTTCAATAGCGGATTTTGGTTCTCCACAGCCTGTACTATCTATTGACCAAAATCTGTGTGCATCCTGTGAATTTAGGGCACTAGTGAGGTTAGTCCACTTTTCAAGATCCCACTCTTGCTTTGCATATTTCATTACTTCTTTGTACTGCAGTCTCCTAGCACGAATTTGGGGTTTATTGCTGCCAAGCTTTAGAGCCTGGACCAGCTCGGACTTAGCCGTTCTACATGCAGCATTATACCAGGAGGATGCAGGAGCCCTTTTTCTCCTTTTGGACACCTGGGGGTTAAAAACCTCAACTAGGCTAGAAACTATGTCCCTATGCAGAGCCTGCATTTTTTCATTGAAATCGGAATCCGGAGGCTGGGTATTTACAACATCGACCTCCACAAACAGGGGATAAATTAGATTATATAATTTAGATAGTTCGTCCGGGGATGCCACTATTTTTTCCCACTTAACCCTGCGTCTATCATTTGTTAATATTGTCCTGTCTCGTGGGGCTTCCAGATCTGCAGTTACATTCTCTCCTGGGCCAGGAAAAACCATCTCCAGACTTAGAGCGTTGTGATCGCTATCGACCCTGGTAATTACCTTAAAATCAATAACCTTGGACCACAGCCGCGTCTCGACCATAATATAGTCAAAGCGCGACTCTTGTCCCATTTTATTGAAGGTACACCTACATGGAGTATCCGAAAGAGTACGGCCATTACAGGCCCTAATAGAATGGTTCAGACTTAGGACCATGATCTGGATCGCTAGAGGGGACCATGTCTTGGGGAATGGGGATTGACTTGGAGGTATGGCCCAATGATCGTCCTCCGCCATGAGGGAACCTTCATTCATCCCCAGTAGGGGCTCGTAATGACAATTCAAATCGCCAACTACGAGGAGGTGGGTGTCACTAGTGATAGTGTGCAAGAAATGCGACAACTCGTCGATGGTGGTTGACTCACTGGCTACGCTTACCGGTCATGAATAAACGTTCACGATGGCAAGCTTGAAAGAATTTGGCCACTTCAGGACTACACACTGAACATCATCTGAGTGGGTGGTCAGAGTCTCAGCCATGCAGCCCAGATGCAGAACGACCCAGGTGGTAAGGCCCCCTGACGGTCGCCCCTTCACCCCCAACGAGCGAGTACATGGAATGCGGCATATCCCACTCGGAGTTGTTCATCCCTAGCCCAGGTCTCTTGAAAGAGGCAGATGCCATTCTTGTCCACAAAGGAACCACACTCTGGGCAAGCCAATTTGTTGGGTACGCCTGCCACATTCCAAGACTATATTGTCACAGATCTCGGTTTGCTAGCAATGGGGCAAATAGCACCACTCCCCATTAAGACACCTTCACTTGCACTTTCTCGAAGGGGCTCCAATATACGACCTGATCCGGTTCTCCCGGGTGGGTCATCACTATTACCTGTAATAGTCCCCCGAGTAAACAGGTGAGGATCTGAAGGATCACTAGACAATTGGCTACTAGTTGACTCAGCAACTCCCACAGGGTTGACATTGCTCCTACTTTGGGAGATGCCATAGGTTTCCACCCAACTGTGCTGCAGTCAATCAACCATTTCCAAACCACTGAACCTATTTTGCGTACCTATTTGGCTGGGTACATGTGGTTGCGCATGCCACCCCCTCTCAGCCCTACCCACAACTCGGTGCTCTACTAGGGTCCAATCACCTTCCATATCAGAAATTTGGGGTGGGGGTAAAAATATGACAATGGGAGGGGTTGGATGGTTGCCCCAGGACTATGGTACCTCCAATTACAAATATGCTCCACGGTCCGTGGGTCCTTAAAATTTACCAGCACACAGTCACCAGTTATGGTTTTTGGCCTGTGCCCCACCCAAGACAACCTGCGCACCATCAATATTTAGCTGGTAATGTGGCGGGGGAGTGGTCTATTTTTATTGAGCAAATCAGAGACTTTGTTTTTTAGGGACATAAACTATTCCAAACTGGGATTACTTATTTCGGGAACCCCTGTCAAGATTACCAGATACGGGCTCGATTCTGGGGGCAGGTCAATTCTACATTCCCCAGAAGAGCCCTCGTTGGGGAAATACCGACCGCCTTCTTTTGACTTTACTGTAATACCCCCTATTGGAGTATTAGTAAGTGTGGCCAGAGGTGCAGATGGTTTTGCAGTGGGTATATTAAGAGTAAGTAGTACTACAGGGGGAATAGATTTATGTGTTACAATCCCCCCTGTACGGTGTTCGATTGTACGCTGCCCAGAGACAACACATTTGTCTTTATACTGTCCGCAGTTTCCAGTGTAGCTTGTTCAATCTTGGAGAGCTGCTGCTCAATCTGCGTGAGTCTATCTTCAAGTGGTTGGAGAGAAGATCTTAGTAAGGCGCCCAATTTTGCAAGGAGAGGATCCTCTGATGCCACTGTTTCGCCGATGGAATCAGCCGCACCTGAAGAGATTACTCCTGAGCTGATTACAGTCAGTGGTGATGGGGCATTTATGTCCGTGGGGTTCAAAACCTCTGGCCCCTGGTGCTTGGATGTTATATCATTATTACCAGTATCTTTGGCAAGTTTGGGCTTCCTGCCTCCAATGACAGTAGCAGCCCCCCGCTTCCTCTTGGATATCGCCCCCTCACGTCTCTCCCCCAGCTGCCGAGTGTTAGGTCTTTCAGGAGAGCTGGCCGTGGTTGACACTATGGTAGTCTCTATTGCCTCTGATGGTTGCAGCTGCTCAGTTGGGGAGGTATGGCCCTGATTTTGGGAGATAGGTGGACTGTCTACGGTCACAGAGAAGTCATTTATATTCGCTCGCATGATGGGTTCAGGTGTACGAGCATTTGCGAAATGGCCCAGGGACGATCTTTTCGCTAGGGCTAGATCTTGAGAAACCTGACGCTCCATTAAGATTATCCCCTGGTCAATAACTGAGTTGGCTCTGATAATAAAGTTATCCAACGTTCCTGTTAATCATCCACTTGAGGTAGCTGCATTACTCCTACTTTCGCGCGCTGCCATGTTACTGATACAAATCTTCACCCAGATAGGTAAATACTATTGGTAGCGGCAGTAGGAATGTGAAATGCGCCAAATGAAAAAGAGGGTTGGCCCGGTCCGGTCTCCTCCGGGCTACAACGGCCGCGTGCGTCCCGCGGGGCGGGAAGTTAAGGTGATTTAAATAGGCTGCATGGAAGTGGTCGGGAAGAGGACCCAGCTGTGTATGATTTTCGGGCTGCTGGTCCTCGCGGTCCCGGAGATGCAGGCAAAAGGATTCCAAATCAAGGCAAAGTCCCACTGCTGCGAGCGGCTCCCGCGAAGTGGGGGCCGCGAGCAGTTTTCAAGCCTCAGGGAGGTGGCGGGAAGAGGACCCAGCTGTGTATGATTTTTGGGCTGCTGGTCCTCGCAGTCCCGGAGATGCAGGCAAAAGGATTCCAAATCAAGGCAAAGTCCCGCTCCCGCAAAGCGGGGGCCGCAAGCAGTTTTCAAGCCTCAGGGAGGTGGCGGGAAGAGGACCCAGCTGTGTATGATTTTCGGGCTGCTGGTCTTCGCAGTCCCAGAGATGCAGGCAAAAGGATTCCAAATCAAGGCAAAGTCCCACTGCTGCGAGCGGCTCTTGCGAAGCGGGGGGCCGCGAGCAGTTTTCAAGCCTCAGGGAGGTGGCGGGAAGAGGAGCCAGCTGTGTATGATTTTCGGGCTGCTGGTCCTCGCAGTCCCGGAGATGCAGGCAAAAGGATTCCAAATCAAGGCAACCGAGATGCAGATCCACACTTTGAGGCAAACTGGATAACGCCATTGCAGGTAGAAAAGGTGCTTAAAAACTTGAGATCCAAGGGCGCCCCAGGCCCGAACGGCTTACCGAACGCCCTGTTCAAACAAGATCACCAGTTCTGGGCGGAATATCTTACCCCTTTATACAACATCGCTTTTCAGTCCGGATGTATTCCCCAATCATAGAGAGGCAGCATCCTACATCCAATTTTCAAGGCAGGCACATGATCTGACCCAGCTAACTACCGCCTCATCGCGCTCATAGACGTCGAGGCAAAAATTTACGCCTCGAATCTCTTGAGGGCCTTAGAAGACTGGGTCTGCGCGAAAAAAATTCTCCCGACCACGCAGACCGGTTTTAGGCCCGGAACCAACACACTATGTAACCTGCTTGCGCTAAACCTCCTGGTCGACAAAGCAAGGGAGAAATCAACTAAGCTGTATACGTGTTTTGTCGACCTAAAAGCAGCGTTCGACTCCGTACCGAGGGAGGCACTATGGAAAAAAATGGCCACTTGGGAAATTCCATCAATGCTGCTGCAGGCCATTATCAATCTATACTCATCTACCTGGGTAAGAATAAAACTAGGTGATGGCGACAGAATATCTGGAAAAATACCCACCCATGTTGGCCTCAAACAAGGCTGCGTACTGGCACCAACGCTGTTTAACATCTTTACAGCGGACCTGGACAAAAGCATTGCGGAAATAAAAAGCGATCCCCAAAGCTAGCCCAGCACAAAATTAGGACCATACAGTACGCAGATGACATCGTACTGTGTAGTCAGACCCCGATGGGCTAACAACGCCCCATCACGAAGCTCCATGATTACATCAGTGCCCAGGGCTTGCAAATCAATTACAAAAAAACGAAGATCGTTTGCCTCGCGGCCAGGGAAGAAATCTTTTAAATGGCATATCGCAGATAACACACTCGAGCAGACTTCTTCGTACAAATATCTGGGCATAGTGGTGGATGCCAGGTGGACTCTGAAATACCATCAACTGTACAGAAAGGCCCAGGCAAACAAGCTATGTTTCGCCTTAAACTTATTAAAAACGAAACTGAATTGTCCATCTAACTCACACCTGCTGAAGGTAATAGCTGCTAAGTTTTTACCATCTCTTACATATGGGTCAGAACTGTTCAGGTGAAAGGATGCTAATTTCTTGAACACACAACAACCAGAGCTGTTCAAACACATCTTTCGGATTCCGAAGTTTGTATCCCAATCTCAGATTCGTCTGGAATTTGGCCTATAAAATCAGCACCAAGTCAGACAAGCGGCTATTCTAAAAACATGCTGGAAACTAAGCAGCCCAAGAGGACACGCTCATGGGCCTCTGCTGGACGGAGATGAATAACCAGACAAAATCGAAAAAAGACTGGAAAACAGTATGCGTGAATGCCCTGTCAGATCTCAAGCTGGAAAAGGCATGGAATACAAACCAAACCTTAAAAAAAAGCGAGCAATGGGGCCACAAAGCAAAGATCATGGCTATCAGATAAAGCCGCAACAGCAAAGAAAAAACACAGTTGGGCGGTGTTGGCCACATACGTGAAAAAGGCGCCCAAACCTATCTAGTCAATCACATATCTACGGCCACCCAAAAAATACTACTAATTCTACGGTTGGGAACTACCATCTTAAAAGAACACACCCCACCATGGAAGCAAACATGGACGACCCCAGTCTGCAGACTATGTGGACAAAAGGAAGAATTAACGTTGCACATATTGTGCATTTGTCCCTCTTTGAAAAACTTGAGATGTCACTATACGTATTCCGTTTTTTCCAAATCAGAACATGCCGCCCGGCCATCATGCTAGCACTGAACAGTCATCAATTGCAGACAGCTTGTTGGGCCGCCAGATTTTTCCAAAGGGCACTGCAGCTAATACAAAACATTGAGAATAAGGAAACTAAAGCCATGAAATCGGATGCGTGAAGTGTAACGAATAGACTCATTGAAACACCTTTTATAACCAAACTAAACACATGAACTTCCAGAAAGCTTGTTTTCCTTTTTAACTGTTCAGGAATTTGTACTTTAAAAAAAACACGCTTTTTTATGCAACAATATTGTAAAGGTTTTAATTAAGTACACAATAAAAATTTATACCATTTGGGATTGCAAATCAAAGCAAAGTCCTACTGCTGCGAGCGGATAGATAATACTGGAGTGGCAGCCTGTATAGGGAGGGATTAGATGAAAGGACGCAGACACAATTAAGCTATAACAGTAAGGAGTAGTTTGTAATTAGTAAGATTAGATGTAGCCTGAACATATGAAGCAGCAAGAGATGGTCTAGAAAACAAGCAGCAGGCCAGAGAATATCAAGCCCTTCTGCGACAAGCAGATCCAAATAAGCAAAGCCCTATTCCCAGTTGGCCTTTCCTCGAAGAGTTCAGTGAGAAGTAGATAACGTTTATTGAAGACGCGCCCTGATAGATATGGACGTGCACGTCAAGTACTGTTTGAGGCATGTAGTGGGAATAGGCCAGCATTGCTGAAGGGTCTGAGATGGAATGGAGAATTAGGTCACGGAGACCCTGTTAGATTGGTGGAACACCCTCTTGGGGCTTCAAGTCTCTAGGCTATGAACCAGGGCGTAGGTGCACCACTGCAGGCCCTGCAGACATTACAAAGCGCACACCAATGAAAATTGCCCGTTGCCTGACACAAAATCTGAACAGCCAACTCCATGAATTCTAGAAGACAGATGGGGTGGGGGTTGAGAGGAAACAGCGATGAAGAAGCCACATAGAACATTAATTTCATTAGTGACCATTAACAGAGCCAGATTGCCCTTTTACTATACACGAAAAACACAAATCACCACATAAATGAGCTGTTTTGGCTAGGAAAAAGTGCAATGAGTACAATTTGGAAGCCTTAATTATTGATACGTAAAAAAAACAAATCACAAGTGTTTTTGCCACACTAGCAGACCAAACTGGTGAATGACTGAGCATGATATTTTAAAGATTGGGTCACTCTTTTTGCATAGTACTGCATGGGACTAATCCTTGTTTTGCTCCATGATGTGTTTTCTAATTGGTCAACAGGGCCGGCTTTAGGGCGGTTGGCAACCGGCGCAACAATCATTTTTAGCAACACAGCCCATGACCACTTCCTCAGATTCCCTCGCGATCACCAGGCAAAAGTGCCCCTCATCTCTTCATAGTCCCTCTCTCAAATACATTTCATTTGTTTCCAAGCACTGGTAAAGGGTGAATTCACCAATAATGTATATTTAACCAAACAAAGCCTTTTTAGCAACATTAGGAATAGATAATGAAACACTGGGGGGAAAAAGAGAATGTCCTAACTTATTTTATGCAGTTCTCATGCAGCTCTTTGATGACTGTTCATAATAGTCACTATTCTATATTAGGGTTGTATATTTCGATTCAGATCCGGTAACCATACTATTCTTCTTACATGACTGAAAGCTCTGGGAGTGGCAGGTGTGGCACTGAGCTGGATGCGCTCGTATCTATGTGAAAGATGTCAGGCAGTAGCGCTTCCCCCGTATCAATCGGAGATTTTCAAAAATGAACATGGGGTACCTCAGGGGTCCTCAATCAGCCCCATATTGTAGAACGCATATATGCGGCCACTTCCAGATATCATTAAAACCCATCATATCAGCGTTGTCAATTAAGTCTGTGACACCCAGCTTATTGTGTCCGTGGACGGCGATCACGCGGATTCTCAGGAAAGTTTTTATGCTTGCATAGAAGAAATGGTGAGTTGGCTCAGGGACAACTCACTACAATTTAACAGTGAGAAAACAGGGATCCTGCACTGTCAGGTGGGCGTCATCCCATCAGTGCTAAAAGCGGATTTCTGGCCTATACCTACAGCTGTCAGTCTGGTACTAGTGAGCACAATTCACAATCTGGGGTCAGTTTTAATGAGAAGTTGAATTTGGAATCCCATGTCAACAAACTGTTTGGAGGTTGTTATATTCTTATCTGGGGACTCCAGAAAGTTCTACCATTACTGCCAGCCCAGGCAAGAATTTTGCTAGTTAGGAGCATTATTATGAGTCGCCTGGATTATTGCAATGCTCCACTCTTGGAGTGTCCGGGATATCTGATTGCTAGGCTCCAGAGAATCCCGGCGGCAGCAGCAAAGCTTGCACTGACTCCGGCACGCTGCACTTCTACAACTCAAGCGCTGGCAGACCTGCACTGGCTCCCGGTGACTCAAAGGATCTTGTTCAAATCCCTATGTATAGTGTTTAAGGCACTTCATGGACAGGGGCCTAACCCGCTACAAGGCAGATTCAAATGGTATGAACCTGCACGCAACCTGCACTCGTCGACTGCTAGTCTTGTTAGGATTCCTAGGATAAAGAAAGTAACTCTGGGGGGAAGAGAGTTCGGCGTGGCAGCTGCCCGCCTTTGGAATCATCTTACTTTGTAAATTACGAGACTACAGGACCTAATGACGTTCCGCAAGACAGTCAAGACGTGGTTCTTCCCCAAAGTATGACCCTCTGGCTTAGCTCTGTAACTTCTCCTGCCAGTCTCCTTCCCAATGTCACAGCGCCAGGATGCCTGTAGGGTTACAGTGTGCTCTATAAATGTTAAAAATAAATAAATAAATATTATGAACTGGGGTAGCAAAAGGATCTCCGTCACAAAAGCAGAAATACATTCAGCTAAACACATAAAATACAGATCGGTTATGTGCACAGTATGCCTTCTTAGCAGCGGGCATATTAATCCTCTGCGCTGCCTTATGTGGAGTCAAAACTGCCAATAGACAAAACTCTGCTCACTCTCTCTAGCAAGAACATTAATCACAAGAATTATCTTGAAATGTTTAATGCTGCTTGAAAATTGTAAGTTATTGCTAAACACCGCGCCCATTTCCTGAGGTCAGCGCCACCCTTCCCAGGTCAGTGCCCAGTGCTGCCGTACCAGACGCACTGCCCTAAAGCCAGCCCAGTTGGTCGCTGCATGAAACATCCACTCAGATGGATTTGCACAACCTTTAATAGCTGTGAACGCCACGATGGAGACAGAGCTCTGTCCCAGCATTTACAGTCCCAAAATACAGACATTGCAGCCCCTATCCATTAAAGGGACAGGGACCCAATAATAAAAAACAATTTCATAACATGAAAGGACATAGGGACGTAGTATCCAGCTGACAGTCTTAAAGTAGAAGCTTTCCCTCAAACACAGATACCACTTTACTAATAAATACCACCACCCTTTGGAGTATACAATTATTGGATTGCAACTACAGTAAGGGTCACAAGCCATTGATACGTATTCTTGTGAGCCACAATGGAACATTGAACACCCATTTCACACTCCCTTTTTATTGTGACTCACAGGGACCCACTTTTATCGTCTCTGTAGGACGGTGCCAACTGTAGCTCAAAAACCCTTATACTTGTAGAAAGAAAGAACCCCCAAATAATTCTTCGTGGGGAGAACACGACATGTTATAGAACTACATCCAGCTTGTTATCACAACAAGTCCTCCAACAAAATCTTTAAAAACTAAGCAAAAAAGTGAGTATTTGAGAGATCCTTCTCAATATTATCTATGAATCTATAATTTATCAGAGAAGTTCTACAGAGGGATTGCTCACTCAAAATGTTGCTTAGATTCTAATGTGACACCCTATCTGGGTATATCTTCAGTAAATTTGAACTGAAAAATAATTCTGTATACAGAACTCAAAGTGTAAGCTTTAAAGACTGTAAATTGGATTTATTAATTCACTTGACTTGTAATGTCTTTTTAATACATAGTAGCTGTGGTTATTGAACTTGTTAAAGCATGACATTTTGCACAATGTAGGTTTGGTGTGTGTGCAAATCAGTTTTACATGTTTGGGACTAAGGACCTGATTTAGAGTTTGGCAGGGAGTTGCCTCTCCGCCAACTGAAGGTCGACCCACTTCTTTTTGAGTTGGGCAGACCTATAGCATGTCGATGGCAGAGACTATTCTGTCTCCACCACCGACATACATCTTTGACGTCTAGACAGTGTAAGGGCTGTCAGAGGTTTTGCCATTTGTCAGCCCCCTGTATTTAGAGTGAGTGCACAAATGGCAAGCTTTCACTGTCAATCAATGCCAGCTAAAACCTGGAGGTAAGGGCCAGTGTAAACCACAAAATGATCCCAATGCCATGGAAACAAACTCCCACGGCGAGTGGGTCACTGATTTTCTTACTTTCAAAAACAAAAATAAAATAAAAAGATTGAAAGTTTGCCATACCATCCCTGTCATTTTGGCGGAGCAGCAACTGCCATGATGCTGGTACCTGCCAAGACAAGAGATATTTGCTGGGCCTGCGCCCAGCCCTAAATTTGGCATGCAGGTTCTCAGTCAGGGCAGTGGAGTACATTACTCAGTCACAATGCCGAAGTAAATCCCGTCTGCCAAAGTCAAAATCAGGCTCTAAGTGAATAATTTAAATGAATAATTTAAGGACAGGTGGGCACGGTTTAAAGTTTGAAGACCCTTTGGCTGCTAACTCCTCAAAAGAGGCTCGCACTTTAGGGAAAAAAACAATGAAAATATTCCCCAATCAGTTTTTTTTCTTCACAAAATAGATGACATGGTAGCACAGGAAAATTTTTGGGGCCATATGTAGGAGGCAAAAAACCAATCGGTATTTGGAGTATCAGATGTAGGGGGCCAAAATATTTCCGAATCTGTAAATTTACCGATTCTGTAAATTACCGATTCGGTAAATGTACAGATTCGGTAATATGGGAAACTATGTTTCTCTAAATGAGGCTAGGAACTGAGAGGGTAGGGGATGAGATATCAGCAGGTTTTCTGCAAGAGTCATGACCGTCTTCCTCTAAATCAGGCCTCGGGCATATGTTTGGGATTGAGCACAAGAGGCCCTGTTCACAAAGAGAAATATTATTGTGTAGATTTACTCATGTGTAAATTTACTTTGACTCTTTGTATTAACTGTACTACATTTGGTTATTCACTATTTCAGAGTGTAAAGTAACTAGAAAGTGTACACAATCCCCACATCCTGAAATGAGGTGGTGGACATAAACGTATAAGTCATGATTAGTCATTTTTTTAAATGTATGAGGAGGTCTCCGCCACCCGGGGCAAAGACCTCCCTATGGTTAAGGAAAAGGAATTTTGTAAAGGTTCTTTAACTTTTTAAAAATATATATTTTTTAAAATGTGTATCTTATCAATCAATCAAGAGTATTTGTAAAGCGCGCTACTCGCCCGCTACGGTCTCAAGGCGCTGGGGCGGGGGGGGCTCGTAAAGCCAGGTCTTGAGTTGCTTCCTGAAGGAGAGATGGTCCTGGGTGAGTCGTAGGTGGGTGGGAAGGGTGTTCCAGGTCTTGGCCGCCAGATAGGTGAAGGATCTTCCTCCGGTGGTGGTTCTGCAGATCCGTGGGACGGTGGCGAGGGCGAGGCTGGCGGAGCGGAGCTGGCGGGTTGGCGTGTAGAATGTGAGGCGGTTGTTGAGGTATTCGGGGCCCAAGTCGTGGAGAGCCTTGTGTGCGTGGGTGAGGAGTCTGAACGTGATCCTTTTGCTGATGGGGAGCCAGTGCAGGTCCCTCAGGTGGGTGGAGATGTGGCTGTGTCGGGGGATGTCCAAGACGAGTCGTGCTGAGGCGTTCTGGATGCGCTGGTGTCTTTTCTGTAGTTTGGCGGTGGTCCCAGCGTAGAGGGGGTTCTCGTAGTCCAGACGGCTGGTGACGAGGGCCTGGGTGACCGTTTTCCTGGTTCCAGTGGAGATCCAGAGGAGGATCTTATGGAGCATGCGGAGAGTGGTGAAGCAGGAGGAGGTAACGGCGTTAACTTGCTTGGCTATCGTGAGGGAGGAGTCAAGGATGAAGCCCAGGTTGCGTGCATGGTCCGTGGGCTTGGGTGGGGGGCCCAGAGCAGGGGGCCACCAAGAGTCGTCCCAGGCGGAGATGGATGGGCCGAGGATGAGGACATCCGTCTTGTCTGAGTTCAGTTTCAGGCGGCTGAGCTTCATCCAGTCTGCGATGTCTTTCATTCCGTCCTGGAAGCTGGCTCTGGCGGAGGTGGGGTCGTTGGTGAGGGAGAGGATCAGTTGGGTATCGTCGGCGTAGGAGATGATGTTGAGGTTGTGCTTGCGTGCGATGGCTGCGAGGGGGCTCATGTAGACGTTTAAGAGGGTGGGGCTGAGCGACGAGCCTTGAGGTACGCCGCAGATGATCTTGGTGGCTTCTGCGAGGAAGGGCAGGAGACGGACTCTTTGGGTTCTTTTGGAGAGGAAGGAGGTGATCCATTCCAGGGCCTTTCCTTGGATCCCGGCGTGCCGGAGGAGGGTTGTCAGGGTGCGGTGGCAGACCGCGTCAAACGCAGCCGAAAGGTCGAGCAGGATGAGGGCGGCCGTTTCTCTGTTGTCTAGCAGGGTCCGGATGTAGTCGGTGGCCGCGATGAGGGCGGTCTCGGTGCTGTGGTTCGCTCGGAATCCGGACTGCGATGGGTCGAGGGAGCCGTTCGTCTCCAGGAAGGCTTTCAGCTGTTTGTTGACCGTTTTCTCGATGACTTTTGCAGGGAAAGGGAGGAGCGAGATGGGGTGGAAGTTCTTGAGGTCTGAGGGGTCTGCGGTGGGTTTCTTCAGGAAATGTATTTTACATAGTTATGTAAAATGTGGAACAAAAGAAAAACACCATACCACTATTAACTTAATTCTGATTTAACCAGATCAATTATTTATATATTAAATTTAAAAAATATATTTTTTAAAGATGTATTTAAAATATCCCACCTAAAGTAAAATGTGTATAATTCTCTAGTATGTAGTAAAAGTTACTAAGATATATGTATAAAATTCATTTTAAATAATGTTGTTTTTTTTCCAATTTAGCTACGTTTATTTTTAAATTAAAAAAGGTTATAATATAATGTTTATGTTTTATTTATATACCAGTACCAGTGGTTGGCCATGTGCAGTGCCTGTCTTACTCCAGGTCTAAGATGGATGCGTTTATGACTGTTTTGGGACTATTTTGGCTGTAGTAGTTTTAAAAGTGTAGTATGAATATCAGACTGGGATTACTCTATTTTTGGGTGAGTGCATGCCCCTACCCAAACCCCTACTTACCCCTCTCAAAACTCCTCCTTAAACTTTCTAAACCCGACCTGTTTAGTAGTAAGTATTCCCTATTTACCAGCCACTTGACCTGCCCCATCCCTCATTTACAAAAAAAATAGAAACTTGGGAGGAGATCTCTACATAGAAATGATAGGCTGGGGCAGACTGATGCATGTGAATATTATTTTGTAGTACAGGAGTAGTACTATTGTAGTACTCCTTAATATACAATAAAGCGCAGTTTGTGAATATGCCCCAAAGTAGTTCTTATTTATAAGAAATGAAGTCTCATATTACTTGGTACAGGCTGAATCATGTGCCTACTGAATGACAAATATTGTTTATAATAGATTGAGGTCAACTACATAGGTTTGGCAGAAAGCTCTGTGCAGAGGGAGGCAAGTCTATTTATAGGCTGATCACCATAGGATTGAGTAAATGAATATAAAGGCATGTTACAGAACTTCCAAGGTCCTTGTCTGCATTTTAACGTGGTCTTTGATTACTGCATTAATTTTGTTAATGTTGGATTCACTGATGCTCTTTTATAGCTTGCGCTTCATATGTTTTAGAAACAACACAAATATATACCCAAATGACAACTGAATATTTTGGT
Source organism: Lissotriton vulgaris (assembly GCF_964263255.1). NCBI lineage: Eukaryota > Metazoa > Chordata > Amphibia > Caudata > Salamandridae > Lissotriton > Lissotriton vulgaris. The sequence goes on along the minus strand of NC_141693.1, from coordinate 1,889,947,525 downwards.
ATTCTCATAAATACAGGCATTTAAACTTTACTGTTAATTCTTTATAGTAACACTAGGACATGTTTGGAGTTTCTCACCCAATAATTCAATTATCTCTCTGTGCAGGTCCACTTCCTTCTCCTTGTTAGTCATCTCTTTTATCCCTGTTGAGGTATCATAAGCAGCATCCTGAGCTTTCACATTTTCATACCTTGGAAAGAGACAAGTGGGAATGATATCAAAGTTGGAAGTTGGGAAATACTATATTGTGTCAGATAAAAGAGAGGTAGCTGAATAATGTAAACAGGAAGGAAGCGTACAGTAAGCACCCAATCTGTAAAAAATTAAGAATGGGACACTGGGATACAGGAATATAAGAACTCCACCTGTAAATGATAGTACAGTGAGTGCACCAGGGCATATAATAAACATAGGGATTTCCGAAAGGTAAATGTGTAACAGGGAATATATACTGTCAAATAACTAAATGAAGTGTCCCTCAAAAATAAGAATGGGAAAAGGAACATATTTATTGACAAAAATCAAACTGTAGGTTTTGCCGTACAACTCCAAACATATTTATGGTTTAATGATCTTTAATATCATACAAGTAAATAATATACCAATGCGCTCAAAGTGAAATGGTAAAGAAAAAGTACATAATATTACCACTAATAACTTGACTTTTTACAATGCATTACACACTTCTAATGTTTATAAATGCTGCAGATAATGAGCACTCTAAATCAACTTATCAACATCAAAAGGATGGAAGCCCGAGTCTGTCTATCTGGGATTCAAACTTCTAACCTTTCAAACACTGCATGGTTCAGCAACAACCATTGCACTCAGTGAGCCATACCATAGCATGAACATTAAAATACTGAGTTATAAAATAAAGTTTGAAAACTAAGATGAAAACAGAAGCTCAGAAAGGAATATAAAAGTATGAATGATAAACTAAAGAATGTATTAAATAGAAAAGGCAAAAGATAGACTAGAAACAAAGAGAAAGAGAGTTAAAATGAAGAGCAAATAAAAATATATAAATAACAGCAAAAAGTAATCCACAAACCACATGAAGAGAATGGATACTAGTGAAAGAAACTTACAAACATAATAATGAAAAGAAAACAAATAAAGGCAAAAGAAAGTAAAAATATCACATAAGTAAACAACATAAAAGCAATAGCACACATCTAACATGAGACACAAAGTAAACACTAAACAGAATGGAAACTAGGGGAGTAAAGTGTAGAGAGAAAAAACAAAATTATAAATAGAAAAAATAGAAGGAAAGAAGTAAATAAGATAAAATATACTACTAGAAAATGAAAGACAAATATAAGAGAACATAAAAAGAAATTTAAAGCAAAATAAGAAATAATTAGAAAAGAGAAATCATAAAAGAACACATTGGTAAGAAAATGTGAATATAAAAAAAGAAACAAGAAAATAGTAAAACAAAATAAAAAAATAAAATGGAAAAGAAAAAAATGAATTGGTAAATGACAAAGAAAATAATAAATAAAAATCAATATAGAAGTGCAATAAACTAGACGTTCTTTCCGTGTTGAGTAACAAGACTCCAAAGAACTCATGTTTAATCATTTCTAAATATCTAGGGCAAAACTAGTACGGTTCAGGGTACAAATATTGCAAAAGCTATGCCCCTAATTAGAAGATGGTGAGATATAAAAAAATTGGCTCACCTGAGGAACACAAATACATAAGTAAAGTGTAGTGTGAAATAAGTAATAGTAAAGGCTCCTCATACATTTGTATATGATGAGCTGTTAAGTGCCGATAATCGTACCTGCTCAGTGTGCTCTTCACATCCTGGGGAGAGAAAGACAGACACCAACATGAAACTACTAGAGGTTGCGTTCACAGTAAAATGTATTCACAAGTGCAGTAATTTTAAACAAATATATACAAATAAAACCAAGTATATTAATAATGAATACATACTTTTTTTATTATTGCTCTTTAGAAATAAAGCATGGGTTAACTTATGAATGCAGTCAGTGCAGTATGAGTCTTTCTACAAAATAAGATTAGCTCAGTTAAACAGAAGACTGTTCTGCTTGTTGGGTTTGAGTTCTTAAAGATGCACATTTTGGAGGGAAGAATGCAATCTCTTTATGGTGGAGATTCCTGTACCATAGATCTTGGCCATTTGAAAAAAATGTATACTTCCTCGGATCATGGGGAAAAAAATTATACATGCATTGGCATGCAATTAATTCATTTATACACTGGCAAATCTGCCCCAGGAAATATTAACTTTTAAGCCAGATGATACAAGTGGCCATATCGGATTGAATGCCTAGTCTATCTGTCCTAGGCTACTGGCTGCTCTCTGACATACGACATTGTGCTTGGCCCCTATTCGATGTGCTACAATTTACTCTCCAACCCCAAAAATGTGCAGCAGAAAACGTTATTCTATTTGAGAGGAAGTTCGCCCGCAGATTTTTTTCCATATTACAAAGTGTCACTAGCCCATGTTCTCTATGTGTGTCTAGCTTGTATCAAAGAGAAGATGAGCCATCTCCATTCAATATTTTGTGAAATTAATGTAAGGAATTGCTCATTAGCTATCACTCACTATTAGCAGAGTACAGATGTCCGAATAATCCGCATATTTGCTAAATGTATGGGCAAAGTCTCTGTATGACATATGTAGTATACTGTAGGCAACTTGACTAAGAGTGGTGCTATCTCTATGACTGGTCTTTCAACACACAGTCCATGTTTTTTTTTGATAAACCGATTTTTCTGAGTTTAAGGCAGCAAAAATGGCACACACGCATCGCAATACAGAATAAAGTACCATGTGTAAGCAAGGCAGCAACACTCAAGTAGTACACCAAATTAGAGCGAGCAATGTCCAAGAATACATATCAATGTCTTGGGTAATTTGACCCAGCCATTTTCCCCAAACCCGTCTGTTTGTGGGGTCAACCCCTGGCCTCACAGACCACACGTTCGTTCTGCACACACCAATCCACATCGTGTCTCCATCTCTACAGGGTCGGAGGAGTATGAGACATCCACCGTGTAGCAATGTCCCATTTCGCAACTAGGAGGGCTGTGCCTGGAAATGCCCTCTAAGCCCTCAGCCCCCAGGAGCCCTCAAACACACCAAGTAATATCAATAAAGGGGAAAGGGAAACGTCCCGCCAAGGGGCATACAACAAATCTCAGATCACTCTGGTCCAATAGTGATGTACCCCCGAACAGGACCATACCATGTGATAAAAGTCTGCTGGTTCAAAGCCACAGGGGCGTAAGGCAGAAGTTGGCTGAAGGACTGCCCCACACAGGTGGATTGGAGAAAGCTATGCAAAATAAAGGTAATATGTTTGTACCAGCCGCAGCCGAGAAGAGATGTTGAGTTCACTAGGGGCCATCAGGGTATCTCGCCAACCTTTGTCTTCCATGGGACCCAACCAGCCCTCCCAACGGGTTCAAAGATGGTCTAGCGAACCAGGGGAATTGATTATGAGTGTGTGATAAATCTGGGCGATTCCTCTGTGGCCCAGGTTACCCATAAGAAGCTTAGTCTCCAGGGGGTTAAACTCCGGGAGGGTTTGACAAGACTGGATAGGAGTGTGGAGAGCACGTCTGAGCTAAAGGTATTTATAAAATTGGGTATTTGCAAGGGTATATGTATGTTGAAGGTCCTGGAAGGAGTGTATATGTGTCTCAGACCACACATTTCCCAATTGTGTGATAACAATAAAGTCCCAAGATTTGAAACATCAGAGTACTGTCACCTCTTTCAACCAGGTACCGTGCCAGAGAGGGGTGTGTTGTGTAAGTCTGGTCTCCCGTTGTACATTTCGAAGTACAGCTCTTCATGCAAAGAACACCATCCTGCGGTACAGAACGAATATGCTACTTACCAGTATGCATCTGTTCTTGGCATGTAGGGCTGCTGACATTCATATCTGTGCATAGATCGCCGCCTAGTGTTGGGTCCGGATGATCGCACATTGTTGTCCTGGAAGAGTCTTCGAAGTTTCACGAGATAGGTGGCTCCTCCCCTGGACTACAGTGCGCATGGGCATCAACTCCATCCTCAGATTGTTTTTTAGCCATTGTGGCCAAGATGGAGTGAAACTAAGTGAATGATGACCATGCTAGAAGTATATGTGAATTCTGCAGCTGCTACGGGCGCCGGGGAGGAGGGCGGGCGATATGAATGTCAGCAGCCCTACATGCCAAGAACAGATGCATACTGGTAAGTAGCATATTCGGTTCGAGGCATGTGGGCTGCAGAATTCATATCTGTGCATAGAATACATAGCAGTCCCTCCATTAACGGCGGCCGCCCGTGCCAGCTGCAGCAGTTTGGAAAAGTGTTTTTAGAACAGCCTGCCCTACAGCTGCCTGCTGTTTGGAGTGCACATCAACACAGTAATGTTTTGTAAATGTGTTTGTGGTAGACCATGTAGCTGCCCTACACATGTCTTCCAAAGGAATATTTCCAAGGAAAGCCATGGAGGCCCCCAACTTTCTGGTGGAGTGGGCCCTTGGTGGAATGGTGAGAGTACGCTTGGCTTTCAGATAGCAGATCTGAATACATTTAACGATCCACCTAGCTATACCAGCTTTGGAAATGGAGTTACCTTTGTGTTGTGGCGCAAAGGCAACAAAGAGTTGTTTAGTTTTCCTAAAATCCTAGGTCCTATCAATGTAATACATCAGGGCCCTTTTGACGTCAAGGGTGTGGAGCATTCTCGCCACCAATGACTCCGGATTTTGGAAGAAAACAGGCAATTCAATAGTTTGGTTAATATGGAATTGAGACACAACCTTAGGAAGGAATTTAGGGTTAGTGCGAAGCACCACCCTGTTAGAATGAATTTGAATAAATGGCTCTTGGATAGTAAGCGCCTGGAGCTCACTAACTCGTCGCAGCGATGTAATCGCTATAAGGAAAGCCACTTCAGGACCCATCAGCCGGGTGAGAACCACATTAAGGTTCCACTCCGGAGCTGGTGGAGTTCGCAGAGGAATGACTCGCTTGAGTCCTTCTAGAAATGCTTTAATGGCAGGCACCCTAAAAAGTAAAAGGTGCTGCCTGTTCTGTAGATAAGCGGCCATTGCGGATAGATGTATGCGAATGAAAGCATAGGCCAGATTGCATTTGTACAGATGGAAGAGATAACAAATGATGTTCTGAATAAATGCATCTAGCGGGTCAATGTTGTGGTCTGCACAATAAATGACAAACCGCTTCCACTTAGCCGCATAGCATGCTCTTGTGGTGGGCTTCCTTGCCTCCCGAATGATGTCCCACTTCCACATGCTCTGAGCCAGATGAGAACTGTGGAGAGTGTGTTCCTCCCTGCTTCTGAATGTAGTACATGGCCGTCATGTTGTCCGTCCGGATCAACACGAACTTGTTGCACAGATGTACTTTGAAGGCTTTTAGTGCCATGAAGATCGCCATCAGTTCTAGAACATTGATGTGCATCTTCCTTTGCTGTGGCGTCCATAGTCCCTGCACAGTGTAATGGAGTACATGAGCTCCTCATCCCTGGAGAGAAGCGTCCGTTGTCAGGATGATCTGTGGCACAGGCTCTTGGAACGGTCGTCCATTGCAAAGGTTTCGTGGATTCCACCAATGCAGAGAGTTGTATGCCCGACCGCTCACCAACACTAGGTCTTTCAACTGTCCGTGAGCATGGGTCCACTGACGTGCCAAGCACTCATGAAGCGGACGCATATGTAGTCTCGCGTGCGGGACTATGGAGATGCAGGAGGCCATCATGCCTATCAACTGCATGAACACTCTGAACTTCTGTATCAGCGATTGAATGCTGTCGACCCTCACTGAATTTGGCTGCGCAGTGGCCGCCAGAGTGTCTATTGTCGCACCCAGATACTGTTGTGGGCGGGCTGCAGGTGGGATTTTGGGTAATTCAGTGAACATCCCAGTGCAGAAGGTGTATGGTGTGGGACATGTGGGCGGCACACTGCTGGGCCGACTTTGCTTGGATGAGCACCCTGGGCGCCGTGGTGACCCCAAAAGGCAAAACCTTGAACTGGTACTGTCGGTTTTGGATGGTGAACCTGAGGTATTTTCTGTGTGACAGGTGCAGTGGAATGTAAAAATATGCATCCTTCAGATCTAACGTTGCCAGGAAATCCCCCTGACTGGGTAACGGGAGCACTTGTTGCAGGGTCAACATGTGAAAGTGCTTTGACAGAATGTATTGATTGAGGGGTCTGAGGTCCAGAATGGGTCTGAGGGACCCGTCCTTTTTTGGTATTAAGAAGTACAGCGAGTAGACTCCTGTGCCTCTTTCTGCCACAGGCACGAGCTCGATCGCCCCTTTTTGCAGCATGACGAGTACCTCCTGCTGCAATAAGTGCAAATGCTCGGCCGACATAGGACGGTGTCTTGGGGGTATGTTGGGTGGAGTGGATGTCAACGCCAGACAATAACCGTACTGGATAAGTTGTGTGACCCACCTGTCTGTTGTGATGGACTTCCAGGCTGGCAGGAACTGCTGAAGTCTCCCCTCGACCGGTGTTGCATGGTCGGGGGGCAGTGACAGGGCGTCACTGTTTGTTGGTGGCAGAGGATCTGGAGGAGTTGTTTCCTCGGCCCCTGCCCTTGGTGCTGTTTCCGCGATATCCACCTCGATTTTGCTTGGTGTAGGTGGATTGCGGGTTGCCCTTATAATACTGCGTGTTCTGGGAGCTTTGGCCTCTGGAAACACCTCTATTGCTGGAACGACGAAAAGAACCACCCCTGAATTGCTGGGACTGCAAGGTCCCCATGGATTTAGCAGTTTCGGTGTCCTTCTTTATTTTCTCTAAGGTGGTGTCCACCTCTGGACCGAACAAACGATCAGGGTTCACTGTCTGATTAAGAATGGTGGTCTGTATCTCTGGCTTAAACCCCGAGATTCTAAGCCAGGCATGTCGTCTTAGCATAATGCTAGTGTTGATGGCTTTGGCCGCGGTGTCAGCCGCGTCCAGTGCACACTTTATAGATGCATTGGATATTAGCTTCCCCTCTTGGATGAGCATCTCAGCCGCCTCCTTGTATTCATCAGGCAGGTGCTGCAACAGGGTTTGTAGTGCGTCATAGTGTGCCCTGTCGTACCTTGCTAGAAGTGCTTGTGTGTTTGAAATGCGCCAAACATTGGACGCCTGAGCTGCTACCCTTTTCCCCGATGCCTCGAACACCTTTGATTCTTTATCTGGGGGAGGAGCATCACCCGTTGTCTGAGAATTGGCCCTCTTCCAGGCATTCGAAACCACAAGAGAGTCCAGAGGCAGCTGTCCCCTTATATAGATAGGGTCAGAAGGCGCTGGCTTATACTTCTTCTCGATCCGTGGGTTAATTACCCTGGCTCTGGTAGGCTCCTTAAAGATGTCCCCAGCATGATTTAAGACACCCTTTAACATAGAGAGAGTTTTTACTGATCTTTCCGAGACGGAAAAGGTGTCAAAGAGAAAGTCCTCTTCGATGGGGTCCGCATGGAGCTGGACGTCATGGTTTTTAGCTGCCCGTTCAATGAGGGCATGAAAAGCAGCAGAATCCTCTGTAGGTGACGTTTTCACCGTGTAGAGCCGAGTGTCAGGGGCAGAATGAGGATCACCTGGGTCAGCCCCAGCTGCCCAGGGCTCGTGGACATCATCAGTGTCCGTGTAGACAGGATAGCTGTACTCCTCCTCATCATCACCATCACCAGCGTCCACGTCGGAGTAAGTGGGTGACACATCATGGCCACATGGAGAAAGTGGTTCCACAAGAAGTGGAGCAGACGTAGAATCCTTTTTCTTCTTTAAAGGAATCTTGTAGGACTCCATAGGTTGTTCTGGGGCAATTTTCCTCTTAAGTAGGGAAAGCCTGCCAGTTTCCGCATCAATAAAGTGTTCACGATGTTCCTCCACCGAAGATTGTCGATGCTTCTGTTTTGGAACCACCGTCGACTTCGGCATCGAGGGCCCCGTTTCGGGCATGGCCGTCCCCGACCTAGGGGCGAAAGCCTTCGGCGCCACCTTCGGCGGCAACGTGAAATGAATGGGCGTCGACCCCTTATGAGGTTTCTCGACAGTCTTCGAGGGCGGAGCATCTTTCGGTCCGGCCATGGAGGCCTTCTCCTTGATGCGTTGTAGGGAGTCCGTAACCTTCTTGGTGAAAGCCGCAGACGGCCGCACCTTGTCGCCGGGATCCGTCGAGGCACCACTGGGCGTGGACTCTTGGATTGCACAGCTCTTGGTCTTGTCCTGTTGGCGCTGGGTCCTGTGAACCTTCGGATCATCGACCCTTTTGTCGGAGTCGACCTTCTTTGGCGCCGATGTACTCGACTCGACAACCTTGACTTTAGGCTTCGGCGTGGCAGACTTAGTCTCGACGCCCTTGACATGTGTTTTCGGCTCGACAACAGCCCTGTGCTTCGTCGATGCCGACGGCACCGAGTCCTTCGATCCGACCAAGGTAACTTGCTCTTTCGGTTTCGAGGAGGGCACTAGTGCTTTCACTTGCGTCGAGACCACTGGAGTTGCTTTCGGTTTCAATGTCTCATGCCGCGGCTCAATAATAATGTCCGTAGCCGAGCCCGAAGGCGGGGCCGTAGAACCCATCGTAAGGTCTTGGGTAAGGCCCACTGGCGATCCCTCGACCTGAGCCTGTTTAAGCAGTACGGCTCCAATGTATGTTTGAGTTAGCTCCTTGCTCGAGCTATTTTCCATGGCCCCAAGGGCCCCATCGTCGTCTCCTACCTCGTCAACGACTCATCTGTCTCAAACATCCCTACGTCCTCGTCGCAGTCGACCTCCGATGCGGGATTCGACAAGACTTCCTCGAGTTCCGGTCCGCTCCCTCGTCATCCCCGACATTGAAGATGTCCACCGGCGCGTGTTGCTGGGCCTCCTGATGCGCAGCGCGTCGAAGCTTAAGCGTCTTCTTGGATCTGAAATGGGAACAAGCCATACACTTGGCTTCATCATTATCCGGCGACAGACACTTGTTGCACACCGGGTGGACGTCGATATGGGGATACTTCGAGTTGCACACGGGGCATCTCTTGAACGGACTCCGGTCCATAATGAACATTCGATAGAGTCCGTCGCGTCGACTGGGCCTCCAGCGTCGAGAGCACGCGGGTTGGTAGATTCCGGCTCGGAACCGAACTGGAATAGGTAGGCACCGAACGCGAGACAATACCGACGCTGAAACTAAAGACCTTTTGGTCTTAAGAAAGTTTTTTATCGATTCCAACAGAGACACATCCGAACCCAAAGGCGGAAAAAAACAAACAATCTGGGGATGGAGACGATGCCCATGCGCACTGTAGTCCAGGGAAGGAGCCACCTATCTCGTGATACTTCGAAGACTCTTCCAGGACAACAATGTGCAATCATCCGGACCCAACACTAGGCGGCGATCTATGCACAGATATGAATTCAGCAGCCCACATGCCTCGAACCCCCCTGCCAGCCTTCGGGCAAGGACAAGGACAGACAGTGGCCCCAGCAGTCGCTCGAGTGTACGCGGGAACCACAGACATCTCAAAGCGGTCGGCCGGCATCCACTTCTCTCCCGGGCGCCGCCATCTTGTGTGCGGGTGCATTTCAGATTATCTGCTCCCACCTTCGATGTCAGCAGACCCCTGTTGGTCGAAACGCCTCTGCACATCTCTGGGTTACAGCGGGGTAACTAGAGATGTCTACTGCTCCACACTTTCAGGTAGGATGCGAGCCGATGACGGAGGGGTCCAGAGCACTCTTAGAGTGAGACCACTCGTAGCCACACCTCCTCCATCACTCTTAATGTGAAAATGTTGAAAGTCTAAGATAATGGTTAATAATGCTTTTTTTAAATTATGATGGTTTTAATTAACTATACAATCAAGGTTTATACACTAACTTCCTTCGCTGCGCTCTTCTGCCTGAGAGGTACTGCTGCTTAGGGCCCTTGACCTCACAGCTTTTACTCTCGCCAGGCGCAGCCTCATAAAAACTGTATGAACTGCCTACTCTGCTTCAGGTCAGACCCTTCTTCTCTCCTTCTCTTTCACCACTCAGAAATCTCGCATGGCTCTGTGAGGCCCAGACTATTTACCCAGGCACTCACTCACTCGCTCGGTGAAGAACAGCAGGCCATCCTAGAATGTTACTTTTTCTTCAGATCCAGTTCACTGGGAATCCTGGAATTCACATCACCCTGTCAGACTACAAGGCTGCCTGTATTGGAGCACATCATAACTATGAAATTGGCATTCTAAAAATGCAAAACTGCACATTTTCAAATGTTTTTTCCTGTGAGGAAATAAAGAAACAACACACCCATTCGAATGGTATTAAAGGTATGACAAAGGGTGGAAAAGTGATTGCGTTTGTCAGGTGAACTCTAATTTGTATGTCGTCGTTTAAGAAACAGTTGATATGAACGGAATTCAAATCACAGCGCATGGTTATATTTCCCAGAAGGTAGTAGCCTATAATAAGATCGTTTCCTCAACCCTTAGACAGCTGGAAATAGTGATTGTTTAAATGTATAACATATCACAATAGAAATCCGGTGATGTTGCAATACCGAAGAATCACTATAGTCTTCCTCCTGTCTTCAGATAGCAAGGCTCCCCCAGTTGGAGACAGTGCCAATCTATGTGACCAGGCAGAGTAATAATAACCAGTATCTATGTTTCTCTCTCATCCCAGTCCCCTTTCTCCAGGTCTACTGCAAACCAACATATTTGTTCCTGTATAGTTTGCAATGGGTTCAGTGAGGGGTGGAAGCATACATTGCTCCCATTTTATTGAGTTTATAAGATTAGTGATTTCTGACACTAATGAAAGTGTGCTACTCATCTAGTTCTCTAGAATTAAAACATTTTCCTACCTTTAATATCTCAACATCCTCCTGCTGACACTTAACTTCAATCTCTCTAATCAGGCTGCCAAGGACAGATTGCTGGTCTTCTAATTTATTTACTGTCTCCTTGATGCTCTGCAGACTTTTCTTCTCTTCCTTCTCCAGGGTGCTGAGGCGACACATTTTTTCCTTCTCCAAAAACGTCTGCAGCTTCTCGAACTCATCCAGGATTTGCTCTCTCTGGCTCTTGAACTGCGACTGCAAGATAAAAGATAAACCCCATACTCAATTTAGTAGCACTTCAGAATAAATGTATAAAGCAATTATTTCAGCCTGACACATGATGCAGGTCTTTTTTTAAATCATTCACTGGGTGATAGAGGGTCACAACATATCACCAGAGAAAGAGGTCTCCAGATTTACAGCAGAAGGTAGAGCAGGTTGTTTTTTCCCACACATGGATATTTCCTAAACTACTATTTGTAATCTTGGTGGTAGAGGGTTGGTGTTTTGGTGTATGAGAAGAGAATAGAACAACTGTAGTGCAAGCTTTAATAGAAAAACAGAAATATTTATGGGTAAATTGTAATGATTCCACAGCGCTTGGTCTTGAATTGCAGATTGGGAAGTCAAAGATCTGAGGTTGGTCTTGGTGTGGGTTAGGTTGTTTGCTTTGGTAAAGAGTTTGGGATGTCAGGAGATGCTATAACTTCATAAGAAATACATTGGGCCGTAAAACCCATGTCTCTGATCCATGGGAAGACAGCTGCGGAGCTGTGGTCCCAGGCAACGGCAGCAGACATCTCCACAAAGAAATATACATCATGTGTAATTTATGTTTTTTTTGCGGCAGCCCAAGTTTAATGGCTGTAAGTTGCAATTATTTATACGCTACATGAAAGTACAGAATATGTTTTATCGGCTGCAGTTAGTGAAAGAAAGGTCTTGTTTAAAGGACATCTCATGATTTGAAACGGACTAGGTCGGCCAAAAAACCTTATATAAGAAAGTCTGTCAAGAGTTTCTATCTATGCATTGTGTTTCTCCTTTGTACTAAAACAAAGGTAATTCTGGTTCATCTAACAAGAGTAAAAATATTGAAAATGGAAGGGATCATTTTAGTGAGAAGTACCTTTGGGTATCATCAGCATACATGAAGGTCCGTGGCGTATGCTTTAACATACATGATAAACACATGCATGAAATATGAAAACTGACCATAGACACAATTTGATTCCTAAAAAACGTACCTCTTACAAGTAAGCTGAGAGGCATCCAGTGAATTAGCGCAAACCCATGCCTGGTGAAAAAAGTTTCTAATCACATGGGTGACAATATAAATCCCCTAAAGTTCTACAAATCAGACCACTATGGTTATAATTAGGCCAAGGGTAATTCAAATTAGCTGGTGGCAATGGTCACTGAGTTGGCACACCTATGCTTGTCAATTGGCTGGATCGGCCCAGAGGATAATAATGCTGACATTTTTGCTAACACAAAGCCAACAAGCATATTGGTGGACGACTTGAAACCTGGTAAACTCTTGCGGGTGGAGCATACCCTGGACAGGCCATTCTGGTTATAACCGCCGGACTGCAGGAAGCGGGCCTCCCAGATAAAGGTCATGGCAGCCTCTCTGGGAGATTATGGGAGCTGATCAGCCTGTAGGAGCTCCAGGCTCATCGCCGGTCCCACAACACCCTGCCCTGGGTAGGGAAGGTGACCCTGCCCAATGCCTGGAGCCTTGGCATGCAGGAGCCCCCAGAGGCAGACTGCCAGCTTGTTCCCAAGATCCACCAACAAGCTTTTTATTTACAGCAACTTTAATATAAGCTATAGTAGCTGGAACTACTGTGGCTCCCAGCAACATACTTGCCCTTGTTATGAATGGATTTAGAGTGTACTGATTTCAACTATAGGGCCTCAAAAGAGTTCTGTATTGCTATTTGTTAGAAATGGGATCTCTGGTTGGCTAAGGCTTGTGCCAAAGCCGGGCAGAGACCACCACTCTAGTCAGGGCAAGGGAGTTACACGCCAAAGATAACCCATACTCACCACCTTGGTAGCTTGGCACGAGCAGTCAGGCTTATCCCGGAGGCAATGTCTAAAGCGTTTGCGCAACACACACACAGCAACAACACAATTGGCACACCACAAAAGGAACTCCACACAAAATTATATAAAAAATAGCATTTGTATTGTCATAAACACATGAGAACATAATCACACATTTACACTGTGCCAACTGGCACGGAAAATATTCACAGGGGATTATATACACATGACAGGGCTAATTGGGCCACTGTCCGAATCATCACAAAGTAAAAATAGTAAATGTAGAACCAGCAATAACGTGGAACAAAACCAGTAATTACCGGCAAAATACTGTACTCAGCATTATCCTGCAACATAAATCATAGTATGCAAAACATAATCATAAATCACATTATGCAATAACTTCAAAGGAAGCATAGACATCATTACGCCATAATCACAATTAGGCCGGAACATTGCTCATAAATAACCTAAGCATAAACAAGGTATGCACTCCCTGTAGGCATGAACATTATGCATAAACATCAGCAGTACAAGCATCAGGGGCAAACATTACTTTCCCCTAGGGCCTTGCGCCCTTCTGGTACATACAGGTACCCAAATGACCCCCAGGCCAACTGGCCTTCTCTAGGGGGCCCATTGCCCCTTTGTCCAGAATGTCAAGGCGTAAGGTAGGGCATTTCACCAGCCCTCTGGCTGCTAATGCAGCAAGCAAAGTGTGCAATTACGCAGGGGTGTGGGGTGCAACTCACCCCTGTCTCCAATATGCCCCCAAAGAAGTAGTGCCACTGGCACTCTTGTGCCCTGGGTCCCCAACTAGAAGTCTTCAAAATAAATGTGCCCAAATGTTGCAGCTGCCTCTGCTCTCGCAGGGTAGCTGGGATTGCCAACCGACTCTGGTACCACCGTGCCTGGGGAGCCCCACTCTGGGACTCTTACTAACAAAGTGCCCCCTTTGGTGCACCTGCTGCAAACCGGCGGTGCAGCTGTGGAATTAAATGCGGCACTGGCACTACTATGCCCTCTGGACCCCCACTGGGGCCCTGAAACCGATGTACCTCACTTTGGAGCGGCCCGCTCTCCTGCGGGTCCGCTCAGAAACCTCTGGCACCGACAATGTGCCTCGAAAAGGGGCTTTCATCAATGGGCTCTTCAACAAATGCAGCCTCCCAATTGGCCCCAATCACCGGCCTTTCTGTCGCGGGCGAAGTCTCCTCTGGACTCCCGCTGGCTGGTCCCGCACTTGGGTCTTCTCCTCTGCTCCAGGACTCCTTCCTGTAGGTACCGGGGAGATGGCTGCACAGGACTCTTTCTAGTCGCGCAACCAGTGTCATGCAGGCGGGGTAGGCTCCCGCCTGAATCTCTTCTTCTGGCCGGTGCAGCAACACGTGGGGCTCTCCCTCCACCAAGGGAGCCCCGCTGATCAGCTGCAGCCCCTTCCTCCCTACCGGCGGCTCTTCTGCGGGGCCGGGAACTTAGGGCGGCGGAAATGGAGCCTGCGAGGCTCTCGCGCTTCCCAATAGGCCCGCCCACTGTCAGGTAAGACGCCTGCCTGGCTTCCGGTCGACGTTTCTCTTTGGGCCGCGGCAGTGATTTCTTTACTCTTGGGGGCTATCAGGGGTGGGCTCCCTGTTAGTTTAAAGTATACAGCGGGTGGGCTCCCGCTACAGGTGATGAAAGTGCGGGTTGGGCGCCCGCGAATTCAAAGCGAAAACAATGTGGCAAAAAAACGCGGGGTAGGCTCCAGCTAAAGCGCACCAAAATGCGGTGTGGGCTTCCGCTCTCTTTTCGCGATGTGGGGGAATCCCCACGTCGGGATTCCCTCAGCAGAGGAAGCAGCTCAGCGTTGCGAGGCCCACACGCTCCCCTCTCCTTAGGCAATTTAAAATGCAATGCTCACGAGGCACTAGGAGCCATCAAGTCTTTAGCAGGCAGGAATACCAAGTCCTTGCGGCTGGGAACACCCAAGCACAGCGCAGCCAGGCAGGCCACCACGCAGGGACCCTCAAGAAGCTGCAGCTGGGTCCCATGGCGGTTCCTCCTGGCAGAGTCTCCCCCAGCCCAAGTAAGCCCAGAATAGGACACTTTCATGGGGTCACAGCCCCTTTACTTATATACCATGTCTTTGTCTGCAGTGTAGGGCTTGGGGAACCAGATGCAAATGGTTCAGGGGGGATTTGGAGCATTTTGTTTTCCAAGCTCCTCTTCCCCTTTGTCAGGTGGGGGCTAGGTGATCAGACAGACCACGGGGGGTGGAGCAAGCATTGTCCAGGCTGGGCACAGTCCTATTTAGGATCAGGGGATTACTCCTCCCACTACTCCCAGTCCAGATGTCCCATTCCACGTGTTGCTGACTCACCCTGCCCCTCCTGGAAGCACACACACCTCCCAGCCCCTGTCACTCACAAGCCAGACATGCAATTCACATCAGGGAGGCACAAACATAGCACACAGAAATGCCAACTTCTAAAAGTGGCATTTCTTCAACAGTCATAATAAATGTGCACACACCATTGCGCAGCATTGATTCTCACAATTTCATACATACTAAACTTGACCACGCTGCTCCTCCCATTCAGGAATTACCACTGACACACTGATCAGGGAATCCCCAATGCATTCCTATGGGAGGGCAGGCCAACCTTACTAAATGTACACAGAGAGTGCACACACTTCACACTGGACCACAGTGCTAAAGTGCCCAGAGGCCTAAAACCACCAACACCTAGTCACGGAAAAGGCAAAAAGGTTTAGGGGTGAACCTGCCAAAAAGGGCCAAGTCCAACACAACCCCCTTCCAGCCAAAACACAGGGTAGACCAATCATACCTTGATGGGCTTCCCTGCTTTGGGCGACAGAACACGGATGCGGGCCCGCAACTGCAAGGACACCCTCTGGTTCTACGTCACTCTGGACCCATGTGGTACCCTCTGTAAAAGCTCTCAGGACCAACTAAGCTACCCCACTGGTACTCCCTAGCTGACCGTGGCCAGGACCAGGCCCTAGGCCACCCAGATGTCCCTGGACCTTACCAATCCACAGAGTGGGGGTAGTAACTCCTGGCATATAGTAGCCATTCTCCACTCTTCCTCTCAGTGGAGTTCCCAAATGCCATTGATTCTTCAACCTAGGGTTCGCACCCTTAGGTTGACCAGAAGTCACAGGCGAGGCTCTCCTCCCTCTACCTCTTCTTCTGGGGTTCTGCACTCTCCTTCTTTGAGAGGCACCCCTAGAACACAACTCTCTCACCAGCTCAGGACCTCTCTCCAGCACCTGGTCTCCCAACCTAGGGTTTAAACCAGTGATACTCCGGGGGCCACATCCGGCCCTCCTGACCTTTACATGCGGCCCCCTGAGCAGCAGCAGCACTGGGCTGCTGTTTACTCGACTCAGCACGAACATTAAAAAAAAAAAGAATATACAGAAAGCTCTTATTTAAAGGTTCATTGCAGTTAAACAAAATAAAGTAACTAGGCCCTTAACTTTAGGAACACCTTCATTTTTAAAGACAGCAAACAAGTAAAAGTACGATAGTCTTTTCAAAGTTCAAAAAGTTGTATTTCGTTGACCTGCAGAATCATTTCACCTTAGTAAATCAAATTATAGTACTGCATTCAGCAGGTTTTTTTTAAGTGATGGTTTTCAAACATGAATTTAAAAGCGCTCATGCTTTCCACCCACTTCTTAATACAATGCCATTAGTGATTACATCCAAGCAGAGAAGATGGTTTTTAGAGCGCACATCCTGAAGTCATGTATTTTGAGGTCCTTTTATATGTGATAATTAAAAAAGGAGGGAAATTGAAATTAAACAATTGCCCAAGGTCGCACAATTTGATCAGGTAGTAGAGCTGGGATTCATTCCCGGTTTTCTGGTTTCACATTGCGCAATGGATTTCAGCCAGTAGAAAATATAAAGGCTACCCTTCCCCTACACCCACTTTACAACTCCATTCCCCCGCTGGCATCAGTGCAGCCCTCAGCCACACCAAATATCAAACTTTGTGGCCCACGGGAATATGTTTGTGAGTACCCATGGTCCAAACCCTCAGGTTGCACCAGGGTCAGAGGCGAGGACTCCCTCCCTCTGCACCCCCTTCCAGAGTTCTGCACCCTCCCAACTGGAGCGGTACCCCTGGAAGCAACATCGGTCAGGACACTGCTTACAGTTTTCCCTCCAGTCAGGTCAGGTATACACTGAACCTTGCCTCCCAACCCAGGGTCTGAACCCTTTGGTAGGACAACTGCCCGGCGAACCAAGACTTCCCGAGGGTGACACATGTGACAGTCTGCCTGGCACAGAGCAGACGACCTCCTGTCCCTTTGACAGTGCGTGAAGATGCCCCAGGACAGAAGTGGCGTCACCATGGCCAACCATTGGTGACTCAGCCCTTCTGGCTGGCCCCTGACCCAATGGTTCATCCACTGGGGACTCTCTCCCCCTCTCACCACTCAACCTGGACCTCTGCACCCACCCCTCAGAAGTGGCACTGCCATTCACCAGAACTGATGGAGACCTGATTATAGGAACTCCCAGCTCACCTAACACAGGGAGGTCCCCTCAATGGACGGTCCATCGGGACAGGCTAGGCTCCCTACCTGGTTTTCCCTTAAGGAACCATCCAGTCATGGAGACAGAGGTTGAGGCACTTCGGAACATAGCTCATTCTTACTCCCACTCCTGCGAGCCAGGATGTGAGGCCCTACAACCTCCTCACTATCAGGGGATCTAGCTGGGCTACTCTGAACCACTTCCATCACGCTGGGTTGGAAGATACCTGAACCACTCCTCTTATGGTCACTCCCTAATGCCTCTTCAGAACCTCTGGCAACCATCCAGAGGTCTGCTTCCAGTGCAAGCTCCCTGGGATCAGAGGACTCACACCCCAACAGGTGTTGGCGCAACCCCAGAAAACAATGACTGAGCATGTGCTCTTTGACAACCAGATTGGACAGTCCTTCAAAACCAAAATCGTCTGTCGGGCTAACCAACACCCATGTTTCCAGCGCATCACAACATTCAACCACAAACTCCCCCCAAGACTGGTGAGACAGTTTCATACTGCCACTGAATCTCAACCTGTACTCCTCATCCTGGGAACCAGGTATCATACTCTGGGAACTGGGTATGGGACTTCCTGCACTGGACTCCATGTTGCTCCCACCACTGGACCGCACCCTTACTGGGGAACCCAGACAACTAAAACTGTACTCAGGGGATAATCTACCCTCCAGAGATAATTTCTCCCTGGCAAAGGCCCTGCCAGCCTCCCCCATCCTCTCCTGCACTAGGACCCTCTCAGTCTCTAGCTTTTTCTCCTCCACAACCAGCTGCACTATCTCCTTGGCATGCTTTAACCTGAGCTTCTCAAAAGCCAGCTGATGTTCCCTTTCTTCCCTTCTATCTACCCACTCTTCTGGGGACAGGAAAGGGATAGGGCCCTGCCCCTGGCACTGGACCCAGCAAGGGACTCCCCATCTATGGGGTCCTCACTATCTACTGGCGTCCTCACTATCTACTGGCGTCCCCGCCGTGTCACTTTCTTCCTCCTCTTCAGATTTCTCAGGCCCTCCCTCCAAACCACAACATTAGGTATGAAGAGGGATAATCAGACAAGTTCCCCCAAGCCCCTAACAGGCACATGCATCATTGTTGGCTTTTGCAATTCCTTAATTGCGATTTTTAAGGAATCGCAATTAAGGAATCGCAAAACCCTATGCATGTAGAAATGTCTTAAAAAATAGCGTTTCCTAAACATTCCTTAATTGCGACTCGCAATGTGCGAGTTGCAATTAAGGAATGCCTCCCCATTCATTCCTATGGGCCTAGAGGCTCATAAGAATGAATGGGAAGACATTCTCAATTTGCGAATCTAAATTAGAGAATCGCAAATTGAGAATGCAATTTCAAGGGTGCCAGGGTGTCAAAAGGACACCCTGTTGCACCCCTGAAATTGATGGTCAATGGTGGCTAATGACACGGTTCTCTCCCCCCAATTGATATCAGTATAGTCCCCAATCGCCTTATCCACATGTGCCCTACCTACCTGGTCACGAAGGATATCCACTGGGAGCCTCCAGGCGCGAGGCCGAACCGCCCGTGACCTCCACCGAACCACACAGGTCACTGGAGAATGGTCGGACAGGAACCATGCCTGGTGCGTTACATCAACCGACAGGCTAGGCTCGGCATTGGCCACCAAGATCCTGTCCAGGCGACTATACGTATTGTGCATGGGCGAAAAACAGGTGTACAGCCTCTGAGTCGGGTGTTTTAGGCGCCAAATATCGACCGCCCCCACGCTGTCCATGACTTCCCTAAGCCACACGGTCATACGGGGTTTAGTACCCTCCCGGGGGGGGGGGGGACCTATCCAGGACAGGATCAAGGATGCAGTTAAAATCCCCAAACCAAAGCATCGGAGTCACCAGGTCATGTATGAAAGTGTCTTGCAAAGCCCCGAAAAATGTCGGGTCATCAGTGTTGGGCGCGTATGAATTCAATATGACCAATTCCCTGCCATCTAGCTTGGCCCCGAGAAGCAGGTACCGACCCTGAATGTCCGCCTCTATATACTGCATAACGAACGGCAACCCCGGTGCCACCCAAATCAGAACCCCTCTAGCGTAGGTAGAGAAAGACGCATGAAACAACTGCCCACGCCACTTTTTCCCCAACTTTTGTGCCCAGTCATCGATTAAGTGAGTCTCCTGCAGACAAGCTATGGATATTTTATGTCTGCAGAGGAAAGAGGACTCTATATCGCTTGGTGCATGTACCCAGCCCCCTCACGTGCCAGCTCAAAAACTTATACCCCATGGGTCCCAAAAACTTCTACCCTGCCTTACCCACCCCTGTACAGAATAAGTGTCCTCCCCGGTGCCCGATCTGTAATACAAGTGATGCCAAAAACATTACCCCGCAACTTCCCTTTCAAACGGCCCCCCACCCCCCTCCCACGAGCAAAATGTCAGCAACCACCACACGCGCCAATCTGCCCTTTCCCTGCCGGTGCCAGGACGTGCACAGCCACCCCATACGCCTAACGAGGCAAACCCATTGCAAAACAAACAATGTAAAACTGTCCCCCCCCACCCCGACTCCTCACCAGACCCATTGTTCATGCGAAAAGTCCGGGTTCAACATTCCGACTCAGAACCATACACACTCGTATCCGTGACCTCAATCGCACTTCCGCCCCTCCACATGCATAGCCCCCTAACCAAAAACATAACCCCCCCACCCTCCTTTGACGATCCGCCCCAGAGAGCCCATACGTCACTGACTAGCCGACACAAGGCCACCGGACCCAATCACCCAGCAAACATGCCGCTCACTGAAATATCAAAGTCACTCAGGAAGGAGCTCCAGCCTGTGGAGACCCTCCCTCTGCAGTGTCCGGGACCACCGGAGCCGTAAGCGGCGCGTCCTCCATCGTGACCAGAAGAGTGTCCGGGACCAGGATGTCATCATGTTCAAGAGGGAGCAAGGCCCCCGGATTGTCGGCCGCTTCTACTGGCTCCAAATGCAAGGCACCATCCTCGCCGACCAGGACTCTGCTGCGCTCCTGACTATCCGCCGATTTGGAGCGACGTCGACGTCTGCTGTTGCGCCTCCTGGGTAGTAGAGTTCCCCATTTCCCTCGGGGGACCCCACGCTCTCCAGGGGGACGATAGTCTCCCCAGATCTCTAGCCATTCCCAGACTTCCGCCGGGGACTCAAAGAAGTGCGCCTTTCACTGTGACAGGACCTTGAGCTTGGCTGGGTATAGGAGCATGTATTGCAAGTGCATCTCCCTGAGTTTCTGCTTAACTCCCAAAAAGGACTTCCACTGCTCCTGGACTTGCTGGGTGTAATCCGGATAAATGGAAATCCTGCTGTTCTCGAACATGAGGTTCGCCGACTCCCGTGCTGCCCCCAGGATACAATCCCTGTCACGATAGTTCAAGATTTTCGCGATAAGAGCTCTAGGAGGGGCACCCGGCTGTGGCTGCAAGACCAATGCCCGGTGGGCCCTTTCAATCACAAAGACCTCCGAAAGACCCCTTGGGCAAAGCGGAGTACGAATCCAGTCCTCAAGGAAGCGTTCTGCGTTCCCTTACTCACGCTTAGGCACACTAAGGACTCGAATGTTACTGCGACGCGCCCTTCCTTCCGCATCCTCCTCCCTCCGCTCCAGGGCTTCCGTCATGGCAGTAAGTTGTGAGATTGTCTTCCTGAGGGAGGCCACCTCTCCCTGCAGCAGTTCGAGGTTGCCCTCTGCCTCTGTCACCTTCCGCAGGTTGGCCCGCAACAAATTGACATCTATGGACACGGTCTCTATTTGGCGCTCCAGTGCAGAGTGGGAGCCCTCT
This sequence comes from Lissotriton vulgaris, assembly GCF_964263255.1. Lineage (NCBI taxonomy): Eukaryota > Metazoa > Chordata > Amphibia > Caudata > Salamandridae > Lissotriton > Lissotriton vulgaris. The sequence goes on along the minus strand of NC_141693.1, from coordinate 1,889,926,287 downwards.
ATCGCCTTCAGTAATTCCGCCCAGGAGTACTCCCCAGGGGCATCCGCCCCCTTGTCGTGGCCCAACTGTCTCGTGAGCTGTTGAGACGGGAGTCACTGGGTGGTGTATTGAGTTATGTTGTTGGGCTGCGTGGACCGAGACATCCTGTCCTTGTGCATCATCAGTCCAGGGCGCGGCCCACTCGGATCCGAGAGGGGGCTACAGGGATTTTAAGCAGGAGTGTCCGAACACAGGCGGTCCGGCTACGGCGGCAAGCCCCAGCCGCATCGTCCACCAACTGCGTAGATCAATGCACTCCCGAACGCCTTGGAGGCACCACGCAGCTCCGCTGTGCAAATGATCCCCACAGGTCCGCCAGGTAGGCACCTTCAGTAGGGGCGTTCAGCATCCAGGAGTAGCCGCCAGCGCCGCTAGGGGCCAGGTCCCAGCCCCACCGGCACTCCGTGTATCAAGTACCCCTATGCCAGGGAAATGCTGCAGAGCCAGGGCAAAGCGGGGCCACCGAACGACCAGATGTCGACTGGTAACTCAGTCCCTAAGGATCCGACTGACAAGGGACCCAGATCGTAAGCTCAAGCACTGCCAGGATCATGCCTTGAGGCGCCCACCGTGTTTGCCCTCTCACCAGCCCACAGCAGCCGGTCCGTGGACCGCCAGGTCTCTCCCACTCCACAGGGCCACCTCTAGGGTGGAACAATCTCGGAGCAATCGTCCGGTCCGCAGGCAGGGGTACGATCTTGCCAGGTAGGCACACAGTCCAATATGCGGGGCAGGCAGTACAGAGGATGGCTGGCTCCCCCAATTCACAAGCTCCGCAGGGGTACCACGCCAGCGGGGCCTTCAGGTCCCCCACAACGCCACCAGCCCCCAAGAAACAGGGAACAAGGCAAGGACCCCGAAGGCACCTCAAGGGAAAAGAGCCTTCCACACCATGTGGCTAGGCCGCACCCCCGACCTGGGGGACGAGCGGGGTACAGGGGCCAGGCGCTCAACAGTCTCGCAAAGGCAGAGGCCCCCCCTCCGGGCCACGGACACCGGTGCGGGATCGCTGGGCCGCACTCACCCGAAATTTACCCCTATGTTACGCATGTTTAGAAAACTGTCATACGTGTACACAATAACTAAAGGAGGCGTTTATATAGGAACTTTCGCCAAGTACTTTATTTTCCATAGAAATTCCCCTTATACGGTAGGTGCAGAGATGTGCACACACAATTACAGAAATGCTGTTTCCTCCCGTCACAAACGGGAATAAAGTACTACATTATAGACACCGACCCCAGTCTTCCATCGCACTGAATCACTCGGATGCCAATCAACCACTCCTCCAAAACTTTTACGCCCCCCCCCCCCCCCCCGTTTCAAATGTCCTCAGCCGCCACTGAATTCTGGGTGAAGGATTATCTTTGGAATCTCTGACGAAATCAGAGGTCCTGCGAGATAATTTCTTTTCTATGCCATACATGAAGGGAAATTTGCTGTAGGTGGGTGGAATGCCCACACCCCACTTCCCCCCTGCATGCTGACTGGATAGAATCCGTAATTTCAACATCCAAGTTAGATTTGAGGGGGAACCCATCCAAGAGGAAGAAGGCCCTTTGGAACTTTCTATTGAGATGGCTGGATAAAGAGGCAGGAGAAAATGGAGTAGGGTCTTGTAATCTCGGCAAACTTGCCCTATGATTAAAACTCTCTGGATCTCTCTAGGCTGCGTGGAGCACCTTCGTTTCAGTTTCCTTGAGTTTTTCTAGCAGCTGCCATTCAATACCGGACCAAATTTGAGAGTGACCGCACCCGTTTGGGACAGTACCTTCCTGTATGTAGGTGTTCCCGCATGGGCGAGGCTTCCTACATCTGCTTCCAGGACTTCTTAGGTACAGACGTTTGGAGTAATTATTGTGGTCAGAGGTGAACATGGAGAAAACAAAAAAAAAAAGTAATGGTGAAGATTTCTTTGTTTCTTTTGGGGTCCACCAGAGCACCATGTTTGGTGGTCAGGATCATTTGGTGGTAGCGTCTCAGGGCAGATTTGAACTTGTTTCTGTCTGCATCGTCCTGGCTCATTATACACTTGTGATCCAGATGTTAGTGCCATTACATCAGTCTTAGTTCCCTCCACCTGGCCTGGGGTCTTGATCTTGTTGAATAGCTGTGTTTGAGGGGGGCCAGGGAGTCAGCACAGAAGGTGATCCAATTGTTGAAATTCTGGATAGCTTTAGGAAGGCTGTTACTGTGTACGGGTCGGTGGTTATTGAGAGCAGTGCTGGAGTCCTTGTCAGTGATGCTGTTTGAGGTTCAGCAGGCTGGTCTGGTGGTGATGTATGTGCATTGAACCAGGACAGGGATGCTAAACTTGATGAATGTGTGGTCTTTGCAGAAGGCAGGTGTGGGCTCATCACTCTGCTGTTGTTGAAGCTGGTTACAATAAGGTCCATGAGGTGTCCGGCAACGTGGGTAGGTCACTTTACTTGTTGGGCGACGCCCACACTTCCAAGTTCTTTGATGAGCGCTTTTGAGTTGGGGCAGGCATGGTCTTCCAATTGGAAGTTTAGGTCTTTGAGTGGGATGTCATTGCTAGTGTTGAAGGTGAGTGGCGCGATGAAGTTTGTGACAGTGTGGGTGTGCAGTCCTGGTGGTCTGTAGATGACAATGCTGCCTAGGGGGAAGTTGGCTGTGATATGGAGCTTGATCGACAAGTGTTCCATGTTGGAGGCTGTGGCAGTGCTGCAGCCAACGGTGTTCTTGTGGATGAAGGCAATTTCACCTTGGGCTTGTGAAGTCTCTCTTGCCTAACAATCTCGTAGATGCGGAGGGGGTGGGTCACTGTGGCGATGTCAGGTGCTGATGATGGCTTCAGCCAGGCTTCTTTGAGAAAAAGTAGGCCTGAGATGTTGTTGTGCAGCAGATCCCAGATCTCTGTGGCGTGTTTGGTGAGGGAGTGGGTGTTGTGAAACATGCATGTGAGTTTTGGAGAGCCATCTATTGAAAGTCACAAAGTACAAATAAACAACCTTCATCAAGCTGACAGAACAGATTGGTCTTGGATACCAAACGTCTTGTGCAATAAAACTACCTAACCCAGATCCAATCTTTTCCATAACCCAGCGGAATGAAACGCTCCCCCAGAATCAAACAACTAAATCAATAGTTTCAATTTGCTCGTGGAACGTGCATGGCTTTCGAGAAATGGCCCACGATTACGAAACCAGTTCCTTCTTCCAAAAACAAGACATCATTTTGATCCAGGAGTCTTGGAAATTGCAATCAACCCCTGTTCAAGGTTTCAAAGAACTTCAAATATATGCTGAAAGCCCCTCCATGCACGGCCATCCCCGTGGTGGGTTATCAACTTACATAACCCACAAATACAACTGGGTATCAGAGGAGATAGAAGTGGGCCTGAAGTGGGCCCAAGTGACCAGAATCACCGAAGCCTCGTCATCGAGGATTGAACCCTGGAAAATGATAATATTTAACGTTTACATCCATCCTGATAAAACGGCACAAATAGAAAAACATGCAACGCTGTTGTCACTTATCAAGGCCATGCAAAGGACCTACCCGCAATACCCTCTGGTCCTCTCCGGGGACTTTAACAATGCCCTCATTGACCAAAACAAGGCAAAGGTGAAGATGACGGGAAATAGTAGTGGGAAAAAATTCGCATCCAGGTTAATCGAACATGGACTGGCTATCCTGAATGGCAATATAAAGGGGGATATACCAGCAGCTGTTAACATATCTGAGCGGCAGGGTTCACTCAACAATTGACTACTCAATAGTAAGCAATGAGTTAATCAACAGCATCATATCATTTGGCATTGAAATACGAGCAGAAAGTGATCACTTCCCACAAATATTAACTTTGAATATTGCATCAATTATGGCGCCAACAACGACCCCCCTTCTGCACCATGCATCAAAGTTTAATCTGAGAAAACTAAAATGGCATGGAGAGGGGTTGGGCAACATTATTGACTCAGTTAAAGCCCATATGGCCAACCTAGGAATTCAAAAGAAGGAGGACCTAGTACCCAACTGGGAGCAAATGATTCAGGTCCTGCAGCAAAAGTTCCCAGCAAGGTCGGTGAACTACAGCAACCCCAACAACAAGAAGGAGCCTTGGTTCAACCTGGACTTAAGAGCGAAAAAAAGAAAGGTGGCCAAGGAGGTCCGAGCCCTCGCAAGTCAAAAAAAGACGGGGTATGTGGCAAACAAATCTAATCTGAGGAGAGCCAGGAACATTTACAGGAAGGCACTCAGGGCCGCAAAGTACTCATATAAAGAAACAATATGGAACAAACTATTAATTGCGGGAAAACATTATAACAGCCGGGTTTTTTGGGGTATCATAAACAAGCTTAACCAAGGGGCCAAACTCCAACAAGAAGCTGGGGTCGGAGCAGAAACCTGGATCAGACACGTGCAAAATCTATACAGCAACAAAGATACAGGTCATGTTATAGATTCAGGGGCAGCAAAGGTTAACATGGAGCAACCAAAAGGAGTTATGAACAGGGAATTTAGGGAACCCGAGCAGGAACTTCCTCAGAAGGGGCCTACAGACCTAGTTGACCTAACCACCAAAAACGAATTGAGTTCAATAATTTCAAGATTAAAGTCCGAGGGTGCAGCAGGACCAAACGGGCTGCCGAATGCGATCTTCAAGTACGACCCGGACCTGTGGGCAGAGACCCTAACGCCCCTGTTCAACCAAATTTACAACCAAGCAGAATTACCAGCCTCCTGGAAAGGAAGCATTATACACCCAATTTTTAAGCATGGCGATCACCGCAACCCCTCAAATTTTAGACTGATATCACTAATAGACGTAGAGGCCAAACTCTACGGCTCCTGCATCCTATCCAAATTACAAGCCTGGATATCAGAAATAAAGATTATGCCAAAATTCCAAAAAGGATTCAGGCAAGGAATGGGAACAACAACCAACCTAACTTGCCTGTCTATCCTAACAGAACATGCAATAACAAAGGGCACCCGATTGTATGCATGTTTCATAGACATCAAGTCCGCATTCGATCGGGTGAACAGAGAGCGCTTGTGGAGCAAATTAGAGAGCTGGGGGATGCCATACCAACTTTTAAGTGCCGTCAAAGCCCTACACCACTGTACTTGGGTAAGAGTGAAGCTGGGAAATGGTGGCAGTACAACCAGCAGCATCCAAACGCACCAAGGCCTAAAGCAAGGCTGCGTTTTGGCCCCCACCCTTTTTAACCTTTTTTTCTCCAACCTAACAAATGCGATCGAATCTGCAGACAGCCATCCACCATCATTGGCAAATAATCCAATACATTACCTACAATATGCGGATGATATTGTATTATTGAGCAAGACTCCAATCGGCTTACAAAGAGCCATTAATAAATTAACCTTGTATTTAGAACGGGAAAGCTTAGAACTCAACAAGGAGAAAACCAAAGTGGTCCGCCTAGTTGACCGGCAAAATCTAAAGTACAAATGGATGGCCCAAGGGGCACAAGTGGAAGAACAAGAGCACTATAAGTACTTGGGAATTACAATAACAAGAGGAGCAAACAACAAGGATCACAAAACAGCACTAAAAGCAAAAGCACAATCTTTAATCTTTGCGTATCGCTCCCTGAAAGAAAAAATGGATTGCCCTAACCATAACCATCTTTTAAAAGTGATGGCAGTGAAGATTATGCCTACTTTATCTTACGGCCTAGTCACGTGGTGTGGCAAGGAGGTGGAACTTTTAAATGATTTACAGATCAAAATTTATAAAGCGGTTTTCAACCTGCCAAAATCCGCCTCAGCCTTCCAAGTAAGGCTAGAATTTGGTTTGCAAAACCAGAAGTTCCGGAGCATAAGCGGTTTCGTGAAATTCTGTTGCAAACTTAGATCTGCAGACCCAGATACATTGGACTGGCTAATCTGGGAGGAAATTAAAAAACGGGGGAAATCTGAATCTGTGAACAATTGGGGAAAGTATCTGATACTCTGCGTGGAAAAGTTAGAACTGGAAGCTGTCTGGAAATCTGGGACCGATAAGGCAAGTCTAAAAAAATTAGTTAACTCGGCAGCAAAATGGAAATCCTTTTTGGAAGACAAAGAGTTATTGTCAAAACGTCGGCATGCTTGGACCATCATGAACTCTTTTACAACCCCAAAAATAAACTCATATTTAACATCCCACTTCAGTGGTCATCTAAAAAAGGCTTTTATAGATTATCGGATGGGGATGCATGTTACAAAGGATTTACTACCGGCGTGGAAAGCAACACACCAGACGACCCAATGTCGCCTTTGCGGGTATAAAAACGAAACCCTTGTCCACCTTTTATGTATATGTCCAGCCCTGACAAGCCAGAGACGACTGTTATTGAAATCCATCTTCAATGTGTTAAACATTCGATCTTGCAGACACGCAGTCACAAGCTGGCTCGGAGGTACCTCCATAATTCTGGCATGCCATGGAGTTAAATTCTTGGCAGAAGCAAGAAAACTTTTAGAACTAACAGAACAGGAGGACTCCCAGTTGGCGGGCAAAAAGGTAATTCCAACCCTCGGATTTCATGAACGCTGCCACAAACAAAACAGAGGCCGAGAGACAATAATTTTAGCATTTAAAAAAAATATTTATTACGCGAATTTTGTAACAATTTTAACAAATTATGCAAATAAAACCTTTTGGAGTGTTGTGTGGGTGATTGCGGACTGTGTGAGAGAGAGCGGTGGTGTTGGGTGCTGTCGGTACAGTTCCAGTGACTGTTTGTTGTGGGTTAGAGCATGGACCTCTCCAGGAAGCCTTCGTAGCTGTTTGGTGCAGTGAAGCAGCAGCGTGTGGAGCAATGGCTGTTATTGAGGGCACAGAGGATCACAGCAGGGTAGCGGCACTAGAGGGGAGGACCATGGCTTCTGGCACTAAGCACGGTCCAGGCACAGACGGGTGCAGACGTGCTTGCCTTTCTAACTCTGGGTGACCATTCTGTCGTGCAAAGGATTTTTCTGTCTCTGGTGGATAAAGGTGCTATTATGTAGCAGTGCCACCACTGACCCAGAACTGGATTTGGACCTGAAACATAAAAGGAGCATGGGTTTTCTGGTCAGATGGTTAGTGCAGTGGTTAGTCCTCTAAGTCATGGCTGCAGCAGACAAACCAAGCACCGCACAGTAGTTTGATACCCTGAGAGGGATAAACAGGTTAGTGGGTGGGGCAGCGCAAGAAGGCAAAACCGATGTGGTTGGAAGGCGACAGCTAAGCTTCCTCTCTTTTAAGAATTAGGTGCTAAGAAAAGAAGTTGAACCACATGTCACCTACTCCCTACAGAGGCTTTAGATAAGGCAATTTGAACAGGACTGTATCTGCTATTGAGACTAAATACTTAAATAGCTGAAAACACAGTCTGGTATACATTCCACTTCTGTTAAGTAGAGTTCAATGCCTGTTCCTACGATATGGCAACGAGCACCTACGAGTGACTGATAAAGGCTGGCTGCCTCAACCATACTGATACTGAGTATTAGACACTGTTGATATTGAATGATATATTATTGTAAAACATTATAATTACGGATGTTACAGTGGAAGCTCGAGCAATGCAGACCTTCCCAGTGACCACTGTCAAACTTCACATATAGGAAAATCTACCAAATACCAGGAGGAAAACTATAGACTACACTAGTGACTACACCGCCATTCCGGAACATGCAGTAATACACTTTAATGATACCCTTGTTCCCATCATCCCTTTAACTGTGGTTACTACCCCTCCAGAAGGTAGCCAAACATAAATAAGGGTTTCAATTAAAGCATATCAAAAGAAAAACTCTGGATAACCCTGGTCCTTAAAGTAACATTATGCTTCTATGTTCCTGGAAGTTTCAATTTTAAAGCGTAGTCAGGACGCCCCTAACGCAGACATGTCCGACCCCCGACATGAATGCTGTGGCTCTGTTGGAAACTGATACAAGATAATGTTTGGTTTCCTTTTTCCATAATACTGGTGTATCAATTTCTGTTCCCTTACCTCCAGATGTCTCACGTTCGTCTCTTCTTTGCGATGCAGTTCGATAAAATCCTTCAGCTTCTTCTTCGAACAGTCTAGATAACTCTGAAACTTCTCCTAAAAGAAGAAAGTCTATATTTTTGAAGCCATACAGATATTGTTTTATAATAACACAGCACAATGTCCAACTATCCTTCAGAGACTGAGAAACTTGTGCTACATTTATCTTTTGATAACAATATTGTAGCCTGTTACTGACCACAGACAACTGCCAAAGATCCATGAAGATGCCCTGGCATGGTATCAGGGCAACACAGCTGAGGACATACTACAAGGGCACTAACCCCAATGGTGTGCTATTTAGGAAGTAACTTCGAGGGTATACTACCTGGCAATAACTCTGATGGCATGTTATTTTGGCTCTCTGGGAAAACACCTCACATGGCATGTTCTACCCGAAAGGGGACTCACATGGTGAATTTAATGGTGAAATAACTGATGCACAATAGTTCTGAATATCGTCAATCACTGGAACAGATGTTCTCAGGCGTGGTCAGACTCACTGACATTTCCCTTTCCCACTTCTGTATCCCCTTGCAACCTCAGAGTGCTGTCGGTGTATGCCACTGTCTGTGCCCACTGCCCACAAGAGCCAAGTGTTACTGATTCTGGCTGCAGGGCTCTGTGAGGTAATGGTGTTTTTCTACCGAGCGCTAAGCACACAATTTTCTAAGGTAAAGATAGTCTATACAAAGAAAACAGAACCAGCACGGAGTTTAGCAAGCAACTCTTCCCAACACAATGATGAAGTTTGTGTAAGTAGGTAGTCATACCCACAGTAACATGCTGAATTGCTGAAGCAGCCTCGGCATCTCATTTGCCAATGACATTATGTTATAAGTGAGGCGGATCCCCCTGCCAGGGTACACATGATGTGTGAAGCAGAATGGAGAGTGAAGTTATTGGTGTGCAAGTTACAACTGTCATGACTCTACAAAGGGTGCTTATCCATCCACTTGGTTTCAATGCACCGTGAGGAATTTGAAAGACAAGGTATTATAGCTCCGCATAGCACTAATCAATACAATGTGTTACTGAAATAGAGATACAGCTTTTAAGTTACTAACAATCCCATAAATGGATCAGGGGCACCGTGGTAACAGTAACCAACCTATCTTGTTATTCGTAGTATCACACACACTCCACTAAGAAGAAAGAAAACTTTTAAGGCAAAGTATTTATTACTACAGGAACAGACTGTTTCTCAGTACATATAAAACAACGACACAGACTATGATAAAAACAGAAGGATGACAGGTTATAAGTAACAAGAATAAAATGACCATTTTTAACATGTTTAAAATTACATCTAGAGCCTAACACGCTTAACATCTACTTCTATACTATAATAAGGAAGCATGGAAGGCAGAGCAACTTGCAGTCTAGAGCTTCTTAGTGGGAAGAGAAGCATCACATACCTTGTTGACAGCAAAAGCGGTCTTAATCAGCGGAGGTGTGAAGATGGTGTTCCCCACGAAGGGCAAACACAAGCTGCAGTAGCAGTCAGTCGGTCTTCCTCCGGGACTTAGCTTTATCCGCTTCAGGAGAGATGTAGCATTTGGAAAGTGTGAAGTGTGCTGGCAGCAGGTGAGACCATCTGGCAGAATCACAGGCAGAATTTTGGGCGATAAAATGGGCAAAGAAAATCCCTTGACACGTGGTAAAGTGGGAGTCCTTATATACTAACTCTTATCAGAAATTGGAATTTTGGACATAAGTTCAGGAATGTCTCACATAGATTATGTGCTTCAAGGTGTGCGTCCCAGACGTTTCCTTATGAACATATATGGTAAAAGGACATTAATTCAGACTAAACTATTTTGGCTAAATATCTGTAAATATTCTTATTTAACCTTGACATTGTGAAAAGTAAACATTTGTCCCAGATGAATGTTGCATCAGATGTATCTATGTCATTGATTGAATGACTTGGAGCTGTCACAGGTCTTAAGATCGATAACATCGGGCAACATCTGTGTCTAGCGGCAGACATGACAATGGTTTTGCACACATCAGGTAATATGGTGACTTCCAGAGTCTAAGATAGGGAAGATGGCGTACTCCATAAGCCAAGATGGAGTCAGGACCTACATAAGATGAAGCCAGATCGGGGGCGTCGCTACAGCGTGAGGCAGAATGGCTGCCTATTGAGGGAGCTCCGCACGCCAGACAAGTTAATTTGGCGAATACCGTGCTGTCAAATAATTGCATGTGCCGGTTACTCTAACCCCTCTGCAGGATCCGGGAAGTTTTCTGAGCCCGCGGCTCCTGGCAAACTGTTGAAATCGGCATTGGTGGGTCCGACTCAGCCGTGGAGAAAATGGCACCCGCCCGAAACCCTATTACCTGAGAGCGGCGCTGCGGTGGGGAAGAAGCGCGAGTCACGTCGTTGCTGTGCCGGTGCTTCTGCAGCGGTTTCATCTTGCAGCACAGGATTGTGTGAAGCAGTCTGGGCCCGACGATCGAGCTGTGACTGCGGCCGCTGGGATATAAACTGGAGCAGGTAATCCGGGAGCCGCGGAGACCTGCGGCCGCCGTGACGTGAGGAGAGGAGCCTTGCAGAGTGCTATCGGCGGACACGGACCAGAGGGGGCTCGGCGCGTCCAGTGATCTGGGGGAGACGCAGTAAGCGGGGGTGTGTACCGCATGCTGGGCCGGGCGCTGACTGAGCTTCTCGGCCTTGATCAGATACCCCAGTCCTGTTACATGGTGGTGTTTGGGGGGCTTGAGCAGACTAAGTCCAGGGCACAGTGAGGCGACATCGCTACCGCTTGTTTGTGAGTGGCGGTGCGGGCCTGACACCCTGTGGCTTGGAGGTGCTGATATGTGTGCCTTGATGCGAGGCCTAGCCTGCTTGTGCGAGCCGGGACGTGTGAGGCACTGCCGGTGCATCCGAGTTGCGGGGGAGAGGGTCCTGCTCGCACGCTGAAAGTGCTTGTGGGATCTGGCGTGGCTGGGGAGCCCCCTGGGTTGTGTGGGCTGAGACACTGGTGGCGGCCATGGTATATGGCAGGACAGCTGCGCTCACACTGGATTACAGCAGAGAACACTGGCTGTGGATGCTGGTGCCTACTGTTGCAATACTGGGCACATTCCATCAGAATAGACACCACCTGAGGGGGCGATCCTGGAGGTCTGCATGGCCGGTGTTCCATGATTCACCGGCCCCCGTGCTTGAGCGGCCCCCCTGTGTTTGTGCGCATGCGCACTAACATTGCGCCTGCGCATTTGATTTTTCATGACGTTTACACTACGGAGCCATAATTCATTGCTTCCCCTTTCTCGGCGCACATTTGTCGCAGACCAATCAGAAGTCTTTATGACAGTCCATCCAATCATCGCTTGCTCATATTTTGTATCACTCTGATGTAACCAATTATCGAATAATGTGGTGTATATAATACCGTGACGTTCTACAAAATTTCCTTTAACGCAGCTCGTCGGTGAGTAAAGTCTTGCATCTGTAGTTATTTATTTTGTACGTTATGTTATGCGTGCTATACTAACGAGGGGCTCTACCTCTAGACTAAGTAATTCAAACGCTGGCTGTCTTGACCCCGGCGAGAGTCTCTATTTAATGTGCTTAATCCAATTCCATAAGTTTCTTTCTATCCAATCCATGTCTATGAAATCCCTCAAAATCGGTCCAATCTATGTTGTTTTTTTACAACATTGGAGATAATTGTGAGTGGGGCTCTACCGCTATACTAACAAGGGGCTCTACCTCTAGACTAACTGATTCAAACGCTGGCTGTCTTCTTGACCCCGGCGAGAGTCTCTATTTAATGTGCTTAATCCAATTCCATAAGTTTCTTTCTATCCAATCCATGTCTATTAAATCCCTCAAAATCGGTCCAATCTATGTTGTTTTTTTACAACATTGGAGATAATTGTGAGTGGGGCTCTACCGCTATACTATAATTGTGAGTGGGGTTCTACCGCTATACTAACAAGGGGCTCTACCTCAAGACTAAGTAATTCAAACGCTGGCTGTCTTCTTGACCCCGGCGAGAGTCTCTATTTAATGTGCTTAATCCAATTCCATATGTTTCTTTCAAACCAATCCAGGTCTATGAAATCCCTCAAAATCGGTCCAATCTATGTTTTTTTTTTTACAACATTGGAGATAATTATGAGTGGGGTTCTACCGCTATACTATAATTGTGAGTGGGGTTCTACCGCTATACTAACGAGGGGCTCTACCTCTAGACTAAGTAATTCAAACGCTGGCTGTCTTCTTGACCCCGGCGAGAGTCTCTATTTAATGTGCTTAATCCAATTCCATACATTTCTTTCAATCCAAGTCTATGAAATCCCTCAAAATCGGTCCAATCTATGTTGTTTTTTTTACAACATTGGAGATAATTGTGAGTGGGGTTCTACCGCTATACTATAATTGTGAGTGGGGTTCTACCGCTATACTAACGAGGGGCTCACTCCTCTAGACTAAGTAATTCAAACGCTGGCTGTCTTCTTGACCCCGGCGAGAGTCTCTATTTAATGTGCTTAATCCAATTCCATAAATTTCTTTCAATCCAATCCATGTCTATGAAATCCCTCAAAATCGGTCCAATCTATGTTGTTTTTTTTTACAACATTGGAGATAATTGTGAGTGGGGTGTCTATGAAATCCCACAAAATCGGTCCAATCTATGTTGGTTTTTTTTACAACATTGGAGATAATTGTGAGTGGGGCTCTACCGCTATACTATAATTGTGAGTGGGGTTCTACCGCTATACTAACGAGGGGCTCTACCTCTAGACTAAGTAATTCAAACGCTGGCTGTCTTCTTGACCCCGGCGAGAGTCTCTATTTAATGTGCTTAATCCAATTCCATATGTTTCTTTCAATCCAATCCATGTCTATGAAATCCCTCAAAATCGGTCCAATCTATGTTTTTTTTACAACATTGGAGATAATTGTGAGTGGGGTTCTACCGCTATACTAACGAGGGGCCCCTCAATGGCCTTTACGTTTCTTCTTCATTTTTAATGTCCAGGCCCCCTCTTTCAAAGTACAGGTCCCTTCAAGTACAGCTGAAGCGGTTACAAACTTTAAGATCAGTTTGGAACACCTGAGGCCAGCGGTTTTTCGCCATCCACACAATGCAACACACCCATTTAAAAGAGCAGTGACTCCCATTCTTTACATTGAAAGTACTGGCCCATTCTGACCTGTGTTTGTTTATTCTTTCAATTGAAACTCGAGACCCTTTCTGAGCAGTGTTTGTTCATTTTCTTTCAATTCAAAGTACTGTCCCTTTCTGACCTGTGTTTGTGAATTATCACAGTTAGTTCAAGTAATGGTCATTCATTGATCCTGTGTTCAAATTACAGGCCCCTTCTGGGACTGTACTTTTATTGTCTGTTTTCCTAAGTACAGGCCCCATCCGGGCCTGTACTTTTATTGTCCAATTTCTAAAGTACAGGCCCCTTCTACGTACAGGTGTGTTCCGTTCCCCTGCCTCCGGGCCGGTGGCCGGCTATTTTGGCGGATGTCCCAATGGCTGAAATTTAAGGCTGCTGGATTCTTGATCTTGGCGGCTGAAATATTTTCCGCCTTCTTGGACTCCACCTTTCTTTTTGTTCACCTTGAATGATGTAGATGCCTGGTTACCCCCGGTTTGTTTGAATTTTCTTGTGTTGTTTTCTAATGAGGCGCGATCTCCACGCCAGTGGTGGTGATTTCATCCTCTGATTCTCAGTGTAGGTGGAACTGTAGAACGCTACATCACTGGTGTGTGTCAACGGGATCACGCTCCACGGGATGTCCGTCGACGTGTGTCCCTTTCCCCCACCCGGGACCCTTTTTTGTGTACCTGGGCGGTGGGCAGCTATTTCTTAATATTTGGAACTTGCCGCCTTCTTTCCTTCCAGCTCTTTTTTTGTTCAGCTTTATCTTCTTCCGCCAAGGGCATCATGCATTGCTGTATTCTACCATTTTATAAAAGTCAAGGAGAAGGGGATGAAACTGTTGTATCCACGAGACAGACCAAGTCCAGACTAAGTCCGGTTTACTCTGGGCACAGACAATAATGCTGTAAAAACTGCAATTTTAACAGGCAATTTACTTGTGCAAAAAAGTATTGGAGGTCTTTTGCCGTCGTCAGCCTTGTAGGCTTCCCCCCTCTTTTTTGTTTTCTTCCGTTTAGTCACTTCAGAGACATTATGTACTAATGATACTAGTTTTGTACACCTCAATCCATTTATGTGACATGTTCCCCTTCCACTTCAGAAAGACACTGTGCAAAAGTGCTTTATCTTCACCCCGTGCCGGAGCCTTGTCGGCGAGGACACCTTTATAGGCCGCTGATTGCTTGGTCTTTACGGGTGTCATTTGGTGCACCATACATGCTTTTCAGCTTCTTCTATAGCCTTCGTGGGCAGACCTCAAACAGGTCTTTCGTGTTCAATGTATGTTTACATTTTTCAACATTCTAAATAATTGTAAGTGGGAACTTCCACTATATTAACGAGGGGTTCTACTTCTCGACTAACTGTTTCAAACGCTGGCCGTCATGACTGTCTGCGGTACTCCCAAGTAGTCTCCCCTCAATCCATTCATGTGACATGTTCCCCTTCCACTTCAGAAAGACACTGTGCAAAAGTGCTTTATCTTCACCCCGTGCCTGAGCCTTGTCGGCGAGGACACCTTTATTGGCCGCTGATTGCTTGGTCTTTACGGGTGTCATTTGGTGCACCATACATGCTTTTCAGCTTCTTCTATAGCCTTCGTGGGCAGACCTCAAACAGGTCTTTCGTGTTCAATGTATGTTTACATTTTTCAACATTCTAAATAATTGTAAGTGGGAACTTCCACTATATTAACGAGGGGTTCTACTTCTCGACTAACTGTTTCAAACGCTGGCTGTCATGACTGTCTGCGGTACTCCAAGTAGTCTCCCCTCAATCCATTCATGTGACATGTTCCCCTTCCACTTCAGAAACACACTGTGCAAAAGTGCTTTATCTTCACCCCGTGCCTGAGCCTTGTCGGCGGGGACACCTTTATTGGCCGCTGATTGCTTGGTCTTGACGACAGCCTTTTTGTGTAGCTTGTAGACCAACAGCTGAATCTCACAGGAAACACTTACTCTATATCCACCAACTGCACTTCAAAGATTATTTTCATATGTGGTGGTATTTTGGAATCTGGCTGTCCTTTCATGCCTTAAGTCCATTCGGATTCAATGAAGACCTAAGCCTTTTTGCCTTTTATCACGGTTGTAAGGGCTTCATCCGACTGTATAATCTAAGCAAGCAAGGTCATTTATTGAGGTCTACCTTTCATGAAGTCTTGGCATAATAGTTCACATTTGTTTTGTCATGGTGTTCTCTCCGCTGCCTGTTTCATTCTTTGATCGGTGCAATCTCCCCCCTCAATCCATTCATAGCATTTGTTTAACCGTCAAGGGTCGAGTCATCTTGATGTAAAAGACAGCTTGTATTTTGATTGCACTTACCTGTTGGGAGACCTGGTGATGTGAATGAACGTTTCTGTTGCAGTGGTTTTCTGTATATTTTTGCATGGGAATTGTTCACTTGCACCATTCCCTGTCTGGTTGGAAGGTTGCACACTTGTGGGCCTGTACTTTAATTCAATTTTGGAAGTACAGGCCCCTTCTTGGCCTGTACTTTTATTGTCCAATTTCCAATTTGTCTGTTTTCTAAAGTACGGGCCCCTTCTGGGCCTGTACCTTTATTCTCTGTTTTGAAAAGTAGAGGCCACTTCTGGGCCTCTACTTTTACTGCCTGTTTTCCAAAGTACGGGCCCCTTCTGGGCCTGTACTTTCATTGTTAAATAATAAAAGTACAGGCACCTTCTGGGCCTGTACTTTTATTGTCTGTTTTCCAAAGTACAGGCCCCTTCTGGGCCTGTACTTTTATTGTCCAATTTCCAATTTGTCTGTTTTCTAAAGTACGGGCCCCTTCTGGGCGACTCTCTGCAGAAGGAAATTGGCGCTGTGTGGACTCCTAGCTGGCTTTGTACTGATCTGCTGCCGCTGACTTTGGTGCCTTCGTCCTCCCGCCTCCCGCCGCCGACCCCTGCTCAATTCCTGGGTCTGGCAGCCGTGTGGAGCGCGGTGGAGGTCGGAAAAAACTACATTACCCAGCAGCACTAGCGGCGCTAATCGCGCCAAACGCGCGCCAGGAGGCGCTCAAATACAGAGTCACCCCGGTCGAGGGGGCGACTCTCTGCAGAAGGAAATTGGCGCTGTGTGGACTCCTAGCTGGCTTTGTACTGATCTGCTGCCGCTGACTTTGGTGCCTTCGTCCTCCCGCCTCCCGCCGCCGACCCCTGCTCAATTCCTGGGTCTGGCAGCCGTGTGGAGCGCGGTGGAGGTCGGAAAAAACTACATTACCCAGCAGCACTAGCGGCGCTAATCGCGCCAAACGCGCGCCAGGAGGCGCTCAAATACAGAGTCACCCCGGTCGAGGGGGCGACTCTCTGCAGAAGGAAATTGGCGCTGTGTGGACTCCTAGCTGGCTTTGTACTGATCTGCTGCCGCTGACTTTGGTGCCTTCGTCCTCCCGCCTCCCGCCGCCGACCCCTGCTCAATTCCTGGGTCTGGCAGCCGTGTGGAGCGCGGTGGAGGTCGGAAAAAACTACATTACCCAGCAGCACTAGCGGCGCTAATCGCGCCAAACGCGCGCCAGGAGGCGCTCAAATACAGAGTCACCCCGGTCGAGGGGGCGACTCTCTGCAGAAGGAAATTGGCGCTGTGTGGACTCCTAGCTGGCTTTGTACTGATCTGCTGCCGCTGACTTTGGTGCCTTCGTCCTCCCGCCTCCCGCCGCCGACCCCTGCTCAATTCCTGGGTCTGGCAGCCGTGTGGAGCGCGGTGGAGGTCGGAAAAAACTACATTACCCAGCAGCACTAGCGGCGCTAATCGCGCCAAACGCGCGCCAGGAGGCGCTTAAATACAGAGTCACCCCCGTCTCGCGGGACGCGAGCGGGACGCCGGGCGAAGCCCGGGCAAAGGGCGGGCCCTCTGTGGCCCTCTGTGGCCGAGGTAGGCCGGGCTGGGCCCTGTTATTTTAGCTTTATTTGTTATTCGCTGCTCTGATATTGCAGCAAACTTACATATATCAATATACGGACGATCTTTTGACTATATTCCTGCTATCTGTTTATTGTGATCTCTTCGGCTTCGGCTATCCTCCGTAACCGACTATTTATATTTTTATAATTTAACGGAAGGACTATATCTTAAAGATTAATCATGTCTACCAAGAAACTACGTTCTGGGAAAGTACTAAAGGATAAAGAAGAGGTGATATCTGAACCTATACGCCTGAGGAAAAAATCAGAAAATAGTGCGTTAATAAAAGGTCAGATGCAACTGGAACATATTTGGGGAAAATCAGGAAACAAACTTGCAAAAGACCCAATAATCTCTAAGTCTGGTTTATTGCCTCACTCCCAATCACAAATTAAGTTAGAAATAGACTCAAACATTGGTGTACCGATTGAATTAAAACAATCTATTTCCACTCAAAAGATGGATAGTATTTTCTTGGCACATGATCATAATATTTTTACTGAGAAAGAAAAGGAAGGTGAAGATTTTGCTGCTACATCCATTTCCACTAGTATTGATCTTGAACTTTGTGGTCGATACATGGATAAGAAATCTTCTGCCCAGGTTGCGGACAGTAATACTCCAATTAGAACAACACCATCTGGAATACTTCTATATAGTAGCACACCAACAAACAAATCTCGAGATGACTATTTAACAAACAGTGATTTGAAATCTCCTCACCTTAATATATCAGGGATTTGTTCTTTTGTTCAATCTAGCTACCCAAAAAATGAGAAACCAATATCAGAATCGTTGATTGCGCTTGAACAAATATTGTCATCTATACTGTTGCTCCTTGGTAAATTTGCTGTGAGTTCTGATTGTATTCTATCATCCGTGTCTGAGATTTTGAAGGAAATGTTGGCGAAAAAGGGTGCTAATGTCCAAGCACCGACCTCTGAACCTGTAGTAGAAAAGATTAAATTACCTCCTACAGAATCCGCAATTCAGAGCCTGTCAACTTGTACTAATCTTTTGCAGGGCAATATCCCTTCGAAACTAATTGTCAAAGTAGACACCCATCCACCCCCGAAGAGCTCTGTCCTATCTGGAGACAGTAAACCTATAAAATGCATTGACAAAGATGATAGTCTAATAGAGATGGTGCAAACGACGGGAAATGATCTTTTCCCAATCTTTGTCAATGGAAAAAAGGGCCAAGATGGAGTGCAGGCTCAGACTAAAACTAAAACTAGAAAAGAAAGAATAAAAGGAAAAAATAGGAAGTTACTACGTAAATATAAGAAAAAAAGACCAAGGCAAATTATTTTCCAAAGCATATGTGCTGATGCACTAGAGGAGCCAGGACATGGGGAAAATCCACTATTGAATGTAACTAAAAATAAAGTAGTGGCCGATGAACTTAATGATGTATTAGATGATAGTACGATTAAGAGCTGTACAAATGACCAGTTTTCTGCTCATGTGGTACTAGTTCCGGAACCTCTATCTGTGTTGACTGATGTTATAGACATTCCGCCACAAACAGTAAAAGTATTAAATCCAACTGCATTTACTTTCCGACCCCAACTTAATACTATTAGTGGCCCAACTCCTCAACCAGTAAAATGTGAAATGAAAACAGTAGATACATTAATACTGGATTTTCTCCCGTTGTTTGACCAAGATGTAAAAATGAATAGATCTCGGCTCCTAAACTGCTTTAAAGAAACTGAAAATTTAAAATTGATTTTGTCGAATGATATTGACCTGGTTTTCCCAGTAAAATCAAGTACTGGACAGCGAACAAGAGTAATATTCTATTCAAAAATAATTTCTAATCTTGTTTTACAACAAGCGGAATTTTTCCAATGTAGAGGAATCGATGTATTGCCATTCTATAATAGATCCACATCTACTGCCCTTAGAGATAGTATTAGTAATCCAGCATCTATATATAATGATGGTTATTTAGGTAATAAAGATCTGAAAATCTGGATCTCAAAAGGCAAAAGAATGGTATCTCAGGCCTTGCCATTGCCTGAACATGCAGATGTTCCTTTAATAGAAGACAATCAGAGGTGGAACTGGCTGCCGGGGGTCCTTTCTACTAACTGTGTGAACAACCCAAGACTTTTCCAACATCTTTAACAATAACTTAAAAATTGTCTCTTGGAACGCTGCTGGCATGTTTAATTCCTCTGAGAAATTTGACTTTCTATCTAAATTAAATGTCGATGTAATATGTTTGCAGGAGACGTGGTGTAAAAAGCTACCCTATATAGGGAATGAGTTTTATGTTCTAGAGGCCCCTGCAAAATCTTCAAAAAAAGGTCATGCGAAAGGAGGAATCGCTTGTTTGTTATCTACCTCTTTTCAATGGCATTACACGCATTATTTTGATTCTAGTAATCTTTTTCAATCTGTAACTATCACTAACCTGGGCAAAGTTGGAACGCGGTCTTCGTTTGTTATCTTAAATGCATATATTCCCCCTGAGGAATATTTTAATTGTGTCATGAAGCGAATGTTTTCCTATGTAGCGAATCTAATGAATGCTGAATATCCCCCCTTTATACTAATGGTTGGAGATTTAAACAGTAAAATATCCAACTCTACTCTAGTTAAGTTTAGAAATAAACTGAAGGAAGAAGTATATAATATACCCCAAATGTCCTGGCCTCCTAATATAAAAACTAGTAAAAGAGGTAAGATCCTGTTGGAGGAACTAAGCCTTTTAGAAGGGCTTATTATTAATGGCAGAATGCCCTCTGATAGCCCTGCCCATTTCACACATGGTTCGTATAGGGGAGAGTCTATTTTGGACTATGCTATTACGGATTTTGAGTCATTCCACTTGATTGAGGATATGGAGGTCACTCATTCTATACTGAGTGATCACAAAATAATAAATCTGACTCTTTTATTAACCCCTTCTGAAACTGATGCTTGGTCCTTAAAGCATAGAGATCTCACTATTGATCGAAGATCAGGTAGATGTTTTTGGGGTTCCTCTCCCATGAAGGAAGTACAAAGCCTTTTGGCTCAAACCCTATTAGAACTTGACCAGTGGGAGGGAATAGAATTCCTGCAATTTGAAACTTTTATTAAAAAAGTCATTGGATTTGCCAAGAAAAAGGGAGCTCCAAAAAAACCTCACTTCTCACCTAGTCCACTATTTTTTCTGAATAGGGAGATAAATGCACTAATCAGGAACCAGTATCTTAATAGAACGGTAGAAAATGAGTCCCTACTAGCATTATTAAAACGCAGAAGAGTTAGACTGAGATTGAAACTGAAAAAAGAAAAAGAGGATCTTCTTTGGATTAGCCTGAGGGAGGCAATAACCTTTAATCGAACCAGAGAATTCTGGTCTATAATAAGAAAAGGTTGTGGTACCATAATAACTCCCCGTCCTATATCCATAAGCGAAAAAGTATGGACAGTATTTGTAACCGCATTATATGCCCCAAATGAAGTATTGGAGGATACTGGTATGATGGAATCTAATGATTTACAAAAATGCAATTTACCTACAGAAAAAATAATAGTGTCGGCAATAAAGAGTATGCGCTCTACCGGAGCCATGGGTCCAGACGAACTCCCTATGACAATCATTAAGCAGGATATTTCTAGTTGGAGTCGGATTCTTCTCCCCTTATTTCAGGCCTGCTTTTTAACTAGAACTGTCCCTGACTCCTGGAGGGGCAGTATATTAATTCCTATATTTAAAAAGGGGGATCGGGAGCTGCCATCTAATTACCGCCTAATAGCGTTATTAGATGCCATAGGGAAAATTTTCGCTAAATGCGTATTATTGTTAATTATGGAATGGGCAGAAACTAATAAGATTTTACCAATGGAACAAACTGGTTTTCGTGAAGATCACGGAACGCTTGATAATTTGACGATGCTACAGGTGATCAGCGACAAGTATGCACGTATCCGTGATGGTGGCTTATATGCCGCATTCATTGATTTCTCCGCGGCGTTTGACAGAGTGGACCGCCCAGCGCTGTGGAGAAAACTGGCGACATTGGGTATGCCAGGATACTTACTTGCGTTGGTCCGTTCTTTGCACATGAATACATGGTGTAAGGTACTGCAAGGTGGTGAAGAGGGTATTACAACATCTATTCCCTCTCAGAACGGCCTTAAACAAGGGTGCATGTTAGCACCTATATTGTTTTCCTTGTATATAGCTGACCTCCCAATTTATATCTCATCTTGTGAGGGTGCTGCTCCGAAAATTGGAGGATCAGCTATATCTATCCTAATGTACGCGGACGATATTCTTATTTTGGATTTGACCCCGAAGGGTCTATCTAATCGCCTGCTAGCATTGCATGAATTTGCTGTACTGCACCATATGAAAATTAATTCGACAAAAAGTAAAATCATGTGCATTTTTGGTAAAAGAAAATGTAGATCAAGCAATTATAGGTGGTCTATAGGGGGGCAAAGGCTAGACGTGGTTAAAACATATCCGTTCTTGGGTAAAATAATATCATCTAATCTTAGTGAGACACCTCATATCGAACATAACTCTCGTAAAGCTTTGACCCATGGAATGGGGCTATGTTCGTTATATAAAGCTACGGGGAAGAGACATTTCTCTCTTTTTCTGGAAGTCTTTAAAGCAAAAGTGCCAGCTACTCTCCTGTATGGAATAGAATTAGTGGAAATGAAATATTGGGGATTCCTTCAAAAAATGGAAGGACGGGTGCTTCGGAAAATTATGTCCCTAAGCAATGCATGTTCTACATCTTCATGCAGACTAGAACTTGGACTTCGCAGCTGTTGGACACAGGCATTGGTGGCATTAGTAAGATGGGTAGCATGCTTGGCTAGAGGAAAACCAGGTACATTAAGAGAGCTTGTTAAAAAGGAATTACTGGGTAATCTTAATGATTTTTCCTCTTTACTAAAAAATTTTAGGAAAGCCGTGGCCCTGTTGGAGGTGGATGAGGATACCCTATTTTCACTTTCTCCTTCTGAGCTTAAAATTTCACTAAAAAAAGCCTCGTGGGAGCTATGTTATAGGTTGGATACCCTTGTCCAACCCAAATTATATAATAGGGAACCTTTGTTGGAGACATACTCCCCCAAGCTGACCCAACAATATTTGACTTGGAATGTTCCCCATGGAGTGCGTAGGTTATGGTATCTCCTACGACATGATCTACTCCCACTTAACTCACTCCTAGCAAAATGGCACGGAAGCTCCCCGATATGTAATTTTTGTAATGTCACTGTTCAAGATCGTAACCACGTCTTGTTTGTTTGCCCTGCCCTACGTTCTCTGCGACTTAAATGGATTAAGCCTATTTGTCTACAATTGGGAATCTTAAATGCTAAATTGTTTATACATGCACTTTACTGCCCTCCTAATGAATTGTTTTGTTGTAGGATTTTGAAATTTTTTAAAGGGTTCTTAAATATTTATTAGGTTGCTGTAATGATGCCGTGGCTCACTTTAAAACTGATAAATTCTTGTGCTTTGTCCTGTATTATTGATTATGCAAGCTCATATATTCATATTATTTGTCATTATTGTACTATGTAATGTCTATTTCTTTTTTTATGTGGCCCTCATTGAGAGCCAAAACATAATAAATAAAAACTTGAAACTTGAAACTTGGGCCTGTACCTTTATTCTCTGTTTTGAAAATTAGAGGCCCCTTCTGGGCCTCTACTTTTACTGCCTGTTTTCCAAAGTACGGGCACCTTCTGGGCCTGTACTTTTATTGTCTGTTTTCCAAAGTACAGGCCCCTTCTGGGCCTGTACTTTTATTGTCTGATTTCCAAATTACTCTCTTTTGGTCTACCTTGTAGACCACCAGCTGTTTATTGTTCACTTTGAGATATGCATGTGTCCCGTTCCCTCTAATAGTGTGTTCTAATAGTTAACATTTCTTTTGTCATGGTGTTCACTCCGCTGCCTCTCTCATTCTTTAATCGGTGTATGTTCTCCCCTCAATCCATTCATGGCATTTGTTGAACTGTTCAAGGGTCGAGTCACCTTGAAGTAAAAGACAGCTTGTATTTTGATAGACCTTACCTGTTGGAGACCTGGTGATGTGAATGTACGTTTCTGTTGCAGTGCTTTTCCGTATATTTTTGTCATGGCAATTGTTCACTTTCGCCATTGACCAACCTCACTGTCTATTTAATGGGCTTCATCCAGTCCCACCTGTTACCGGACTCTTTCACTTCCCAGAGCATTATGATTGGAGACCTCTTCTCAGACTGCCTAGTCCTTGCAAACTTGGTTGAAACTTATTTTCCTGATTCCCAAAAGTATACTGATTGATCATCAGCTGTTCCATTGTGCTTAAAATCAGGCAATGTGTCGCTTCGTTCTTGTTTATGAGGTTGTATAATGTATGTTGTATATTCCTTGTAGGGCATCAAGATAGATGGAGATTTGTTCTATACTTTGAAAGATACGAAGAGGAAAGTTGTTGTTGGTGTTATAGCTGGTTGAAAAATATTTCATGAATTTCATTCGTCGACTCTTGGTGTCCATTCCGGTATCAGTAAAGCGCACAAGCATTGCCTCCCATTTTTTTGGGCCCGATATGTCAACTCATATTAAGGAATGTATGACGTCATAAGGTGCTGCTCCCACAGTCCCTGTCTGGTTGGAAGGTCGCACAGTTGTGGGCCTTTACTTTTATTGTTCAATTTTCAAAGTACAGGCCCCTCCTTGGCCTTTACGTTTAGTGTTAAGTTTTCAAAGTACAGGCCCCCACTTTAAAAGTACAGGCCCCTATAAGTACAGTAGAAGCGGTCATAAACTTCAAGATCAGTTTTGACAACATGAGGCCATCCGTTTTTCTCCGTCCACAGAATGCAACACACCAATTTAAAAGTACAGTGACTCCCATTCTTTACATTTTAAGTCCCGGCCCATTCTGAGCTGTGTTTGTCTATTGTTTTAATTCAAACTCGAGACCCTTTCTGAGCAGTGTGTGTTCATTTTTTTTCTACTCAAAGTACAGTCCCTTTCTGAGCTGTGTTTCTGTATTATCACTGTAAGTCAAATTAATGGCCGTTTAATGATCCCGTGTTCAACTTACAAAGTACAGGCCCCTTCTGGGCCTGTACTTTTATGGTCGGACTTGCACAGTACAGGCCCTTTTATTGTCTAATTGTCTATGGACAGGCCCCTTCTGGGTCTGTTCCGTTATTGTTCAATTTTCAAAGTACAGGCCCCTTCTTGATGTTCTTCCGCTGTTCCATTGTGTTTAAATCAGGCAATGTGTCCCTTTCTTCTTCTTTGTGGATTTGTATAATGTCATCCTGAGACATGTCTATCGCCTTCATGGCTGCGCACTCGCCTTCGCTCTGCTCCATGAGCGCACCGATACAAGCACAGTGTAGATTAATTAACGCCATCATACCAAACATGACAAGAATCCCCCAGCAGTACCTTGCCAGCTGCCGGTATGCTGTGGTGCGCATGGTATTTTATAAGGTCATGGAAAACAGGATAGATAACAACATTAGTAGTCTTCCAGCACTTTTTTCTCATGTTTTTTTCTGCCGCCAAGAGTCACTGTTCTGGACCTCTACCTTTATTGATGTGTTTTCTAGGTACAGGCCCCTTCTGGCCCTCTACTTTTATTGTCCAATTTTAAAAGTACAGGCCCCTTCTGGGCCTCTACTTTTACTGTCTGTTTTCCAAAGTACAGGCCCCTTCTGGGCCTGTACTTTTATTGCCTGTTTTCCAGAGTACGGGTCCCTTCTGGGACTGTACTTTCATTGTTACATTCCCTAGGTACAGGCCCCTTCTGGGCCTGTAGTTCTAATGTTTGATTTCATGGTAGAGGCCCCTTCGGGGCCTCTACTTTTATTGTCTGATTTCCAAAGTACAGGCCCCTTCTGGGCCTGTTCCGTTATCGTTCAATTTTCAAAGTACAGGCCCCCTATTCAAAAATACAGACCCCTTCAAGTACAGCTGAGGCGGTCACAAACTTCAATATCAGTTTGGCCAACATGAGGCCAACGGTCGCCATCCACACAATACAACACACACACATTTCAAAGTACAGTGGCTCCAATTCTTTAAATTTCTAGTACCGGCCGATAGATCATGTGTTAAAATTACAAAGTACAGGCCCCTTCTGGGACTGTACTTTTATTGTGCAATTTTCAAAGTAGAGGCCCCTTCTGGGCCTGTACTTTTATTGTTCACTTTTCAAAGTCAAGGCCCTGAATGGGCCTGTACATTAATTGACTGTTTTCGAAAGTAAAGGCCCAGAAGAGGCCTGTACTTTTACTTTCGAGGTGTGTCCCGTTCCCCTGCCCGGGACCCATTTTTGGCCTCCACGGCGGGGGCAGCTATTTTGTTGTCTGTACGCTTGGCCTCATTCTTGGCTTTGAGCTCTTTGTAAAGGTTTAATGTAAATCTGTGTACGCCAGAGTTGACGGGTCCATTAAAGTCTCTGTGGGTGCTAGCAAACAGCGACATCTATCCTGGACATGTAGCACTGTGTGAGCTGCAGATCATGGCTTCTTGTCACCACGCAGACGCATATCCGTATAGTGAGCAAGGAATCCAAAACATCCAGCCTTTGACATGGCTCCCATCTTGTTGGGTGGAGTGGATGTTAACTCCACACAATAACCGTACAGGATAAGCTGCCTCCCCCACCTGTCTGTGGTGATGGATTGGCAGGAACTGTTGCAGTCTCCACCCGAATGGTGTGGGATGGTCTGGGGCCAGTGACAAGACGCCAAGAGTCAGTTTTCGTTTATGGCTTTCTACGGTCAGAAGACGTTTCAACATCGTTGTGTGTCAACAGGATCACGCTCACTGGGATGCTCCATTCCCCTGCCTGGGAGCCTTTTTGGGCCACCAGGGCGAGGGGCGGCTGTCTTGGCGGATGTCCCAGTGGCCGCATTGTAGGCTGCTTAATTCTTGATCTTGCCGGCTGAAATATTTTCCACCTTCTTGGACTCCACCTTTCTTTTTGTTCACCTTGAATGATGTAGATGCCTGGTTACCCCCGGTTTGTTCGGAGATTCTTGTGGTGTTTTCTAATGAGGCGCGCTCTCCATGCTGTGGTGGTGATTTCATCCTCTGCTTCTGAGTGTAAGTGGAACTGTAGAGCGCTACATCACTAGTGTGTGTCAACGGGATCACGCTCCACGGGATGTCCGTCGACGTGTGTCCCTTTCCCCCGTGTGCCCTGTTTACTGTAGGCACAGACAATACTGCTGTAAAGAAATTAATTTTTTAACAGGCAATTTATTTTTGCTAAAAAGTATTAAAGGGTCTTCTGCATATTAAATCGTCCCACTCATTCTAGTGCCACATAAACAACCTGTTGGCACAAAACTCGAAGGTTTCATCGTTTAGAAGAAACTCGAACACCAGCTTTGCCACTCTGGTCTTCACGACTACCCTTGATTGGCAAATTGCTCTGCTGGCACATTATACCTTTCAACTGGCAAGCCTCACAGCAGGGGCACTGTGGTGGCTGCATGTTGAGGATTGTCATCTTTGTCAATGTAAACCTGCTGGCAGCTGTATATCAGGGCACGCACTCCCGTCCACCGTTATTTCCTTTTGGAAATGTAAGAGAAAAGATTGGCCTTGGACCTGGAAAGTGCCTGGTTTTGTTATTTTTTAGCCCTACCGCTCAGTCTGTACTGGGTACGTTGTTCACTTACTATCTTCTTTACATGTGGTAGCAGTTTCTCAGGCTCCCACTGCGTAATCCGGTTCCCATTCCATGTAGTGGACCGGAAATCCAAACACCCAATGCCCTGAAAAAGCAAAGGTTGATTTACGCGTTGGCTGCCTTTGTTTTGGACTTTAATCCTCATGGCCTTCTGGGTGGGGGAAGCCACATATTGAAAACTTGTGCGGCTTCTACCTCTGTTTGGGTCCTCTTTTTCCGTCATCGGCCTTGTAGGCTTCCCACTCTTTTTTGTTTTCTTCCGTTTAGTCTCTTCCGAGACATTATGACATTATGTCATGAAACGCTGCCCCTGCTTCTCATTCAGTATTCACATGTAGATTGAAAAGTGCAAACGCTTCGACACTGGTGTGTGTCAACGGGATCATGTTCGATGGGGTCTCCGTCGAGGTGTCCCGTTCCCTTGCCCGGGACCTTTTTTGGGCTCCTGGGCAGGGGGCAGCTGTTTGTTTGCATTTGCAACTCCACGCCTTCTTTGATTCCAGCTTTTTTTTATTCACCTTTATCTTCTTCCGCCAAGGGCATCAAGCATTGCTGTACTCTTCCATTTTGTCAAAGTCAAGTAGAAGTAGATCATAGTCTTCGATCAACAAGACAGAATGGCTGGCCGTCGACGTGTGTACCGTTCATCCCCCTGTGACCCTGTTCCAACTTGTGGGCGTGGTTTGCTGCATTTTTTAACCGCTGGTTTCTTGGTATTGGGCACTGTCTTCTGGTGCGCCATCTCGGCCTCCAGCTCTTTATTGTTCTGCTGATTCTGGCTGCAAGAGTCACTGTTCTTTAGCAAGAATGGGTGAGCAATGTTGTTTGCAATGTTGATTAAGCTGAGGGAAGCACAAAACGAAGGGCTGAAAATAAAAACCATCGGCCGTTCCACGTTAACTGAACCACTTGAATTGTAATATCATATCATTTTTTCTTAGCTTGTTTTAATGTTACCTATTAGAAGTCGGGATGCTTTGTCGTTTCAATTTTTGTTGAATGTTCTACATTTCCATTCCATTTTTAACTGCATGTTACTTTTCACTTACTTACTTTACTATGGATGTTGTATCTAACTTGTAATTTTGATTATTTTAATTCTGTATCGCATAAGCTCATTTATATTCAATTCCCACGTAAGCCTTTTTACCTATACTCAAGGTTGAAACTGCTTCAGCTCACCCTCTGATAACTTTCCCATAATCAAACTTCGAAACTCTAAGGTTTACCCACTATCTTCTTTTTGAAACTTGTGAAAATATTTTTATGAAATACAGTACCATTCTACAACTATTCTGTGTAGTAGCAATGAAGTGTTGATACCTTATGCGTTCTTGTAAAACAGGATAGGACTAATTGGAATTGATTGAATGTTTAGCCTGAAAATATATCAGGTATAACGTATAATTTAACAAGCTTTTGAATCGTCTTATTTAACAGTTTAAATCAAGCATATTAACGGAAGTGCAATTACCTCATGTTGCAGTCTTGAAGATTGTTGACTCCATGCTCTGAGCTACATGTGATAGCTGTGTAGAGTGTGTACCTCCCTGTTTCTGAATGTAGTACATTGCTGTCATGTTGTCTGTGTGGGTGAACACCGTCTTGTTGCACGAATGTAATTTGAACGCTTTGAAGGCAAGGAACACTGCCATAAGTTCTAGCATGTTCATGTGCATTTTCTTCTGTTGTGCTGTCCATAGCCCCTGCACTGTGTACTGATGTACATGGGCTCTGATAAGTTGAATGAAAGATGTGAATATGTGGTCTTCTAATGAGACTACTCCCATGGCCCCTTTTTGCAGCATAATGATAACCTCTTGATGCAACAAGCGTACATGTTGTTTGCACAGTGGATGTTGGATGGGTGGTGTGGAGAAGCGTTCTAGGCTGTAGACATACTGGATAATTTGTCAAACCCACTTGTCTATAGTGAGGTTTAGCCAGACTGGTAGGAACTCTTGTAGTCGTCCCCAGACTGGTGTGTTATGGTGGGAGGTAGTGACAATAAGTCACTGCTTGGTGTTGGTTGCAGATCTGGTGGTCTTACCTACTCGGGGGGCAGAAATTTATTAAGATTCTCTCGCCCGGGAGCCTTTATAGGCGGGGGCAGCCACTTGTCTGAAAATTGTATGCCTTCCAGGCCTACCTATTTCTTATGGTTACATTTGGCCTTTGTCAGGCTTCTAGGCTTCCACCTCTTTTTTTGTTTATGAAATCCTACGCACAAGTACCTGTCCATACAGGCTAACATTAGTATTGGTTTTTCTTCCACCTGTCCACAGTTTTTAGATTAATAGACACCATTTTTTATGATGTCAAACACTGCCCCTGCTTGCCATTCTATAAGAACATTTAACTGTCAAAAAGTACACCTTTATTGTCCACTGATTGCTTGGTCTTGACGGCTGCCTTTGGGTCACCTTCCGCTTAAGTCAGTGTGCCAAAGTGCTTTTTCTTCACCCCGTGCCTGAGCTTTGTCGGCGGGGACACCTTTATTGTCCGCTGATTGCTTGGTCTTGATGTTGCGAGATTCAAGTTGCATCCGCAGTGTGTCGTCTTTTGGTTTAATTTTCTATGCATCGTGCAATTCTGTTTCACGCGTAGACACCTTTATTGTCCGCTGATTGCTTGGTCTTCATGGCTACCTTTGGGTCCCCTTCCGCTTAAATCAGTGTGCAAAAGTGCTATTTCATCAGCCCGTGCCTGAGCTTTGTCGGCGGGGACACCTTTATTGTCCGCTGATTGCTTGGTCTTGATGTTGCGAGATTCAAGTTGCATCCGCAGTGTGTCGTCTTTTGGTTTCATTTTCTATGCATCGTGCAATTCTGTTTCACGCGTGGACACCTTTTCTGTCCGCTGATTGCTTGGTCTTGACGGCTGCCTTTTGCAAACCAGAAGCTCAAAACACTCTGAGAATTCGCTGGAACCCTAACGCAGATTTAAATCTGCTGTATTCTAGAACTGAGCGGTGGGAGGGTAGCACGGAGGACAAGAAATAGATTTCAAACTTCTTAATTGGTAGATAGCTGTCAACGATAATTTATCATTCTGTCCATAATAAGCGAGTAGCGCATTACGTCATGGACGCATTACACCAAGTACGGGACTTTGCGGCTGTGATGGGGAGCTCATACAGACAATCGAAAGCTGTCTTGTAGCATCTGTGCGTGCGTGCGTGGTGAAATACGCATTCGCAGATTGTGAGGGGGAGATCATCCATGGGGAGATCCTAACTACGGAACCTTGCAGATCATGGATGCTATGTACCTTCCATGCACGAAACTGGTGAAGCAGTAGCCTTACATAATGGTGCTTGTGGAGACCTTTACGTCTTGGCAACAGGCTACAAGCTACAGCTTGCACGAATATGATTTTTGGAGCCAGGTTTTCATCCCATTGTTATCCCCCAACTCTATACAGATATTAAAAGCTGCCTATGGCTCGAGTGGACGGTGCACATCATGGATGCTATGTACATTCCATGCACGAAACTTGCAAAGCAGTAACATTAAATTATGCTGTTTCCATCGTTAATATTCTATTGTAATACAGCTTTGATACCAGTGTGACGCACCTGCCTATTGTGTTTCGTCACATGTCTTCCATGAACCTGTTGCTCATGTCCATTTTCTTCTACTCCTCACATTTCCTCTTCCGTCTTCCATGATTCAGCTTTGTGGTGCAACCTTGGAGTAAGTTCACGCGCAGCCCAACGCTCCCACATGCAGCAGAATGAATTTGAGCATCATATCCGTCCTTGCGGTTGCACAGTATTCAGTAAACCTATTGCAGTTAAAAATTTCTTACATGAACATATAATGTATGTCTCATGTTCCAAGATTTAAGTAGCATCCGGAGTAAGTGTGTCTTCCTCCATCTCTTCAGCATCCTCTATAATTTCCTTCCTTCTCAGGCTTTATTTTCATTGGTAACCAGTCAGTGTCCGAACATATTGACACTAGTTCCTATGAAATTAAACAGAATTGCAAGGTTGACGGGATCTCCGTCTAGGTGTGTCCTGTTCTCCCTCCCAGGATCCTTTTTTGTGCTCCTGGTCGGGGATCGCTATTTATTTGCATTTAATACTGGCCGCCTTCTTGGCTTCAAGCTCTTTTTTTGTTTAACTTTATCTTCTGCCGTCAAGGGCATCAAGCTTTGTAGTACTCTTCCATTTTGTGAGAGTTAAGAAGTGTGTGTTTTTTTAAAATTCTTTACATTTTTTTTGACTGGTCAAGAAAATGTAATTTTATAACATCAACTATTCTATCCGATCTGGATTAATACTGGCTAACTTGATTAGGAATTGCTCAAATATACAGTAGCTTTGCCTTCCAAATGAGGTGTTGTGAAAGCCAGTATGTGCATATTGTACACCTCTGCTTCACTGGACGGTAGACAAAGCAAACGTGTCACGTTCATGGCGATGAAACCCTTCGAGCAACCAGACAGAGTAAGTTCAGTTTACTATAGCCACAGATAATACAGTAGTTAAAATTTAGAATTAGAAAGCAAATGTACTTCGACCAAAAAATATCGAAGAATGTTCTGCCGATGAAATGGTCCCACACATTCGAGTGTCACACAAAAAACCTGTTCTGAATGATTAAACCTTAGAGCTTTCATACAAGAAGACACTCCAGGAGCAGCTTTACCCCTATGGTATACACGACTCCCGTCATTGGTAAATAACTTTGACCACACCAGATACCTTTGAACTGTGCAGCCTCACAGCAGAGGCAGTTTGGTGGCTGCACGTTGAGGCTCCTCAGCTTTGTAAATGTAAATGTGTTGTGAGCTGCATTTCAGGGCTCCTTGGGAGCATCCTGGACATGTACAAATTTGAAAAATAAAACCTGTTCGGCCTCCCTTTGGAATCCTTCAGTTAAGCAATGGTATGAAGTACCTACGTTACTTGGGGGGAGCATGAGAAGAAGGCTGACATTACACCCATGAAGAATATCTTTGCTTCACTTCTTTCATAATGTTTGCTGCTTAATCAGATTTAGTTGGTGGGCATAACAGTGCACGTATTTTGCTTTAGGATGCACATCTATGATTATGTTTTTTGTTACACTCATTAGTGCAGCACCATTATAGCTTTCTGCAATCAGTTTCTGTTTGCTTCTGTTGCTACTCTGTAGAAATGTACTTTAATTCCTGTAGAATAACCCAAAAAATGCTTTCTGGACAAGAGTGTTTTAAATGGGTGATCTTTATTTTAGTAACCAATCGTCTAGGACACGTATCGTCTTCCAAGATGTGCTGCTACTACTGGTATGGACTTTGTAAACACTCGTGGTGTTGTTTTGAAGCCCAAATGGATTGACTTTGAACTGAAAGTCTTCACCATGTATGACAAGTGTTAGATAATTTCAGGGAGCAGGATGTTTAGGAATGTCAAAATGGGACTGCTTGTTGTAGAGTGATCATATGAACATGCTCTGACTGTATGTATGTAATAAGTGAGTGGCCAGAGTTTAAAAATTGATGTTAGTTGAGTGGATGAATTTCGAGTAGAAGCACGTTTAAATGTACTGTGTACATTATCCGCTACATGGGTGGTATGTTTGAGGGGGTTGCTGTGACCTCTTTACAGTGTCCGTGTTGGTTCATTAGGTTTAGCAACCTTTCTGTTGGGGTTGATATTCTTGAACATGCATTTGGCTTGATGTCAGCAGATATTATCCTGTTCTACTTCCATGTATTCACACTGGACACAATGACAACAATCGGGGGTCTCTTCTTCACCTCAGCGTGAGTCTTTGCGTTCAGTCGACGCTCCTTGTTGACCCCAGTGTGCCTGCAGTATTGCCACAAAAAACTAAAATTGAAGTCTGCAGACACTTCATCTTCATGCCTTATCAACCAATCAAACACTGATTTACTCGTGACACAACTGGCTCAGATGGTCCAGATTCCCCTCTTCACCAGTAAGCACTATACCTAGCAGGGGTGGTAGACGTCTAGACACCATTGCCAACAACGTTTCAACCATAGCACTAAGTACAGTTTAGCAACATTAATCTTAATAGGTTGACTGTGCTGTGCATTATTACGGAGTCTAGTGGTTTGTTGCAGACTCATAGCCTAATTAATGGTTGTTTTCCTCGCACCAGATGTGGGTGTCGACTTGACACCTTTTGGTGTCCTTCCAGTGACATCGGCGCTCTTCCTGGGGACGTGCCCACCGTTGTGCGCTATCTTGTGATTCTTTTTGCTCATTTTGTTCTGTGTTCCGTATTCGTTTGCAATATTCAATGACGTTTTCTACACACTTACATAGTCAACGTGTCTTTTTAGCTAATTGCCCACGTATGTGCAACAGGTTGTACTGCCTCATCTTTAATGCAGAGGTGGGTGGGTTTGGTAATCAATCATGCAAGATGTTCAAGTTGCAGAATGAAAATGAATAGGATTCCAACAATATAGGATGACAACAAACAGAATGCAGGTGAGTCGGTCACAAGATCACTGACCACACGCAGTAAAGCCTACCAGGGTGGAGCACAAAAAGAATG
Source organism: Lissotriton vulgaris (assembly GCF_964263255.1). NCBI lineage: Eukaryota > Metazoa > Chordata > Amphibia > Caudata > Salamandridae > Lissotriton > Lissotriton vulgaris. The sequence goes on along the minus strand of NC_141693.1, from coordinate 1,889,892,997 downwards.
ACTCGGGGTGAAAGGAAAATACATTGCAGAATACGTTTTTTAAAAACTCCAAACTGAAGGAGCGGTCAATAGCTTTTCACTCTGTATGCAGTACACTAAACTGTATGTTGTGCAGTGTGCATTCTTGTATGGTTATCTTGGTCCACTCGTGGAAGAAAGGAGGTAACCTGCCTCCTAGTGAAGTTGCATATTTTGGAATGCCATCAAGGTGTGTACCACCCCCCCACACACTTGAGTCTTTTTGGGACTCTTCGGGGGGGCGGGGGAGGGTAGGGAGAAGCGTTTTTGGCCGCTGGATTCTTGAACTTGGCGGCTGTCTTATTGGCCAACTTCTTGGAGCCCAGGTCTTTTTTGTTCACCTTGAATGATCTAGAGGCCTGGTTACTCCTGTTTTGATCCTATATTCTTGTAGTGTTGTCTAATGAGGCGCGCTCCCCATCCACTCAGGCTATCTGGTTTTGTCGGATGTGGCTCTGACCCTGGGGCAGACTTTTACAATCCACCTGCCTACTTGCATTTTCCATTATATTTTAAAAAAGTATTCCATGTTTCCATTCCACCTTTTTGATAAAACTGGTTTAGTCATTAATGAAATTTGATGATCCTTTGCTGACCTTCTTGGTCGCATTGTATCAGTCATCCGTCGCCAGACTTTGATGCAAACATGCCGATGTGCGTCGACACCTTTTTTTTTCTTTCCCTATCAAATGCTACACCTGTATCAGATTGGGAGTTAACTGTGCTTATGCAGGACGTTGCACATCATGGTTGCTTGGCACAATCTATGCACTCCCAGTAATCAAAATCATTGGACACTTAACACACACTCCTCACAAGTACTGACCTGTCCATAACCTAACAATGATATTGTTTGTTTTCAGGTTAATTCGTACTTATGTAGGCTGATGGGTTGGTGATCCTTGTCAGGCGACCTGTCAGATGTTTCCCTTCTGCTTGAAGGACCCGATAGGCAACAGTAAACTATATTTATGAAATGATTTTTTTAAAAACATGTTTTACTTGCACATTCAGTCTTTATGGTTGTATGCAACAGTGGCTTGCTGTATATATACAAGGGCACTTATCGTACCACTTTACCAGGTAAATATTACATTGTTTTAGTGTACTAGCTGTCAACATTTTATTTTATGATCCCTGTAAGGTGTTCAACTCCTTGCCAGCGGGGCCAGTTTTCTGGGGCACTGGATTCTTGGTCTTGCCACCTTCCTTAAATCCTGCTGTAAAATACACTAGTAGTGGTGGACATGCGTGATGTTTCAGGTGCGTCAAGTTTGTACACTTTGACCACAGCATGAGCATTTTTTGAGCTTATTGGCTTGTGGCCCTTGATTGTGCTTCCCATGCAGTGTTTGACAAAGACTTTGGAAATGTTGAATCATCATGTTTGAAGAATGACAACAGTAATGGCCATCTATGTGTAGATGATAACAAGAAATTGTATATTTTTTTGACAATTCATAAATTTTCCGACGTCTAAACAAGAAATCAACTGCTGTTCTAGCAACGAGATTCAGGGAATGAAATAGCTCAGTAACATATTCCAAACAGATGCCACAACAAATTATTGTTGTGGTATTGTCTGATGCTACCTGCTCCATCATTTTAAGCGTACTCAAGAGAGTAGACCCATTGTAAGGCAGATTCTTAATCTTCCTTTGATAATCTTCTATTATGAAAAAGGTTTCGGACATGTGTGGCGCACCTGCCCAATCTCGGCGGGCAGATGGGTTGTTGACACCCTCTTTAGTTGTAATCCAAGTCATTTTCATTCTTCATCTTGAACATCTTGCTGGATTCACTAGCAAACCCACCCACCTCCGCAATAAAGATGAGTGGAGAAGATGTTGCACATACGTGGAAAATAAGAAAAAAAGACACCTTGCCAAAGTAGAAGACATATTATCACGGAATTTACCTCCGCTTTTTTGGCTTTAAAAAACAAAAAAGCAGAGATAAAACTCCCTCCCTATCAGTAACAGTGTGCTAACATGTAAATACGCATGTTAGCAGCCTTTTTCTTTACGCTTGACTTTGCATCTCTAAAGAGATGCAAACATGGCGTAACACAGAAAAATAATAGGAGAAATGTTCATATGCGACATTTCAACTATTATCAAGAATTAGCAACTTTTGTAAATATTGGCGCTAAGCACAAATATCTCCAAAAGCTAACACCATACCTGAGCTGTTCTTAGCCATGTTATCCAATGGAAGGTGGATGACCTGGCTAAAACCATTACCTCGGTAATGCATTAATATCATTGATTTTTCAAAATTGATGCATGCGGCCTATTTTTGTCGATTTTGCAATAAACATTGAATATAGCAAGGTTTATCTGCGATAATTTCTGGCAATGCTTAGTGTAAAACAATTCGTCGCTAAGTATCGTAAGCGATAAATATAGCTTAACGCTGGTAATATGCCCCTAGTTGTGTAAAAGACTTCCTTGAATATTCCAACGGAATAGAAAATAGGTAAAAAAAATCTAAAAATAAAGCCCAATGGTGGGAGAGACTAAAGGAAGAATGCCGGTGTCACGGGAAGTACACCAAAAGGTGTGACGTTGACGCCCACATCTGGTACAAGGTAAAAATAAGATTTGGCTACAATTTCACAGCCACCTACTGTACCCCGTAATAACGCACAACACAGGGAACATATATGATTCATGTTAGTGCTGTAGTTGAGACGTTGTTGGGAATGGAGTCCAGACGTTTACCAAACCTGCTAGGTATAGTGCTTACTGGTGATGAGGAGAATCTGGACCATCTGAGCCACTTGGGTGACGAATTTTCAGACTTTGATTGGCTGATAAGGCATGAAAATGTGGTGTGCGGCCTTACATTTTTGGTGTACGTGTGGCAATACTGCAGGCATACAATTTATTATATACCAGGTAAGATCTTCAGCCCCTCTTTCTACATGAATTGTATTATAGGACAAATATCTGAAAACTGATGGTATTCAGCTATGCTTTACACTTTCAATCGCAATGAAGTTGTGGCCAATGTTGCCTTGAATTTATTTGCTGAATTTTTGGTCTTTCATTTCATCTTAAGAGAAAATGTAGAACTGCAGAGAAGACAGACAATGACATTATTTTTAATTGCTCCGGGGTGATTATAGTAGAAATACACAGAAATACACTAATACAGAAGTAATGCTACGGATGTGTGGTCTTAACACATTGCGAAATTAAATGATTTTTAGTAAACGAGAACTTTATTAATTAATGAACGCCACTATTTGTGAAAGAAAGAATACTTTCAAATTCCGATAAAAGGTGCGTGTATATTGTAAAAGGCGGATCATAAAAACAAGAATAATTTTTTGGGAAAATTTAATAGGTACCCTTCAGTAGATTAACTTTCATGCTCGAGTCATAAGGAATAATCGTGTTGAGCAAGCAAATTGAGAGAGATACCTAACATGTTGTATGAACCTGCATAACACATTTGAAACGGCCATGGCTACCTCTGTAGACTCCATTTGGAAGTGAGTACCTCTGTAGACGCCATTTGGAAGTAAAGGTGCACTTGATTTTTGTATTAAGCCATGCTTCATTGCTCTAGTTTCCAATGGTTTTTCTACATGGCTCTTCTTACACTTTCGGCATGTGTTTTAGGGCTCCATGGGTACTTCCAGAGAACAATTGACATACAGGACACATTTTTCATATTTAAATCTATCAGGTTAAAAAAGTTGTCCAGTTTTTGAAAGTATTGAAAATATCTATGAAACTCAACTTAATCTGAATACGACATCTGAATAGTTACTCAGAAAGCAGAATAAAATTAATTGCCCAGCAATATAGAGGACAACATTTGCATACATTGCTTGACATTAAAGTACAAGGATTTATTTACAAGCATTAATGATTAATTATGTCTACAGAATATACGTAACTTAAGTGTGCACATACATTTTTTTCAAGTACACTTCAATGTCTTAGTGATTTATCAGTGTCGTATATAATGTCATCAGTCAGTACTATGTCAGGGCTGCACTGTCCAGTTAGGGAAGAGGTGTGGCACCACGTAGGGTGACTGACTCCGGAATCTGGGTATCACAGATCGATCAGCTGCAGGAGATTAGGCCAGTACCATGTGACTGTGGGCAATAGCTTGCTTTATCTTACAGACGGCCCCCTGCGCCCCTTCCGTGTGATTTTGCGCTTTACAAATGTGAATTATTATTATTATAGTTACAAAGTTTCCATGTTTCATTTACTAACATATACCTAGAAAAATATTACAGTGTTCATAATTCAATTGTCACCATCTCAATACATTGATGCTAACAAAAGAATGTAGGCCTTTGAAAAAATATCAGGAGACAGCGACCATGTTAATGTACAGCCGAACATGCAAAAATAATACTTACTGTGTAAGTGATTTTTCACATATGTAACATATGTCAGTAGTAAAGAAAGATGTCAGTAAATGTAAATGACCATTCTGAAACATTGAAAGTATTTTGACATGTTCTGTACTGTTGTTTCAGTGTTTGTGGACATCATGTTTAAAAATTGAAGCTAAACTGGAAGAGTACAGAATTTTCAAAAATAGTAATTAGTATTTGTGGGCCCACAAATTTTAGTGAGAAGTCGAGAATTTTATTTTTAAATTATACTGTTGGCATTGCAAAATGTTAAACAATTGTGAATTTTGATACATTCTCAACAATTCTTTACTGTAATGTTTGTATTTGTGATGTAGGATGTAAAATGTATTTAATATTTATTATGCTAATAAATTAATGTAATTGGTATATCTGCAATTTTAATTTAAATAAATGAAATAAAGTCAAAGTCAAAGTCAAAAAAGTTTTATTTGTACTGGTACTCAACCGAGGACCACAAATATATCTCAACATATACATAATTAAAAAGTTTATCAATTTCTCAATACAAGGATAAAAACTGTTTCAGGAATTTGTACAGGTTATAACAGATGAATTCGTTCGGGGGTTGTTTACACAGATTAATAAGGTCTCTCACCGACAGAATTCTACTGGAGCGATAAATGGGCTCAAGAAATCTTGTGCGGGCTAATGTTACGTTCTGATTCGGGCATATTAATAATAAGTGCTCCAAAGTCTGGTCGCCGCCTGCGCACAAAGTACATAAAGGAGAACCTCCCGGAAGCCATCTTGAAGTGTATGAGAGTACCGGAAGGATACCCAGTCGAAGCATGGCAATTGTTCTCCTTGCACCGTGGGTCAAGGTTAAACCGATGTAAGACCGGCTTTGTTTGTATTCTAAAGTGTCAACAAAAGGTTTATAGGTGGATAGTTTATCACAGTGTTTGGAGTCCATCTCGAAACTTATTTTTGGGGTGAAGCATTTTAAAAACAGTTTTAATTGTGCTGGTGACCAGGATAGCAACATTTCAGTGTCAATATTAGCAATACGGAATGCCTCGGTCATATTTTCTTGGAAAATCTGCTTTTTCATATCGGACTCAAAGGTTTCTTTCTTCAGCAGTGATCTTAGTGAATTCTCTTTTGCGTGCAGTAGTTGGTATGCCCACCTAATGACATTTGCGATAGCTACAGCGTATGAACTAGTAACAGATAATTCCAGTCTTAGTGCTTGGACTGGGACTGCGTCTGATAGTTTCAAAATTTTCCTCAGTACCTTTCCCTCTTTGCGGTCCATAAAAACCCATTGTTTAATAGGTATGTACTCCGTAGCGTAAGATAATACAGGTGGTATTTTTGATTTATAGACATTTATTAAAGAGGAGAAATGTCTATTTCCTGTTGCGCTGTAGAGTTTCTGGAGGGCTGCAGTGTGTATATCAGTTTTCCTTTGAAGATTATTTATCTGCTTTGCGTTGGTAAGATTTTTGGAGAGGGTCCTGCCAAGGTAGGGATAATCCGACACCTCTTCTAGTTTTTCTCCTCCTAAGTTCCAAAGGTATCTTGCGCTTTGTTTCCTCCCAGAGAAAGCGAGCACTTTTGTTTTTTTGATATTTGGGACTAAAAAGTTCTCTTTGGAGTAGCTGTACAGCAGATCCAGAGAAGCTTGTAATCCAAAGGGGGTGAGGTCCAATAATACGATGTCGTCCGCGTATAGCAACGCAATAATTTTTTGATTTGCTATTGTCGGTGGTAGGTTGGAACCTGATTGGAGAAAATTACACAGGTCACTTAAGTAGAGCGAAAAAAGGATTGGGGCTAATAGGCACCCTTGCTTTAGTCCATTTTCAGTTTTGATTTTTTCTGTATACCCTTTTTCTCCTCCCAATTGAACTTGGCACCAAGTGTCGGTGTGTAGGCTTACAATTGATTGTAGCAACTGTTCCTGTATACCAAGCTTCTTCAGTTTCCTCCACAACGTTGGTCGATCTACACGATCAAATGCTGTAGAGTAGTCTATAAAGGCGGCATAGACAACCTGGCTTTTTTGAGTTACGTATTTATCGAGGATGACCTGGATAACTGCGATGTTGTCTGTTACCGCGTGGTTGGGTCGAAATCCTGCTTGGAACATAGGGATCAGGCCAGATGAGAAAGCCCATTCTTTCAAACGATGAAGAATTTCAGCAGCGAATACTTTGCCCACGGCGTCAATAAGTGCAATTTGGCGATAATTGCAAGCGTTGGTTTTGCTACCCTTTTTGTGGATGGGGATGACGATACTTCCCTGCCAAGATTTTGGCACCTGGCCAGTGTCTAAAATAAAGTTGAATAGGGGAAATAGTAGTCTACTCCAATCCTTGGGGGCAATTTGCAGTGCTTTGATAGGGATCTGGTCAGGGCCAGAAGCACCCGTGGATCGTGCCTTGCGAATGATTAGTTCGACTGATGATGCAGTTGTTTTGTTTATAAAACTTCTTTCCTTTCCTTTGTAATTATCTTCACAACTTTCAGATAGTGTAGTTGGATTTAACTTATAAAGGTCTAACAGAAAAGTTTCCCAGTCTTTTGGAGGGACCGGAATTGGCTGTAAGTTCTTTTTTGTTCCAGAGAGTTTTCCTATTAAGAACCAATATTTGCGTTGGTTTTTATTTTTCGCTGCGATCTGGATGTCGGCCCAGTTACGATCCTGTAGAGTTTTTTTATTTCTTTGGTTTTCGCGTCTCAGTTGATTTTTTAGTCTATTTATTTCCTTTTTTAAGATTGGTGTCGGACTCATGAATTGAGCGCGTATATATTTATTTAATTGTTTCTTTATTTCAGTGTTCTTAAAAGTGCGCCTTTTGTTATCCTCATTCGTCTTTCCGGTTCCAACTACGTCCTTTGTTATCGTGTTTAAAATAAGGTTTCTGAAGTCTTTTATGATATTTTCAAAGTTTTCAATAGGATTTTCAGAAAATCTTTTCGTTAAAATTAGGGAATGGTCAATCTGAGATGTAATTTTATCGATGGTCGAGGAATTCCAATAAATACGTCTTTTTTCACTGTTTATCACTGTATTGCTTTTGTGGTAATTAATGTGGCTAGTTGCAGAGGATTTTGGAAGCCAGTCAGTAGTCAAAAGCATTAGAGCATGATCGCTTTCATGACCAAACTGATTAAGCAAGTGTGTTACAGAGTCTAGCAAGTCCATGCTGCTGATTATGTAGTCAATAATGGAAGGAGACCCGTTGCCTCGCCTAGTGTAGTTCGCAGGAACGTCCCCTTCCGTAGTGCCGTTCACTATTACACCGTTAAGTCTTGTTAATGTTGACAGTAATAAATTCCCTCTTTTATCAGTAAGTATACCATCTGGAAATTGTGGAATTGTGATTTCCCTGCCTTCTTCGATCAGTTGTTTTGCCCAAGTATTTATGGCTGTGTTCGAGATTTTGCTGTTAAAGTCGCCAACAATTAAGAAGGATGAGTGAGGATGATTTTCGGTTATAGACTCTATTTTTTCCATAATGTTAAGGAATATTATGTCGTGTTTTTTGCCCGGTGGTGCATAGACATTGAAGAGTAGAATTGTGTTGGAGTGGGCCGTACTGTGTTTTATGGTGGAGATTTTGGTACACTGTAGATTTTCTAGGTTAGTTTCCACTATTTCCTGTGCCCAGAGAAATTCTTCTCTCAGTAGGGTGGCTAGACCACCTTTAGCATGACCTCTGGAAGAGTTTGTAGCCGGAATTTCATACACAAAATAATTTTTGCAGGTGATTGATTCGACTGCCCACGTTTCTTGTAAAAATAGGATATCCGGATGACTTCCCAAGGCAGTGGACAGTTTGTTCTTTATCCCACCTGCGATGTTCCAGGAAGTTATTTTTGTGCCAATGCTAAACAAAATGTTGGTTGGTAATTTTGGTTTTGTTGCTATTCAGGGTTTCAGACACCCAAGCCCAAGATTTAATGTTATTGTCAGATTGTTTGGGAGCTTGGTACCATACTGCTCGCTGACCTTTATTTACCGAGATTTTTAATTTTTCTTGCCCAGTAGTAAGTTGATCGGCATATGTCGTTACTTGGTTTGCAGTCGCCACAAGATTACTTTTGAATTGCGTCCCTTGTGAATTGGAGAGAGCATAAATTTGAGCATTGTACCCCATTATGTCTTTACGGACCATTTGATCCTTTTTTTCGACTACATCGTAGCCATGTCTGTGAAGTGTCTCCTTCTCCTTAAGTATGATCTCCGGTAGAACAGATGACCAGAAAGTTACCCTTGATAGCTTAACGTTGTCTTTACTAGGAAAGGAGACTAGATCAAGTTCATTGCTGTTCAGAGAATGTAATGGCTCGATGTGACGTAATAAATGTATTAATCTTCCTCTATTTAGTGGAGCTGGATCACTTGGGAAGAGTTCCTCGAATTGAAGGATTTTGGAGGAAGGTTCTATGTAACTATGGATATACCTTGTTGTGTCGACCCTATTTTTTTTTGTTATTAGTTTGCTCTAGTTCCTCTGTGTGTTTAATGGGAACATATTCATTAGCTCTTGGGTCCAGTTGTGGTGTTATTTCTGAGACGTTTTTGCTGAGGGCAGAGTTTTCTACGTTTACAGGTGCTGTTAAGGTTTCGGCTTTGTCCTCTTCTGGATTTTGTGTTTTAACAGGTTTTTGAAATTTTAGTTTGTAAGATTTCTTTTTCTGAATCCTTCTTAGTGGTTTTTTCCTCTTTCTTTCCCTTCCTTCTGGGATATTTTCCGATTTCATTTTGGATGTCCTTTCTTCTTCTTCTTGATTTTTTACATTGTGAATTTCCTTAGTTGCAAGTATAGAATCTTTAGCGGAAGTATTTGTTGCACTACTTTTTGAAAATATCGGGTAGGGCTTATTATTTTTTTGTTGGTGTTTTTCTTTAAAAAGATTTTTTAGGGAATATACAACTGAATCGTTAGGGTTATCCAGTGTTAGTTTTTGCTGTATTAGAATCTCAGAAGTCTGAGTGCCAAAGTCGCGAGTTCTATTCTTCTGTTCTTTTTTGTGGCATTTTAATAAGTCTTTTTGTTCAAAGTCGATTGAATCTGAGTTTTTGTATTCCCCTGCTGCGAGGAGGTCTTTTTTCTTTTTCTTGTCTACCAGAAATTTTAAGATCCCTATTTGGGTATCCAATGTTTGGTCGGAATTTTCTAGGATGTTTCCCAGGAAGGAGAGGACTGATTCCAGGATCTCTTGCAGAGAAAACAAAGCTTTAGATATGGTTGGAGTCGAGTTGATATTGTTATTATTTGTATAATTGTTGTTGAAGAGATCCATAGAAAGCTCAGGTTGGATAATGGGAGGGGATATTTTTTCTTGCAAGTTATGGCTTGATCTGTGATCCGATTTTTGTGTGTAATCGTTTGTTTTGGTAACTTTTAGGTCTTCGAATAACATTGAATTCCCTCTGTTCTTTAGAGGTGTTGAGGTTATTAGGTTAGACAGATCTCGATCTAGGTTTTTTAAGTCTTTTGGGGTGTGTAGTGTTTTATTACTTAAGTCGTGGTCCAGTTGGCCCGTTTGAAGATGTGCATTCGGCAATTTGGGGGTGCTTTCAGATTCCTTAATAATAGCAGAAACATTGAGAGAATTTTCTTGGACTGAGGTATATGAAGTTGACGTGACTTTTGCTGTGAGTGAAGTAAAATAAGAACTTATTGCCGGTGTTTGAATTAAACGGCCCGGTTTTATGGCTTTGTCGGTGGATTTCCGTATAGCGGTTTCAGTCCCCATTCTTTTCATAAAAATTGTACGGGAACGTAGTTTTTTGAAGCCCATTTGAAGGTCTTTTTATTGTTCTTGTGTAGGTTACTGCGTAAAAAGGTTTATGATCTCAAGTGGTAAATGTAAATGATTTGAGGTTGGTCTAGTTTCTTACCTTGCAGTAGTGGATTACAGTGCAGGTGAGCAAGATTAAAGGGGGGGTGGTCCGTCCCGTCCTCCGGCGTCCCCGGACGGCCACAGACGGCCCGGCCCGCCCTTTGCCCGGGCTTCGCCCGGCGTCCCGCACGCGTCCCGCTTAGCGTGGAGGGCGTGTCTTAAATAGGAAGAGCAGGGGGCGGGAAGAGACTCCAGGTGCGCTCAGGTCTCCACGCGCTGTACCCTGGGTCTCGCAGTCCCGGCCCCTGTCAGGCAGCCTCCGACGAGTAAAGGTGACGGAGCCTGTCTCCTAGGCTTCCCGGAGCAACAGGCAGCAGACGATCAGTGGGCTAGAGAGGACTCTGCAAACACAAGCGCACAGAAGCAGCTACGAGCGGCACCCGCGAAGCGGGGGCCGCGAGCTGTAATAGCGCTTTCGGCCAATCAGATTTCAGCAGGCAATCAGTAGAGGCGGAGCAGGGGCGGGAAGAGACTCCAGGTGCGCTCAGGTCTCCACGCGCTGTACCCTGGGTCTCGCAGTCCCGGCCCCTGTCAGGCAGCCTCCGACGAGTAAAGGTGACAAAGCCTGTCTCCTAGGCTTCCCGGAGCAACAGGCAGCAGACGATCAGTGGGCTAGAGAGGACTCTGCAAACACAAGCGCACAGAAGCAGCTACGAGCGGCACCCGCGAAGCGGGGGCCGCGAGCTGTAATAGCGCTTTCGGCCAATCAGATTTCAGCAGGCAATCAGTAGAGGCGGAGCAGGGGCGGGAAGAGACTCCAGGTGCGCTCAGGTCTCCACGCGCTGTACCCTGGGTCTCGCAGTCCCGGCCCCTGTCAGGCAGCCTCCGACGAGTAAAGGTGACGGAGCCTGTCTCCTAGGCTTCCCGGAGCAACAGGCAGCAGACGATCAGTGGGCTAGAGAGGACTCTGCAAACACAAGCGCACAGAAGCAGCTAAAGAATAATAACAAATAAATATTGTGACTCCATTGTCAAGTCCATTCGTGAACAATATGCATGGAGATGGTGAATTCAATTGTTGTGAAACGCACAAACACAAGAGTAGACTGCAACTAAAGAATATTGCATAAAGGTGAGAAGAAACTACTTTAATGATTTTGGGATTAATATGGCATGCAGAGCTAGCATATAAAGTTGCTTCACATCCTTCATTGTTTTTAACGAGAAGGGTTGATGAGGTCTTTCAAAAACAATTTGCACGAAAAATGTTAGAAAAGCAAGGAAAAAGTCTGCATGAACAATGCCCATTAGAGCCATTATCAGGGTGGGTACGGACAAGGTGGTGTCTAATAATGAATATGAAGTGGTGGATCCAACATGCACTGAGAGGGCAACGACAGAAGAATTATACAGGTTTGCACTGGGAGGAGAAAACACTGGAGGAGTAACAGGTTAAGTCAACAGATTTGATGGAGTAGTTTCTTACCAGTCAGTAAAGTTCTGTACTAAGGGTATCTCCGTTATAGTCATGCACCCACCCTCCCCCCACCAGGATAAAAAAGAACTGCAATGAAGACAACTTGACAGAGTAATTTAGATTACGCAAGGGGTCCAGTCACATAGGCAGGAATATTCATTATATTACAAGGATAACAGAGATAACCCTACTACAGAACTGTCATTACAGATAACAAAGTACTACATAAGGCTTTGAAAAAGAGGTGGAAAGAAAATGCTGGAAGGTCCGTGGGTGGTGAAGGCTGTGTCTATTAATCTGTGTCCTACCTACTATGTGGAAAATGTAACACACAGTAGCAACCAAAGACTGTTACTTTATGTAACACGAACATTTCGTAAATTAGGTTGTAAGAAGTAAATGTAAATGGGTAAAGTACATGTGCACAAATGTACTGGTGTGGTCAGAACTCTGGATAGAGCATGGAAGAGCCAATGTCATAAAATAAACATAAAACGAAGCAAAACTGCATGAAAAGGTAAGAAGATCTTCTACAGAAACGGAAAATTCCGCTAAAGAAGATGTGTACAAAAGTACAACAAACACACAATGTGGAACAGATTGCGATGACAGGTGCAAAAGAACTATCAAAATGCGGTGTTCCCCCCAAAAAAAAAAGGAAAAGGTGGAATATCCTAAATACCAAGCACACTAGGAGGTAACACTGTAGTACTACAAAGAAATGTAAGTGCAAAAAGGTATATGTCCCAGTTTTTCAGGTGCAGAACCACTTTCAACGCACACTCCCAAAATGCAACAGGCCTGTATAAGCTCCAATTTGAGTTTAAGGGGGACAGAGAACGACAGGGAGCAAAAACACTATCTGCTCACCATAAACAACAATGAAACCATAGTCCACGCACAGTAGCAAACTAGTTTAGGCCTGTATGAGCTCCCTTTCCAGCAGAAATAATACCTGCCCCCCATCAACTCAAGCCAAATCCTAGTCAACGCACACAAAAACCATGGTGAGCAGAAATAGTAGCTGCTCACAATGAACACCAGCCGAGCACTAGTGACCACACACTAAAAACCAGGAACAGGCCTGTATAACATCTATTTTCACTTGGGGGGGTACAAAAAAGCTTGGTGAGCAGAAATAGTAACTGCTCCCAAATCAACGCAAGTCAAACACCAGTCCACGCGGGGGGGGCGGAGCTAGCCGGCGCCGATGGCGGACGTGTGAGCTCTCGGCTCCTCGCTTAAGCCCCTTAATAATCCTGCAAAACTATCCTGCTTAATGCCAAATTGACTGGGTTCGGTGCCTGGTGACCCCCGGTAGCCCCCTGACCCGGTTGAGTGGCCCGGAGCGCCGGTGGCTGTGGGTGACGACCCGCACAAGATTGGCGACGGAGAGAGGCGCGGACCAGGCCTGAAGCCGCGACCTGCCCTGCGGAGCTGGCCGCACGACGTCACCTGACGTGCGGCCTTGTCACCCGGAGAAGCCGAAAAGTGCAGCACGCAGATACTGGGGCGGGGCACGATTCGCATGCCCGCCAAGGTTCACTTGGAAAACCAGGCGCAGGGAAGACACGCTTGCAGGGACACTATCATTGGTACGCTAGTCGAGGCCAGATACTGTGCTGGGTGGTTGGCGAACCCCGACACGAGGAGCACCCCGGAGGTTACTTCTGCGACGCAGCCGCCATTTTAGGCTCGCCAGTGCCGCCGTAGCTGGGACGAAGGAGTGTGCGGTACTCTACGATTGCGGCACTGTCTGGACGTCTGCAGGGTGAGATCCGCACTGGTGTTGGATCCTCACCATGGGGAAAAACGATGCAACGCAAGCGAAACTCTCGTTTGACCGCCGGAAAACAAGGGGGCCGGAGTCACAGGCGGTAGAGGCCTCCCCGAAAGGTGCCGCAGCGTCCTCGACCCCTGCGGACCTGAGAGAACTGCTGGCGGCGATGGAGAAAGGAATCCAGAACAGTATAGAAGCGGTGGGCTCCAAGATCGACGATTTATCGTACCGCATGGACCGCATGGCGGAACGTGTGGACAAACATGCTGAGCGCCTCGACATGGCAGAACGGCGCCTCACGGAAGCGGAGGAGGCACAGACAGAGTGGGACAAAGACCGCCGACAATTCGGCAGGCTGCTCCAAGTGATCCGTGATAAGGCCGAGGACTTGGAAGCGCGCTCCCGCAGATCGAACATTCGCATAACGGGAGTGGCGGAATCAACTCAGACGGGCAAGATGGAGCTCTACGTGGAACGCCTGCTGAAAACGCTACTTGGGGAGGAGGCCTTCTCCCCAATGTTCATAGTGGAGAGAGCGCATCGCACTTTGGGCCCTCAACCCCAACCTGGTCTGCCTCCTCGACCCATCATTGCCAAACTCCTAAACTACAGGGACAGAGACACGGCCCTGCGACTAGCTCGGGAGAAAGGACAACTACAGTTGGAAGGTATGAAGATATCATTGTACCCCGACTTCACGGCCAAAGTACAGGAGGAACGCCGCCAGTTCATACCGCACAAGAAGCAGCTGCGCGAGCTGGGCCTAGACTATGCGATGCTGTACCCGGCCAAATTGAGGATTAACACAGGCGGAAAATCGTACTTCTTCACGGACCCGAAGGAACTGCAGAAATCACTGAAAACTTGGGCCAAAGAACGCAAGGAACACCGACAGCGGCACGGAGAGGACTTGGAGGAGGCGTCAGCGTTGGAGGAACAGGACTGAGGCATCGCACCTGCTTTATTTTTCTGTATAGTGTGCTTGTTGGATAAGATACTGTGGATGCACTCTGAGTCTCCCTGTTAGGGGATGTGGCCTGGACTCAACTAGAGACAATTGCTGAGAGTCGAGTGGAGGCGCGTCACAACGACTTATACCGCCTTGTTGTTACTGGTCCGATCCACGAATGCTGGTGAGGAGATCACAATGTTATGCCCAGAGACGGGTTGGGGGGCGGGGGGGAACCCAAGTGAATTCAATTTGAGGCATTGCAACACGGGGGGGCTGTGCGGGGGGACGGAACTGGAGATAAGAGAACTTTTACACCACTGGTGGTTCTTACGAAGTTTCGGCACGCTTTGCCCCTGAGCTTTTGGCTGAGGCACTCCCCAGGGAGTTGGGACCAGTATCGCCCGCCACTTTGGGGCATTTGAGTTGATGGGGAATTGTGGGGGGTACTGTCTGGCCGGGTTGGGGGTGGTCAGCTGTGGGTGGGGCGGGATCAGGGGGGGGGGTGGATGGAAGAAAGTTGAGGGGTTTGTTGTTCGGGAATTGAAGGGCCTGTGGTTTGCTATGAATATCTGGCGAATGGTGTGTGCGAGTGAGCGGGGTGACTGTCTGCCTGCCTTGTGTGTTGATGTACTGTTCGGGGGTCCGATCCCTACCGATGGAGTTAATATGGCGTGCTATGATTTAAGATGTCTGCGGCTGTAGTGTCTGAGCACCCGCAGTCGATACGCGCGCTGTCCCTGCTAACCTGGAACGTGCGAGGGCTGAATGACCACCGGAAGCTACGGAAGGTGCTGAGCTTCCTAAAGAGGCACCAAGTGGATGTAGCCCTGCTACAAGAGACACACCTGCCTGTCCACAGTAGGATGTTACAAGTCAGAGGGTTGGCAGGGAATATAGTGGTAGCGGGTTTCACCTCACACGCCCGCGGGGTAATCACCTGGGTTAACCCTGCATCGAGGTTGAAACTTACCCCTCTATCTGTGGACACTGAAGGTAGATATGTAGTGGCTAAGTGCACGGGGAGGGGGTTGGACCTGCTCCTGGTGAATGTCTATGGCCCTAACCATGACAGCCCGGGGTTCTACACAGCATTGTCAGCTACCTGTAGATCACACACATACACCAAAATGTTATGGGGGGGGACTTCAACTTTGTGTTTGACCCCGATAAGGACCGCTCGGCGGGCCCTGTTAGGAGACCAGTTGCGTCTGCTGTCTACATGAGAGCGGAAATGACGAAGCTGGACCTGGTGGATGTTTGGCGGGAAAAGCACCCTACGCAGGGCGGTTACACGCACTACTCCGCATACCACAACATACATACTAGGATAGACTACTGGCTCGCCTCCTCCTCGGTGCTGGGTGGCATCAGCTCGTGTACGGTTCTCCCACGCACGTTATCGGATCACTCCCCGGTCTTGCTCAGTCTCTCCACTGCTAGGAAGGGGATCCCGCCATATACTTGGCGTTTCCCGCCCTATGCGCTCCTTGATGACGCCTTCCGCGGGGAACTAGCGGAAGACATAGAAAGGTTTTTCGCTACCAATACTAACTCCGTAGATAGCTTCTTCACCGTGTGGGAGGCCTTCAAGGTCTATATCAGGGGGATGGCCATGTCCAAACACTCCAGTGTCCTACGCTCCATTAGAAGGGATCTCTCTACACTCGAGAACAAGATTGCGACCCTGGAGAGGGAACAACTGACGGACCCGAAGGGAGAGGCGGGACGAGACCTAGCGCCCATGTTAGAGGAATATCACGCGCTGGCGGATAGGGAAGTTCTCTATATGGGAAAGTATGCCACGGCTCGGGCTTACGGAGAGGGGGAGAGGCCGGGGGCCCTGCTGGCGCGTATGGCCAGGGGGTCCCGTAAACCGTTGGTGGTAGATGAATTGCAGACTCCGGAGGGCGTCCGTGTGATTGAGGAGGACCAAATATTGGAGACGTTCCGCCGATACTACTCGGACCTGTACCGTTCTAGGGCGGGGGGTGTGGAAACCGAGATAGATGATTATTTAGATTACATCTCGATGCTGTTCCTTAAGAATTCAGACAGGGAATTCCTGATGGCCCCCTTTCATGAGGATGAGATTCTGGATGCACTGAGTGGCATGCGTTCGGGGAGCGCTCCGGGCTCTGACGGTCTCACGGCCGGCTTTTACAAAGCCTTCAAGGACCTCTTACTCCCACATTTGCTTGCCCTCTTTGACACAGTCTGCGAAGAGGGCGAAATGCCGGCCTCAATGCGGGAAGCGCTGCTAGTCGCGATCCCGAAACCAGGGAAGCCCCCGGACCAATGTGGGTCGTACCGCCCGCTCAGCTTGCTGAACGTGGACGCGAAACTCTACGCGAAGGTCCTAGCTAACAGACTCGCGCTGCTGGTCCCGGACTTAGTGGCGCCGGAACAATCGGGCTTTGTACCTAGCAGGAACCTAACCTATAATATCCGCACGGTGCTGGGGACGATACAGCATGTGAAGCAGGAGAACCCCGCCTTGGCAATATTCTTAGATATGGAGAAGGCGTTCGACTCTGTCGAATGGCCGTTCATGATCAGGGTCCTGCGCAAACTGGGGCTGGGAGAGCCGTTTCTTCAGAGAATAGGGGCTCTTTATCATCACCCTTCAGCCCGCCTGCGTCCTGGCGACGGGGTCTCGGCACCGATACACATCGGTAGAGGCACCCGACAGGGATGCCCCTTGTCCCCCCTGTTATATGCATTGGTGGCTGAGCCACTAGCGTGTGCCATGCGAGAATATCATAGCCTGGAGGGTGTCAGCTTCCCCACATACAAGATTGGCATCTCCACTTATGCAGATGACACCTTACTGTACATCCGAGATCCGGTCACTAATCTAGCACCGATACTCAGGGAGGTGGTCCGATTTGGGGCGCTGTCGGGACTCAAAGTGAACTGGGATAAATCCATTGCTTTCCCCCTGACCCCAGTCACGCGGCCGTTTGAGATGGAGTATCCCTTACAGTGGACGGACGACTCAGTGAGATACCTGGGCATCCGTCTCCACACGGACACAGAGATCCTGATCCGCGATAACTATGGGGTTGCGTTTACCAAGCTGGAGGATGATGTGGACGCCTGGATTAAGCTCCCCCTCTCCTTGTTGGGCAGGATTGCCCTTATGAAGATGGTGGTACTCCCCCGGTTTCTCTTCCTCTTTGTTAATATTCCGGTGGTCTTGTCGAAATCGTTCTTTAAGTGCTTGAACCAAGTCCTGATTAAGCTCGCCTGGGGCGGAAAGCAACCTCGTGTTAAGTGGACGACACTCACGCTCCCATGTGAAATGGGGGGCCTGGGGGCGCCGGACCTGGAGCGCTACTACCGGGTGGCACAGGCGACCCACTTACACTCCTGGATCCATGGAGATGCCCGCACCCCGCATCTCATACTGGAGAAGCTATTCGCCGACCCACTTCCCTTACCCGCCACGATTTGTCTCCCAACAGACCGAGCAGTTGGGCGAATGGACTCGCTTAAGGCGACGAACCATGCGTGGCAAGCACTGCTGAGAGAAAGGGGATGTCCCTTACTGTACTCCCCGCAGATGCCGGTAGCCTGGGCCCTGTGGTTGGATCCGCTCAATGAGAGGGGGGTGACAGAGGCCTTGGACGGAGCGCTGAAAACCTGGGAACAACTCCCCCCTGTCGCCCCGGCTCCGTCGCTGCTGCAGAAGTTTCAGTATCACAGGATACGGTCGGCCTGCAGAGTAATACTGGGCCCCGCGCTACAGGAGCCTGAAGAGGTCCCAGAACTGACGCACATCATCAGAACGAAAGCTCCGGCCAAATTGATCTCTGCGGTTAACAGGCTTGGGCCTTCATTTCAGGCATTAACTACTTCGGCCCCTAGGGCGGCGTGGGAAGCGGATCTCCAGACCCCCATAGACGATGCTATGTGGCGCTACTGCTGCGCCAACACTCGCAGGGTCTCGCTTAATGGTAGACACCGCTTGGTGCACTTCAAATTCCTACAGAGAGTCTACTATACACCGGAGCGGCTACACCGCTACGGCCTACGTGGCTCCCCGGAGTGTGAGCACTGCGGGACTGGGACCGCTGATTTCCTTCACTTAGCATGGCTGTGTCCGGGAGTGAGTGCGTTCTGGGAGGAGGTCTTCGCGGAGTTGGGACAGATTATAGGGGAACCACTGTTGAGATCCCCATCGCTTGCGCTACTGGGCTTCTCCAAGCCGTTGGCTCCTGCGCTGCGCAGATTAGTAGACGTAGCGTTGCTACTGGCCAGAAGGGTGGTGGCTGCGTGCTGGATGCGCGGTCCTCTCCCCACCAAGATGAGATGGCTCAGGGATCTCCAATACTCTTGCACGCAGACGGAATTGTACAGCGAGCTGCTGCCGCCCAAGAGTAGACCGAAGTCCTTTTGGGAGCTCTACAAGGAGTACCAGCAAAAGGGGGAGGTGGACGACAGTGGCATGTCGGAGGACGTGGACCCTCAGGATGAGGGGTTAGATACTGCTATAGAACGGAGGCAATTACCGCAGGGGAGGCTTTAGTGTTCTTCTGGGGGGAAGTGGGTACAGGGATAGTGTAGGCGAGTGACGGGGACGGGGGGATTGGTGTATCATGGCTTAGGGGACAGGGCTAGCGGGGGACGGGTGCAGAACATACATGGCACGTACACGGCATCACGCACACAGGAAGCGTCACTAGGACTCCTTCACGGTACTCAATAGCAAACGGGGTGGGCCTGGGGGGTGTTTGGGGGAAGTTTGGGTTAGTTTCTCCCTTTTCCACTTTTGTTTTCCTGCCCTTTCCTGGTTCATGAAAGACCTTACTATTATGCCTCCATTTACTGACTGTCGACTGTCTTGATGCTACGCTGGGGGCCAACAGTGCACGATCACATTGTTCTTGATTAAGTTATGTCATCGAGTTACGCTGCTGGGCCTCCGGGATGTCGGCACACAGGCTGTGTATTGGGTGCAGCGAATCTGCTCTTGGAACTTGTGTAAACTTTGATGCACTGTACGGTCGAACTGCAATGACATTTGTATTCTGACAGTTGACAACATTCGCAATAAAGGTCTTTTTCAAAAAAAAAAAAAAAAAAAAAACACCAGTCCACGCACACTAAAAAGCTAGAACAGACCTGTATAAGCTCTCTTTTGACTTAGGGGGTACAAAAAAACTGGGTGAGCTGAAATAATGCCTGCTCCCCAATCAACGCGAGCAAAACTCTTGTAGACACACACTAAAAAGGTAGAACGGACCTTTATAAGCTCCAATTTTGACTTAGGCTGTACAGAAAAGCAAACCAGAAACAGCCATGTAAAAGCTAGCTTTTGATTTAGGAGGGACACA
Organism: Lissotriton vulgaris; assembly: GCF_964263255.1. Taxonomy (NCBI): domain Eukaryota; kingdom Metazoa; phylum Chordata; class Amphibia; order Caudata; family Salamandridae; genus Lissotriton; species Lissotriton vulgaris. Next base: position 1,889,873,227 of record NC_141693.1, on the reverse strand, counting down.
CTAACCACGGTGAGCATAAATACTACCTGCTCTCCAGTAACGCCAAGCGAACCCTAGGTACAATACAATAAAAGAAAAGAAAAGGCCTTTATAAGCTCCCTTTTTGACTTAGGGTGTACAGAAAAGCAAACCAGGAACAGCCATGTAAAAGCTAGCTTTTGATTTAGAAGGGACACACTAACCACGGTGAGCATAAATACTACCTGCTCTCCAGTAACGCCAAGCGAACCGTAGGTACAATACAATAAAAGAAAAGAAAAGGCCTTTATAAGCTCCCTTTTTGACTTAGGGGGTACAAAAAACCACAATGAGGAGAAATACAAGCAGAACACAATGAATGCCAGCCGAACACTAGCGAACGCACAGTAAAAACTAAGACAGACCTGTATAACCACCCTTTAGACTTAGGAGGGAGCCAATAACCGCGGTGAGCAAAAATATTCCCTGCTCACCAGTAACGCCAGCCCAACCCTAGCAAACCTACAAAAACGTACAACAGGCATGTATAAGCTGCATTTTTAACTTAAGGGGGTTAAGAAAAACATGGTGAGCATAAGCACTAGCTGCTCACAATAAACAACAGCCGAAACCTACTGAACTCACAGTAAAATCCAGGAACAAACACTCAGTTTTGATTTAGGAGGGGCACAATAACCACGGTGAGCAACAATACTATCTGGTCACCAGTAACGCCAGCCGAACCCTAGCCAAAGTACAATAAAAACAAAAAAAAGGCCTGTATAAGCTCCGCAAAGAACCACAGTGAGGAGAAATACTAGCTCACAATGAACACAAGCCAAACCCTAATGAACACACAGTAAAAACTAGGAACAGGCATGTTAAAGCACCCTTTTGTCCTAAGAGGGACACAAGAACCACGATGAGCAGAAACATCCAGGAAAGACAGCCAAACCATAGCCAATGTACAAAATTCAAGAACAGGCATTTTGTCAACTACCTTTTTGACTTAGGGAGCAAAGAAAACCACGGTGAGCAGAAAAAGTACCTGCTAACAATGAACAGCAGCCGAAACCTTGTGAACTCACATTAACAACCAGAAACAGGCCTGTAGAAGCTCCCTTTTGACTTAGGACGGACACACTAACCACGCTTAGCAGATATAAGAACTGCTCACTAGTAACGCCAGCCGAACCCTAGCCAACGTACAATAAAAACCTAGAACCGGCCTGTATAAGCTCCTTTTTATATCTTGGGGGGGGGGGGGGAGAAAACCACGGTGAGCACAATTACTAGCTGCTCACAATGAACACCAGCCAAACCCTGGTGAACACACACTAATAATCAGGAACACATCTGCATGAGCTCCCTTTTGACTTACCTAAGAACTAGCTGAAACACCCTCAAATCACGCCATCAAAGCACGGCAAAATAGAAAAAACACCATTATCGCTAACTCTACATTGGCCAAACACACCCTTCACTTCAACACAAAAATCCAAAGAAATACCCAGGCCTGACACACATGACAATCCACACTACCTACATCTCACCCAAGCCCCGTCCCCCTGGCGCAACTGGAAGACCCCAAAAACATTGATCATATTTCATTCATTATTCACTTGTGTGTTGTTGGGTAACTGTTGCTTGACATTGGGATAACACACCCCGTCTGAGACTAGTCAACATGCCCACAATTACCACGGTCCCAGCAGCATCGGGCCTACGAACTATGGATAACTTTCTCGTAAAAAAAGTTACGCAAATTAACAATGATCGCAGGGCATCATTAGGCAGTAAAAGTGTTCCCCCTGTCATGGATATCGTGCCTAATGAAATCACAGAATGTCTGGAAAGCACCTTAGAACATGCCACATGCTGTACAAAGGGCCCCAGCGTACTAGTACAGGCACAGGTTCACTCTGAGAAGCCCGTGGACCTGTTTGTCACTTCAGAGGAAGACTCAGCAGTGGAAGAGCTAGTGGAGGTCCCCTCTACACAAAGACCAGTGAGGAAATGCAGAAAGACTCAGGGGAGGCGCGGGGGAAAGTCTGTAAATACTAGATCTCACACCAATCCACCCAATAACTCCAAAGGCACTATTATCAATAGTGCAAGCAATCAGGGCTTGGAAAAAAATAACAAAGATGGTAGTAACAATGGGGGAAGTGTGACCTTGTCTGACACCAATCTAGAAGCACTTATAAATACAATAGTAGGAAAATTGGAGGCAAAAATTGTTGATCTAATTACTCCATTAATGTCCAAACTTGACATAGTAGCTTCGGAGGTAGAAAGACTGGGCAGCTTGGTGGCGGGATATATGACCCCTGCCCCAAGCGTGACAACTACTAAAACTGTCCCTGTTGGGGGAGGGAAGGAGGATGTTTCCAGGGGACAGAGTGGGCAGCAGAAGCGGCAGCCAAATTCCCAATCTTTGGTTAGTGCTGTGGCTGTGTTACCTGCAGCTCCAGCAAATCAGCCTACCCCGCAGGCCCCTGTACCCCCAGGTAACTGCGCAGTGGCCCTACAGAGGCCCAGACTCAGGAATGTGAATCTCCCCCCCGACTGTGTCCCATACGTGGTAGTGCTAACTAATGTTCCACGTTATGAGGAAGTACCAGCCCAACCACATGGAGAATCCCATGACTCTCTAAAAAATAAAACAGTGGCATGGCTAAACAAAAACTGTGGTTACCCATCTCACTATTATGACCAAATCATATCTACCGAAAGAGTTAATTGGGTGGGACCGTCAAGGAAATCAACTACGGGGGATTGTGTGATTGTTAACTTCCAGCATCCCCAACATGTTGCCACGGTCTTATTACGTGCATCCTCACTGGTTTACAATACAAACAGTGTCTGTGTGCGACCTCTGGGTTACTTCTATGCGCCGGACCAGAACTCCCCTAAAAATCCCCCTAAAAACTTTCGTGGGTACAGACCCATATCACAAGCTCAGATCCCAAGTCTGGGAGTACCTTACATGTACAATAATAATACTAGTGGGCTGATTGGCTGGCAAACACCGGCAGTAAACGCCAATGGATGGCGGACACCTGCAGTAAACTTTAACGCTGGCAACCAGAACATTAGAGGGTACAATGTCCCCATACAGAACCGCTTTGAAATGCTTTCAGGGTTGGACGCCTGCGACTGACTGAGGGTCTCGGAGGGTCAGAGTACCGTACAGTCTCCTGCAGCTCAACATATAGAGGTGATCTCTCCAACTACACCAAAAAATAATGTTATATGTTGGAATGTGGCGGGCTTAGAAAATAAAATGCAGGATGAAAGCTGGTTAGCTTACATTAAGGACTTTCAAATTATATGTTTACAAGAGACTTGGTCTGTAAAATGTGATATGTATATTGAAGGATATAAGGCATACTTTGTACCTGCTATATCAGTAATTCGGGGAAGACCAAAGGGGGGTATGGTTATGTTTATATCGGTAGCACTGAAATGCACACTTGTTAGCAGGGCATCAAGTAACCTTGGTATACAAGGGCTAGTATTATCTGCAGGTAACTGAAAGGTTGGCCTGAACAACTTTTATAACTCTACTAACAATGACACAAGTTATGGCAACTTAGAAGCTTTAAGTGATTATATAGGTACCTCAATGAGGGATTGCTCTCATAACTTGTTGATCATGGGAGATTTTAATATTCACCCTTGCGGTGACCCCCTAGGGAAAAACCTTCAGGAACTGTTCTGTCCCAGATTAAATGGTTTACATCTGGAACATACCATGGAGGGGGACTATCTTAATAACTTACTTAATGAACATGGTCTCACCATCGGAATGGCATTATGTGATCCCTCAAAGCGTTTTCTTACCCCAACTTTTAAAGGGCATGGGAAGGGGACGTTCATTGATTACATGCTGTTAACCATGCCCATGCAGGTGTTCGTGCGTTCATTCTCCATAGATAATAATCTACATAGTGACCATAACCCTCTGACTATACATCTAAGGGGGCCCTGGGTGGTTAGAGAAAGTCGTAATCTGGGTAAGGGTAGGGTAACAGTAACTGATGGCAGACGCCGCCTAAAATGGTCTATGTGCACCCCGGCCCTCATATATCAGAACATCCAAATTAATTGTAGCGATATCATCAATAGATGCACTCAGGCTGGTTCTGATCCAACCCAGGTTGTGTCGGATTTTCAGAGCTTAACTGACAAAATAGCTACTTCAATGACAGAACCTCTACTGTGCAGAGGGAGGGTGGGCCCGAGGTGGTTCAACAAGGAATGCTCCAAGGCAGCTCGTGATCTCAGAGCGGCCTTGTCATTAAAACCTCGAAACAAGGAATTAGTTCAGAGATCATGCAAAGAGTATAAATCAGTCATTGCTAAGAGGAAGGAGGTACTGAAGAACGATGCCTGGGCTGAGATTCTGGAACCACACACTTTGAAAAACAGTGCTAGATTATGGGCGGTGCTTAAGAAACCCTTCCTGGTGAAAGACTCAGGGGAGGGGTTAGAATGTGTCATTACAAAAGAGGAATGGGTTGCACATTTTAAACAATTGTATGGGGGATCTGAAATAAATGCGGTACCTTCTGAATGCACTATAGGGGATACTAGTATGAATGTTAGTATAGAAGAGGTTGTGGTGGGAATAGAGGGGCTCACGGTGGGCAAATCACCCGGACCGGACGGGATACCCCCGGATCTCTTTAAATCTGATCCTAATTTCTGGGCCCCGATTATTGTGGCAGTTATCAACGCAGCGGCAAAGGTGGGATGCCCGCCATCTTGGGGGCTCTCGACCATTGTGCCGATATCTAAAAAGGGGGATAGGGATAGTCCCCTTTGCTACAGGCCTATCTCCCTGATCAACTCCATGGCAAAACTTGTGGGGAGAATAGTATTGAGGCGACTTTCAGATTGGACACGGGACAACAATATTATGTCTATCGCCCAATATGGTTTTTGTAATGGCCGTTCAACCACAACTCAGTGTTTGAACTTCTTCCTAATACTAAGTAAATATACCGTTGTCCAAAAGGGCACAGTCCACTTGGCCTTCATGGACCTATCCTCAGCTTTCGACTGTGTTAACAGGGGGAAGCTGTGGGGGTCCATGAGGGACAAGGGAGGGGACAACGACATTATAAACTTTCTGGTTGATCTCCATAACAATACGAGTGCAAATTTAAGGTACTCTCAAGACCTGTCTGTAACTGACGATTTTAGAACTGGGAAGGGGGTACGGCAAGGCTGTATATTAGCCCCTTTTCTTTTTAACTTTTATATAAATTAGTTGGATGGTGTTTTGCGGGAGCTGAAATCAGATAGTCCAAGAGTGGGGAATAGAAGCATCCCCGTTCTGCTATACGCAGATGATGCGGTGTTGTTAGCAAGAACAGAAAAAGGCCTCCAATTGTTGCTTAATGCATTCAAAAAGTTCATGGAAGATAGAGATTTGTTAGTGAACAACTCCAAATCGTTCATTATGCAGGTGGGGAAACAGCCAAAGAGACAATATACCTTCAAACTAGATAATGTAGCTATACCATTTACTAGCACATTTTCCTATCTAGGAGTACTCTGACTCAAAATTATCTTGGGCCCCGCAACTTGCCAAAAAAAATGCGATGTGTCTAAGGTTAATGCCTCCATTTTCAACTTCGCGTCAAAGCTTGGTAAAAAACCCACGGCTGCTATGATTAAATTATATGACGCAAAATCTGTAGCAACCGCAGCATATGGGAGTGAGCTCTGGGGCTATATGGTCGGGGAACAACTTCAGATCACAGAAAATATGTTTTATAAACGACTCTTGTGTGTTCCGGCCTCTACTTCCAACTTTATGGTACACGAGGAATTAGGAGTGGGGTACTTGAGCGATATCCTGTCCCTACGACCTCTATTATGTTGGTTGAAAATGAGGTTATGTGAAGAAATCCCCCTTACACATTTAATTGTTAATGACTTCCTGGCTCTTGAGAACGCATTAGGCACTCCCTGGCTGAAGTACTTAAAAACATGTTTTACTGAGATGGGCCGCCTGGACCTATTTGAAAATCCATTAGGAATTGTGAAGGGGGACATTGAACTAGTGAAGCAGGTGTTTACTCAGCGTAAGAAGGCTGAGAGGGAGGGTACTGAACTACAAAAAGTCAGCGTGAGGAAATTTATCATGGTTAAAACATGCTTGACAACTGAGCCTTACCTACTTGGCACTTTTAGCACCCATGATAAGTTCTTGCTTACAAGATTTAGATTTAACCAGTTTCAACATCTGATTATAAGACCTAAAAAGGAGAGCTTCTGTAAAAAACCTTTGTCCTGTGGTTGCGACGGAAAGTCTCCACAGGACATGATGCATTTTATGTTTTTATGTAAATATTATGAATTCCCCTGCAAACGCTTTTTAATTGCCCTTTTAAAAAAATGAATTTTAAACAGATACGACCAGCCTTTTTATATTTACAATTATTATACGGTGAAAGTGTCCTTCAAGTCCTTGAATTTTTAAAACTGGTTCTTAAACTGCGGCTTTGTCTGGACCAATGAATGAACTAATGTATGCAACTCTTTTATCTGGATTTATAATGAAATTTGATGTATGTATTGTATGTTTTAATGTACTTTTATGGTTGAAATATACAGAATAAAGTTTCTTATGAATGAATGGACCCCAAAAACAATTTCTCCATGTGCGCCAAAACGCCCACTGGATAACATTGCAAGTCGCAACTCCGCACACACATTGCTATTTGCAACACTTCCACTGCTCTGATACTCTTCAAACTTGCCTCGACACTAGTTACAGCGATTACCAACAATCCCACCAAAAACCCACAAAATACATCCACTGGAACAAGTACGACTTTTGACCTGAAAACACGCCCCACGCAAACACCAAAAAGGGCCATAAAACAGGCAAATCTCGACCTAAAAAATAAAAAAAAACTCAAAACCTTCCCTACACCAATATGCATGAGACAGAAGAGGGCCCTGAGCCCTAGACAACAATGAAAACATGGATACGCCTCAGATCCCGACAAAATGCACTTCAACACTAGGGCCAAAACACCACTTCGAGCCACCCTCTCTCTTAAAAACAATTACTACCAACAAACAAGAGCCCAAGCTATCAGCCCAGCATGCATACTACGCTAAGAACTAGCTGGAACACACAACAATCGTGTCACGAAAACACGAAAAACAATTGGAAACAGACAAGGCCTCCAATTGGGTCTCTCAAAATATGAAAAATATACAAACCTCCATCAATTTTCTTCAAACTAAATTTCAGCAAAAATAAACACTCCCAACTCTCAGCCTATCTCGCCAAATCAGCTAAGAGGTAGCTGGAACACCCTGCTATAGCGCCCTCAAAACACGCAAAAATCCAAACCCGAACTTTTGGAAACATTCGACATTGGCCAAACACACCCTTCCCTGCCAGTTACAAGTCCCAAAAATTAGGCACACCTGCCAAAACACTGTCCAGACCACTCATCCAACCCGCGTCCTCCTAGCGCAAATAGAACACCCCCAAAACAATTTCTCAAAACCCACATTGCATGAATTTGCAAATCGCGCCTTAGACAATAAATGCTTTTTGAGCACTTGCAATGCTTCAATCATCTTCAAAATGCCAAGGAAACTAGTTGGAGCGATTACCAACAATCTCAACAATTATCAACAAAATCCATCCACTAAAAAGGGTACGAATTTTCTCCCAAACACACGCCCCCCCATAAACATAAAAAAAGTCCCAAAATTCTTGAACATTATGCAAAAAAAAAAAAAAGATATCAAAATTATTTCCCTCGATTTTTTAAAATATTGCTCCCGATAAAACTTTTGCAAAGAAATGGCAGCTGTGTGTAAGCACATCGACCATCTACCAGAAGCTGCAACGAACAATGAAGAACTAAACAATTGCTCGCGTTAAACACTTTTGCAAAGAAATGGCGGCTGTGTGTAAGCACAGCGACCGTCTCCCAGAAGCAACAACGAAGAATGAACAACTCCTCCCCCGCAACAACGAAGAATGAACAACTCCTCCCCCGGGACGTATGGGGAGGCAAAGCGCAATGGGGGAGCGACGGCGAATAGCTGAGTTCTGAGAATCGCTGCACCCCCGTTACGTAGGGGGTGCAGCGCCTCATGGGGATACAATGGTTCTCGGAACACCGGCGCCTGTGTGAGGAGGTGTGCATGCATCAATTGAAGGTGGTGTCCGCGATCATGCTTGCCCTCTGAGCTGCACAATGTGTGTGCCTTGCCAGGTGGCCATATTTACAAGTCTGCTACAGGGAGCTGCAGAGTTGCTGCACTGTTGGGAAGCTAACTGGAGGACACGGCGAGGAGGGGCGCTGGAGCTGTGACCACAGAGTGCACCGCAGTGGAGGCAGCGCCTGGTGCCCTACTCACGCATTGCCATCACTATGGGTAAATCCGACCCCAAACAGCCTAAGCTACAGTTTGAAAACAAACGCAGCACGTGCGCAGCCGAGGGCACAGGGGATCATTATTATTTATTATTATTATTGGACATTTATTAAGCGCCTGGTTACGCCACTGGCGTGTCCCCGCGCTATGACAAGTGGAGTGACTGTCCCCCCTCCTGGGACGTAGGGCGCTTTAGGGATGGTGGAAGATTCGGAGGATGACACCAGGACAATCCTGTTAGAACTACGCTCTGGGATGAAGTCCATCGATAGTAAAATAGACGCGCTGGCGACCAGCCTTGATGAAGTGAGGAAGAAGGTGGACAAGCATGAACACCGACTAGATGTCCTTGAGAACAGACTATCGGACACGCAAGGCTCGCAGGCTGAATCCCGGACCCAAATTCTGCAAATGGAGAAGGTGTTGGAGGTCATAAAGGGCAAAGAATGAGGATTTGGAAGCGCGCTATAGGCGCAACAAACTTCGCATTATTGGCCTGCCGGAGTCCACCCCCATATCCAAAATGGAGACATTCATTGATGGCCTGCTGCGAGAACTGTTTGACCGGTGTTGTCCACTGTAATGATTGTTGAGAGGGCGCACCGCTCACTGGGACCCAGGCCTAAACCAGGAGCACCACCTCGCCCGATAATTGCATGTTTATTGAACTATGCTGACAGACGCTATTTTGAGGGAAGCCAGGGCCAAGGGTCCCATTAACTACAAAGGTGACAACTTATCCTTTTTTCCCCCGACTACACACCGGTGGTGCAGGCGGCACGGAGGGAGTTTGTCCCAGTGAAGAAAATGCTACAAACTGCCTCTGTACCATATGCAATGCTGTACCCTACCAAACTGAAAATATCTCATGAGGGACAGGCGCATTTCTTTACAGACTCAAAATCAGCCCTAAAATCGTCGAAGCATATTTGTAAATCCAGGCCCCGACACGGCGGGTCAGAGAGCGCATCAACGTCACTCAATTTGGAAGACACCGATTAATGTTGGTAAAGTTGTTATTTTTACTGACCTTGGGTGGTTTCACAGCGGAGATGCAGTGGATTACTGATCTGACTTTGCGTGTTATACTGATTGCAGATGGGGGACATGTCCCCTGTCTATGGGTCATATGTTTGCATGTGGTTATGTTAATTTGTACTGGGTCGGCGCATTAGGTGCTGGCCACATTCATAGCTTAAAAGCGCACGGGCGCGCCACAGATATTATCTGGCAAGACTCACCACTGAGTGAGTTTTTCGTTGCTGTTCCTTTCCCCTAGCGGGTATTCCCCATTTGTTGAAATTGTATGGAAAATGGGATAGTGGTAAGGGTGGGGGTGAGGTTTTGGTCTCGACCTGATTGGGAGGTTAGAGTGGGCGGGGGGAGGAAAGTAGAGAATTGGGGGCATTTGTTGCATTTTATTTTTGTGGATTTTGCTTTGCTGTCAGTTGGAGTGAGAGCTGTACGGTATGACGAGCTGACTGTGCGTGACATGGTTATGTCTCTTCGGATGTTGCTCGTGGTAATTATCATGTGGTCGATGGATTTTCAGTTCCGCCATAGGTGAACGATACCGATTGCTGACCTGGAATGTGAGGGGCCTTAACTCTCCTAAAAAAGTAAGGCAAGTTTTAGCCTATTTGACACGTCATGAGGTATATATAGCTTTGCTGCAGGAAACACACTTGACCAAACAAACTGAGCGAGGCATTGATGGTAGATGGGCTGGATTTAAGTTGGCGGCATCGTTCTCATCATATGCCAGAGGTACGATGATTCTGATTAAGCGAGGGGTGGTGTTCACACCGGCTTGTACGTATGTTGATGAGGAGGGGAGATGTGCGATGGTTCAGGGGACACTGGGTGGTTCGTTGGTTAACATGGTTAGCATATATGGGCCCATCGCAGACAACCCGGGGTGCTTTTTGCGGATGTATGCCAAACGGAGGATCTGGCCGGAAGCTAACATCTTGTAGTGAGGGAACTTGAACACCTATTTAAACCCTGAGTTAGATAAATTCAATCCAATGTCGCACCAAACTCCCAAAGTAGCTCTCTGTGTGAAGAGTGCCATGGTGGAATTTGGTCTGAGTGATGTATGGATGGTGAGAAACCCCTTGATGAAGGAGGGAACACATGAGGCGCCGTCACACAACAGTTGGTCGCGGCTGGACTACTGGCTTCTAGGAGGGTATGCGATAGAATGGGTGCTAGACATTGGGAGCCTGCCACGTACACTTTCAGATCACAATCTGATACAGTTAGACATAAGGATTCCAACGGCCGTACATCGCCCATTTACATGGCAGCTGCGTTCAGAGGCATTACTCGATCCGGTGTATGAAACAACAATGCGGGAAGATATTGGACAATACTTTGCATTCAATAAAGGGACAGTAGATGAGGCCTCCACATTATGGGAAGCTTTTAAGGCTACAATCAGGGGTGTGTGCATCGGTACAGCTGCAGGCATCCTTAAAGATATTAGAGCGCAACTTCAAAAAGCTGAAATCGCACTTCAGGAATTGGAGCGCGACTACACTGTAACTCCGTCAGCCGACACCCTGGCCTGCATACATGAGCTAATTTTAGAATATTATACTTTGGCAGAGTCCGAAATAAGATACCTTTCAGGTAGGCACACGGCGCGCCGTTACGGAGAGGGAGGAAGACCTGGGCGTACTCTGGCAGGCAAGATTAGGGATCACATGGAGCAACCTCATATAGATAAGATCACAGACCCGCGTGGGGGGGAGCATTACCACCCGCTTGCCATTACTGAGCAATTTCTCACCTTTTACTCTGATCTATATACGTCCAAAGGGGAGGCAACGACGGCCGAGTTTGAATGGTATTTGGAACATGTGGCGTGCGCCTGGTTATCAGATGAACATAGAGAATATTTAAGTCTACCTATCGATGTAGAGGACATTAAGGCGGCTATACTTTCTCTTTCCAACGGGAAGGCGCCGGGGCCCAATGGCCTCACGGTTGAATTTTATAAATCATATGCTGATTTGGTTGCTCCATATCTCCTAGAGGTATGTGCTGAGGCACACGAGTCAGGGACACTACCTCCATCGTTGAGACAGGCACTGATAATAACTTTGCTCAAGAAAGACAAACCCCCGGATAAATGTGACTCTTATCGGCCCCTGTCACTGATTAATATAGATGCCAAGATCCTAGTAAAAATGTTAGCGATTAGATTGCAGCCCCTGATGCCGTGCCTGGTACTGCCTGACCAGTCGGGTTTTATACTTGACAGATCCACATCCCATAACCTTCGGACTATATTCTCCATGTTTCACATATTAGAGCCAAACATGTCAGCCTCAGCAGTCTTGCTGGATGCAGCTAAGGCGTTTGATTCTGTAGAGTGAAAGTATATGTTTTTTATTCTACAACGTATGGGGTTCCTGCCTATATTTACACAGTGGATAAAGGTGCTGTACGCGGATCCATCAGCCAGAGTTCGAGTAGGGGGGTTGACATCCGACCCGTTTGATATAAAAAGAGGTACCCGGCAGGGCTGCCCGCTGTCTCCGCTGCTTTTTGAAATTGTATTGGAACCACTAGAGTGTGTCATGAGGCAGGGACACAGGGAAACGGCACTAAACTTTAATTAAAGGCCGGTTGCCATTTCGCTTTATGCAGATGACATGGTGCTTTTTGTTCGTGAGCCCCCACTCGGTATCTGGCGCAGTTACTGCGGGAGTATGTGAGGTTTAGTAGTTTGTCAGGCCTTTTAGTAAATTGGGAAAAATCCATTGTTATTCCCCTGACGGAATCCCCTAAACAGCCGGACATGGATTTCCCACAAGTAAGGTCTATGGACCCAATCAAATATCTCGGGTCTGGATTCACAGAGACCCGGAAATTGTGATACGCGAGAACTATGGCAGAGCATACACTAAACTGAGGCAGCAGGTGGATGTGTGGGTGGCTTTGCCGCTCTCCCTGGCGGATCGTATCGCGCTCATTAAAATGGTGGTCCTGCTGCAGTTCCTATACTTGTTTACTAATATCCCGATTACGCTGTCAAAGGGGTTTTTCAGCACTCTCCGAAGGGTCCTGTTACAACTGGTCTGGGGAGGCAAGAGTGCCCAAGTAAAATGGTCGGTCCTCACAAGTGACTATGGCAGGGGTGGATTTGGGGCGCAGGCATTCCAGCCCCTGGCTGACATTCCTGCGGGCAGATCGCCTCACGTGCAGCTGCCACCTGCTGTCTCCCTCGTGTACCGGCATGGCTCCCGGAGTGCACAGTCCCGTGGCCTCTGGCTGCGGCAGGCCTCTCAGCTCTGCACCTGCGGGTGTGGGGGGGGGGGGCGGAGACAGACTGCCTGCGTCCCACGGAGCCTTCATTGCGGTGCCAGCGCCGCTGTGAGTACAGATGCGGCACCTTCTACTGCCAAGGCTCTTAAAGGTATTACCACCTCCCCGTGCTTCATTTCTCCTACCTGCTCCACTTGAGAATGTAACTTAAGTATTAATGGAGGACACGGCCCCTGTGTGACATATTTGCGCTCTTGACATACAGCAGATACGTATTGTTACTCTTTTTATTGACCCTGGAAGTAATAAAGGCAGCGTGGATTTGAAAAGCCTACGGGGTCAATTCCGACCACTGGTGTGGATGTAGAGGTCCACAGAGCAGACAGACCCCTAACTAGACGATCAGAAGCTGAAGGACGGCCGTCAGTCACTGTTAAATTACCAAACTAGACGTGCCCGTATTGAAGGCTTGACTTTAGGCATGTTGACGTGACTTAGGTACGGCTAGCGCTTTCACAAGTACCTTGTCGCCTCATATATTAAAACCGTCCAAGATTAATTTTCCCGTCCAACCCTTCTGGAATTTCAGTGATAACGTACGTAATGAGGGCGGACCGACTCGTCCCCACAGGGGACCCTCATAAGAGGGCGGCCCCTTCGTGCCCCAAGATGGCACGCCTCCAGCCCAGGGTTGCCCCTTCCGGGGTGGCGCGTCACTTCCGGCCTGCAAAGGGGGCGGGAGGAAGTATATATGCTTCCTCCCCTAGTTCCACGGTCTCTTTGGCCACTTTTGTGCAGATGTTCTGATGTTCACCTCTCACGCGTAGGACTGGAGGTGAGTCACTTGTTGTCTGCCCCCGCCTCGTGCTCGCTCCCCCCCCCATGGGGGGGTCGCAGCTGAGTCCGGCGGCCTGCTTAGCGCGGGCCGCTGAGGCGGGGAAGAAGCGTACTGCTTGTGCAATGTATTTAGCCCGCTCGTACCCGCTCCCCCCACCAGGGGGGTGGCAGCTATGTCGGGCGGCCCGAGTAGTAGCAGACCGCTGTGGGAGGCTTTGTGCCGCTTGAGTAATTTATGCTCGTTTGTTCTGGTGTTTCTTTGTGCCCCTCCCCCCGACTCGGGCTTTCCTGCATTTCTCCGTTGTGGGCTCGAGTTGCAGGGCGCTGCTGGGTCGAGTTTCCCTGCGGGCTGGCCCCCTGCCAGGGCGGCCCTCGTGTGTGGCCTGTTACCAGGGGGTGGGCTGGTTTCAGCGGGACTCTGCGTTTTGCTTAGTCCCCCCTCGATCTTCTCCCGTCGCTTGCCCGTTACGCGTCTTTCCTCCGGACAGTACGCCCGCCCATTGCTGGCACCTTTTCCTCGCGGCACTGGGGCACCCTTTTGGCCCATGCAATAACGGTTTGCAACTGGGCCAAGCAGTAGTCTAGGCAGGTTTCGCACGGCCCCCCACCATGCGGTCAAGTCTCGTACTTATTTTGTCTGCCTTGTGTTGGTGCACGGGCCGCATGCGCTTGCGGTGTTTTGAGCGATTATGTAATGTTGTGTGTTTATCGGGCTTTGTTCCCATGTTGCCGATGGCGTACCTGTGGACCGTGGCCATTTGTTTTCCTGGGGGGGAGGAGACGCTCGGCCATCTTGTCCGGCCTTCTTCAGCAGCCATTTTACCTGTGTCCACTGCACAGCGCCGCAGGATCGGGCTTTCTGGCAATGAAGGTAGTCCCCGTGGCTGTGGGTTGGGTTTTCTAGGCTCGGAATCCTGCACACCATTTTCGTCCCGATGCAGGACGTTTTTCCTCGCTCTGTGGTTACACTGCCGCACCGCGCAGTTTTGGGGCCGCGCAGTAGGCCATCATGCCATTCTCGCTCGCGAGCTTGCTTTACAGGGCAGCACTTTTCAGGCAGTTCGGGCGAGGCGCACATGCTTCTTGCGACCTCTCCATTAGGAACGGTTCTAGGGTATTGCATGTCTCTCATGCAATCGCCATTTAAATCGAGACTGGTGGGTGCCTCATCTGGTCTAAGTTTCTAAATTGGAACGATAAAAACTTTTTGGTTTCTTTTTAACCTGCCTCCCTAGCCAATTGCTCCTCTGTACTTCTAGCATTAGTGTTAACGTTGTTCACTGTTTACCAATAATGTTTTGATTTATGAAGATTGGTGAGCTAACTTTAATGTCCTTTCAGGAGAAGTTCTCATTTTCTTCATGGAGGAAGAGCAAAGGCGAACAGGGGCATCAACGATCTGAGTAGTCAATTGGGAGGAAGGAAGAAGAAAAAACAAAAAGTTTTTAATTCTTGTGATTTATTTTACAGATGTGATATACAGCAGGACTTACCTGAAAGGTCATACCACAGAGCTGCTAAAAGAGTTTAAAGGTTTTACAGGGATAAGTCTGGTATGGGGAAGGGGGTACTGAGGGAGTTGGATGGGTTGGTCCTCTCGTAACGACCTAGCCACAAAGTGAGTCCAAAGCTCCTGCTAATGGTGTCGCTTTTTTCCCCAGCCCACTCACGCGCGGAGGCTCGCACCCACGTTGCGCTTTCTCTATACCTCGCACATACCAGAGTGCTATATTGCCGTTCTGTTTGTCAGCGGAAGCAGCTATGGGCAGCCAGGGATCCCCCCCCTCCCCCTCTTTCCGGAACCTTCACAAGTGGAGGACTCGCTGACTCACCCCCTGAGGACGACCGTCCCAGTCCCGATGTGGCGCCATCCAGACCCAAGCGCATTCGTAAGCCCACAGTCATTGATTTCCCTCCAGAGCCCGTCCAACCTCCCAGGAGCAGATCCGTGCCGGCACCTAGGGACCAGGGGGCCGCGACGGCCGCTCCCCTTCCTCCAGCCCAAGCTTCGACGCCGGATAGCCTTGCCGGACAAGGTAACTACGCTACTTGGGAAGAATTATCTAAAATGTTGGACTCATTGAACGCTTTTATGGGACGCTTTCAAACGGGAGCAGTTTCTTTCAACCCTGCTGTGGCACCTGTTGTTGGTGTTAACCCGATTTCTGTACCTGTTGCTTCGAATATTTGGTCCACAGGGCAGATGGGCAGCCAGGGTGGGGGTAACTCCAACTATTTCTAAACAATATTCCAGCAGCTTGAGGGGGCGGGGGGGGACAGGTGCTCCCTCGCCGGTCATCCCTCCCGTGGCCTCTGGCACGGGCTTGCCCGCTGCAACCAACATTTCAGTGTCACCACCGCAGTTAGTCTGATGCCCCTACCTCATAGCACTGTTGTGCCACCTGTCATTCCTCCTTTGCCCGCTGGCTCTGGCTTGCCCGCGGCACCCTCTACTATAGGAGTCCCCCCCCCTGTGCCCCCGGGCAGTGTTGCGCCCACTCCCGCCAGTTCAATTCGGCCTCCAGTCACCATTGCCACGCTCTTGTCAGGCCGCTGTTCCCTGTCCTGGCAAGTCCCGCAAGCCGCTAAGGAGGGCATTTGGAGGCGGGATTTCCTGGATATCTTCACTCTGCTCATGCTAGGTCAGGAAGGTATGGACGCAAGGAAGTTTGGCTTCAAGGAAGATAAGAAGAAGGTGAAGTATCAACCTTGGTCAGAGAAGACAATTAACAACTGTCTCGAAGCATTCTCAATCTTAGCTTCCGTTACCATGGAAAAATTCCCAGAACAGGGCCCTGAGCTAGTTCAGTACTCCAGAATTATTCATATTGAGGCAATGAAATGGGGAGGTAAAGGGTGGATCAACTACGACAGGGAATTTAGGAGAAAGATGTCGCAGTTCCCCGATAGGAGATGGGACCAAAAAGAAGAACAATAGTTACTTACCTGTAATCTGTGGTTCTCCAGTATTGGTGTCTTTCATAGATTCCCATGCCTGAATCATTCCCCGTCGTCGGAGTGGGAGTCCCACGGTACATAAAAAAGCAATAATATGCCATAAATATGTAGAAAATACCAATAGAAATAAACCAGGAAGTAAAGTAGCCCCTGCTACAGTAGGAAAAACGTCCACAACTATCCTAGTCATTTTGTGTAGTCCAAACTACAGCCAATCAGGCGCCAGCACCCACCAGAATGTTCTCCCCAGAGGCTCAGGTCTCAGATTTTCTCGCAGGAGTGTAGGTAAAACCCCTTATAGCCTAAAAGCCTCTATGGGGAGGTGGGCGGGTTGCATGTGAATCTATGAAAGACACCAATACTGGAGAACCACAGATTACAGGTAAGTAACTTTTGTTCTTCTCCAGTATTAGGGGTGTCTTTCATATATTCACATGCCTGAATCAGAGTAGCTAGCAGTACATATCCTTGCTGTGCAGACGCTAATGAAGCCAAGCTTGTCAGCAAGTAACGCATATAACAATGCAAAGTGAAAATACACATATCGTATAAAGCATAACATAATGCAATCATGGAAATGTGTGTGCACAGAAATATAAGAAGCGTCTGACAGCAGAAAAACAAGGAGGTGGGAAAACAGAGGCTCACCTTAGTGAAACAGATTCCGTAGAACAGCTCGACCCACAGTAAGTATCAGCCTCGCTGATCGATTCTAGACAGTAATGTCTGGTAAAGGTATGGCGACTAGCCCAAGTAGCCGCCTTGCAGATCTGCTGAAGAGGGACTCCAGCAAATAAGGCCGTAGAATTAGAGACCGCTCTTGTGGAGTGCGCTCTGGGCGCTGACAGTAAAGGTCTCCCAGCCTGTGCATGGCAAAAGGCAATGGCGGCAGAAATCCATCTTGAAATTGTTTTTTTTTAAACTGCCTGCCCCTTACGAATCGCACCGTAGGTAATGAACAACTGGTCAGAAGTGCGTAGAGTAGATGTTCTTTGTAGGTAGAATTTAAGACATCTTTTAATGTCAAGCGAGTGTAACACTCTTTCCGCAGGTGTTTGCGGGTCTGGAAAGAATGATTTAAGAACAATAGGTTCGTTGAGATGGAAATCCGAAGGTACTTTCGGAATGTATTTTGGATTTGTGCGAAGTATCACAGAGTCACTAGTGAATTGCAGGAAAGTATGGTGCACCGTGAAAGCTTGGATATCACTCACCCTCCTGGAGGATGTTAAAGCCAGGACCAGTGATACTTTCCACAAAAGGTACTTCAGGTCGGCCTTGTGGATGGGCTCGAATGGGTGACGCAAGAGTTGAGCTAGGATCACATTTAGATGCCATGAAGGAGGCGGACGGCGTACAGGAGGGAACATTCTAAAGAGGCCTCTGAAGAATTGTTGGATAATCCTTGCTGAGTACAGAGAATTGGTCCCATCCTGTCGATATCTGGATATTGCAGCCAGAAACACCTTTAAGGTAGCATGAGACAGACCGGTTCGTGCTAACTGCAGGAAAAAAGGAAGAATTTCCTCAGGTTTTGCTGAAAAAGGGTGAACCCCTGCTGAACAGCACCAGATGCAGAAGCGCTTCCATTTCAGACTATACGTCTTGATGGTAGCAGGCGCTCTAGCCTTGGCCAACACCTCTTTACAGTCCTTCGGGATGTTTAGGTGTGCAAACTCACGGTGTTCAGGAGCCAGGCCGCTAATTTCAGAGATGCTGGGTCCGGATGGAAGACTTGTCCTTCCTGAATGCTGAGCAAGTTCGGAATTGGATGTAACTGAATTGGCTTGCACTCCGACAGTAGGAGGAGCTCTGTAAACCAATATTGGCGCGGCCATCTGGGCGCAATCAGAATGAGTCGGCAAGGTTCCTTTTTCATCTTCCGCAGAACCTTGGGGACTAGTGGAATCGGTGGGAAAGCGTACGCAAACGTCAGAGACCAATTAATGGAGAATGCATTCCCCAGAGAGTTCTTGTGGGGATGCCAGCTTGCGAAGCTTTGGCATTTGCTGTTGGTCCTTGTCGCAAATAGATCTAGGTCTGGCCAACCCCACTGATGAAATATGTGTTCCACTGTCTCCTGGTGAAGCTCCCATTCGTGGGTGGTGATCGTTGTTCTGCTGAGTGCGTCCGCCAGGACGTTTTCTGTCCCCGGAACATGCACTGCTTGTAGATGTACATTGTGGTGAAGAGTCCATGTCCATAAAACTTGCGCCTCTTGAGACAGGAGAAGAGATCGCGTTCCCCCCTGCTTGTTGACGTAGTGCATGCTTGTTGTGTTGTCTGTTCTTATCAACACATTGGCATCCTGAATAACAGCACAAAACGCCTTGAGTGCAAGAAAAATGGCTCTCAGTTCTAAACAGTTGATGTGCCATCGTTTTTGCTGCGCAGTCCATTTGCCGTTGATCGTGGGGCCTTGTAGATGAGCTCCCCAGCCCTCGAGGGACGCATCTGTAGTGATGGTTAGACTCGGTGCTTCTTGAAGGAACGCGCACCCCTGCCTCAGATCACTCATCTGTGTCCACCAGAGAAGAGACTTCTTCATGAGTGCGTGATGTGAATGAGGTCCTCGAAAGTGCCCGAAACCTGTTGCCACTGTAAAGTCAGTTCCTCCTGAAGCGGCCTCATTCGAAGCCGGCAATTTGGAAGTAATGGGATACAAGCCGATGCCATCCCTAGAAAACACTTGTACAGTCGGACTGAAGCTGACTTTCTTTGCATCAGAGCTTGTGCTAGCCGACTTATCTTTATCTGTCTCTCCTTTGAGATGAAAGCTCTGAGTTTTTGAGTGTCTAGAGTCGCACCTAAGAATGCCCTTCTTTGAGACGATTGCATTTGGGATTTGCCGAAGTTGATGGTCAGGCCTAGAGACTGAAATAGGTGCAGACATTGCTGTAGATGTCGATGAACGGTTTCGTGAGAACTGGCCTTTATAAGGCAGTCGTCCAGATATGGGAAAATTTGTATTCCCTCCAGCCGAAGGTGCGCAGCCACTGGAGCTAAAACCTTTGTAAATACTCTTGGAGCTGACCGCAGACCAAAAGGAAGGACCTTGAATTGGTAGTCCCTGCCAGCCACCCTGAAGCGAAGAAATTTCCTGTGGCGAGGTAGAATGGGAATGTGGAAATATGCATCCTGGAGAGCTAAGGTGACCATGCAATCTCCTGCTGCTAGAAGATGCAATATTTCCTGAAGCGACAACATCCGGAATATTAACTTCCTTAGATATTTGTTCAAAGCGCGAAGATCGAGGATCAGGCGCCATTCCCCGTTCTTTTTCCTTATTAAGAAGAACCTGGAGTAAAACCCCATTCCTCTCATTTTCTGAGGGACGCTCTCTATCGCTCCTTTTCATATCATCTCTTTGATTTGGGATAACAGCTCCTTCAGGTGAGCTTGAGGCGGTCCTTTAGGCAGAAAATTTGGAGGGAATTTTTCGAGTTCTAGGGCATGGCCCCTGGACACAATATCCAGGACCCATTTGTCTGTTATAGACTGCCAGTTGGAGTAAAATTATGATATTCTTCGGCCAAGTTTTTTGTGAGGGTGGAAAATCTGTGGTGGCAGGTGAAAAGTCTCATTGGCGTTTGTCTTTGCCACGGTAGTTTGTCTTACCCCTACCCGGGGTGTAGGTTGATCTTTTCCGTCCATAAGATTGGTAGCGCTGCATCTGATAGCGCTGGTTACCTTGTCTGTATGTGGATTGTTGTTGGTATCCACCTCTATTAGAGAACGTTCCACATCCTCTTGCTCCTCGAAAGGGCGGCTTGGGGAATTGCAGGGTGCCCAGGGATCTTGCTGTTTCCGTATCCTTTTTAATCGTTTGTAATGCTTCCTCAACCTTGGGACCAAATAAATATTCGCCATCGAATGGCATGTCTAAAACTCTGTTTTGAACTTCTTGCCTGAAAGAATTTGAATGTAACCACCCCTGTCTGCGCAGGACAGCAGCTCCTGCTAACTGTCGAAATCCTGTAGATGCGACATCTACCGCTGAGTCGATAATCTCTTCAGAGATTCTTTGGCCTTCTTGAAAAATTTGAAGTGCTTCAGTCTTGGATTGCTCAGGGAGGAGATATATAAATGGTGCGATATCAGACCACATTTTGCGGTCGTACCGCCCCAAAATGGCCAATGCGTTGGCAGCGTGAACAGTTGTTGCAGCCATGGTGGAAACACGCTTTCCAATTGAGTCTAGGCGTCTGCCATCCCTGTCCGGCGGCGCCGTAACTGCAGAGGATGGATTTCTGGCTCTCTTTTGGGCGGCCTGGACAATTACTGAGTCAAGTTTTGGTTGCCCAATCAGACATGCAGGCGATTTATCAGGAGCTTTATACTTTTTATCTATGCGTGGCAAGACCGGAGGAATGGAGGCCAGTGTTGACATTACCTTAATCCCTTCTTTCCAGATAAATTTTACGATGGGTATTGTTTTGACCTGTCGTCTGGGCTGATCCTTGAAATCGTATAAGAAGCATTCTTGCTCCGTCTGTTCCATCTGTATATGGAAACGTTTGGTTGCACGTTCCATTAATAAGTTAAAACTTGCGACATCCACCATAGGGGAGGCAGACGTAGTCTGAGGAGATGTGGAAGGAGATTGTACTTGATAGTCATCCCACTCCGACAAATCTTCCACTTCTCCTTCTTCCCTTTGGTCTTCATCCTCTGAAGACTGCGGAGCTTCCTCCTGAGTAGGCTGTGATTGTGGAGACGGACACACCGGTGGAAGCACGGGTGGAGGTGCTTCGGAAGTTGGAGTTGTCGGCCCAGAACCTGCTGATTCTGATGGTGGGAACCTCCTATAGTAATCATCCAGCATATATTGTAAGTTGTATAGCAAAGCCATAGGCACTTGAGCAACTGGGTTATTCACTGGTGTCGATATGTGAACAGGAGATTGAGAAGCATCATATTCTTCTTCTTGAAGTTTGATATGCAACTCCGATGGGCTAGTTGCTTGTCCAAATGTATTCTGGACCATCTCAGCCTCACTTTCAGTGTCCAAATGTTGGTCTGGCACTTCAGAATACACCTTTTGAGGTGAAATATGAAGGGGTGAAAGCTGCATTGCTGTTTCACGCATTTGCCCCGATGCTTGCTTTGGTGTTAGAAACACGGTCGACGGAGACCAAACCTGTAGTGCCGTGCATGATGACACCTTTAGCCAGTCCAGGTTTTTTGGCCAAGCGCACGTTGAATTCTGGGACTTTTAGTTTCACTTTTCACCCTGAACCCTAACATTACTCCTGGCACCCCAAAACCCATATCCACCCTGAACCCTAACATTTCCCCTGGCACCCAAATCCCATACCCACCCTAAACCCTAAAATTACCCCTGGCACCCCAAAACTCATACCCACCTTGAACCCTAAAATTATGCCTGCCACCCCAAAACCAATACCCACCCTGAACCCTAAAATTACCCCACTGGCATCCCAAAAGCTGAACGCTACGGGCAGATTTACAAGCCCCTTGTGCCACTTTTGCGTCACTTTTAACATGGGAAAAGTGACGCAAAAGTGGCACAAGGGGCTTGTAAATCTGCCCCTACAAGCTTACACTACATTTGCATATTCGGAGGGGACTGTCCTCCTTGACGTTTCCATGCATGTAAGTCTAAAACACCGTAACCTAGATATGCAGCCAGTAGGTAATGCTGGTGATGCTGTAGAATGCATTAAAGTTACTGGAACGTACTTAAAAACTGCTGCCTGCTCTTCTGATACTATTCAGTGCAGTCAGGCTGATCAGCAGCACTGTCGTACTGGCATCCAGCCCCTCCCGAAGGTTCTCACTTTCTAGATAGGTGTGGGTCAAATGTCTCCTGGATTCTCCTTGCCTGAGCCTCCTCTGCTTCTTCGTCGATGCCCTTGGATGCAAAAAGAGACAGATCCATGGCCCTGTTCATCATTTATCTTGTGAGCAGCGCCGTGGATGTATATTCCATAAAAGTGCACAGACAGCAGGGGGAAAGGGATGGCAGTGTAGGTGGCACTTTTCCTTTGTAAAGTAATTCCTGCTGGCGTCATAGCCCAGGGTGTGCTGTCTGTGCACTTCTATGGAATACACATCTATACAAGTGCACAGACAGCAAATCCTGGGCTATGATGACAGCAGAAATTCCTATACAAAAGAAAAGTGTCACCTGCATTGGCCATCCCTTCCCCCCTGCTGTGCACATCTTCCCACTTCCACCCCAGGACGAGGCAGCTAGAAGTGGTGATTTGTCATTCTGAGAGTTGTGAATGTTATAAGAATGTATGTGCCAGCTTCCTGGCACACCACACACATACAGCCGCACCGGAGTACTTCACACAGGTCTTTAAAAGACCATTTACTTGGTAATGAGGCTTTGTGTTTTCACCCCTACTAAGAGCCCCTGAATCTCCACTCTGCACATGGCTTTGGCTGGATGAATTAGCACCCCCTCCCGCAATTAGAGGGAGACGAGTTGACGTGAGGTTTAAAAAAGAGGGGTGAACGAGGGATTGAAGACGCTGAGTGGTGACCGTGATGGAGCAGACATTTAATGCAGTTTCTCTTTCAAATGGGTTTATTGTACAAATCTACTTTGACAGACTCGCAGACAGGAAATGCTGCTGCCTTTCTATGGCGTCTGAAAGTTTTTTTCTGGAATTTGGGTCAACGAGCTGATCGGGTTCTTTTCTTCCTTCATGTGGTGGTGATGAGTGGGTTGCAGGGCCCCTGCACTTGTCACCTATGTCATTGGTAGCCCCCTGCTTCCATCTGAACACCGAGGATCACCGCCCCCACAAACCACCGGCACCTGGAGGGGTCGCCATGATGCCTAGGGTAACCAACTGGCATGGGTGCAAATTCAGGACAGTGAGTGTAAAAATTCAGGACATAAGGTCAAAATTCAGGACAAAAGGTAAGGTTTACAGCACATCAGAGAAGGTTGTGCAATAGTATATAAGTAAGTAAATAGACAACCACTAAGTAGAAATAAGTTTATATTAGGTTGAGACAATTGTGCACTTCATGGTTTGTCAGTAGAGAGCAGTGGCGAGCAGTTCGGCGCTTTCAGTTTGGCGTTTTCTGCCGGAGTAGAGGAGCAGCAGAGGAACTGCGTGATCCGCGAAGGCTTTCAAAAGCTTTCAAAAGCTGACAGCCAGAAAAATTTGGGTTGCCACGAGCCTCGAGCTCAGTGTGAGCTCCGTGCGCAGAGCACCGAAAGTGCACCAAAAGAAGCTGCGGGGGTCCGGCAGCGGCCAGCGGGTGCTCTGGACCTGCAAGGGAGCAGAGACGGAGGCAGCAGGCAACAGAGGCGGCAACCGCACCGGAAGGTTCTGCATATGCGGCTGAAACGCCCGTAGAGGAAACCGCATGCAATTTTAAATTCCTGCTTCTCCGGCACCAGCCCTGAGCAGGAGGGAAACAACTACTTCTGCAGTCCACGCCGAAGAGAGGCAAACACAGCTGTGAAAACCCACCCGTGCATCTCACGCCGCCGCAGCCCATGAGGAGTGACCTGCCAGAAGCAGCTTCAGTGCGCCTAGCGGTTTGGTAGCAGGCAGCAGGGTCTTGCACGCAGCTTAAAGCAGCAATAAAGCAGGGTGGTGCAACCTCCCTCCCCCCCCCCTCCCCAGCCCGTGGCGCCCCCGGTCCCGGTCCTTGCTCTCATCCTGCACATCCTGGCTTGACTCTGCCAGCACCTACACTCATACCGGTCGATACTTGCCAGTGTACCCACAAAAAACAGAAACCGCAATAATGCAGGCAGCACCAGCAGGAGTGCACTGCATGGAAGAAGGGGGCGGACCCCTGGAGTGCAGACAAGCGACAAGCGGCGGGGAGGTTTTCCTTGGCAGCATCGGGAGTCTGGGAGTTGGAACTGGAATTGGGCTCATTGTTACAAGGCTAAGCATCACCGAGCTTAAATTAGAGCGCACAGAGTAGAGCTCCGAGCAGAACAGAACAGAGAGTAACAAAGTACCAAACTAAACCAAAAGACCACATTAAGGGAATCTTGAGCCAGTGTGGCAGCCGAGCACCCTGATAACAACGGAACTCCTCCTCGCCCACTCCATTGGCCACGTCAAAACAACTTAATTCCACAGCTACCCGTACCAAGAGGACTCCCCAAGAGAAGACAAGACAAGAGTTTGTTGGAGTATTTCAACGAGCCGAAACCCTACCATCTAGGTGGTGGCGAAGCAATTGGGCGTCTGAAAGGCCGCAAGGAGCAGGGGGCAAGCCCCTCCAAAAACCACATCGTAGCCTCACCATGAGATCAGGGAGACTAAGAACAGACCCCATAGTTAAATCAAGTAAAAGTAAACAACTCACATGCCGGAAAAAGAGTGAAGAGCCCATCCACTCATCTGAAGAGGACATAAAAGAGGACACTCTAGAGGCAAAATACATTACTCTCAGGGCCTTCACGGTTAAAACACCTCTGAAGACCGCATGCCTAAGAAACACAAAGATCACAGATTTTCTACTCTCGGCTCCATTATCCGCTCCGACAGCCTTGCAGGAACAGAACATAAAGACAGCACTCAGTATCAAAAGAATGTCTCAATCAGTATCCTCTCTAACCAAAGCTTTGCAGACCCACAACAACAATCAAAGCAATAAAACATATGAGAACAAGCATTATCCCTGGGATACTCCCCAAAAGAATCCAAACAAGACGACGAATCAACACACAGTGAACGCCCAAATAAATACAAGGGAGGAAGCTGGCGACACCAACCCAGACATTACACCAAGTGACGAGCGCATGGAGTACACAAAGGATCCTCGAATGGATCCCACCATCCCAGACAAGCGACGCTCACTAAGTTTAGGATCTTATTTCGGCCCTAGGGTTTATGAAAATGACCTCGGGGTCGGTAAGAGAACAGTTTCGAGAAAGGATAACGAGGCCTCATTGGACATACCGGATAAGGACACCAAAGAAACCGATACTAAGGACCAATCTCCAAGCGCAAGGATGACATCCTACGGCTCAACACAGCCAAAGGATGACCCGTTAGGCACAGATGCACAAATTAATCATCATATTACTCCAAATTTCACCGCAGGTAAAAACGTGCAGGAGTCTGTTGTACAGTGCTTTGCTTCTTCCTTGGGCCAGCACTCTAGATCTCTCCTTGTGTTCTGGGTTCTGGAGTTCTCCTTCGCCCTGTTGGCAGTTGGAGCTCTGGTTGGACGGGGGGCTGACCTAACTATACCTGTGCTGCATTAAAGCCATTTCTTCACTTACCTGCTTGTGGAGTCATCTTCTATATATACAACATTTGGCGACTTGGACTGGTGGAGTGTCCGACCATTGTCTCTCCGTGTATTGCTGCAGCCAAGGAAACCACTACAGTGCGGTAGAGCTCAAGAGCCCCTCAAGAACCCCGTGTGGACAGCGAGGACGCAGACATCGTCTTTCGTTTCAGCGATGACCGCTTATCAGGAATTAGACTATGCTGATGTTTTCTCCTTCTTGGGATTTCTAAAACAGTAATCGACGTCATCTCTATCGACGACCAAGAATCACGGTGAGTTGCTTGGCAACGCGAACTCACAACCGCATAACTACGCAAGCACTAACGTCTCTGAACGCAAGCGGCAGCGTCACTGGAACGCAAGCGGCGGCAGCGTCACTGGAACGCAAGCGGCAGCGTCACTGGAACGCATAAGCAGCGTCACTGGAACGCACAACTACGCACAGACAGCAGCGTCTCCAAGCCAGACACGAGTCGTGTCACTGGAACGCATGAGCAGCGTCGTTGTAACAACGCGTATAATGTTCCTGAAGCGCATTTTCCTTGCGCGTAGACTCTCGCTGTGGTCATAACGTTTGACGTGTTACCAACCACACGCACGATGTATTCGGCCATTTCGTAGGTATTTCCCTGCATTGTTGACAATCTCCATGGAAACGCTCGTGATTGAGCGTTAAGCATCGTTTCTTCGCCACAGATCTTCTCCTTTGATAAGAGTAAGCACTTATTTTTAACTCATTCTGGTTTACTGTCTGGTGTACTTGTTTCTCATTACCCTGTTGGTAGTCATTAAAGGACATGGCTCAATCGATCAATGTTGCCCTTCCTCCTCAATTTTTGTCAGAGCCAGGCAATCCTCCTATAGCGTGGGAAGACTGGATAGTCATGTTCTATAATTATATTGAAGCTCTGGACGGAGAGGACTATTCACCTAAACGCAAAAAAGCACTATTAATGACCACTTTGGGTAAAGAGGGACAGCGCTTGTTCAGATATCTACCACAAGTACTACCTGCAGGGTCACAAGCTGACTTGGATGAGTTTAAAGAGGCTGTAACAAGATTAGAAACCCGTTTTGGTAAAGAAGAAAATCTTATCCTTCAAAGATACAAATTTTATAAAAATAAACAATTGGCTGAAGAAAGCATTGATGAGTTTGTAGCAAGACTGCGCGAGTTATCAATCAAATGTAACTTTGGCCAGATGGCGGACTAATTAATTAGAGACCAGCTAGTTGTTCAAGCCAACAATAGAAAGGTCCAAGAACGTTTGTGGGCGGCGAAGAACCCAACATTGAAAGATGCCATAGAACTAGCCAAAGTCGTGGAGGAAAGCGAAAAGTGTATGAGGGAACTACAGAAAAGTGGTCTGGAGAACAAAGTGGCAGAAATCTCTCATAAGGGTATTTTTAGCGAAAATAGTGACGATGAAGCTACTGCCATTGCAATTGTTAGAAAGAAAGGCTACGTCCTTCAGAAAAAGAATGTACAACAAACATCTTTTAGCAAGAGTAATCAAAAGATGTGTTCTAGGTGTGGTAGTTTCTCATTCTTCGGATGGGAAATTTTGTTTTGCAAACAACAAAGAGTGTCTACGTTGTGGTAAGACGGGACACTTTGCTAAAATGTGTAGGAATAAGAATAATTCAAGAGTTACAGTTGTTAATGAATGTGATGATTTGAGACGTGATGTTAACAAAATTTTAGTTCTGACTGACACTGTGTGCGCGTGTGATAACCAGAGGGGTAATCCTTTTAAGGATGATTTTGTTGTTGATGGGAAAGTCATTACACTCATGGTTGATACAGGTTCCAAGTGGACCATAATTCCCACTTCATTGATGAAGAGTGTGTGGGGCGAAAGAGCTTTGAAGACGTGCGACATTTTCCCGTCTGGTTACCAGGGTGAGAAAATTGACATGCTAGGTTTCTTTGAAGCTGAAATTGACTTCAAAGGCAGATCAGCTTATGGTAAAATATATATATCAGCAGATGGACCAGCAATCTTAGGCCGTCACCATCAATATGATCTGCACATTGTGGCTGATCCTAGATCCGATAATCCTATTTCTATTGTTGAGACCTCATCCTTGGAGGATATATTGGCCAGATATAAAAATGTTTTCAGGGACCAGTTGGGTGAACTTATTGGCTACTCACATCGCATAATTCTCAAGGAGGGCAGTTCACCTGTGCAACACAAGGTAAGGAGGGTGCCCTTTGCTTTACGAGATGAAGTTAGGGCTACCCTTGAGGAAATGCTCCAAGGGGGTATCATTGAACCAATCGAAGCATCTCCTTGGGTTTCGCCTGTTGTGATCTCGCAGAAACCGGACAACAAGATCAGGTTCTGTGTGGATCTTCGTTCACTAAATAAGTGTGTTGTAGCCGATGTATTTCCCCTACCAAACATCGGTGAATTGTCGGGGTATCTGCCACCGTCATGTGCTCAGATTCATGGGACAAAAAGACTGGTAGAAAATGGGGGGAACCCCGTGCCCCGGCCCCTCTATTCCACGGGGATTGTCCCAAAACGCGCTCACCCTGCACTACTGCAGCATTTCTCCGGGCGCCGTGCTAAGCATAGCACAGTCATTTTCACCCAATCCGCAGCGAGTGTCTTGCGCAGCTTTGCAGAGTCCCTACACTGTCTGTATAGACTCAGACATGCTATTACAGCCATATTGGCCAGAGTGACGGAAAAATGGGAGGAGGGTAGGGGCTGGAATTAAATATAAACTACTGCATATGAATCATTTAGCCTTAAAGCGAAAGCCTCTTAAAAATGAATGGGATACAAGTTTGATGGAGTAGAATGATATTTAAATGTAGATAGTAGATATAGATAGAGCTATTGCAATAGAAACCAACATTATAGATCGAAAGGTTGACATCTAAGATTACATTTGCGAACCTGGAAAGTGGACCCGCTGGGATTTGAACCTGTCACCATGAGGTAGCTAATGCTAATAACGCATTCCTAGAGTTTATTTTTGCGCAAATGGGTGCAATTTCTGATGTTTATATGTTTCCCTCGCCGTCATTGCTTTATTTTGCTAACGAAAAACTGTCACTCATAATCTTTGAAATGTCACTCAGAATTGCTCTGAAATGATAGAAAAGTCACACATAGCAATCTAAAACCTTGGCACCAATACACGGAGGGCTCTGCCAGGCGATAGACTGAGGGGCTCTGGCAGGTGGTGTGGAGGCACAAGGTAAAAGGCAGCAGCCCAGTTCTAGCCATAGTCGGCCGAAACTACAGGCTTCAGCCAAATTCAATTCCAGAAACACACAAGAGTTACCCACTAGGAATCCTTTCAGCCAGGATCCCTCTTTGCCCGACTGACCTGCGAGGCCCAGATTTCTTTCCCGCTTCAGAAGAACTGTAAATATTGTTTATATGTCAGGAGAAGTGTCTCATTAGTGACCTTAAAAATTGAGCACAATGCCCTTGACCTATTGAATCCTCCTCTTGTATTCTGGTCCCATGCTCAGCTGGTGATGGGAACCTGAAAGTGTGAGGATGAGGCCTCGTTGCCAGTTAGGGCTTAATGTGTGAAAAAAAGAAATGCAGGGGACCAAAGTTTGTCTTTCGAGCCATTGGGAGAACGCCAGTGTTGCAAACTACAGAGGCTGTCTGGTCTTGATTCCACCTCATTATGGCTCTTTCTTCACTCTGCACCATTTTACTCTCTTGTGTGTTCTTTTTAAAGCCGGCTTTCTCCGTGTGTCTCTGTTTCCCTACCCTTCTCTTCCGCCATTCAATCTTTTTCACCTTTCTCTCTCCTGCTCTGACTCAAAGTTAGTCTGATCTTGAACAATAAGTCCAGGTCTTCAAAAACGAGGGCTTGTTACCACCACCAGCAACAACTAGCACAAATTAAGCAGTGCAGTAAGGGCAGCACCCAGCGCTTAATTTCAGCTGGTGTTTTCCGGTGCTCGGTACCGTACCAGTACTTAATTCTCAACACCTGTATTCCGGTACCTATGAAAGTCTGGCACCTGGCGGCGCTGTCTCTCTAATTTTGAGTTAAGCACAGCAACAGATGTTTAATAATTTAATATACATTATATATGAATAATATCTACTGCTCACACCATTTTTATAGCTGTAAGTGACTTGAAATAGTCTGAATTGTCACACTTCTAGGTGAGTGATGATACTAGTTGTGTTGGTACTATTAGCAGTACTGCCAGGGAGAGAAAATGTGTGGTGCAAGCTGCAATGGCATCCCGAAAAGGGTCCTGGCACTTTACAAATTAAGCACTGGTTTACTGTGGCTGTTAACAACACAACCCGGCTGGATGCCTATATGTGACATTTCAATGATTTATTGCATGGATCATGGATGTTTGTGTGACATTTCCACAGCTTTTGGCCTAGCCCTGTCCTGGATGCTTATGTGTGACGGATTATGGCATGCTTTCTGGCCTGGGTGCTTATGTGTGACATTTCCATGCTTTCTGGCCTGAGGGCTTAAGTGTGACATTTTCACAGTTTATTGCTTGGGTGCTTGCTTATGTGTGACATTTCCATGGCTTATGGCATGGGTGCCTATGTGTAACATTTCCATGCGTTCTAGCCTGAGGACATGTGTGACATTTTTCACGGTTTATGGCTTGCGTGCCAGTTGAGGGTGTGGGTGGAGCCATTAGAAGAAGTGGGTGGAGCTAGTGAAGGAAGTGGGTGGAGCTGGGGAAAGGGGTGTGGCCTCTGACAAACATTTGAGCACCTGGACTTCATACTTTACAAATTAAGCACTGGGTAATGAATAACAGTTAGGAAAAAATATAAAACGACATTAGACATATCTAATGGTTTCTTTTGTCAAAACATTGCACCAGAAAGCAGATGCTTGACCGCTTTCTCAGTAATGGGGTCTCAGAAAAATTTCTGTAGGCTCCCACAGGGATTCAAGAACAGCCCAGGACTATTTTCAGCTAGAGTAACAGAGTTACTACAAATATATGATGATGAGGCATTATCTTACGTAGATGATATCTATATCACAGACGACGACTTGGATACTCACTTGAAAAGAGTGAACACCATAATACTTGGGTTCGCAGCAGAGGGTTACAAATTCAACTTTAAAAAGTCCCAAATTGCCCATCTGACAGTATTATTTTTAGGATACGAATTATCAAGTGAAGGAAAAAAGCCTTGCGGACAACTTCTTAGAGAAGTGCGCTGTACTCCAAGCTCCAAAAACGCTGAAGAACTTACAATCGATTCTAGGCTTCCTGAATTTCGGTAGAACTTACATTCTAAATTATGCGGAGAGGGTTAAACCTCTCTACGAACTAATTAAACCTGATTTTAAACAAATCAATTGGACTCAAAAACACACAGAAATTTTGAGATCACTGCAAACAGACATGTTAGCAAAAATAAAATTAGAAACACGTGACAACACACGCAATCTTGTAATCCGAGTCATCCCAGGAAGATGCGGATTCACGTACCTGACCTCTAATGAGGGAGAAAAGGTACCAATTTCAATTAAATCTCACTTGTACACACAAGCAGAAAAAACATTCAGTCTCACAGAAAATACTGTGAAAGCAGTAGAAACTGCATTAGCGAATGAACGAGAACTAGCACATGGCAAAAGGATCAATATCCTCACAGCGGAATCCGCCTTCAAGGCGCTATTCAGCCCAGTAAACCTGCCTACAGTGTCACTAGATCCGAAATGGATACAGTAGGTAGATTCTCTAGGAGCGGAAGATGTCAAATACTATTTCGCCCCGCAATTCGAAGAACTGAATGATTTAGAATATGAAGAAGAATATCCTCTGCCAATCGAACTTCTGCCTCTCCCACAGTACGCCTGTATAACCTATACAGATAGATTTGTACAGCATTTCAACGTAGAGAACAAATCCTACGATGCAGCCTGTGCGATTGTTAAAGGTCGTTGGCTGTGCGGTAAATTCAGACCGAAAATAACAAAAACTGAATCAGTTAGAAACTGTTCGGCTCAGAGAGCTGAAATCAGATGTTTAAAGATGGCGCTTGAAAATGCAGAACGTGAATTCCCGACACTAATCGTGAGCGATTCTCATTTTTGCGTCAATTCTTACAATAATAAGTTGCAGAGCTGGATTGAAAACGATTACAAAGATGACACAGGTGCCACAATAAAGCATAAATTGCTCTGGAAACAGTTAGCTCTTTTACAGAAAGAACTACAAAAGACTCACGTGATACACGCACAGAGTCTTCAACGTGATGGCGTTGCCACAAAAAAGCGTTCAGAAAATACATAGACGGGGAAACCATGCTGGCAGTAAAAACGTCCGTAAAAGGAGACTGTGCAGCACTACCCGTGAACTATCCACTCAATTATGCATACGTAATCGATGCAAACTCCGTTCCTTTTGCTCGAATCCCTGGAGTGGGGGATAGGGTAATTCCAAACAAGAACCGGAGGGGCTTCCTCTTACTGGAAGCACATATGGGGTTGGGTCTGAGACACCCTGAGAGAATTGGAATCAGAGTACTGGTGGCCGGAAATGAGTGAAGGTACTCATGAATTTGCAAAAAACTGTGAAGACTGCAACAGAGATCGCAGTGGAGAACCGGCCAGTGTAGTGTCAGAAGCCCTAATAGAAAGCATAAGGCGATCTATCCGCGCAATCAAACAAGAGAAACGCGTCCCATTGTACATCATGAAGGCTAAACCCACTTATAAAATGTGGCCCCAGCGCTCGGCTGACGCCAGAACGGTTATAAAAGATCTGCGAGTCTTTATCGGCACATACGCAATTGCCATGTTCCATTCTGACCGGGGTCCTGCTTTCAGCTCTCAAGCTTATAAGGAGGCCATGGCCAGCATGGGAGTTGGATTGCGGTATTCTTGTCCGTCACACCCCGAAGGGAACATTGTGGTAGAAAGAAAAAACCAGGACATAAAGCAATCTATAACAGCGAAGGTATTAGGTTCAGGTGCTGGGTGGGTCAAACATTTAATAAGTGTCCAGATCAGTCTTGACAATTTGCCAAGAAATTCTCTAAAAGGTTTCAGGCCATACAAACTATTGTTCGGAACTAGAATGCACATTCAGGACTTAGATAGTCAGGTATCAGTGGTACAAGATAAGAAAACAGACTTTGACATCAAAGACCATTTGGCTGTTTTACAGGACTTGAATGAAACAAGAAAATCCTTAAGCAACATAAAGTTAAAGCAACAGCCAGCTACCACTGACGAGGCACCACAAGCACCAGCCCCAGCAAGGCCTGTCTGGATTCCAAAGATTGGGGATCTAGTCAGAGAAAAAATAGCGTTGAAGAAGGAATTTGGGCCTTCTTACAGAAAAGCAGTACCTGTCTTAGCAATCAACGGAACAAGATCAGAAGTACTACCGCCCCTTGCTGGTAAAAAGGAGAACAGAGTTGTATCAATCGACCTGGTAAAACCACAAAGATGTGGCCTATAATCAACAGTAGGCCCAGTGGACTCCCAAGAAACAACAGAATACCCAAACTTGCAACAATCCAAGAGGTTCGAACTGAAAGACTAATCACATTCGATCAGCCTGCAGTGCAATAATGCCATGGAACTCGTGCCTCTTGAAACACAGATTGAAACAGTTCGTCAAGAAACACCAGTCTACAATGATGTGGCATCAGAATGTGCTACCGAAAGACAAATTGAAAGAACAATCCCAACAATTGACAGAACTGCCTCTGGCTACTTCATCAACTTCGACAACTTTTCCGAGGATCAAAGCAACTCCGAAGTGATGCCAGAAACAAAAAATACTTTTAAAGAAAAAGCAACGGAACTCTTTCATCAACTGAAGGAAATTTACCTTATTTCTCCATGGTTAGAGTTCTGGTTCGGTCAAGGTATATTTTTCCTCCTGCTTTGGCTCATCATGGTACTTTGTTTGGGAAAAATCATGGAGGGAAAATATAGTACAATGGACACAGCAAGTCAGAACATCAACTTAGTCCTCAAACCACACAGATCATCCCATGTGAAGAAAAGAGAACTGTCAACAGTAAATGTCACAGCCATTCCAATACCCGGTGGGGTAGTATGGGAGAAAACTGACTATGAAATCTATGGTCCGGTCGAGATCCTGAAGTATCCTCATCAATTCAAGGTTTCCTTAAGTGACTTTGTAAAACCTAGTACATTCTCTGATGATTGGGACTTTGAAAGTATTAATAATATGATGTCTGATTTAGTAATGTCAGCAAGATTCACAGAACATGATTATTTACAAGGTTCGTCTAGTTATGAACAGATGTTCTGCTTCACACACTATGGTGATCATTATTTGCATAAATCTGCACAGCCTAGAAATGTTTTTAAGTATAACCAATGGGAACATTGTGCTACACCACCTAAAAACAGTTCTAAAACATTCTTTGAGAAATTCAAGTACTTCTCAGGGGTTAACACCAGTGATGCAGAAACGTTTTATTATAAACTGTTAGATAAAACAGGATTGAAAACAATGCTGACAAATACTATATTGATATATTCAGAAGCATTTTATGAAAAAATGATGACATTTGGTTTTGATTATTGGAAAAATAACATTGAAACAAAAACCATCTGGGGTACAAAAGATTGGCAGATACAAGGCCTAGAAGCATTATTCAGAGCCTGCATGATACCAGACCAAATGATGATTTTAAATGACACAATTCACCAAACATCCTGTCTTGGCCTAGCTAAGATTAAAGACCTTAACAAACCGTCTATTCCGAAGCCAATACCTGAGAATGCAACAAAGATATTGAGATAGACTTATCTAAAATTTTACACTTAAACAGAACACATCCTGATTGGAAAAAGTGGTTAATCTGGCCTACTGACGCAAACAACTGTCAAGATAGATTCCTGAATAAAACACATGGGTTAACTATGACCAGACAAGACCCTAGATACTCCCAGAGACAACATCCAGGGATAGTAACAACATACAGTGTAGGGAAGCTGTGCCTTGAATGGCTAGAATCATCCACACTGGCTGAAATTAAGCAACACTTGTCTTTACTTAAAGATGGTGCTGATTTGCGCGATTTCATTCAGGGACCACGCAAACAGCGTCAAAAGCGTTTCATAGCGACCAGTATATATGCGGTATACAACGAGGCTTGGAAAGTCACACAAATTGAAACAGCTGAAAAAATATGAGAAATTGATCGTATTAATTTGGAAAAATCACTTTCTGTAGTGGACAATGGGTTAATGACTCTGTCCTCCAGAATATATTCACTGGACAGTATTGTTTCATCTGCCTTTGATATAATAGACAGAGACTTGCTAATGTTACAGCATGGCCAGTCGCAATTGCGTTCTATTGTACAGTTAGGCTGGACGCTGCAAAATCTTCGTTCAGGCTGTGTGCCTTGGCGTTTAATCAACACAAAGTCATTGTTTTCCATCTTTAACCTTACTGATAAACAAATCAGCTTGGCACAGAAAGGAGCAGACTATACAATCCTGAGCATCGAAAAACTTGAGATTACCTTTGACAATGTCAGAAAGTCCTGTCATTGAATGGATAATACACAGGATTATCACAATTCCGATAACAACTTTCCGATTTAAAAATTGCGTTGAATACATACCTACTGGCCAGTATGAACGATTGGGTAAAGGATACGTTAAGTCAGCATGGAAATTACCATACATACATACATGCTATAGTGACAGCAACAAAAATGTATTTCTTAGTGGTGAAAACTGTAAACATTCACTAAGCGGTATACTTTTGTGCCAGGGTATTAATTTACACGGAGCCTGTGAAGGTAATTCTAACAACCTTTCATGCCACCAACATGTCACACCTGCAACGCAGATAGAGCCTTTCTTTATGCAGCTCTCGAATGGGAGTTACATTCTAATAACGGATCACAGCTGTTGTGGCCTTTTGCAAGGGAAAGCCTATCTCGTAAGCGTAACTTCCATGGTCAAATGCTGTATGCAAGCATTGTTTCCGAACGGCCCGGGAGACATAGAGACTCCCATCTGGCCTCGTTTTAATTTCTCTTCTATGCGAATTAATACTTTAAGCAGAATTAAGTCTGTGCTTTTGCAGACAACAGTGCCCATCACGTCATCAAAAGAGACGTATGAACTCCAAGTTGCAAGGACAACATCAGAGATTCATGACCTTTTATCAACAAATTGCCCGTGCATTTCACAGAAATGATTAGCCAACTCCTTAACATGTCTAGTGCCACAGGCATCCCAGGAATATTTAAGACGATTTTTACGGGACTGCTAACACCATTCAAAGCAATTCTGGGAATCATTCCGAATTTTGTCCATTCAGTCTTTGGCGGCATACCCTTTATTTTTGGGACTTGTAGCAGGCATTTTATTTTTGACCCTCCTGCTTCGATATGGCAAGCCAAAGCTCAGACATGACTCCTACGAGGATGGAAGAAACAATCCTAGCAGTGCGCTATCGGGACAGAATAACTAGAGTCCTTGGATTGGCCAGGCTGAGAGATCTAAACATGACCTGGTTCCTTTCATTCAGACTGATATGGCAATCCTGCATCTTACCTGTGCTACGATGTATGGTATGCGGAGATGAGTGCGTGTTGGACATCTGTCTTGCACTTCCATCAGCAGTACCAATGGATATCGATACTTTGCTAAGTCCGATAACGGCTCACGCATTGTGTTGTCCCCAGCGGCTACCAATCCTGATGACGGCATTCGTTGAAACTACTGTACTACGACTAGGTGGTAACAGTGGAGCAAGTGACAAAAGCAACATCACCCAGGTACGACCTTCTGTGAGCATTGCTGATCCAGACTTTGATGATAGCAATCATTCTCACACCTGCCAAGTTACAGCACTATCGAATTTGGTCGAACTGTCACCTGATTTTGTAGACCAATTTTTTGAGAGCCTGTCTGATATGATGTTCTCACCCGAACAGAAACAATAACTTTAGAAAAGCATTCCGACACACAGCGTTCCCATGAACTCTGAATTCGGCCTTCAGTTTTGATCAACAAAAACTGCTGAAAAGCGTTGGAACTCTATTCTCCCGTTCAACAACAATTTTTTTTGAATTGAACACTTTAAAAAAAATATTCACCTTTTTTTGGCACGAAAATTCTTTGCTTAACCCCTTCCATGCTAATGACAAGGTCAACTCGTCATGGGTTTTACCTGGGCTGTGCTTATGACGAGTTGACCTTGTCACGATCCCTGTCATTTTGGATTTTCCAGCGCACAGCGGGAAAACCCCTTAGCACCCAAGGTGTTAAAGTAGACCTATTCATAAAGAACAGAAGCTTCTACTTCTATTTTTAGATAAATCTAGAGACATAATAACTTTACACCAGCCTCTAGCACATTTTACGGCAATGCATTTATATGTGATGAAATTATCTCGCCTTTCTTTTCTGTATTAAGAGATATTTCATGTGTAATTTTTTCGCAAAATCGTTCATTGATTACATATGCTATAATTTTGAATAATTTCTATGCTTAAAGACGTACAGTACCTATATTTTCACGTATTTCAAATACGCCTATTTCAAATGCATATATGTATTTTGGGGTGGGTAATGTTACACATGCATCTTTTGCTATAGTTTTAGTAAATTGATGGACATAAATTCGTGGAGTGGGTGTTGCGTTCTAATCTAGGACCCTGATCGATACTGTGACCTTATGCCCCTATACAGCTATAATCCCTTTGTACCCCTACATTGGCATAACCAATCGAATGCAATATTCAGAAACTCGTCTCTGGCCTCACACAAACAGAGCCACATTTCAGAATCGCTTCCTCTGCAACTTCCTTTGCAGCTCATTAGTGCAAATGACACAGCAGAAGCTACTAAGATTCCTAGATTACACTCCGAGTTCTTCAACAAGATAAAAACACAGCAACCTGGGAAAGCCCCGTTTGCTATGTTTTGATTAGTAATAGAACTCTAATGAGCACTGAGAGACGATCACTTCCTAGTGACATCTTTATTGACGTCTTATGTCCAAAACCTTACGTCAAACAAGGCACCTTTCAGGTATAAATATTACCAACGTTGCCTTAAGCAAACGCTGCTGCTGCCTCGCTGATGATACCATCGCTGTCTATCGCTACTGCTATCGCTGCTAACCAGCAAACAATGGTGTGGTGCACATAGGAGCTGAACAGCTGTCCCCCTGCAAGAGCCCAGCAGATGCAAGCTGCCCACGGACGCTGCCCCTCCTCCTCCTCTTTGACGCGCTGAGAAAGACGCTGTCTTTCCTCCTGCCGAGAAAATCCAGCTCCGTCGTTTCCAGCCTACTCTTGCGAGTGACTGGGATATCGAGTCCCTGGAAGGAGATACCAGACCTCCAACATTCTATTTTAGAGGTATGGTGTTGACTAAACCCTTAGAGAGAATTCTTGAAGCAAACCTTGGCAAAACCAACTTAACTAAAACTGCTACTTACTTACTCCCCTTCCAAGTATTAGGCTTAGGTCAGGTACACTGGGGTAGGCGTAGTTAGAAGCACCAGTTGAGTACGTTAGCTAAATGTATATATGAATGTATATATGTTTTATTCATTTTAAACCATTGTATGGCTAAGAAACCATATCAATGCTTTTACAGTATTATTTCGCAATACTCATTTTACTGTACGCACTGTTTATAATAACAAGTCTTGCAATTGTGGCAATTCATTTCTCTTGTATGAGAAGAAAGACTGTTCAATAAATAATACCTTTTTATTTGAAAACGCCCGTCTCTCTAATCTCTACATATTGTGAAAGTAATCTGCACAACAACTGACTGAGTAAAATAACTGTCTATTGTTTCACACGACTCTAGAGATTGACTCTTATCTGAGGAGCAAAGTTGTCCTGTTGCACGGTTGTTGGAAAACTGAATCCCTTCTTGGCTGTGCCAGGGAAGCTGATCACTTCCTATTCAGTCAAGAAAGTTTCCAGTGACCTCTGAGCTAGTTGGTAACAAACCCAATTAAGTTTAGCATAGTCAGTGGAGGCCTGGAAGATCCGCACTTCTACGTCGATACTACTGTTTATGTTATTCCAATGCGCAGGGCCTATTGGGAAAATAGGAACTACACTACAGGAAAAGGTTGGACGTCCTCCAACTTAAAAGCCAATTGCCTGACCCGCGTAAAAATCCAGCAGGTTATTATAAGGAATTTACTCAGACACTCCAATCTTGCGTAATGACTTTAGCAGATATAGATATGTTAATGGGACAGGTAGTACCGACTGAAGTATGGTCCAAAATACGCCATAATGATCAGACAGAATTTGGCCATACGTGGAAGGAATTTGAGGAAGCTGACAGAGCTCGAACTGGTGGTAGAAACCCGATCCCATGATCTTAGCCCTTCTGGCCCAGATACTTACTGCCATGAAAAAGATGTTGACACCTCACTGTATCAATTGGGACATATTAGCTGCTTGCAAACAAAAGAAAGATGAAAGTGTCTCTGACTTTTTCGCACGATTCGAAGGCACATTAAACGACTATAGTGGAGAGGACATGACTTCAGAAGGGGGACAGCTACTGTTTGTGGATACATTTGTGTCCAATCTGTTACCAGAACTTGGGACTAAGCTCAAAATGTCAGAAAGTGCATGGCCCATTTCCACCCAGTCTGACATTTTGACAATGACCCAGTACTATGAGAATAGGGAGAATGAAGAGTGAGATAGAACGGATAAAAAGACTGAAGACCTAAAGACAAAAGGTATTAATCCAACAAGCATACCCGACCCCGACCCAGTACTGAGGTGCCCCTTAATTTCAACGAATAGCTCAGAGACCTGCCCCTGTGACTCCTTGCCCACCGCTGGGACCCAACCAGTGCACTTATTGTCGTCAGGAGGGTAATGGCGCGACGAGTATCCCTTGTTGGCCCAGAACAACTCTGCTCCCGCTGACCGCTTTACAGGGCAACGTCCCCAGAGAGGACGAGGCCGAGGCGGACCTAGAACACAGTTACAGGACAGGCGCTCCCTAATGCAAGATAATAGGTTTGATACCGCTAATTATGAGGACCGCAATTATTTTAATGAGGATTATGAGCCTGAAGAAGGGATGGGGTTTTTGTCCCACTAGGATTGCCAAGGACAAGAGAAGGGACCCGTGCCTATTCCTGTTGACCAAAAGGGACCTTATGTTCATGTTACAACACTGGGCTCTACGGAAAAATTATTGGTCGACACTGGTGCAACCAAAAGTTCTATTGCTAGGTCTAAAGTCCCTGGGGCCCCCTTGTCTGGCGCAAATAAAATTTCTGTGGGGTTTTCTGGTACCCCAGTATTTAGCCCTGTTTCACAACCACTGGAACCAACGATAGGACCCTACATGGTTGATTACCCTTTGGTTTTGACTTCCACATGAGGCGAAAATCTGTTGGGTTTAGATCTATTAAAAAGATTACATGCCACCAAATACTGTTCTCCTGATGGGGTTTACATCACTATGGGTCCCCCTACCACACATCCAGTATACTTAGCCTCCCCAGATCCCATTCCCCAGGAACTTCAGAATGTCCCTCCTGCTCTTTGGGCCCAAGGTGATACTGATGTCCGCCTTTTGTCCATACCCCCTTTTTCTGTTACGCTGAAGGAAAATTCTCGCCCTCCCCAACTTCCCCAATACAAAATACCCAAAGAAAGGGGAAAGGGCATTACTCCAGATCATTTCTGAACTTGTAGACAAGGGTGTGGTTGAAGAGACAAGAGGAAATGTGTGCAATAGCCCAATTTTGCATGTCCTAAAACGCACCGATCCTTCCAAGCCCCCTGTTTATCGTTTTGTCATTGATTTGCGCGAGATAAACAAAATAAGGGTACCCCAGTTTCCTGTGGTCCCAGATATCACCACCCTACTGACTATGGTTCCCCCGTCTGCATGTTTCTTCTCTGTCATTGACTTAAAAAACGCCTTCTTTAGTATACCCGTTGATGATGAACAGAGTAGGGACCTTTTTGGATTCTCATTGGCAGGACGGAGTTTCCGGTTAGGCAGAGCTCCACAAGGATATACAGAGAGCCCTTCAAACTCCAATATTGTCGACATGAGGTGACCTACTTAGGTCATCTCCCGTCAAAGGAGGGACGCCGCCTCACACCTGCACGAATACAAACAATCAGTAAAATGCCCCCACAAAAGACGCAGAAAGAGGTCCGTGCTTTCATTGGTATCACCTCCTACTGCCGCCAGTGGATCCCCAATTTTTCTTTATTCATTAAACCTTTATTGACCCTCACACTTAAAGATGTTCCTCACCCACTCTCTTGGACAAATGAGGGCCAGCATGCATTTAAAGAACTAAAAACAGCCTTCTGTTCGGCCCAGGTGCTAGGCACCCCTCGTTATCAGAAGCCCTTCACTCTTTTTGTACACAAGCATGATGGTTGTGCATTGTCAGTGCTAACACACCGTTTTGGTGCAGACAACGCCCCTGTGCAAATTTTTTTGCAGTCCTAGATCCTGTGGCCCGCGCACTACCCAGTTGCTTGAGCGCAGCAGCTGCTGCTGCCATATCCATTCGCCAATCTGCTGGCCTGGTCCTTGATACTGCACTTACAGTTATGGTCCCTCACGCAGTTGACACTTTATTAAATAGGACAAAAACTCAACATCTTACTAGTGCATGTTTGTCCGGATATGAATTGACTCTCTTAGCCAGTCATATCACCATCCGCCGCTGCACTACGCTCAATCCAGCCACATTGCTACACTTTGTTGATGATGACACTACTTCTGATCGACATGATTGTGTCCTCCGGACGGAGGAAGAGACAACAGGCCGCGTGGATTTGACTGACACACCCCTCACTGACCCTGATGGTACCCTGTATGTAGATGGTTCTTCCTTCACACTTCCTGATGGTAGCACGACTGCTGCCTATGCTATCACCACGTTACAAACAGTAGTGGAGAGTGAGGGAATACCTTACCGAACAGCCCGGGCCGCTGAGTTAGTGGCACTAATTAGAGCTTGTGAACTGAGTACAGGGATGGCCGTCAACATCTACACTGACAGCCAATACACCTTTGGAGTGGCCCATAATTTTGGGCGACTATGGGCTGAGGGGGTTTTCGACTTCTCACAGTACTAAGATACAGCATGGTCAGCTGGTCAGCAGGCTGTTAAACGCATTGACTCTTCCTTCAAAGATAGCTGTGGTTAAATGTAGTGCCCACAACAAAGTAACTGATGACATAGGAAGGAGTAATGGATTTGCTGACCAGACTGCAAAGGTAACAGCTAAAGATGTCTCTGCCCGTATGTATGTAGCTGGCCCCTCAAACTGGGTACCGGAGAAAGGGATGCACGAGGATACTATTGAAAATGTGAAGGAAATACAGGCAGAGGCGACTAGAGAGGAAAAGGCTTTCTGGCAAGAGCAAACAGGCCTATTGAATGAGAATGCCTGCTGGACTGATCTGTCTGAACAACAGCGATGGTGGTTACCCGATGCCCATGTTTTGCCAGTGGTCACTATGGACCAGCTCACATTAGTGCAAAAGGTATTTGCAAATTGCTAGCTCTGGTATGGCATGATCTGTTTGATGCATAACCCAGGTAAGGGAACACCAACCCCTGCTGGGAATTTTGCGCCTCCCATCTTACCCCTTTGAAGTGCTCCAAATAGATTACATACAGATGGAGATCTGCAACAATCTCCGATATGTCCCGGTAGTTGTGTGTGCCTTTAGAAAGTGGATCGAGGCCTACCCCCTTAAGGACAACACTGCTATCAGCACTGCAAAAATACTGTTTAAGGAATTTTTCCCAGATTTGGAATGCCCAGAATTATCTGGAGCGACAATGGAAGCCGCTTTACAGGGGAAATAATTAAGAAAGTTTGTGTAAGGATGGGGATTAGACAGAAATTCCATGCCGCCAATCACCCCCAGTCAGCAGGTTTGGTTGAGCGCCACAATGGAACACTGAAATTAAAAATGGCAAAGATCCAGGCTGACACAGGACTGCCTTTGCCGGACGCCTTGCCCCTTGCCCTCCTATCAACTAGAACCACAGCACATTCTTGTACCGGACAATCTCCGTATGAGATAGTGTTTGGTCGGCCAGCCAATATTTGGGGAGTACCCCGCTCAAAGAAATATTCCAACATTGAATACCCATTGTTGATTGATTATTTACATGAATTGACCACTAATCTACGTCTCATTCATCGTCAGGTACAAGATATCCTGCCACCCAAACCTGAGGGCCCTGGTCACACCATCCAGACAGGCGACTGGGTCTGCATCCGCAATTTCCAGTGAACAAAGAACTTGGAGCCGAGGTGGAAGCCGCCCCAGCAAGTGTTGCTGGCTACCCGGTCTGCAGTGAAGGTGGCAGAATGAAAAAACTGGGTACACGGAGTGCACTGCAAGAAGGCGCCTCTACCACTACCATACGACCGGTGGGTCAAGGAAGGCCTTGGAGACGACGAATGTGAGAAAGTCCCACGCTTTGTACCCTTCAGTGACGCCAACATTGCCTGGGCTTCATCTGAACGAGAGGACGACGACATCCTGCAATCTGCTGTCCCTCCGCTTCTGAGGTTGCAGGACACTCAATAGCCAGAACCTTTGTTTCCTGATCAAACAACGCCCAGGTCCACCCAGTACAACCTCCGACCCAGAAAAAAAGGACTGAAGAGACAAAGGTCTCTGCCCTCTGCTTGACATGGTCCGACAAATCGCTGCAGGGCTGTGATACACCGGCGCATTTTCTTTTTTTGTCCGGAGCCGGTACAGCGGACCAGAACGTGCCAATAATGCACCAACAGTTTATCAAGCAATCCAGAAGCTGCATAAGATTGCTTCCGACATCCATGAGGATGATGATTCATGGTGCCTAACAGGCTAGTTTTGGAGCATGGTATCTCAGTGGGGATGGAAGATAATGATTTTCATTACAATCATTGCAGCCGCATTGTTCTCTTGCTGCCTTTGTGTTCAATGCATGCCCGCGCTGTGTGGGCTCTGTGCCACCTCTTTGGCACCCAAACAAGTGAATTCACTCCACCACAATGGCATGATGATGGTCGAGAAAGAGGTCCAGGAGATGATGGACATTGACCTAGATGACGACTGATTGTTGCCTCTGCATGGCAAAAGGAGGAACAGTTGAACTGTAATTAAAATGACCCACAAGACTTTGTGTTGCAATGCTCAGGAACCTGGTAAAGAATTTCTTTCCGTAACTCTGTTGAACCTTGCTTAACCCCCGGCTCCTCGTGGTTGAGCCTCCTGAAAAGCTGCTCGTGCACCTTGTCCTCCGGTTGCACCAGAGGTTCAGCCACTTCCTGTCAGCTGTTGGTAATTGTCAGCTGTTGGTAATTCAGCCTCTCATGACCAGCGACTGTGACTTGTGACCACCATCTGTGCCCTGAAAACAAAAGCTGTGTGTGTTGCGCAAGCAGAAGCAGACGCTATGTGGCTACACCTTGTGATGGAAGACAGAGGCGGTGCGTGTTGCGCAAGCAGAAACAGATGCTCTGTGACTACGCCATGTGAGCACGGAAGTCAGATCCAACGAACATTACGCTACCTGAGGCACATGCTCCTTGACCACGAGTGCGCCACCCGAGGCTGATGAAGCACGAGGCTGAATAGAACTGGACAGATGAGAAACGAGCATTGTGTAAGGGGAGTTTCCAGTAGTATAAATATGTGTAAGCTGTGGAGTAAACAGCAGTCTCCGTAGAATTGTCTTTGTACCATTCTGGGGCCCTGTCCTTAGCTCAAGCTAATAAATAACTTGCTTCCCTCTACTGCGGGTTGTCCTGGTCTCTTTGGTAATGTATGATGTGAGCAAGAAGAACCCCGTAGATTCTAGGTGT
Organism: Lissotriton vulgaris; assembly: GCF_964263255.1. NCBI lineage: Eukaryota > Metazoa > Chordata > Amphibia > Caudata > Salamandridae > Lissotriton > Lissotriton vulgaris. The sequence continues at coordinate 1,889,828,690 of NC_141693.1, read as the reverse complement.
CCCCTGCACCAATGGCTTTGACTCTCCTAGTGGGGGTCTACAAAAAGCCGGTTCTACACTGCCCGAGCCTCAGAGATTACTGGGGAAATATCTGCACCTCACTGAACACAGTTGCACAGCTCCCAGTGCCAGCTGAAGCTCTAAATTGTCTCATAGGTCACCGGCGACATTAAAAGACACAAAAGGTACAATTAAGGTTCTTAGATCTCGCATTTATCCTAGCGGTACGAGCTCTCACTAGGAGGTGGAAATCCCCGAGATGCCCGGCCGTATCAGTCTGGCAGACGGACATGCTTCAATGGGGAAGGGCAGTGGGAGCAGCTCTCCGCAGAGAGGAGGAGAGAGGGTTGCGGAAACACCCTATTTCCTTAGAATGGGAGGCTATGCTGCTTGAACTCGAGACACTAGATTTGTTACCTACATGAATTAAATCACCTGCGTAGCATATTAAGACGTCAGAGGGTCGCAGCCCCCTAGGCTCTGAGACCAGGAATAACACTCTCTGACCCTGGATCACATCCGTCATTGGGGCAATCTGTCTGTAATGAATTACTCTAATTATTGCAAACTCCTAGAAAGCCTTTGACTGGGAGTCGGGGGGGGGAGGGGTGGGTGAAGGGAGGGAACGTGAAGGGTTATGTTCAGTTCTGACAATTATATTCACACACTGTTTTAAACTTGATGTGACTCACGTTGATAATATGCTGCTTTGTTGATATTCATGATAATAGAGTCTAGATCCCAGGACTAATTTATAATATAGAACCCACAAAATATACTTTGTATATAACACTGGTATAATAATGTATGGAAAGAAGAGAAAAGACTGTCTCTGAGGTACTCATGGAATGCAATGTTATATGTCATTTTCACTAATAAAGTGTGTTAAAAAAAAATGCAGTTGGCATCCTTAGATTGAATTATGGGAGCACTGCAAGTGCACCAAACAGAATGGTATGGATGATGGTGGCCCTAATTGAATTTAGGTAAGCTCCAACCTTCCTATAATTTTCTTATTTTCATATTTGTATATTAATTTAAAATATTTAATAATTTGTGTATTTGTTTGATGAATGCTTTTTTTTGTATTTTTGTGTATTGTTTTGCAGTCCAAATCAATGAAACTGAGTAGGCCGGATCCCTGGAATACAATAATGTCACAGCGGAGGTCCACGGATTTCATTAATAATTCAGTGGGGGTTCCAAACTTCCAATGATGATTAAGTGGGGTCCACAGTAGTCAAAAGGTACACAATCACTGGTGTACATGTTTTAAATATTTTTAGCATGCTTCTGTACTACACCACGTGGTACAACAGACTACTGCGAAAGTGCTTTAATGAATAAATCTGCAATTGGAGAGGGGTGCAGATAGTGAACAATGTGGCTGTAATTTTTTTTTTAATGACCAGTCTTACATAGATTTTTTTCATCGTTGGTGCTTAAATTAGCTGTGCAAACTACTGAAATGGAGCACCTTTGTTTTATGACTGCTAATTCCCCAGACATCCTACATAAACCCTAATGAATATTGAGACATGCTTTCTTTAACAAAAATAGTATGTTGTTATGGTGGATATAACAAATAAAAATAAATATTGTTTAAACGGAATGTTAACTAAGAATCTAGTGCTTGATGTAGTTTTATTGGTCACAAAATACTGGTCCTAATCAGCAAGCAGTAAACAATTTTAAGAACCGATTTATATACGAATAGGTTGTAATAAAAATTCTGAATCCTTAGTGGGTCCGAATCTAAGCTACCTCAGGAATATTAATGAGGTAGGTCATCTGGATGCCATCACAGAGATGGTGGCCTTCTGGGGTCAGCATACCACCATGTCTGTGTATGCTTTTCAATAGAGCAAACATGTATTTATTCTTTAACCACATGCGCGCTAGCGCAATTCCGCCCGCAAGCTGGGTTTTTGTAAATCCCATTTAACGTGACGAGCTGGGCTCGGCATCAGCGTGCGAGCGGGCTACGCGATGACGAGCCCAGCTCGTCATCAGCCCCGAAGGGGTTAATGCAGCACAGTTTCATTAAAGAAAATAAAAACATGTTTTACTTTTTTCTTATTAATTTTTAGAGTTTGCAGTGGTCCCCTGAAACACTGCCTACTTACTCTTCAACAAACTTTTTTTTACATTCAAATTTGGGAATGCATTACCACCTTCAATTAGGTGTGTATCACATTTCAATGTTTTGCAACCAGTTGGTCGAAAAACGTCAATACATAAGATACCGGTATTTGGAAGGCAAGTCGACAACCTGCCCCTTCCAGATACCAAATCGGTATCCATTTAGATTCCCATTTTGGGTGTCAGAAAAACTTTTCTGAGTCCTAAAATTGGATTAGTCCCCATAAAAAGGCAATTTAACAGTCGCAAATGCCGAATAGAAGGGTTTGCAACCGTTAAAATGCTTAGTACATCTGGCCCCTAAATTTAATTTATATAAAGGGCCGTTACTTCTAACATTGAATAGTTGCCTATTGGTCTCTATTGGGATTATTCATACTTTGGGAATGCCAGCAGCAGCCACCTGTGCAATCCAATGGGAAGGATTATAGAGAAAGTAGAATGAACACAGATAAGGGCACTAATCTTCCAGGTGGTGCACACAGGTCTTCCGATGGTCGACATCTACCAACCACAGCTTCCACAGCACTGGCACCAGGAGTTTGTCACTCCAACAAACATGTACAAGATTTCACAAGAAGCCTGCACACTTTTTAGGGCACATATCAGACTGCGAAGTAGACACAAACTCCATGCACTCTGTGATTGGACCATAGAAAGAGAATGCTGTAGGAGAGCTGATTGGCTAGTCCTCATTCTGACAACTGGGGATCACTTTCTTGTTCCAGGACGACAGAACTGCACACAAGTCCAGTTGAAAAGGACTGTGATCCAGAGGTTGAGTGTTGCCTGACTGCTACTTTTCTTCCAAACGTGAGGGGTGGGTCCTTGTTATTGAAGTTCTGATGGACGGCCCTGCAAGGAGATCGCCCTACTTGCTGTGGAGCAAAGATACTGAACTGTGCATTAAAGAGCAAAGCCTGCCAGTTGCCTGGGAGAATCAATGTGATGTCTGCACCGCTCTAGGACATAAGGTAACCCAGCTACCCAGCCTGGGCACCTTGGGTCCAAGGAAGAGTCATTACCTTACAGCATCTGTTGGTGAGCCTGCTTCATCCTGACCCCCTCCAACTGGACCGGACTGACCCTAGCGGGCATCAGGCGTTTCCCCGGGAGGCTGGAAAGGTGTGGGCCGAATTTGCAGCACAGAGGGACGTTTTTATTACTGGTGGCTGCATTTTTCAGCACTGCTGCTATATCTGCCCCCAGTAACAAAAGCAGCAGAGGGGCTGCTCCGTCAAAATGGCCAGAGCTTCTCTGGGTTCCCAGTCCGGTCCTGCCCTCCAGACTGGCCTCAAAAAGCACACATTGTCATAGAAACCCCTCCCACTGTGTGCAGAAGTTGTCTTTGTGAAAGAGCAGAATGCGTCACTCACAGTTAAGTTAGCCAGAGGCTAAAGTTGGCTGATCCCTTGCCCCATTCTGTATGGGGTGGAAGAAAAATGTGAACAACAATAACAGACCAATGGATGAACAGGGCTGGCTGAAAGATCCTATAAGTAGAAAGCCCCTATGAGTAAGTATAGTATAGTATAGTATACTATTTTAGTAAAATCAAAGGGTATTGGCTAATGCCAGATATTGCCTTCCCCTATCGCGCTACCTCAGCTCTATAACACACATACCTTGTGTGATGTCGTGAGCAGTCTAGTAGCTGGGTGGGCGGAGTTAGTGGGTGAAGGGAAGAGGAGGAGACTGGGAAGGAAAGGGCAGTTAGAGCAGGGACAGGGACATAGCAAGAAGCACAGAATAAAGCTCTAGTTAAATATGATTAGTGTTTGTCATTATTGATACAAAGACACGACAGCTGGCGACGAGGGTGGGATGATGCAGTCGGCCGTCCCTAGAACCCCACGAAGAAGCGTCCCGTCCCCTGCAGCGCAGAAAGAGGAAAACACTGCTGAAGACACGTGTGTCTTCATTGAGGCCGCCGCCCAGACCAAGAGGCCAGCGGTATTCGCCCCTGCTCCGCGATCGGCTGGTCGCGTAGAGCCCCGAGGGAGAAGCGTCATCGAGCGCTGGGAGCGTTTGATGTAAAACGCTGGTGCGCGCCAAAAAGGTGCTCACCCCGATGCGTGTAAAACGGCATGCACTCGTGGAGAAGAAATCGGGAGCCTACCCCGATCCTGCCTGCTGCTCCGGTGACTGAGAGGCGTCTGAGGCACTGTCAAAAGCCTCGTGAAAGTGCCCTGAAACCGAGCGCTATTCGGCGCCAAAAGTCGGGAGCTCACCCCGGATGCGTGAGACTTGGCACGCGGTCGCCGATCGAGAGCGCGACTGGAGAAAGTAAGTCGGGAGCCCACCCCGATCTTACCCGAATGCTGCAGCGACGCAGAAAAGTGAGAGGCTGTAGAGAAGCCCCACCGCCTCCAAAGCCGGCTGCCGGCGAGTCCTGGAAAGAATCAGCCCTGAGAGAATGAATGGAGATTGAAGTCTCGTGTTAGCTGAGCGTTCAGGGACGGCGGCCATCCTGGAATCAGCCATCTATCAGGACATCCCCTATGTGAGGATTGCAAGCGGCCATTTTAAAGTCAGGCAGTGTCAGACATTAAGAAAGCATTGAGGCATGCAAAATAAGCACTGGCAAATGCACCAGGAAGGCAAACAAGCAACGCTAGATGCAAAACAAGCATTGGCAAAACAAGAAGCAAACAAACATTGGCAACGACCCAATAAGCATTGGTAAAGGCCAGAAACAAACAAACAAGCATTGAGAGATGCAAACAAGCACTGGTAAGTGCAAAACAAGCATTGGCAAAAGCAAGCAGCAAACGAACAAGCATTGGCAAAGACCAAACAGGCATTGGCGAAGACCAAACAAGCATTGGCGAAGCCAATAGACAAGCAGACAAGCATTGGTAAATGCAAAAGAAGTGTTGGCAAAGACCAAACAAACATTGGCGAAGACAAGCAAACGCAAGAGGTGCAAGAGACCAAGCGCCAGCTAATGCAAGAGACAGATAAAGACAAGGTTGAGCACAAACTGAAGAGTGCAGTCCTGCAGAAGAACCCGAAGAGGGCAGTCCTGCAGAAGACACCGAAGAGGGCAGAACTGCAGAAGACACCGAAGAGGGCAGAACTGCAGAAGACCCAGAGAAGAACCCGAAGAGGGCAGTCCTGCAGAAGACCCTGAAGAGGGCAGAGGTGCAGAAGACCCTGAAGAAAGCAGAATTGCTGAAGACCCCGAAGAGGGCAGTCCTGCAGAAGACCCCGAAGAGGGCAGAAGTGCAGAAGACCCTGAAGAGGGCAGTCCTGCAGGAGACCCCAAAGAGGGCAGAATTACTGAAGACCCTGTAGAGGGTGGAATTACGGACGGCCCAGAAAAGAATATAAACAAGCCCGGATGAACACAAGTTCTGAAGTCAGCGAGCACAAGCAAGTGCACATCCTAAATGCACCAATCACATGCCGATCCCGAATGCAATGAGCACGAGCAAAGACAAGTGCCAGACTAAGCGTTATTTAACTACAAGGGGTGGTGATGGACAGAGTTTCTGAATTAAGCAGAATACTCTCACCCAGTCAAGAGATCAGGGCTAGATCCAACGCCGTTTTTTAGCTCACTGCACTGCTGAAATGCCAGAAACCGGTCCCCGGTAGCTTGTCTCCTTTCTGGTGAAGAATTGGCTTGGTAGTTTAGTCTGCCCTGTTCCCATGATGCACTGGGCCAGGGACAGACTGATTTGCATATAGCCAGGTTCTGAGCTGGGATGGTGCAGTGAGATAAATAACGGTGATGGATCAAGCCCTGATCTTTGGACTGGGTAAGAGTGGTCTGCTTAATTCAGACACTCTGTTCATCACCACCCCCTTTTCTGAATCGTTTTTGGCCACTATAGGTGTGGCAGGGTATACTCAGACATGAGTCCCTTTCTCACTGCACCATCAGGATTCAAGCAAGCCGGGCCGAAGACGGCTGAAATGCCAGAAACCGGTCCCTGGTAGCTTGTCTCCTTTCTGGTGAAGAATTGGCTTGGTAGTTTAGTCTGCCCTGTTCCCATGATGCACTGGGCCAGGGACAGACTGATTTGCATATAGCCAGGTTCTGAGCTGGGATGGTGCAGTGAGATAAATAACGGTGATGGATCAAGCCCTGATCTTTGGACTGGGTAAGAGTGGTCTGCTTAATTCAGACACTCTGTTCATCACCACCCCCTTTTCTGAATAGACTAAGCGTTAAGCACCACGTGAAGACAGACAAGTAAAAGTAACAGAAGCGAAGAAAACAAATGATTCAGAAGCATGGGTAGATGAATGCCAAGGGAGCCTTGTACCATCAACAAAGTGATTGGATAACCTGCACTCGTCCGGAAAAGAGATGCATGAGCAAACAAGATGTCAAATGTGCCAGGCGTCCTCGAGGAAGAATCACTACCCACCTGCGGCTAGCATGCGACTCTAAAGGAAGCGAGCCACGAGTCACGCATAGCATAGCAGAGTGGTGGCCATTCTGAACTCATGAAATTCAAGCGGTCGTTCACTGGCGCATACCGAGATAGTTGCGAAGCCTATCAACCCCAAAGAAACGACTAGACCAAGGATCTCGGCTAAAGAGAGTCAGCAAAGAAGACTGGAAGCAAAGTAAAGGAGTAAAGTAAAGGAGATCAGAATCCCCCTCCCTCATGGAGGTGAGGAAAGCAACAAAATGGTCCAATCCCTGCCTTGGAGTACCACCCCTAGTGACACAGAATGACACTAAGAGTTTGAGTCCCAAATGGAACCGGTGGCTGGAATCACTGGATGATTTTCTCGACGCAATCCGTGAACGAAGGGATAGAAATTGTCTGATGCTACTCCTCCAGCTGGTGGGTCATGAAGGCCGACGTCTAATCAACACCTTTTCTGAAAAGGACACAGACCTATGAAAGACTCCAAGAGAAGTTACGTGCACATTTCCATGCACAGGCAGATGTGGATCATGATCGCATCGCCTTCAACACAGCTCAGCAGGAACCAGGGGAACCATTGCCAAACTTCATCACCCGACTGCAAAGTCTGGTAAAAGGTTGCCAGTTCAATACATTTACAAATGAGGAAGCAGTTCGGCTTCGGATAATTGAAGGCTGTTCAGACTCTAACACGAAACACAAGATCCTTCAAGGGCATTGGTCGCTAAAAGAAATCATCAGGAAAGCTGATGTTGGAGTGCGGATCAAAGCAGGATACGTATCAGAAGAATTGCACACTATTGCAAGAAACAAAGATACCAGGAAAGAGACATTCCTTATGTCTGAGAATAAAGTCCCCGAAAAACAGAACCAGAAAGATGAAGGATGAAGGTAGATCGAAGAGAAGACGGCGGGAGAGACAAAATGACAGAGAATACTCCGAGTCAACAACATAAAGGACCGAGATAATCCAGGACTGTGATAGTGTCAATGACACAATCTCAAGGAATTATCCAACCTTAAGGAGTCATTCAAGGTATGGCACAAAATACTCTGAAGAGGATGAAGTGTCAAGTGAGACAGATCGCACCCATGGACATGACGGCAGCCTTAACAGATAGGTGTGTGGTGCTGGGCTTGAGGGGACCTTACTCTGAGATCAAAAAAAAAATAATTTGGGGGGGGGGGCCCTTTGAGTCCAATGGGTGTTGCGCACCTGATCTGCACGCAGCTCTTCAGGTAGGCAAAACATGTGTTGTGTAGTGCTTTGTATGTGTGGGTCAGGAATTTGAACTGCACATGCTTATGTACATGAAGTAAGTGTACCTCCCTTAAGTGTGGGGTGATCTGAGCAGTTGCGTAACGAAACTTGAGGGTCCCCCAACAACGTACAAGGGGGGGGCTACGCTTCCCTCCTCCCTTCCCTATTGAATGGCAGCCGCTGCGAGGGAGTACGAGCAAGACCTCGGACCTCCTGGTCAGGGACCTGCTCTGTCCCCCAGCAGCTCTACTATTGTACTGCTGCCGTTGACCCCGCTCGCCTCTCTGGTAGGTGTTTAAGGCCCTCCTCTACTTCTGTCTTGTCTGTACCCGTTTTTCTGTCTTTTTGTTATTGTGCCTGTCTTTTCTGTTATTGTGCCTCTGTTAGTTCTTTTCTGTTATTTGTCACTGTTATTTGTCGGTTTGTTTTTTCGTGACTTCTACCATTCCCTTCCTGTTGCTGCTGCCCCTGCGGCCCCTTCCCCCTGCTGCTTCCCGCTACTGCTTCCCAGCTGCGCTTCCCTACTTAATGGCGGCCACGTGCAGAGGCCCTGGTTCTTTGACCACCCACCGCCACAACTCAGCTGTCCTCCTCGCACTCAACCCCGGAAGGAACAACAACTGCCAGCTGTCCAAGCCGAACACCAACCACAGCCATTTCTCCTGCCACAACTGCCACCGAACCTTCACCACCCTCCGGCCCCCCACAGCCGCTGCCACCACCAGGCGCCAACACCTAAGAAGCCCTGAAGTGCATCCTCCTCAACGTGCCCTCCCAGCACAGACATGCCGTAGAGATCTGGGAACTCCTTGACACCCTCTTGCCAGAAGTAGTTTCTTCACGGAAACCTGGACCAACGCCTCCTCCTCCCCCGACATCACCACCGCCATCCCCGACAGATACAAAAACCAGAGGAAGGACCGCCCCAACAGCCAAGGAGAAGGACTCGCCATTGCACATAAGAGCTCCCTCCAAATCTCCACCTCAACCATGAGCGACTCCTCCGCCACCAACGAACACCTCCTTTTCCAGATCCAGACCAGCCCTAGAACCACTCTTTGCCTACAGACCCCCCCGGCCTCGTTCGCCACCACCATTGCTGACCTCATCACACCCCCCCAGACCATTGTCTCCAAGGACTACATACTCATTGGAGAACTGAACTTTCACCTCAACATCCTCAGCGACCCTAACTCCACCGCCCTCCTGGACAACCTCGCCAACATCGGACTGAAACAGCTCATCACCACCCTACCCACAAGGCAGGACACACCCTCGACCTCATCTTCGCAGGTGGGAACAACATTCACTTCAGCCACACCACGCAGCCCCTCTGGACGACCACCACTGCGTACACTTCTCTTTGAATACCCGCACCGCTCTCAAATCCACTCCTCACCCGCACAAAGAAACAGGAACAAGGTTACAGAGGAGCACCTCAATTCCACCCTCAGCCGCGACCCTCTACCCTCTTTGACCAACGCCAACTCTGCAGCCAAGGAACTACACCGCTGGATCACCGACTGTGCAGACAATCTCGCACCCCTCCGCACCAATGACAGACAACGCCCCCTGAAGGCCACATGGTTCACCAACTACCCCCAGAAGCCAGACGCTCCTGCAGACGTCTCGAAAAACGATGGAGAAACAGCAAAACCACAGAAGACCTGATCACCTACAAAAACGCCATGACAGAATACCACCAACACATAAGATCCACAAAGAAGACCTTAATCCGGAACAAAATCCTCACCAACTCCTACAACTCTAAGGAACTCTTCAACATCATCCAGAAATTCACCAAACCCCCCAGCGTAGCCACGGAGGTCACTCCCTCCCAGGACCTATGCAACAAGCTCGCTCCTACTTCCACCAGAAAATCAAGGCCCTTCACTCCTGCAACAACAGCCGGACCACCATCATCGCCCAGACCCCGGTCACCACGAATATGCCACCTTGACCATGAAGAGCACTCATTCAGGAGCCCCCACGGACCCCTGCCCCCGCACATCTTCCACAGAGCCGCCACAAACCATAGCGCCACAGCTACGACGCACCATCAATGCCACCTTCGAATCCGGCACTTTCCACAAAAACTGGAAACACGCAAAGTCAAGCCCCTCCTCAAGAAACCCTCTGCAGACCCGACAGACCTGAAGAACTACCGACCCATCTCTCTCCTTCCCTTCGCAGCCAAAGTCACAGAGAAGATCGTCAACGCCCAGCTGACAAACTTCATCGAAGAGAACTCCATCCTTGACCCCTCCCAATTCAGATTCTGCAGCAACCTTGGCACTGAGACCGCCCTCCTCGCCGCCACAGATGACATCCGCATGCTCCTCAACCAAGGCCACATCGCGGCCCTCCTCCTACTCGACCTCGCCGCAGCCTTCAACACCGTCTCCCACCGCACCCTCGCAGCAAGACTCTGAGACACCGGAATACAGGGAACTGCCTTTGACTAGCTCCTCTCCTTCCTCACCTGCAGAACCCAAAGGATCAGACTCCCGCCTTTCCATTCTGAACCCACAGAGATCAACTGCGGAATACCACAAGGATCATCGCTCAGTCCCACACTCTCAACCTCTACATGTCCCCTCTCACTGCCATCATCAGATAGCATGGACTCAGCATTGTATTCTATGCCGACGACACCCAGCTCATCCTCCCCCTCACCAAGGACCCCGAAACCACCAGACTCACCTTCCAGGAAGGGATGAAAGAGATCGCAGCTAGGATGAGCAGCAGCTGTCTGAAGATCAACTCGGAGAAGACAGAAGTCCTCATCCTTGGACCCACTCCCTCAGCTTGGGACAACACCTGGTGACCCACTGCCCAGTCTGCACCCCCTCCCCCACACCCGGAACCTCAGCATCAAACTCAACTCCTCCCTCACCATGACCCGACAGATCAACGCCGTCGCCTCCACCTGCTTCAACACCCTCTTTATCCTCTGCAAGACCTTCAAGTGGATCAACCCCCAAAGCGAGAAACACCGCCACCTAGGCACTCATAACAAGCAGACTGGACTACGGAAATGCCCTCTATGCGGGAATCAACAAATCCCTGGTACGCAAACTCCATACCATCAAGAACACTGCGGCCAGACTCATCCTCGGCATCCCACAACATGAACACATCACCCAACACCCGCGAGACCTCCACTGGCTCCCCGCCGAGAAAAGAGTGACCTACAAGCTACTCCCCCACCCCTACAAATCCCTCCACAACACCAGGCCCAAATACCTCAACGAAAGAGTCTCCTTCCACGTACCCAAAAGAAACCTCCACTCTGCCAACCTCACCCTAGCAGAAGCCCGTGCATCCACAGAATCAGAGCGGGTGGAAGAGCCTACTCCTACACCACAGCCACAGCCTGGAACAAGCTCCCAATCAACATCAGATGCTCCTCTACTCTGCACACCTTCAGGAAGAGCCTGGCTTTTTGGCTGACTCGGAGTTGCACTCCCCCCTCAGCGCCTTGAGACCCTCATGGGTGAGTAGCGCGCTTTGAACCCCCTAATTGATTGGGGGCCCCCACGCCCAGAACCAAGTCAAGAGCTCTCAAGCCAGGGGTCTGCCGTCTGCGCACAGTGCCGGGGGAGGGGGGAAGCTGCACCGCATCATAGGGCTAATGTTATGCCCAGTGGTGGCTCCTCTGCTAAGGCGGGGGAGAGTCGCCCCACTGAGGTAAAAAAGGTAAAAATAAAATGATAACTCATTCTTTTCATCATTTTATTTTTACGTCCTTGTTCAGCTAAGGTGGGGCGGGCTACTTTGTTCACAAAGCAGGGCAGTGGAGGAGTGGTTTGCCTTCTCCTAGTGTGCATGAGGCTTTGGCCGGCCGTCTCGGGCCAGTCAAGCCGTCATGCGCACTTTGTATGTTCTCCATGCAGGCTGCATTACAGCCTGCATGGAGAACATGCCCAGCCTCCCATTCTCTGGCTGAGCTTGGGTGCTTCCTGCCCTGCGGGTGAAGAGGGCCGAGAGAAGGAGAAGGCAGCGGCAGCAGCAGACAGGTAAGTGTATTTTTATTTTCACTCCATTGCCCCCCACGACCCGCCTCCCCACCGCTGGTTAATATAGTCCGCCACTGGCTATGCCACTGCACAGAGACAGGGGCACGTATTTCAGGTCCACCTTTAATACCATTAATTCTTATAAATGCTTTAGATCAAGTGTCCTTGTAATGTGGTATTTGTCAAAAAAAGTTATCAAAATCCCTTGGGCATATCACAAATCTTCCTTGACTTTGTTTTTCAGTCGGATCTAGATTTTACCAATATTCCTGGTGCAAAATGCTTCCAAATGCACTGCTTGACTCTACTTTGCCTCTAACGTTCTTGGGAGAACCCCAAACCTTACTTGAAAACATTGATTAAATCATTTCTTTTAACAAATGTTGCAGTTTAAATGTGCACCTAAAAGAGTATTTGCAATTGCCACAGAGGTCCCTTGAATGCCACCGAGGGACAGCAGGATACAACATTTTCGGTAACGTTGTTTAAGCTCCATCCAGTTTTGACCAAACATTGGGGAATTGAGCTTACAAATGCACCATGTCCACAAAATAAGTAAAATGAGAACATGACACTATCAATAATAACAATAAAATGCTTTACACGTGTATTTTCTTTCTACGTTGTTGAGTGTTTTAAAAAATACAGGAAGAGAATCACCTTTCCATCTCCTCCTGACCCCCTCCTTTTATTTTGTTGTTCCTGGCGGCTGTGCCTGCCAAAACCTACACTCCTGGCTAAGGGCATTTTCAGAAGCTTGAGTATCTCATGCATCCTAACTTGGCTTCCTGAACCCTCTGCTATTGCAGTGCTAAAACTCACACTGATCTCTGTCAATGCACTTCAGCCTAAAGCGCAGCCCTGTCAAGTACCACTCATCAGGTGTTAGACTAGCGCATTTTAGTGATGGTTTCCGCATCACAGCACTAAAATGCATTAGTCATGCCTATTAAAGTTCCAGGGACTGACATGTGCACTTAGGCACTGCTGCATTTTAATCATCGGGAAACATCCTTTACCCCACATTTCTTACCCCGCAGTTGTTACTGTGCAAAAACTTTTACAACGCAGGGCTTTACACCGCAAACTGTTACAACGCATTCCCCAAAGTAACGACCCCGTGCGGGGTAAAGTCAAACAACCTTATAAATAGTGCAGTTTGTTTTGGATGGTTCTGTGTTGTTAGCTGCGCAGCAGCAATTTCATCATAAGCCAAGCCAGGAGAGGGGGGGGGAGGGGAGTGTTGCTGGGCTATAAAGTGTTAAAAACAGCTTTGGCAACATTGTTGCAGTCAATAATTGGCCTGGCCTCTCTGGGCCATATGGATCCAACATCATAGTGCGTTGTGATAACAGCATTAAATACATCACCGTATTGTTTGCTGTGTGTGCTTCGCCCAGATAGGGTGGCACTGTGCTGCTCATGGGCAGGGGTGCACTGCAGGCGTGCAACGCCCATTGGACTCAAAGGGCTTCAGCCTCCCCCCCCCCCCCCCTCCGTCATGTGTGGCAGCCCGGGATGAGGCAGATCCCGGGCACACACACAGCCGCACCCGAGCCCTTCACAGGTCTTTTAAAGACCTTTTGCTTGTTAATGAGGCTTTGATGTCCCCCCCTGCTTAGTGCTCCTTCAGCTACACTCTGCCTTTTGCTTGAAGTTCAGCCCCCCACCCGAATTTTTTCTTAGCCGTCCCCCCTAGCCCCCCTCCCCCCCCCCCCACCCCCCAACCCTCCGAAATTTGACTCTGGTTGCGCCTCTGGTGCACTGCAAGATATTTTTGACGCTAAAGCCTAACTTGATTAACTATCTATGGCCACTCCGTGGAAAAGCGCTTGATTTAAAAGTGACAGCCCTACCCAGCCTGTCCTCAGCTGCAGTAATTCAACTCTTCCAAGCATTCCATTCCATGTCATTCTGGTCACATTGAGCTGTTGGAAGAGTTGAATCACTGCAGCGGAGAACATAGTCACACTGGAACTAGAGCTGTCCTTGTCTCTGGTCATTGTACGTTGTAGCCTGGGCCGCTACGGTGGAGTTCCACGCCTCCACGTAGCACCTGAGCGTTCCGCTCCTGTTTCCACGCCCATCCTCCCCGCCACGAGTGTGATGGCGTTCACTTGCAGAGACTGGAGCTGAAGCTGCTTCCACGTTGTTGCTGCTGTGCGTCTTTAGCAGTTTTTCTCCGAGGCGCTCGAGGTGCTTGCCCGTGTTGGCCCGAGGCGTTTACGGCTGCAGGGGGTCATTACGGTGCCGCTATCTTCCATTTGGCGAGAGGCTAAACGATATCCTGTGTTACCGGGACCACTGCGAAAGCACTGAGAAAGCGACAAGAAACAGGCAAACGCGCATTAGACCAAGCGCACAGCAACTTTACACTGCCAAATCCTGAAGACGATAATTTAATTAACAAATACACAGTGCCTGCCTTTTACGATCTAAGGAACTCAGGCTTCATTTTTTAAATAGCTGGAACGACGCTGCGCTGAAAAACACTACTTTTCTACAGAGTCAAGTCAAGTCAAGTCAGAGAATTTGTATAGCGCACTACATACCCAGAGGGTTTCAAGGCGCTTAGGAAGGGGGAGGATTACTTGTCAAATATCCAAGTTTTAAGTTGCTTTCTGAATGCTAGGTGGTTCTGGGTAAGGCGAAGGTAAGCGGGGAGTGAGTTCCATGTTCTAGCAGCCAGGTATGAAAAGGATCTGCCTCCCATGGTGGTCTTGTTGATAGACAGACCAGGGAGCGACCACTCGGGCAGGAGTTTGCTTTTGATTGATTGTAGCAGTCAGGCGACTGCAGACTGCAGATTGGACTATATCTCCATCATGCATTACTGTTGCTGTGGCCTTATTCTTCCCCTCTGCGGATGAACTGTGAGCAGAAAAGAAGTTTGTTGGGGAGTCAGCCTTACAGCTTTATTGTATTGACTTTATGGACTGATTCTCTTTGGTGGCAGCTTCGCCAGGGTTTTTTTTTTTTTGGTTCAATTCCTACCCACTTTCTACCCACTCTTCTAATAAACCATACTCTCGGATGGGCAAACTAACTGGCGTGCGTGCTAAGGCGAGAGCTCGACGCCTTCAGGCTAAAGAAGCGGCAGCGGCAAAATTAGTGGGTCAGCAGGAAGACAGAACAGAGATTTCCTCTGAAAGCTCTGAAGGAGAACTTGAAGGAGTTTTACAGTCTACAAGTGCAGCTTCGGGAAAGAAAATTTCACCTGACATAATGCAGGCTGACACTATTCAATCAGATTCTCTGCCTGCGGCGAGTACTGGCGCACAGCCAAATGTGACAGCTGTCAATAAACCTGTAAAACAGTTCCCCCTGTTTGAGGTTAAAGGCAGTTCCTCTACTTCGAGTTGCACTATTTCCACTTCACTTACTCCTGGCTTAGTTATCATTAAAGATCCCAGTGCAGCTTTAGTACCGACCTCGAGTGCAGGGGTCGTCCCAGCAACGGCTCTAGTCACCAATTTAAATGATGGAGTCACTAATGTAAACGATGGAGTTACTAACCAGGTCCATCCAGATATATGTCACAAAACGTCAGGCAGTGTGGAGCAGGTGGATATACTGAGCCCTATACTGTCTTTGGATACTGAGACTATTTTGGCTACAGGTACAGATACGAAGCAAATATCAGTTAAAGACATGCTAAACTTAATTCTAGATGAGATTCGTGAAGTCAAACAGTTTCAGAGGGCAGAGCTGGTCGGGATTCAAAATCGCCTCGTCAAAATTGAGGACATGGTTTCTACTTTTCCTCCTAGACTTCAGGAAGCCGAGACCAGAATTTCAAGTGTAGAGGATGAAATGCCCAAGCTTCAAAAGGATGTTATAGATGTTTTCAAATCATCCAAGGCTCTGGAATCTAAGCTGGACGAACTGGGAATTTCAATCGTAGATCCAATCTTAGAATAGTAGGGGTCCCGGAGAAAATTGAAGGATCGAATATGCTTCAATGGGTCACCTCCTTTCTACAGCATGAAGTCGTCCCGGAATTCAAGGGCGATCTGACAATCACCCGAGTTCATCGGGTGCCTGCTCAGCCATTCCCAAACTCCACTCTCCCTCGTACTATTCTGGTTAATTTTGCAGACATACAATTTTGTCAAAAGCTATAAAACAAGGTCAATTTGCAGCGAATGCTACTACAAAATGCCGGATTTTCTCCGACATGTCTGCTGCTGCTGCTAAGCGCAGAAAGGAGTTTGTGAAAATCTTGCACCTGTTTAAAGCTAAGGGGGCACAAGCCTCCTTAGCACAACAGTCAAAGCTAAAGGTGCTGATTAGAGGCAAATTCTATCTCCAAACAGATGTTGATGAAGCTAATGATCTGCTTAGCAAAATGTCGCCTGGTTAGATGTATTGGCTACTTCTGTGTTTTTCTATAACTGCTGTTCGGCGACGGTCTCATAACGGATATGTATGTGGTGGGTCTGGTGGATGGGTGCGGGAGCGGGAGGAGGAGGGCTTGGGAGCTTATGGGGTGTTAATCCAAGACACCTCTATGGT
The DNA here is from genome assembly GCF_964263255.1 of Lissotriton vulgaris. Lineage (NCBI taxonomy): Eukaryota > Metazoa > Chordata > Amphibia > Caudata > Salamandridae > Lissotriton > Lissotriton vulgaris. Next base: position 1,889,812,365 of record NC_141693.1, on the reverse strand, counting down.
TGGGGGCAAGACCCAGTGGCAGGCGTGGGAGAGAGTAGTAGGAGGTGGGCCACGGGTGAAGTTTGGGTGGTGGAAAAAAAAGGGGGATATGTTAAAGTTTTTTGCAGTCAGATGGTGCTCTGTGAAAAAGTTCATCACAGGTTTTGTGTTATATTTGATGTCAGAATGTCAGATCACATTTGTAAATAATTTGTATTATGTCTGTTAATGGGGGATTGAAATTAATTTCATTGAATGTGAACGGTCTAAATAATAGGAAAAAATGCGGGCCATAGAATCATAGATTCGGACAGAAAATCCGGATGTTATAATGTTACAGGAAACCCATCTCTCCGTTACCAAAAAGGATGATTTTCATATGTTTAAAACATGGGCCTCGTTTCGGGGTTTCTCATGTGCGATTAGCTCACAACGAGGTGTAGCCCTTTTTTTGAATAAAAAACTAGAAGTTGAAATTGTTCAGACGATCAAGATGATCTAGGTCGATGGTGTTGGGCTTCATGCCGCTTCAAAACTCAACAAAGACTTATTACTTTTGTCGGCTTTTATGCCCCTATAGAGGATAACTCCCAGATTTATGATGCAATGTTTCAATCTCTGTTATTATTAAGAGGGGATATGGTCATAGGTGGTGATTTCAATTTACTGATGAACCCTAAATTGGATTCTACTTCATCTTCTAAAAAACAATTTAAACCTAAATCCCTTCGGATTATGCTAAATAATATGACAATATTTGATCTATGTGATCCATGGCGTGTGAAAAATCCACAGAAATGTGAATTTACTTGTTGGTCGGCTCGGTTTAAGACATCCTCTCGAATTGACTTTTTTTGGCATCTAGACAGCTTAATTTTACTTCACAGAAAATTTGTCATAATGGTTTCTCAGATCATGCAATGTTGGTTATTAACTTTTCTCTGATTCAAAATAACATTAAGATACCTAACTTTGCATGTTTAATAAATCTTACTTACAAGAGACAAATTGGGTGACGATACTTAAATCAGAGATTTCAGATTTTATAAATCGAAATTTGGGATCAGCCCCTTTACACATCATCTGAGATTCTCTGAAGGCTTTTATTCGGGGGATAATCATAAGTAAAGACGCAGCGGAGCGGCACACTGTAAAAAACATTAGGAACTCTCTTTCACAAAAAAATTAACGATTTAACAATACAACGAAATTTGAATCCAACTCCTAATGTTCAGGAACAACTTAATGCTGCAAAACGCGATTTGAATGCCTATTACTATTCACAGAGTAAAGAGGCTTTTCGCAATCAATCTCAAAACGTTTACGAAGAAAGCAACTTCACTGGAAATTTTTTAGCCTGGCAGGCTAAAGCTCAAGCCGCTTCTAATATGATTCATTCGTTAAAATATCCGCTAACTCATGTGAAGACTTCTAACCAAGCTGAAATAAGCTCTATAATGTTTTCTCATTACCATAATATATATAGTACTCAGCATACCATTGATCATCAAAAATTGCATAATTTTCTGGGAAGACATGCACTTCCAAGTCTATCCCTAGATGATCAACTAAATATGCGATGCCCATTTTCTTGTGCAGAAGTAGATCTGATTGTTAAAGACCTTCCTTTGGGCAAAGCTTGTGGTCCTTCCGGATTCTCTACAGAATTTTTTTTAGTTTTCTTCAATTCATTTGCTGATTTGTTTCTGTTACTATTAAATTCTATGCTCGATGGCGGGCAAGTTCCTGCCTCTTTCCACGAAGGGACGGTTGTTAGTTTCTTGAAAAAAGGGAAAGACTCCAAAGACCCCAATTCATATCGTCCAATTACACTTTTAAATTCAGATTATAAAATTGCCACCAAATTATTGACACTTCGTTTTAATTCTATTTCGTCTGATTTAATTCAACCCGATCAAAATGGGTTTATTGTTGGTAGACAGCTTTTCACCAATACGCACTTCTTGATTGAGGCATTAGATTTCTTTGAGTCACGGGGATTACAGGCTTTGGTTTTATTACTAGACGCTGAAAAAGCTTTTGATTTGGTGGTTTGGGACATACTTTATTATTTTGAAATATTACGGAATTCCAAAACAAATTATCACCTTAATTCAAAATCTGTATACTGGTGCAACAGCTAATATAATTATTAATAAACAGATAGCAGGGTCAATTTTAGTTCAGCGGGGAACTAGGCAAGGGTGCCCCCTGTCCCCCGTTCTTTTTGCTTACTTTATTGAACCTCTAGCCATAGCTATCAGGAACTGTGCTCAGATTCCTCCTACGGTCACCTTTATGGCTAAAATCAAATTATATGCAGATGACATCATGCTACTTATCAAGCCGGATCTCAGATCACAAACACAGGCTATTAAGATCTTTTCAGAATTTGAGGCTGTTGGGGGTTATCGAATCAACAAAAAAAAGACAGAAATTTTGGTCTGTGGAGGTGCTAACCAGGTTTTACATCCGGATTAACCTAAAAGGTATTTGGGAAAAAAAAATTCCCCTACAATTCAGGATTTATATATACTTAATTTTGTGCCGTTGGTTCAAAAAGTACGTCTAATGTTAGCACGATGGGATTCATTGCCATTATCTCTCCTTGGAAGAATAGCACTGATTAAAATGTTAATACTTCCTCTCTTTAATTTCTTATTCTCCACCACACCAATCTTTCTCCCTGGGTCTTTTTTGAATAGAGTGGAATCGATGTTCTCGGCATTTATTTGGGGGGAAAAAAAACCCTCGTATTGACATTCGTACTCTTTATGAAAGAACCGAATATGGTGGCCTTTCACTACCTAATTTAAGAGAATACTATTATGCATATTTTGTATATTACTTGGACCGATTTAAGAATTTATCCACAGGCGTAAATGCCTTTGAAAATTTCTTTTTCGAGTTAATATGCTCTGAAATTCAGATTCCATCCCCTCTCCTTGTACCTAAATCCCTCAAAATGTGTCCGATATAAGACCTTCAACTGTTTTTTTAAACAACGTAATGCCATGCTTAAAAGATATTCCCTCCCTTTCTTTAATTTATCAACCCCCCTATTTGGTGCTTTTTCTTTTCTAAAAATAAAAATCGATTCTACTATCACCGTTAACTGGGAACGTGCCGGGTTCCGAACTCTAGCTGATTTTGTGAATAATGGCTCTTGGTTAGTGCTCGATGCCATGCAAAGTCTGATTCCCAGCAATTTTCTATTAATAAGGTCTTATATCGAGATCCTTAAAATTTTTACTACATTAGATTTGAGTTCTCTTAGTATTTCGTCACCAATGTTTGATGACCTTTTCATAAATACTGTAATAAAAATGCCATGGGAATGGAAAAAATTCCTGGCATAGTCGGGAGGAGGAATTGTCTCATAAAGCAACACGTAAATGGTTTACCCAGGAAAATATAGTGCTTCCCCTAGAAACATGGAAAACTATTAATAAGTTCAATTTTAGTTCATTACGTGGCGCCAATTGGTGGAGAATGTTATTTTTTAGCAAATGGCTCTTGTATCCCAATCCTGCTATTATTGCCAAAATGTATGTTAATTTGGACGTAAATAGTTTTAGATGTTTCCAATGTGATCCAGCGAACTGGTCTCATACCATGGCATACTGTTTTAAAATTAAGCCTTTTTGGGATGCAATCTTTCATTTTCTTCAATTTTATTACGCTATTCCAATTGTTTGTAACGTTAAACTATTACTGTTTGGTTTTGATTCCGATTGTCAACTCCCAGAATATTTGGCTAAATTTGTCTATATCGCAACGGCTGTTGCTAGATCACTTTTACTGCAGAATTGGCGATCACCACAAGTAACAGTGGTGCAGGAATGGCTTGACAAAATGACAAGGGTCAGGAAATGTGAACAATTGTATGCAAAACGAGTTGGGGGGACAAAAAAGTTTGAAAAGATTTGGGGACAGTTTTTTGTGTAACAAAAATTTCTTTTTCGCTCTATTTTTTTTTTATTTTCCTTATTTTTTTTGAGAATGCATTGTTGGAATTGGGAGAACAAATTCCTCTTTGTATCGTATGAGTTACTCTAAATGCCAAGATGTGTGAGGAACTCGCATATGGTGCACTTCTGGACCAGAATATCGGTATCCAAGAGCATTTACTGGAGGTAAAAACAATTCGACTGGTTACTTGAGGCTGCTGCTCGGATAAGCCAGCTTGATAATACTTCATGATGTGGGGGAGCACCATCCTCGGTTTTGAGTTGTAATGCCCTCAAGTTTGTACAGGCCTTCTACATCTACGACAGAAAGTGATATAGTGCTTGGTCTATCTTGTAAAAAAAAGTCTGAGGCACTTCAATCATGGCATTATAGAAGATAAAAACAAATAGCATGAGAATAGCCATTTTAATAAGAGCAATGAGCCATACAATCGTTAGGGGCAAGGATTGTCATTAAAAAGTAAACCACACACCTTATTAAGGGTGGCCATATAGTTTAATTGGAATAGATCTGCAAAGTGGTATGAGACTTGAATATCCAGATATCTAACAGGGCGAGTAGCAGAGTAGTGCGTCCTCATTTTGGCAGTTAGAACTGAAGAGATGCTATTAAACAAAAGGAACTCCGATTTAGTCTGGTTTCTTTTTTATCCCAGATATCCGTGAATGTCTGCATTTTGGCAAGCGCATTGAGGATGTTTTTCCCCTCTGCGGCTAGACAGAGAATCATATCCTCCGCAAAGAGTTTAATCTTAGCTGCTCCTTGGAGGGGGGCCTTGACCTACGTATCTTACTGCCAAGGGTTCCATAAAGAGGGGACGTGGCCGGGCTGCCTACCAAGATGGCCGCGCAACACTGAGGCTCCGCCAGCAATCCCAACTTCACCCATCTTGCCTTCCATCCTGGCCGCTTTCAGTCCAGGACGACTGGCTTGAATGCATGAAAGTGCCCACTTGAACCTGAGCCGTCCAGGGCGGCTGGGTGCCTGAAATACTGCAAACGGAGGCCTTAAGAGCGCCGGGACGGGGCTGGAGCAGTGCGTGGCAGGAGGCAAGGCCGCACCAAACGCAGTGACGGTGTGCGGCTCTCCAGCTGCCTTATCGCCTCTTACACCCAAACGCCAGAGCGGTGCAGCACATTAGACGTCAGCCATCATGGGTAACGCCCCCAGTCCTTCCGAAGCAGCCTCAACCACGGAGCATGACTGGAGTTCTGACCTGCTGTCACTGGCTTGTTTAGGCAAACTGCCTTCGGCATTGACTTGCTGGGTTGTCTCTCCAGTTTTATTGCAGTCCAAATCATTAAGCAAATATTTACATTTTCTGCTACAGATTTTTAATTGGTGAATATGTAAAGAGACGCCTGTCTCTGGCACTGTATTTGCTAAGACTGCTTCTATGTCAATGTCATTGCCTAACAACCAACTAACATGAAGAGATTCTGCTTGTATGTTTCCCTATATGCACCCCCGCCCACGCGCCAAGCGGATCTATGTCAAGGAATAACCGCCTTCATCTGTCTTGGCAATAATGAGGTGCAACCCATGCCTAGACAGTGCTAACAAAAATGACAAAATAATGAATACTATCAGAAAATGTGCTGCATTATGCAGCATAATCTGCTTTTTCTTGAAACATAATTTAGTCAACCCTGACGCAAAATGTTGTCTTCCCTTGCCACATAATTCCACTGGGTTGCCTATAGTACACACACTTAGGCCACTTTCAACAATCCCAATAGCTATATTTCCACAAGCATTGCACATGAAAGTATTATTTTAGCTCTACCGTGTGATAATAAACTTTTGAAGTTTCTATTTTCTACGTTTGGTATAGGATAACGGTCTTCAAAACATTTTAAAGACGCTACCCTTCAATTGCTCCTAGGCCCCCAAAAGTATACGCTTAGGTTTTCAAAATTATTCTATATCATATTAAATACAGCAAGCAAGCTAAAAACCATTTAGCTAGCTAAAGGGCACATCCTCTAACGAATACGTCATTCTCAGTGGTGTTTTTAAATGTATGATCAACTGACTATAAGCAGTGAAAAACATATCAAGACAGATAAACAATTGAAGTGAGATCCTAAGACAGAATGTATTAAATTAAATATAAAATAGCAATGTTTTAGTCTAATTTTATTAACAATAATACAATAAATTAAAAATAAATTGCAAGCAAAGGAATCCAACTGCATCAAAAACTTTAGAGGGGGTTAAAGAAATGTTGACCCAAAAAAATAATTTGCCTTTATTTTACCACATTCTCCAGTACAGCAGGCAACTTGCCCCTTGACCTGTGAGATAACTTCGGCCAATACTGGCATTTCAGATACAATCAGTATGCCTGCTTTGATGTATGGTCCCATCCTTACAAAGTTAAAGATAAATCTTCACGTCCCAAAATGCTGCTGGCTAGAATACCACGACTTGCTAAAATTGTTGCACAAGACATGGGGCCATCAGACATCTCTGAACATATTTAATATTTCAGCTATTGCAGGTATAGTTTGCTATGCCCTTTAAAAGCGCACACAATATACATGATTGTAATATGTTAGCAGATCGTTCACCCTAGAGGGCCCAATGTGACCTTTTATCAGGAATGACTGGGGAGGTGTGTAGATTAATTTGGATACTGATTGAGAGGTGTGCCGCGCGGTTTTAAGACCGGTGGCATAAGGCACATCCATTAGGATTAAATCTGGGAGGAACTCCGCTCGTTGAGTTTTCAGCACTCTGCGTTAAGCGGAGCTCGTGGAGTTCTGAAAAACTCTGCTCTGTTTTTTCCCTTACTTGCGTTCGTCAAGGTCAAGTTGGCAAGCGTGAGTGAGGAAAATTCACCTACTAGCGAGATTTTTCTTCGTTTGCGATCGTCAACACCAAGTTGACGAGCGTGGAAAATCAACCTCCCGGTGAGATTTCTCAACGCGGGCGGTCAGATTTCTCATTGCGAGTGGTCGCCTCTGCTTGCGACCACTCGTGTTGAGAAACCGTTCGTTCGCTTTGAGAAAGCTGCCGCTCGGAAGAAAGGAAGCAGCACCACATCGCTGCAGTTTTTTTGCACTTTGCGTAGCGGAACTCCGTCCAGGCTTAATGAGGATGCAATCTCTTGAATGGCGAGAACCGTAGTCTAGCCCACCACTAACCCAGCTTTAGTGTACAGCAAACATACCTTGTACTCCTGGGCAGCTTCTCGAATGGGGAGCACCCTGTGCTGCTTGTGATCACGTGACATGCTGCAGACCACACAGATGGGCTTCTGGTCCACTTCACAAAACAGTTTCAGCTTCTCTTCGTGTTCTCGGCACATATTCACCTCCTGGGGGATACCAGTAGATACCTGAAGCTGTTTGGCGATTTCCACCACGTTCGCCAGTTGCCTGTTGGGCCGGAGGAATTTGGTCTCAGAGACTGATCTACACTGAGGACATGGGAAGTCTGTCTGCAGCCCCTCCCAGCACTGACTGATACAGGACAGACAAAAGGCATGTCCACACTCCACGGACACCGGGTCTGAGAAATAGTCCAGACATATGGAGCACGTGGCCTCCTCCTTCAGGCTCTGGAGATGAGTTGCTGCAGCCATGTTCCTGTCGGAGAGAAAGAGGTCAAGTTAAGTTTTGTTTCTCCCAGCTTGTGAAGTGAAAGTCCCTGTGTCGCTCGCTATCCTTATACATGCCCCCTCTTTTATTGGTTCTGCACTTTCAGAAATCTAACCTGGGGACGCCAAAAGCAAAGCAGGGAGTGTCCTGGACTGAGATGGGGCTAAGTGCAGCAGAGCACTCCACGTGAGCTCAATGTCAGCCTAAGCACTCAGGAGTGTGCGCACGAGTATCAACCTACGCGCTCGGAGTGAGAGAGCGCGAGTGTGTGCGCACTTGTATGTTATTATGTTATGTTATTAGATTTTTTTAAGCGCAACAGCTGCCCCAGCAAAGGGGCGCCCCGGCGCTGCCAAATTATGAAACAGACGCGGAGGCCATCAGATTTACTGTGCGCAGGTGACTGAAATGGGAGTGTGTACAACAGTGCTGAGTCAACCTATGCACTAGAGTGTGTGTAGATGAGTGGGGTGTGTGCAGCAGAGAGTGTTAGCTTATACACCAAAAGCATAGGGTCAGCCTATGCACTTGGAGCATGTGCACAGCTGCAAAAGTTTCAGATTGCTTATATGTGACATTTCTGGATTTTCGGTGTGCTCATGAGTGACACTTGATTGCCTTGTACACTGTAACAAGTAGAAACAGGTAGTTATACACTCACACACCTAACACAAACTGTGTAGAAATGACGGAGTGCTACCATTTCTTTACTTAGGTGCTGGGAATTGCAGCCCAGAATACATAATGCTGCTTTAGAAACACATGTATCTTCACTGACGTTAATAAGGAATGTATTCACATGAATACAGCGCTGTTGAACTTTAAGCTGACAAATAGTTGAATGGAAGTGTGAGGGGTTGCAACGCCAACAAAACACCTTTTAAAAAACCCTATGTCATAAATGCATTATCACCCATTCCCGATTTGCTATACTAATTTTGTATGCAAAAACCTGAGCATATCTACAATTACATGGTTTGTGCTCGCAAGTTTTAACCAAGTAAAGCCAATGCGTACCTGTTTTGTTATTTATGCCGTTTTATAATTGGCCTTCATTTCTGCAAACTGTTCCTTAGGTGGGATTGAGGTTTCCTTCCCAGCACCAAAAACGATTACTCAGGGGTGACTTTCTCGGTTTACAACAGGCTGGAAGTATTACAGTCAACCAAGAGCGCCATAAAACAGCTGTACACATAGCATCCTTTAATGCATGGGTACTTGCAAACATTTTCCAAGGGACCAAAATGTTTGGTCTTTGATGTGACTGAAGGTTGCACTGATGCCAGCAGGGTGGCAGTGGGAGGCTAGGGGCACGGGGTCGGCAGTAAGGTGGGTGTGAAATCTAGTGGCTGAATTGCAGAATGTGAAACCAGAAAACATGGAATTGATCCCGGCTTCCCCACTTTAAAAAAACTGCCTAGGTTCGCACAGTTTGGTTATGTCACTTTCCTTCATCATTATGTGTGTGTGGATCTCGAAATAAACGAATTTGGAATGTGCGCTACAATAAACGACTTGCACCTTAGTTCACTATTGCATTGTTGTCAGGGAAGGGGGAAATTAATGTTTCTCAATTTATGTTAAAAAACTGTCACTTTTAAAAAATACTGTTCAATGAGCTGTAATCTGTTGTACTGGTGTGAAACGGTTCTGCAGGTTAATTAAATACACTTTCTTGAATTCTGAGTGATTTTTATCACTTTTTTACACTTTTGCTGCAATAAGTTTTTTTTTAATAAATGTGATCCTAACCTCAGTCAAGTGAACAGCCGCCCACTGCTGCTGTTGACTAGGGTGCAGCATGTGAAGGTCAGTAGGCGCGCATGCGGCTACCCGGCTGTACCATATACAAGTATCTTTGCATAATTATTGATTTGTCTTACCTTATACTGGTCCTTTCGCCCACAGCACTTGCAGCACGCTTCCTCTTGGGTGCCATTCTGCGGCGGCTCGGTGCCAGTCTGCTCAATAAGTATGTGTAGGCCTCTGCAGTAGCCGCGGCTCCACTAAATGTGGGGCCTTGGAGAGCCACGAGCTGGTGTTGTCTCGCGGTCACAAGTATTCGTAACTAAATCAGTGACTCCAACACGGACTCTTTTGCTGAGCAATGACGAATGAAAACCGGGTGCCAGTGCACAACTGCAACCCCAATGGTGATGGAAATGGCGCGCAGTGCACAGGCAGCAGTTCCAGGATGCGAGGTAGGCGTGGCTACAGGATTTTGCCAGTCCAATCAGTGTCGGATTGGGAAAGCCTAGAATGTAAAACCTGTTTCGTAAAAAAAAGAAGTACAGGGCTCAGACTAGAGAGGTGTCATGCGTGGGGAGGTTACAGTCTTAGTTCTGAATATCTGCTTCTAGAATAGTGTGTATATGAATCTCTGGCGTGACTCAGCAGCCTGAGGTAGGAATGTTTGCCGCGGAGTTGGGGGTATCGAACAATATAAACTGGGAGTTTTCACTTCTTGAACTGGGAGTGTCGACCCTCGAAATGGGCGCGCCTCCTCGAGGGCGCCGACGAATTCTTTTAGGCAGGGCGTGGGCAAGCAAATTCATTCTTTTCAGGAGTCCTGCCCCTGGCCCGCCCAAGCGCAGATTTAAACCAATAGCGTTAGAGTGGGCTCGGGCTTTAATACATTAACACCAACTGGAGGTGGGAGAGGAAAGGGCGGAGAGCCGAATGCCGATGTCATTTCCGAGCCCAATTTTGCTCAGACTTTTTTAAATGAATGATGGATGCTCACATATATTGATAAAGCCTTCTAGTTAAATTGCGCGTACGATGTACATTTATCAGGGAGTTCTATTGTCTTGTCCACAAGTCCACTAATGAAATGGCCCACGACAAATATATTTTGAGTACCAGGAATTGCATTAATCGGTGTTATTGCAATATTTTCATGCCAAGACAGGAAAAACAAGAATTCATGAAGGTACGGTATTTACAATTGAACACTGAATTAGGCACCAGAACGAGTAGGAGCACCTGGGGATTGAATTTGCTGTTCTGTGGACTGCTTTACTGCACTCCGGATTTTTGGAGTAACCCATCTACAAACTAGGGCAGAGGTCACACATATAAAAGCCAAACTGATAAATGTTATCTCAGTACATTCCAGGTAGCTAAATGCTTGTAATGTATTTATTTACTGCTTCGCTGCATTTCCGACTACTCAACTTCTCTACAGCTGGAGAGTCAAGTGATCACAAGGACCCACTTGGTTTTCAAATTTGAGGGCCTCCGTACTTGCAGATCTGGGACAATAGTGGTAATCAAAGTAAAAAGTATTTTTATTGTGATGATTATTTAAAATCTTACAATATTACACATCTAAAGGAATTTTTTTTTAAATGTGTTACAGCATAAAATCACAAAAAATTGTAATTTCGAGACCTTTACAAACAATTAAGTATTAGCAGTAATTACGTCTCCGAGTTTCCTTTTAACCAGCAGTAGGAACTTTACAAAGGATGCGTTTAGAACAATATCGTTTGAGTCCATGCACTTAATCACTGCCTGCCTGCATGTCCGTATGCCGCGTGACTTGAGAGGAACCTTAAGCAATGTATTTCTCTCTTGCAGGAGTACAGGGCAGGTACACAGGAGATGTTGAATGTCTTCTTCGCCCCTGTTACATAGTCTACATTTTGTTTCGGTTTCTTGAAATTCCCATGGAGGAAGATGGCATAGCCCTGGCATGGATCCAAATCTCGCTTTAAGGAGCACCTGCTTGTTTTTTTCCGTCCACGGGGTTTTCAGATATTGTTGTATCTCCTTCTTTTTATAGCCGTTTAGCACCGTCCAGGCATGTTTTCTCTTGGTAAGGGTAGCCTTATCCTTTAGAATGGATAGGTGATCTGCAGTTTTATTAATGATTTTCTTAAATGATGTCTTGGTTATATTAATTTCCCATATAGACATGATCCCAAATTCATTAATCGCATCTCTAAGGTAAAGAGCTGTACTAGAGTTAGTGTCCTTCTTTATTTCTCTCCATAGGAGCAACGATATCTCATTTTGGTGGTCACTTTTTATTTGGTTCCATACTTTAATAAAATGGCCTTGCCTTGCAAAATGTTGATTTGTTAGGCCAAACTCCAACCTTACTTGCGCCAGGGAAGCGTTCGCTGGGAGATGGAAAAGCACTCGGTATACTCTGGTTAAGATTTTGTTCAAAGTATCACTATCTTTACCCATTATAGCTTCACTACCATATGTAATAGTGGGTAAGAGTTTTGCACCAACAATGCTCAGGAGAGGACCATAGGTCAAGCTGGAAAGAGACTTCTGCACAGTTCTAAATGCAGCAGTTAATGTGTTCGCTTTTCTTTGAGCGTCAGCTTTTTGTAGATGGTAATTGCCCTTTGCATCGAATAATACGCCTAGATATTTATAGACCTCTACTTGTTCAAGCTCAATTTTGTCCATGAAGCATTGGCTTTTATGTTTGATGTTAGTGTTTTTGGCAACTACCATAATCTTAGTTTTGGTCTCATTTATAACCATTCCATTCTCTTTTGAGTAGGTATAGGTCCTTCTCATTAAGCGCTGAAGGCCCACTTTTGTGTGGCTCATAAGTATGACGTTGTCTGCATACATCAAACTTGAGAGCCATTTGTCCGCTAGTTTTGGCGGATGTGCGTTTTCTTTGTCCAATATTCCTGGTAGGTCAGTAAGAAACAAATTAAAAAGAAGGGGGGCTAAAACGCAGCCCTGCTTCAACCCTTCATTTGCTGGAATCTCACTGGATAGTGTGTGGCCGTCACCCATCCTCACCCTCACCCATGTCTCTGAGTATAGGAGGCGGATTAGCCTAAGTAGTGGAGCCGGAATTCTCATTTTTTCTAGTTTTTCCCAGAGTAATTTTCGGTTAACACAGTCGAAAGCCGACTTAAAATCTATAAAACAAAGATACAAGGGTTGCTTTAATCTAAGCGATTTGTTCATAAGTAAGGCGAGAACCAGTATATTAGTAGTAGTTCCTAATCCTTGAATAAAGCCTGTTTGGTTTAAAGGCATTCTTTTTTCTTCCGTCACCCAATCAGTTAGTTTCGTTAGTATTATTCTGGCAAATAGCTTGGCATCAGAGTCTTGCAGTGTGATCAACCAGTAATATTCTGGCCGTGCCCAATTTCCTTTTTTAAAGATTGGGGTTATTAGGGATCCACGCCATGACTTGGGTACCCTGCCTGTCAGCACGACTTCTAAATACAACTTCTCTAGGATTGTTGCCCATAGTTCTGGATTTTCTTTCAAGAGCGCAAACGGAATCCCATTTGGTCCCGGAGCGCCGTTCTTCTGTTGTTTTATAAGTTTAATTAGTTCTTCTTTTTCTATGGGAAATTGCATATTCGTATCACTATCTTGATAAGTAATGTCATTCTCATTGTCAGATTTACGCCCTTGTTGCGTTTCCAGTGGAGATGTGTGTATAGAGTCTTGATTCAAATGTCGCCTTAGGAACTAGTCCCATTCCTGCTCAGTTAAAGGTGATGAGACTGCTTACTTGTTGGATCTAGCAAGACCGTTGATAATATACCAAAAGTCTCTTGAATTCTTCTGTTTACTGGCATGGAATATTTTTGCCCAAATAGCTTGTTTCGCTTTATTTTTTTCGCCCCATAATAATTTTTTCAAATTCTGATTTATTAACTTTAGGTTCCCAAGGTTTTCTGTTTTTAGATCCGTTTTCTTCCTTAGTCTGATAATCCCATTTCGTTCTTTCTTCAGTGACCTTATTGTATGCGGCAGGTTTAAATTAGCTTCGTTTTCCTTCTTAGGGTCATTACCGTAGTAACATTTTTTTGTTTTTGTTTGCCCTTGTGTTGTAGTCAACATTCCAGTCAGATTTTCCGATTGTTCAATTGCTGTTTTTGTTGCAGTGTCTTTCAGGCACTTTTCCAAGATCTTTTCCACTTGATCATTCATTACATCTTTGTTACCAATGTTCCAGATCAGTTTTTTATAGTTTGTAGTACCAAAGTTCCCCTTGACCGTCTGGTAGGTCTTTTTCATAGTTATTCCAATATCCATTAGTATTGACTGCTGGGCATGATCACTCTCGTTTACTTTCATTAGTTGGTATGAGGTGATGTTATGGAACATATATAAGGTTGTCATGGTGTAGTCAATCCTGGATTTGCTATTAGCTCCTATTTGTAATGGACTACCGTATCATTGTGTCTGATTACTATGGAGTGCCATGTTGATCCATTTTTCATTTATTTCTAGATTTCTTTCTACCTCTTTTTGCAAAGTGGGACATTCATTTTTTTCTGGTGATCTGCCAAGTGCATTTTTTAAGACTGATAGTCGTTGTCCCTACCTTTTTTTGTTTTAATGAAGTATCAGCTTCTATAAACGGGGTAGGGTAAACCTCAGGGATTTGTCTAGTAAGTATTATGCCCCAGGTTTTAAATATCTTTTGCTCCTTCATTATCTGTTCAGCTATGGATAATGATGATAGTGAGATTAAGGATGGGGTCTGGCTACTCTGATCATCCTCCATGAATTGAACAGATATAATGTCATTACTTACAATGTTATTCAGTGAGGGTATGAATTTAAAAAGTCGCAGTAAATTCCCTCGGTTAAGAATGTCGTGTCTAGCTCTAGAGCGGAATTCTGGTGTAAATTTAAGTTTCTCAGTGATTTTAGGACTGTGTCGGTTTGCGACCTCATTGTTCTCAATTTGTTTTGTTGTGAAGCTTATTGTTTTATTCCCATCCATACTTTTAATCTGCAAATAGTCTCGTTCAGGTGTTATTTCAGGGCTACTTTCTACCCTCCTCACTATCAGGACGCTGTCTTTTTTTGTATCTTCCTTCGCACCAGCCTTGGGGTGGGGAATCAGTGTTTCCGTCGCTTTGATAGAGAAGATTTCATTCATTTTGTCAGAGTTATAAATAATTAGCTCTCTTTCTTCTTTATTTTGGTTTTCATCTCGGTTAGGTACTATTTGCAGACTCTCAGGCGTACTGTTTATTACTTGTACTTCCGCTACTCTATTTTCTTCCCATACCGGAATTTGTGATTCATTTATTTTATCAGATTTTATTGAAATTGGGTCGTTTAGTGGTTTTTTTCCAAAAATGAGGAAGAAGTTGGTGGATCCTGAGCTAGGTAATTTGAGATCCATGGCTGGGTTACTTGTAATATTCAACTTCGATTTCTCATTTTTTCTTGCTTTGCAGAGTTTTTTCTTTTGGCATTTTGTCATCGTAGAGAAACCATCTGACTCAGTGTCGCTATGATTTCAGGCATTTTTGGAGACTTTACACATAGTTTCACACATGATTTATTTTTCCAAATGATCCTTAGCCTGGGAAATTGGTAGGCTAACTATATCGCCAGGTCGTCTTATTAGCTGTTGTGGTCCTATGGGTTTAGGGTTGTCCGTACCTACCTCAGGTGTAATTTTTTCCATTCCCTTCATATTGGCGATATTCGTTTTAGAATTATCCTTACTATGTTGGATGTTTCTTTTAGCGTCTTCTATTATACTTGTTAGTACTGCAGGTAGGGCTGATAGCTTGTCCATGATAGGCACATAGATGCAGTCAGAGGTTGTTTTTTCATTATCTCTTTGTGCTCTGATTATCAGATCATTTAATTGGGCCAGTTTGTTCTTAATTCCCGCCACGTTGTTTGCCATCATTTTTAAAAGGTCAATTTGTATGTCCATTTTATTATCCATTTTATTGTCCATTTATCTTTTAGGCAGGGCGTGGGCAAGCAAATTCATTCTTTTCAGGAGTCCTGCCCCTGGCCCGCCCAAGCGCAGATTTAAACCAATAGCGTTAGAGTGGGCTCGGGCTTTAATACATTAACACCAACTGGAGGTGGGAGAGGAAAGGGCGGAGAGCCGAATGCCGATGTCATTTCCGAGCCCAATTTTGCTCAGACTTTTTTAAATGAATGATGGATGCTCACATATATTGATAAAGCCTTCTAGTTAAATTGCGCGTACGATGTACATTTATCAGGGAGTTCTATTGTCTTGTCCACAAGTCCACTAATGAAATGGCCCACGACAAATAAATTTTGAGTACCAGGAATTGCATTAATCGGTGTTATTGCAATATTTTCATGCCAAGACAGGAAAAACAAGAATTCATGAAGGTACGGTATTTACAATTGAACACTGAATTAGGCACCAGAACGAGTAGGAGCACCTGGGGATTGAATTTGCTGTTCTGTGGACTGCTTTACTGCACTCCGGATTTTTGGAGTAACCCATCTACAAACTAGGGCAGAGGTCACACATATAAAAGCCAAACTGATAAATGTTATCTCAGTACATTCCAGGTAGCTAAATGCTTGTAATGTATTTATTTACTGCTTCGCTGCATTTCCGACTACTCAACTTCTCTACAGCTGGAGAGTCAAGTGATCACAAGGACCCACTTGGTTTTCAAATTTGAGGGCCTCCGTACTTGCAGATCTGGGACAATAGTGGTAATCAAAGTAAAAAGTATTTTTATTGTGATGATTATTTAAAATCTTACAATATTACACATCTAAAGGAATTTTTTTTTAAATGTGTTACAGCATAAAATCACAAAAAATTGTAATTTCGAGACCTTTACAAACAATTAAGTATTAGCAGTAATTACGTCTCCGAGTTTCCTTTTAACCAGCAGTAGGAACTTTACAAAGGATGCGTTTAGATCAATATCGTTTGAGTCCATGCACTTAATCACTGCCTGCCTGCATGTCCGTATGCCGCGTGACTTGAGAGGAACCTTAAGCAATGTTTTTCTCTCTTGCAGGAGTACAGGGCAGGTACACAGGAGATGTTGAATGTCTTCTTCGCCCCTGTTACATAGTCTACATTTTGTTTCGGTTTCTTGAAATTCCCATGGAGGAAGATGGCATAGCCCTGGCATGGATCCAAATCTCGCTTTAAGGAGCACCTGCTTGTTTTTTTCCGTCCACGGGGTTTTCAGATATTGTTGTATCTCCTTCTTTTTATAGCCGTTTAGCACCGTCCAGGCATGTTTTCTCTTGGTAAGGGTAGCCTTATCCTTTAGAATGGATAGGTGATCTGCAGTTTTATTAATGATTTTCTTAAATGATGTCTTGGTTATATTAATTTCCCATATAGACATGATCCCAAATTCATTAATCGCATCTCTAAGGTAAAGAGCTGTACTAGAGTTAGTGTCCTTCTTTATTTCTCTCCATAGGAGCAACGATATCTCATTTTGGTGGTCACTTTTTATTTGGTTCCATACTTTAATAAAATGGCCTTGCCATGCAAAATGTTGATTTGTTAGGCCAAACTCCAACCTTACTTGCGCCAGGGAAGCGTTCGCTGGGAGATGGAAAAGCACTCGGTATACTCTGGTTAAGATTTTGTTCAAAGTATCACTATCTTTACCCATTATAGCTTCACTACCATATGTAATAGTGGGTAAGAGTTTTGCACCAACAATGCTCAGGAGAGGACCATAGGTCAAGCTGGAAAGAGACTTCTGCACAGTTCTAAATGCAGCAGTTAATGTGTTCGCTTTTCTTTGAGCGTCGGCTTTTTGTAGATGGTAATTGCCCTTTGCATCGAATAATACGCCTAGATATTTATAGACCTCTACTTGTTCAAGCTCAATTTTGTCCATGAAGCATTGGCTTTTATGTTTGATGTTAGTGTTTTTGGCAACTACCATAATCTTAGTTTTGGTCTCATTTATAACCATTCCATTCTCTTTTGAGTAGGTATAGGTCCTTCTCATTAAGCGCTGAAGGCCCACTTTTGTGTGGCTCATAAGTATGACATTGTCTGCATACATCAAACTTGAGAGCCATTTGTCCGCTAGTTTTGGCGGATGTGCGTTTTCTTTGTCCAATATTCCTGGTAGGTCAGTAAGAAACAAATTAAAAAGAAGGGGGGCTAAAACGCAGCCCTGCTTCAACCCTTCATTTGCTGGAATCTCACTGGATAGTGTGTGGCCGTCACCCATCCTCACCCTCACCCATGTCTCTGAGTATAGGAGGCGGATTAGCCTAAGTAGTGGAGCCGGAATTCTCATTTTTTCTAGTTTTTCCCAGAGTAATTTTCGGTTAACACAGTCGAAAGCCGACTTAAAATCTATAAAACAAAGATACAAGGGTTACTTTAATCTAAGCGATTTGTTCATAAGTAAGGCGAGAACCAGTATATTAGTAGTAGTTCCTAATCCTTGAATAAAGCCTGTTTGGTTTAAAGGCATTCTTTTTTCTTCCGTCACCCAATCAGTTAGTTTCGTTAGTATTATTCTGGCAAATAGCTTGGCATCAGAGTCTTGCAGTGTGATCAACCGGTAATATTCTGGCAGTGCCCAATTTCCTTTTTTAAAGATTGGGGTTATTAGGGATCCACGCCATGACTTGGGTACCCTGCCTGTCAGCACGACTTCTAAATACAACTTCTCTAGGATTGTTGCCCATAGTTCTGGATTTTCTTTCAAGAGCGCAAACGGAATCCCATTTGGTCCCGGAGCGCCGTTCTTCTGTTGTTTTATAAGTTTAATTAGTTCTTCTTTTTCTATGGGAAATTGCATATTCGTATCACTATCTTGATAAGTAATGTCATTCTCATTGTCAGATTTACGCCCTTGTTGCGTTTCCAGTGGAGATGTGTGTATAGAGTCTTGATTCAAATGTCGCCTTAGGAACTTGTCCCATTCCTGCTCAGTTAAAGGTGATGAGACTGCTTGCTTGTTGGATCTAGCAAGACCGTTGATAATATACCAAAAGTCTCTTGAATTCTTCTGTTTACTGGCATGGAATATTTTTGCCCAAATAGCTTGTTTCGCTTTATTTTTTTCGCCCCATAATAATTTTTTCAAATTCTGATTTATTAACTTTAGGTTCCCAAGGTTTTCTGTTTTTAGATCCGTTTTCTTCCTTAGTCTGATAATCCCATTTCGTTCTTTCTTCAGTGACCTTATTGTATGCGGCAGGTTTAAATTAGCTTCGTTTTCCTTCTTAGGGTCATTACCGTAGTAACATTTTTTTGTTTTTGTTTGCCCTTGTGTTGTAGTCAACATTCCAGTCAGATTTTCCGATTGTTCAATTGCTGTTTTTGTTGCAGTGTCTTTCAGGCACTTTTCCAAGATCTTTTCCACTTGATCATTCATTACATATTTGTTACCAATGTTCCAGATCAGTTTTTTATAGTTTATAGTACCAAAGTTCCCCTTGACCGTCTGGTAGGTCTTTTTCATAGTTATTCCAATATCCATTAGTATTGACTGCTGGGCATGATCACTCTCGTTTACTTTCATTAGTTGGTATGAGGTGATGTTATGGAACATATATAAGGTTGTCATGGTGTAGTCAATCCTGGATTTGCTATTAGCTCCTATTTGTAATGGACTACCGTATCATTGTGTCTGATTACTATGGAGTGCCATGTTGATCCATTTTTCATTTATTTCTAGATTTCTTTCTACCTCTTTTTGCAAAGTGGGACATTCATTTTTTTCTGGTGATCTGCCAAGTGCATTTTTTAAGACTGATAGTCGTTGTCCCTACCTTTTTTTGTTTTAATAAAGTATCAGCTTCTATAAACGGGGTAGGGTAAACCTCAGGGATTTGTCTAGTAAGTATTATGCCCCAGGTTTTAAATATCTTTTGCTCCTTCATTATCTGTTCAGCTATGGATAATTATGATAGTGAGATTAAGGATGGGGTCTGGCTACTCTGATCATCCTCCATGAATTGAACAGATATAATGTCATTACTTACAATGTTATTCAGTGAGGGTATGAATTTAAAAAGTCGCAGTAAATTCCCTCGGTTAAGAATGTCGTGTCTAGCTCTAGAGCGGAATTCTGGTGTAAATTTAAGTTTCTCAGTGATTTTAGGACTGTGTCGGTTTGCGACCTCATTGTTCTCAATTTGTTTTGTTGTGAAGCTTATTGTTTTATTCCCATCCATACTTTTAATCTGCAAATAGTCTCGTTCAGGTGTTATTTCAGGGCTACTTTCTACCCTCCTCACTATCAAGACGCTGTCTTTTTTTGTATCTTCCTTCGCACCAGCCTTGGGGTGGGGAATCAGTGTTTCCGTCGCTTTGATAGAGAAGATTTCATTCATTTTGTCAGAGTTATAAATAATTAGCTCTCTTTCTTCTTTATTTTGGTTTTCATCTCGGTTAGGTACTATTTGCAGACTCTCGGGCGTACTGTTTATTACTTGTACTTCCGCTACTCTATTTTCTTCCCATACCGGAATTTGTGATTCATTTATTTTATCAGATTTTATTGAAATTGGGTCGTTTAGTGGTTTTTTTCCAAAAATGAGGAAGAAGTTGGTGGATCCTGAGCTAGGTAATTTGAGATCCATGGCTGGGTTACTTGTAATATTCAACTTCGATTTCTCATTTTTTCTTGCTTTGCGGAGTTTTTTCTTTTGGCATTTTGTCATCGTAGAGAAACCATCTGACTCAGTGTCGCTATGATTTCAGGCATTTTTGGAGACTTTACACATAGTTTCACACATGATTTCTTTTTCCAAATGATCCTTAGCCTGGGAAATTGGTAGGCTAACTATATCGCCAGGTCGTCTTATTAGCTGTTGTGGTCCTATGGGTTTAGGGTTGTCCGTACCTACCTCAGGTGTAATTTTTTCCATTCCCTTCATATTGGCGATATTCGTTTTAGAATTATCCTTACTATGTTGGATGTTTCTTTTAGCGTCTTCTATTATACTTGTTAGTACTGCAGGTAGGGCTGATAGCTTGTCCATGATAGGCACATAGATGCAGTCAGAGGTTGTTTTTTCATTATCTCTTTGTGCTCTGATTATCAGATCATTTAATTGGGCCAGTTTGTTCTTAATTCCCGCCACGTTGTTTGCCATCATTTTTAAAAGGTCAATTTGTATGTCCATTTTATTAGATTGATAATGAAGGGCTTCTAACGTAAGAGTTGATGTTTGGTAGAAGATATCCCAGGGTTTCACTGCATCCTGTTGTTTAACTCCTATTTCTGTTGTTTGGGCAGCTTCATGCTTGGGTTGCTCAGCTCCCCCGGGGTCTATAATTTCCTCCCTGGTATTATCAGTATTGCCAGCATTATCAGCCGTTTCCTTGAGTGTGTTATTCGTCTGAGCGCTCCTTTGGGGCTCCCGATGATGATCAGGGTATATTTCAGTTCCCTCAGTGGTTGTGCCCAACTTTTTATTTATCTCAACTTTCACTTCAAAAGGGGATCCTTTGAGCTGTTTGTGCTCCTTGCTCAGTCCAGTCTTGGCAGTCTTGTTGAATAGATTCCATAGATTGCGACAACATCTTGTTTGTGGTAGCAGCATCCAAGTTGGTAGTTACAGACGTATTAATATCTTTCGTCGTTGCTATATAGCAAATTCTCATATCTTATGAGGGTTCTTTCTGAGTTATCCATGGCTGTTGGTCTCCAGTTTGTATTTCTAAGTCCACAGATTCATTTTCATTCCAGTTTTGTTCTATTTGTTCCAAATCTTTCGTTAGTTTGTTGTTTTGTGACAAATTTAGAGTTTCAGTATTAGTATTAATAGGTTTCATGGGAGTTTGTAGTTTATCCTTATTTGTTTCCATTGTCATTGACATCATACCGCCCGCAGGATCCTTCAAAAATTGAAATTTGTCTGGTATTTTACCAGATTTCTCAAACATCCGCGCGATCAGGGATATAAGAGATTGGGTCTGACCAGGTGCGTTTGTTTTTTTGCTGCAATCGATTGCTGAAATCTTTTAGTGCGTTTAGTTGCTGTTCCCAAAGTCCTTACTTTTCCTGATCTCATGTCGCTTACTGTGCTTTTAATTGTAGTGTGTTCCTTGCGTCTGCTAGTTGGTTCGTTAGAGCACCCCAGCACAGTCCTGCGACTCCCCTCTTACATACACGTGTCTCGAGCCTGAAGATGCCAAGCTTTTTTGTCCGCACAACACCACTTGCGCTCCCTCTTACATACACGTGTCTCGAGTCTGACAATTCCAAGCTTCTCTGTCTGCACAACACCACTTGCGCTCCCTAGCCTGTCAAATCCCTCTAAGGCTCTGATGCCCTGCCGCGTGGTGATCCACACAACAAGTTAAACAGAGCAAGGAGCAGCTGCCATCAGGAGGCAGCACTGCAGTGGGGCGGATTGAATTATATACGAACCCACAGACCTGAGGGGTGTGTAGTCCAAAGTCCCAGCCTACTCCCAGTCTAATCCCAGTCTAATCGTGAACTCTCCTGAGCTCACCTGACGACTATGGGTTATGGGCTATGGGTTATGGGTATGGTAGTTTTCCGCCTTGTCCCACCGACCCAATAACCCAGAAAGCATGAGACTATATGTGAGCAAACGAGCCCCCTACCTCTTCAGGTGTGGTTTGGTTTGGTTTCGTTTGGTTTGGTTGCGCAGTCCACAGTCCACAGTCTGATCCTGAAGGTGACCAAGAGGCTAGAATGACAAGCCCCCACCTCTGTTGTTTTCACAGCGCTTAGGCAGCGCTCACACCGACCAGCTGCCAGCAGCACCCCACAGCACTCTACAGCAACTTGGGCTCCTTTGGGCTACTTGGGCCTCGGAATTTGTTCCGTTCCAGTCTTGTGGCTTACAGGGGAGAAGGCTCGCAGCGGCGTAGGCGGAGGCAGTGGCAGCGAGATGCTGTTGTCACAGCGCTCAGCCCTCAGCCCAGCTCAGGCAGCTCAGGCAGCGCCTGCACCTACTCCCTACTCATGCCTGCACGCCACGTCGTCGCCGCACCCGCTCCTCCCTCACTCACTCACTGCTGGTGCCGGTGCAGCACGTCGGACCCGGTGTGACCCGGTGTTGTCGAGCTGTCGAGTTGACCGCCGTGAACGAAGCCGCAGACGGACCACAGGCGGGCTAACAGACCGGTTTGAAATGCGAGCGCGGTGAATCCTTTCTCCGTATTGCCCCGTAACGCTCCCTGCAGCCCCTGGCCCCCCCTTGACGGGTGCGATAATGGAAGCAGGAGCGTCCGTGTCTCGCTTCAGAAGGTGGCATTCTGATGATTCCGATATTGCTCGATACTGCTCGTGAGCTCCCTCCAGTGGTACCTTTTCGATTTTCGGGCCGTATCTCTTGCGTTTTTGGTATAGTGGTAATCGATAATACCCACAGAAACCACTGATTAACCCAGCACCAACACAAAGTGTGGACACGTAGGATTGTTTTCTGCTGAGTGCAACTTTGTATATGATTTAGACAAACTAAAATGTTATTCCTGTTCTTGTATCAAACTCACCGCTCAGGAGTAAATTATTTTTTCATAGCTGTTGAACGTGTATGTTTTTAAAAAGCAGCATGTTAAATCTGTCACCCTTACGGTGGTCTTCCCCAAACTCTTTTTGCCTTCTTCCTCCACGTTTTGCTGGTCTAAGGACACTTTACCACAGCTAACCAGTGCCAAAGTGCATGTGCGTCCTGCTCAAAACCTGGTAACATTGGCTCATACCCAATTGGCATATTTAATTCCCTTATAAGTCACTAGTAAAGTGGTACTATATGTACTCAGGCCTTGCAAATTACTACTAGTGGGTCTTCAGCCCTGATTGTGCCACCTACTTAAGTAGCCCTTTCAAACATGTCTCAAGCCTGCTGCTGCAAAGTCTGTGTGTGCAGTTTAAACTGCCACTTCGAACAACCACTCACACAGAAGGGGGCTCCTGATATGATACATAGTCGGGGACATATGCAGGGAGAACAGTGGAAACTGAGAAATGCAATCAAGAAGTGATCCCTCTGCCACTTGATTGTAAACTGCCATTTCGACCTGGAAATAAACCTTTTGCCTGGCCCAAACCTTCCTTTTTTAGGTCTCGCCTATGCAGCGCGCATCCCCTGCTGCCGAGGCACGCACTTGTTTGTAGTGTCCAAACCGGTGTCTTTTTCTTTTAAATTATGTTTTCCTTAAGGGGGAACTTCGCTGCTGTATTCTTTCTACGCTGTCAATCGTTTGCAAGCCTAATACGTCAGTTCGTGAACATCTGCACCTCTGGTCCTTCTTCTGGTAAATTGTGCATCACTCTCCCTGCATGAGACTCAAAAGTGTTGCTAAGCTGTGGTGACGCGGCACGCAGGGCCGTACTCCCTAGCGCGGGGCAGGTTGGGATATATAAGGTGTCCCGCACGCGTCCCGCAATGGTTCCTGCAGCCGGGTGCCTTAGCGCGATTTTTTTTTTTTCACAACCAAGTTTATTGAGCAAAAGAATGACAAGCATGAGGCACCTTCCCACACCAAGGTCACCACATCAAAATCAATGTATGGATCACATATACAAGAAATATTAAGCAAGTATCAAGGAAGCTCAGCTTTAAAACCCCAACTACCCATCCCAACCCCCAACTACACCCCCACCCGTACCCACTATCCCCCCCCCCCTTTCCACACATGTACAGAGGCAATACAGAGATGGTTCATATAATAGTAGCAGGCATGAAGCAACCTGGGATGTGCCTTTAGGGCCAGAGACAGCGCTGCGATCAAATGTCCTCCTCCGGTTCCGCCGGGGGTTCCAAGGATAGGCCACGGTAGTCAGCCCACCGCTTCCAGATCTTGAAGTGCTTGCGTGGGCAGCCCCGCGCCTCAAAAATCGGTTTCTCAAGACCCATAAAATAGTCTAGTCCCGCCTTCCATGCCGACAGGGGGGGGGCCCTCACTGACTTCCAGGCCCGAGCCAAGTCGCGCTTAGCCACCACCAGGCCCAGCAACAATAGGTGCCGTTTATAGATGTTGCCCCCAACCCCGTCCATGACGTGCAGTAGGCCCAGCCGGTGAGTACGGGGAAGATCCCAGCCCAGGACCTCAGTCAGGCAATTCCACACACCCCTCCAGAAGCCAGCCAGGCGACCACATGACCACACTGTGTGCAACAAGGTGCCGGGCACTTCCCCACATCGCAGGCACTCCGATGACTCAATCAAACCAGCCCTCCACAGTCGTTCACGTGTGTAATAGGCACGATGTAGATACTTGAATTGTATGAGACGGAGCCGAACCGCGATAGCGGTGCCACGGGGAGACTCCAGGGCCTCTCTCCAGTCGTCCTCGTCCAGGGTGCCCACGTCCACCTCCCAGGCTTCCCGGAGGGAGCTGAGAGTAGACGAGCAATGAATAACCAGAGTCTGGTAGATCCTGGAAACCTTCTTGTCTCCCAGGTCGCCCATAAAGACTTTCGCCTCAATTGGGCTAAACTCTGGAAGGGAGTCAAGGCCAGCAATGCTTGGGGCGAGGGCATGGCGCAGCTGTAAGTATCGGAAAAACTGGGACTGAGGCATTTGGAATTCCACTCGGAGGTCTGCAAAGGACTTGAGGGTTGCGCCGGACACGACGTGACCCAGTTGAGTAATCCCAATAGTCTCCCAACCCTCGAACCCAGCCAGAGTCGCCAGCTCTGGAAGCAGACCGTTGTGCCACAGCGGCGTTTCCGCCGTCAACTTGCCCCACCATCCCATGCGGCGCAAGGACTGCCGCCACACTGCAAAGACCACCCTTGTCACCGATGGCAACCCACGGCGTATACGCGCCGAGTATAGAACGGTGTGGAGCGTATGGTCACCCATAAGATGTCTTTCCAGGGCATATGCCGGATCACTCCTATCCCCGTACCACCAATCATTAAGAACAAGCAGATGGGATGCTTGGTAATAGGAGAGGAGATCAGACGTGGCCAAGCCACCACAGTAGGTGGATAGAAAACATGTCTTTAGGGCCACCCTGGCTGCTCCGCCCTCCCACAGGAAGCGGCCCAGCACAGAGTTCACCTGGCGAAACCACTCCATGCCGATAGGGTGCGGGAAATGTTGGAGTTGGTACAGCAGTCTCGGCAGCGCCACCATCTTAAAGATGGCCGACCTCCCAAAGATCGTAAGCGGCATCCTGGACCACGTTTTGACATCCGTCTGGACCCGTTCCCACACCGGCAGGACACGCCTTAGCGCGATTTTGGTGATCATGCGGCACCGCATGCGAAGGGCTGTCTGGGCCGCGCTTCTGTTACTCGAGGTTGGCCTGCTCCTACCCGCCTGGGCAGTGGTGTTACTTCTGCTGCTTGCGGGCAGCGCTTGGTGCCTACATTCTGGGCCTCCGGGGCGGTGTCTGCTGCCGGAGCTCCCGCCCAAAGCCTGTGCAAACGGCGGCCCTTCTCCCTCTCCTCGCGTCATGCTTATGGGCAGCTATCTCGGCCACCCTGAGGCAGGCATCAAGGGGGCCCGGGGTCAGCAGCAGCGTTTGCGAGAGGCATTACACCGGCCGAACCCCACCGTACCAAGCCCACAGCGGAGGCTTCGTTTTGGATAAGGGCGATGGCACTTGAGAGTGCGGGTCTTTAATTCATAGTGTTTGTGCTGTAGTGTAGTTCCTATTTTCCCTATAGGCCCTGCGCATTGGAACAACATAAACAGCAGTGTAGACGTAGGACTGAGGTCTTCTAGGTCTCTACTGACTATGTAAGACTTAATTTAGGTTTGCGCCAGCTAGCTCAGAGGTCACTGGAAACTTTCTTGACTGAATAGGAAGTGATCAGCTTCCCTGGCTCAGACAAGAAGGGATGAAATGAAAATGAAAAAAATGAATGAAAATAAATGTATTAAGCGCGGTTGCTGCCCAGGGGGCGTCCAAGCGCTGGATGAGACAGAGAGACGTGACGGAGCACCGGGTTAGAGCTCGGAGGATTTGGCAAATAGTAGTGTCTTCAGCTTTTTCTGGAATGAGAGCAGGTCTGGGTTGGAACGAAGTGAGAAAGGGAGAGTATTCCAAAGCTTAGCGGTGTTCAACGAGAACAGCCTACCCCCAGCCTACCTCCAGCTTTCAGGATTCAGCTTCCAACAACCGCATACACATGACAACTTTGCTCCCTCAGAATAAGAGTCAATCTCTAGAGTCCTGTGAAACAATAGACAGCTATTTCACTCAGTCAGATGTGCATACTCAGTTTCACCAGGGTGCAGAGAAATAGAGAGACTGGCGTTTTCAATAAAAGGTATTATTTATTGAGCAGTCTTCCTTCTCATGCAAGAGAAATGAATTGCCACAATTGCAATACTTTATGTAAAGTAAAGTAGGTACATTAAAAGGAGTATTATGAAATAATACTGTAAAAGCATTGATATGGTTTCTTAGCCATAAGACACTTTAAAATAGATAAAATATATATACATATACACATAGGCTAACGTGCTCAACTGGTACTTCTAAACTAAGCCTACCCCGGTGTACCTGACCTAAGCCTAATACGTGGGAAGGAGTAAGTAAGTAGCAGTTTAAGTTAAGTAGGTTTGTTGCCAAGGATCTGTTCAAGAATTCTCTCTAAGGGTTTAGTCAGCACTGTACCTTGGGAATAGAATGTAGGAGGTCTGGTATCTCTCTCTCAGGACTCGATATTCCAGTCACCCGCAAGGGTAGGCTGGAAACGCCAGAGCTGGATTTTCTCGGCAGGAGAAAAGACAGCGTTTTTCTCAGCGCGTCAAAGAGGAGGGGCAGCGTCCGTGGGCTTCTCGCTTCTGCTGGGCTCTCGGAAAGTAGATTAGCTGCTCTGCTCCAGAATCACCACTGTGTGTTTGCTTAAGGCAACCTTGGTATATTTATACCTGAAAGGTGCTGAGTTTGACGTAAGGTTTGGACATAAGACGTCAATAAAGATGTCACTAAGAACTGGCCGTTCTTACAGTGCTTGCAGGAGTTCTATTACAAATCAAAACAAAGCAAGCAGGGCTTTCCCAGGTTGCTGGAGGTTTGGTGTGTCGAAAGAACTCGGTGTGCTCTCTAGGAATCCAAGGAAGTAGCTTTTGCCGTGCCTTGGACTGCAAGGGCGATTTACTGAAATATGGATCTGATTTTTATGCCATTATAGGGATATTATTGATTATAGCCGTATTGGGGCATAAAGTCACAATTTTGAATCGGGTTCCTAGATAAAACACATCACCCACTCAACGGTTTTATGTCCATCAATTACTAAAAACTAAGCAATAAAGATGCATGTGTATTCCAACCCACCCCAAAATACATTTTGCATTTGAAATGGTGTATGCGAAATACACGGAACGTTATAGGTACTGTACGTTTTTAAGCAGTGTAATCATTCAAAAAAATTGCATATATCTTTAGCTGAACGATTTGCGAAAATTACACATGAAATGTCTCTTAATTACAGAAAAGAAGGTCAAGACTATTTCATCACATATAAATGAAATTGCTTGTGAGAGTGCTAGAGGCTGCGGTAACATATTGTCTCTAGAATTGCTAAAAATAGAAGCTCTGTTCTTCATGAATAGTTCTACTGTAAGCAGAGTACGTGTGCCAATAAAAGGTAAATATTTTGGAATTTGGAAAAAATAGTTTTGTTTTCAGATGAAAAAATAGTTCCAAATGTTTTCAGTAGCTTTTGTTTTTCAAAGCAGAAGGCCAAATTCAGAGTTCATGGGAACGCTGTGTGCCGGTTGGCTTAAAAGTTATTCTTTTGGTTCAGGGGAGAACATGACTTCAGATAGATGTGCAAAAAAACAGTCTACAGCTTCAGGTGAAAGTTCGACCAAAGATGATAATGCTGTAACTGGGCAGTCGTGAGAATGATTGCTATCATCGATTTCGGGATCAGCAATGCTCACAGAAGGTCGTACCTGGGTGATGTTGCTCTCATTCCTTGCTTCACTGCTACCACCTAATCGTAGTGCAGAAGTCTTAACGAATGCCGTCATCAGGATTGGTAACGGCTGGGGACAACACGATGCAAGGTATCGATATCCATTGGTACTGCTGATGGAAGTGCAAGACAGGTGTCTAACACGCATTCTTCTCCGCATAGCATACATCGAAGCCCAGGTAAGATGCAGTTCTGCCATATAGGTCTGAATGAAAGAAACCAGGTCATATTCAGATCTCTTAGCCGGGCTAATCCAAGGACTTTAGATATGCGGTCCCGGTAGCGTATTGCTAGGATCGTTTCTTCCATTGTTGCTGGAGTCATGTCTGTGTTTTGGCTTGCCACATCGGAGCAGAAGGGTCAAAAATAAGATTCCTGCCGCGAGTCCCAAAAGTAGTGGTAGGCCGCCAAAGACCGAATGGACAAAATTGGGAAAGATGCCCAGGACTGCTTCGAAGGGTGTTAACAGTCCCGAAAAAATTGTCTTAAATA
The DNA here is from genome assembly GCF_964263255.1 of Lissotriton vulgaris. Taxonomy (NCBI): domain Eukaryota; kingdom Metazoa; phylum Chordata; class Amphibia; order Caudata; family Salamandridae; genus Lissotriton; species Lissotriton vulgaris. The sequence continues at coordinate 1,889,783,699 of NC_141693.1, read as the reverse complement.
CATTTGCGATACCACTGGCAGCTGGCATATTTAGGAATTGGCTTAGCATTTCCACGAAATGCACCGGGCAATTAGTTGATAAAAGTGTATGTATCTCTGCCGTTGTCTTTGCAACTTGAAGATCATACGTTTCTTTTGATGACGTGATGGGCACTGTTGTCTGTAAAAGCACAGACTTCATTCTGCTTAAAGTATCTATTCGTATAGAAGAGATATTCAACAGAGGCCAAATCGTCGCCTCTGAGTCTCCAGGGCCTTTTGGATACAATGCTTGCATACAGCAAGTGACCATGGAACTAACGATTATGAGATATGCTTTCCCTGGCACCATGCCACAACAGCTGTGGTCCGTTATTAGAACGTAACTCCCGTTAGAAATTTGTCTAAAGAATGGCTCTATCTGTGTTGCAGGTGTGCTGTGCTGGTGACATGAAAGGTTATTTGAAGTCCCTTCACAGGCCCCATGTAAATTAATACCTTGGCACAGAAGTATACCGCTTAGTGATTGTTTACAATTATTACCACTAAGAAATACATTCTTGTTTTTGTCACTATAACGTGTGTGTATAAGGTAATTTCCATGTTGGCTTAATGTACCCTTTACCCAACCTTTCATACTGGCCTGCTGGTATATACTCTTGGCATTTTTTAAATTGGAAAGTTGTTATCGGAATTGTGATAATTCCGTGTATTATCCATTCAATGACAGGTCTTTCTGACATTGTCAATGGTAATCTCTCAAGTTTTTCAATGCTCAGAATCGTATAGTCTGCTCATTTTTGTGCCAAACTGATTTGTTTATCAGTAAGGTTAAAGATAGAGAACAATGACGTTGTGTTGATTAAACGCCAAGGCACATAGCCTGAAGGCAGGTTTTGCAACGTCCAGTCTAGTTGTACAATAGAACATAATTGGGACTGTCCATGTTGTAAAATTAACAAGTCCTGATCTATTACATCTATAGCAGATGATACAATACTGTCCAGTGAATATATTCCGGAGGACAGAGTCATTAACCCGTTGTCCACAACAGAAAGTGATTTTTCCAAATTAATATGATCAATTTCTCGTATTTTCTCTGCTGTCTCAATTTGAGTCACTTTCCATGCCTCGTTGTAAGCAGCGTATATACTGGCCGCTATGAAACGTTTTTGACGCTGTTTGCGTGGTCCCATTATGAAATCTCGCAAGTCAGCACCATCTTTAAGTAAAGATAAATGTTGCTTAATTTCTGCCAGTGTGGATGTTTGTAGCCATTCAAGGCATAATTTCCCTACACTGTATGTTGTTACTATCCCTGGATGTTGTCTCTGGGAGTATCTAGGGTCTGGTCTGGTCATTTATAACCCCTGTATTTTATTCAGGAATCTATCTTGACATTTATTTGTGTCTGTTGGCCAGATTAACCACTTTTTCCAATCAGGATGTGTTCTATTTTGATGTAAGATTTTGGATACGTCTATCTCAATATCTGTGGTTGTGTTATCAGGTATTGGCTTTGGAATAGACGGTTTGTTTAAGTCTTTGATTTTGGCTAGGCCAAAACAGGTAGTTTGTTGAATGGTGTCATTCAAGAACATTATTTGTTCTGGGATCATGCAGGCTCAAAATAATGCTTCTAGGCCTTGTACCTGCCATTCTTTTGTACCCCAGATGGTTTTTGTTTCAATGTTGTTTTTTCAGAAATCAAAACCAAATGTAATCATTTTTTCATAAAATGTTTCTGAATAGATCAATTTAGTATTTGTCAGCATGGTTTTTGTCCGTTTTATCTAACAGTTTGTAATAGAATGTTTCTGCATCACTTGTGTTAAACCCTGAGAAGTATTGGAATTTCTCATAGAATGTTTTTGAACTGCTTCTAGGTGGAGTTGCACAATGTTCCCATTGATTATATTTAAACACATTTCTAGGCTGAGCAGATTTATGCAAATAGTGGTCTGCATAGTGGGTATAGCAATACATCTGTTCATAATTCGATGAACCTTGCAAATAATCATGTTCTGTAAATTTTGCTGACAATACTAAATCTGACATCATATTATTTATGCCTTCAAAGTCCCAATCATCAGAGAATGTACTTGATTTTACAAAGTCACTTAATGAAACCCTAAACTGATGAGGATATTTCAAGAGTTCGACCGGTCCATATATTTCGTAATCGGTTTTGTCCCAAACTACCCCGCCGGGTATTGGAATTGCTGTGACATTCACTGATGATAGTTCTCTCTTCTCGATGTGAGATGACTTGTGTGGCTTCAGAACTAAGTTGATGTTCTGACTTGCTGTGTCCATTGTACTGTATTTTCCCTCAATGAATTTTCCCAAACAAAGTACCATGATGAGCCAAAGCAGGAGCAAAAATACACCTAGCACAATCCAAAATTCTAACCATGGAGAAATGAGATAAGTTTCTTTGAGTTGATGAAAGAATTCTGTTGCTTTGTCTTTAAAAGTCTTTGTTACTGGCGTTACTTCAGGCTAGCTTTGATCTTCAGAAAAGTTATCGAAATTGATGAAGTAGCCAGATGCAGTTCTGTCAATTGTTGGAATTGTTTTTTCAATTTGCCTTTCATTAGCACATTCTAATGCTACATCATTGTAGACTGGTGTTTCTTGACGAACTGTTTCAATTTGGGTTTCAAGAGGCACAAGTTCCATGACATTGTTGTTGCATAGTCCTTTTTTATTCACTGCAGGTTTATCGAATGTGATTAGTCTCTCAGTTTGAACCTCTTGGATTGTAGCAAATTTTGGTATTCTGCTATTTCTTGGGAGTCCACTGGGCCTACTACTTATTATTGTCCACATGATTGTGGTTTTACCAGGTCGATGGATACAACTCGGTTCTCCTTTTTACCAGCAAGGGGCGGTAGTACAACTGATCTCGTTCCGTTGATTGCTAAGACAGGTACTGCTGTGGTATTGGGTTCTCCAGGCCTACATACTCCGCAGAATACCCACTACACCATAAGAACTGTTGGCACGGAAACTAGAAAATGTAAAAGACAAGTTTATTAAGACCCCATGGGGTGGTGGTACATTCCTACAGCACCCTTCGGCAATGCAAGAAGTATCACCGCGAACATCGGTGCAAATCCTTCTTTTATACAGTTTTACAGTAATAAAAAGGTAGGCGGTACACATTTACAGAGTTTTAGGTACATATATGGTCATTTTTGGAACACAGCCAACTCATGGGAGGAGCTATAACACCACTGGTCAGTTTGGCGGAACATTCCTAAGGGATGACTGGTCAATCTGAACTGCGCATGTGTGAGCTTGACCATTACTAAAAATAGCCTGTTGCTGGGCAAACTCAAGTGGTCAGTGGTACAGAGGAAGGACAAAAGGGCATGCTGACCACGAGGCAACGCATTCTCTAAAATGGCCGCCGATACATACAAAATGGCGTCCGACAACTATAGTCAAGATAAGGGAAAAGTACGTGTAGCAAAGCTTAACTCTAACCCGATCACTGTCAAATTACGACACTGCTTTTCTGTAAGAAGGCCCAAATTCCTTCTTCACTGCTATTTTCTCTCTGACCAGATCCACAATCTTTGGAATCCAGACAGGTCTTGCTGGGACAGGTGGTGTGTCTTCAGTGGTTGTTGGCTGTTGTTTTAACTTTATGTTGCTCAGGGCTTTTCTTGTTTCATTTAAGTCCTGTAAAACAGCCAAACGATCTTTGATGTCAAAGCATTTTTTCTTATCTTCTACCACTGAAGCATGACTATCTAAGTCCTGAACATACATTCTAGTTCCGAACAATAGTTCGTAGGGGCTGAAACCTTTTAGAGAATTTCTTGGAAGATTATTAAGACTACGTTGGACACTTGTTAAATGCTGGACCCACCCATCACCCGAACCTAATACCTTTGCCATTATAGATTGCTTTATGTCTCAGTTTTTTCTTTCCACAACCGTATGTGCCGATAAAGACTCGCAAATCTTTTATAACAGTTCTGGCGTCAGCCGAGCGCTGGGGCCACATTCTTAAGTGAATTTAGTCTTAAAGGGAATTAATAGGACGCTGGATTTTATGTATAGATAGCCTTATGCTAACTTCAGAAATGGCCATGGCAATACTCCGGTTGGCTCGTTACTGCGGTCTCTGTTGCAGTCTGGACAGCTCTTCGCAAATTTATAATGTTGCAGGCTCATCCCCGGCCACCAGTATTCTGATTGTAATTCTGTCAGAGATTCCCTCATCTGTTTGTGCCTTGGACCATCACCCATGTGTGCGTCTGCTATTAATAAGACTCTCCGGTTCGTTTTGGAATCACTCTATCCCCCACTCCAGGGATTCGAGCAAAAGGAACGGAGTTTGCGTCAATTACATATGTATAATAATTGAGTGGGTAGTTCACGGGTAGTGCTGCGCAGTTGTCTTTTGAAGACGTTTTTACCGCCAGCATGGTTTCCCCGTCTATGTATTTTTCTGAACGCTTTTTTGTGGCTACAGAAGCCCGTTGTGGTGCTTCCGCTGTGGCTGTGTTAGCCAATAAATTCCCTGCAACGTGAACGCCATCACGTTGATGACTCAGAGTGTGTATCACGTGAGTCTTTTGTAGTTCTTTCTGTAAAAGAACTACCTGTTTCCAAAGCATTTTATGCTTGATTGTGGCACCTGTGTCGTCTTTGTAATCATTTTGAACCCAGTTCTGCAAGTCATTATTGTAAGATTTGACACAGAAATGCGAATCGCACACTATTAGTGTCGGGAATTCACGTTCGGCATTTTCAAGCGTCATCTTTAAAGATCTGATTTCATCTCGCTGAGCCGAACAGTTTCTCAGTGATTCAGTTTTTGTTATTTTCGGTCTGAATTTACTGCAGAGCCAGCGACCTTTAACAATCGCACAGGCTGCATTGTAGGATTTATCATCTACATTGTAATGCTGTACAAATCCGTCTGTATAGATTATACAAGAGTACTGTTGGAGAGGCAGAATTTCGATTGGCAGAGGATATTCTTCTTCATATTTCAAATCATTCAGTTTTTGCATGTTCGGGACATAATAGTATGTCACTTTTTCTTTATCAAGAGAATTTTACCACTGTATCCATTTTGGATCTAGTGCCACTGTTTTTAGATTTACTGGGCTGAATAGCGCCTCGAATGCTGATTCTGCTGTGAAAACAGTTATTCTTTTGTCTTGGGCTAGGGCTCGTTCTCTTGCTACAGCAGTTTGAACTGCCTTTACAGTATTTTCGGTAAGACTGAATGTTTTTTCTGCTTGTGTGTACAAATGTGATTTGTATGCTATTGGTACCGTTTCTCCCTCATTAGAGGTCAGGTACGTGAATCCGCATCTTCCTGGGATGACTCGGATTACAAGGTTGCATGTATTGTCACGTATTTCTAATTTTGTTTCAGCTAACATGTCTGTTTGCAGTGATCTCAGAATTTCTGTGTGTTTCTGAGTCCAATTGATTGGTTTAAAATCAGGTTTTTTATTAATTCATAGAGAGGTTTAACCCTCTCTGCATAATTTAGAATGTAAGTTCTTCCGAAATTCAAGAAGCCTAGAATCGATTGTTAGTTCTTCAGCGTTTTTGGTGCTTGGAGCACAGCGCACTTCTCTAAGAAGTTGTGTGCTAGGCTTTTTCCTTCACTTGATAATTCGTATCCTAAAAACAGGATCGTTAGATGGGCAATTCGTGACTTTTTAAAGTTGAATTTGTAACCCTCTGCTGCGAACCCAAGTATTATGGTGTTCACTCTCTTCAAGTGAGTATCCAAGTCGTCGTCTGTGAGATAGATGTCATCGACATAAGATAATGCCTCATCATCATACATTTGTAGTAACTCTGTTACTCTGGCTGAGAATAATCCTGGGCTGTTCTTTAATCCCTGTGGGAGTCGACAGAAATGTTTCTGTGACCCCATTATTGAGAAAGCGATCAAGTACCTGCTTTCCGGTGCAATATTTTGACAGAAGAATCCATTAGAAATGTCTAATGTTGTTTTGTATTTTTTGCGAACTATGGTATCCATTAGTGCCGCACTGCGCGAATTTTGTACCGCAAATGTTTTGCAAAATGAGTTAAGGTGTCTGTAGTCCAAGACTAGACGATATGAATCGTCAGGTTTGGAGACAGGAAACAAAGGATTGTTCATTTGAGAGGTGCATGTTTCAATCACCCCTTGGTATTCAAGTTGATCTGAAATCTCCCTGACCTGTTTTTTCAGCTTCTTGCTTAATTGGGTACTGTCTTTGTGCAGTAGGTTGACATTTTAACTGGATTTTGTGAGGAGGAGAGTCCTCATCCCATCCAACATGATTCTTATATAATGCAGGTGCTTGAGCTACTGCCCATTTTCTGGCATAAATATATTTTCTGGGAATTGGAATATGATTTGAGAAGGCAGGCATAATAATTTCTTCGCCATGAGGGCAATCCCTGACAAACTCTGGTGGCCAGTCTTTCTCGGCTAACAGGATGTCATAGCCTTTTGAGAGGTTATCCCTAAACAGACCCCTTATTTTCCTAGTCTTATCTCCCTCTATACGCAATGTTATTTCGTATATTTTGTGAGGTTCGCTAACTCTGGTATCTGCAGTTTCCACTTGAATGTATTCATTCATGTCCACTGTCTCCAGATGATTCATCAGGATCTTGCGATCTATGCTGATTTCTGCTGCGCTGTCTAGCATTGTCTGTGCCCACACTCCGTTTTTCAGCTGTTTCCTCAGTATCCTCAGCATGTTTGATTACTTTAATACTGGCTACCTTCTTTCTTGGAAATTGTAATTTTTTACTTTGAGCAGGTTCCTTGTCTTTGGACTTGGCGTGCTCTTCCCTTTGTTCTGACCGTCCTCTTCTTTCCGATTTCTGCGAAAAAGATCGAGAGGGACGTGTATCAGTATCTTGATATCTATCAGGTTTTTTCAAATTGTCCCTATTTCTAAGGTTGTATCTTTTTTCAGAGGGCTCCCTTTGGGGAGACTGGTGTTCTCGACTCAGAGCTTTTTTCTCTCCGCTGAGGAGACCTTCCTCTGGAATGGAAACCTTTTTCTTTGGGAGTGGATTGTTTATTTCCATCCCAGCTCTTTTTAGGAGTGTTTAGATTATTTTTAATAAATATTTTTTCAGGATTTTCAAGTAGTTGGGGTTTTACTGGTTTCCCACCCAAACTATCTCTACCTAGTTCTTCATAGCATTTTTCTATGATTCTGGCAAGCTCAATTGGTTGATCTGTTATATCTGTTTCTTTCAATTTTTGGCAGATCTCCACAGATGCTGCTTCTCCTTTTATGTTGGCTAATAATATAGCCGAGACCTGCTTGAAGTCTTTCAGTAGTTTCATACCGTGAGTTAAAGCAGGTTCTGGACCGTATTCATTCTGAATCTGTTTTAGCACATCTGGTATTACCGCCAGAGACGGAACACCATGTGTTTTTGTGTAAATGGAAGCAAAGACTGTGCCCCAAGTGTCACAGTCCTCCACATGTGGTGCGACCCCCATTGGAAGGCAGATAGTCAGAATTCTGTGTTTCTCAATAGGGGTAGTATTCGGGAATACTGCCTCTATTTGAGTTATTTTCTGTGCTAGCCAGAATGGAATTTGTTCCCGCTTTACAGGTGTTTTCCCTAGACATGATTGTATGTTCTGGGGTGTAATTTTATTTGATGAGGGGTCAGCTGTGGAATATTAACAGCTGGTTGGACTGTTGCAGTCCTCATTCCATATTGAACTAACTGTCTGTGAATTTTAATTAGTGATTTTAGCTGTGCTAAAAGCTCTTCTCTTGACATTTTATCAATGTCTGGATGTGGTGTGTAGCTGGCTAGAACCGGCCACGTTGCTCCTGGTCTACCTAGTGGACCAAGCCTGGTGATGTGATCATTATGGTTTAGGGCGCCTTTAAACCAGAGCAGGTGCTCTTGGTATTTTAGTGGTATATCAATATCCTCAAAAGGAGTATATTCATCCGGTGGTTCCTCTATTTTGTAATAGTGGAATTTGTGTGTTGTAGCGTTTGCCGCTGGAAAGTATATCCATGAATAGAATACCTCTGTCTGCCGATATTTGTGTGCCTCTATCACGAAAATGACTGTACCACCTCGTGATGTCAGTCAGTTTTCTATAAGTTTTAAAGTTATAGTTTTTCTTATGTTGACCGGAATGAGGATAGCATTCCGGTCATTCTGTAGGAGACTCGTGTCATCCTCCAGTAGTCGGGCTGCTAAACTAGCTGCTTCCCTTTCGTCTTCACTGTCTGGCATTTTACTGTCAGAAAGGTTTTTTGTTGCAGATCAGGTTTCAAGGAAACAAAAGATTAGGTGCACAATATTTTGGAACACTGTATCCTTCATTGTTGATTAAACCAAAAACTCTACATAGGAATCTCTTCCTACTAAGTTCCGGCGGATTTTAACCTTTCACCCACTCCAGACGTCTATTGGAGTATTTACGGGAGAAAGGGTCTGTGTGAAAAAGCACGACTGAGTTACTCTAATGTCTTGCGTTAGTTTTATCGCCTTACCAAACGTTGGGCGCCATGTAGTGTAGTTCCTATTTTCCCTATAGGCCCTGCGCATTGGAATACATAAACAGCAGTGTAGACGTAGGACTGAGGTCTTCTAGGTCTCTACTGACTATGTTAAACTTAATTTAAGTTTGCGCCAGCTAGCTCAGAGGTCACTGGAAACTTTCTTGACTGAATAGGAAGTGATCAGCTTCCCTGGCTCAGACAAGAAGGGATTCAGCTTCCGACAACCGCATAAACATGACAACTTTGCTCCCTCAGAATAAGAGTCAATCTCTAGAGTCGTGTGAAACAATAGACAGCTATTTCACTCAGTCAGATGTGCATACTCAGTTTCACCAGGGTGCAGAGAAATAGTGAGACGGGCGTTTTCAATAAAAGGTATTATTTATTGAGCAGTCATCCTTCTCATGCAAGAGAAATGAATTGCCACAATTGCAATACTTAATGTAAAGTAAAGTACGTATAGTAAAAGGAGTATTATGAAATAATACTGTAAAAGCATTGATATGGTTTCTTAGCCATAAGACACTTTAAAATGGATAAAATATATATACATATATACATAGGCTAACGTGCTCAACTGGTGCTTCTAAACTAAGCCTACCCCGGTGTACCTGACCTAAGCCTAATACGTGGGAAGGAGTAAGTAAGTAGCAGTTTAAGTTAAGTAGGTTTGTTGCCAAGGATCTGTTCAAGAATTCTCTCTAAGGGTTTAGTCGGCACTGTACCTTGGGAATATAATGTAGGAGGTCTGGTATCTCTCTGTCAGGACTCGATATTCCAGTCACCCGCAAGGGTAGGCTGGAAACGCCAGAGCTGGATTTTCTCGGCAGGAGAAAAGACAGCGTTTTTCTCAGCGCGTCAAAGAGGAGGGGCAGCGTCCGTGGGCTTCTCGCTTCTGCTGGGCTCTCGGAAAGTAGATTAGCTGCTCTGCTCCAGAATCACCACTGTGTGTTTGCTTAAGGCAACGTTGGTATATTTATACCTGAAAGGTGCCGAGTTTGACGTAAGGTTTGGACATAAGACGTCAATAAAGATGTCACTAAGAACTGGCCGTTCTTACAGTGCTTGCAGGAGTTCTATTACAATTGTCAATGGTAATCTCTCAAGTTTTTCAATGCTCAGAATCGTATAGTCTGCTCCTTTTTGTGCCAAACTGATTTGTTTATCAGTAAGGTTAAAGATAGAGAACAATGACGTTGTGTTGATTAAACGCCAAGGCACATAGCCTGAAGGCAGGTTTTGCAACGTCCAGTCTAGTTGTACAATAGAACGTAATTGGGACTGTCCATGTTGTAAAATTAACATGTCCTGATCTATTACATCTATAGCAGATGATACAATACTGCCCAGTGAATATATTCCGGAGGACAGAGTCATTAACCCGTTGTCCACAACAGAAAGTGATTTTTCCAAATTAATATGATAAATTTCTCGTATTTTCTCTGCTGTCTCAATTTGAGTCACTTTCCATGCCTCGTTGTAAGCAGCGTATGTACTGGCCGCTATGAAACGTTTTTGACGCTGTTTGCGTGGTCCCATTATGAAATCTCGCAAGTCAGCACCATCTTTAAGTAAAGATAAATGTTGCTTAATTTCTGCCAGTGTGGATGTTTGTAGCCATTCAAGGCATAATTTCCCTACACTGTATGTTGTTACTATCCCTGGATGTTGTCTCTGGGAGTATCTAGGGTCTGGTCTGCTCATTTATAACCCCTGTATTTTGTTCAGGAATCTATCTTGACATTTATTTGTGTCTGTTGGCCAGATTAACCACTTTTTCCAATCAGGATGTGTTCTATTTTGATGTAAGATTTTGGATACGTCTATCTCAATATCTGTGGTTGTGTTATCAGGTATTGGCTTTGGAATAGACGGTTTGTTTAAGTCTTTGATTTTGGCAAGGCCAAAACAGGTAGTTTGTTGAATGGTGTCATTCAAGAACATTATTTGTTCTGGGATCATGCAGGCTCAAAATAATGCTTCTAAGCCTTGTACCTGCCATTCTTTTGTACCCCAGATGGTTTTTGTTTCAATGTTGTTTTTTCAGAAATCAAAACCAAATGTAATCATTTTTTCATAAAATGTTTCTGAATAGATCAATTTAGTATTTGTCAGCATGGTTTTTGTCCGTTTTATCTAACAGTTTGTAATAGAATGTTTCTGCATCACTTGTGTTAAACCCTGAGAAGTATTGGAATTTCTCATAGAATGTTTTTGAACTGCTTCTAGGTGGAGTTGCACAATGTTCCCATTGATTATATTTAAACACATTTCTAGGCTGAGCAGATTTATGCAAATAGTGGTCTGCATAGTGGGTATAGCAATACATCTGTTCATAATTCGATGAACCTTGCAAATAATCATGTTCTGTAAATTTTGCTGACAATACTAAATCTGACATCATATTATTTATGCCTTCAAAGTCCCAATCATCAGAGAATGTACTTGATTTTACAAAGTCACTTAATGAAACCTTAAACTGATGAGGATATTTCAAGAGTTCGACCGGTCCATATATTTCGTAATCTGTTTTGTCCCAAACTACCCCGCCGGGTATTGGAATTGCTGTGACATTCACTGATGATAGTTCTCTCTTCTCGATGTGAGATGACTTGTGTGGCTTCAGAACTAAGTTGATGTTCTGACTTGCTGTGTCCATTGTACTGTATTTTCCCTCAATGAATTTTCCCAAACAAAGTACCATGATGAGCCAAAGCAGGAGCAAAAATACACCTAGCACAATCCAAAATTCTAACCATGGAGAAATGAGATAAGTTTCTTTGAGTTGATGAAAGAATTCTGTTGCTTTGTCTTTAAAAGTCTTTGTTACTGGCGTTACTTCAGGCTAGCTTTGATCTTCAGAAAAGTTATCGAAATTGATGAAGTAGCCAGATGCAGTTCTGTCAATTGTTGGAATTGTTTTTTCAATTTGCCTTTCATTAGCACATTCTAATGCTACATCATTGTAGACTGGTGTTTCTTGACGAACTGTTTCAATTTGGGTTTCAAGAGGCACAAGTTCCATGACATTGTTGTTGCATAGTCCTTTTTTATTCACTGCAGGTTTATCGAATGTGATTAGTCTCTCAGTTTGAACCTCTTGGATTGTAGCAAATTTTGGTATTCTGCTATTTCTTGGGAGTCCACTGGGCCTACTACCTATTATTGTCCACATGATTGTGGTTTTACCAGGTCGATGGATACAACTCGGTTCTCCTTTTTACCAGCAAGGGGCGGTAGTACAACTGATCTTGTTCCGTTGATTGCTAAGACAGGTACTGCTGTGGTATTGGGTTCTCCAGGCCTACATACTCCGCAGAATACCCACTACACCATAAGAACTGTTGGCACGGAAACTAGAAAATGTAAAAGACAAGTTTATTAAGACCCCATGGGGTGGTGGTACATTCCTACAGCACCCTTCGGCAATGCAAGAAGTATCACCCCGAACATCGGTGCAAATCCTTCTTTTATACAGTTTTACAGTAATAAAAAGGTAGGCGGTACACATTTACAGAGTTTTAGGTACATATATGGTCATTTTTGGAACACAGCCAACTCATGGGAGGAGCTATAACACCACTGGTCAGTTTGGCGGAACATTCCTAAGGGATGACTGGTCAATCTGAACTGCGCATGTGTGAGCTTGACCATTACTAAAAATAGCCTGTTGCTGGGCAAACTCAAGTGGTCAGTGGTACAGAGGAAGGACAAAAGGGCATGCTGACCACGAGGCAACGCATTCTCTAAAATGGCCGCCGATACATACAAAATGGCGTCCGACAACTATAGTCAAGATAAGGGAAAAGTACGTGTAGCAAAGCTTAACTCTAACCCGATCACTGTCAAATTACGACACTGCTTTTCTGTAAGAAGGCCCAAATTCCTTCTTCACTGCTATTTTCTCTCTGACCAGATCCCCAATCTTTGGAATCCAGACAGGTCTTGCTGGGACAGGTGGTGTGTCTTCAGTGGTTGTTGGCTGTTGTTTTAACTTTATGTTGCTCAGGGCTTTTCTTGTTTCATTTAAGTCCTGTAAAACAGCCAAACGATCTTTGATGTCAAAGCATTTTTTCTTATCTTCTACCACTGAAGCATGACTATCTAAGTCCTGAACCTACATTCTAGTTCCGAACAATAGTTCGTAGGGGCTGAAACCTTTTAGAGAATTTCTTGGAAGATTATTAAGACTACGTTGGACACTTGTTAAATGCTGGACCCACCCATCACCCGAACCTAATACCTTTGCCGTTATAGATTGCTTTATGTCTCAGTTTTTTCTTTCCACAACCGTATGTGCCGATAAAGACTTGCAAATCTTTTATAACAGTTCTGGCGTCAGCCGAGCGCTGGGGCCACATTCTTAAGTGAATTTAGTCTTAAAGGGAATTAATAGGACGCTGGATTTTATGTATAGATAGCCTTATGCTAACTTCAGAAATGGCCATGGCAATACTCCGGTTGGCTCATTACTGCGGTCTCTGTTGCAGTCTGGACAGCTCTTCGCAAATTTATAATGTTGCAGGCTCATCCCCGGCCACCAGTATTCTGATTGTAATTCTGTCAGAGATTCCCTCATCTGTTTGTGCCTTGGACCATCACCCATGTGTGCGTCTGCTATTAATAAGACTCTCCGGTTCGTTTTGGAATCACTCTATCCCCCACTCCAGGAATTCGAGCAAAAGGAACGGAGTTTGCGTCAATTACATATGTATAATAATTGAGTGGGTAGTTCACGGGTAGTGCTGCGCAGTTGTCTTTTGAAGACGTTTTTACCGCCAGCATGGTTTCCCCGTCTATGTATTTTTCTGAACGCTTTTTTGTGGCTACGGAAGCCCGTTGTGGTGCTTCCGCTGTGGCTGTGTTAGCCAATAAATTCCCTGCAACGTGAACGCCATCACGTTGATGACTCAGAGTGTGTATCACGTGAGTCTTTTGTAGTTCTTTCTGTAAAAGAACTACCTGTTTCCAAAGCATTTTATGCTTGATTGTGGCACCTGTGTCGTCTTTGTAATCATTTTGAACCCAGTTCTGCATGTCATTATTGTAAGATTTGACACAGAAATGCGAATCGCACACTATTAGTGTCGGGAATTCACGTTCGGCATTTTCAAGCGTCATCTTTAAAGATCTGATTTCAGCTCGCTGAGCCGAACAGTTTCTCAGTGATTCAGTTTTTGTTATTTTCGGTCTGAATTTACTGCAGAGCCAGCGACCTTTAACAATCGCACAGGCTGCATTGTAGGATTTATCATCTACATTGTAATGCTGTACAAATCTGTCTGTATAGATTATACAAGAGTACTGTTGGAGAGGCAGAATTTCGATTGGCAGAGGATATTCTTCTTCATATTTCAAATCATTCAGTTTTTGCATGTTCGGGACATAATAGTATGTCACTTTTTCTTTATCAAGAGAATTTTCCCACTGTATCCATTTTGGATCTAGTGCCACTGTTTTTAGATTTACTGGGCTGAATACCGCCTCGAATGCTGATTCTGCTGTGAAAACAGTTATTCTTTTGTCTTGGGCTAGGGCTCGTTCTCTTGCTACAGCAGTTTGAACTGCCTTTACAGTATTTTCTGTAAGACTGAATGTTTTTTCTGCTTGTGTGTACAAATGTGATTTGTATGCTATTGGTACCGTTTCTCCCTCATTAGAGGTCAGGTACGTGAATCCGCATCTTCCTGGGATGACTCGGATTACAAGGTTGCATGTATTGTCACGTATTTCTAATTTTGTTTCAGCTAACATGTCTGTTTGCAGTGATCTCAGAATTTCTGTGTGTTTCTGAGTCCAATTGATTGGTTTAAAATCAGGTTTTATTAATTCATAGAGAGGTTTAACCCTCTCTGCATAATTTAGAATGTAAGTTCTTCCGAAATTCAAGAAGCCTAGAATCGATTGTTAGTTCTTCAGCGTTTTTGGTGCTTGGAGTACAGCGCACTTCTCTAAGAAGTTGTGTGCTAGGCTTTTTCCTTCACTTGATAATTCGTATCCTAAAAACAGGATCGTTAGATGGGCAATTCGTGACTTTTTAAAGTTGAATTTGTAACCCTCTGCTGCGAACCCAAGTATTATGGTGTTCACTCTCTTCAAGTGAGTATCCAAGTCGTCGTCTGTGAGATAGATGTCATCGACATAAGATAATGCCTCATCATCATACATTTGTAGTAACTCTGTTACTCTGGCTGAGAATAATCCTGGGCTGTTCTTGAATCCCTGTGGGAGTCGACAGAAATGTTTCTTTGACCCCATTATTGAGAAAGCGGTCAAGTACCTGCTTTCCGGTGCAATATTTTGACAGAAGAATATTGTATTTTTTGCGAACTATGGTATCCATTAGTGCCGCACTGCGCGAATTTTGTACCGCAAATGTTTTGCAAAATGAGTTAAGGTGTCTGTAGTCCAAGACTAGACAATATGAATCGTCAGGTTTGGAGACAGGAAACAAAGGATTGTTCATTTGAGAGGTGCATGTTTCAATCACCCCTTGGTATTCAAGTTGATCTAAAATCTCCCTGACCTGTTTTTTCAGCTTCTTGCTTAATTGGGTACTGTCTTTGTGCAGTAGGTTGACATTTTAACTGGATTTTGTGAGGAGGAGAGTCCTCATCCCATCCAACATGATTCTTATATAATGCAGGTGCTTGAGCTACTGACCATTTTCTGGCATAAATATATTTTCTGGGAATTGGAATATGATTTGAGAAGGCAGGCATAATAATTTCTTCGCCATGAGGGCAATCCCTGACAAACTCTGGTGGCCAGTCTTTCTCGGCTAACAGGATGTCATAGCCTTTTGAGAGGTTATCCCTAAACAGACCCCTTATTTTCCTAGTCTTATCTCCCTCTATACCAATGTTATTTCGTATATTTTGTGAGGTTCGCTAACTCTGGTATCTGCAGTTTCCACTTGAATGTATTCATTCATGTCCACTGTCTCCAGATGATTCATCAGGATCTTGCGATCTATGCTGATTTCTGCTGCGATGTCTAGCATTGTCTGTGCCCACACTCCGTTTTTCAGCTGTTTCCTCAGTATCCTCAGCATGTTTGATTACTTTAATACTGGCTACCTTCTTTCTTGGAAATTGTAATTTTTTACTTTGAGCAGGTTCCTTGTCTTTGGACTTGGCGTGCTCTTCCCTTTGTTCTGACCGTCCTCTTCTTTCCGATTTCTGCGAAAAAGATCGAGAGGGACGTGTATCAGTATCTTGATATCTATCAGGTTTTTTCAAATTGTCCCTATTTCTAAGGTTGTATCTTTTTTCAGAGGGCTCCCTTTGGGGAGACTGGTGTTCTCGACTCGGAGCTTTTTTCTCTCCGCTGAGGAGACCTTCCTCTGGAATGGAAACCTTTTTCTTTGGGAGTGGATTGTTTATTTCCATCCCAGCTCTTTTTAGGAGTGTTTAGATTATTTTTAATAAATATTTTTTCAGGATTTTCAAGTAGTTGGGGTTTTACTGGTTTCCCACCCAAACTATCTCTACCTAGTTCTTCATAGCATTTTTCTATGATTCTGGCAAGCTCAATTGGTTGATCTGTTATATCTGTTTCTTTCAATTTTTGGCAGATCTCCACAGATGCTGCTTCTCCTTTTATGTTGGCTAATAATATAGCCGAGACCTGCTTGAAGTCTTTCAGTAGTTTCATACCGAGAGTTAAAGCAGGTTCTGGACCGTATTCATTCTGAATCTGTTTTAGCACATCTGGTATTACCGCCAGAGACGGAACACCATGTGTTTTTGTGTAAATGGAAGCAAAGACTGTGCCCCAAGTGTCACAGTCCTCCACATGTGGTGCGACCCCCATTGGAAGGCAGATAGTCAGAATTCTGTGTTTCTCAATAGGGGTAGTATTCGGGAATACTGCCTCTATTTGAGTTATTTTCTGTGCTAGCCAGAATGGAATTTGTTCCCGCTTTACAGGTGTTTTCCCTAGAAATGATTGTATGTTCTGGGGTGTAATTTTATTTGATGAGGGGTCAGCTGTGGAATATTAACAGCTGGTTGGACTGTTGCAGTCCTCATTCCATATTGGACTAACTGTCTGTGAATTTTAATTAGTGATTTTAGCTGTGCTAAAAGCTCTTCTCTTGACATATTATCAATGTCTGGATGTGGTGTGTAGCTGGCTAGAACCGGCCACGTTGCTCCTGGTCTACCTAGTGGACCAAGCCTCGTGATGTGATCATTATGTTTTAGGGCGCCTTTAAACCAGAGCAGGTGCTCTTGGTATTTTAGTGGTATTTCAATATCCTCAAAAGGAGTATATTCATCCGGTGGTTCCTCTATTTTGTAATAGTGGAATTTGTGTGTTGTAGCGTTTGCCGCTGGAAAGTATATCCATGAATAGAATACCTCTGTCTGCCGATATTTGTGTGCCTCTATCACGAAAATGACTGTACCACCTCGTGATGTCAGTCCGTTTTCTATAAGTTTTAAAGTTATAGTTTTTCTTATGTTGACCGGAATGAGGATAGCATTCCGGTCATTCTGTAGGAGACTCGTGTCATCCTCCAGTAGTCGGGCTGCTAAACTAGCTGCTTCCCTTTCGTCTTCACTGTCTGGCATTTTACTGTCAGAAAGGTTTTTTGTTGCAGATCAGGTTTCAAGGAAACAAAATATTAGGTGCACAATATTTTGGAACACTGTATCCTTCAACGTTGATTAAACCAAAAACTCTACATAGGAATCTCTTCCTACTAAGTTCCGGCGGATTTTAACCTTTCACCCACTCCAGACGTCTATTGGAGTATTTACGGGAGAAAGGGTCTGTGTGAAAAAGCACGACTGAGTTACTCTAACGTCTTGCGTTAGTTTTATCGCCTTACCAAACGTTGGGCGTCATGTAGTGTAGTTCCTATTTTCCCTATAGGCCCTGCGCATTGGAATAACATAAACAGCAGTGTAGACGTAGGACTGAGGTCTTCTAGGTCTCTACTGACTATGTTAAACTTAATTTAGGTTTGCGCCAGCTAGCTCAGAGGTCACTGGAAACTTTCTTGACTGAATAGGAAGTGATCAGCTTCCCTGGCTCAGACAAGAAGGGATTCAGCTTCCGACAACCGCATAAACATGACAACTTTGCTCCCTCAGAATAAGAGTCAATCTCTAGAGTCGTGTGAAACAATAGACAGCTATTTCACTCAGTCAGATGTGCATACTCCGTTTCACCAGGGTGCAGAGAAATAGTGAGACGGGCGTTTTCAATAAAAGGTATTATTTATTGAGCAGTCTTCCTTCTCATGCAAGAGAAATGAATTGCCACAATTGCAATACTTAATGTAAAGTAAAGTACGTATAGTAAAAGGAGTATTATGAAATAATACTGTAAAAGCATTGATATGGTTTCTTAGCCATAAGACACTTTAAAATGGATAAAATATATATACATATATACATAGGCTAACGTGCTCAACTGGTGCTTCTAAACTAAGCCTACCCCGGTGTACCTGACCTAAGCCTAATACGTGGGAAGGAGTAAGTAAGTAGCAGTTTAAGTTAAGTAGGTTTGTTGCCAAGGATCTGTTCAAGAATTCTCTCTAAGGGTTTAGTCGGCACTGTACCTTGGGAATATAATGTAGGAGGTCTGGTATCTCTCTGTCAGGACTCGATATTCCAGTCACCCGCAAGGGTAGGCTGGAAACGCCGGAGCTGGATTTTCTCGGCAGGAGAAAAGACAGCGTCTTTCTCAGCGCGTCAAAGAGGAGGGGCAGCGTTCGTGGGCTTCTCGCTTCTGCTGGGCTCTCGGAAAGTAGATTAGCTGCTCTGCTCCAGAATCACCACCGTGTGTTTGCTTAAGGCAACGTTGGTATATTTATACCTGAAAGGTGCCGAGTTCGACGTAAGGTTTGGACATAAGACGTCAATAAAGATGTCACTAAGAACTGGCTGTTCTTACAGTGCTTGCAGGAGTTCTATTACAAATCAAAACAAAGCAAGCAGGGTTTTCCCAGGTTGCTGGATGTTTGGTGTGTCGAAAGAACTCGGTGTGCTCTCTAGGAATCCAAGGAAGTAGCTTTCGCCGTGCCTTGGACTGCAAGGGCGATTCACTGAAATATGGATCTGAATATTATGCCATTATAGGGATATTATTGATTATAGCCGTATAGGGGCATAAAGTCACAATATTGAATCGGGTTCCTAGATAAAACACATCAGTGCCATATGACTCTCTAAAGCACAGGACAATAGGTGCTTTTAGTGTCTATAATAAAATGGGAAGGATTCTGTGTAGCAGTAAACGTGTAAAAGAATAATCGTAAGAACATCCCTCTTTACCCCATGAGTTTACAATCATGATGGGGGCGAGTGGTTTTGGAGGGTGTTTCCATTGAATAAAATGAAGATGAACACGGTTTACAGGGCTGGCGATCTAGTTATAGCGCATGGGAGGCATTTGGGTGAGCAGACCAACAGACAGATATTGTGTGTGAAAAAGGCCACTTTATTGAAACAGGTGCACATTTACACATTAAAACCTCGGCCAACGCCTTACAAAACTATTCCTCACTAAATAGGACATTTCCTCAACCCCCAATGACCGCCCGCCCCTAAAACGTCATCAACCCCGCCGACGCCCGTAGATAACATTATTAAAAATCCAAACAATGCAAACACCCCGCATAATCATTTCAACCTATCTAATCCCCCAAACCATAACACAAACTCCCCCATTTGCCCTCCAACAACTCTTGGTATTCCAACCTATGGAACCGCCCCAACAAATCATCCTGCCCAACTTCCCCTGACAATGCCTCAACTCAACAACTGCCAACTACAATCATGCCAAGCCTGGTAAAAACCACTAATTTCCGCACTGCACCTGTTCCAAGCGACAAGTATAACAAATAAAGGCCCCCATGTCCACCTGTTCCGACAAAAAGTCAAACGATAAAAAGAGAAAAAAGGATAAAAGCACCATAGGAAAAATTGAAAAGATAATACCCCTAAAAGGGGGGGGGGGGTGGAATTGGGGGGGGGGGGTGGAATTGGGAGGGAGGGAGGGAAAAAGTCCTACACAATCACCTCCCGGCCACCAGGTCACCAAGCCTAAAATGGTGGCCGGGAGGCAGAGCCACAAGCCTTTATGCTTGGGCTCCATTTGGTAGGAAAAAGAAGCCCAATTTATAAAAAATCCGCAGGTAGGGCTGCTATCCAACCCCACCCGCCCCTCCCAAACCGCCCGGGGGCGGACCTCCCTTCGGTCGGCTAAGCCCCCCTTGGGAGGGAGGGGTGGGGGGGAGGGGGGGTGAGCAGACTAACAGACAGATATTGTGTGTGAAAAAGGCCGCTTTATTGAAACAGGGGCACATTTACACATTAAAACCACGGACAAAGAGGAGGAGCCTAGCTAGCAACAATGATGGCCGCCTGATTCCTCGGCTCCGCTGACCCTCTCGCTTTCCTCCTGTCTCCTGCCCTATCCTGCCAGAGATCCTGAACCTGATCGGTGCTACCGGAGTCGGGAGACGAACCCGGTTCTCAGGATGTGCTCACCTTCGTGTTCCGTGCAGTGACGGTGACGGAGCGCCCTCGCCCTTCCCTGATGCATCACGGCAGAGATCGGGTCTTTGTTCTGCGTGTGTGGTCGGCCCTGGGAGCAACAAAAGCGGCCATCTCGGGCTGGGCGGCGCCGACTGGTGAGGAACGATTGCTGCATTGAATTCCCCGCCACGGCAGCCCCTCTGGCTCCGCTGCCCTTCAAAACTGCTCCCACAGCTGAGAACGACACAATCTATCGTCACCGGCCCTCCGACGGCTCCGCTCGATACATTGTTTCATCTAACGCGGTGAACGCCATTTTAGAGAGCTGCCACTCACTATTGGCAAGAGGCTGCCCCAGGGTGCTGCTGGAGCCCGTTTATTGCTTACATCGCCCTGACATCGTGAGGGGTGTAGAAATGGACTGGACTGCCCCTGTGCCCCCTGTTTGGCTATGCTGCGGTGAGCGCCGGCGGGGTGATCGGCTAACTGTAAGAGGCGATGGCGTCCGGCTCCAGGACCTGGCACACGCCTGTGAGCAGTGTGTGCAGTGGCAACTCGAAGATCGACTGGTCCCTTGGGATGATGGCACTCAATCTCGAGCACCGCTTTTTGCTGGCATGCCCGACGTACAGAGAATTGCTGTACCCTTATTCCCTGAGACGCCCCTGCGGATTACTGATGTTCTGGGAGCCCTGGGTGAGTTACGTGCTGCCCAATCTGCTGTTGTTCGAGACCTGGAGGACCGGCTAGACGCTATTTCATCCATTGTGGCTCCGACCGACCAAGCTTGCCTGCGAGTGCTGGACGCTGCGCCACACCTTATGCCCTATTACGGCGGATTGCCTATTCAGCCGTCCACAGTTGCGCTGCTGGCACAGAATCCTGCCCCCGCCGTGTCGCTACATGTATTGGCCGGGAAGACGTCTGATATTCTTGGTCTCCTGCGGCGGCGAGGGGATCTTCTCCAAAAGCCATACCCGGCAGCTCCACTTTGGTCTACTGGTGGAACTTGCTATCTTCCCCTGGAACTAATGCTACTGCTTTGGTTGACTTCTCTTGGCGGACTAATGCTGCGTGTTCCTCCTCCTGGTACGATCGTGACATGCTGGGCATCGTGTTGGACAGTCCATGGTGGTCAGCGTTCTACTCTGCTGAGGTCGTCTCGTCTGCCTACCCCACCCAGGATGGCTATCGCGCAGTTGGACTCTGTTGGTACATTGGACCGTAAGGGGCTGGGTTGAGGCTGTTTCTTTCTTCTTTGCCTGCTGAAGTTCTTATTGCTGGAACTATAATGCACGTACCGGGGAGTTGGTTGTTGGTTCTGTATTGGTCTGGGGCCCGGGGATGGGCGGCCGTGGTTGCGCACGTTGATTGCTTTGAGTATATTCGCTTGGCCCTCCTCCGATATTATGAAATTCTTTTTCTTTTCTCTCTTTACCTTGTTTCTGCATTTCGGGTACTCTTTTTTGGGCGACAGGCACACTGCTAGGGGGGGGTAGGCCATAGCCTCTGCATGCGTGTAGGGTGGGGGGTAGGGGGGGGGGGGTCTTCTTTGGTTCGCTTTTGTTTCTATGGGCCTTATTTTTCTCCTTTGTTTTCTCCCTTTCTTTTTGCTTCTTCCTGGGTCAGTGGGGTGGCTTGGTGTTAGATGGGTAGCGGCTGGCGTGCACCATGCCTTGTGCTTAATCATCCTGTTGTGCTATCCTTGTGCCGCCATTTTGGCTATGTTTACTGCTCGTTGGATTTTATCTGATAGACGTTGCCCGCTTACTTCCTATATGGACTCTATGTACACTGATCCTTCTTAGCTTCCGTATCTCCTTATATATTAGAAAATATTTTGAAAATTAACCTTAACTTCTCCTGATACTCGGTGGCACGTGGAATTTAGTGTAACACATGTTGACTGCTTTTATGTACTGAAGTGCTACTGGGTTGAAGTATATTTTGCAACAATGCTTACAAAAGTTTCGAGGCCAGCCGGATGGTTGTAGGCCCGTATTTGTTCTCTGACAGTGCATAATAAAGGTTTTCAAAAATTTAAAAAAAAAAAAACCACGGACAAAGCCTTACAAAACTATTCCTCACTAAATAGGACATTTCCTCAACCCCCAATCACCGCCCGCCCCTAAAGCATCATCAACCCCGCCCCCGCCCGTTCATAACATTATGAAAAATCCAAACAATGCAAACACCCCGCATAATCATTTCAACTTATCCAATCCCCCAAACCATAACACAAACTCCCCTGTTTGCCCTCCAACAACTCTTGGTACCCCAACCTATGGAACCGCCCCAACAAATCATCCTGCCCAACTTCCCCTGACAATGCCCCAACTCAACAAATGCCAACTACAATCACGCCAAGCCTGCCAAAAACCACTAATTTCCGCCACCCAGAAAGCGGGGGGGAGGGAAACAAGACCCCCCCTTTCTGCCCCCAGACCAGTGACAAACTTAACAGCAACGAAAGAAAAAACCTAACCAGCAAATTCCTGAATCTTCAAACAACGTGACAAAACCTCTCTCAACTCTAAAAGATACAAATCCATACCAATCCTAGAAAGGTGAACACCATCGCCACGAAAAAACTCCACAGTATCATACCGAATATCACTATGAGACACTCAACCAAAACCCAAACCTCTACAAAATCTTGAAACCTCAAGGTTAACTTTCTTACGCGCCTTATCGATCGCCTTGGACTTGTTCGCGCCTCTCCAAGACCTCCGTGGAACCAACTCCGTCCACAGGACATGGCAACCTGACCACTGCTGTTTCAAAAGAGAAAGATCTTTCTTCATCGCTCTCAAAAGAACTACGCCCTTAACCCTGCACAAATCATTTTCTCCCAAATGGATAACCAACACATCCGGGCAGATAACCCCCACCAACCAAGAATTTAAAGCAGGGATTAACTTCTTCCAAAGCATGCCCCCTTTGCCTTTCCACAGTACTTTGAACAAACGATCATTAAAACCCAGCATAGAACCAAAGTAGCTATTGCATGCTTGAACATGGGCTCGTTTCACGAAGGAATGCCCCACAATCCATATGATCATAGCCGCTGAACGGGGGCCAGCCACGGAGCCTGAAAGAGAAAAGCAGTATCAGATTTAAGATAAAGAGGATGACACCAGCGCCTCCCCCGCTTCATCTCCCACATAGCGCTGAAAACAATTAGACGGCCAACGCCCTAAGTGCATAATGTCCTGCCTCGACCAGCCCCTGTTATGAGCTTCTGTCGCTGCCCCAAACCTAAAAGAATGAGTACCATATTTTTTATCATCCAGACCGATACTCCGCAAAGCTTTTCGCAGCACCATACTCAATTGACAACCTGTGGCCTTAGATCCATCTGCATGCTGAAATACACAAGCTTCCAGGTCCCCCCCCCCAGAAACCACCCACCAATGCCGAGCCCACTGCAAAGGACACGTCCCAGAAGGAGAGGACGCCTCCAACCAAATACCTTTCCCTTTGCCTCTTTGGTCAGTTTTCGAGCAAGATAGCCATATATGCACACCTCTTTCGGGCAAATTAACATCCCTCCACCCCGCCCCCCCATACAACTTGGAACCCAACAATTCAGAAACTCTAAAAGCACCAAAAAACATCCAAACCATAAGCGTTGCAAAAAGACACGCTTAAAAATCATCTCTACAAATACATGGCAATGCCTCTAATACCCGGGCCAAATTCTGTCATGACAAGGGGCTCCTAACCGACTGCTTGCCTCCCCCCTCCCGGGACCACCCTTCCAACATCCTCTTCCCTACCTCCCCAGCAGAGGGAGAGTAACCCCAAAGCAACTTGTCCATGAACGAAATGCCAGCTAACTTTCCTGCTATGGTGACTCTGGTTAAGCCTTTATCCATTAAATCAAGGATAAACTGAACAACATCTTCCGACCGTCTCCAGCCAGGTTCCCGTTTGCAGGCCCCGGACGACAAGAATTCTTTCCAAGCCAGTTCATATGCCGCCCGAGTAGACGCAGACAGCCAACCTACCACCAACTGTATGACCCTGTGTCGCCTACATTCCAAAGGTGCTCCGGCATAGGGGTCGGTGTCCTGTCTGCCTCCGAATCTAGCCCATGGAATCTCTCCCACTGCGAACCAGGCAAAGCATCCACAATGTCATTGTCCACACCAGGAATGTGTAAGGCCCTAAAACTGATGTCATACCTAAGGCAACCCAACACAAAGACTCGTAACAGTTTCAAGATCTGCGTATCCCTGGCTGACTGTCTATTGATGATTTCTACAACAGCCAAGTTGTCAATCCGAAAAAGCACTTTCTTGTGAGCCAACTCGTGCCCCCACAGCGTCAATGCTACCACCACTGGAAACAGTTCTAAGAAGGCAATGCTCCTGCCCCCATTTTTCCACTGATCGGCCACTTTTCCGCACACCACCTGCCCTGCCAATACAAACCAAAACCATCACTGCCCGCTGCATCTGAGAAAATCTGTTCGTTCCACACCCAGTCCTCCTCCATGTACAAAGGAACTCCATTGAACGAATGCAGAAAAGCCACCCACATGCTCAGATCTTCCTTGACCCCTGCTGATAGTCGCACATGGTGATAAGGCAAGTGATGCCCGGATAGAGCCCTACCCAGACGCCTGCAGAAAGTTCTACCTGCTCTAACCACCCTACATGCAAAATTAAGATGGTTCAACAAAACTTGCACTTCTTTGACTGTGACCTTCGTTTTTGTCAACATTGACTCCAAGAGCTCCAGCATTTTTTCTTTTTCTCAACCGGTAAGCGGGCCTGCATTGCCTGTGAATGTATCTCAATACCCAAAAAAGACATGGTCGCGCAAGGACCCATTGTCTTTTCTGGTGCCAATGGAACTCCCAAAAGGTCCATAAGCTTCTGGAATGTAATCAAGGCTGCCTGACATTCAGAAGAATCCTGGGATTCAACAAAAAAGAAATCCTCTAAATAGTGTGTCACTGGGGGGCGTGGCCAAAATGGCGGGCTAGACGGACTTACTTGTCTTCGGCTCCCCGCCCCTATGCCCTATTAGCCCCTATTGGCCCTCTTTACATAGCAGTGGACACCGAAATCTGTGCATTTGGTCCCGTGAGTCCTGGTCGGAGTCCTCCGGCGCGGTGACCGGCTGCCACCGGGCGGTGGCGAGCGATTTTGGCGCGATTGACGCGCAGCCGCCGAGTGAAGAGAGGCCCCGGCCGCAACGAGCCCGGAGCAGAGAGACCCGGGGAGCGCCACGTAGTGACCCCGCCGGCGGAGGAGCGGGTGGAGACTGGCGCCCCCTCCCGAGGCAGCATACCGGCCCTCGGGGGCTAGCGGAGGCAGAGCGCCCGCCCCTGGAGAGAAGCGTGAGCTGGCGACCCGGTGCGCGTCTGCACCGTCTCTACTCGAGGCCCCGGCTTGGGCCTATGCGGACGTCCCCGCCCCTCACCCGCGGGGCCGCCGAGAAACCAGGCGGGAGCTGCGGGACGTGTCCGGTGGCCTGAACAGAGGCTTGGGGCCCCTTACCTGTGCAGGGGTGCTGGTGGCTGCAGGAGGCGATCCCCGCCTGGCTGCGCCGACGGGGTGCACTGGGCCTGTGGCACTAGTGGGACGAGGCTGGCCCCCCCGCCGGAGCATTGAAGGTGGGGTGGGCCCGACGCAAACAGGAACGGTGCCCCCAAGCGCGCGGCCTACTAGTGAAGCCCCGGTGCTGGGAGACCACGGTGGCGGAGCGAGCCGGGCCGCGATAATCGGGAGGTGCAGTGAGCGAACCCCCGGGGAGGAATCCTAGTGGACATAGGAGGGCTGGTGGCCTGGACCAGTGGGCCCTGTGGAGAGACGTGACCCAGAGACCTTGGTGGAGGAGAGTCGGAGGTTGTTGGGGTGCCGCTGGTGGCCTTGCGCTGGTCGAGTGCAGTCGAGATTGGGCCTCCCTCGGGCCGGATCGGGCCGCAGACCTGAGGTGGGAGGAAGTATGGCTAGCTCGAACCGCAGAACTAACCGCACCATCCCGGACATGCTCGTGAAACCCACTGGCAAGGGAGGGAGGCACAAACTCCCCCCTCTACCCCAGCAACCACAAGTTCGCAGCAGCAGTAAGAGCAGGAGGCTCCCATCACGCGCACCTTTCTGGAGACACTATTTAACACCCTCAGAGATGACTTCCAGGCTCTCAAGCAGGACATTGCAGGGGAACAGCGGGAGCTACGCCGAGACCTAGATGGCCTGGGGGAGAGAGTAGCGGCGGTGGAGGAGTCCAATCATGCTCGCAGTGACGAGCTCAAGCACTTGCAGCAAGAGGTCCTCCGCCTTCAAGAGCAGCATGTAGGCCTCCAGGCACACGCGGAGGACCTGGAAAACCGCTCACGAAGAAATAACATTAGGGTCCGGAATGTGCCACAGGGCGCCGAAGGGAACAGTGTTGTGGGATACCTACAGGCCCTCTTTCGTGCGGTGCTGGGAGAAGCGGAGGAATTTCCCGTTCGCATAGACCGTGCGCACAGAGTGGGACTACCGAGACGTGCACTGGCCCCCCCGCCCGACATGCTGGCCTATCTCCCGGACTTCCCGTTGAAATAACGGATTCTTCAAGAGGCCCGGCGGCAGCAACCTTTGCAATTTCGAGGAGTGGCTGTAGCACTATATCACGACTTGTCCGCCATCCCGCTGCAGAAGCGGCGTGAATTCAAACCCGTGACCACCTTTTTGCGAGAGAAGGAAATACCGTACTCCTGGGGCCACCCGTTCCGGATCATCTTTAAATGGCAGGGGAAACTACATCAGGAGGGGCAGTTATTTGGGGGGGAGGGACCTTCTTTTCAGCTGGCGCCAAGGGATGGCACTGAATGTTTATCTGTTAGGCCACCGACCCACACTGACTGTCAGCTAGTTCACACCCCGCATCCAGATTGATGCATCACTTGACCGTCCTTTCCCTCAATGTTAGGGGACTCAACAGCCCAAACAAGCGCAGGGCAATCCTCTCCTTTCTAGAGCGCTCACAAGCTGACATATGTCTCCTGCAGGAGACGCACCTGATGTCCAGAGATCACCATAGGCTGAGGTCCCGGGCCTTTCCAGAGCAGATGTTTTCGTCCGCCTCTAAGAAGGTGGCGGGAGTGGCCATATTGGTAGCAAGGTCCTTTAAAGGGAAGGTGCTGCAAAAGGAGGTGGAGATCAGGGGACGGCTGTTGCTTCACCGCTTCCAGGTAGCGGGGCAGACACTTCTCATCAGCTCTATATATGCACCCAATGAGGGTCAGGAGAGGTTCATACGCTCGGCGCTGGATGAGGCCGCGGCCAACACACACCAACACCTGCTCCTGGGGGGAGATCTCAACCTAGTTTTTCATAATGTCACTGACCGTTCCAGCCAGAGGGTGGTCCAGGTGGGAGCCTTGTCAGCGGAGGGCATGCTCATCTCACTGATCTGGGGCTGCTACACCTGTGGAGACACTTTCACCCTCATGACATGACATACACCCACTACTCCGCAGCTCACAAGACATATGCGCTACTGAATTACCTGCTTTGCTCGACCCCTCTGGCTGCGCGCACTCAGGGGGTGGGAATACTACCGGCCTCTCTCTCTGACCACTCCCCGATATCAGCCACTTTCTTGGTGCCTGATGCACCGAGCCCGCAGAGACACTGGCGCTTGCAAGACGGCCTGCTGCAGAGCCCTTCTCTCGTGGGGAAGATTAAGACGGCCATCGGGCACTTCCTCCGGCACAATGCTAACGAAGACACCTCCAGAGCCACCCAATGGGTCGCGCTCAAAGCCGTCCTCCGGGGCGAATTTATCTCTTTGGCAGCGGCCAACAATAGGGAGCGCGCACAAAAGAGGGCTGACCTCACGCAGCGAGTCCGGGAGCTGGAGCAGTTGCATCAACGCACCGGGGCAGCCAGGGCGTGGCGCCAACTGTGCACGGAACGGAAGATGCTGGCGGTGTTAGACCAGGACGTCACGGAATTTGCCGCGATACGCCTGAAGCATGCCTACTATACGGGGGGGATCGGTGTGGGAGGCTGTTGGCGTGCAAACTGCGGGAACAAAGGCAACGCCGACATGTCCAGGCCCTCCAGTCCGCTCAGGGGGATCTGATCACGGACAGCGCGGCCATAGCGGCAGCCTTTGGGACCTTCTACACCGACCTGTACGAGGCAGATGACCTGGACGGGCGACACGGCAGCGACTATCTAGACGGGGCAACTCTCCCGACTTTGACAGAGACTCAGTCGCAGTTCCTCGACAGGCCCATCGGTCTGGAGGAGGTCATCTCCGCGATTCCCCTCACTTAAACTAGGTAAGTCCCCGGGGCCCGATGGCTACTCTGCAGCTTTTTACAAAAAGTTCTGCCAGCAAGTGGCCCCCCTGCTACGGGACCTGTTCAACACCTTCGACAAGGCTGGGACTATCCCCCCCGAAATGCTGGAGGCGGCAATATCTGTGATCCCCAAAGACGGGAGAGACCCCTCTAGATGCAGCTCCTACAGACCCATTTCTCTGTTAAATGTGGATCTGAAGTTGTATACAAGTATTATCGCTGGTAGACTGGCGCCGTATATGCAACAGCTGACCGATCCGGACCAGACTGGCTTCATCCCTCGGCGGCAAACAAGCGACAATACCAGGCGTGTCCTCCACCTAATAGAGGCCGGTTCTCGCACGAGACCGGGATGTATGCTGCTTACCATCGATGCCGAGAAGGCATTGATAGGGTGCACTGGCCCTACCTGGAGCAGACCCTTCAGAGATTTGGCTTTGGAGATACCACCTGCACTCGAATCTTTAATTGCTACCGCCAATCCACCGCACAGTGAGGGTCAATGGACACACCTCACCGCGCCTACCGATCGGAAGGGGGACCAGACAGGGCTGCCCGCTCTCCCCTCTCCTGTTCGCGCTCTATATGGAGCCGATGGCTCACAGGGTCAGGCACCACCCTCGCATCCGGGGCATCCCCTTTGGGGGGGACACACACAAGATCAGCCTGTACGCGGATGATGTTTTACTCTCCCTGATGGACCCTGTGCAATCGCTACGAGCTTTATTTGTAGAATTGCACTCCTTCGCGCAAGCGTTGGGCTTTAAAATCAACGTTGACAAGTCGGTGGCTCTGAATGTGTCCCTACCCGCTGACATTCTGGCGGACGCCAAATCCGAGTTCACCCTGCAGTGGTCGGACTCTACGGTCTCATACCTTGGGGTACTCTTGGCACCTACCGTGCCGGGTACAGCCGACGCTAACTACGCCAAACTGGGCAGGCAAATCAGCGAGGCGCTGCGGAAGTGGAACCGACTCACGCTATCCTGGCTCGGGCGAGTGGCGGCAATTAAAATGACGCTTCTGCCGCGGATTCTTTACATCTTTCAAACCCTCCCGCTACGCCCCCCAACGGGCTGGCTGCAAAAGACCCAGGCAGACCTGGCACGCTATGTTTGGAACGGGCGCCTTCCCCGCTTCAAGCAGCGGATAGCATCTCTCCCACCGGCGCACGGAGGCGTGGGTCTCCCGGACCACACCCTGTACTTCCAGGCGGCACAGCTACGCACCCTGGTGGAATGGTACCAACTTGAATCCGGCAAGCACTGGCTCTTTCAGGACCAGGCGGTGGCGGGCCGCCCCCTTCAGGGTGTACCTTTCCTGCCGAGGTGTCACAGGCCCCCGAACCTCTACGCGTCGTGCATCACAAGCACTGTGATGAAAATCTGGGACCAGGTGGCGGTGCGGAGTGAACTCACCTCATTCCCCTCCCCGCTGACACTCATTTTTGGGAACCCCGATTTTACACCCGGCCTGGATCAGCAGGCGTATAAAGCGTGGCGAGCCACCCCCTGTAGGGAGGTGGGGCATATGTTCAACCTGGAGGGAGTCCTCTCCTTTCAGAAAGTGAGAGAAGATTACGGGATACAGGAAGCGGATCGGCTTCCCTACCTGCAGATTCGACACTGGGTCCTACACCCGACTGTTCGTCCAGGTGCGCAACGATTCCTCACGCCTTATGAAAAATGGCTTCTCACTCGCACGTCAGAGAAGAAACTGCTTTCCGACTTGTACCAACACCTACTTCTTCCACACATCCACACCTATCATCCAGGGAGGACAAGATGGGAGGAGGACCTTGGGAGGCAACTTACACGGAAGGAATGGGAAGGAATCTATCATAGAGCCAGACACTCGGCGTACCATACTGGCCTCACGGAAACCCTGACGAAAGTAGTCATGTATTGGTACCACACCCCGGCGCGCATACACAGATGGGACCCCAAGATAAGCGATCGCTGTTGGAGGGGTTGCGGGGAGCGGGGCACACTTGAACACCTACTCTGGAGTTGTGAGAAGCTGCACACATACTGGTCCACCATCCTACATCTCATAGACGCACATTTGGACACGCAACTCCCCCGTTTCCCTGCTTATGTGTTACTGGGCCTGCCAAACACACTGATGTACCCCCTGAAATCCATGAGAGGAAGGTTGATTGCTATAGCGCTGGGTGCTGCCATACAAAACATAGTGGCTCGCTGGAGGGACCCACAACCTCCCGTGCATCTTGGCTGGCTTCACAGGCTTTGGATGGTGCTGGGGATGGAGAAGCTGTCCCTGACTGCAGCGGGGTGGGGGGAGGAGTTTGCAGCCATCTGGCGACCATTTCTGACGCTGCTCACTGGGGAATTCAGGGAATTGAGCTGCCCTCGCTACTTACGTCTATTACATTTGGCGGATACTCCTATCCCGGAACCTCAGACCAAAACTCGGGGGCACGCGATTCAAGGCAGGAGAGCGCGGGTGATACCTCACTAGACAAACTGTAATGGAAGGGGTCAGGCCAGCATACCTAAGCGGACAAGAAGGGAGGAGGGTAGGAGGGGGGGCTGTTGGGGTTTGTTGGGGATTTTCCGTTTTTCACAGCCTGATTCAGCTTCCGACTCATGCTCCATTAGCCTGACGCGGTAGGCCCGGCAGGATTGTAGGCGGCTTGCTGTGTTACTTTATACCGTACACTACTGATGCTACCCAATAATTTTTTACAACTGTGACTGTGTGACCGAGGCCTTAGCCTACATGAGTCGGAATTGTTTTGTTGCTCTGAATAAAAACATTTAATACTAAATAGTGTGTCACTAACTCATGTCCAGAATGTTGTGTGAAAAACCATTGCAGAAAAGTGCTAAAAGTTTCAAAAAGGGCGCAGGACATTGAACAACCCACTGGTAATGCCTTGTCCACGTACCACTTCCCATGGAAATGGATCCCCAGAAGATTCCAATCTTCAGGATGGACTGGAAGCAATCGAAATGCAGATTTTATATCACATTTTGCCATTTCCGCAGAAGGGCCCGCAGTCACTACTAATGACATAGCCATATCCACCGAAGAATAGGACACAGAAGCTGCTTACCCATCAATGAAGTCATTAACTGAGGACCCCTCCGGCCATGACAAGTGTTGTATTAATCTGTATTGCCCTGCTTCTTTTTTGGGAAGCACACCAATGGGTGAAACAATCAGATCATCCAAAGGCCAATCGTCAAAGGGACCTGCCATTCTTTCCTCCCGCACTTCCTTATTCAGTTTATCCTGTACCACTGCCTTATGTTCAGCCGATTTCAAATTCTTGGACCAACGCCGCAGCCGCGGCCCCCGCAATAACCAAGACTGAATCCTTCTTGAAAACCTGTCAGCAAAAACTGTCATGTCCTAGCATCCCCATACCCCTTCAAACCTTCTGCCAGCTGTTCCAAATTAACCGGAGTACGAGCCTTTGGGCCCAACCCCTGTGTTATTTCCCCCCACTCCCCCCCCGTTTGACTGAGGTTGTTGTGAGGAACCTGATGCGCTGGTATTCTGCTGTGTCCACTGCCGGCCGCCTGAAGTCCGAGGCCCCCAACACTTAACCAAGGGGTGCCTTTTACAACACTGTGAGCATTCATGGCGAAATCTGCAGTATTCTCTAGTATACAAACCTTTGTTGAAGTCCCAGCATGCTCCCATCCCGGACTGTGTTGTTGTTGTACTTCTCACCCCGCCCCGGGTGGGTTTTCCCTGAAAGGGCCGGTAAACTAACGGTAAGCCACTAGCAGTAAAAATTGTCTTACCACCGGTCGATGCGCCCATCATATGCTGCCATAAATCCGTATCTAATCCCCCCCACTTTGCCTCAGGATCCCAGGCCATTTTTGCTCTAAACTCATCATCATATTGGGCCCACGCAAAACCACTACCTGTTATCTGTGCTTTTCTGATAACATCCATATACTTAAAAATAGCTACGCAGCGCTCAGGAAACTTTTCACAATACACGCTAGCGTAAATCAGAAATGCTGCCGTCCAGTTTTCAATAGTTCTTTTTTTTTGAAAAGTTTTATTGTACATTCAAGATGATACACTACCTTGTGCCTACAACCCGGAGGCCGGCGGCTATCGTGAAGCAATTATTTTATGGTTACAGTTCCACAACCTCTCCAGGTGCAGGTGTTGTGATACTTTTAAGCAATCTGTAGTGTGTCAACAGCACATATTTGTAACATATCATCATTATGCCTATATAAATTTAAACTAATGTGAACTTTGAACCAGATAATAACCCAATAATCCCGCCCTCTTGTCGTCTCAGAGTACAGACATGACCCCATCTACTGTGCGGAAGTGCTTTTCTCTGACCCAATAGGACCATCGTCCGGTGCCTATTCTAACTCAGTGTGACCACTTTGGCGTAGGAATGTACCAGTTCCCGACCATCTTCCGTCCTCATTCGGATTGATGATCGACACCCCCCGATCGCAGCCATTCAGTTAATGGGGCCCAAATGTCAACCGGCCTGGATCTACTCGGCATCTGGTCCCAGAACATCTCTAGTTGGTCTTTGCAGTATGTGACAGCCCTTATCCAATCCGCCACCTTCAGTGGTCTTTGCTTTCTCCAGTGGATGACCACCTGCCTCTTGGCCATCAGCAGCACT
Organism: Lissotriton vulgaris; assembly: GCF_964263255.1. Taxonomy (NCBI): domain Eukaryota; kingdom Metazoa; phylum Chordata; class Amphibia; order Caudata; family Salamandridae; genus Lissotriton; species Lissotriton vulgaris. The sequence goes on along the minus strand of NC_141693.1, from coordinate 1,889,750,750 downwards.
ATTGCAGTAAGTCTGCGGCTCAACACAGGGACATCTCGCACATATCCCAACATAGCTAGCATAGCCGAACCCTCCAATGCTACCCCGTGATATTCCCAATATGCTGAAAGACGTCCTGCCAATAACGTGCCACAGGAGGGCAAAGCCAGGCCATGTGTGTAAACGTAGCTTCTGGCGTGCCGCAGCGCCAACATCCTGTATACCCCTGAGACCCATACAGTGTATTTGTGTCGGAGTGCGGTATAATCGGTGTAGATAATTAAACTGTATAAGCCTTAGCCGATAATTGGGTGACCGGTATTCCAGCTGGGTGCAGCAATACAGCAATTGCTCCTCTGTGATAGTTAGTTCTGCCTCGGCCTCCCATGCCTCCCTGGAGGTAGTGTAGATTATTGGGGACTCTCTTTGTGTTGTGCTGTAGATGCGTGTGATGAGCTTGCGGGGCGAAGGGTTAGACAGTATGTTTTCTAGTGCATGTACCATGGGGGGCTCACATGGGAAGGTCTGGTATGTGGCCTTGCATGCAGCCCTCAGCTGATATTAAAGTAGCATGTCTGAGGCAGTGGGGGTCCGTGAGTTGCACATGTCTTGTATTGTTAAAAATTCTCGGGGCTGGAAGGGAGTGGGGTGTTGCCAAAAATGTAAAAATTGGACCTGAGAGCTATACGCGTACAGCTCAAAGTCGGGAGCGCCTAGGCCACCCTGTGCAAAAGGCAGGGTCAATACCTTCCAAGAAACTCGAGGTTGCTTGCCAGCCCATATCAGATCCAAAATATTGGTGCGCAGGCGCTTAAAAAAGTGCTGATTTAGCGGCAAAAAAAAATTGTACTTTTAATTAAAATTGTTGACCCTGTTGTGAATTCAGCTGGCATATGCCTAATTGTATTTGCAACCTCTGACACGCTCGGTAATCGGTGGATTCACCGCTCTTTGCCGGTCCCTCGCCTTTGTTGTTGGTTGTTGGCGGACATCTTTGGTTGGGGAAGAGGCTGCACGCGCTAGTCCTCTCTCTAGGAGGCGACTAGGGCTTAAAAGCAGACAAATCAGGCAGCTCGTTCTTGACCACTAGCGCATTACACACAGCGCTTTCACTCCACTCCATGCTGACTTGCTAGCTGCTCTTTTGAGCTTTTTAAAATCACTCGTTTTTGTAAAATTTGTACTTTTAATTAAAATTGTTGACCCTGTTGTGAATTCAGCTGGCATATGCCTAATTGTATTTGCAACCTCTGACACGCTCGGTAATCGGTGGATTCACCGCTCTTTGCCGGTCCCTCGCCTTTGTTGTTGGTTGTTGGCGGACATCTTTGGTTGGGGAAGAGGCTGCACGCGCTAGTCCTCTCTCTAGGAGGCGACTAGGGCTTAAAAGCAGACAAATCAGGCAGCTCGTTCTTGACCACTAGCGCATTACACACAGCGCTTTCACTCCACTCCATGCTGACTTGCTAGCTGCCCTTTTGAGCCTTTTAAAATCACTTGTTTTTGTAAAATTTGTACTTTTAATTAAAATTGTTGACCCTGTTGTGAATTCAGCTGGCATATGCCTAATTGTATTTGCAACCTCTGACACGCTCGGTAATCGGTGGATTCACCGCTCTTTGCCGGTCCCTCGCCTTTGTTGTTGGTTGTTGGCGGACATCTTTGGTTGGGGAAGAGGCTGCACGCGCTAGTCCTCTCTCTAGGAGGCGACTAGGGCTTAAAAGCTGCCATGTCCACGCGCAGCGGAGACGCGCAGCGGGGATGCCGGAATATCGCCGGAGCTTCGCCAGAGTCAAGCCCGTCTGTGCCCGTCCGGGCCCAAACGGGCTCAGGGCATACCACTCTGCTCAATCCATCTAGACATCTGGCCCCCCCCCCCTCAGGTATTCACGAGACTCTCTGCTCTCGCTTCGCGCGACTAAACTGCCTAGTTGCCATTATAATTGGGTTGAGGGTACTGCCTTTAAACACTGTCGTGGGTGTCCTGTGTCTAATAACTGTGTGGCATTAAACTCACTCACAATGGCTCTACTTAATTGCAGATCACTGCCTTGTCACGCGATAGAAATACACTCACTCCTTTTGGACCACTGTCTGGACGTGTTATTCCTGACGGAAACGTGGTTGACCGCGTGTTCAGCTCCCGATATTGTCAATGCTCTCCCGCCGGGTTACCTCATTTTCCATCTTGATAGGCCGGATGGGAGAGGGGGTGGAGTGGCCATCGTGTATAGAGATACTTTCGTGTGCAAAGCTGCAGACTGCGGTATTACCAACACTGAAAGCTGTCATTTCTCCCTTGGCATATCTTCCTCCGCTTCCATCTCCGGCCTCCTTTTGTATCGCCCTCCTGCTGCGCTGGGGAATTTTGTGGACTCTATTATTGAGGCCATCATTCCATTAGCCGCTGCCTCATGCAATTTTGTACTTCTTGGGGATTTTAATCTTCACTTTGATGACCCCAATGACGTGGTGGCAAGAGATTTATTGAGCTCATTTGATGCTCTCGATCTTCACCTCGCTCATTTGGGAGCCACCCATAACAGAGGTCATCAGCTTGACGCTGTTTTTGCTAATACTGCCAACCTGCAAGCCCTCCAGATGTTGGCCCTTCCCTGGACGGATCACCACCTTATTCCTTTCAGCTGGTTGTTGAAGAACCGGGGAGATCCCGTGCCTAGACAATACACTGTGGAACGACTCTGGTCGAAGCTGCCGGTTGAAAGTTGGGTTGAAGAGCTAAGGATAACTCGCCCTGACCCTGTAGATGACCCCAATATTGCTGATCAACACCTGGCTAATTGGCTCACTAACTCTCTTGATCGACTGATTCCTAAAAAAAGGAGGCTTATCAGGGAGAGGAGAATTGCTTCTGCCCCCTGGTATACTCCGGAACTCAGGAGTTGCAGAACTTCTTGCAAAAGGCTTGAACGTGCCTGGAGGAGAGAGCAGACGGAAGAAAGCCGGGCTAATTATAAAAGAGAGATGAGAAAATACAAAAGTGCACTCAAGGATGTCAAAAAGATTTTCTTTAGTGATAAGATTGAGAGGGCAAGTAACTCCCCAAGAGAATCCTTTAAAATTTTTAAAGAACTCTTGAAAGCCCCGGTCCCGCCAGTCGTGCACGTTAATCCTAAAGACAAATGTGAAGAACTGGCTAGTTTCTTCCATTCTAAAATAGATACAATTCTATCCTCTCTGCCCGCTATGCCTCAAATCTCTGAGTCGGCTACTGGTCTAATAAGCTGCCCGACCGAACTTGTCTCTTTTGGCCCCTTCTCGGAGGAGGAGGTTACAAAGGTCTTGGTGGAGATGAAGAGTGGATCTCCGAGTGATCCAGTGCCTATGAAACATCTTAAACTTGTGGCTAACACTCTGTCAGCTCCTCTCACTGACCTTATCAACCTCTCTCTCTCTCATGGCATAGTCCCTCAGAGATGGAAAAGGGCAGTAGTAAAAGCCCTACTGAAAAAACCAGGCTTGGATCCCGCCAATCTGACCAACTTCAGGCCTATCTCGCTTCTGCCGGGGTTTTCTAAAATTGCCGAGAAGCTGGTTAACCGTCAGCTCTCTTACTATCTTGAGTCCAACCACCTGTTGGGAGACTCCCAGACTGGTTTCCGTCCCGGTCAAGGAACGGACACGGCCCTGCTGGCGGTAGTGGAGGAAGCAAGGAGCACTCTTGATACTGGAGGATCAGTGGCAGTGATCCTCCTGGACTTGAGTGCTGCCTTTGACACCGTGAGTCATCAGGTGCTCCTCCAACGCCTGTCAGAGGTAGGTGTCTCAGGGACGGCTCTGAAATGGTTGGGATCTTTTCTCTCCAACCGTTTCTACCAAGTCTGGGAAGGGGCAGAGCAGTCTTCCCTATTCCCTCTTCAATGTGGAGTCCCTCAGGGCTCATCGTTGAGCCCTACTTTGTTCAATGCATATATGACTCCACTTGAAAGAGTGGTAGCCCCCTCGGGGTTGAAGATCATCAGCTATGCTGATGATACTCAGCTGGTGGTGGGCCTCACTCAGCTGGCGGAACAACCCAACTTGTTGCATGACTGCCTGGCTAATGTCTACCAATGGATGTCCAACTCGGCTCTGAAGCTCAATGGAGGAAAAACTGAGTTGATGCTCTTGGGCAACTCCAGTCCCTCCATCATTGCCAGCTGTTGGCCCCGGTCTCTTGGCGACCCTCCATCTCCCAAGAAGGAGATCAAGTCCTTGGGAGTATGGTTGGAGGAAGATCTGTCCTTCAGGACCCACGCCAGAAAGACCGCGGGGGTTTGCTTCGGTCTACTGAAGTCAGCCCGAAAGGTACTCCCACTGCTTCCGGATCCAGCTAAGAAGCTTTTGATGCGTGGTTTAATCCTTTCAAGGCTTGACTTTGGTAATGCCCTGTTTCTTGGTGCCCCTGAAGCCACCTTTAAAACCCTCCAACAGGTGCAAAATGCAGCTGCCAGAGTTTTGATGGAGATCCCTAGAAGGCAGTCCGCTGCCCCGGCCCTGAAAGCACTTCACTGGCTCCCTGTTAAGGAGCGGGTGAAATTCAAGGCGTTGTGTACGGCCCATAAAATTCTACATGGCAAAGGCCCCCCCATCCTTTTTAATTTGGCCCGTCCTTATAAACCTCCACGCCTTTTGCGCTCAGACCAGCAACATCTTTTGCAATCTGCGAGAGTCAGGAGAGCTCGGACTGGGGGCAGGCGCTTCTCGGTACAGGTGGCATCTCTGTGGAACTCTCTGCCCCTTAAGATTCGCTCAGAGCACAAGATCCTAGTATTTAGGAAACTTCTTAAAACCTACTTGTTTCCACAGTAGTGAGTTATCGAGTTCCTCCTTCTTGGTCTGTTGCGCCGGGATGCCCCCGGGTAAGCTGAGCGCATTACAAATTTCATATAATAATAATAATAATAATAATACAAACAGATAAAGGAATTTGGGGAGGATTACCATCTTGACTATGGCTATACGTTCCATCAGGGATAGGGGTAAACCCCTCCATCTCGCTATCTTGATTTCCAGCCAGTCCATAACCCTGCTATAGTTAGCTGTCCATAGGTCCTGCATCGTCCTACTGATATGGATGCCCAATAGCACACCTCACTGTTCACCCATTGGATCGGGAATTCCGAGGTAACTGGCGTAGTTTCGTCGGTCAATGGCAACATAGTCGATTTGGCCCAATTTATTTGAATACCTGTCAGTCCGCCATATCTAATGAATTCACGCACAAGGATATCAAAATTTTCACGGGGTTGGTCAGGTAGATGGTGATATCGTCTGCGTACATCGAGACGAGAATACCTCTCGTGGTGAAGCCTATACTTTTGTCCGTGTGATGTTGTCTAAGCTTCGCCGGTAGCGGCTCGGTGGCAATGGCGAACAAAAGGGGAGAGAGCGGGCATCCCTGCCGTGTACCCCTTGTTATAGGGAAGGGTGGAGGCATCTGGCCATTTACCCGGACTCTGGCAGACGGGTCCGTGTAGAGGACTTGAATTTGCTTAATGAAGAGTGGGCTAAATCCCATGCGAGAAAACAAAGTAAAGAGGAACCTCTACTCTAAAGAATCAAACGCTTTAGTGGCGTCGAGTAGAGCTGCCACAACCTGTACTTGGGGCGCCAAATAATGAAGTACCCCGAAAATGGAAATGAAAATGGTGTGTAGGTTGTGAGCAGTGGAGCGGCCTGGTATAAAACCCGACTGGTCTGCTAGTGCGATTTGCGGTAGCTTGGGCTGTAACCTGTTCGCTATTAATTTTGCATATATCTTCGCATCTAGGTTAATAAGGGAGAGAGGGCGGGAGGAATCCGCCTTGGTTGGATCCTTTTCAGGTTTCAGAAGAGTGATAATGGTCGCTTCACGTAATGTTGGCGGTAGTACCCCGTCTCTATGGCTTCTAGGTACACTCTCAGTGGTCTAGGCGCCAGTATATCAATATGTTCTTTATAAAACGCCGCCGTGAGGCCATCTGCCCCAGGGGCTTTATCTCCCGGCATGGCGCCTATAACTTGCTTGACGTCCTCCCCCCGTGATGGGTAGATCCACATATTGACGGGCTCCGTCATTAAACCATGCCAATCCGATGTCATCTAAATAATCAGCGAGATCCGATTGCGACTGTGTTACACACGAAGTATATAGCCTGGAGTAGTAATGGGTGAATTCCTTGAATATGTCAGGAGGTGTCTGGAGTACCTCTCCCTCTTCAGTATGGATCTCAGTGATATAGTTGGCGCCTCTGGGTGCTCTTAATAGACCAGCCAATGTCCTGCCAGGCCTGTCGCTTTCGCCATACCGCCTAGCTTGAGCATGTTTATGCATATATGTGACCTCCCTCTCTGCCTCGGTCTGGAATTCAGTGAGTTTCAACATAATGCTAGCTATCGTGTCCTGTGATGGGCAATTAACCTGCTGTCGCTCAAGGTTCCTAATTTCCCGTTCTAGACGTCGTAGTGTATTTCGAATGTCTCTCAGTACTCCCGTCTTCAGGGCAATACAGTCTCCTCTCGTGACCGCCTTGAAAGCCTCCCAGAGAGTTCCGGGGGAATCCACCAAGCCCTCATTCAATGTGAAATAATCTTCAATTCGACCCCTAAGCTCCTCCTTAAAGACTTGGTCACGTAGGGCTCCCGAGGGGAATCGCCACGAGAAAGGTTGTATGTATGCTCGTGGAAGAGCAAGGTCTATCTGTGCTGGAGCATGATCTGACATGGTGCGAGGAAGGTGGACTGCGGCCACTACCCAGGCATGAAGATCGGTCAAGAGCAACCAGTAATCGAGTCTGGACTAGGCATTTCTATGGTGCGTTACACAGGTACCCTCCCTTTCCGCAGGGTGCAGTGCCCTCCAGGAGTCAACCAGATGAAGATCCGACATGATCTCCCTGAGGCGATCTACCGATTGCGGGTGGTGCAAGCGTGAGGCTCCCTGTCGATCCAGATCAGTGGATAGAGTGACATTGAAATCTCCGCCCCAAAGTATTGCGATTTTCCCCAGCTTTTTGAGTTCATGCCATAAGCTTTGGAAAAATTCTGGGCTGTCAGTGTTTGGGCCATATGTGTTCACTAGTGCTTTGGGAGTGTTGCAGAGTGCCCCCACTAGTATTATATACCTGCCTTCCCGGTCTGTCAACGGGCTGTACGTGCGCCAGTGCAAGCCCCTTTGCAACAAAAAAGCAACCCCTCAGGAGTAATTAGAGTAATTGGAGGTGACAACCACCTCCCAGCGTCTATTCGCCAGCGCAGCTGTCGCAGAGTCTATAAGGTGGGCTTCCTGTAAATAGCAGATGTCTACCTTGTGTCTAGTGAGGTAGTTGTGTACAAGTCTTGTCTTTCTGCGGTCGTTTAGACCTCGCACATTCCATGTCATACATTTTAAAGATGTGGCGGTGTCTGGATTAATCAGCTCAGTCATCGGGGAAGTCGCCATGAGTCGCTATAAATGCTGAATCCTGTACGGCACCCTGATCGTGTTCACAATTTGGCCCTCCTAAACAGCACCGCAATAGATTGTGTGTACATAATACAATCTCAACGTAATACTTTTGTACTAACGTCTGTACCTTTGACGACAACTTCAGCAACCAAAACAACCCTTCCATCCTCCCCAACCCACACCAACCCCCCAATCAGGTTGTGATGCCCTGCCACCCCCAACCCATACATATCCCCAAAGCAAAAGATATAACCCAACAGGAGGAATCATCCTAGAGGGTATGTCTGGTTGCCGGCGACAACCCCTGCACTCATGGCAGGGTGGCCAAGCTGCAACAGGCGAACTGGCACACACCTCCCGCCCACCAGTAACATTTTCAAACATTTGTATAGGGTAACCCCCGTCATTCAGTGTACCTCGATACATCTCCATACAATACCGCCTGGCTATCGCCTTTCCCCAACCTTTTCAGCTACAGGCCACCAGCGAACCAGATCGTCCACCAAGTTCTTTAATGCCAATCTGTAGGGTTCAGTTTCAGTCATTATCACTCAGTCTGTCCTGTGATTGGCTATCATCCTGCGTCTGGAGCGAGCGTTGATCTTTAGCCAGTTGTTTCGCAAATTTCAGAGCAGCTTTGGCGTCTGTGAAAAACGTTGGCTTCCCCGGACCTTGCACTCTCAGTTTCGCCGGATAGATTAGGGCATATCTCGTTCCAATTTGCTGAAATATTTTTTTAACAGGGACGAATTCCCTTCTCGCCGCCTGGACCTGCAAAGTAAAGTCTGGGTATAGGGCAACCTCATTGCCCTTGTATTGTATCTTGCCTTTCTCCCGGGCAAGGCGTAGTATCGTGTCGCGATCTCTATAGTTCAAAACTCGAGCTAAGATTGGTCTCGCTGGCGCTCCGGGTTTAGGCCGCGGGCCTAGAGTTCTATGTGCCCGCTCGATGAGGAACATGGACGAGAGACTGGGGCCAAACAGTTCTTTCATCATATCTTCCACGAAGAGTTCCATGTTTACAATGTCCGTCGATTCTGCCACTCCGGTGATGCGTATGTTATTCCTGCGCGAGCGCGCTTCCAAATTCTCGTTCTTTTGACGTATGAGGTCCAGCACCTTGTCCATTCCTCTGATCTTTTTTTCAACCTCCGTCTGTCCCTCCTCAGTCTCAGTTACCCTCGTCTCCAGGACACTCACCCGGCCTTCTTGTTTGTCCATGCGCTGGGTTATTTTGTCAATCCGGTCGGCCAAGGCATCCATTTTGGTGTCTATGCCCTTCAAACCATTCTTGCATTCCAGGAACATTGCCTTAACGTCATCTGCCGGGAGTTGAACCCCACAATCAGGGGTTTGAAACGGGTCGACCTGACTTGACTGGACTCTTTGTCAATCCGAAATACTAAAAGGATTTATTTTGACTTTAAAACAAGAATTTGTTTTCAAAATATAGTTGTGATAAAGATGAACTGTAAACCTAGAGAAATAACACCATCTATAAGGTTCAAGTACTCAGATTTTCTTGACAAAGGGCCACATCGTTGCTTTTATGTATAGTTGTGTGAGTGAAGTATGAATGTTGTGGGTAGGATGTGTAGAACTTATTTGTAAATATGTGTACATTTGCTGTTTTGATATGTTTAGTCTTATAACTGTTTGTACATGCATAAATATTCCCTGATATGATCTAAAAATTGAAATGCTTAACTAGTGAAGAAAATGAAAATTTAACTTGTGACGTAAGACAAAAACGGACCGTTATGTTTCATTCATAAAGGTTAGTACCTGAATATACTAAATCAGGTCCATTATTGACCATTGTATTGTTCTTGGGAGTTGGCTCGCGGCGCCCTCCTCGGCTTGGTTATGTTCCCCATCTCCGCAGGCTTATTTCTTCTTTTCCCCTCGAAGTTGATACGGGGCTGGCGCGTGTCAGGTTTCCCCATCTTCGCCGAGTCTTAGTATTCACTGTCGGAGTAAATCTGGCCAAGTAGGTCTTCGGGACATCCGCCACCAACAGTAAGTGCGACAGCCCAGAGATCCAGCTGTGTGGCGATGGTTCCAAAAAAACTAAACCCCGAAGAATTGCAGGTATCTATCACTGTATCCTGTGTCCTTTATGGTCTGCGGGAGCAGCAAGCCCGACCTCTGGCCATCGTGATCAGTTCTACGTTGTGGGGAGGTGAGTGGGTGGGGGGGTAGGATACGTCACCCGGCCCACCGAGCTGTGGTCAAGGTGCTGCGTTGTTCCTATGTGCAGGCCCGCCCTTTCTCAAGTTCGGCAGCTATCAGCCACCGCAGTGAGCCCCCGGTCCCCCAGGGGCATTGGGGCTCATTAGCAATCCCACTCGCCGTTCTTTTCAATACCTTCCAAGACTGGGGTGTGCTGCGTGGGGGAGCGCACTCACTATCTAATGCAGGTGTATTGCCTGCGCAATATGGTGCGTGGAGTTCCCAGTGAGGCGGGTCTGTCTTTGCTCCCACCTGTGAGGCAGTTAGCACCAGTCTGGTATCCGGCCTTCTCTACGCCAGGTCCTGCCGGAGTGTCGACACCACACACCACCCTAGCCAAGCGCAATTTTGGCCAGGTCCACCGCCACAGGGGAGATCACCCGGAGCGTACCCGCATCCGCCCTCAATAGAACCGCCTTCTAGTCTTCAGGTTTCTGCTCGCCCTCCACGAAGGTGCAGTAGGGGGGGGGAGGGGGGGGGGTGGAAGTCCCGTCCCGCCTCTGATGTCTCGAGTGGGGGCTGCTCCCCTGGCTAATGTAGAATGGCGGCTCACGCAGCGAGGCGTGCCGCGTCTGTGAACCGGTGGTCCGGCCGAATCCCAATGCAGTCTGAGGTTGTGCTGCCTTTGATTTGTTTCGAATTGGTCACCTCCGGGACACCACTCAAGCGTCCACGCTGCCGAGAGCCGGGGCGGCGAGCCGCATCACCTCAGGATATGGAGCGCCCTGTATAAGCCTCTCGCCACACTCTCTACGCTGCCCCCCTTGTCCAGGTTACGTCGCTACCTCCTCCGTGGGCGCCAGCGGGGGCCCCGTCCCGTACCTGACTTCGCGTCCGGGTGCCCCCGGCCTTAGCCCATCCACTTCCGGGCTCGTCTGCCTCCGCTCCCCAGGGCTCGGGATCCTCTTGCACGGCCAGCCGTCACGCAAGGACCTGGCTTCAGTTCTCCGGGCAGGCCCCGATCGCGCTGGAGGGTCTTTCACTGCCGCTGCGTCCCCTGGCTGGGCAGCGCCACCAGATGTCGCCTGTAGGGCTTGAGGCTGTGTTTAGTCGCGTCTATGACGGATTTATTGCGGATTGATGGCTTGGCCAGCGGAGCCGCTTTAGCAGTCGGCCATTCCGCTGCTCGGCCAAGCCACGCCCCCCCCCAGTTTTCAATAGTTAGGGGAACCTTTGGGCGCTTGGCCAACTCATATTCCTCCTCTTTTGAACCCTCTTTAGAACGTACTTCTCTATGTAGTAATTTCAATATTTCAACATACTCACCCTTCCAAGTCCTCTCTTTTGTAGATAACATCAAATGAGCTCCTAGAGGCTTGGTTACACCAATATAGGGTAACTTTTTTATTTTTAGCTCCTTACTATGTAGAGTGTCTTTAACTATCTCAACAGCCTCAGTGTTCATGCCGCTCTCAATCTTGGCACCAAGACTTCCTTCCCCATCACCTGTACCTACCCCTTGATCTTTAACGTAACGCCCTTTATACAATTTGCTGTCAATTCCCTCAGACACCGCTTCCCCCCGTCCCCACAGACACCATTTTTGGTTTGGTCCGTGGTTCAGAAAGCTCACCTGGGTGTAACAAGGGGGGCTGACCCGGCCCCGATCTCCATGCCATGTGTTCCACATTGTCCACCATCCGAGGAACCGCACTCTCGACCTGGTCAGGACACTGCTTGCTTTGGTCGCACCACCACCGGTGCCTGCAAAAAACTATGAGAAACATTAAATTGCCCCCTGTCACATTATCACGTAGTTCGCCTTCCTCCGGGCTATCATCATCATAGTCTAAAACCAAAGACTCCTCCATCTGGGGAGGGCCTGACACCAGCAACTTCTTATGCACATTCTCATCACCTTGCAGACTTGCATGGGCCTTACCAACCCTTTTCTGTACACTTGGCAGGGGAGCCTACTGTACCCGCCGGTACTCCCCCAAACGTTGACCACTCTTAGGTAGATTAACAGCTGTCAAGTCCATCCGTTGATGCTGAAGTGATGTTGGGGCCAGCGAGTTCGCACCAGACCTACATTTGCTGACCGCGCCGGGATCACCCTATGGTACGGAATGTGCTGCTCTAGGCTCCTCCCTCCCTTCTCCTCAGCGCCATTGGGCCGCACTTCGCCCTACAGAGTCCGCCGCTCCATATCGCTCCTAACCTGCAAAGAAAAAGGCTGGACTGATGTGCCGGGTCCCTTACTACCAAAAACTCCAAATTCCTCAATCCCACTTGCCACACATCCACCAGCCCGCTGAACCTCCGCCTGCCCGCCACGCTGAAAAACTGAACCCCTCGCCTGAACAGAAACAATACGTGGAGGGGGGGGGGAGGTTCACCCACCTCCTCACCACTGCTCCAATCCAACATTGCCTGCACCATTGCTGACGCCGGATCCAACACCTGACCACTCCTCTCCCCTGTCTCCTGAAGTGCTGAATCCTGAACCCCCCTTTCTTTGCCCCAACCCCAAACCTGGAAACTCCAAATTGCAGCCAAAACTGCCCTGTGCACCAAAACCCATGCCACTCTTGCCAAAACCAGCCTCTTGAACCCCTTCTGCCCATGAGGGAAAAACGTCAAGCCCCTCCCATGACTTAGCCATCACACTATGCCTCTTAACTCCCACCTGAAAAGGAGAACAAGTATCAACCCTGGGTGAATTCCTCGAAATAGCCCTGCCCGAGTGAAATGTGAGGGGGGGTGGGCAAAATGCCAAAATCCAGACCTTGAGACTCCAAAGCGTAACCCCCCCATCCCCCAACATGTGCCCACTCACCCTCACCCACCGAGCCACTATGTACAGACACAACCTCGCCTTTATTGGAAACCGGTGGAGAAAACAAAAGTGGGCTAAAAGGCACAAAAACCCCTCCAGGAGCTCCTTCCCCCACCCCCTGCATAACCTCATCCACAATGCCTGTCTCTTGCACTAACGGAGAAGGGCGAACTGGCGTCTTAAAGCCAGCCCCCTCCACTTCCCTCATGAACACACCAACAGCATGAGCCTCACTAAGGGGAGGGACGAGTAAATCAACCTGTCCCTCCCCGACTAACAATTATGCCTTTGGAGGCACATTTGCCGTTACACTCGCTCTATAAACAGGCGCCGCCCCCCTTCCAACTCCGGCTCCTGAATACTAAACGCGGAGGCAGAAGCAGAGCGCCTCTTACCTCCGCATTTCAAGCCCCGCTTCCCCCGCTATGCGGGGGCTGAAACCGCACTGACACGCGCCGCTGGCAGAAAAGATAACGGCGGCGGCGCCTCCCCCACAAACGAAGCGTCACTTGAACGCTTCAAAGCCTCCACATCCCCAACCTCACTACCAGGCTGCCCACCCACGAACAAACACTGCACTTTACCCCCCGGGCCGCCTTCTTAGTGCGAGAGCGGCCCCGGTCACTTACTGCTTCATGCCTCGGACGCTTAGGCGTCATGCAGGCTGCCACCACCGCCGCCACACCAGCTGAGGCCTGCCGCTGAGGACGCGACGGCCCAGCCACATCACCAAGGACTAAATCGAGACGACCTGCCTCACTCAGAAGCCTAATGGCTTCAAGCACTCTGTAGTCCTCAGACGCCATGATAACACGCAGATACAAATCGGAAAAAATTTCTACACAATCACCTCCCGGCCACCAGGTCACCAAGCCTAAAATGGTGGCCGGGAGGCGGAGCCACAAGCCTTTATGCTTGGGCTCCATTTGGTAGGAAAAGAGGCCCAATTTATAAAAAACCCGCAGGTAGGGCTGCTATCCAACCCCACCCGCTCCTCCCAAACCGCTCGGGGGGACTTCCCTTCGGTCGGCTGCCCCCCCCCCCCAGCCCCCCTTTTGCTTGTTTGAATGGGTGGGGTGTGTTGAAAGGCGCTGTAGTGATATGCATGGGAGAGCGCACCTGTGGTTTAGTTGATGTTTGGATCAACGCGAACACAAGCAGGTTGAGAATATCTCGACGCTTACAAGGTGTTGGTTGAGTGAGCACTTGGTTCGTAGGTGTTTCCTGGGACGCAATTCTAATCTTCAGGTGAGCCGTTATGATACTGTTTTCATTTTGAGTAGGTGAACAATATTTACTGGCACGTCTGTTGGGTTACAGGCGATGTGTTAAATTGAAATAAAAAGAGAAGGCATTCACTATTTCAAAGTACCTATTTGCTACTGTAAGGCCTACAGGAGACTCTGAGTAGAAAATGTCGCCCTCTGCTGTGGAAGTGATTGATGGATGCTCGATTCTTTATAGGTGTCCCCGAATGACGGTGCTGTCAAAAGCTGTGTATAGTTCACCTGCGGGTAATACACATCTTGAGTGGCGCATGTTTTCAATCTTTTGCACACTTTTTTTGTGATGTCACAATCCAAGCTCTGCATCACATCCTAATGACCTAGCAATATATTTCTTAGAATGAAGATTGCATTTGTGTGGAGGGTGGGGTAGAAAGTGTGTGGCTGGGTGAACACGAAGTTCCCCTTTCAATATCTACCAGGTTAGAGGCTCCCAGCTAGTTCACTGGATTACAGATATTAAAGTTTGCAAAGTCATTTTCTAATGAGGGGGGATATATTTCTTAAAGTAGAGCAGAACCAGAGATTGTCACTTGGCCCGTTGCTTTGCCTGAACTCATAAAATTGTCACCGGTTATCTTTAACTTCTAAATACATTGCATTTTGTCTGTTCTACAATGATTGAATGAATGACTACGCACTTATATAGCGCATGGCTACCCGGAGGCCTCCCAGGGCATTATTATTATTATTATTATTATGGAAGTTTGTAAAGCGCCTGGTTACGCGCACCGGTGTGTCCCTGCGCTAGGTGAGAGAGTATGAGGTGGCCAGACAGGGAAGGTTACATAAGTACTGACCGGAACAGGTGAGTTTTGAGAGCTCTGCGGAACTTTGCCTCAGAAGGTTCTAGACGCAGGTCCAGCGGAAGCATATTCCAGCTCTTGGCTGCGAGGAGCCTGAAAGATCTGCCCCCCATGCGTGCTTTGTTAATTTTGGGGACAGCTACCAGTCCGGTGCCAGAGGATCTGAGCATCCGCTCAGGTCTATAAGGGGTGATAAGGCTATGCAGGGGATCGGGCGCCCTGCCCCCAATGATGCGGTGACACGTGCATAGTGCTTTAAAAGTGATCCTTTCCCTAACAGGGAGCCAATAAAGGGCCTTCAGTACCGCTTTAGAGGCCGTTCTTCTCGGAAGCCTCAGCACCAGCCGGGCTGTAGCATTCAGTAGCACCTGGAGGCGATTAAGGCTTCTAACTGTGGTTCCCAGATAGAGACAACCAAGTCATTTCTCAAAGGTTAAAGGAAACAGAAAGGTTTTTAAAAGTTTCCTGAACCTCAGGTGGTTAACTTCAAGTCGGATGGTGTCGGGAAGCTGGTTCCAAAAATTCGCAGCCTGTATGGAAAAACGTCTGCCTCCCATATGGGTCCTTTTGACCCTATGGACCTTCAATAGTTTCTTATTGCTGGACCTTAGGGTCCGCGAGGTCTGATGGAGTTGGAACATGGGTTGGATCAGGAGAGGTCCGTAGTCTATCAAAGCCTTATGCACGATAGTCATGGCCTTGAACCATATCCTTTGTTGCACCGGCAACCAATGCAGTTGGCGTAATTCTGGCTTAGCCGAGCTCCTCCGTGGGGTATCCAACAGCAGACGAGCTGCACAATTCTGGACTGTCTGCCTGTCTGTCTACAAACGATTGTATTAACTAGAATGCATGGCAAGTCTCGGAGTTTGCTGCTGCTTTCTCCGGCATCTGATAGTTTATTGTGCTTGCTTGGTTGCCCGGTATTTAATTTTTTTTCTTTTCTGAGAGCTCCCAAGCATGAACCGCTTTGCTCTGACACCTCGGCGGCGGTATCCTATTCAACAGACACAGTATGCTATGACGGGGGCAATGCCTACGGTGCGCTTGGATGGCTACCAACGCAAGAACGTGTTAACTGCTAAAAACGCCACAGTGATCCACAGTCCAGTTACAGTGAAGATTACTCCACCAGATAGCAAGATTGCCCGCTCTCCCATGTAAGTGTATAGCGTCTATTTGCTGTTTTTGTGCAGACAGCTGGAAATTTTCAATAAGCATATTTTGTTGCTGAAATACTACAGATATCCTTGCATTGTATGTGAAAATTTTGATTCAAGTGACTTATTCAGCACTTATTTAATTGTCTACATATTTGGCTTCCTGCATGCATTGCAATAAGGAGGCATAGTTTTAGCAATGATTGCTCCCTATGATGTCTTATAGACTTCACCATTTAATCAAACTGTTGGTGGTAACGATGGTTCTTTTGTTGGAGCATTGTGCATTTTGTTTATAGCTGTTGTGCAACTCAAAGCTTGCTTAAATTGCTGCATGTTTTTTGCAATTAATTCTTATAACCGGTTTTCCATTTGTTGATGATCTAAAAGCGGATTTTGTTATATAGTTGGGAGCAAGGAATAGCGTCACTGCAAAAATGTAAAGTTAGTCGTCTCACTGAATACTTGTCTCTGCAGCTTTGACCAGTTGACATCTCCAGTATTTAAATCTGCAGCAAACATCACACCAGATCCATGTGCGAGAGAGACTGTGCTTAATGCTTTGAAAGCAAGTCGAAAGAGGGTTGTGGAAGAAGACATAACACATTTAGATGGCCAGCAAAACAAACAGAGGTAAACGGGTATTATCTTAAGGGCGATGGGGATCCTAGTTACAATGCCTACTTTTTCAGCAGCCTTTCGAACTATGATTCAGTTTTCATTGAGCCGCTATGCGGGGTCTTGCTGCCATGATCCTTCCATGTTTTTAACATGGTAAGCCTTTCTAGTCCTACCTATTGTGTTATAATTTAATAAACACAGAAGTGATCAGTGATGAAGCATGTTGCATTCAGCTAGTCTTTTAATGTGGCTTGTGGGTTTCCCTACAGTAGATGGTTACTGCTTTGTTCTAAGGATTGTGTTCTTCCACGGCCCATATGCTCTGTATTCTACCATGACCTTGGTATGCTTAAAGTGCTTTGATTTCTATGTGATATGTATAGAGTCTATAGAATAGTTGTGATTTTTTCTGAAATGGAGTCTTGTTCTTCTGTTGTCTCCTATTTTATTTGCTTATGCTCTGTCCATCTTCTACAGGCGGCATGACAGCAGTGGCAGTGGACAGTCTGCATTTGAATCCCAGTGGCAAACGGCTCGCCTGCGTCCTTGATACCAAAGTAAGTAAGGGAAAAGTCACATGGATAAACTGTTTCATATAGGGTTTGGGGTGTCGCATTTGGAATATTAGTGGATGCGTGTAAGGATTGTTGGTCGTTGCTGATGTTTTAGTTTAAGACGAGAGCATATCTAGTCTAGAGACAAACTGATTCTTCAGGAGATTATCCACTTTTCATAGTATTGCAGTAACCTTCTTCTTTAAGCTGATTTCTGAGTATTCAGTTTTCTCTTCTTTTTTTGTCGATGATGGTCTTTGTTCTGAGGAATGATGGATTTCCTTAATAGATAAGATTGTTTTAAGTGCTTTTTACATAACTGATGTAGTGCGTTACTAACCAGAGAATAGTAAAGTAACACAAGTAATACACAAGGTTATCAACCAGTTGCCTTAGTTCATAATGTTCAGCACATAGTACATTAGGTCTGTTGCGAAGGTAGGATGCGATCCAGTCTAGAGCAGTCTGCTCAAGGCAGCCGAGCAGTCCAGAAGTAGTAGCACAGCAATCCCTTTGTGGTCTACGGTGTTCTTCAGGTCATCCCAGATGGCAAGGAGGGCAGATTCTGTGCCTCTTCCTGGACAGAATCCAGTTTGAACGTATGAAAATATGGTATGCTCTTCAATTAATTGTGACATCTGGGCGAATGCTGCTCTTTCTATCCGTTTGCTCAGGAAAGGTCCAATGTGATCAGTCTGTAGTTGCCAGGATTCAGCGGGCCCAAGCTTGATTTCTTCAGTAACGGGCGTATGTATGACTTTTTGAGTTCTGGAAATGTTCCGTAGTTAAGGAGTTGTCTTCTTACTGAAGTGGCAGCAGAGGTTGTTAGAAGAGTTGTCTTGAAGGTTTGTGGTGGACACTGGTCAGAAGGGGCTGCTAGCAGGCCTGCTTGCTTTGACCAGGTCCATAAATTCATTGTGTGAAATGTGTTGGAAGGAACAAAGAGGCTAAGTTAGAGTATTCTTGGATTGTTTTGTAAAAGGGTCTGCACAGGTGCTTTGTATTGAAGTAAGAGTCCAAGGTGTCTGCTTTGGCCGTGTAGTGGTTTGCCAGTTTGTCTTAATCTTGCGTAACAAGATGAGCTCCTTCTAGGCAATTTGGTTTATGAAATTCATGGAGTATTTGATAGCACTCCTTTATTTGCACGTTTTTAATTCTGTCTGAATAGTATCTCTTGCATTTTTGATAGCCGACAATCTGCAAAAGAAATTTGTAGGCGAAGTGTGTCATGATTGGCGTTTTTCAGCCAGGCACTTTGCAGCTTTCTAATTTGTTGTTTTAGGTCTTGTATCTTTCTCCAAGGAGTGTTGTATTTATATCTAGGACCCTAATTCGATATTCCCGATTCATGCCCTTATGTGGTTATAATTAATAATATCCTTATAAAGGCATAAGAATCATATCCATATTCAGTAATAGCCCATGCAGTCCAAAACACAGCACGGCTACTCCCATAGACTCCTAGAAAGCACAAAGCGTTCTTTAAACAAACCAAGCCTCCAGCAGCCCCGGAAAACCCCCTGCTCTTGTTTTGATTTGCACAAGAACTCCTGGAGTCCAGAAAGAACTGTTAGTTCTTAGTGACGTCTTATGTCCAACCTTACCTCAAACCCGGCACCTTTCAGGTATAAATATACCAACGTTGTCTTAAGCAAACACACAGTGGTTGGGAGCAGAGCGACGTTCTACTTGCCCGGGAGCCCAGCTGTTATGAGAGCCGACGGAGACCGCCCCTCCCCTTGACGCACTGAGAGAGACGCTGTCTTTTTCTCCAGCCGAGAAAATCCAGCTCCGGTGTTCCCAAGTCACCCTCGCGGGTTGCTGGGAGATCGAGTCCTGAGAAGCGAGATACAAGACCTCCTTCATTCTATAACCAAGGTACGGAGCTGATTACAACCTTAGAGAGAATTCTTGATTCCGATACTTGGCAAAACTTAACTTAACTTAAAACTGCAACTAACTTACTCCTTCCCACGTATTAGGCTTAGGTCAGGTACACTGGGGTAGGCGTATCTTAGAAGCACCAGTTCAATGTTTTTATTTATGTTTATATTTTATCCATTTTAAAGTATCATATGGCTAAGAAACCATATCAATGCTTTTACAGTATTATTTCATAATACTACTTTTACTGTACGCACTTTACAATTGTGGCAATTCATTTCTCTTGCATGAGAAAGAAGACTGCTCAATAAAATAACACCTTTTATTGAAAACGCCCGTCTCTCTATTTCTCTGCAATCTGGTGGAACTAAGCATGCACGACTGACTGAGTGAAATAGCTGTCTATTGTTTCACACGACTCTGAAGATACACTCTTTATTCTGGGGGAGCAAAGTTGTCATGTTTATGCGGTTGTCAGAAACTAATCCCTTCTTGTCTAAATCAGGACAGTTAACCCTTTCCTGAACATTCGAGAAAGTTTCTAGTGACCTCTGAGCTAGCTAGCAAAACTAATTAAGTCTAACATAGTCAGTAGAGACCTAGATGACCTCAGTCCTATGTCTACACTGCTGTTTATGTTATTCCAATGCGCAGAGCCTATTGGGAATATAGGAGCTACACTACAGGAGCTTGTTTTCTTTTGTTCTGTTGTGGTCACCCAGAACACATAGGTTGGAGTGTAGCGTTATCCATATTAAATCCATGTCTAGAAGCGTGTCTGGGAATGGCGCTTCGCTAGGTGGGGGTCTGTAAAGGAGTAGGAAGTTATGGGAGGAAGACTGTAGGATTGCATCTGGTGAAAAGAACCCCACAATTTCTTTTATGGAAGTCATCAACTTTAGCGATATGTAATGTTTGCTTGAACACAATAGCTAAACCGCCTCCTTTAAGAAAAATGTTTTTTATCGGTTTAATAAACATCACATAATTAGGCATTGTCCTTTACAACACGAATAGCTCAAACTCTCGTAAATGTGCGACCTATTGCAAAGCAAATGCTTGTTTACTGCTCCCGCCGGGTGAGAGCAAGGTTCAGTTTTCTGCCTGAGAGTGTGCAGACAGATGTCCATGAAGATGGGGTCTCAGGAAGCTGCAGATGTATCAGGCTACGGGGGATTCCCACGCCTTTGCCATTCATTGCTTATTACATATGACATCGGCCATGACACGTTCTATGACTTAATTGATAACATCTCTGATTACATTTGAAATGACATCAATGATAACACTGTGCATGGCAAGGAAGCGAATTATAGGTAATTCAGTTAACTTTAAATGGTGAATATCAGTGTTTTTAGTTTTTGTTTAAAACGTTACATTTAAAACGTTACATTTTTACAAACATTTTCACCTAACTTTAGCATCACTTTAACCATTTGTTTTTTTTCAGTGAATATGCATACATCATATATATATTACTGCTCCATACTTCGTGACGCTCTCACACAAAGAACAAGCATTTGCAATGCAATAGGTCTCGCATTAGTAAAGTTTGAGCTATTGGTATTGTAAACGACAATTGTTTTATTTTTGTGTTGGTTTTAAAAATGCCGAAGTTAATAGCTTTGTCATTAACAATGCCAATAGTTTTAATTTTCGCAAATGTGATAGCTATAGCATTTGTAATGCAATATGTGTTGTATTTACGTGACTTAGATGTATTGATATTACAAATAACAATGGCTTTTAATTTAAAAAAAAAATACTTAAGTAAAAGTTATTGTAATTTATAATGGGATTAGCTTAAACTTTTGTAAATAACTTGTGAAGATTATGTTCATTGTATTTTATTGTGACAAAAATCTAAGCACAGAAGTGAAATATTTACTTTTTTTGTGACATTTGTAATAAAGCTTGAAACATTGAGAGAACCTATTTGAACCAGTTGTTGTTGAATGGTTGCACAGAGTGATGTTGTGGTGGCACGGAGTGATGTGGTGGCGACGAGTGATGCTGTGGCGTTTAGTGATGTTGTGGTGGCAACGAGTGATGCTGTGGCATTTACTTATGCTGTGGTAGTGCAGAGAGATGTTTTGGTCCCCCTGAGTGATGCTGTGGTGGTGCTGAGTGATGCTGTGGTGATGCGATAGACAGATAGATAGAGGGCGATTGACAGACAGAGTGAGGGCGATAGACAGACAGAGTGAGGGCGATAGACACACAGAGTAAGGGCGATAAAAAGACAGATAGAGGGCAATAGACAGATAGAGGGCGATAGACAGATAGAGTGCGATAGATAGATAGAGGGCGACAGATAGATAGAGGGCGATAGATAAATAGAAAAAATGTGTCACTGTCCGCATTTTACCCCCAAGCCCGTAATCTTAAAAAACGTGGGAAGTGCTATTTTAATGCAGGACTCCATTGTACTCTATATTTTGCCCCTTTCAGTTGTATAAAAGTCCACTTGTGACATCACTTCCTACCATGAAATAGCACCACAGCGATGTCACAGAACAGCCTATTAAATGGGAAGAGAAGTAAGGCATACCATCAGGATACTAAATCATATATATTTGTTAATAATGCCGCAAATAATGGTAAAAATAAAACTCAAATTTAAAAGACATCTTAGATATACACACATTAGGAAACTGGAAAAGAGATACCCTAGACAGCCTGGCATAGTTGCTCCGGAAGGGCAAGAGTAGCAGCAGATCGCTCCTGGTCACCAGCCAATATTATATCCCTGTAATCTCAATATTGTGAAGATAACACTCATTGTGGGGGAGTTTCACTTTAAGAGACTGTAACATTCATATGGTGTACGATTAACTAAAACTGAAGCAAGGCTTGTGCTTCAGCGTCATATCCGGTATAAGTAATATGTAGGTTTAAATAGTGCCACTTAACTTGGGCTTGGGGTCGGATGGAATGAATGAGTGTCGCAGACTGCTAGGCGGGCGCGTGGCCATGTCATGCAGTTCTTATTATGTGCTGGTCTATTTTCAGCCTCTGCTTTAAAAACGTGCATCCAATTGCCGGTGGGAAGCACAGATCGGGTCCGATAAGCAAAGCAGGTGGATGCCAACACTTACCATATCTCCCTTCAGCTGAATCCGCGTTACAGCCTCACTCTAACATTTCTTTAAAATAAAGAGAGGATTTTTGACTGGCTGCAGAAAATCTTGGCCATGAAACTGACGTCAATACTTTCCTGTTTATCATAGCCACAGACGGTACCACTGGCTGAAACCTAAGCGTATCCTGATGATTGGATCTAGGCCGGCTGGGAAAATGTATGGCGATGTGTGGGCAGGAAGAGCAATGGGCTGCGAAGGCTCATGGCGTGGAGCAGCTGGGGAGAGGTACCGTCATGGAGGGACAGAGACGTGGTCAGAAACAGGGAAAGGGAACTCTGCGGCCAGGGAACGGTATGGGCTCGGAAAGCTGTGCACTGGGAGAAGGGCGGACAGATAACTGCGGGTTGGGAACAGGCTGGGAGACCTGCTGGCAGGAAGATGTGGTGCAGGCTTCGCCGTGAAATGGATCCAAAAAAAACAAGGCACATACACACAGTCCCCAAGCGCAATTTTGGAAAGAGGGAGACCGAGACAGAAACAAGAAAAACGAGAGACGACCTGGCGGCCGTCAAAGTGAAAGCCGTGGGCAGTGAATAAATTAAGGGAGGAGAAACGCCTGAGGCACAGCGCATGCTGGGGGATGCCTGTGGGAGGGAGGCTGGTGGCTTTGATGTGCACGCGCTTTTTAGGTCAATGCACTTGCGCATTGATCTTACTTTTCACGGGCACAGCATCAAATCGCCCGATGGTTAAGCTCTGGTTAAGCACCAATATCTTTCGCAAACTCAATGCGCAAGCGCATTCACAGGCTTGACCTAAAAAGCACTTGTGATGGCGAGTCCCAAGGTTATTTACGGAGCTCACGGTGTCCAGATGCGTTTCGGCTGACGCCTTTCTCGAAACGCGTCAGGACACCATGAGCCCCGTAAATAAACTTGGGACTCGCCACCACGAGTGCTTTTTCTTTGTGTGAGGGCGTCGCGAAGTATGGAGCAGTAATTGTTGCGGGAGCATCGCCCGCTGTAAAGCACCTGCACGGGAGTGCATGGAACCGGTGCAGAGTCGGAAGCAGTTATATATATATACTAGCAGCCCGCCCCAGCGTTGCCCGGGGCAGAAGGGGGCTGGGGGCAGAATTTGTTACCCGGGGCAGAAGGGGGCTGGGTGCAGCATTTGAGGCTTTGAAAAATGTCGAATTTAACTGAAAAATCTGCTCTTGCAGAATGTGGGGGAGCACTACGGCAAGCAGCAGCTTAATATAACGCTGGCATCCGATTTTTCAGTTAAATTCGACATTTTTCAAAGCCTCAAATGCTGCACCCAGCCCCCTTCTGCCCCGGGCAACAAATGCTGCCCCCAGCCCCCTTCTGCCACGGGCAACGTTGTGGCGGGCTGCTAGTATATATAGATATATAGATATATATTAAAAGCGTACCACCTCCAGAACTCCGGAGATATGACAAATGACGCACCAGAGGATAGCACAATTCCACTTTATTGTGCCCACAACAATGCGTTTCGGCGATGCCTTTTTCAAATTTGGTGACCTGCGCCCAACTCTCCGTAAAAATAAAGGTCAAGATGCATAGAAACTGAAAACATACTACACCATTCTGCATCATGTGTTACAATTCAATTCATACATTGCAATAAAGTTTTAAATAAACATTGTAATATTTTCAATTAATCCACGATATCATTATATATGTCCATCATTGCGGGAAAAAATTTGAAATAATTTCAAAAGCGCATCCTGCATAAATAAAAGTTTCACATTTGATATTGCGAAAACCTTTAACGTTAGCTGATATATGTACACACGTCTCCTATTAGCGCAAGTGTTTACCTGTGACCCCATATCTCCTAATTAAATAAAGGAGTTACAGAAAATACCTCCACACTGATACGCGGGGGCATTTATGTATGTTCTCCCGAATCCCATGTGGTGACGCTCTCAAGATGAGCGTATGATAGCTTCGATAGATCAATTCAATAAAGTTGTATTATTTCAAAAAAATCAAACACGGGTATTGTACCCTAATTGATCCAAAAGATTCCATTAGTTCATTCTAACGAATCACATAATAAAGAGAGAGAACCACTGTAGATGGGTAATGTACCCTCAACTCAACACATGGATACATGTCCCTTCATGTAAAAGCATGTAGATACAGTTCATCATGGCATA
Organism: Lissotriton vulgaris; assembly: GCF_964263255.1. Lineage (NCBI taxonomy): Eukaryota > Metazoa > Chordata > Amphibia > Caudata > Salamandridae > Lissotriton > Lissotriton vulgaris. The sequence continues at coordinate 1,889,726,749 of NC_141693.1, read as the reverse complement.
ATGTAATCAGCAAAGTTGTCAAGATGCACTTGAAATTTTATATATACTTGGAGGGTAATGTACCCTTATTGCACATATTTCCCCGTCAACAACACTCAATATATCTCTATTATATTCGGAGTGTGGGTACAGGTACATCAGTGTCAGTGGTCAAAAAAGTTAAGTGAAAAGAAGGTGTTAAATAAATACAAAAAGAAAGAAAGAGAAGTGCTTAATAAGGAGGAGGTGATACTAATAATGTATTAGACGGGGCATGACAAAATTGCAGGACCTATTCTGATAGTTTCAGCATATCCGATATGAAAGGAACGGATCACAGCAGTGTATCCCATTCTATCTTCCCCCCGTTCTCCCCTCACGCTCCCCAGGCCTCATCGTTTGAACTACTGAATTACAATACATCTCATGATCTTACTCTAGCCTCCTGTAATGTAAACATCGCTGGCGGGCAACTGGTCATTATTGTTATTGTGTGAAGTCAGAAATCACAAAAGCAGGCGACGTCTGCCTCCTTGTGGAAGTTTTTGGTAAAACACGCAGCCTGAGACACTTTCGGAAGATTATTTGCACAATAACTGTACGGCATTATAACTCGGTATGACTTTAAGTTATTCAAGTGTTGCTCTACGGTATTATAACTCGGTATTATAATGCCGTAGAGCAACACTTGAATAACTTAAAGTCATACCGAGTTATAATGCCATAGAGCAACACTTGAACAGAAGGGGCGCCTTACCTGCCAGCAGTCTGTCCATAGAGACGCAACAGTGCCTGCCATTGCAAACGCGCCTGTCCTCCGCTCTTCCTGCCGCTCTCCCCCACGCTCCCGATGTCATCACGTAGACGTCACGGTTACGGCCGGCGCTACTTGCAAGGGACTACTTTATTTTTATTTCTAAATTTTTAAACAACGTATATTTTTTATTTTTATGTAGCCTATGTCCTTCTGCTTGCCCTGAGGTTTTCTAAGATGTCTTGGGTGTATGGATTGGTGGTGTACTTTTCGAGTTTACCTGGCTCAAAGGACACAGTTCTCTCTTTATAATAGTAGTATAGATATATATATATATATATATATATATATATATATATATATATATATATATATTCACTGAAAAAACCATAGGTTTCACAAACGTTAAAGTTAGGAATTAGCATTTAAAAAATCTTTGAAATTCACTGAAAAAAACATAGGTTTCACACCAGTTATAGTTTGCTGAACATTTTACTCATACAAAACCATTGAAATTCCCACGTTATAGTTAGTTGGACTCACTATAACTCGCGCGCCCGCAATCCACTGCTGATGATGTCACATATTACATCATTCATGACATGGTCAGTGGCATCACTGATGACATCACTGATGACATCATCCAGTGTCTGTGTGTTCCTGTAAAGTTAAAATATGTTTAACATATTGAAGAATGAGTGTATGTATGAGTGTCTGGATAATGGATTTAGTAGGTGCATGACTGACTGTATGAGTGGGAGATTAAATGTGTCTTACTGAATGCATGGGTTAGTGACTAAACTGAATGTGTGCATCATTATGTCTGTTGTGTAAGCTGCTGCATGTGTTGATCAGTAGCTATATGAGTGGCTATATGGGTTATTGATTGGTTGCCCAAGTATTTGTATGTGAGGCTGAGTGTGTGTGGGGGTGCCTGGGAGGTGTGTGACTCTGTGCATAGATGTGTGAGCAGTTGATTCACTTGGTATATGAGTTCAAGAGTGCATGTGGAAAGAGCTGTATGGGCGGTTGACTGTGTGCATGGGTGTGTTGCTGAGTGAATGGATTTCTCAGTGCTACATGTCCAAGTAAGTACATATATAAAAAACAGTGCATGTGAGAGTTGGCATATATAAATGACTATACATGAAAGCCTGTGATTGCGTAAGTGACTGTATGGATTAATGTGTAGTTCTATCAGGGATTGTAAAAGAGAGTAAGTATGTGTAAATCTATGTTTGAATAAGTAAGGTTTTGTGTGTATAACTGTATAGATGAGGAAATGGGAGTGTGATTGATTCTTTGCATGACTGACTAGGTGTGTGAGTAACTCTATGAATGAGTGACAGTGTGTGAGTGTCTGTATAGGTATATGAGTCCATATAATAGTGTTGTATTGATGACTGACTGTATGTATGAGTGATTGTATGTGTGAATGAGTGGATATGTGTGTAGACTTAGGAATCAGTGAGTGCGTATGTAGTAACTGGTATTGATGTGTCAATGGTTTCTGGAATGGTAGTCTGTATTTAACACGCTAGTTATAGTGAGTCCAACTAACTATAACGTGGGAATTTCAATGGTTTTGTATGAGTAAAATGTTCAGCAAACTATAACTGGTGTGAAACCTATGTTTTTTTCAGTGAATTTCAAAGGTTTTTTAAATGCTAATTCCTAACTATAACGATTGGGAAACCTATGGTTTTTCAGTGAATTTCAAAGATTTTTTAAATGCTAATTCCTAACTATAACGTTTGTGAAACCTATGGTTTTTTCAGTGAATTTCATAGTTTTTTTAAAAGTTAATTCCTTTGTATATCGACTTTGTTACCTACAATTTTTTTTCTTTTATTAGCTGTTTTTTATAACGAATAATTATAATTATATATATTTTTTTAAATTATTTGTCCACTGTATGTTTCTTTTTTTTAAAATAATTTTTTCCTGGTGCGCCCCGGGTGCACGCACCGGTGAGCTTACCCATATCATTTTGTCTTGGAGCGCTCCGGGTGCGCGCACCGGTAAGCTCTCCCGAGAGCGCAGCTAGAGCGCTAATTCTGCCTTCGTAAAAAAAATATTTATGAAAACTAAATAATAATGCAAGACATTCAGTACCATGCTTATAAAAGTAGTATTTTTGATTTTCCGAATGAAAATGATTTTGCATTTCCGTAAAGCTACCAAAATGTCACTCAGGCACGCCGCGCAAGCGCCTACGTTCGCGCCGCGTAAGCGCCCCCGGATGCGCTCCGGTGCGCGCAGCGTAAGCGCGTCAAGTCATGTGACCTTAAAATAACTCTTTTCATTGGTTGTTAACAGTTTTTTTACAACTAATGAAAACCCCACCCTTTTCCTTCACTTCTTCTTTCACTTTGTTGAGAGAAAGACCTCTTTTTTCTGTGCTAACAATTTGTGGATAGAATGGCTGCCAGACCATCCAGCAGCAGTGAGGATACAGATGGTTTCATTGATGAAGAGCCTCCTCAGCCGAAGGTGAAAGAACATTTTATTTGGAATTTTTTTCTATACCTGAGGGACTTAAAAAAGTAAATGCACCAAAAGTTGAATGTAAAATCTGCCAAGCGCGCCTATAGATATATATGTGTTTTTGAAGTTAATTTTCAAGAAAACCACTGGAGCAATTTTCACCAAATATAGCAAAGGCACATCTGCGTACCAGTCCTTACAATTTTGCCAAATTAAGCGTAATTCCGTTCAGCGGTTCGGGCTGTAGACCTGTCAGAACGTCCTATGGAAATTAACATGGGGAAAACACGTTTTGGGACCCCCCTTTTTCTCAGCCCCCACTTCACGAATCCCCCCGAAACTTCCAGGTAAGAAGCCGAGCGGAGCTGACCAAAATGTTGGAAAATTACACACAAATTCCTCCATAGCCTCCAGAGTTATTCCCAATAGAATGTTGCGGATTTCCTATGGTAGCCAATCCTAACTATAACTACCTACTGGCGACCGCCAGTAGGTAATATATATATATCTATACTACTATAATAAAGGAGAAACTTTCAGGCTTTGAGGCGGGTAAACTCCGGAACCACTGCGCCAATCTACACACCCGATACACCCTAGAAATCGTCAGGGTGTGTAGATGGTTATTGGCTATATAAAGTTTCAAAATAAACCTTATTTAAAAAATGTATTTTAAAAACAAAGTAGTCCCCCCAAAGTAGCGCCGGCCGCGACGTACCTGCTCACGTCGAGGAGCGACGTCAGAGCGGCGGCGGACATGGCGCGGGGGAGGAGCGGTCATGTGAGGAGCAGCGGACAGGCCAGTGGCGGTGCGACCAGCGGAGAGGCGGACATGGCGCGGGGGAGGAGCGGCGGCGGACAGGCGGTGAGGAGCAGAGCGGCGAGGAGCTGTCAACTCAGGAGCGGCGGCTGAGGTAAGCAAGCGGGTGTCGGGCCAGGCGGGGGACGGGGAGTTACAAAAGGCAATATCGGGGCAGGCGGGGGTCCGGGAAGGCAGGGGACGGGGACTAACACCTCCATTGACTCAGGCCAGGCGAGGCGAGGGCCAGGCGGCAGGCGGGGGACGGGGCGGGCGGGGGCACGGGCTGCTGGGCAACGTTGGGGCAGGCGGGGGTAGGGCGAAGCCTGAAAGCTCCTGGACAAGGTCGGGACGGGCTGCTAGTATATGTATACGTGTATATGTACCAGCAATTCCAACCACTTCCATCGCGCGGTGAAGCAGGAACTCAGACTGACCACAGCAGTTCAGGCAAGGTATGTTTTTATTTTTGTTCTTATACCGCAGCCAGCAACGACGCGTTTCGGGCTTCTGGAGCCCTTGATCACATTTAGCTTCGTGTGTACTTTTTTCACTTTTTATATTGTGTTATACACCATGACTTTTTTGGGTTATGTGATCATGAATATAAACAACAGACTTGCAGTGATATATATAATCAACATCAGCCTGAATGCAGTCGTGCATAAAGCTAAGACAATAACATTGTTAAAATATATAACAGTATAAATACCATTGCGAAAATAATATTATTAGTTTTCCGCTGGATTTAACTGGATAAATCCCAAATGTTATGAAAAATATATAGATATTTATCCACTGTAAAGTCAATGTATTCTTTACATCATTTTGTTTTTATCGTATGATATCGATCAGCTTACTGTTCCCAAATGTATCTTACTTGTTCTGTTATGAAAAAAAGTGCTATAGTGCATACTCAGTATACCTAGTGCAAATACTACAATTAAAGTGCCATAAACTATGTGCAACAATCAGCAACCAATAAATATAAAGTGCATTATACATATATACAATAACAAACAAGATGAATAAAATTATATTTTCAGTAGCAAATTCATTCCATACAATCTCAACAGTGTAAAGTTTTCTCCAGCCGGATAAAAACCACAATTAAAAATATATATAAAAGATTCATAAAATGCCATAAAAATATAATACTATCATTGTTTGTTAAAACTAATTAGTTCGAGTGAAAGAGTTATCAGATTTGATTCATTCTTGATCTTATTCTTGTATATGGGCAATGGGTGCTAGCAACATATTTGACCCGTGAATCTCCCTGCTACCTCTGAATGTATTGCTCATCGTCTTATATGTTTTCAGGACTGCTGTCTCTATAAATAAGTATGCATATCCTCTGCATTTTGCAATCCCCGTGGCCATTTGCTGTCCAGTTCAAGTATAAACTTGGTCTCTAATTGCCTTAATTGCCTGTCTTTATTCCCCCCTCTTTTATTAGCTGGTACTGCGCCAATGACGAAGTAAGAAAGGCAATTTATATCCTTGTTGTGACATTTATGGAAATGTCGCACCACGGGGTAAGCTGTATCATGATGGAGGATTGCTCTCAAATGTTGTAATATCCTGACGTGCACCTGTAGCTTTGTGCTTCCCACATAATTCAAGCCACAGGTGCCCGTCAGGACATAAACAGCAAATTCTGTCTTGCAGTTATAACTGCCCTTGATGGGGACTGAGGATGCGTCAAATGGTGTTGTGTATGTTGTCTTATTGCAACCAAATTTACAGGCACGACACACTGTGCATCTTTTAAATCCCCTGGACGGCTGTAGCCATAACGTAGCTTTTCTAGTTTCAGGGGAATTCTTATCTAGATCATTGCCCATCGATCTACATTTTCTGAATGTTACAACAGGGGAATGGGATAGACGTTCTTGGAGAACATTGTCCTTTAGGACAATAGGCCAATGTTTCTGTACAATAGTTTTTATTTTTCTTTCCTGTCTTAAATATGTAGTAATGAGTCTGGGGCTATCAGTACTAGCATTCTCATCTATTGTTTTGGTTGCTTCTTTCTTAAACAGACTCGATCTTGGGCGCGCCTGTGCTTTCTTAATAGCATCTTTAATGAGGTGATCACTGTAACCCCTAATGCTGAGTCTTGCTCGCATTTCTTCTTGACAGCTCTTAAAATTCTATTCATTACTACAGATTCGCTTTAATCTAAGGACTTCTCCATAGGGTATGTTAGCTAACAAATGCCTTGGATGTGAACTATTGGCATGAAGCGTTATATTACCTGCCGTTGGTTTTCTATACATAGTGCTTGCAAGTCTGGAATTCTCAACGCTGAGTCTGACATCTAAAAAGTCAATTTGTGTTTTGTGAATGTATGATGTAAACGAAAGGTTCATAGCATTACTGTTGATGTCCTCAATAAATTTCTTTGCAGATTCTAAGTCCCCATGCCATATCACAAACACGTCATCTATGTATCTGTAGTATGTGGATACATTATCCTCAAATTGTGCCTTATGCTTGCGCATGAGGACCTGTTCCTCCCACCAGCCTACGTGTAAACACGCACAGCTGGGGGAAAAACAGGCCCCCATGGCAACTCCTCTTAGCTGTTTAAATAAGACGTGTTGAAGAGGAATACGTTGTTGTTGAGGCACCAACTAATAAGTTCAATAATGACTTTGTTGTGGCTATAGAACTCTATAGGTCTAGTTTCTAGAAAATGTTTGACCACTTTCAGGCCCTGTGTGTGGTCTATACTTGTGTATAAGGATTTAATATCCAATGTTAATAGAAAATAATCCTCTGACCATTCCACGTTCTCCATTTTTGTCAGGAAATCGCCTGTATCTTTGATGTAGCTGGGGAGTGATTTAACTAGATCTTGTAAAAAGTGGTCTATATACTGACCTATGTTTTCACCGACACTATTTATGGCGGAAATAATTGGTCTTCCCGGCACTGCTGTTACCCCCTTATGTATCTTAGGGATAAGATACAAAATGGGCAACATCGGGTATTCTTTAAATAGGAACTTACATTCTTCATTTGATAGGAGGCCCTCCCTTCTCCACTGTGAAAGCAGTTTTTGTAAAGGTTTCCCTTGCCTTCTCGTATTCTTTAATGGAGGTTTTCTTATAGCAAGTTTCATTGCTTAACCGTTTTTCTGCCTCAGCTATGTAATCTTTTTTAGGCCATAACACATGTTAGCAGATTCCAGCCAGTTTCCAAGGGAACGAAGAATCCCAATACCTCCAGGACACAGAAACAAGAATGTGATAAGGAACACACTCCTGCCAACTGTCCCCTAAAAGTATGAGGGAAAAACCCAAGGAGTGTCCACCACTCTTCTCATACGTTGGGTCAGCAAACAGGAAGGAGTACTTCAGGTGGTGGCCCAGGCTAGGAAAAAGAACAGGAGGTGCTCTACTATACAATACACACTAGATATAAATGTAACCACTCAAAACATTGATATGCGTTGTTGTGTCACAAAGAAAATCTTACCCCAATGAAGTCCGTGATAGCTTTAAAGTTGAGTTCTTAGCAGATAGGAAATGACCTGTAGACCAGGATACCAGGCCCGGAAGGGCAGAACTCAAGAAGGACTCACACACCTCATGCATACAAGAAGGTAAAGAAAAAGGGGAAGGAATGAGGTGCACTGGCCGGCTTTCCAGGGGGCAAAGATAGCGGAGCAGTGACACACCCAGGAGGAGAGATACCCGGCCCGGAGGGCGAATCAGGGCGGAGCGCTCTCTCTCAATAAGAACAAGGCCAGAGGTTTAAAAAGGGGCAATTCCATTCACCAGTCCTGTGTCAAGCTGGTAAATGTGGTTGCCTCGGAAACACCATGGAATTGAAGCACTATCCACAACTCCCCCTCTGCCCCAAATTATATATATACTGGTAGCAATAAGTGATGCCCGTGTGGGGAAAGCAGGGAAACAAAACAAGGTAAGGAGGGGAAACAGAGTCTTCATATACAGTAGTTAGGGTAGTCTGCTTGAGGGACAGGGAATCTTCTGGTAACCTTTTCCTAAAAGACAAAGCATGGAGGTTAATATCAAATCCTATAGGTCTATCATGTATGTATGAGGGAAATGATGTAAGCGGCTACCTGTGCATACACTGGATGTGTGTGTATTCTTAGAGATCACCAATGTCCTGTTCACTCCACACTGCAGAAATACATAGGGAAAAGAATGCTGGAAACACCCTATGAAATAGGTATCTATATGAACCCATGTGTATATTACATGTAAAGATTATTACATCAGAAGAAATCTTTGGGTACCTTAGGGAAGTATGCCAATGTTCTCCTGTTGTCTTCACAAGAGACGATATAGGGGAGTAGAACTGTATATACTCTGTGAGACAAGATGGAACACATTAATGTTATATAATCACATGAACCAAGGATCTCTTATAAGGAAGTTTACACTGCTCTATTACCTGTGTGGGGGGTATTCAGAAAGTGATAAACAATCCCGGAAACTCAGCGAACCCTGAGTCCAGTATATAAAGAAAAATAGGGAGCAAACGCTCTTATCCAAAGAAAACTGCTAAGTATTCAATAATACTCTAAACACTAGTTCCAATACTTGGATCCGGTAAGTGTAAACGGAACTGAGAACAAATGGCAAGCGCCACAACAAATGTATAGCTAAACACCAGCTCTAGGAAATTCAATACCCGAATAGGCAAAACGAACAGGAGCAAAACGAACATGAGCTGCTAAGAACTGGAACGCGATAAACGAACCCGACGAGGACCGCAACGCCACCACCGTGACCCGGAAGCAAATCAGGAATTCTTTACCCGGAAGGAACGCGAAGCACTCTACAAACAGCGAAGAAGGGTTTTATGCTTGTAGCACGCATGCGCCAATCTCCGCACATGCGCTTTGAGCGTCACTGACACTTTGCCAACCATTCTTGTCGGGAGAAACGCCAACCACGTCCCTGCCGTTCGTGCGCAGGCACAACATCCTGGGGCTTCGGAACCAAACCCGGGCTGAGCAGAACGCCCGTTAAATGCGTGGGGAAGGGTAGGGTGGAACGCCAGAGCCCGACCGGGACAGCGAAGGAATCAGCAGTAAAAGCGGGTCCTGACTGAAGAGGGGCAAGGGTTGAAGTCAGGGCCAAGAGGAGAGTTCCACAAGCATGTTTCCAGGAGCAGAAAATGCCGAGAGACGCCAGAAAGGATCAGCGAACGCTGAGGCAACGCGCTTCTCGGAATCAGGAGGTAGGAAGGGGGCGCGGTACCGGAACAGTAAGCCAAGCAACGGCTACGTTCCAACGCGCCTCTTTAAGCGCGCCAGGGAGGGCCTGTAAAGTGTCTCTTATTTAGAGCCTAAGCTGGTAGGGATCATGTGTAAAGAAAGAAGGGGATTCCAGGACAAACACGTATGATCAATGCGAACCAAACTCTTGGGGTAAGGATTTGCGAACAACCTTGGAAACCCTTAAAATAGAGGAAATATGGAAGAGCCAACTGGAAGAAGCATCCTTTAAAAAGATCTTCAAATCAAACGCAAAAGCTCTTTCTCTGGTAGAAGATAACAAGACCTTGGCCAAACGTCGACATGCATGGACTGTATTAAATTCATATAAACAATTAAAACCGCAACCTTATCTTGCGGCACATTTCCGTCTATCTTTAAAAACGAAATGTATGGCTTTTAGACTGGGTGACCACTCATCTAAAGATCTGATTCCATCTTGGAAAAACACACAACAAAAAACAAGATGTAGATTATGCGGATATCACACGGAAACCCTATGCCACTTATTATGTACGTGCGAGTCAATAAAAGAGGAGAGAAGAACTTTGCTGAAATCAGTTCTAAATGCTCTTCAGATCCGTACCTGCAGGCAGGCAATCACCAGCTGGATGGGTGCAGGCTCGAACATTTTAATATGCCGCGGAGTGAAATTTATGAAAAAAGTAGAGACTTGGATGGGTGCAGGCTCGAACATTTTAATATGCCGCTGAGTGAAATTTATGAAAAAAGTAGAGACTTTACTTTCAAAGGCCGAATTAACTTAAGAGTGGGGACTGTAAAATAATGTTTTACTTTTTAAGAACCGAAAAAATAGAAATATATTTTAAGAAAATGAATTTTATTTTTTTTTAAATTGTAAATTGTATATGTATACTTTATGTTTGTGACAAACCAAATAAAGTTAATCTTGACTGACTGACTGACTTGACTCTCTGATTTAGAGCCTAAGCTGGTAGGGATCATGTGTAAAGAAAGAAGGGGATTCCAGGACAAACACGCATGTCAAGGCCTTCGAGTAAGCCCAAGTCTCCGCTTCCTGACAACACCAAGTTTCCGCCTTTGTCGGATTATTTTATAATAACATCACAGTTATCCCCTAGCTTTTTGATTAGTTTATCATATGCTACTTTCCTGAAAAAAGTGCTACGCTGTTGTTTATGTTTCCTGACGTTTACATTCAGTTTTTTTAGATCATTCACAATCATATCATGGTAAATGTCTATAGCATCTTTTGGCATGAGGGGCAAAAAACATGATTTATTCCTAAATGGACTGATCCCTGCTCCTTTCTGTACAAAATCTATTTTACGTAGTCTCTCTTGTGTGGAAATATCAACTGGGTCTGCCGAACCATCCTCTATTAGCCTTTCTTCTCCCTCAAGTAGATCATGCATTGTAATTACACCAGTGACATCAGAGGATCTCAAAATTGGCAGTTTGACACCCCCCTCTCCTGTTCCCACATCATTAGTCAAATCTGTAGCTGAATTTGTATCTGTTTTTAATGCAAAGTACTTTTTTAATTTGAGCTTGCGGATAAAGCAATACACGTCTATGCGAGTTCTAGCATAGTTGAAGTTCTCGCCTGGGTGGTCGATTTGGGCATATTTAGTTAGAATTCTGACCAAGTTCATAGATGCCCCTAGATTGTTCTCCCCCCATTCACGGAGCATTTCGGGGTTTGGTTTATTAAAACTAGGAGCCAGTGGAATTCGTAAGCCCCGTGGTACCCGCCCCAATCCCATATATTTTGACAGGGACTTATTCGGACTGGGGTAATTGGAATTTTTATGGTCAAGTGTGTCCCCTAACGTAGATCCCATCGACTCCATGTACGAGTTCAAGTACATGTAACTTCCCTCCACAACCGAATCTGATGACGCAAATACATTTGCGTCCAACGTTAACATGTCCTCTATCAGATCCACCATGAATGGATTGATAATTCAGTTCCTAAGTATACCGTGCCACCGTCTTTATGTGGTACACTTTCATGTTTTCCTGGCTCTGCTGAGCTAGGCCCTGATTTCTGCTCAAGCCACTTCTGTCCCTGTCTCTGAAAAGCTGCCGCATGAAGATGCATCCCTGACCTCTGCCTTACTTCCTGCCAAGCGAGCGGTGCCTGGCTCGGCCTGGTCTGCCTGCCAAAACAATATTTTGCCTTCAAGTTTTCAGCGTAGTCAGTTCAGCTCCTCGAAAACACATTCCTGTCTAGTGAAATAAGTAAATATACCCTCGGCTGCAGAGCAAAGGGCCAAGCCTTCCTGTCCTCCTCATGTAATTCATTGCTCCAGTTACCATGGTAGGCCCCGGCTCCACGCATTGCACTTAGACATGCATACATTTAGTATAGAATAGCCTCTGCCCGAAAGACCTTTTACTCCAGATTAGACATCCTCCAAACACGAGATATCCGATAAGTTTAGGAACAGGTCGATCTGACATGCCAGACTTCTGTCTCTTCTGCTAGTGTTAAATGTCAGACACTTAGCTTCCTCTAGATGCACGTCAATCACACGTCATATTAGCTGCGCGCGCATCCAGGCTTTAAGTTTCAGCTGACTCTGCAAGAATTCTCTAAGCATCCACCCACTTATGACACTTTTCTGTGACGTTTCTAGTTCACGCCTCTGTGCACACCCATATTCACGCCTTTTTCCTACGCACATGTGTTCTTATCACTTGTCACGCCTACTGTATTCAATACTATTGTGTCATTTTACTATATATGTCATGTACTGTGAATTAATCGTTGACATCTTTTCCTGCCATCATTGCATACCCGAACCCGAACACTTGTATTGATGGACTAAGATCTCCATTGACTCGAGTCATTTAGTCATTTATGATTAAAGCCAATATGACTCTGATTCCACGGACTCTGCCTCTTATTTTATTGAGCTATTCTTTATAACTTGTCCGAAATTATATGGCAAAAATAGTATACAGTAAAATATTTACCACATAATTTGGCGCCCGAGTAGGAACCCCTCCCCCACCCCACGCGCCGGAGATGCGTCGCAGGCCTGGTCTCCTGCCACGGCCGCGACGGACCCCATGCGCATCTGCAGGATTTCCTGTATCTCCCTCAGGCCTACGGAGGTGACGGAGACTGCGGCCGACATCCAGACGAGGCGGTGAGGAGTGCGGAGGATCCCGACCAGAGCCCAGCCGAGAGAACAGTGTCCGAGGTATCGAGAGGCCCACCTGTAGTGTCGAGGCGCATGCGTAGTGCGCGGCAGAAGCAGTGACGTCAGTCCAGTCCAGTCGAGTTTCCGAGGCCTTCCGTTCCGTGCTTCCCGGTGAGTACCGTTGCTGGGGACGCATCAAGACGGGTGCGGTTAATTTGTGTCCGGTCAAGACGGGTTTGGGTACACAGACCCGGTCTGCACTGTTTTAGCAGTGTATCTGTACTGTTTAGCAGTGCATCAAGTATTCAAGTATATAGTTTTTGTTGTTCGTTTTGAAATGTTTTAATGTGTTTTGATGTCGTGGTATGAGTGATTGTTCGCATTTTTCTCTTACCGTGTTTATTGTGTATAGTGTCTAGATCAAGGTAGCAATGCCTTTATTCTCGAAATTACGACAGATAGGAACTAGGAAAGGGATATTAGAGGAAGCTGTTCCCATCCCACCCAGGGATACTCCTGGGCATTTTATGTATCACAAGCACGGCTTAGATGCCATATTATTTCTCGACTTGTGGGCAGACTACACGAAAGACTTGGCAGAGAATCAGAGATGGCCCGTTACAGGGACATGGGATGCCGAGTGCATCATGAGAGTAGAGGAAGCATTGTGGAAAAAGAAAGCCAGACAGTCACAGAAAGAGGCCATTGAATTATGGCGTAAGGAGTCACATAGACTGACAGAGAAAGCACTCAGAAAGGTAGAGAAAAGTAGAGAGGATTCCGAAAAAGCTAAAGAAAAAGAACTACTAGAAGAAGGAGAATGAGTTAGAATGGAACAACACGACAGACAGAGTAACGCAATTATTACAGGATTGTATCCAGTCCTGGCCGAGGGCCTGCCCAAGGCGACCCCGGAAATACCGAAAGATCTGCCCCCTCCATTGGTTCCGACTAAAATACGTCATAAGACTGCAGCAGACATTTTCCTTTCTTCCTATTTAGACGATGTAGCTCCCGCATATACCAATGTACCTGCCCATGTACCCGTACCACCTACGGATCATCAGCCCCCAGGTCCACACCAGCAGACCCCTCCAGGTCCGCTTCCTGCACCCTTACCCGCTGTTCCCCCCGTTATTCACCCGCTTAATCCTTTTGGGTCTGGCGCTGCCCAGGTTCCAACCCTGTTACAACAGATACCGACCCTACAGCCAGGTTATACTCAAGCCTCCGCCTCAGGAGGTGCTACAGGAGGTTACCACACCCCGCCACCGTTACACCGAGTGACAATGAGAGAATGGGCAATGTCGCGAACACCTAAAGGAGCCCCGGCCGAACAGCTTAAAGAGCAGCTTACGGATTGCAGATATGACACAGTGCCTGGTAGAACAGGACCCATGTTGTTAGCTTCCCTACGTTTAAGACGTGTTACAGATTATTTGAAATTACTACCAGAAATGCCAGACCATTTAGACAATATGTACCACTTTATTAGAACAGGAGAAAGACCGGAGAGTGTTGGTGAAGCCATGTCACATCAGAAAGTTGAGAACAAAGGTTTAATAATGCGATTTTTGGTTAATTGTTTAATAAGGGAACAAGATCAGGCAGGCTTTCCACAAGGAGAGATGGATAGATTGAACAGATGGAGCCAGAATATTGCGGAGGGTAAACACGATAGAGAAAAATGTGTACATGCTATGGTTAGAAAGATCCGTAAAGAAATAATAGCAATACATGCCCGTCGAGAATCTGAAAAGCCACTCGAATCAGACGATCAGGATTGCTCGCAGGAGGAGGAACCAGAGAATATAGCAGAAACTTCGCAACAGGTAGAAAGAGACATGATAGCATATGTAGGTGGAGAGAAACTCCCTAGATCGTATCCACTTGATAGGCCCTTCGATAGACCCATTCGTTTGAATAACAAGAAACGTTATCTTTGTTCAATACCAGAGCGATGTACCCTCGAACATGTATTTCAAATTACTGACAAAGTATTGAAAGAAAGGATAGGTTATCACGAACTCAATACCTTACGCGATCAAGAACTAGCCCGGTTCGCAGTACAGTGGGCCGGGGATGACAGCATATATAAAGACGATTCAGTAGTGCAAACGTTCTTAAGTCTTACCCTGGAAGAACAGCGACTAGCTGGTATATACATGACACAACACCTCATTATACAGTATGAAAACCAAGCATCTGACCCAGGTCCGTTATATAACTTATTGCAAGACTTACTCTTGAGAAGATGGAGAGGTCTAGGTACCGATCTAATTGAAACGATCTTAGAACAACGTCACAAATATAGAACTTTCCTGACTCCACATCTTGTTTCCGTTCCACCCCCAGTCAGGCAACCTTATCACCTAGACAAACAGAACCCTTTACGAGAAGTACATCCAATCCGGAAACCCGATGATACCCTTGAACGTGTGTTTGTATACACGCCCATAACTAAGATGGAATTATTGGAAATGAAGAAAATAGTGCCAAGTCATGATAAAGACCCTGCAGGTTTTCACTGTGAAATAAAAGACATGTTACTAATGGGAGATTATACCTATCCCGACATTATGAAAATATTGAAAGTATTATTGCCTGCCGGTATTTACGAGAAACTCAAGGAAAAGGAATGGGAGGTGGGAGACAAAAAGATTAATTGGGCTGAATTAGAAACAGAAGAAACTGGTCGAACACCAGGTTTAGGTCTTGGGGTGAATACTAAAGCATTACCAGGATTGTTAGTACAGGTTTTGCCAAGACTGTTAGCAACTAAAAAGGAGGACTGGGATGCGATCTCAGCCTGTAAACAGAAACACGACGAAGACACTAGCGATTTTTATTCCCGATTCGAGAAATGTTTTATTATTAATAGTGGCCTGAAAACAAGTAGCGAGTCATACCCACATCTTTTTGTATCTAAATTAGTCGAGAATTCATTGCCCCAGGTTAAGAACCGTGTATTGAAAGTCGAGAGCACATGGCAAGCTAATACGCCTTCACAAATGTTACAAATGTTACAGTATCACCAGAACAGAATCAGGGAGGAACATGATCACGAACAGAGACGTATGAAAGATACGAAAATGAAAGTACTAGTTGCTCAGTCAGTTCCAGCTGACGGTCATAAAAGGGGTACGACACAGTCCAACAATTCAGCAGCTCCTGTTAAAGGGACATGCAACTATTGTAAACAGCCAGGTCACTATGTAAACGATTGTGCAGTTTTGAAACACAACATAGCTACAGGTAAAACTAAAGAGAGACCGCGTCCTCCTAGACAGGATCAGGTCCAACAACACGTTCCACAGAATATACAGCCTATGCAGAATTCACAACAGACCCTAGCGGTACCACAGCCACAGCCCATTGCCGCAACTCAACATGTCACACAGCAGATGTATCAGTATGCACAATCTGACTATCCCGATTATCAGCAATACACATGAAACAGCCTAGAGAGGGAGGTTGGCTTGCCTCTTATTGAGGTTCCTGTAGATCAAGAGGGTCCTTATGTACATAGTCAGGTATTAGGGAAGGATAGAAAGTTTTTGATTGACACAGGGGCAAGCAGGACAACAATCAGTCACGACGAGGTTCCAGGGGCACCCCTCTCAGGCTCACAGAATGTTTCCCTTGGATTTGCAGGAAAGCCTATAGTTAATGAAGTATCACAACCAGTTCCACTTGCAGTTGGTCCATTGTCCCGTACTACAGATTTATTGCTCACAAAATCATGTCCAGAAAACTTGCTTGGCATTAAGACTCTGAAAGCTCTAGGAGCTGTAATTTGTTGTTCTCCGGAAGGAGTAAGGTTGTTCCTTCGTGATTTTAAGGGACATTATGTATTGAGAGATTTTGATCACAGGTTACAGAATGTTCCTGCACATTTATGGGCAAAAGGCCCCACTGATGTAGGTTGTATGCACATTACTCCATATCGTGTCACACTCAAGCCAGGAGTAGTACTACCACAAATCCGACAATACAAGTTACCACCTGATGCTGTAGTGGCCCTACTGAAAATCATTGACGAGCTCATTGCACAAGGGGTGGTTGTAGAAACCGACTCCAATATTTGTAATTCCCCTATCATTCCAATTCTTAAACGTACTGATCCAAATGCACCCCCAGTTTATCGATTAGTGATCGACTTACGAGAATTAAATAAATGCATTATACCACAGTATCCAGTGGTTCCAGACATTTCGTCACTATTGACAGCTATTGATTCTGAAGCGACGTTCTTTACTGTAATCGATCTCAAGAACGCCTTCTTTAGTGTCCCCATTGATCCGGAAAGCCAATACCTTTTCGGATTCTGTTTAAATGGCCGAAGCTTCAAATTTGCACGTGCACCTCAAGGATTCACAGAAAGCCCCAGCATCTATAGCCAAGCATTAAAGCGACAACTTGACAGTATTCACATGCCCGCCAACACTGCCCTACTCCAATACGTCGATGATCTATTGATCACTGCCCGTAGTGAACCTGAATGTGAACAAGCATCACTGACAGTCTTGCATTTCTTGGCGGACAAGGGACACAAGGTGTCTCCTTCGAAGCTACAATTCTGTGCTCAGCAAGTGGTGTACCTTGGGCACTTGCTGACCAAGTGGGGTAGGCAGCTGACACCTGAACGTATTCAGTTAATTGCACATCTTCCGCAACCCAAGACACAGAAAGAAGTACGAGCTTTTATTGGACTCACTTCTTATTGCAGACAGTGGATTTCACAATATGCATTCCTAGCTAAACCGCTTATACAGTTGACAACACAGGAGGCAGCGTCTTCGACTGTTCTCCCATGGACACAGGAACATACACAAGCTTTTGACGAATTAAAGAAAGCCTTATGTCAAGCACCTGTTTTAGCAACACCATGTTACAGCAAACCTTTTACACTTTTTGTCACAGAACGCGATGGCACAGCGTTGTCGGATCTCACTCAGTTACAAGCAGACAAACACAGACCGTGTGCTTATTTTTCGAGTACATTGGATCCAGTAGCCCAGGCCTTGCCTGCGTGCTTAAAGTCAGTTGCAGCTACAGCGCTAGCAATCAGACAAAGTGATTCTATTGTACTAGGACATCAATTGACGGTACAGGTTCCACATTCTGTAGAGGTTCTCCTAAACAGAACACAGACTCAACACTTGACTATAGCACGACTAACAGGTTATGAATTGACATTATTCCAGCCACACATAGAAATCAGACGTTGCAATACACTTAATCCTGCTACACTTTTACCATCGAACACAACAGACCCTACTCCACATGACTGCGTAGATGTAGTTGACACAGTTACGAAACCCAGACAAGACTTGACAGATGTCGCATTATCCAATCCAGACCTAACACTTTATGTGGATGGTTCATGTTTAAGAACAAGTATAGGAGAGTTAGTGGCCGCATATGCAGTGACCACTGAAACTGAAGTTATAGAAACACATCGCATTGATACCCTGTCAGCCCAAGCAGCAGAGCTCATTGCTCTGACCCAAGCCTGCATACTAGCCAAGAACAAGAAAGTAAACATATACACTGATTCACGTTATGCATTTGGAGTCGTTCACGACTTCGGTGTCCTTTGGCAAGAAAGAGGTTTCTTGACCTCTCACGGAGCCAAGATTCAACATGGTCCCCTTATTCAAGCCCTATTGGAAGCAATACATTTGCCTACAGCCATAGCCATCATGAAGTGCAAGGCACATACAAAAGTCACTGATAAGATTTCTCAGGGTAACGACTTTGCAGACCGAACAGCGAAACATACAGCACTGACTCATACTCAAACGATGGACATGACAAAAACTGATGTAACCTCACTGACACATTGCATGACAGTTAGGGACCCCACACAAGATGTCATCGACATACAGACACATGCTACTGCAGATGAAATAAAGAAATGGGCTGAACAAGGAGGGGTCCGGACAGATCAGGGATGGATGACGAGGGGAAAGACCACATGGTTTCTCCCCGACTCTATGGTTCAAGTTATCATTAACACAGCACATAGTCCAGCACACTTAGGAGAAACAGCCATGTTAGACAGTTTACAGAACCTTTGGTTCAACAAACATTTACGAGCAGCAGCAAAACAGAAAGTGCGTACCTGCATGATCTGTTGTCAGTTCAATCCAGGAAAAGGGATTCCCGTAGAGCAAGGTGGATTTCATCCTCCCGACTATCCTTTTGAAGTCCTCCAGATGGATTATATTCAGATGGACAGATGCAGAGGATTCAAGTATGTCCTCGTAGTCGTATGTGCCCTATCCCGATGGACAGAAGCATATCCCGTCCCAGATTACACTGCCCCGACCACTGCCAGACAGCGGGTTCGTGAGTTTTTCCCTCGATACGGTTTGCCCCGTGTCGTGTATTCAGATAACGGTCAGCCATTCTCATCTGAGCTTATGAAGCAGGTCTCTCTTCTATTGGGGTACCAGTGGAAGTTTCACTGTGTCCGGCATCCGGAGGCAGCAGGTCTCGTGGAGCGACACAATCAGACTCTGAAAACTCGCCTTGCAAAATTGTGTAAAGAGAAGGGAGTGGATTGGATAATAGCATTGCCAGTTGCACTCTTCTATATGCGAATGGTAGCCCATTCTAGGACAGGGCTATCCCCGTATGAGGTGGTCTTCGGTAGACCTCCTAGTATGTGGGGGACGCCTCTGCCGCGAAAGATTACTGATGTTGAAAGTACTATGTTGACAGATTACCTTGCTTCCTTGATGTCTGCACTACAATCATGTCGTTCACAGGTCGCGGCAGCCTTCCCAGACAACACCGATGTGAAGCCACACAAACTCGTCCCTGGTGACCTCGTATACATCCGCAACTTCGATCGGAAGAGTCCGCTGGAGCCCCGCTGGAAGGAGCCGAAGATTGTTTTGTTAACTACAAGGACTGCAGTCAAAGTGGAGGGCCGTAAGGGCTGGCTCCACTCAAGTCACGTGAAAAGACATTATGGACTTTTGCCAAAATCTGAATCCCAGGACTCTAACATTCCAGAGACTGATACTAAACTCCCCCTTCTAGAGAAAACTCCCCAAGAGGAGTACCGCCAGAAATTGAGGTCTAGTAAGTCAGACAGTTTAATTGTTTAAGTCCCCCTTGGGTGAAGCGGTTAGGCAGTTCCTGACAATGTATATGTTAGACCCAAATAGAGAGAGAGATAGACAGGAGATCATGAAAAGAAATCGTTACTGTAAAAATCTCCGTAGCAGATGCGTCTGCACATTACTTATTATGTTTTTTCTGAGTCTTACGGTTATTGTTTTGAGTTGGATGCTATACATGTATTTTCCTCTTACACATTCTTTTTCTAATGCCACTGCCGAGCACACGTTTAGTGCTCTACCTCCACACGAATTATCTTATCGACTTGCGCTGCGCAACAATACATTCATTCGTATGTTACATCATTCTCACCAGATCAACAATGCTACAAATTGTTGGATATGTGGCCGACTCCCTACCTATCAGAACTACAAGGGAGCTCTGCCCCTCTTTCCTTACCCGTTTACACATAATGGTTCCTGTGGTGCATGGTTTAGTTTAATATCTTCTATAGACACCGACTCTAGGGTTTCCCAAGGCAATTGGGTATGGGGAAATCTGAACACAGTCATGAACAAAGCATGTTTCCCAAACGAGGAGGGTCTCCCACAAAGGACAGGGACAGATCTAGAAAATGAAGTGTATGGGTTAGGCAACTTTACACTTAACCTCATGATTCTAAATGTTCAATCAGAAACCAGTCCAGACTTGCCATCTATATCAGTTCTACCAGCAAAAGGTGTATTGTGTGTCAGAAAACATGGTTCAGTACATCTAGGTCACAGTGACTGTACTACTGTGGTCGAATTCAGTGACAAAGGCAAGTCTACATTCAAAGCTTCCCGACATTCCTATTTCATATGTGGTCAGACAGCTTATGTCCGTTTACCTCCAGACTGAGATGGTACCTGTTTCATTGCATTTTTGTTGCCACCAGTATTCCTAGCCCCATCTGACTATCACAGGAATTCCCGCCTTAATATTGTTAGACACAAAAGAGACCTCCCGCTAGTTGATCTGACTGAAACTACATGGGAACAATATACTGATTTCAATAAAGGATTCTTTCCCTATCTAGGAACTGTCTCCAATAGTAAACTGATACGTAGATTAACCAGAATTCTCGAGGCAGTAGTGAATGAGACTACTTCAGCTTTGGGCAACTTAACAGAGGAGCAGTCTGCTATGAGACTTGTTGTTCTTCAGAACCGCCTTGTCCTTGACGTCATCCTGGCCGATAGGGGCGGGGCTTGTAGAGTCATCGGATCTAGTTGCTGCATGTTTATTCCAAATAACGCGCCATCAGTCTATAAAGCTATTACCAGACTTCACGAGATTGCTCATCTGATACACCAGAATCCAGGCTCCTGGACTTGGTCCGGTTGGTTCTGGAATGTAATAACAGCCTGGGGATGGAAGCTACTGTCATTCCTGGGAATAATATTGGCCATAGTATTCAGTTGTTGTCTATGTTTACAATGTGGGCCAGCGATTTGCTGCTTGTGCGCCACAGCATGTGTTCCCCATTCAAGTGCACGTTCCCATTCCCGACTCAAGAAAGAAGAACAAATGATGTTATATGAACAAATAGATGGTCTCATGAAAATTGATATATCTTAATGGGTCCGTAGGGGACAAGGAGGGAATGAGGTAATTGGAATTTTTATGGTCAAGTGTGTCCCCTAACGTAGATCCCATCGACTCCATGTACGAGTTCAAGTACATGTAACTTCCCTCCACAACCGAATCTGATGACGCAAATACATTTGCGTCCAACGTTAACATGTCCTCTATCAGATCCACCATGAATGGATTGATAATTCAGTTCCTAAGTATACCGTGCCACCGTCTTTATGTGGTACACTTTCATGTTTTCCTGGCTCTGCTGAGCTAGGCCCTGATTTCTGCTCAAGCCACTTCTGTCCCTGTCTCTGAAAAGCTGCCGCATGAAGATGCATCCCTGACCTCTGCCTTACTTCCTGCCAAGCGAGCGGTGCCTGGCTCGGCCTGGTCTGCCTGCCAAAACAGTATTTTGCCTTCAAGTTATCAGCGTAGCTAGTTCAGCTCCTCGAAAACACATTCCTGTCTAGTGAAATAAGTAAATATACCCTCGGCTGCAGAGCAAAGGGCCAAGCCTTCCTGTCCTCCTCATGTAATTCATTGCTCCAGTTACCATGGTAGGCCCCGGCTCCACGCATTGCACTTAGACATGCATACATTTAGTATAGAATAGCCTCTGCCCGAAAGACCTTTTACTCCAGATTAGACATCCTCCAAACACGAGATATCCGATAAGTTTTGGAACAGGTCGATCTGACATGCCAGACTTCTGTCTCTTCTGCTAGTGTTAAATGTCAGACACTTAGCTTCCTCTAGATGCACGTCAATCACACGTCATATTAGCTGCGCGCGCATCCAGGCTTTAAGTTTCAGCTGACTCTGCAAGAATTCTCTAAGCATCCACCCACTTATGACACTTTTCTGTGACGTTTCTAGTTCACGCCTCTGTGCACACCCATATTCACGCCTTTTTCCTACGCACATGTGTTCTTATCACTTGTCACGCCTACTGTATTCAATACTATTGTGTCATTTTACTATATATGTCATGTACTGTGAATTAATCGTTGACATCTTTTCCTGCCATCATTGCATACCCGAACCCGAACCCTTGTATTGATGGACTAAGATCTCCATTGACTCGAGTCATTTAGTCATTTATGATTAAAGCCAATATGACTCTGATTCCACGGACTCTGCCTCTTATTTTATTGAGCTATTCTTTATAACTTGTCCGAAATTATATGGCAAAAATAGTATACAGTAAAATATTTACCACACTCCCACCATTTCGTTACCTCCAACTTTGATTTCACTTCCAGATTTTTCAGCAACACTTTAACGTCCTTATCTTTGTCGGACTCATTTGGCAGCGTTTGCGTGGTACTACGCGCTGTTTTAGCCTGGCTATCAAACATTACTTCTGCTGCCCGCTCACTCTCTCTCTCGATTTCCGCTGACATGGCTGGCTGCCGTTCGAACAGTTATTGCACAAATTAACAAAGTCACTTTTGTTTCTTGCCTTGCCTTATGCGATATCTCCCTTCCTGCCGCTTTCGTAAACTTGCACTCACCGGCGTTTCGTTGTTTTCTTTCCGAGTCCTCCGACCTATTAGAATCCACACTTGTAGCGGTCTCTTGAGTATCGTAGCCGAAGGCAGGGGGAAGCCGTCAAACTTCCACCACGGAACAAACAGGTCACGGCTGAGGTCAGCTTCCGGCTTGCAGGGAGGCGGTCTGGAGACAGAGGCAACCGACCTCTGTAATACTATGCACCAGCAATTCCAACCACTTCCGTCGCGCGGCGAAGCAGGAACTCAGACCGACCACAGCAGTTCAGGCAAGGTATGTTTTTATTTTTGTTCTTATACCGCAGCCAGCAACGACGCGTTTCTGGCTTCTGGAGCCCTTGATCACATTCAGCTTCGTGTGTACTTTTTTCACTTTTTATATTGTGCTATACACCGTGCATATATATATACTAGCAGCCCGTCCCGACGTTGTCCGGGTATGAATTGCTGCCGGCCAGTAGTATATTGTTTTGTATGATTTCGTTTTGATAGCATTTCTTATGTGTGACAGGCCTGTGAAACGCTCCGATTCACAGTGCACTGCTGATGCACTTAAGAGTGCGCGTTCAGTAGTGTGTGAACTCGAGTTTCCCTACTTTATTTTTCCTTGCAATATTATATGGCGCAAACTCGACAACATGGCATGAGCACAATTTATATCACAGAAGAACACATTCATTTGTGGTAGGCACAGGGAGAGAAAGCGATTTGCCTGGAATCACAGGATGTTGAGCTGATGCAGAGTTTCGAACGTAGCTCCCCAGCTCTATAGTTCGCAATTCTAGAACTTATGGCGGGAGGTGTGTCTAAAAGTGTATGTCGGTGCTGGACATCAATGAGAGAGACCTGTGCATTCTTCAAATGGGTGGTGAAAAAATATGAGTATGTTGCTGGAGATGTGGGCCGCCGTGCCACCAATGTACTTACCGGGGGAGGGTAAACACCCATTATTCCGCAACTTTCTTTCCGCATACGATCACTCCGCATACTTTCATTACGAAAGTACCATGACTCTGCAATGCCATTATAAACCATGGCATTACATTTTATATGTTTTTACCACGCATACATTTACAACGAAATTCGTTATAAATGCATGTATGGTAAAAGCATGTTTTTTTTAATGTTTGGATAAGGTAAGTATGGGTATAGGGGTATATGTTTTGGGGTACTGAGGTGTATGTTTTAGGGTGTTTGGGTATTTTAAGGGTTCAGATATAGTTTTGGCTTATGGGGTACAGGTGTAGTTATAGGGTTTAGGGATAGGTATGGTGTTTGGGGTATAGGGGTATTTTTAGGGTTCAGGGCTAGGTTTGGGATTTGGGGTATTTTTAGGGTTCAGGGGTAGGTTTGGGTTTTGGGGTACAGGGGTATTTTAAGGGTTCAGGGCTAGGTTTGGGGTTTGTGGTACAGGGGCATTTTTAGAGTTCAGGGCTAGGTTTGGGTTTTGGGGTATGTTAGGGTTCAGGAGTAGGTTTGGGTTTTGGGGTACAGGGTTATTTTTAGGGTTCAGGGCTAGGTTTGGGTTTTGGGGTACAGGGGTATTTTTAGGGTTCAGGGGTAGGTTTGGGTTTTAGGGTACAGGGTATTTTAAGGGTTCAGGGCTAGGTTTGGGTTTTGGGGTACAGGGGTATTTTAGGGTTCAGGGGTAGGTTTGGGTTTTGGGGTACAGTGGTATTTTTAGGGTTCAGGCTAGGTTTGGGTTTTTGGGTACAGGGGTATTTTTAGGGTTCAGGGGTAGGTTTGGGTTTTGAGGTACAAGGGTATTTATAGGGTTCAGGGCTAGGTTTGCGAAGGGGAACACTCACAGGGCCCACTTGGGAATGATATGTAAGACCACAAGTAGCACAATGCCCGGAGGCCAGTGGGCGGGACTTGTCTGTGAATAAAATGGTGTTTTTTGCAAATGTCCAGTGAATGATTTCCTGTTGCCACTGACCAAGGGATGAATATCCTGAAACACGTATGGCTGTGAATTGCGGTTGTGTGCACTGCCCTCCATGCTGCACATCACGCTTACATTGAGGACTGCAACCCGGGGGGCGTGGCTTGGGCGCCGATGGCGATGGTCGCCTGAGAGCTCGGCTCCGGGACTGAGCCCGGAATTATCCTGTAAATCGGAGGCCGTGGGGCACCCTAACCCCCGCAAACTGTTGATCGGCCCGACTGGAACCTGCTGAGGCACCTGGCGAAGCCCGGACGAGTGGTGATCCGCCGGAAAAGCGAAGTTTGTGGACCCGCGGAGTGCGACCCAACATGGCGCCCGGCTCCCATGGTCCCCTCGGACGGGACCATGGGACTGGAGGAACATCGCTGGTCGCAGCACGCCCTCCACCTTTTCGTCTCCCTGCGATGCAGGGGTCTGGGTTTTGAACTGATTGGACTTTGGCATCGGGGATTGCGCCTAGATGGTCGGATGCCCTCACCATAGTGGACCTCGGCGCACGGACGCTTGGAGGCCCTGACGGTGGCACCGACCCCCCTAAACAGCACCCGGCTACATCTCCCCGATCGACCCAATCCCATGGGAGGCATGGCCCCTTGGCGCCACAAGGTCTCTGGCGGTGTCGGTGCCCCTCGCTCCGGGTCCTCGTCAACCAAACAGGCCTGCCCGACCTGGCGCCGATTGTCTCCGCCTCCTCCTCAGTGCTCTCCGACGACGTGGTGGTGGCGCGAGCCGAAACTGTGGAGGTCCAACAGGCCCTGGGGAAGAGGATCGCCAGCCCGCGGCCCGAGGGCCAACAATCGGGAGAGTCATAGCCGACGCCCGCACTCGGTGGCGCCTTTGCCTGGGCCCACACTGTGCGCTTCCCGCGACATGGGGAAGCCAAGAGGAGCCAAGGGGACTACCCCAGCCGCCTCAGACTCGGAGGCCCCGGACAAGGAGGACCGTGGAGACCCGGAGAGTGCTGGTGGAGCACCATTGCAGCAACAATTTGACCGCGTCTTGGAGGCGATTGCGACCACACGCTCGGCCCTTCAGCAGGACATTGCCCAGGTGGCGACGAGCCTGGGCCTCCTTAGAGCGGATCACGGCAAGCTTTCAGATAGGGTCAAGGAAGTGGAGGGCTCGGTGAAAACCTTGGAGCCGGCGCAGCGAACCTTGGCCGCGACAATGAAAGATGCCCTCTCCCGGATTTCTGCCCTGGAGCAGCGAGCGGAAGATGCGGAAGGCCGTAACAGGCGCAACAACATCCGAGTGGTGGGCCTGCCGGAGAAGATCGAGGATGGCGACATGGTGGCCTACTTGGAAGCCTGGCTCCGAGACACGGTGGCCCGGAGGGTTTGTCCTCCTTCTACACCCTTGAGCGAGCTCATAGAGTCCCAGCGAGGCCACCACAACAGGGCCGTGCACCGCGTCCGGTGGTGGCACGATTACTGCATTTTCGCGACAGAGACCTCATCCTCAATGCCGCCAGACATAATGGCCCCTTCAAGGTGGAGAACAGCCAGGTGAACATCTTCCCGGATTATACCTACGAAACCCAACGCCGACGGTTTTCATTCTTGGCGGTCAAGCGCGAGCTCCGGAGCGAGGGCATCCAATACTCGCTCCTATTTCCTGCGAAGCTCCGCATCGTTGTCGATGACAAGACTCAATTCTTTGATACCCCGGAGGATGTCTGTAACTGGCTTGAACTATATAGAGCTGGGAAAGATGGCTTTGGCTCCTCATCTCAGCTAGCGGTGGAGCCGGGACAGCGACGGCGGTCTAAGAGGATACGGAGTCGCCGTGGCCGGCCGAGCGGGCCCTCAACAGCGGAGACATCGACGGAGCGGAAGGGAGTGTTGGAGGTGTTATCTGCGCTGTCTGGTTCACGGGACGGTACCATTGAAGAGGAAGTGGACCCTGGTGACGAAGGAGCACCGACGGACTCGGAAGACTCGGTGACCGATAGCGTTCACACGCCGGTGATCACACCGAAATCGGTTGAGGACCTTCTGGATGGACAGGGTTGACGGGGTGAGCTGCATCCTTTTGGGTGGGGGCCCGAGGCGGGGGTGGCGGGAGCCGACGGTTGATCATGATTTCCGGGGAAGGGGGGGTGGGGTGCCTTGCTCTTGCCCCGAGGGTTTCCAATACTGATTTGGGCTTGCTTTAGTCCTGGTAGCCAGAGCTTCGAAGGCCCGCTGCCACCGCCCAGCCCGCACCTGGCCCTTAAGGCCTTCCTACGGTGGCGACCGCAGGAGTAGTTGGGGACAGGGGGATTTTTGAGGGTATGGTTTGGATGGGAACTAGATGGTGCTATTTGGGTCCTGTTCTGGGGAGGGTGGGTAAGGGTTTGATTAGAATAAGGATTGTTGAGTTTTGGTTGGGGAAAATGGCCGCCATCAGTGCTGGGTTGATTGTTGTTCGTTCTTTGTGGGGACCCACATGGGGAGACTTTGCACAAACAGTATGGGACAATGGCTGATGTTGCTAATGTGAAATGTATTACTTAGAACGTGCGGGGGCTTCACACCATGTCTAGACGGCACAAAGTCCACGCATATTTAGTGCGTAGGGGAGTACAAGTGGCGCTGCTGCAGGAGACCCATCTGAACAAAACGGAGGGGGCGGCGCTACAGCGTAGGTGGAGGGGGCAGGTCTTTTACACGTCGTACTCCGCGTATGCCAGAGGGGCGCTAATTTGGATTAGAGCTGGGGTTCCCTTCCAGGTCACAAACTCAGTGGTAGATCCGGAGGGGCGTTACGTGGCCATCTCGGGCACTCTGGGGGGGAGGGACCTGAACGTTTGCTGTGTGTACGCAGCCAACATGGACCAGATTGCCTTCCTTTCCAGGTTATCGGGCTCGTTGGCCCACTTTTTCACTGGGCCCCTCCTGCTCGGTGGGGATTTCAATTCAGTAGTGGATGTGGAGACCGACCGCTCGCATCCGCCCCTCCCTGACTCCCCGGTCCGCCGTGTGGCCAAAGGTCGTAGGGACTGGCAGTCGCGCTGGGGCCTGACGGATATTTGGAGGGCGCAACACCCCGACACTAGAGACTATTCCTATTTCTCAGGCCTACACGAGTTACATGTTCGGCTGGACGGATTTCTTGGCTCGACTGAACTGGTTTCAGTGGCGGTCCGTTCCGAATATTTGACTAGGACCATCTCAGACCATAACCCCCTCCTGCTGGCCCTTCGCTGGTTTCCTGGGGTGTCTGCGGTGCCCACCTGTAAGTTACGTCCCGAGATCCTCGAGGACACTGTATTCAAAGCGGACTTAGGAGATAAGATCACGGAGTACTTCGCGTCCAACAGGGGCACTGCGAGCTCGAGAGCGCTGGAATGGGACGCTTTTAAGGTGGCGGTGAGGGGTTATTGCATCACTAAGAAGGTAGGTATGAGGCGGGTTATCCTTGATGACTTGGATACTGCCGATCGGAAGCTCCGTGAGTTGGAACTTCGCCGCCCTGGACGCCCTGAACTTCAGGGACGCACGGCAGAGGCAAAGGAGGCGGTGGCGGCGGAGGTCGAGCGACTGCGCTGCTTCGATTACAAGGCCTACACGGTTAGGTCCCTCGCAGAGGGGGATAGGTCGAGCGCATTGCTGGCGTGGCTGGCTAACCCTATGCGCCAGGCCTCACTGACGACGTCCATGCGCTTAGCGGACGGGACCGTAGTGCACACTCAGCCTGAGATTCTGAGCTGCTACCTGCACTACTACGATCATCTGTACCGCAGTCGTTCTGCCAGAGACCCTGACCTTCTCGATGATTATCTGCGGCCCCTGGAGCACCCGACGGTGGAGCCTGACGTGGCGAAAGCCCTGGGGTCTGAGATCGAGCTGGGGGAGGTCCGCAGCGCCATTAAAAAGATGGCGCGGAATAAGACCCCGGGCCTAGACGGCCTTCCTGTAGAATTTTATGCGGCCTATGCTGATCTCCTAGCCCCAAGATTAGTGATCGTATACAGAGAGGCGAAGAGGCTTGGGCGGCTCCCCGGCTCGATGCGCGAGGCCTTAGTGGTTCCCCTCCTCAAGCCGGGACGAGACTCGGCCGATCCGGCGTCCTACCGTCCCTTGTCGATGCTGACGGTCGATTATAAAATTCTGAGCAGCATCTTGGCCTCGAGGCTGCTGGGCCACATGAGTTCCCTGGTACATGAAGACCAGGCTGGGTTCATCCCCAAGCGAAACACGACCATGAACATCCGTAGGTTGTTCCGCTTGCTGGGGGAACCGCTCGTGGACGCTCCGTGCCCGGTGGTCCTATCAGTAGATTTAGAGAAGGCTTTTGATAGCCTGGAATGGGACTACCTGCACGCTGTGTTACGGCGGTTCGGCCTCGGCGAGGGCTTTATCAGATATACCACGGTCTTATATACGTCTGCTTCGGCCAGGGTTCGGGGGGGCCCGTTAATTTCCTCACAATACCCGGTGGAGAGAGGCACGAGACAGGGCTGCTCGTTATCCCCACTCCTCTTCGCGCTGGCGATGGAGCCTCTTGCGCTGCTTCTCCGATCGGGGGCTCATTATAATGGCTTCTGGACACCTTCGGGCCCGCACTACATTTCGTTATACGCCGATGACCTGTTGCTCTTCCTTGAAGACCCGGTTGTTGCCCTGAATGGAGCTGCGACGGCGCTCACGGCGTTTGGGGAGGTATCGGGCCTCCAGGTGAACTGGGCTAAGACATGCCTTTTCCCGGTTCGTAGAGACACCCCTAGCCCTGTTCTCAATAGAGAGATTAGATGGGAACCTGACTGCTTTAAATACCTGGGAGTGTATGTCTACCATGAACCATCTGACCTCCTAGATGGGAACATTGCCAGATGCAGTCGGGCGCTACGGGGTAGCATGGACTTCTGGGCTACGCTACCGCTCTCGATGGCAGGGCGGATCGCATTGCTCAAAATGGTGGCGCTTCCCCGGTTGCTGTATTATTTCCGGGCGCTACCGATCTGGATCCCGCCGGCCACATTTCGACTCTTACGGTCATTGATAGTCGGATTCCTCTGGGGCTCGGGCCGCCGAAGAGTGGCCCTCAAGACCCTGATGAGGCCGAAAGCCGAGGGTGGGCTTGCGGTGCCGAACTTTGAGAAATACTATCTAGCGGCGCAGCTCCAGACCCTCACCCAGGAGATCGCCAGGGAATTCCGGGGCCCGGAGGACAGGAGAGGTACGGGGATGGCCAGGCATGTTCTCTCCTTCATAGCGCTGCGACAACGTTTGGCTCTGCAAGACCTGTCGCTGGAAGAGAAGACCATTCGCCTGTGTTGGAACCGAGCCCACGCCCGGGGCCAATTGCGAATACCGTATGCGCCTGAAATACCTTTAGGGATGTTGACGGCCTTGCCCCATGGCGGTGATTGGTCACGGTTGGCAGACTGGGAGGACGCGGGACTACAATTGATGGGGGACCTCTATGAAGACGGGGCGCTCTTGCCCTTTCAGGAGCTCATTGACCGCTTCGAGGTTCCCCGCGGAGACTTCCTATTACACTCGGCCCTTACCCGGGCGATCCAGGCGCACTGGAAATGCGGGCAAGAGGAGCCCCCTACGTCTCCGGTGTGCCAATACGTCATGATGTCCGCGGGTACGGTGAAGGCGGTCACTTGCCTCTACGGTAGACTGATCAATGAGGGGCTGACCCCCCTCACTACCTTAAGAGCCCGTTGGGAGGTGGACATAGGCAAGGAGATCCCCGAGACGACCTGGTCCCAACTCGTGCGGCGAGCTTGGAAGGGCACGCGCCACGCCCGCTTTCAGTTGGTCCACTATTACGTACTTGATAGGGCATATCTGACCCCGGCGAAAATCCAACAGTATTTCGCCACGGGCTCGGCGAACAGCCCCAGATGCCCGGCGCCGGAGGCAGACCTCCTCCACATGTTGTGGTCCTGCCCGGGATTGTCCTCCTACTGGATGGAAGTGGGGAAGACCCTGGAGGAGGTGACAGGGAGATCTTTATCGGTTGATGCGGCAGTGGGACTCCTGCATTGGTTTCCACATACCCCCAAAAACAAAATTTCCAGTAAATTCATTGATTTGGGGCTTCTCCTTGCTAAACGAGAGGTGACCAGGAACTGGAAGGCACGGGCTGGTCCGACAGGGAGCCGATGGCACAGCGAACTCTTGAAATGGGCGGCGGGAGAAAGCACGCTGAGATACCAATTAGCTGGGAGGCAGCATAACGAGAAGGCACAGGAGGCAGCGCTGGAATGGGAGACATTAGTGCAGGCCCTCAGGGATTATTGCGCCCCCAGCGACTCTGAAAGTGAGGGAGCAACTCGCCCCGAGTCCCGATAGGCGATTGTAATTCATGTTGCTGATACTCTCCTCATGGGTCCTCTCACGAATCCCACTGCGGCTGCTACCATACACTGATGGCGGGGTTGGGTTGGGTAGGGTTTGATTTGGGTTATAGTGTTTTGTGGGAGGGGTTTTCTTTGGGGTTTTATAGGCTTGTTTAGAAAAGCAGATGACGGACAGTGGATTATCCGGACCAGCTTTGCCTCCCTGCTGAACCCCCATTGGATTTCGCCGCCCGACCGTTAGGCTGTGGGCTGAATGGCTGTATAAGGGTACATGCTACTGGGGGATGGAGGGATGCCTTTCATTAATTTTGATGGATCTATAATGCTGGTCGTATATGTAACAATTTGCTAATTCCTGCAATAAAAATATATTTAAAAAAAAAAAAAAAAAAAAAAAAATTGAGGACTGCAACCCAACAGGGGGGCTCTTTCCACAAGGGGCAAACTGTTTTTTGGGGATAAATTGCAGCCTGCCGGGTCGCGGAAATTGCCAGCAGCGGATTATGACTACAGGACTTCTTGGACTCGAGTCTGGTGGGGCCCCCTCAGCGTGATTTTACAGGCATCGCGGAGTGAAGCAATGTCCATTACCAACCCACTGGGGTTTTTAGGTTTTGCCTACGCAGCGCGCATGCGCTGATAGGAGGAGACCTTGAAATCGATTCGCTTTTTTGCTCAAAAACTTGCACGCTTTGCATTGCCTTCAATGGCAAAGCGTGCACGTTTGGCGATTCCCTTGCGGGAGCGAGCAGCGGCGCCATGTGTTAGCAATTGTAGCACTCGCTCCCGCAAGGTAAAAGCTGCGTGTTGCTGCTCTTGGCCGCACTCCCCCACCCCTGCCACTCATTTTACCCCAGGAATGTTTTTATCCGGTGATGCTTGTGGCTGGCTCCGATATCCCGAAGGAGCCATGCCACAGCAGATAATGCACAATATTTATAAATCCGTGACAGGCAATAATAGCATCTCTAAGCCTTCTTCTGCTGTATCCTGGAATTGAGCATGAAGTCTACAAGGCAGCTGCTGGTCCCTGCAGATACAAGCCGAGACTTTGAAGATGTTCAACTTAAAGAAACAAAGACTGCAGACTTGGCTGTTTTCGCAGCTTTGCAGAGCCATGGCGCTCGGCCTTGTGAAGATGAGTTGCTGCATCAGCCCCCGACGCTGGCTACCACCACAGGATGCCCCTCAGCCCCCCTTACAGTACCCCCAGCGTGTCTTCAGGTTCCAGCGGTGCGTGCTTTGTCATTGCCATTGGTGAAGACCCAGCCCTTGCTTGGACTTCCGGGAGATAAGCTGTACCCAGAGCCGGCGATAGGCATGGGCAGTATGGGCAGCTGCCCAGGGCCTTGCGCCATCTCGCAGCCATGGGGCCCTGCACTTTCACAAACTCCAGATTTTCGAGGCCCAGGTGGCCGCTAAGAGTTTATATTTTTTCTTTGTTTGAACAATCTCCCCTGCAGGCCTGTCTCTGTGGGCCTAATGGCTGCATCTGCATGTTGATGACAGCAATTAGACAGATCATTACAGTGCACTTGCCTGTGAAGGTTGCCCTGCCCCTGTATCAATGAAAAGCAGAATATCCTGCTGGCCGCAGAACTAAAGATAGAACAGGGCATCACAATAGAAACTGCTCACCTAGGACAAGTGGAAAGAGAGTAGAGAGGGGGATTAAAGGGTTAAGACACACTGAATAGATGGCGGGAAGGGGGAGCAGATAGGAGGGCATACAGCAGTGAGACAAGAGGTGCACGCAGGGA
Organism: Lissotriton vulgaris; assembly: GCF_964263255.1. NCBI lineage: Eukaryota > Metazoa > Chordata > Amphibia > Caudata > Salamandridae > Lissotriton > Lissotriton vulgaris. The sequence continues at coordinate 1,889,694,122 of NC_141693.1, read as the reverse complement.
GCAGAATCCGCATGTAAAAATGGATGTAGCAGGGTTTAAAGTCTGCTGGGTAACTCAAGTCTAAGACCCAGTAGTGAATTAAAATGGCCATTCAAAAGGGGCCCTATATTCTTCTCCTTATTTATCTGGAGGCAATGACAGAGGCAGCAAAATACCAGTCGGGCGGCGCACTATGCTAAGCACAGATTTATATAGCTTACATGTTTTTAAGCCACACCCTTAATTACATCAGCAACTCCCCCTTTGAAAGACACCCCCAGTTTTTTTCATCCCACTTAAAGCCCTTCTGTCAGGTCAGTATGTTGGCCGTTTTTTTGGCTAGATGTTGACCTGCTTTATGGTCAGGTGAACCAGTTTTTACTATTGATTTTTATGATATTAAAGCAAACATTGCCTGCTCCAAACTCAAATCGGTGCTGTCTTCTATACCTTACAAAAAACTTACACAACATATCTTTACTAGTTTTAAACTGCCCCTTTAATTTTGGTACAGGCCTATTTTCTATCCCTGTCGGGTGCTGCATGTTTGTCAGGGCCTGCGATTGTGCGTCAGTGGCGACTTCTGCAGAATTATGCATTTGACGCATTTGCCACATATACCATCATCTGCTGCATAATCTACAGATTTTAACAACAAAATTGCTTTCTATATCAAATGGTTCAAAAGTTACTAAAAATGCAGCGACACGTCTTGCTGCATGTGGGGAGGCCCTTTGATAAACTGGAATAGTCAACTTTCTGTTTCCCACAGCTAAATTTGGGTGTTAAATTGGTACTAATGGGATGCATCCAGTGCCCAAACAGTGTTATCAAGTTTAAAAATGGCAAGAAAATGATGTAATGCTATTTAAAAATGTGCCAGTTTATGCTGCATAATTTGCCTTTTCTTGCCACATAATTTACTCACCCTCTTCTGCCGCATAATTCCAGTGGTCCCAATGCAAGGGTAATCCATGGCAGTGATTTTGTTCCTGTTTATATTTCACATGCTTTACTTAATCTTGCATTCCCCAAGTGTGCTTGCTATTTACAGCATGTGTGTTTCTGTATTTCATTTCAGAGCATTTTACTCTGAGTCGCCTGCAGGTGTTTATAACAGGCTACAGTTTGGAGTTGAGAATGCAGGCAGTACAACTTTCATACTATGCCCGTCTGTGGGTTAAAAAGGTGTTCAGATTACATGATCATTCAAAATATGGCCTCTCTGCAGAGCACAAAGAGCAATGGTCCTGCATTCCAGTTGTGATCCTAGGCAAATGTGTGTGAAGGAGCTACTTATTGGTAAAACAAGGTGAAAGGAAAATAATAAATTTTTGTCACACATTTAGCTTAAACAGCTAACAACCATTGGCAAAACCCAGTCGCGGCCAGCATGAGTCGAGGTGTGAGGGTCACGGGGAGTTGGTTTAATTTAATTATTTTAAAAAACTTTCCTTAGCCAGCCCGATCCGATCCCACATCATCTCTGCTTAGGGGCCTCATATGTGCATATTCTACTCAGGGCCCAAGATATCCTAGAACCGGCCCTGGCAGTACCCAACACCCTTCACCGTGAAGCTGTTAAAATAGCCCAGGTGGCACTTCGGGTGACTGATTTATGACACAGTATTTCAGCGTCAGGCAAGTGCCAGCCTTTGGAGGGAAACTTATGGATCGCTAGCGATTTGAGTGCTCCCAGCCCTGAAGGCTTGTAGTTGCTTCAAAACTGTGATGCCAAGCACCTAACAACTCCTGCGGAGCAGTGTACATTTGTCATCTGGGTGGCTATAGATCAGATCCAAACACAAGAGGAAATGCAGCGGCTGTGTAGGCGAGTCTGGGTGCGTGGGGCTCCGAAGGAAGGTGTCTTCACCAAGGCACAAGTCCTAAACAAGCATTGGCATAGGCAATAGGTCTCGCTTTTGGGACCTTATAAGTGTTTAGCCATGCAATAGTTGCTGTTGCACCAAGGATATTGTGTTGCATAACTAAATACTTATAAGGTCCCAAAAGCAAGACCTATTGGCTATGCCAATGCTTGTTAATACATGTCACCCCTATGGTAGGCCCTGAACAGCCCAGAGGGCAGGTTATTTAAAAAGTGGGACATATGCTTTTAAGTTTTACATGTCCTGATACATTTGTTTTTCACAACTGCAAGGTCTAGCTCTCCCATAGGATAACATAAGACTTTGTAATATCCTCACAATAGATTTCCTTCTAAAATGGAGTGGAGATGACCAAGTAGGGGACAAGAAATGCAGTCTGTGCCGTCAGGCAGATGAATACCTGCAGCATATTATATGTATTTGTCTTGCCCTGGCCAGACAGCGAAGAGGTCTGTAGAATGATGAACATTAGATTGGTACATTTCCTGGACATTTATAAAACCCTTGTCAAAACACATGTGGGGCATAGGGAGTGATGAAGAAGGCCCTCAATAATATATGTGTGTACCATGCACCAGCAAGCTGCTAGGGAAACATATAACAATTGCTTTCTATCCCGTTAGGCTGAGTATAAAATTAACATCACCTTGTCTGTCCCTTGATTATTTTGACTTTATGCATACATTTGCACAACTGCACTTTTAGCACAAATTTGCACAAATCTATTAGTACTTTAGCAGGTTGCTAGGGGCCACAAGCTTTGCGGTCAAAAATGTCCAGAAAGTCATACAATAGCATCTTTACTACCCTCCTTTCCAGTGGCTAAACATTAGTATCTTCTGTGTAAATTTGAACACCACATAGGCTCCACTAGCTTTTTGAACATTATGCACATTTTGCAACCTATGCAAAACTGACCTCAGCATGTGCAGCAAATTTTTTATTAATGACTGCTCCCCAAATGGGAATGAGCGTGTTCATGATCAAGATCTATTTATAATTCTGTATGTATGTATTTTTATTGTGTGTGTCTTTTGTCGAAGTTTATGGTTTTAATTGACTAATAAACAAATTGTACTACTACATTGGAGTTATTTTATTACATTTAATGAGCTGTAGCTTCCAAATGGGGATGTGTAATTGATAGAGCTAGATTTCATCAAGATTAACCATTGCTTTATTTTTGTGCTTCAGACAGACTGCATTTGAATTGTCACGCACATTTTTTTGCAAGTGAAAACACATGGCACATGAAGATATGAAATTAGGCCTAGTCAGTCTGAAATACTTGTGCTGAATTAACATATGTTTTTGCAGTGTAGAAGAAAACTCATGATTTCAGTGGCCTTTTTTAGCTTTGAGGATAACCATAGAATGTGTGGTCTCTTCCCAGCTATTTTTTCTTGTAATCTACAACCCTGTTCCTGTCGTAAGAGACTTTGTCTTTGTTGCATATTAAAAAAAACATGTTCCGTTCATAGCACATCTTATAATGTTTATTAAATTAACTATGCACCAAAACACTACACACGGGGCAAACGTTTTTTGAATGAAAAGCTATCTAAAACATTAAAGCATGTTGCTATGAGTATGTATTAACTGTGTGCGCTTTGAAGATTTACACTAGTGCATGTATCATGCTATGTTGCACATTTTGCATGTTGTGCATAAACAATAAGAAAAGCTGCTTTAAAGCAATAGCTTTGCTAGGTAATCATTTATAAAGGGTATTAGTATGGGAAAGGAAAAACATAATGGGCTTTATTTTGTAAATTAATACTACTTTTGTGTTTGTTTTGTTTGTTTTTGGGCCCAAGATAAAGTGGCTGCCTGTGAATCCAGCAAGGCTGCAAATTATTTTGAAAGAAGAGAGCATGCACAGATTATACCAGCTTGCCAAGTACAGAAGAAGTCAAGGCCAGTGTGAACTGTACATTCTTGTGATTGTGCCAATGTACCAGTGTTAGTTAAAGTATCCTTCCTGCGTTCGATGTGACAGGTAAGAGGAAATAGACTGAAACATTTTTCCTAGTAAATGTTGCTAAAACATATAAATGTATTAATCATTAAGGCTTCTTTTGTTAACAATGGTATGGATTGGAATTTTCAATGAAAACAGGATAGTGAGACCCTCATACCATCCCTGCTAACCAATCAGGTACAAGCTTTACTGAATCTGAAACATTTTTGTATAGTCTGCCAAGAATTAGAGTATAAATAATGACCTCTTTGGAGGTGTGGTTGGCTCTTAGGCTTTAGGGGGGCGCGTGTGAGCTCTTGAGAGGGAGCAGACTAGACCAGACATCATATGGGTTAGGTACGAGAAACGTCACAGGAGGAGATTGCTGCAGCCTGGGAGGAAATTGCGTCCGAGGAGAGGTGGGGGGTTTATTGCTCATATTTTTTACAGAGAGTCCTTGACCGTCATATTTTTGGCAAGGCAGATCACTTTCCTCTGTGGTCTGTGAAGGGCAGGCTGTCTCACTCCTTGTGTAGCTCAGAGTGGCAGAGTTGACCAGACGAGGGCAGGAGATAGAATTAGATGCTAAAACTTTAAGTTTATGCTTTGACTAATTAACTAGTTTTTGAAAGGATTAATTTGTCTTATGCATTTATTTCTGTTATGGGAGATTTTTGCAAATTATTAATTATTGATTAGCCTTGCATAATGAATTCTTGAACTATTTTCCTGAACTCTTTAAAGAATTCTGACTGACATTTGATGCTCTATTCCTTTCCTTTATGGAATGCTTTGTATGCAACCTATAATATGTTCTGTATTCAATACTATTTTTCCTGCTTTCCAAATTCTGTAACCTGATTGAAATTTAACTAATGAACAAAGGGTCAGAGAAACGTTTGACTAGAAAAAAAAACCCTTTAACATACTCACCAACTCTCTTCATTGGCTCAAATAAAAATAATTGTATTTAGATTTTTTATGTTTATGTAAAGTCTCTTGAAGGTAACACATGTTCAACACCTTTTCAGCTGTAAAATAGAGGTAGATGAGGTTTTGCATTGAGAAATTACAGTGAAAATACTATCGCTGTATTCATGTTTGGTGTCTTTGGGATTGCAACAAAAAATTCCTCTCATATGGTAAAGTCAGATTTTGAGTAACAAGCTGTAGCCATTTGGTGCCTGTAGAATGTCTCTGGGTCACATGACCGGGTATAGTTGACAGTATATTCCTCCTTGACAGCCACAAACAGTAGGAAGATTAGGTGTGCCTGGATGCACCATCACTGGCAGGATGGGAGGCAGGAGCCAGGCACAAGCTTACTCACACATGAATAGCCTGTGTCATGCCTCTACACATAGGGTTGCATACCCCCAGTAGTTAATCTGGAGTCAGGGCAGGAAAGGTAGGACACCTGTGCATTTCAAAAGGGAACCTGTAGAAGATTCTCCTACTTCAAAGGCAAAGCTGGGTGTGTATATATACTTGAGCTTAGACATCAACTCTTCAGTATAGGTCTGCATACTCTGCCTGGAAGAAGCACTGCTGTGTTGCTGAAAGGGCTGCCACTATGCTGGACTGCTGTCCTGAGCTGCTGCCCTATTTCCTGAGTGAGTAGAGTTGGACTTGAATCTCTCGAGATCAGGTCCCCAGAGGGACTCCAAGGGCTAGTTGGCTGGCCTCCTGATCTGAAGCCTCAGGAACACAACAAGCTTCTAACAGCTTTGCTCCTGCACTCTTGGAAGCAGGCCTCAGGCGCTCTGCCAGCCTCAGTGGAACCAGCAGAACTGAAGCATCGCTGCTGTTGCGTTGGTCTAGCCTGTCACAAGGAGCTGCTTTCGCAACCTACAACTGCCTCGGAACTACCGCTGCACAACACATCCTCGATGTAGGCCTCTGCATTCCTCGTTGCCAACGGTCTCGACGCAGACACCAAACTCTGCATCGCAGGCCTCGTAGCTCCTCAGGATCAATTTATCGCCTCGATTGTGTGACACATCTTTGATGCCAGACTTTGCCTCACAAGCCCTCGTTCACAGGATACTCAACGCTGACGCAAGACCGCCTATCGCAGCCTCGCCTTACTTCAGAACAGACGCATCACTTTGGCTTAATACGCACCTTCGACACGGATCCTTCCAATGCTATGTAAACCAGGATTTAAGGTACTCTTATTCAGCAGGCCTAACTGGGTCCCTGTAGGCATCCTGCACTCCATCATGGTTGCCCTGAATTTGCGAATTTGTCCCGGTCGGGTGTGACCAGATATCCACTGTTGGCACTTTGTTCTTTATGGCACTATTTTCACTAAAATCTTTCAAATTGCATATCTCCGGTCCTACTGATTGGATTTTTGTCATTTTGGTCTTGCCTTACTTATTAAAAATTACACTTATTTTTCTAAATCTGTTGTGGGGTCCTTTTGTGGCGTGTTTTCACTGTGTTACTGTTGGACGTGCTGCACAAATACTTTACAAATTTCATCTGAGTTAAGCCTGACTGCTCTGTGCCAAGTTCTCAGAGAGAGGGTTGAGCTCAGGTTAATTTAGGTTTTGCTTATAAGCTCACCCTGAGAAGAATTGTGGTTGCTGCTCGGGAAGTGTTTCACCCCCATCAACTAGTAGATCAATTTCTTACACAACACACTTTTTATTGCCATCAATACAGGCTGCTGAAAAAAGGACTTCAACGAACTTCTCTAAGAAAAGGTTTAACCTGCCGGGCTGCACACTTTAGGCTGATTTCCAGTCACAGGATGTGAATTATCAATCAATCAATCAATCAATCATGACATTTGTATAGCGCGCTACTCACCCGGAAGGGTCTCAAGGCGCTGGGGGAGAGGGGTCCGTTACTGCTCAAAAAGCCAGGTCTTGAGTTGCTTCCTGAAGGAGAGATGGTCCTGGGTTAGCCGGAGGTGGATGGGGAGGGAGTTCCATGTCTTGGCTGCCAGGTAGGAGAAGGATCTTCCTCCGGCGGTGGCTCAGTGGAGGCGAGGGCGAGGCTGGTCGATCGTAGCTGGCGGGTGGGCGTGTAGAAGGGCAGGCGGTTGTTAAGGTACTTGGGGCCCAGGTCGTGGAGGGCCTTGTGTGCGTGGGTGAGGAGTCTGAAAGTGATCCTCTTGCTGACGGGGAGCCAGTGCAGGTCTCTCAGGTGGCCGGATATGTGGCTGTGTCGGGGATGTCCAGGATGAGTCGTGCGGAGGCGTTCTGGATGCGTTGGAGTCTTTTTTGAAGTTTGGCTGTAGTTCCAACGTAGAGGATGTTTCCGTAGTCCAGACGGCTGGTGACGAGTGCCTGGGTGACCGTCTTCCTGGTTTCGGTGGGGATCCATCGGAAGATCTTTCGGAGCATGCGCAGGGTGTTGAAGCACGATGATGAGACGGCGTTGACTTGTCTGGTCATCGAGAGGGAGGAGTCCAGGATGAAGCCCAGGTTGCGTGCGTGGTCCGTTGGCTTGGGAGTGGTGCCCAGGGCGGGGGGCCACCAGGAGTCGTCCCAGGCAGAGGGCGATGACCCCAGGATGAGGACTTCCGTCTTGTCTGAGTTCAGTTTCAGGCGGCTGTTCTACATCCACTCAGCGACGTCTTTCATCCCTTCGTGTAGGCTGGTTCTGGCGGCGGCGGGGTCGTTGGTGTGGGAGAGGATCAGCTGGGTGTCGCCGGCGTAGGAGATGATGTTGAGGTTGTGTTGGCGTGCGATGTGGGGGCTCATGTAGACGTTGAAGAGGGTGGGGCTGAGCGATGATCCCTGTGGTACGCCGCAGATGACTTTGGTGGCCTCGGTTCTGAACGGGGGGAGGCAGACTCTCTGGGTTCTTCCGACGAGGAACTAGATGATCCACTCCAGTGCCTTCTCTTGGAGTCCGATGTTGCTGAGGCGCTGCACTAGGGTGCGGTGGCAGACAGTGTCGAACGCTGCGGAGAGGTCCAGGAGGATGAGGGCCGCTGTCTCCCCGTTGTCGAGCAGGGATCTGATGTCGTCAGTTGCTGCGATGAGGGCGGTCTCGGTGCTGTGGTTGGCTCGGAAACCGGTCGGCGAGTGGTCGAGGGATCAGTTCGTCTCGAGGAAGGCGGCCAGCTGTCTGTTGACGGTCTTCTCGATGACTTTGGCAGGGAAAGGGAGGAGCGAGATGGGGCGGAAGTTCTTGAGGTCGGTGGGGTCCGCTGTTGGTTTCTTCAGAAGGGCGCTGAGCTCAGCGTGCTTCCAGATTTCCGGGAAGGTGACGGTGTTGAAGGAGGTGTTGATGATGTCCCGGAGTTGGGGAGCGATGATGGAGTCGGCTTTGTTGAAGACGTGGTGGGGGCAGGGGTCGATTGGGGATCCGGAGTGGATGGTGTTCATCGTGCGGGTGGTGTCTTCGGTGCTGACCGGGATCCAGGCGCAGAGGGTGGTGGTGGGGGGCATTGGTTCGGTGGTTGGGTGCGTGGTTGGTGCGCCAAAGCTGTTGTGTATTTCGGCGATCTTGCGGTGAAAGAACGCGGGGAGTGAGTCGCAGAGGTCTTGCGAGGGAGTGATGTTGTTGTTTCCGGCGCTCGGGTTGGAGAGCTCTTTGACGATGCTGAAGAGTTCCTTGCTGTTGTGGGCGTTGTTGTCCAGTCGTTCTTTGAATGCTCTCTTCTTGGTGGTGCGGATCAGCTGGTGGTGTTTGCGGGTGGGCCGCTTGAGGGCAGTCATGTTGTCTGTGGTCTGGTCGTTGCGCCAGGCTTTTTCGAGGGTGCGGCAATTCCTCTTGGAGTTCTTAAGTTAGTCAGTAAACCAAGAGGCTTTCTTGCTGCCGTGTCTTCTGGGAGGGGTCTTCAGTGGTGCGAGGTCATCTGCGCAGTTGGTGATCCACTGTGTGAGGTTGCTGGCTGCTTTGTTGGGGTCCATTGTGCTGGCGGGACGGTTCTGGCTGAGGGAGGTGATGAGCTGGTCGGCGGTGATCTTGTTCCAGCTCCTGCGAGGAACCTGTTGCGGGTGGTGGTGGGACGTGGTTCTTCTGAAGCTGAAGTGGACGCAGCTGTGATCCGTCCAATGGAGTCCGGTGGAGTGGCTGAAGGCGATGTACTTGCTGGAGGAGAAGACTGGGTCAAGCGTGTGGCCGGCGTAGTGGGTGGGGGTGTTCACCAGTTGCTTGAGCCCGAGGTTGGCAAGGTTGTCCAGCAGGGTGGTGGTGTTGCTGTCCTTGTTGTTCTCCAGGTGGAAGTTGAGGTCCCCTAGGAGGATGTAGTCAGCGAAGGGGAGGGCGTGCGGGCTGATGAAGTCTGTGATGTCTTCGTTGAATTGTGTGCGTGGTCCCAGGGGTCTGTAGATGAGGGTGCCTCCCAGGGTGGTCTTGGGGTCGGTGTGTTTCTGGAACTGGAGGTGTTCGGCGTCGGTGAAGGTGTCGTCGGCGCTGGTCGTGATGCGGATGGTGTTCTTGTGTACGATGGCGATGCCTCCTCCAGTCTGGTTGACGCGGTCCCTCCGGGTGATCTTGTATCCGTCCGGGATGGCGGTGGCGATGTTTGGCGCTGAGGAGGCGTTCATCCAGGTTTCCGTGAGGAAGGCGACGTCTGGTGATGTTGTGTCGAGCAGGTTCCAGAGTTCGACGGCGTGTCTGTCGACGGAGCGGGTGTTGAGCAGGATGCACTTGAGGTGATTGCTGCTGATGCTCGGCTTGGCGGGTGCGGTGCACGTCCGGAGGCAGGTGAATTTGCAGGCTTGGCAGGTGAAAGGCCCGTGGGCGCGTTTCGGGGTGGCTCGGTAGCAGGCGGGGGTTCGGCCGGTGTTGAGTGCGTTGAGGGTGGCGGCGTCGTAGGTCCATCGTGTGGTCTGGCGTCGACGAGAGCCAGGGGTCCTGGCCCTGGGCGCGGTCCAGGCGCGGACGGGCGCAGACGGGCTTGCCTTCGGCACGCAATTGGCGCGCCCACTGCGCTTGCTCGCTGCGCGTACGCGTGCACTCCACCATAAATGGCGAAGTGGGAGGGAGGAGCAGCTGGGAGGCGGGAGCGAGGCAGCGAATGGGAAGGGAGACAGAAAACAAAAGGGACGGTGCCGCAGGGGAGCAGCGGCGGGGAGAGGGCGGGAAACACGGCAGGGGCAGGACACAGTAAAAACAAAATACAGAGGCAGAATCCAGACAATACAGAGGCAAAATGCAGCAAAATACAGAGGCAGAATACAAAAAAGCTAAGGACCAGGAACTCAGCTGCAGGGCAGCGGCAACACTCGTCAAGAGCGGGGGCAGCCTGGGCTCACTCATAGGGAGTGTGCGCGGTGCGTGCAGCGACCGGCCCAGAACAAGGTCAATTATGACGAGGGATGTCAATGTTGCAAAGTTTGAGGTCTCCGGTAGGAGGGGGCGCAATCTCTGGGGACTGTGTGTGGGTTAGCTCAGAGAAACAAACATTGCCAAGATGGAAATGGAGTCTTGTGAAGCGGGGGAGTTGCCAGGCTAAGACTCTAATCGGGATGTGCTGGGGGGTCTCCAAAGGATAGAAAGGGTAGAGGCATCCATACTGCAGCAGCTTACCATCTGCCTCTCACAGATCCCTGCTGAATATGGAATGGTTTGTCATGGCTGCAATGGACCGCTAAGGTTGAGATTTTTTTTACTTTGTAACAAGTAGTTGCAAGTTGCCTGAATTTACAACTTTGCATAACCCTACATGAAATATCAAGACAGGTAGATAAAGCAGATTGTTGCATAGTTTGCCGTTCCTTGATGTATACATTCATACTGCATTGCTATTTTATACTAGTCGCCGTGTTTTGAATGCTCAACAAGTAAAGTAATTAATAGCAGGTACTGACAATTTGAGCTCTGGAAACTTGGACAGGATCAATATAAAAGTGTACAAATAAAATAAAAGTCAGTTAAAATATTACACTTACACATAGGTCTCTGAATCATATTCCATTGTTATCTGCATATGCCAGGAAACATATATAAAATAAACAATTTTTATTGCGTAGTAATCAACAAATATTTCTGAAATTATCCAACAGGTAAAACCTGTAACAAAGGTGAAACCAAAACGATGGTCATACTTTTGAAGTAAGAAGTAAACATGCTCTCACTCCCATCCTGTCACCGGCAGGATCCGCAGCGCCCCCGCATTTCTCCCTCCATCGTTGACTTGCGGACAGAAGTAGGGTCGCAGGGTGGGGGGGAAGGAGGTTCCGGAGAAGGTGAAGAGAAGAGACCGGTCATCCACATTGTACACCAAGAGCCTGCCCGCCTCATAGTCCAGGAAGAGACCAACAGCTCTTGGGGGCACACAGGGGGTCAGGGGGGTGAGAGAGGAGGTACGAGCTTCATATTTACCATTTATGAGCCGCACTGTCCAGATTCCATACTTGGGTGCAAATATTAGTTCGTCCTTTCTGCTCAAAGATTCGTCACACACCCCAAGGGTCCAGGCCGTCTTGTCCCCCACCTCCACCTCCCAGTAATGCCTTCCAGCGCTCAGCCTCTCTCGCCCCAGGATAATGCGATAATTAGAAAATCTCTGGGGCGTGCTGGGCAGATACTGTGCTCGGTCTCCTTCTCTCACGCTCCTTCCGTCCTCAGACAGGATGAGCCAGGGACTCGCAGTGTCTGGATCCAGGGTCACCGCAGCTGCAAGAAAGTGAAAAGTAAATATCATTAACCAGCCAGTCACAGCAGCAATTACACCTCTCAACCATAGAGCACTCTCAGCCAGGCACTTATAACAGTGCACAACCTCAACAGTGTTGTAGTCATCAAGGGTGGGGTGTAACTTTAATAAAATACCAATAATGCAATACTCAACTAAAATAACTTAAGTAAAGAGGTGCTCAATGTAAATAGAATATTTTTGTATAAATAACGACATAATAATGAATTTGATTAAAAAAATATGAATTGAAAAGAATATGGTTTCAGAAATTATTCAGTTTTTTTATTATTTTACTGGAATTGAATAATAAATAAAAAAAATAATGTTAAAAACCGAGGAACTCTTCTTGCATCCCATTTCAAAGGTTTCCCAATGAAATAATAAATACCAAGAATAATTTCAGCAACAACATTCTTGGCCAAAATAAATGTGCAGGCCCTTTCTCTGCACACCAATGCCCTCTTACTGATGGTGATACAGCTCTCCAGGAATACCCTGGCTGTTGTTTCCCAAAAGGAGAACCTCAAATCCATGGTTGAATGGCAGAAGCAAATAGGACTCCTCCAAAAGGCAATGGCCACCTCCAGTTCTACAATTTACATTCAATTTTATCATATAACTAGCACTCTAAACATCCAAGGAAAAGTGGTCTGTTTTTTGCTTTCTAGCAGCTTTTTTTGTGACTTTTTAATGCGAAACTAATCCCAACGCCACAAGCTTCTTTTGCAGGAATGTTCCCCATTTCGATTCACGCGACCCTGATTTTTAGGAGATATTAATAGCATAACATGACTGAAGTGCATGCACATGAGATAGCCGAGGAACAGTGGATTGATCTTTGGTGTGACCGAGGACCGCACTGATGCCAGCAGGGGGTGTAAAGTCGGTGTAGGGGAAGCAAAGCATGTATATTTGGTGTCTGAACTCAATTGCGCTATGGGAATTAAAAAAAATATGGGATAAATACCAGCTTCTTTTTTAGAAAGAAGCAGTAGCACCAGGCTCTGTGCGCGAACCATAGATACTGTCTAACATAATAAACACTGTATCAATCCAATTAAGAAAATATTTTTAGTTTTATTAATATTTGTTTTTTCCTGCAGTATCAAAAATATACGATATATCTACATTCACTTTTCTAATATGCACATACATATTGTTGCATATATTGCTTAGATAGGTTCAACCACCAATTTGATTAGAATATAATAATTATGTAGCAGATTTTTCACATTTGTATGGTTTTATACAGTAAATTCAAATACATTTTGGACATAAAAACACACTAATTTTATACAGTAGATTACAATCTATTGTGAACATAGAAACAAAAAAGACAAAAAGACGCTGGCAGCGATTTGCAGAACACCACTAACGCGTTTCGGCAAATGCCTTCTTCAGGATTTTTCTTTTACCAGTGAATACTACGGAGCAAGAAAAATCAATGTTCTATAATTAGGGCGCACTGATTAAAGCTGTCAACATGTTGTACAATCAATGATATTACTGGGTCTATGGCCTGAAAAGATGGGCCTGAATACCACTGCTGTATTTAATGGTAAAGGAACTAATCAAACATACAATCTCTCATTCTCACATGTGTTTTCGTTGTTGTATACTATATTACAATGAAGCACATAAAATTTGTGAAATTTTTATTAAAAATATTTACATAAGAAAAAGGTTTTTTTATATACCAAACTAAGGGTATCTGTGACTTAAGATGTTCTATTATCACAGTATCAATCTGAGAATCCAAACTGCTTTCTTCAAATAAAAGGTTTTTTAAACATCTATTTTTTGAGAGTCCCTGAGGGAGTTTACCTGTAGGTTATTATCCAAATGTATCTTGCCGATTCCTCCTCATATATAGATGGTGGTCTAAAATGGACCACTTGATCAATATCAAGCTAGAAATAAAGACGTGTATTGTTTTATGCTTGTTGAAAAAAATAACACCGAGATTAATTAAAAAGAGATCACTATATTATAATTTCTATTTGTTAATATACAAAACTAATGCTCTTACTCTTGTGTTAACCGTACATCGTACAATCATGGTAGATAGGGATTCTAAAGATAGACTACACTTAATCTATCTATGAAACTAAGGGGGAATAAATTGTATGTCTTAACATACACTTAAAGGAGAAGAATCCCTAGGCCCTGAGCGATGTCGGGATTGATTGAGAGAGGTAGACACTTATTCACATTTAGTTTAATACTGTCTTTCACAAGTTACCTATTTAAAGCATATAGGGCCAGATGTAGGTCATTCATATTTACCGACTCTTAAATACCGAATTTTACCGATTCGGTATTTAAGAGTTGGTAAATATGAAGGGGGGAGATGTAGGTATTACAGATTCTGTAAATACCGAATCGTTAAGATTCGGTATTTACCGATTCTGTAAATACTGATTCGGTAATGCCCATTGATTCCTATGGACATTGAAGCCCCTAGGAATCAATGGTCATTACCGAATCGGTATTTACCGATTCGGTAAATACCGATTCCACCAAGGGTGCAGGGGGTGTCACTTTGACACCCTCTAGCACCCCAAATACAGGCATGTGTGCCATGTGGCACACAGACATGCCCTAAGGGCATGTCTGTCTGTCACATGGCATAGGTGTGCATGCACACATGTGCATGCACACTAGGATTCGGTATTTTACCACCCAATTGGATTGGGTGGTAAAATACCGAATTTGAAAGGCCTTTGGGACTCGGTAGAGTCCCACCTACATCTGGAAATACCGATTCGGTAAATATACCGAGTCGGTATTTTAACGAATCTGTAAATTTACTGAATCGGTAAATTTACAGATGCGGTAAAAAACTGGCCCCCTACATCCCAATCACCAAATACCGGTCGGTAACGGCCGAATTCGGCCGTTACCGACCGGTATTTGGGCTCCTGAGTAACCATTTCTAATCTGATTATCCGCTAGATGTTTAAAAATAGATTTCATAATATACACATGCCCACCTGAAATATGCGGGAAATTTATCCACCAGAGGTTCTTCCTAGTTTGGTCAATTTCAAATCTGATGGAATTAAATGATATGTTCTCTGTATGTGGTACACTATACATAGAAAAGATAAACGGAGGGGTAACTATGTATCCAACCGTAAAATACATGGTTTGCTTAATCTATGTGCTGTTCTTATTACACGCATAACCATCGAGCCTGTATGTATTACCTGTATCCGCTTGGAAATCAATCCATTCTTGGAATTCTTATACACTTGAGGGATTCCTCTTGTCCCCTTATATGGATATACTGGCCACTACAACTTAAACATATAACAAGAGTCTCAACATACCCATAGCGTCAAATAAATGGCAAATATTACCCAAATCTCACAAGGCAATATCACTTCTAGGTATTAAAAATATATATGCCTATGATTATAAATATGGCATGAACATATTATATAGCCGCTACAGGTCTTAAGCTAAATATAATAATAAACACCTTCTAAATAAAGAGAGCTTGAATGTCCCTCAGAACAGTGGACATCAGTATCACTATGTCGTTTGTGGCTAAATATAGTTTAATGCGGACTAAAGATAGAGAGCTTTAATGTCCATCATAACAGTGGCCAAATATAGTTTAATGTGCCCACTGGATATAGGCCAAGACTTAAATATGTACCCGATATACTATGGGTAGAATGGATATGAAGGAGGGGTAAATGTGAGTGCTTAAAGACTGAATACAGCCTACACTCTCCCGATTACTGGCCTGAATAATGCCTGCCTACGTTGTTACATGCGTGTCGGTATCTACGGTATCTAAACAATACAGGCACCGAAATGCTAACGCTCACTACTCTGATAGCCTCCCTTTCTACACACCGGGTTGTAAACTTACCCGAGAAGTGGCAGGTCCTGTCGTACCTCCAGCCAGTTTTGCCGCATAGACTGTTGGCCTTTTTTTGCTGTTTGTTGGACAGGCCTCGGGGAAGGCCCGCTCCCTCCCCGCATGACGGGGACCGGACCTCTGCTCTCCCTGTATCCCCGACAAGAACCATCCCGGCAACCCGCTGGGGCAACCCACGACCCGTCCACAACGGAACTCCAGCCCCCGAACACCCCAGTATCGGCTGGCCCGGGCCCCCGTCAGCACCACTGCCCTGGCCCACCCGCCATCTTTGGACACTACAGAACAGGGCCGCGTGGCCTCGACTCGACCCCAACCCTGGGCCTGGCCAGGCCCCGACATCGAGGCACCACCATCCACCTAGGGGGTGAAGAGACCACTTGGCAGGTCAATGGGAGAAGGAGTGTCAATGGCTCCCCTCCGCCAGGTGTCGATCGCCCCCCGCTTCCCCGGGCGCTGGCTCCACCCCCCTGCTGGGTGTCTGGACTCCCTCATCCCGGACCTCCCGACCTCCAAATGCGAGGGTCCGGACATCAAAGGAGACCAGACCTATAACTGGGGCAGCTCCAGAGCAGGAAGACAGTTGTATCTTGAAGTCGAGACACTCCTTTGATGTCCGGACCCTCGCACTTGGAGGTCGGGAGGTCCGGGATGAGGGAGTCCAGACACCCAGCAGGGGGGTGGAGCCAGCGCCCGGGGAAGCCGGGGGCGATCGACACCTGGCGGAGGGGAGCCATTGACACTCCTTCTCCCATTGACCTGCCAAGTGGTCTCTTCACCCCCTAGGTGGATGGTGGTGCCTCGATGTCGGGGCCTGGCCAGGCCCAGGGTTGGGGTCGAGCCGAGGCTATGCGGCCTTGTTCTGTAGTGTCTAAAGATGGCGGCTGTGAAGGACTGGGTTATTCTAAGACCTAGCGGTGCCAGGGGACAACACCTGAAACCTTCGTGGGTAACCTGTTCCGGCGTACAAATGACAGAGACACGGGACACTTCCTTCGGCGTCAAGGATTCGAGGTTTATTACTGCAGGGAACACAGAAGTCACAAGAAGTACAGCGTGTGTATGTTCGAGGAGTCTGCTTCAAATTGCTACTGTGGGTCGCTCCTTTTATACACATTTCTCTCATAGGTTAACATGATACACAAAGGTTTACAACTTGGTTCCCATAATAAACGCCAGAAGGGGTTGCTTTAATGTATTCAGGGCCCGGAACATAAGTACGGAAACATTTGGTGGTTCCCAACTGTAAAAACCCATCTTCCCACCATTAGTACATTCCAATTGGCAGTAAACAGATCGAAGAAGGAACGGAAACAGGTGCAGAGGAAGGCAGAAACAGTGGGGAGATCGGAAAGGGTGTAAAAGGGTGGTATCGGGAAACACGAGTTGCAAGCATCAAAGGGACGTGCCTAATGAGATGCACGGCTGAGACAATAGAGCGGCACGGCAAGATGAGCCTCGAGCGGGGCCATCTGCCTTACAGTGTCATCCCCCTCATCATAAAGACACTTTCAAAGGAAACGTGTCTTCCGCAAGAGTCTTGGGAATCCCAGGGTCGCGAAGCGGACAGCGTCCGTTCGCTGGCTACTTGAGGGCAAGAGACAAAATGGATGCTGTATCTAAGATGGAACCCGTGGGCTCGGATGTAGAAACCCACGAAACAAACGAACGGTTTAGGTTAGCACAGCAAAACTGTGTACACCCACTAAACTCGTCATTTGCGGTTCATAGATACCAGACTCGACCATATTCGTGCGAGTCAAAAACACCACTTACGATCGTCACGGAACCTCAGACGCTCCTTTTGCCCTCATGTAGGCAAGCACTAGTCAGAATCATATTCGATATTCATCAGACCATCTAGATGTTGCTGCAGCATAATTCTATCCATCTGAGCTCCTTTGGTAACAGGCGGCTGTCTTATACACGTCGTAGCACAGAGGCCACATAAGGCAGGACCACACTGCACACAAAGGCATACCGTGAACAGAAACGCCGCAACAACTCCGACGATCATCAGAATCTTCCAACCCCAAGTCGACACTAGGCCCCAAAACCACCCAAGCAGCGTCCAATCCCCTACGTCCACGTGTTTTATGCAACTTTGAGATGGCTTGATAGACAGTCGGAGCGTTATCTGGAATGAAAATACAGCAGCTCGAATGGATCACTTTACATACTCCACCTCGATCTGCTAAGACAACGTCTAAAACCATACAATTTTGTAACGTCATGAGCCTATCCGCCTGAAGTTCTGCGGTGATATTACCAAGGGCACTGGCAGTGATATTAGCGGTCCATTCCACCACTCGAGTCAACTGTCTCAGGTTCCTACTATTGACCATAGGCCCCCAAAACGGAAAGAAACCCTTGAAAAAGTCTCCTGCCTCTTGACCGGCAGTGTCCTCTTCGCTAATCACGCCCCTCACAATTCTAGTCTTGTGATAATCTGCATCTACGGTGAATGTCGGAGGCAACAAATTTGCGATATAACATGTGCCCGCAAAGTCGGAGGGCAACCATGTGTACGCACGATCATGGCAGACAAAGTACGTACCCTTGGCAGCCAGAAACACAGGGGACGAGAGCATCGGTAAGACATACGTCTCGGAGCAAGCACTCTCCCCAAGATATGCTCTCGATCTTCGGCCACGACCTTTTAGACAGAAATTACCGAGGTGGGGTACGATCCATATTGAAGACGAGCTTCTAAGCTGTCTTTCACCCTCGAGCGCACTATACTCAACCTCACTCAGGTCCCTATAGGCTCGCACCTCTTCCTCTGGGATGAGCGACGGCTCATAGATATCCCTATCTAAATCAGCGATCGCTATAGCCAAAGGCTTGTGGTACGGACCAGGACCAAAGTGCGGAGGACGTGGCTCTCGATTGGGGTAGGAATCTAGTGCGCTTCGAAACATTGTTTGGAATGCTCGAGCTGAACCCTGGGAACTATAAGGAAGGACCAGATATGGAATTCCCTTATCCGTGGTATGTGGCATTAACCCACACATCCAGCAATTAGTAGTATTAACCACTAACTGATGCTGATGTAAAAGCTGAATAAAGGAATTATTTCTGAATTCTGCACGTCTAGCTTGCTCGTGTTGAGGTAAGATGTGAAAGGAATGAGGGGACACAGTGGTGGTAAGTTTAGGTTCAGAAGTAGGAGTAGGTATGGCAGAAGGTAGGAAGTACTGTATAGTAATACACCCCACCCGCCAATAACGAGGAAACAATTAAAAACAGAAGGAACACCTGAAACATAAAGCATTTGGTACGGGTAATTTGTTACAGTTTGAATCTTTGCGCCTGAGCTTTTTCCAAGTCCACAAGTTTTGAAAACGCCATCCCCTAAAACCGTCCGCAACGTTTCTTGACGCACTTCGTTCTGTGTAGCAGTAGTCAATCCCTAGGAGTTCCCAGGAACCGACGGTCTTTGACCTAGTGTCAAGACCTACTAACCAGAAGGAAGTACACGCGCGGCCCTACGGTTCACCTGGATGTAAGGTATTTTATATACAAGTATATACAAAAGTCTCCCAGCTGTGGAAGCAAAAACACATGTGGAAAAACTCAATATTTACAAAATACAAGTGTTTAGACTGATCGTGGCAATGGGGTAACGTAGATATCGAGGAACAAAAGCAGATTTATTTGTCCTTGGTGTTAGATCGCAAAAAGTATTGGCTCTTTCCAGGACGTGTCTGTTCGTCGAACAATGGGTCCGATGAAGGAACAGAGTTCTGTTGATCAGTCAATTGTTCAGATCTTGAGTTTTGCGATGACAAATGTTCAACAATGTCGTTCTGCTGCACTGAGGATTCTCCGACAGGTTCGGCGTCGCTAAAGGGTACGAAGGTCTGCAATCTCTCCGTTTCAGATGAAGCAATGCCTTTCCTCACCCACGAGTCCGCCGGTAAAGGTATAGGTACCTTTTTGGTGTGGGTGGCATGCACCCAGTTCTTCCGGCCTTCCAAACGGACAGCAGTTCTCGTGGCAAGGAGGACCTGGAAGGGTCCTGTAAAACGAGGCTCGAGGTTTCTTTTTCTTCCAAAGTTCCTCGTCACCACCCAGTCTCCGGGCTGGAGCTGGTGGCCTGGACACTCCGTCTGCGTCGGCAGTGCTTCAAAGACCTGTTGATGAATTAACCTCAGTTTAGCAGTCAGATCATGCGGATAATCGGTCAACATTGGGTACTCAAGATCAGAAAACACACTTGGTCTAGGGACCCCCCAAACATTTGCAGGACGGCCGAACACTATTTCATAGGGACTGAGCCCTACTCGGGAGTGTACAGTCGCCCTTGTTGACAACAGAGCTAGAGGCAAAGCGTCAGGCCACGAAAGACCAGTCGTAGCCTGAATCTTCGCTAGTTTGAGTTTAAGGGTGCCATTATACCCTTCAACCAAACCTGCTGACTGGGGATGATTGGCGCTATGGAATTTTTGAGTAATTCCAAGGCCCTTACACACACTCTTCATCACACTCCCTACAAACTCACTTCCGTTATCAGACCATACAATCCGTGGCATTCCATACCGAGGAAAGTATTCCTTCAGTAGGATTTTCGCAGTGGACATAGCAGTGTTGTCTTTAAGAGGGTAGGCTTCAATCCATCGGGAGAATGCGCAAACCACAACTAAAGCGTATTTCAGGTTATTGCATCGCTCCATATGGATGAAGTCTAGCTGGATCACTTCAAACGGACATGAAGGGGGAGCAAAATGGCCAGGAGGTGTAGGGGTTCCCTTACCAGGATTGTACATCATACATATCATGCAATTCTTCACCAATCTCTCAGCACACTTCGTGATACCATCATTCTTCCACACAGGGGACAACAACTTACAAATACCTTTCGCGCTAATATGTGCTAACCCATGTGCCATCGTCACAACAGCTAATACATACGCATCTGGCAACATCCACCTCTTGTGCTCTGACAAATCAATCCAACAACCATTCGCATCCAACTTTCCCGTACTCTCTTTCCATTTCGTCTTTTCAGTCTCGGTGGCCTCATTCTGTATCGTTTTCACACTCTCGATGGTATCCTCGCACTTACTAGTCTCTGTAGGCCACCTAACCGAACTCGTCACATACATTCTAATGCTAAGGTTCCGGGCAGTCTCCTTAGCAGTCTCATCCGCAAACGCATTACCACGACCAACATCATCTGTCACCTTACGACGCGCACTACATTTAACAATCGCCACCTGCTTGGGTAACGTAAGTGCATCCAAAAGATCATTCACAAGCTGTCCATGTTGAATCTTAGTGCCATGCGATGTCATAAAACCTCTCTCTCTCCACAATCGTCCAAAGCTATGGGCAACGCCAAAAGCATATTGGCTATCAGTAAACACATTCACCCGTTTCCCTTTCGACAACACACACGCTCTAGTCAAAGCGATCAGTTCTGCAGCTTGAGCAGAGTTCTGATTCAATCTCGCAGCTTCCACGACAGTATTCAAAGTTACCACAGCATACGCAGTCGTGACATCACCATTTGGCAATTTAAAACATGAACCATCCACATACAAAGTCCCATCGGGATCTTCCAAAGGAGTGTTTTTAAGGTCCACACGACCTTTTGTTTTCTCCTCAGTCCGCAAGTAGCAGTCATGAGGGGTTACTTCGTCTGATTCCATGCTAATGGGTAACAAAGTCGCCGGGTTCAGGACATTACAACGTTTTATCTGAATATGACTTGCCAAGAGCGTCAACTCGTACCCAGACAACCTTTCACTCGTCAAGTGCTGAGTTTTCGTGCGATTTAAGAGAGTGTCAACTGCGTGCGGAACCATCACCGTAAGCATATTATCCATGACCAATCCTGCTGATTGTCGGATGGACACCGCAGCTGCCGCTGTTGCTCTCAAACAACTCGGCAATGCTCTAGCTACTGGGTCCAAGGTCGAGGAAAAATATGCACATGGACGCTGCTTACCACCAAAAGGTTGCGTCAAAACACTCTCGTGCACGTATAGTGTAAACGGCTTACTGTAGTCAGGGGTACCTAACACAGGAGCCGAACACAACGCGTCACGCAATTCAGAAAAACCTTTCTGACATTCTTCCGTCCATGGTAAAGGAGTTGGAACATCCTTACACGTAAGAGCCACCAATGGTTTTGCTAACAGTGAAAAATTTGGGATCCACTGTCTGCAGTATGACGTGATGCCCAAAAAGGCACGCACATCTCTCTGAGTTGTTGGCACAGTCTTTCGGGCAATCGCTGCAATTCTCTCTGGGGTCAACCTTCTTCCCTCCTTTGACAATAAGTGACCTAGATAGGTTACTTCTCGGCAACAGATCGATCACTGAAAACCAAGATGCCGAGGCTGGAATCAGAGTCAGTAGCGCCGTGATGTCGGGCACAACAGGGAACTGAGGAATCACAATTTTATTTACCTCCCGTAAATCGATAACAAAAGGATAAACAGGTGGTTTCGAAGGATCAGTACGTTTCAGAATGGGCAACACAGGACTGTTGCACACGTTTCCCCGAGTCTCCTCGATAACTTCTTTCTCAATCAGGTCATAGATAATAGCTAACAATGCTCGTTCACCATCAAGG
Organism: Lissotriton vulgaris; assembly: GCF_964263255.1. Taxonomy (NCBI): domain Eukaryota; kingdom Metazoa; phylum Chordata; class Amphibia; order Caudata; family Salamandridae; genus Lissotriton; species Lissotriton vulgaris. Next base: position 1,889,672,210 of record NC_141693.1, on the reverse strand, counting down.
GAGATACGATACTGGGGAATACGTGGCAACCGCACATTAGATTTCAAATGAACAACATAAGGGGAGATGTCAAGCAGGCCCACGTCATTGGGACCTGTTGCCCACAAAGATGCAGGAAGAGAACTCAATTCCGGTGGAAGCTTATCGAGAGACAAGTACATTGGAGAGATAACTCTCTCACCCAAAGTAAGCTTCACTCCCGCAGGAGAACAATACAAAGTTGCATGCAAACGTTTTAGCAAATCCAGGCCCAAGAGATTTTCACCACACCCAGTGGTCAAAATCAACGGAGCTTTGAGCTCACACGGCCCAATTGTAAGAGGCAAAGGGCGTGAAACCGGATTGCTAACAGGGGCGCCAGAGAATCCAACAGAAACATTTGTTAAGCCAGACAAAGGTGCGCCAGAGAGTTTCGAATGCATTATGGAACTTTTCGCTGCACCAGTGTCCAACAGAAAAGGCTCAACGACGCCCGAGGTGGCAACTGCGACGTAAGGCCCTCTCTGATCAACCGGAACTGATACCACTCCCTCTCCTCGTCTGTGGCTGTCCTAGTAATTACAGTCGTCAACATCCTGATCGACGTAATAATCATATACATTGTACTGAGCAGATCGCCCTTGTGACGATCCGCGCTGATCAAAACAATTATTGGAGTCAGAAGTGTTAGTGGAACGATCATTCTGAGCACCGCGACCTCTACCACGTGATGTCTGTTGAGAACCACCACGACCTCCTCTAGACGAATTACCACTATTACGCTCATTGAGGACTGGACAATCAAATTTCAAATGACCCTCCTGTCTATAATAGGCACACTGATTGTACCCTAACAACGATCTCTGTGAAGAGGAATCATTTCGTGATTGTGACCTATTTGACTGAGACTGCGATCGATTACGTTGTTGCGAGTCATTCTGATTCGAACGCGGAGGGTACGCCTGTTGCAACAACACTTTAGTTTTGAGCTCTTTCGTTTTCTTGTCAGCACGATCGTTCTCCTCTTTCTCCCTATTCTCATAATATTGAGCCGTAGCAAATATTTGAGCAGAAGTAGAAACAGCCCACGCACTTTCAGAATTTCGTAATTTGTTGCTTAAGTCAGGCAGTAAATTTGAAACAAATTTGTCCACAAACAACCTCTGACCACCTTCGGTACCCATGTCTTGACCACTGTGGTCAATGAAAGCCTCCTCAAATCTCGTAAAGAAATCAGAGACGCTCTCATCCTTCTTTTGTTTGCAAGCGGACAGTTTGTCCCAATTTACCTTCATGGCTGGCATAAGCGTTTTCATTAGGGTAATGATTCTCTGAGGGAGATCGGTAATGAACTGTTCAGGTTTAGCCCCACCAATTTGTCGTGTGTCTGCCGCGATAAGAGCAGCCCAATCACCACCTAATTCTGCCTCATGGTTTTCTTGACGAATCTTTGTCCATACCGGTTGCGGTACGACATTGCCAAACAGCATATCGATATCGGCAAGATTCATTATCGTAGCATCCACGAGCTGCGATAATTCTTTATAATACCCAGCAGGATTTTTGCAAGGGTCAGGCAAAGATGGCTTCACCTGTAAAACTTCTGATCGTTTCCATGGAAGATGGATCCACACTCTCTGAAAGTGCGGCAGAACGATAGGAACGGCATTAGCGTCACCTGGCATCCACACTGGAGGAACCTCACGCATGGGATACTGACCAGGTGCTCCTAGCGGTCCTTTAATATCTTCTACAAACAATGCTCGAGGCATTATAGAAGGACGAAGGGACAGTAATTGCTCGACTGCACGTCGAACATTGCTACCTACTATCATTCCACTCGAAAACTGAAGCTGTAGATTAGTCAGGGCAGTCATTACATCATCAGATGCGTCAGCCGATATTAGGTCACGTAAAACCTTGCACATTTCTTCAAAAACATATCTTTGTGTCGGTATATTGAATTGACCAAATGTATTCAATACCGAACGTGGAGGATTCCTAACGGGGCATTTCATCCAACCCATAGCCATATTATACAATGAGTCACGCTCCCTACCACCAGGAAGCTGACTACGTCTTTGAGGACCGTCTGAATCAGCGGCCTCAGAAATAGGTCCAAGAGAATTAAAGAAGTTAGCAGCTACAGAGGGGGTACGACGTCGAACAGACGGAGACAAAGAATAACCCAAAGGGGTAACAAGAAAAGTACCAGAAACAGAGGGAACAGCCGGAGAAACCAGAACAGTAGAGGCAGCGGGAGCAGGAGTATGAGGAAGTACAAGTGGAGGAGCAGTAGGGACAGAAGCAGGTAGAGGAGCGGGGACAGCTGGAAGTACAGGGACAGGAGCTGGTTGAGGAGCAGGAACAGGGGGAACCACAGGAGCGGTGGTACCCTGTACATACGGAGGTGGTGACTTCATGAGATAACACATTAAGGGATCCTCGATACCTTCCTCCTTTTTGTCCGTATCCGCCGGTAAAGCGGGATAGCACTTATCTACAGACATACGCTGCAATCTATCGAAAACTTCCTTTTCCTTTTCCTCCTTATCTCGCTGAAACTGCTCTGCTTTTCTTACCGTTGTAGCAACTCCATCTCTCTGATTACGTTTGAACAGTCTGATTTCTCTCAGTTTGGCTTCTTTACGCCATAACCGAAAAGCATCAAACATAGCCGGCCTTGATTTTTTCTTAAACAATTTGGCCTCGAGGTTATCTAAAATCGGGGTCTCGAAACTACCATGAGGTGCCCAACTAAGGACACCGTCTTTTTTAGTATAGCGAATCCAATATTCATTAAAAGTAATCGGACCTAGTCCGTGCTTGCTGTAGAGCTCATATGTTGGAGTTCCAACCGGAGGTATCGGACACGAGTCCTCCAATCGGGAATCCGTACCACAACGACTAAAACAACTGAACAAAGTACTACGGCCAGGCATCTTGCACACTAGCTGAGTTTCACAAACTTCAAGGGTTACGGGATTTACCAAGTCCCAGCAAAGAGCAAAAACCCTCGGTTTTTGGCGTCTGCAGGCGTCAAATATCACAACAAAGAACCAAGTACTAAGAACCACAAATGCAATGGAACCATGCAACAACTAAGCAACCACAACTAAGGACTCTGGGAGCGACCCACAAATACTTAACTCAAAGATCGATGGCGTCACCAGGAAGGCCCGTCAATCGTCTCGCTGTACCAAGGTCTACGCCAGGCGCCAAAACAGGTCTACAGTCAGGGCAGCAGTCCGTCGCAGCCGTCAGGAGGCGGGAATCTTCGCGGGAAAAGTCGTCGGGCCACTTGTTTCGACAACAGGATCGATGAAGCGGGGTGCACCTTCCCTCGGAGATTTCACACGAAGTTCCTCACGATCGTCGGGCTTGGACCGGTACCACTGATGCAGCCCCACGTTGGGCGCCAACTGAAGGACTGGGTTATTCTAAGACCCAGCGGTGCCAGGGGACAACACCTGAAACCTTCGTGGGTAACCTGTTCCGGCGTACAAATGACAGAGACACAGGACACTTCCTTCGGCGTCAAGGATTCGAGGTTTATTACTGCAGGGAACACAGAAGTCACAAGAAGTACAGCGTGTGTATGTTCGAGGAGTCTGCTTCAAATTGCTACTGTGGGTCGCTCCTTTTATACACATTTCTCTCATAGGTTAACATGATACACAAAGGTTTACAACTTGGTTCCCATAATAAACGCCAGAAGGGGTTGCTTTCATGTATTCAGGGCCCGGAACATAAGTACGGAAACATTTGGTGGTTCCCAACTGTAAAAACCCATCTTCCCACCATTAGTACATTCCAATTGGCAGTAAACAGATCGAAGAAGGAACGGAAACAGGTGCAGAGGAAGGCAGAAACAGTGGGGAGATCGGAAAGGGTGTAAAAGGGTGGTATCGGGAAACACGAGTTGCAAGCATCAAAGGGACGTGTGAAATCTGACAAATTCGATGTACATAGACAGCATTCATTTCACTTCTTCTCCCACTCCTCTCCCTGTGGGCACCATGGATACTGTAACTTATTGACTATATCACCCTGCCAGTAAGAACCCGTACCCCTGTATATATGCACGGCCATTCTAGGCACCATGGCCCTTTTTACCCATTAGGCTCCCCAGCTTCCCTCCTGCGCGTATCTTGCACCCCCTCTCTCATGTATAGGCCATGAAACCCGCTCCCTTTGCGCGACCCTGATGTGAAAGGTAACCCTCCTGCTTGACCCAGGTCTTCTCCATTCCCCTCTCGAAGAAGCATCCTTCGCCTCAGCTGACATGGCCCCCCCAGTTGTATCTGGCTGCCCCTGTTCCCCCATGTACAGGTCGTAAGATCTCTCTCTCTCTCTCTCTCTCCCTCTCTGCGCGGCTCTGGTCCTGCACGCACCCCGTCTCCCCCCCCTCCTTCTCCTCACATGAACAAGTCATAAACCCTCTTCTCCCGCAAAGCCCTGTCCTTGCGAGTCACGGCCGCGCCTGACCAGCACCTCCTTCCCTTCCATGAATGCCCCTCTATTGACGAGCCCTCCCTCCGCGCTCGATTGTCCACGCAGGCCTGACTACCACTCCTTTGATGACCCCTTCCCCCGAGTCCGGCTGACCACACATGTCCGAGGCCATCGCCTAAGCCAGGAGATACCATTTACTGCCCTTATTGTATGCCTAGCCACCCCACCCCCTGGGCCATGATCAGGCGCACACATCCCACGGCACACTCAGCTGCATGATTGCCCTCCCCTCTTATCAGCAGGTCAAGGGTCCCCATTGTGAATGTATGTGGAATAGGATCATCACGAGGATTATAGGAATGTTTCCCTTTTGCGACACATTGACCTGATTGTATCATCAAATGTTCTGCAAATGTATAAAAGCCGGAGTCTCACGCTCACTTGTTAGAGCACCTCCCGAAAGACACTGTGTTTCGTGTCCGAAATGACTTGCTCTCCTCATGAGAAATAAACTCTGTTCTTGATTCCTGCTCCCAGCGCCCGTCTCTTTATTTGGTAATTATTCAGAATGGGAACTGAGAGGCGGTTTGCGCCAGCAGCCTGGGCATCGTTAGGATTATGGGCTCATTTTCCACAATTGGCGTCCCAACGCGGGGTCCATCAGTGACATAGGGTTCGGTAAGAGAGATCCAGACGAAAAAGTGAACGTCTAAAATGATCGGGGTATGCCTGCCTTGAGAGGGCCCTAGCCCGGCTGCCGATCGACAGAACTTCACCAATTCTGAACGGACCTCTCTTGAGTGACCTATTGTCCTGACTGGAATCCCACAGGAATGCTACATGGAGTAAGAGAACGATCGGGCGCTGGAGGAAGGAGTCGAAGAACTGTCCGTATGGTCCGGTCCGGGTAAGATTAAGTAGGGTGTTTTTACGCCTGATTGGTAGGGTGGCTCTATCCACCTGATTGATTGATTGTTTGTATTGAAAGTCGGTATTTGTATACTGATATTGTTGGTATTGGTTCATTTAGCTTTGAAGGCTACTTGACATATTGGTTCTCTTTTGAGAACGAGACATTCTCTGTTTGCAAACAGCGGCGAATAGGAACGTCGTCCCTCTTTGCAGATAGAGAAGGGTAGGTAATGCGGACTTTTTGTCCCCCGTTGTAATTCGTCATGCCTACTTTTCTCCCCACTGAATTGTTTGAAGTCAATTAATAGTCGATTGTTGCTTGAAGTCGATTATAATTGATTGTTGTTTGAAGTCGATTAATAATCGATTGTTGCTCTTTGAGATCTTCCCTGTCCACAAACAGAGATGAATAGGAATATTCTGTTCCCTTTATGGATAGCGAAGGGCAGGTAATGCAGACATTTGTCCCCGTTGTAATCCGTCATGCCTGTTTTTCTCCCCACTGATTGGTTGGTTGCCTGGACATTGTTGTTCCAGGAATTGTTTCGTTTGAGGTATTTTCTATTTGCAAACAACGTAAAATAGAAACACTCTGTCTAGTCTTTGCAAGTAGAAAAGGGTAGGTTATGCCCCTTTGTGAACTCGTCAGTCCTACCCACTCCCCACTGGTTGGTTATTGTGGGGTAGCTCGCATGGTCCGCCCAGGAGACTACTCTTATGGAGGACATATGCTCTCTACTCATGGGCCATTTAGTAGAAATAGACCGACTGGTCCGTCCAGGAGGCTACCCTAGTAAGTGGAAGTACATCGCTCGGTCTGTCCAGGATGATACCCTAATGAAGGAATATATGTTCCCCTTTTGATCGATAATCTCGTTCCACCCCGGACCATTTATTGGAGGGGACTCGTCTGGTCCGTCCAGATGTACCCCCCTAGTGAAAAGGACACATAAAAATATGAAGTGATCACCGTTCCCTACTAACAAAAAGCTTTAGCTCGAAACACGCTAAGGAAGAGAAAGAAAAATAAAAGGAAATCAGGCTAAGTCAGTAACCCCCTGATGAGCTTTTGACTTCACCAAAAATAAGAAACATTAGAAGTAGTTCGTAATAAGAAATGTAAAATGGCGAAAAGATTCGATATCAGAACATAGCCACGAGGTAGCTAGGCTTCACTGCCTGTTCCTGTTCCCAACATGTCTGCCTCATTGCCCGCCCCGCCCAAAATAACGGTCACATGAAATAGAAACAACTCAATAGGTACCTACCCCCATTCCGGAAGCTCCCGAAGTGCAACAGGCCCGCGGTTACGCCCATCCGGAAGGCGAGGCCTGAAGGCACGAGGGACTCGCCTGCCCACGGTCAGAAGGAGACGATGTTGGGCAGGCGGTCCAAAAAGGATGACAAGGACCTCTCCGTCTTCTCCCTTCTGCCGCCCTGCAGGCCGCGGGGAGAGAGGGGGCTGTCTTGCCTCGGCCGCCGACCACCCCTCTCTCTCTCACCCGATCCGGCTCCTGTTGAGGGCCGGAGCCAAGGCGAAACGACAGCGAATCAAGTAGTCCCGCCACATTTCAAATTCGCCGCATGCCATCGTCTGCTGGTCCAGAGCCGAAGCCAAGGCAAGAACGGCGGCAAATCAGATAGTCCCGCCACATGCCAAATTCACCGCCTGCCTTCATAGGTATAGGCAGTCCTGCCACATTCCACGCTCCCTGGAGAGTCGAAGGTAGTCCCGCCACATGTCGCCGAGGGAAGGGGGGGGGCTGTCTTGCCTCAGCCGCCGACCACCCCCCCCCCCATCATCAATGGCTGGCATGGCCGATGTCGAAAACTATGGAGCCGGGGAGCGGCGCAGGGTCGCTGGAAGGGGGAGGTGCCGCGAACGGCCCTCCCCCACCTCCCTCCAGGTGGAGGCTTCCAGCGACACCCCAACGCTCTTCGCTTAAGGGTCAACATCAAAAAGAGGTCCTCTGCCCAGGACGGGCACACGCTCCATATCGCCTCTCCTCGACCTTGAAGATTCTATAAGAGCCGGGGGGCCCCCGACCCTCTGCATGGGTGCCCCCGCCCCCTTCACTGGGAACCTCGACATCGGTGCTGCTCCTGCCGGCACCAGACTTGGATCGGAAATGGCTAAGATACCGCCACGGCACAGGCTTGTTCAGTTCCGGAGGAACATCAGAATGACCCGGTAGGAAAATTGTTGCCGCCCTTCCCACTCTTTGACTCATGGTCCATATTGTTAGACTGTTAACCACATTGCACGAGACTTTCTGAACTGCCAATGGAAAGTTCTGGGCCAACCTTGCGAGACTAGAGACACTCTGACTATGCTAGAACTCGCCTGACCCCACCCAAAATGGCGCCGACGCGAAATGTGACGTTTTTTAATGAACTTTGTTGCACCCTGATCGCGCAAGCTTTTTGCACCAAGATATATATAACGTTTGGATAATGAAAGTAAATATGAAGGGTATTGAGTATGTGCTTGAACAATGAATTGACTTAAGGGTGGGTACTGTTTATGAGTTGGGAAATGAATTGGTATAAATGAATGATCATTGGACGATGTATTTATGAACGTATTTAAGATGAATTACTGACATGCATCATGCTTGCTCTGTAGGAGAGTTTTAATATGATTTTATTGCACTGCCGCACTTTATACAATGAACTGCCACTAGCTTCGTTCTTCCCATGCACAGTTCCAATCTGCTCCGTGGCTAGCCCACCGGGTTGTAGGCCTGTATTTATGTGTCAACCCTCTTTTATTAAAGGTATTTTGGAAACGAAAGCATCATTGTAGCGGATTGCATTAATGAGTTTTGAATGAATTACTACTATGAGCAACGAGAAAGTATGATGGAGGCTAAAGGTTAAAAAGGACCCGATATTTGGCAACCACACTATGTGTGACAGGCAGCCGGAAAAATGCTTTAGAAACCCTAAAACGACACCACAGAAATGCCACCTGACCGCCACCCTTGTACCCGATCGAAAGGGGTTACGACCAAGTAACTCATGTAGATACACAGGTCATCAATGATTATATGCCTGACCCTTCTGGTCCATCTGGGCTTAAACGCCGTGATGGTAGGGAAATGCACTACGTGAAAATAGGTCGAGTATGTGGTAGGTAAAGAGTTTCCGGATTACTGCACGTTGATGAGGTTTTTTTGAATGTTGCCCCCACCCCTTCTTTTTCCTCCCTTCTGCAGGTCACGTCGGAACACTGGCTGATGTATGGATGGACGACGACCGAACCGCCGACGAGAGGGGGAGAAGGGGAATGTGAGCATGGTCCTTAGGACAAATAAAGGTTTTTTTTTTAAAAGACGTAGACTTAAACATGACTGTTCCTCCTTAGAGCATAGCAATGGGAGGATGGACTGACATAGAGACTGGACAGGTACTGAGTGACAAAAATAAAATTGACTAGAAAAGACGCGTTAGATGAAATGACTGGACGTTTTGACTAGGTAGGGAAAGGACAAAAAGAAAAATTGTACGGGTAAGGGTTGCCACGGCACCATCCGCCTAGGAAGTTAGAAATGTCGCCGATGTTCAAAATGCACTACTCCCTTTCTCACGCTCTTACAGATATAGCCAAGCTGTCCGACTGTTTTCCCGATCAATACTTGCCGTTGCCTCAGCCTGGAGAACTTCCCACCAAAGGAGGGAACAGAAAAATGGTTTAAGATCCAACCATGGGTAACTAGCATGACCAGGTTAATTTCCGATCAGCCAACGGAGGTGTGAGTATTGGTAATTGGGAACGCTCACAGGCGTGACAAACGAGAAGGAAAAGGGGGGAAGGGCAGGACGAGCTAAGCACGTAGATAAATAGGATAGTAACGATATGTAGAAAATATAAAACAGATCTTGTAGACTAACAATTGTTTCCTGTCTCGTCGTGGATGTCTTGTATATGCGTAATATATGTGCCGTCTTCCCTGTCTGAGTCTGTGTGTATGTAACGTACGAATTTGTGTCTCCCCTCTGTCTGTATCTATAGGTCACCTGACCTTTGCCGTTCTGTGTTGTGAGCGCACTAAATGACCTATTTTCGTACACGTCTCTCTCTCCGCTCCTTTTTGTCTCTTTCTCTATCTCTCTCTGTCTCTCCTTACATGTCATACGTGTACCGAATGGCTCGTTTAGATTGCGGACGACCCTCACTCTCTATGAGAGTCTCCCTATTTGTTCCTCGCTCATTTGGTAAAATTGTGCCCCACCGGCACCACTCCGATTTGATACGTATTTGAACACGAAGGTGTTCAGCGAAATTGACCAAAACTAAAATGACTGTATCTTGCCATGTTACTGCCTCTCCTTTCTGCAAAATGAATGAACTTGAATTGGCTAATAAGGAAAGGACAGGTAAGACGACTAAAGTCCCCCAAATCAGGCCATTTCTAGGGGAACTGTATGTCAATGGCATCCTATGTCTGTTCTTCAGAGACGAACGCCAACGTCTAGATTGACACCCAATACCCAGATTGCCCCACCCCTTTGCACCCAAGCGCAAGCGCCTGAAGCATCCCCGCCCCATTTTTGATAGAACCGCTTCCGTTGTCCCCGGTATAAACATAATGACCATGGGTAGCTGCTGACCCTTGAGGATATCTTGTTTTGCCCGACACTCGACGATAGCACCCCCGCCCTGTCTGAAAATGTTAGCCGGTTCTGAAGGGAAATGCTGCGCTAATGTTGAAAATGATGTAATGCACAGTTGATGGAAATATTATCTTGTCCTTACTTGAATCATAAATGGGCCAATGAATATACCTGCCATAAATTCAGTAGGAATGCTGACACATGCACTGCTTGGTAATAGACCTCTGACTGTGACCAATGACCATAAGGACTCAAATGCGAAAAATTGAGGGAGGAATTCACATGCGTAGATATCTTCTTCTGCCATTTCTCTAAAACATTGTCTTGTACCCATTCAAAGATTCACGATCACCGGAGGAGATGGGTCGGATGTGACATACAGCCTGGCTACAGATCTTGGGACACGTGTGACCTCGACCGAAGGTGGAGCTGCAGAGCAACAAGATACGGACGAGACAGCACTTTCGACGTGGAAAATGAAAAATGACGGGCTGCCCTGAAGCCCTCTGTCTGCTAACCCACGTGTGCCTGGAGTCTCCGTCCCCCTTCTTTGGGCCCGATTGATGGGCCTGCCTGCTTGTTATCCTTTGCTCCCTTGGTCCCTTTTGTGTGTCCCAGGAACTCTGACCCAACTCCGCTCACTCTTTCTCCCATTGACTGTTTGAACAACATTCACCCACCTTCCCACGTCACCTTTTGCCAAAGGAAAGAACTGCATTCATATGGGAATAGGGTGTTGCCATAGAACAATAGGTGCCGAGCATAAGGCGCCACCAAACGGACTGTTTAGGGAACAGGACTGTGGTCTAACAGCAGAGGACTGACCGCACCCTGCAACGCGTGAGGATGGAACCGAGCTGGACCCGTAGCTCCATCGCCGGTGCTCAACAGCGCCACCGAAAGTACCCGGATTAGAGCCTACCAGTGATGGCTCGCTGATAAAAAGACACTGTGACGAAGAAATACTGTGCATTGAACTGAATTCCGCTCTCAACTGCCTGGTCAAAACTGTTCATTGGTCACATTTTTTTTTTAAGTCAGAAAGCCTTGTGCTATGTAATGCGTTTAACTGTTAGGAACACACCGAAAATGTAATTTCGTATGTACTGCATTCTTCCCTTCACCTTAACTGTCTATGATTGTACGCCACATGTTAGTATCGACAAAGTGCTAATTCGTCATCGATGTTTGCCTGCCCGTAATGTCATCAGCTGTAAAAATGATTGCTGCTATGTAAAAAGGGGCGACTGTGAAATCTGACAAATTCGATGTACATAGACAGCATTCATTTCACTTCTTCTCCCACTCCTCTCCCTGTGGGCACCATGGATACTGTAACTTATTGACTATATCACCCTGCCAGTAAGAACCCGTACCCCTGTATATATGCACGGCCATTCTAGGCACCATGGCCCTTTTTACCCATTAGGCTCCCCAGCTTCCCTCCTGCGCGTATCTTGCACCCCCTCTCTCATGTATAGGCCATGAAACCCGCTCCCTTTGCGCGACCCTGATGTGAAAGGTAACCCTCCTGCTTGACCCAGGTCTTCTCCATTCCCCTCTCGAAGAAGCATCCTTCGCCTCAGCTGACATGGCCCCCCCAGTTGTATCTGGCTGCCCCTGTTCCCCCATGTACAGGTCGTAAGATCTCTCTCTCTCTCTCTCTCTCCCTCTCTGCGCGGCTCTGGTCCTGCACGCACCCCGTCTCCCCCCCCTCCTTCTCCTCACATGAACAAGTCATAAACCCTCTTCTCCCGCAAAGCCCTGTCCTTGCGAGTCACGGCCGCGCCTGACCAGCACCTCCTTCCCTTCCATGAATGCCCCTCTATTGACGAGCCCTCCCTCCGCGCTCGATTGTCCACGCAGGCCTGACTACCACTCCTTTGATGACCCCTTCCCCCGAGTCCGGCTGACCACACATGTCCGAGGCCATCGCCTAAGCCAGGAGATACCATTTACTGCCCTTATTGTATGCCTAGCCACCCCACCCCCTGGGCCATGATCAGGCGCACACATCCCACGGCACACTCAGCTGCATGATTGCCCTCCCCTCTTATCAGCAGGTCAAGGGTCCCCATTGTGAATGTATGTGGAATAGGATCATCACGAGGATTATAGGAATGTTTCCCTTTTGCGACACATTGACCTGATTGTATCATCAAATGTTCTGCAAATGTATAAAAGCCGGAGTCTCACGCTCACTTGTTAGAGCACCTCCCGAAAGACACTGTGTTTCGTGTCCGAAATGACTTGCTCTCCTCATGAGAAATAAACTCTGTTCTTGATTCCTGCTCCCAGCGCCCGTCTCTTTATTTGGTAATTATTCAGAATGGGAACTGAGAGGCGGTTTGCGCCAGCAGCCTGGGCATCGTTAGGATTATGGGCTCATTTTCCACAGACGTGCCTAATGAGATGCACGGCTGAGACAATAGAGCGGCACGGCAAGATGAGCCTCGAGCGGGGCCATCTGCCTTACAGTGTCATCCCCCTCATCATAAAGACACTTTCAAAGGAAACGTGTCTTCCGCAAGAGTCTTGGGAATCCCAGGGTCGCGAAGCGGACAGCGTCCGTTCGCTGGCTACTTGAGGGCAAGAGACAAAATGGATGCCGTATCTAAGATGGAACCCGTGGGCTCGGATGTAGAAACCCACGAAACAAACGAACGGTTTAGGTTAGCACAGCGAAACTGTGTACACCCACTAAACTCGTCATTTGCGGTTCATAGATACCAGACTCGACCATATTCGTGCGAGTCAAAAACACCACTTACGATCGTCACGGAACCTCAGCTGGGCCAGGGCAGTGGTGCTGACGGGGGCCCGGGCCAGCCGATACTGGGGTGTTTGGGGGCTGGAGTTCCGTTGTGGACGGGTCGTGGGTTGCCCCAGCGGGTTGCCGGGATGGTTCTTGTCGGGGATACAGGGAGAGCAGAGGTCCGGTCCCCGTCATGCGGGGAGGGAGCGGGCCTTACCCGAGACCTGTCCAACACTGTTTAAATCCCGTCTCGCGATGATTAACGGACGTCTCAACGTCGTGACGTATGAAGTTATTGTTTACCGTATTTCATGGCAAAAATGGCTGCCATCTTAAAGGTATCTTTAGGCCCGTTTTCTACGGAGAAATGTATCAAATCAACCAGGCTGTGGTGAACTACTGTTATTACTATTATCGCTTGGGATTATTTACCTCTATATCGGGCGATCTATGTAAATGAAAGTTAATGATATCTATTTTTTGTATATTATGGCATATTACCGTCATCTTAAGGTGGTCACTTTGCCCGTTTCTCTATAGTACAGAGTATCAAAATAGCCTGATTAAGTTGTGCTCATATTATGGCTGGTCTCACTAGTTCACCTATATGTTGGTAAATATATCCGCCATCTTAAGGTGGTCACTTCGCTTGTTTTCTATGGAACAGTGTATCACAAATAGCTGACTAAGTTGGGCTCATATTATGTCTAATATCACTGTAGTGAGTTAAACTGTAATGTGGACAAACAATGTTGAGCAAAATTTAATAATTTGTTTTATTGACGTCCCTTTCTATACTTAAAAGGGTCTTCGTGTATCAATGCCACATAGATATTATTCTGCACTCTTAATGGATAAATTAGTAATTTGGTTTCATCCTTATCTATACTATGTTTTTGCTGTGACTCTGCTTAAATCTCAATATTGAAGCATAATTCAACCTCACTGTACTAGTTTTAACATTTCTATCTCATGGGAGTTGAATATTTATGCCTAACTGAATCATGCTTAATTCTATGCTGAGGCATCATATATTGTTATAACCTAACTCCTCATGGAGATAAAGAAGTCATTATTAGTATGTATTGGAGATAACAAGATATTATTCATATCAATACAGTTGCTTTCTATTTTATAGCCTGATCCCAAGGTATTTCTAGATTCAACCCTCTGGTTGACGTCTCCAATACAAAGATCCAATAAACTTCTCTAAGCTTCCTGATTTTATCTGTGTCTAGTCCCTCTCTTTGGTTGATCCTTTCTAAGATATACCACGGCATATCATCTGGTGCGTGTTTTTTTTTCAACATAATGGTTAACCATAGGGGCCATCATCTTTTTCGTTCTAATCGCTGACCTATGTTCTGTCAGGCGTACGTTTAGGGCTCTCCCTGTTTGCCCTACATAGCCCAGCTTACAAGGACATATTATTAGATAAATTACATTTGTTGTACGACAGTTATTCAAATTTTCAGGTACAATCACATGGTTATTAAATTGAAATGTTGGTGCTTGTATAGCAGTAGCACACGATTTACAATTTGCACATTTATAAGTGTCTACTACTGGTTTGGTTCCACTGATACTCATTTGTTGAGAGAGATTTGTTTGCCTCATGCGTGAGTGCACAACAAGATCTTTTATAGAATTATTTAGTCTATATGCGAACATTGGTTTTGGGATCTGCTCTATTTGAGGTGTATTTACATTTAGTATGTGCCAACTTGCGCATATAGCCTGTCTAATTCTCTCATTTAACATGGAGTGTCTGGTGGTAAATACTAATCCTGGATCCTTTTTATCTTTTGTAGCTGTCAGTAGATGTTGGTGATCGTAGAAACGAGTTCTTTTGTAAGAGTCTCTTATGATCCTTTTGGGATAGCCCCTAGCCAGGAACTTCCTTTTCATGGTTTCAGCTCTAGTGTCAAAATCTGTGATGTTAGTACAATTGCGCCTGAGGTGCAAACATTCTCCAAACGGGATACTGTTCTTCTGGATCCCTAGATGAAATCTGTCGTAGTGGAGTAAAGTATTCCTTAACAAATAAATCCACCACCAAGATACTCCTTTCATGTTTTATCTGGACATCTAGACATCTAGATACTCTACCTTTCCTGTACTGATGTGATTTGTGACGGATATGTTGGCATCACATAGATTTATCCAATCTAAAAATTGTTGTAGGTTATCATAAGTGTCATTCCAAATGAAGAAAACGTCGTCTATGAATCGCAACCATTTGGTCACTGATTCATAGAACGGCGCAATTTCGTTGAAAACATATCTTTCCTCAAATTGTGACATAAAGATATTCCCTACTGTAGGTGCGCATGATGCCCCCATGGTGACTCCTTGTTTTTGCTTGAATAGTTTATTATTAAATTCAAAGGTATTATCACATAGTACTATCTTGAGGCACTCTAAGATAAAAACTGATAATTTAATTTTGTACTTATGGATAAACCAGTGAACAGCTTTTAGGGCTCTATCAATAGGGATATTGCTATAAAGAGCCTCTATATCCATTGTTACCAGATATTGAGTATCAGGGCAAAACGTGGTGTTTTCCACAAGGTTGATATTTCTTGAGTCATGCACAAAAGTTGGTGCCTGAGATACATGAGGACATAAAATAGCATTGATATATTTGGCTAAGGGTTCTGTAGCTGAACCTATGGTGGTAACTATAGGTCTAAGCGGTGGATCTGTTGAGCTCTTATGTACCTTTGGAATGCCATATATACTGGCCATTCGTGGGTTCTCTACATTAAGAAACTCCCATTCTTTTTCACAGATCTCTCCCTCTTCTAGTGCTCGATCCGTTAGCTTACGTATTTTATGGACTGTTTGAGAGGTAAGATCTCTAGTAATCGATGTATAAAAATGCGTATCATTCAGCATATCTTCCATTTTGGCCACATAGGTTGAGGTATTGTAAACAACGATTCCCCCTCCTTTGTTGCATGCTTTAATAGTTGTATCTTTGTCATCCTTAAGATGTTGTAAGGCTTTATATTCTTCTATATTCAAGTTAAAAGGAGTTTTTGGAACATGTTTTGTGATGTTCACAAATTTTTTGTATATCACTTGTTCAAAAACAGCCACCTGTGGTGGAAGCTGATCCACCATAGGCGTGAACATGGATTTGGGTGCTAAGCCAGATAAATTAGGCCCATCATTTCTACTGTCCTGATTGGAAGAGAAAACTTTCAACATAATCTTTCTCAGAAATGCCTGCAGGTCTCTGAATAGATCAAATTTATTTAGGCCCGAATGCGGCGCAAATGTCAGTCTTTTGGATAAGTGACAACTGTGATTCGCTTAGGTTGAAGATAGGAATCGTTTCTATTCTCTCCAATATCTTTTGTTCCGTGTTTCGAGATATTGGTTGTAGCCCATTGGTTGAATGCCCTGGAACTGATTGGAGTCCATTTGTGGGCTTCTCTGAAATCTTGATTGCTACTGGGGTCTCCAATTGCCCATTCTCGCCAATCGCCTCCCTAAAAAAGGCTGCATGTTTCGTTGTCTAGTATTACTTCTGAAATTTTGATATCCATTACCTGCATATTGACCCTCATTCTCTGATTCCGAGGAATCAGAGAAGGTTGTAACTTTCTTCCCATAATTATACTGTTTGTTACCAAATTGGTCATATTGCTCACCTTCTGATTGGTTATAATACTGCTCTCCCAAATACGGATAAGTAGTTTATTTCCTGTAAAACCTAACATCTTTTTTTAGCTTTTCTATTTTACGCTTTGTTAGGTATTCTGTATACAAATGGAGATCTTTCTCTATGTCTTCTAGCTTTTGTTTGACATCTTCCATTATACCTGAACCTTTAATTTTATCTTCTAAATCCTGGATCTCTGCTGCCAGCTGTTGTAAAACTTCTCTAGCTGTTTCCATTATTAACATCATGCTTCTCCACTTGACCAAATTGTGTGACCCTGTACAACCTTTTTTTTTCAATTGCCCTCCTTTTTCTTCATTATCACATATAAAAAGCACTCGAAATACATGACTTCAGGATGTATGCTCGACTGTGCTTGGGTGTATTCACTAATGCCATTGTTGTCGGGGGGGGGGTGTGGAGGGGGAGGGAGCATGAACGTTTCTAAATTCATGTTTGAAAACCATCACTTAAAAAATAAGAAATACTTCTGTATGCACGCCTATAATTTGAATTGCTAAGGTGACATGGTAAATAAAATACACTTTTTGACTTTTAAAAAGACTATCGTATTTTTACACGTTTGTTGTCTTTAATAATGAAGGGGTTCCTAAAGTTAAAGGCCAAGTTACTTATTTCCCTAACTGCAATTAACCTTTAAATAAGTGCTTGCTGTATGTTTAACATTTTGATTCATGTTAGTACCGAGTCGAGTGAACAGCAGCCCAGTGCAGCTGCTGCTCAGGGGACCACATATAACCGGGCCGAATGCGCCCCCGGGCCATACCTTGAGTATCACTGCTCTAGAGCAATCTAGGTTGTGGGGTCCGCCTGAGACTTGATAAAGGAAACCAGAACGTGCTGGGGGTGACTCCAGCCCAGAACAGAATGAACCTGAGCAAAGAGTGGTTTACTGCACAGACAAGAAAGCTGTGCTGAGAACGCTGTGTAAAGAAAAACTAGGGGACGCTGCCTTTTGCATGAAGTCCTATCATGCTGTGTAGGAATTGAGACCGTTCAGAGATTGGACTATGCTGTGCAGGAATTGGGACTGTGCAGAGTTTGGGCTATGCTATGCAGGGATTGAGGTGGTGACAGATTGGACTGTACTATTTAGGTACTGAGCCTGTACAGATATAGGCTGTGCTGTGTAGGGATTGCGGCTGTACAGAGATTGGACTGTGCTGTGTAAGAATTGAGGCTGTGCAGAGATTGGATTATGTTCACGGATTGAGGCTGTGGAGACTGGACTATGCTGAGTAGCAATTTAGGCTGTGCAGAGATGGGACTATGATGTGCAGAGATTGACGCTGTGTAGATACTTGGCTATGCTGTGTAGGGATTGAGGCAGTGCATAGATTGGACTGTGCTCTGTAGTCATGAAGGCTGTGCTGAGTTTGGATTATGCTGTGCATTAATTGAGAATGTGCAGAGACTTGACTATGCAGTGTAGGGACTGAGCCAGCGTGGAGATTAGACTGTGCTGTGCAGAGAATGAGGCTGTGTAGGGATTGAGGCTGTGCATAGATTAGACTATGAGATGTAGGGAATGAGGCTGTGCATAAATTAGACTATGAGGTGTAGGGAATGAGGCTGTGCAGATACTGGACTATGCTGTGCAGGAATTAAGAATGTGCAGAGACTGGACTGCGCTGTGTAGGGATTGAGGCTGTACAGATTGAACTATGTTGTGTAGGAATTGAGGTTGAGCAGAGATTGGACTGTGATATGTAGGGACTGGGGCTGTAGAGAGCTTGTATTATGCTGTTCACGGATTGACATATGGTATAGCTTGCACTGTGCTATGTAGGAATTGAGACTGTGAAGAGAAAGGAATATGTTGTGCAAGGGTTGAGGCTGTGCAGAGATCAGTGTGTACTTTATAGGGACTGTTGCTGTGCAGAGATTGGACTGTGCTGTGTAGGGTTCAGGCTGGTGAGTATGGCAGAGAACCACGAATGTGAGCAATGTGCAGTGTGTAAGGCTGTGTATTTGTTTATTTATTAATTTACTGTGTAGAGTGGAGGGTTGATTAGAAGCATGGATGGCTGTGCAGAGTGCACTTAAGTAGAAGTTTGATCAGGTTTAAGGACTGGACAGAGTGGAAGTTTTACAGAGAGTGAACAAATGTGGAGTGTGAGGATCTGTGCAGAGTTGATGGTTGTTGAAAATGCTGCAGAGACATTTTAAGGCGTGGGTAAAGTGGACAGCTGACCAGCACCCTACCATCTAAGGGCCCCGTGTTAAAGTGAGCGGGACCTCAAAAGTACTGTATAATAATCGTGCTCCCAAAAAGTTTTTTTCGATTCGAGAGCAGATCTTACTTTTGAGAGCTGAGGGCCATATTTGTGATGATTCCGCTTCAAGACATTCACGCAAAATGAAGCAAAACTGGGAATTAATTTTCCTTTTTTTTAAAGATCTTTTTATTGAACAAACTCAAAAGACATTGCATTCACTGGCGTAACGAAAACTGAGGGAGCCTCCCTGCACGGTACGTAGAGGGGCCCCCTCCGGGCTCAATAAGGAGCTCCCCGGCCAGAGTGCAGTCCTGAGGGGGCCCCATGGAGCTTGGGGCCCCCCCGCACCGGGGGGGCTGCAGGGGCCTGTGGTACGCCCCTCATAGCATTAGTATTGTCCACAGCATGCACACTGGTGTTTCATTTGCATAAATAAGGGTAACAAAGGGGGCATTCATTTTCCAGTACAAAAGTTGTTCCCAACTCAAACAACTCTGCACTACTCTGTCCCTCTATACATCGAGGGGTCCTTACTTCATTAGGGCCAGACCAGCTCCCATTAATTGCGTAGCGAGTAAGCTCGACCACTCCAAGGAGGGTTTTGTATTCTAGTTTCCACTAATCGCCAAGAACTGCATGTTTGTGGACAACATACACTTCGGATGGTGCCAGACTGATTCCATGCACCACACAGGATATGTTGTCCCTTGCGCCAGCTAGCTCACAGTGCCACCATAAGCCTCCTTAAACTAGACAGGGAGCGAATAGTTCTGGCATCTACTGAACATGCAACTCTGTTCCCTCAGGAACCGTGAGGACAGACCTAGAACTTTTCGCTCAGGTACTCATGCTCTCTTTCGCTCAGATCATACAAAGAATACATGAAGGGGTGTTTCCAATATTTATTGAACAGTAGTGGTTTTCATTTAGATTTTTTTGTTAATAAACACAATTTTATTGAGTATGAATAAAAGCAAGGCACCAGTTATATAAACCATGACCACGGCTCTGTGGGCCTCACATTAATCAGCTCAACCACTGCATAGTAAACAGGATACAAGCAGGAGGCAATCCCTTTCAGGGTGTATATACTTAATTACGCATTGACGTTTACAAGCGCTGCACTATTTCTCAAGATCTAGACAATCCATACACGTTATCCCTCCTACCCTTAGCTAGACTTCCCCAACTATCCTCCTCTTGTGCCCTCCCGCCACCGTCTGGGCATGTCCTGGCTGGGTTCGGTGACCTGGTGTACCTTGCCACATTTCATTGCATTTGCCAGTGCCCCTGTACATTCTGCTTCAACCTCTTTGGTGGGGGACTATTTATGTAGTTGCATGGTCCAGTTTAAACTAGGCTACGTTTGTATGACTGAGACTTGCAAGTGCTATCAGTGGGTTCTCTGGAAGGGGTGTCTCCATGTGCCTCAGTGATGTCACCAATGCCTCCCATGACCTGGCTGCCTCTAAGGAACCCCTGCCCCTCCTGGACTCTGAACCGTAGCGATTCTTGTATAGAAAATATATGTGTTGCAATGATTAATAGACAGAAGCAGGCAAAGGTTATAATGAGTGTCAAAACAGTGAATAAAACAAAGAGTTCCACCATCTTGTTTAGACATCTTATTATATGCATACATATACATTAATATAACAATCTAGCGTACTTTTCTGATGCAGAACCCTAACCTACATGTCTAGGGTACAGATGTAGGTATTGCCAAGAAACCCCCTTCTGGATGATCTAACCCTTTTACCTTGTGGTGAAGAGTGCAGAACCCTGTCTTGGTCACAAACTGCACAACCCCCTCGGAGGTGTCAGTCAGCTGCTAGGTGAAAGCTTCAGCATGCAAGAATCCCTCGAAGATCAAAGTGTCTTATCTGATTATTTTAGCAAACAAAAGGCTATTTATAGAAAATGGCATCCTTGCCTTGGGTGGAGATTGTGATCAGGCTACCATTGGTTGTGTTATACAGATGGCTTTGTCGCCATAAGAATTTGAAATTACATACGTTTATATCACACACGTGAGGGCCTTGCAACTAATATCAAGGCAGTACAATAGTGTTCTCACAAAGTGTTATGTTGTCAGTAAGGTTGGTGCTTCAAAAAAACGTGTCCAAGTCTTGTGTAAGCAAATGTGTGTCAAAAGTCGATGTGGCAAAGAGAAGGCAACTTTAAGAAAAGATTGTGTACATCCAAGAATGGCACGGATTTCTACCCGGCCTCACTCAGGTGCGCAACACCCACTCCTCATACATACGACGGCTAAGAATCTTTTAAAAGCGAACTAATAACATATCTTCATATATAAAAGAGAATGCTAAAAGTATATATCATTTAAAAAATCATCTTAAAATTGCGTTAAAATCAGGCACTCAAGCTATTTGGAGGCACAAAGCATAAAGAAAGTCAAACGTATTAAAAATATAAAACCAATAAAATGAAAGGCAATTTAAAACAAATTTGGAAATAAAAACAGGTCAAATACGAAGTTCCCACAACACAGTAAGCCAGTTATTTACATGTTCCGAGTGGTAGACAAAACATTGCTGTTCCCGGAGTCTGCAGATGATGTTCCCAGAGACACACAATGAAGCAAATCGATAGAGCAGGTATGTTTCTATCTAAACTCCATAGCAGCCGCTGAGGGAGTAAATACAGCCACCTGATGTTCAGTTGAAATAGAGCTCAGATCCAAACCACTAGGTGCAGAAGTAACCCATGGAAGCTCATAGAATGCGCCCGGAGCGGAGAAATCCACAAGGAACAGCTGTACAGTGGGCCTTTAGAGGGTCCACCTTAGGTGTATGTCAAAAGCTTCAACTAGCTGCAACTCCAAGCACAAGTACAGGGCACACTCATAAGTGCGCAGGCGGAACACAGGCTGCATGCAATAAAGCCATATGGGTCAGAAAGACACAAACCAATGCTCATCCAATTCTTGAAGCAAAGGTATGCCAAATAAATGTAACATGCGTTCACGTCATAACAGGACATTAGGTAGTGCCAGCTCCATTATTTGTCAAACTGGGACATCCATTGCAGAGCAAATAAAATAAAAGCAGAATACTTGCAACTAGGATCAGGACCAGTGGAAAAACCTTGAAAGATGCTTCTGAGGACAGAGTGGATGAAGGATGGAATAACTCCAGACGCTGTTTGGAAGATGCGGACCAACCCAAAACCAATGCTCTTATAAGAAAACCTACAATTACAGTGGTATTAGACATGTTGAAAATGCAATGGACCACTTCCCCAATATGTAGTGGGAAGTTAGGGGGTCATTAGGATGGCGGACGGAAGGACGTCCGCCGGCATGAAGTAGCCGGAAAATGCCTTTTTTCAGTACGCCAGCCGCGGCCAGTCCGTCTGCCATATTAGGATGGGAAGCAGTGTCAAATTTACATACGCCGCGGAAGAACAAGCACCGCCACGGATATACACCCGACCCCGCGGCTGACGTAACCAACCAGAGACACCGCTGTACGGAATGACGTCTCCGACCGTCCACGTAATTACGATAGCGGATAAGACACCGCAAATCGCAGCGGAAAAACCACCAGCCTGAACACGGCGGATTCACCCCAGCGGAGAGGCAAAACATTGCAGAGAGATACCCACCACAGGCAGACCTCCGTCATGGACCCTGCTCTGAACGCATTTCCGATCCTCTTCGTGCTCCACCACCAGCAAGTCATGGACCGTCGCCGACTACGACGCAGGTACGCAAACACAACAATCGCTGCCGGAAGGGGAGTACCTGCCGGGGCTGTCACGTGGGGAGGGGGAGGTGCATGTTGTGTAAACAGCATTTTTCTTTTTTTTTTTTTTTAATTTTTGAAAACCTTTATTGTGCATCAAATCAGAACAAATACGGGCCTACAACCTGCCGGCCGGCCACGAAAACAGTTAAGCACCTATGCAACTTTACGGCGGCACAGTAATATCTCTCATAGTAAGCAAGCATTAATAAGGTTACACTGTAGTTACCATATTACCGTGTCCCAGAATCAGTGAAGGTTAGTTTTAAAAGTTTTCAGCGCAACAATTAAGGTCAGGTCTACTGTTCCGTACTTATACAAGTAAGAAAGAGAAATTAGGTCCATGTAGGTGGGACTCGACAATAGATATCCTTATCAGTCAGTGCAGTTCGCAACATGCAAGTTCCAGCCAGAGGATGGTCACAAATTATGCTCATGCCTAAAGAAGACGCAACATCCCAGCTAACGCCACGCTACCACCCATCCCCCAGTATGCCTAACACGGGCCTAGAAAAAAGAAGTTAAGTAATAACAAGAAGGCACCATAGAAAAAAACATGAACTAAAACTTACCCCCCCACCCTACACACATGCAGAGGCTACGGCCTACCCCCCCCCTAGCAGAGTGCTTGTCACCCCAGAACCCGAAATATAGTAAGAGAAGAGAAATTGAGAAGGAGAAAAAGAAAGGAGGAAAAAGGAGAAAGAAGAAAGAGTGCAATTCACATAAGACCGGAGGAGGGCCAATGAAATATATCCAACGCAAGTAAAACAGTTCCCTGGCCGCCCTTACCCCGACCCCAAGACCAGTACAATACCGATACTCAATATCCCCGGCAGTCCGTCAGCAACCCAGCAGTTCAAAAAGGAGACGGTCCTGATACAGGAGGGGGCTGCCTCAACCCTGTCCCCTGCGATGCGGTGTTACTGTATGATCCAGCTGCGCGGTAGACCTTTTGGAAGATGGGAACAGACAAAGGGACCACAGCTGAATGAGGGGACGATCACCAAAGTCCATCCAAGACGTAATTATGTGGTCCGCAATCGTGGCAGAGGATCCATAGCACCACAATGGTTCACAGAGGGCAGCTGGTCCACCCGGTAGTGTCCGTTCCAGGATGGAAAACGGAGGTCCGCCATGAGTCCCCAAGAAAGCCCCCAAGCGTGGTGTTTCGCGGCGTCTCCCAGGCCAGTTCGCCACCCCAGAGAGTTTGCGTTCCTTGGGGGGTGCGTCCGCCAGCACCCCAGCAATGACCGGGTCTCGTGACCGCAGTGATTCAGTGGCGACGTTGGCGAGGGAGCCATGAATTGCAGCTGTAGGATGTGGCGCGGTGTCCCGCATGCGGACAGACTGGGGGGCAGCAAGCAGAGTGGCATCCATCTGAGCCCCCAATTCCCAGGCAACAGTACGCATGGCGGACCTGAGGTCGTCTAGGGCGCCCAGAATGTCTCCAAGTTGCAAAGGCGCTTCAAAGGGCAGGGACGCAACCCCCTCCCGAACTCGAGTATGGCAGACGAGAGGCAGTCCCACTGGTCGTACATCCTCACCCTCAGCGAGCCTTCGAGCCCCCTGCCGGGTCGAGGTGCGGTGGAAACAGACTGGGGGTGCAGGGGCTGCCTTCTCCATTCCGGCACGGTAGTGAAATGGTGCTGGTTGATGCCCACGTCTCACCGGCAGCCTGGGCTTACAACTGTAGGATCCGAGAGCAGGCAAAAAGATGGCGCTCACCGCGGCGTCAGGAGAAACAATGTAGCGGAGGAGCCGTCCCGGGGCTGGAAAACAGATACTTTGTTGCTCCGGTAGCGGCGGTGCCCAGGATCAAAAGCAGCGGGGCCAGGTGGAAAAAGCAAGCGCCACCGACGAGATACTGTAACCAGCTCCGTCCGTCCCACAATGGCCGCCGTCTTCGCTTCCAGGGCCGGCCGCCTCCGCAAACAAAGACCCAGGCTGCACTAATCGGCGTCCGGAGGGGGAAGGCGTCCCGGAGCTTCTGCTGCCGGGATCGGAGAAAGAGACACACCGGCGTGACCAGGTTTGCCTCCCGGTTCCGCTGCTGTAACGTAGTATGCAGTTTGGAAGCAGGATGGTGCGGAAACCGGGAGGATAGCTACAGGGTCAGCGGAGCCGAGGAATCAGGCGGCCATCGCGGTCGCGAGCTAGGCTCCTCCCCTAAACAGCATTTTTCGATAGCACCAATATATCAACAATGCAAGGAGACAACCGGGAATGACACACAGAAACCACTACACACGAATACATTGTTTTATTGCACATATTAGTAAATTACTCCTAGAGTAGGCAGGAGCATGGGCACTGGATACAACATAAAAGGTACATCTGAGGTAGCACATGAGAGGGCACAATGCAGCATCCTAACAGCAATAGGCAGTGTTCACAACAGAGCAGGTACATCAGAGGCAGCACATGAGATGGCACAATGCAGAATTCTAACAGCAACAGGGCAGTGTTCATAACAGAGCAGGTACATCAGAGGCAGCACATGAGAGTGCACAATGCAGCATCCTAACAGCAACGGGGCAGTGTTCATAACAGAGCAGGTACATCAGAGGCAGCACATGAGGGGGGTTAAGTGCATCAACAGTCCATGGCACAAAGCAGGGACATCTGAAAGAGACATGTTAGTGATAGATTCCTTACCTTAGAATATACCCAGGCGTCAGACTGGATCCGGAAACGTTTGCGTAGCAATACCCCTGCGCGTCGGTAGGCGTCGTCTGCGGCTCCGCGTCCGTCGTCGGCGTCGTTAGCGCCGGAATGACGTCGGAGTACTTAGACGCCGCACATGCGCACTGACGTCAGTTCTTCTTTTTTCCGCGCCAGCTAGCGCCGATCCGGAGAAGCTCTACCCCCAGTCAATTTTTGACTGAACTTTTGATCTTTTTGATCACTCTTTTTCTATCGAGTCTTCGACTATCGGTGCCGGTAGGGATGCCCGGGTTCAAGCCCTGCTCGAAGTGCGACCGACTGATGTCGGTCACGGACCCCCATAGCCAGTGCCTGAAGTGCTTAGGCCTCGACCATGACGATC
This sequence comes from Lissotriton vulgaris, assembly GCF_964263255.1. Taxonomy (NCBI): domain Eukaryota; kingdom Metazoa; phylum Chordata; class Amphibia; order Caudata; family Salamandridae; genus Lissotriton; species Lissotriton vulgaris. The sequence goes on along the minus strand of NC_141693.1, from coordinate 1,889,646,763 downwards.
GAACCTGCTCCGACTGCCGGGCCCTAACGTCGAAGGCTAGGCGGGAGCGGTCCCGCAAGCGACTCGAGCTGAGGCAGTCGGTCCCGCGCCGCTCCAGGTCCCGGTCCCACGGGAGGTCGAGGGACAGGTCGCGAGGTCGGAGTCATCGAAGCTCCGGGAGTGGACACCGGTCGTCAGGCTCCAAGTCCTCAGGTAAGAGGCATGAGTGGTCGGAGAGACATCATCGTTCCTCCGACCCGCCCCGACGCTCGCACAATGCGGCCGGGGGTTCGGGCGACACCGCCCACGTGGCTCCGCGGGAGTCGCAAGCGTCGCCGCCTGCCACACACCTTCAGGTCCCTGGGCACGGCGCGACGCCGGAGGAGATCGAGCGGTACCTCATGGCCATGAGGTCCCTCCCTCCTCAGTCGGGTTCCGTGGCGCCTTCGGGCCAAACGGCCCCGACCGGAGGTCCTAGCGGGTCGGGCGCTTCGGCTCCGCCGCCGCTGGGTGCTTAGGCCCCGACGCCGCCGGCGACTTCGGTCTCGGCGCCGCAGGACCTCACCGGATCCGCTTCCGGATCCGGGTCGTCGCCGGTCGCCCTTACGACCTCACCGGTGCCGGCCCAACGGGTGTCGCCCCCGGTGCCCGCTGTGGACGCCGTCCCCAACGCTTCCTTCGGTCCAACTCTGGCGCCGGAACGGCGCCGCTGGGCGCCGCATCCGACGGCCTTTGGAGATTTTTATTTCCACGAGGAGGCCCCGTCTACTGATCCTGTTTTGCAGGGTACGGGTGATGAGGAGGAGGATTGGGAGGGGTCTGAGGACCCTCTGGCACTAGATTGCCAGTCTCAACAGGACTGGACATATGAGCTTGGGGAGGCCAGTGGTCTTGACACTTCGCCAGACACTGGATTTAGCTCCCCTCCGACTGTGGCTTCGGAGGCGGGCTCTACATATAGTGTAGTGTTGACGAAGGCAGCTAAGGCCTCAAACCTTAAGCTCCCCGTCGTGGCCGTGAGGACTAACCTCCTCACTGAGGTCCTCGAACCGTAGTCAAGCTCAAGTGAGCCTCTGCTGCCGTTCAATGAAACCTTGTGTGACGTTCTTGTGGGCACTTGGTCCAAGCCCGCCACAGGTCCGCCTGTGGATAGGAACGTGGCCAGAGGCTACCGCCCGGCCCTGGGCGACCCATGCTTTTTGGCCACCCACCCCACCCCCGAGAGTCTAGTCACCAGGCCGCCAACTCCCAGACCGCATTCCCGTCGGCCCCGACCGACAGGGAATCCAAGAGATACGAACAGTTCGGGAAGAAGGTGTTCTCGTCTGTTAGCTTAGGGCTGCGGTCTGTGAATACCGCCTGTCTCTTGGGCCGCTACACCCACACTCTGTGGGACACGGTTGCGGAGGTGCTGCCACAATGCCCGGAGGAGGTCCAGGCTAAACTCGCCCAAACCCTTGCGGAGGGCCGAGATGCAGCACGCTTTTCTATCCGGTGTGGACTGGATACAACTGACTCGCTGGGCAGGGCGATGGCAACGACGGTGGCGGTTCGACGCCACGCCTGGTTGCGGTCCGCCAACTTCTCGGCCGATGTCCAGGCCACACTCCTGGACATGCCGTTTGATGGCCGTCGCCTCTTCGGCGACAAGGCAGACCATGCGCTGGAACGTTTTAAGGACTCCAGGGCTACGGCCAAGTCCTTGGGCCTCACGGCCCCACGCCAGCAATCTGGTGCCTTTCGCTCCTTTCGTGGCCCCGGAAGGGGCGCCCCCCCACATACTGCCAGCCACGCGCCGCAAAATGTTTAACAGCGCGGTGGCGGACGTGGAAACCGCCGTGGCGGCGGTCGGGGACAACGGCGAGGCCAGTCCACACCTCCCTCAGCAGCACCCGCCTCCAAACCTTCCTAGTCCGAGTTTTCAGGCCCATGTGATGCCTGTGGGAGGCAGGGTTCGCCATCACCTCTCCCACTGGCGCTCAGTCACTTCGGACAGGTGGGTGCTGCAGATCGTCCGAAGGGGCTACTCCCTCCCCTTCGAGGCGACCCCTCCATCCATGCCACCGCAATGCCACCGCGTGTCGGGGGATCACATACAACTTCTGCAAGAGGAAGTCACGGCCCTCTTGGCCAAGGGGGCCATCGAGCGCGTTCCTGGGCCAGAAGTAGGGTGTGGATGTTACTCCCACTACTTCCTGGTATCTAAGAAGGGCAAAGGGGGCCTACGCCCTATCTTGGACCTGCGGAACGTCAACGGCTTCCTCCGGAAGGAGAAGTTCAAGATGCTGACTTTGGCTCAGGTCCTAGCTGCCCTGGACCCGGAAGACTGGATGGTAGCGTTGGACTTGCAGGACGCTTATTTTCACATCCCCGTCCTGCCGGCCCACCGGCGTACCTGCGGTTCACGGTAGGCCAGGGGCACTTTCAGTTTACCGTGCTCCCCTTCGGCCTTACCAGCGCCCCATGGGTGTTCACGAAGGTGATGGCGGTGGTCGCAGCTCATCTGCGCAGGTTGGGGGTTTCAGTCTTCCCCTACCTCGACGACTGGTTGTTGAAGGCGGGCTCGCCCCAAACAGTCGTCAGCCACCTCCAGACTACGGCCGACCTGCGTCTGCTGGGGTTCTCCATCAATGTGCCGAAGTCGCACCTGTGTCCCTCTCAGAAGCTCCTCTTCATCGGAGCGATTCTCGACTCGGCGCAGTTTCGGGCTTACCCTCCCGAACAGCGGGTTCGGGATATACAGGCTATGATTCCAATCTTCCAGCCGTTATCCCGAGTCTCGGTCAGGTTGAGGCTGCAGCTTCTAGGGCTGATGGCTTCCTGCATCCTTCTGGTGCATCACGCCCGGTGGCGGATGCGAGCTCTGCAGTGGGACCTGAAGTTTTCAGTGGGCCCAGCATCAGGGCAACCTGTCCGATCATGTCTTGATCTCGGAGGGCACTGCGAGACAACTGCAGTGTTGGCTCACGGACCGCGATTGGGTCAGTGGCAGATCCCTCTCCCTGCCCCACCGGGAGCACGTGGTTGTGACGGACGCGTCCCTCCAGGGCTGGGGAGGCCACATGGGAGAGGTGGAGAGGTGGAGATCAGAGGCCTCTGGTCTCCGGCGGAGTCCCGGCTCCATATCAACCTTTTGGAGCTGCGGGCGATTCGTCTAGCACTGAAGGCATTCCTCCCCTCTGTCCGAGGGAGTGTAGTACAGGTGTTCACCGACAACACCACCGCCATGTGGTACTGCAACAAACAGGGCGGGGTGGGGTCGTGGGCCCTATGCCAGGAGGCTCTGTGCCTCTGGCAGTGGCTGGAACATCAGGGCGTGACCCTGGTGGTTCAACACCTGGCAGGCTCTCTGAATGCCAGGGCGCACGAACCGTCAGTGCATGATGGATCACGAATGGCGTCTGAACTCGGACGTGGCGCAAGGTCTCTTTCAGCAATGGGGAGAGCCTTGGTTAGACCTATTCGCCACAGAAGAGAACGCGCAATGTCATCAATTCTGCGCGTTGGAATTTCCAAGGCGGCACTCGCTCGGAGACGCTTTTCGTCGCGAGTGGAGTTGCGGTCTATTGTACGCCTTTCCGCCTATACCACTTCTGCCCAGAGTGCTGAAGAAGATCAGGCTTGACCGGGCCCAGGTCATCCTTGTGGCTCCGGACTGGGCAAGAAGATACTGGTATCCCGAGCTACTCAGCATGTCAGTCGATCCCCCGATTCGTCTGCCTCTTCGGGAGGACCTTCTGTCGCAGCAGCAGGGGACGGTCCTGCACCCGAACCTGTCCAGTCTCCACCTACAAGCTTGGAGATTGAGCGGCAACAGTTGAGGCCATTTGACTTGCCTCCTGAAGTCTGTGATATCATTCTGGCAGCCAGGCGTCCCTCCACAAAGTCGGTATACGCCTGCAGGTGGAACAGATTTGTGGCATGGTGCACAGCAAAGGCTGTGGATCCTCTCTCTGCACCCCTTTCTGAAGTTCTACTCTTCCTTCTTTCCCTTGCCCAGCAGGGCTCTGCTCTGGGCACTCTTAAGGGGTACCTTTCTGCTCTTTCCGCCTTCTTAAGGCTACCTGATCAGCCTTCCTTATTCAAGTCCCCCATTGTAAATAGACTTCTGAAGGGCATCACACATATGTTCCCTCCTGTTCCCTTTGTGATGCCCCAGTGGGACTTGAATCTTGTACTCACTTATCTAATGTGTGCTCCCTTTGAGCCGCTCCACAACTGTCCTCTCCGTCTTCTCACTTTGAAGACTGCTTTCCTGGTTGCCATCACCTCTGCCAGGAGAGTGAGTGAGCTCCAGGCTCTTTCTTCTACTCCACCTTTCCTATCTGTTCATCCAGACAAGGTGGTGTTGCGTACACGACCTTCCTTCCTGCCCAAGGTTGTCACGGCCTTCCACATTGGGCAGTCCATTACCTTGCCCACCTTCTTTTCGCCTCCGCATCCCTCGAAAGAGGAGGAGAGGCTCCACCGTCTGGATCCAAAACGTGCGCTCTCCTATTATCTAGATCGCACACGCCAATTCCTGGTGGATGACCAACTCTTTGTTGGTTACGTGGGCGCGAAGAAGGGAAAGGCAGTACACAAGAGGACCATTTCGTGGTGGATCATCTTGTGTATTCAGGAATGTTACTCCATGGCAAAAAAGGAGCCCCCTGCTGGTTTGCGGGCTCATTCCACTCGGGCCACGGCAACAACAACTGCCCTGGGCCGAGGAGTCCCCTTACAGGACATTTGCCAGGCAGCTACGTGGGCCTCGCTGCACACGTTCGCTAGACACTACTGCCTGGACAGTCAAGTCCGGAGGGTTTGCTTCTTTGGCCGTTCCGTCCTCCAGGACTTTCTGGTGTGATTATTGGTTCGCAGACCCACCACCTGGGTTGGTATTGCTGGGGTATCTATTCTAAGGTAAGGAATATATCACTAACGTGTCTCTTTCAGATGCACAAGTTACTACTTGTGTAACGATATATCTGTAAGAGACATTAGTTAGTGATAGATTCCTTACCGACCCACCCATCCTCCCCGTTCTGCGAACCGATATCTAGGGTTAAGGTCATCCCCTTTCAGGGCCCTAGTTTCATGGCACCAATGTTGGTTCTATCATGGCTCTGCGTATCTGGCGCGGAAAAGCTGTGTATCAGAACTGACGTCAGCGCGCATGGGCGGCGTCTAAGTACTCCGACGATGTCATTCCGGCGCTAACAACGCCGACGACTGACGTGGAGCCGCAGACGACGCCTACTGACGCGCAGGGGTATTGCTATGCAAAAGTTTCCGGATCCAGTCTGACGCCTGGGGATATTCTAAGGTAAGGAATCTATCACTAACTAATGTCTCTTACAGATATATCGTTACACAAGTAGTAAGTTGTGCATCAGTGGCAGCACATGAGAGGGGCCAAGTGCATCAACAGTCCATGGCAAGGCACAGAGCAGGTACATCAGAGGCAGCACATGAGAGGGGTTAAGTGCATCAACAGTCCATGGCACACAGCAGGGATATCAGTGGCAGCACATGAGAGGGGCCAAGTGCATCAACAGTCCATGGCACACAGCAGGGACATCAGTGGCAGCACATGAGAGGGGCCAAGTGCATCAACAGTCCATGGCACACAGCAGGGACATCAGAGGCAGCACATAAGAGGGCACAATACAGCATCATAACAGCAACAGGGCAGTGTGCGTAACAGAGCAGGTACATCAGAGGCAGCACATGAGAGGGCACAATGCAGCATCCTAACAGCAACAGGGCAGTGTTCATAACAGAGCAGGTACATCAGAGGCAGCACATGAGAGGGCACAATGCAGTATCCTAACAGCAACAGGGCAGTGTTCACAACAGAGCAGGTACATCAGAGGCAGCACATGAGAGGGCACAATGCAGCATCCTAACAGCAACACGGCAGTGTTCGTAACAGAGCAGGTACATCAGAGGCAGCACATGAGAGGGCACAATGCAGCATTCTAACAGCAACAGGGCAGTGTTCATAACAGAGCAGGTACATCAGAGGCAGCACATGAGAGGGCACAATGCAGCATCCTAACACCAACAGGGCAGTGTTCATAACAGAGCAGGTACATCAGAGGCAGCACACGAGAGGGGTTAAGTGCATCAACAGTCCATGGCACACAGCAGGGACATCAGTGGCAGCACATGAGAGGGGCCAAGTGCATCAACAGTCCATGGCAAGGCACAGAGCAGGTACATCAGGGGCAGCACATGAGAGGGGTTAAGTGCATCAACAGTCCATGGCACACAGCAGGGACATCAGTGGCATCACATGAGAGGGGCCAAGTGCATCAACAGTCCATGGCACACAGCAGGGACATCAGTGGCAGCACATGAGAGGGGCCAAGTGCATCAACAGTCCATGGCACACAGGAGGGACATCAGAGGCAGCACATGAGAGGGCGCAATGCAGCATCCTAACAGCAACAGGGCAGTGTTCATAACAGAGCAGGTACATCAGAGGCAGCACATGAGAGGGCACAATGCAGTATCCTAACAGCAACAGGGCAGTGTTCACAACAGAGCAGGTACATCAGAGGCAGCACATGAGAGGGCACAATGCAGCATCCTAACAGCAACAGGGCAGTGTTCGTAACAGAGCAGGTACATCAGAGGCAGCACATGAGAGGGCACAATGCAGCATTCTCACAGCAACAGGGCAGTGTTCATAACAGAGCAGGTACATCAGAGGCAGCACATGAGAGGGCACAATGCAGCATCCTAACAGCAACAGGGCAGTGTTCATAACAGAGCAGGTACATCAGAGGCAGCACACGAGAGGGGTTAAGTGCATCAACAGTCCATGGCACACAGCAGGGACATCAGTGGCAGCACATGAGAGGGCACAATGCAGTATCCTAACAGCAACAGGGCAGTGTTCACAACAGAGCAGGTACATCAGAGGCAGCACATGAGAGGGCACAATGCAGCATCCTAACAGCAACAGGGCAGTGTTCGTAACAGAGCAGGTACATCAGAGGCAGCACATGAGAGGGCACAATGCAGCATTCTCACAGCAACAGGGCAGTGTTCATAACAGAGCAGGTACATCAGAGGCAGCACATGAGAGGGCACAATGCAGCATCCTAACAGCAACAGGGCAGTGTTCATAACAGAGCAGGTACATCAGAGGCAGCACACGAGAGGGGTTAAGTGCATCAACAGTCCATGGCACACAGCAGGGACATCAGTGGCAGCACATGAGAGGGGTCAAGTGCATCAACAGTCCATGGCAAGGCACAGAGCAGGTACATCAGGGGCAGCACATGAGAGGGGTTAAGTGCATCAACAGTCCATGGCACACAGCAGGGACATCAGTGGCATCACATGAGAGGGGCCAAGTGCATCAACAGTCCATGGCACACAGCAGGGACATCAGTGGCAGCACATGAGAGGGGCCAAGTGCATTAACAGTCCATGGCACACAGAAGGGACATCAGAGGCAGCACATGAGAGGGCACAATGCAGCATCCTAACAGCAACAGGGCAATGTTCACAACAGAGCAGGTACATCAGAAGCAGCACATGAGAGGGCACAATGCAGCATCCTAACAGCAACAGGGCAGTGTTCATAACAGAGCAGGTACATCAGAGGCAGCACATGAGAGGGCACAATTCAGCATCCTAACAGCAACAGGGCATTGTTCATAACAGAGCAGGTACATCAGAGGCAGCACATGAAAGGGGTTAAGTGCATCAACAGTCCATGGCACACAGCAGGGACATCAGTGGCAGCACATGAGAGGGGCCAAGTGCATCAACAGTCCATGGCACACAGCAGGGACATCAGTGGCAGCACATAAGAGGGGCCAAGTGCATCAACAGTCCATGGCAAGGCACAGAGCAGGTACATCAGGGGCAGCACATGAGAGGGGTTAAGTGCATCAACAGTCCATGGCACACAGCAGGGACATCAGTGGCAGCACATGAGAGGGGCCAAGTGCATAAACAGTCCATGGCACACAGCAGGGACATCAGTGGCAGCACATGAGAGGGGCCAAGTGCATCAACAGTCCATGGCACACAGGAGGGACATCAGAGGCAGCACATGAGAGGGCACAATGCAGCATCCTAACAGCAACAGGGCAGTGTTCATAACAGAGCAGGTACATCAGAGGCAGCACATGAGAGGTCACAATGCAGCATCCTAACAGCAACAGGGCATTGTTCATAACAGAGCAGGTACATCAGAGGCAGCACATGAGAGGGGTTAAGTGCATCAACAGTCCATGGCACACAGCAGGGACATCAGTGGCAGCACATGAGAGGGGCCAAGTGCATCATCAGTCCATGGCAAGGCACAGAGCAAGTACATCAGAGGGAGCACATGAAAGGGTTTAAGTGCATCAACAGTCCATGGCACACAGCAGGGACATCAGTGGCAGTTCATGAGAGGGGCCAAGTGCATCAATAGTCCATGGCAAGGCACAGAGCAGGGATATCAGTGGCAGCACATGAGAGGGCACATTGCAGAATCCTAACAGCAACAGGGCAGTGTTCATAACAGAGCAGGTACATCAGAGGCAGCACATGTGAGGGCACAATGCAGCATCCTAACAGCAACAGGGCAGTGTTCATAACAGAGCAGGTACATCAGAGGCAGCACATGTGAGGGCACAATGCAGCATCCTAACAGCAACAGGGCAGTGTTCACAATAGAGCAGGTACATCAGAGGCAGCACATGAGAGGGCACACTGCAGCATCCTAACAGCAACAGGGCAGTGTTCATAACAGAGCAGGTACATCAGGGGCAGCACATGTGAGGGCACAATGCAGCATCCTAACAGCAACAGGGCAGTGTTCATAACAGAACAGGTACATCAGTGGCAGCACATGAGAGGGGCCAAGTGCATCAACAGTCCATGGCACACAGCAGGGACATCATTGGCAGCACATGAGAGGGGTCAAGTGCATCAACAGTCCATGGCAAGGCACAGAGAAGGTACATCAGAGGCAGCACGTGAGATGGGCTAAGTGCATCAACAGTCCATGGCACACAGCAGGGACATCAGTGGCAGCACATGAGAGAGGCCAAGTGCATCAACAGTCCATGGCAAGGCACAGAGCAGGTACATCAGAGGCAGCACATGAGAGGGCACAATTCAGCATCATAACAGCAATAGGGCAGTGTTCGTAACAGAGCAGGTACATCAGAGGCAGCACATGAGAGGGCACAATGCAGCATCCTAACAGCAACAGGGCAGTGTTCACAACAGAGCAGGTACATCAGAGGCAGCACATGAGAGGGCACAATGCAGCATCCTAACAGCAACAGAGCAGGTACATCAGAGGCAGCACATGAGAGGGCACAATGCAGCATCCTAACAGCAACAGGGCAGTGTTCATAACAGAGCAGGTACATCAGAGGCAGCACATGAGAAGGCACAATGCAGCATCCTAACAGCAACAGGGCAGTGTTCATAACAGAGCAGGTACATCAGAGGCAGCACATGAGGGCACAATGCAGCATCCTAACAGGGCAGTGTTCATAACAGAGCAGGTCATCAGAGGCAGCACATGAGAGGGCACAATGCAGCATCCTAACAGTAACAGGGCAGTGTTCACAACAGAGCAGGTACATCAGAGGCAGCACATGAGAGGGCACAATGCAGCATCCTAACAGCAACAGGGCAGTGTTCATAACAGAGCAGGTACATCGGAGGCAGCACATGAGAGGGCACAATGCAGCATCCTAACAGCAACAGGGCAGTGTTCATAACAGAGCAGGTATATCAGAGGCAGCACAAAGACGTGTGTCAAGCGCCCCGTCCCATTGACATTAATAATGCAAGCGTGGTTACAATGGACTATCTACACACCAAGTACAATGGCATTTGAGTGATGGGAACTAGACCTCACAGCACAGAATCTGGTGGACTGCTCGACCAAGTAGCCTCGGACACAGTGGCAGGATCTGATACCGGATTGGGAGACACAGCCATAGCTCTAGTGACTGACACATGAGCCATAGACCCAGACACACTGCCAGCACCAGAAACAGGAGTGTGGGACACAGCCACAGCTCTAGTGACTGACACATGAGCCATAGACCCAGACACACTGTCAGCACCATAAACAGGAGTGTGGGACACAGCCACAGATGTAGTAACTGACACATGAGCCATAGACCCAGACACACTGCCAGCACCAGATACAGGAGTGTGAGACACAGCCACAGCTCTAGTGACTGACACATGAGCCATAGACCCAGACACACTGCCAGGACATGACCTGGAGATGTCGTCCCAGCGCTTGTGGCAGTGTGTGTGTCGTCTATTGCACACCCCCCCTGCCCGTACATCACGTGCTATGGTCCTCCACACGGCCTTGCGAAGGTGCAGCTTGACCTACCATGATGGGAGACAAAAGGGAAAAGTCAGTGGACATTTGGCCATTCACACAGATAGGAGCAACACGTATCCTTCAGCAGCCATGCACAGTACGAGCCGACTGGACTACGGAAACACCCTCTACGCGGGCACTACCGCAAAACTCCAGAAGAAACTCCAACGAATCCAAAACGCCTCAGCCAGGCTCATATTAGACCTCCCACGCAACGAACACATCTCTGGTCACCTTAAAGACCTCCACTGGCTACCCGTCAATAAGAGGATCACTTTCCGACTGCTTACCCACGCACACAAATCACTCTACGACATCGGACCAGACTGCCTCAACTCACGACTGTCCTTCTACACCCCCTCCCGCCAACTACGTTCTTCCAACCAAGCCCTCGCCATTGTACCTCGCATCAACAAGACCACCATGGGAGGCAGATCCTTTTCATACCTGGCTGCTAAAACATGGAACTCACTCCCCGCTTACCTTTGCCTTACCCAGAACCACCTAGCGTTCAGAAAGCAACTTAAAACGTGGATATTTGACAAGTAATCATCCTCCCCTTCCTAAGCGCCTTGAAACCCTCTGGGTATGTAGTGCGCTATACAAATCCTATGACTTGACTTGACTTGAGCACATGTGAAGGTCCCACAGCACACCGCCAAGATTGCAGAAGCCAGGAGTCAGTGACCACCTCATGCACACCAACATGTCCCCCACTGCACTTACCACCTGTCCGGGGGCACCGTAGAGCCGGTCATAGTGGCGGAGCACACCGTCCACAAGGACATCCAGCTCCGCTGCGGTGAAGGGACAAGACCGGATCTCTCACACTCTTGACATGCAGGGTCCCGGACCGTGGCACAACAGCAGCAGGTAGAGGTGATGGGTGCAGGCAGCAGTTGGTGGATTGCTCAGCGGCAGCAGGTAGAGGTGATGGGTGCAGGCAGCAGTTGGTGGATTGCTCAGCAGCAGCGGGTAGAGGTGATGGGTGCAGGCAGCAGTGGCTGGAAGTAGTGGATGTGTGCTGCAGAGATTCACACATATATAGGGCCCTGAGCTGATATCAGTGGCACATGTCTGCAGCAATTGGTTTTCCCGGGCTGCCTCTTTCAAAAAGAGCCAATGACTGGCCCTGCTGTGGCGGTGCACAGCTTCCGCTATTTTTTGAATTCGCTTACGCGCCCTGCGATACCCTTTTCCATCGGCTACATGTGCAAGGACCGTCACGGTCACACAGCGGCAACCGTATGTGCGCGCTACCCCGATGGTGCATCATTTGAAATTCAACACTCACTGGCGTCGCAATGGCGTAGCACGCATTCCGCGGGGGCGGGGCAGGCTAACACATACATTTGAATGTGAAAGTGGGAATGGCAGTTGGTACCCCCCCTTACAGTCACATTGCAGCACCCACCACAGACCGCCTGGCCTGGCCGCTCACCCACCGCCGGGTGCAGGCAGTGGGTGACCGCGGGGTGCGGTCGGTGCGTGACCGCCCTGTGTAGTGTTATCAGCCTGGCATGGTTGCCCTTGGACGCTCACCCACCGCCTGCAGCCGGCGGTCACGCACCGCCTGCACCCGGCGGTGGGTGAGCGGCCAGGGGCAACCATGCCAGGCTAATGACACTACACAGGGTGGTCACCCACCGCCTGCACCCGGCGGTGGGTGAGCGGCTAGGGGCAACCATGCCAGGCTGATATCACTACACAGGGCGTTCAGCCACCGCCTGCACCCGGTGGTCAACCACCGCCCGCACCCGGCGGTGGGTGAGCGGCCAGGGCCGGCGGTGCTGCTATGTGACTGTAAGGGGAGATACCAACTGGCATTTCGACTTGTACATTCAAATGTATGTGTTAGCCAGCCCCGCCCACGCGGAATGCGTGCTCCGCCATTGCGATGCCAGTGAGTGATGATTTTCAAATGATGCACCGTCGCCGTAGTGCGCACATGCGGTTTGCGGGGTGTGACCGTGATGGTCCTTGTCAACTCAGCAAATGTAATGCACTATTGCAGTATCAAGGATCATCTTATGTGTTTGGGGAAGGCATACCCGGATGGCATGTGTACACACACTGCATGTCTCCGCACACATGTAATGTTCATAGTTGTACATGTGTGTCAGGACATGTCCGGAATGCGTCAGGATTCATTATGTCATGTCAATGGCCCGTGTACACGTATATCAGTTATGTCAATTGCTTACATGTGTGGCCATACTATTGACCTTGCCAGTGGTGAACATAGGCCAGTGATGTGAGCCCAAGTTGCGTCAGATGTGCATGGCTATGTGTTTACGTCTTGGTTTTGAGGTCACACGTTTCTATTGGTACACATCTACACAGTACATCACAGCTGTGTACCCACATCCAGAAGCTGTCGTGAGTGTGTGGTTTGTGTGTGCAAGTCGCATTGTTGGGGGTATCGCCTGTTGTATGCCCATGCCGGTCATGTGAGGATGCAGAGCATTGTAGGTGGGGTCATGGGTGCATGATGACAAGGAGGGTGTAATCCATGTTCGTGTGGTGTGTCTACGTCAAGGTGTGTCTGTGGGGACGCTTGTCCACACTTGGGCAATCAGTCATGTTATGTTGGCAGTTCTTTCAACGTGTCTGCACGTAACATTCAACATTTTTGCACCCCGGATGTTGTTTGTGGGTGTACATTGTGTGTGTAGTCAGCTGTAGTGCCTTATATTTCGGTCACGTCACACATACAATCAGTGTCTGCAACATGTATAATTTTTATTGTGTTGGTCAAGATGTGATGGTGTGGCACAGCTGTGCGTTGTTGGTCAATTGATGATTACCTCCATTTCCCACGTCTGGCAGAGCTGGCTGCAGTGAAGGGTGACTTCTATACTCTGACCCAGATCCCACACGTAGTGGGTGCCATTGATGGGACACATAATGGTCTGATTCCACCCCAGGCACGTGAAGCCGTCTATCGTAATAGGAAGCCCTACCATTCTATAAATGTGCAAGTGGTGTGCCTGGCTGACAACATCATCTCACATGTGTGTGCAAGATTTCCAGGGTCCGCACATGACTCCCACATCCTGCGGAGCAGCATTGTCCCCCAACGGATGGCTAATTTGCGTCAAGAACGTGCGTGGCTTGTAGGTGAGTGTGCTGTGATGACTACTGTGTTGTATGTGTGCCATGCTGTTCCCACCAATCCTGGTAATTATATTTGTGTCTGTCATCCCTCCACCTAGGCGACTCTGCGTACCCAAAATGACCGTGGCTGCTGAGCCCCCTACAGAATCCAACTACCCTAGGAGAAATGCGCTACAATGAGGTCCATGGGAGGACACGTCGGGTGGTGGAACGTACATTTGGACTGCTGAAGTCTAGGTTTCGCTGCCTTGATAAAACCGGAGGGGCCCTGCCATACTCACCCGGCAAAGTATGCAAGATCATGGTTGCCTGCTGCATGTGCCACAACCCGACATTGCACTGATCATGGACCCTGCAGACCAACAGGTTGCTCCGCCTCCCATACCACCCATGTCCAGTGATGAGGAGAGTGGGGAGGAAGAAGGTGTGGACCCAGAGGCGTCAGCTCATTGCTTGCTACTTTCCTTGAATGTGAGTAACTACCTATTGTGCTGGTGTTCAAAGCGTGATGTATGTTCGCTGGTGATGTGTGGATGTGGTGTGTGGATGGTGCTTGTTCTGGTATGTTCTGTTTGGCAATGGGTGTGGGAGATGGTGTACGTCCAATGCTCCCTGATGTGTGTCCTGTGATCCGCTTAATTTGTGATGAGTGTGGTTTGTGGGATGTTGCTGTACGGTGTGGTGTGATGGGTGTGATTCAGTTTCCTGACCTGTGCTTGTTGTTCTCTCATTATCCCTAGGTCACTCCCACAAAGACATGATTCTGAAGTACATCGATACCTGCACCTGGTAATGACAAGTACTAAGACAAACCTGTGATTGAAACATGGAGGTCACACAGCATTGAGTGTTTATGTGGTGTTTATTTACAGGGTGTGGATTACTGTTTGTGCATATTTACAAATAGGTGTTGGTGGGGAAGTGAGAGTTGAAGGCCATGTCAGATGAAAACACAGTGGGGACACCACATTGTGTGATGTACATCTAGTCCAACAGACGTGTGCCAATGCTTGGCATTGTGGTGCAAGATAGTTCGCAGAGTGAATGCCAGGCTCAAGGAAGGGTGAAATCAGTGGCGGCCCCTCTTTGAGCGGGTGGATGGTGCATTGCCACTGCTGTCAGCTGGATCCAGCCTCGGACGGCCACTCCGTCTTGGAGCCGGAGCAGTGCCAGCTGTGGGGGCAGGTTGTTCTGGGACCAACTCCCCGTCAGTGGCCTCAGGTGATGGTGGCGGTGGTGTTGGTGCCCTGTCCCGCTGGCCACTTGGGGGAGGCGGAGGTGGTGTTGGTGCCCTATTTCGCTGGCCACTTGGGGGAGGGGGAGGTGGTGTGGTGCGGGATAACCACTCCCTCCAAAGTGCTGTTTGCTGCCCCATGATGTCAACAATTTGTCCCAATCGGGTGTCCACGGACCGCAACAGCTGGCATGTGTCTATGGAGTCTTGGTGTGTACGATCGGCCTGTGCCTGCGACCGCTCGTAGGAGGCTTCCACTCTGGCAATGGCATCCAGGGTCTCTGTATTAGGATGGGCTGGGTGTTGTTCACGGCCTTGCCTTGCAGCTGCACTCCTGTTTGTGACCTGTGGCATCACCTGTGTCCTCACCCGTCCACTCTCCCTGCTAGCCTGTGATGTTGATGGTCCATCATCGTCCGATGGGTCAGGCAGGATGGCACTGGCAGGAGTGGCGGTGGTGGTGGTGGTGGTAGCTGCACAGGTCACAGTGGCAGTAGTTGCTGTTGGTCCACTGTTCAAGGTGGTGGAGGCAGGGATGTCCTGGGAGCCTGATGGCCCTGGTAGTGTGGTTGGGCCGGCATTGTCCTCCGCACCCGAGGTGTCCACGGGATCATCCCCTGAGAGTCCAGGCTGTGAGGGGGGCGACTGGTGCTGGTGGTTGCTGGTTTCTCCTGTCAAGTCTCGGTCACCTGAGGGACTAGAATATAAAAATCAATGCTGTGGACATGACAGGTTTGTTGTTGTTACATTTCTAGTTTCTAGGGAATCAGGACATGGTTGTTGGTGTCATCAAATTGGTGTGTTACACAGTACTGGGCATTATGGTGGTGTGGAGGTGGGGAGACAATACTTGGATATGTGTGGGCCTGTCCTGCTATTGGATGGTGCCCCTGTGAAGATGGCTACCTACATGTAAGTTTGAAGAGGGAGATGCAGTGGTCAGCACATGGTAGGCGGACTCCATCTTGCTCTGGGATGGGACATAGGGGCCTGTTGGGTGTTGTTGTGCTGGATCCACCCCCACCCTCCCTGTAGACATGGGGGCCTGTTGGGAGTTGCAGTGCTGGACCAACCCCCCATCCTCCCTGTAGACATGGGGGACTGTTGGGAGTTGTAGTGCTGGACCCACACCCACCAACACCCTCCCTGTGAACATGGGGGCCTGTTGGGAGTTGTAGTGCTGGACCCACCACCACCACCACCCCCACCCTCCCTGTGAACATGGGGGCCTGCTGGGAGTTGTAGTGCTGGACCAACCCCCCTCCCGCCCCCACCCTCCCCCACCCTCCCTGTAGACATGGGGGCCTGTTGGGAGTTGTTGTGCTGGATCCACCCTCACACCCACCCCCACCCTCCCTGTAGACATGGGGGCCTGTTGGGAGTTGTAGTGCTGGACCCACACCCACCACCACCCTCCCTGTGAACATGGGGTCCTGTTGGGAGTTGTAGTAATCGACCTACCCCCCCCCCACCCTCTCCCACCCACCCTGTAGACATGGGGGCCTGTTGGGAGTTGTAGTGCTGTGTGATAGTGGTCATTGGATTGTACTTACCAGCCTCAAGTCCCTCTTCTATTCCTTCCAGGCTCTCAGGGTGCAGTATGCCCAGCACCTTCTCCTCCCATTCGGCAAATGGTATGGGCTCCAGGGGAGTGCCGCCGCCAGTGTGGTGTGCCCGCAGGTGGTTCTTGGCCCTGATGCCTTTCACCCTTGCCTTGAGGTCATGCCACCGCCTCTGGATCTCCTGTTTGGTGCGTGGCACGGTCCCTGAAGCATTCACTCTGGTCACTATCCTGTGAAATGCTTGTCGCGATTGTTGCCTCAGAAGCACCAGGGAAAAGTTGCTAGCTCCACTATCTCCCCTAACCGGTTCACCATGTGCCAGAGTAGAATGACTGGATACAAATAGTGATGCCCGTCAGGGGAAAACAGGGAAACAAAACCAGGTAAGTAGGGGGAAAAACACAGGTGTCTTCATACACAGGAGGACTGGCTGATAATCCTGGGGGGAACCAATAAACTTCTGAGATATGCTGTTGTCCTATAAGTGAGAACAAGGAATACAGGTTAGTGCAGCTCTTGGCGATGGATAGAAGAAAAGGTAAGAGAGTTAAGAAATATGCGTACTGTGTAGAGTAGAATGGGTGGTATATATGTAGATAGAAATGACTGGTCTGATATGCAGGAATGACAGTTCTCCGTGTACCCTGTAATTGTTCCAGAATAATTAGTCTAGATACTTGTGCTATACTCCACCATATAACCAAGGTGCTTCTATGCCTACCTGTATGTTATTTAGAGGACAACTAAACAACTGGAACCAGAATCAATACTCCTCTAGTTCCTATAACCAGAGATCACTGCCGGGACTAGTATCAATACTCCACTAGTCCCAACGAAAACATAAGAAATGCTCTCTATGCGTCACAAACTTAATAACCACAACAAAAATAAAGACACGAACCGAAACGGTCCGCTAGAAGGGATTTAAACCTAAATCCTCTCTACTGCCGATCCCTTAGACATTCAGGGATAGGGAACAAAGGCTCTCACCAGAGCAAACAAGGCGGTTCGAAGACAAAAGTGTAACAACCAAATAATAACGAGGCAAAGTAAATATAAGTACCGGATATACAACTAAACTTGGTACCTGTTCAGATACGACCCGACGCCAGCCGCAGACCCGACAGGACCCGCTAACCGCCACCACCGTGACCCGATTCGCAGACACAGGAACCCGGAACCAGAAAGGAACGCGAAGCGTTCTGTGAAGGGAAGGGAGTTGCTAAATACCGGAACTAGAGCTCTTGCGCATGCTCAGGTCTTCACGCATGCGCATTACTCTGCCAACCATCTGGATGCGATGTTTGCCAACCACGCTCTCGGGGACAGGCACGACAGTACACCCCTCCTATTCCCCCTCCAACAGGTTTGGCCTTATTGGGATAACGGCGGTGAAAAAGGCGTTACAAACGGGGTGCATGTACCTGACTAGCAGGTTCCCAACTGCGTTCTGCAATACCGAATCCCTTCCAATGTATCAAATATTGCAATCAGCCTCTACATCTTCTGGAATCAATGATCTTTTCTACTTCATACTCTTCTTCCGAATCGACCGTTATTGGTCATGGTGTGGGTGGAAGACGAGTACCTGGTTCCACAGGTTTAAGGAGTGATACATGGAAGACTGGGTGTATCTTCATGGTCTGAGGCAGGTCAAGTTTTATAGCTACAGGATTTACTACTTGAACAACAGGAAAGGGTCCTATGAACTTAGGTTTAAATTTACATGAACCACGTAAGGCTATATGTTTGGTAGATAGCCACACTTTATTCCCTGGCTGATATGCCGGTTCTGGTGTTCTATGAGCATCTGCTCCTTTCTTATATGCCACCTTAGCTTTGTCCAAATTATCCTGTATGGATGTATGTACGGTTTGCAAGTGTTGAACCAGTGTAGTGACTGCTGGCGTGTTACATGTAACAGATAGAGGAATGGGTAAGACCCTGGGATGGAAACCATGAGATCCATAGAATGGAGTAAACAATGTAGAGAAATGATGACTGTTGTTATATGACAACTCTGCCAGCCAAATGATCTCATCCCATTCTTGACTTGTCTGCAGAAACTGGCATCTCACAAATTGTTCTAGGCTTTGATTGACTCGTTCTGTCTGTCCCTCCGCCTGGGGATGATGGCTGGAGGACAGACGAACGTCGATCTGTAATAAAGTGCACAAATGCCTCCGAAACCGGGAAACGAATTGTGCACCCCTGTCTGTGATGAGAATGAATGGTATGCCATGGAGTCTGATGATGTTTTGCAGAAAGATCTGTGCAAGAGTAACTGATGTAGGAAGACTAGGTAGGGGAATGAAATGTGCATATTTGGTAAAGAGATCAACGACTACCAATAATGTGGTGTTCCCTTTCTTAGTAAATGGCAGTACCAAAATGAAATCCATCGTCACGGTGTGCCATGGACCTGGTGGAGATGGAATAGGACATAAAAGACCTACGGGTTTCATGTGAGAGGCTTTGCCCTGGGCACAGACAGCACAGGTTTTGACATACTGTTGTACATCCAGATTCAGGGTTGGCCACCAGCAGTAGCGTCTCACTAGTTCAATAGTTTTCTTATACCCTGGGTGACCAGCAATACCATGTGCATGACACCAGTCCAGGACTCTTTGTCTCAGGTGGATTTCAGGAATGTATAAGCCTCCCTCTACATACTGTAATCCCTGTCTCGTCTGGGTAGTCTGGGTCTTAAGGAAGTCAATTGCTTCTGGGCTCTGTTGTGCTTTGGCTACTTCCTGAAGGAATTGTTCTTCTTTGGTGATCACCCCGACTATCTTACTGGTATCTATGATGAGCGGAGGATGCTCGTCTATCGGGGGACTTTCATAACCTAAACGGGATAAAGCATCAGCTTTACCATTTTTCCTTCCGGCCCTAAAGTGTATTTCAAAATCGTAACCGCTAAAGAACTGCGTCCATCTCAACTGCCTCATGGACAATGCTTTAGTTGTCTTAAGATGCTGCAAGTTACGATGGTCTGTTATAATAGTAACTGTATATTTGGACCCCAAAAATACTGCCTCCACTCCTCCAATACCTTCTTTATTGCAAGCAATTCTCTCTCTCCAATGGCATAATTGATTTTTGCTGCAGTGAGTTTATTTGAATAATAGGCCACGGGATGTAATTCTCCTGTCTCTGGATGGGCTTGTGATAATACACCCCTACTGCCACTTGGGAAGCATCGACCTCGACTACGAAAGGACTTTGTTGGTCTGGATGCCTAAAAATAGGGGCAACAGTGAAAGCTTTTTTCAATGTTTGGAAAGAAAGCTCTGCCTCAGGTGACCAGTCAAAAGGCGTGTCCTTCCCCAAAAGTTTAGTGATGGGTGTTACTATCTCTGAAAAATGCTCTATAAATCGCCTATAAAAATTGGCGAAGCCAAGAAAACGTTGTATGTCTTTGACAGAGGTGGGTGATGGCCACTGTACGACTGCCTGTACCTTGTGAGGATCCATTTCCAAACCATGAGCTGATAAAATATAACCCAGAAAGGCCACATGGGACCTGTGAAAAAAGCATTTATCAAGTTTACAGAACAGGAAATTGTCTCTCAGTCTTTGTAACACAGATTGGACGTGTTGTATATGCTCTTCCAATGTGGCAGAATAGATAAGTCTATATATGCAATGACACATTTATCCAACAGATCTTTCAACACATCGTTTATGAAATATTAGAACGCCGAGGGCGCATTGCATAGCCCAAAGGGCATCACCAAATATTCAAACAGTCCGAACTTGGTGCAGAATGCCGTTTTCCACTCATCTCCTTCTCTTACTCTCACCAGGTGGTATGCCCCTCTTAGATCCAGCTTAGTAAAATACTTAGCTGTCTTTACTTGATCTAAAAGAGAGGAGATGAGTGGCAACGGGTATCTGTTCTTGATTGTTACTGCATTGAGAGAGCGATAATCGATGCAACAGCGCAGACCACCCTCCCGTTTAGGGATAAAAAAGAGAGCGGACGAAGCGGGGGACCTAGAGACTCTAATGAACCCGAGATCCAGCATTTTGTCCAGGTACTCTCTTAAGTAGATGTTTTCTTTTTCTGTTAAGGCATATACTCTGCTAGTTGGAATACGAGCCCCTGCTTGTAGATCAATCCGACAGTCATATACCCTATGGGGAGGTAGGCTGGTTGCTTCCTTGGCGTCAAAAATCAATGCATATGCGTGATATACTTCGGGTAGCGTTTTGTCAGGTTCTTCCACGTTGTCCTCTATATTGATCAAGGTTTTCTCTCTTTTTACGGGATTAACTGAGGGTTTAAGGGCTTCCGTATCTGATATCGCTGTGCATATGCCAGACTCCATTGAAGGTGGCTTATGTGTTTGGCACGATATGGAATTGAATACTATCCGTTCTGTCTGCCAATCTATAGTTGGATTGTGTTGTCTTAGCCATGGAAGGCCCAATACCACTGTGAATTGAGGTGACTGAATTATGTCAAATGTAAGGGTTTCCCAATGGGTTTCTGTGATGCCTACGTCTATTGCCTCTGTGGTATGCGTAATGGGACCTGATTTCAATGAACTCCCGTCTATGGGGTAGACTTCCTCTATAGTATTCTTAGGAAGGGTAGAAATGTGATTTTCTCTGCCCATTGACCATCCATAAAATTACCAGGTGCGCCAGAATCAATCATTATGGAAGCTTCTAATTGGTGAGTATTCCAATGCAATAAAGAAGGCACAAAAAAGTGACTCTGCGTATGCGATAAGGAGGAGACTATAGATCCTGAATGACCCGATGCCTTAGTCTCTCTTGGCTTCGGGTCCTCTAGTTTTCCGACTTTCTTCTGGGTTTAGGTTTGATGGGGCATTCTCTCAGGAAATGCCCCGCTTTACCACAATATAAGCAGAGTCTAAGGTCTCTCCTGCGTTTCTTTTCAGCCTCACTGAGGGGTCCCTTAATGCTCCCTATCTGCATCGGTTCCGTGTTATCCGTGCTTACATCAGTGTCTGTCTTTCCTTCCGTGTGCGTTATCTTATTAAAATCGAATCTTGTCCTATCTTTCCTTCTTTCTCCTAATCGATGGTCAAGTTTTACAACCAGGTCGATTAGTTCCGTGCATGTATCAGGGGGGTCTACTACGTGAGCCAAAGCATCCTTTAACTCATCCTGCAACCCTTTGTAGAATAAGGCGCTACGCTTCTCAAGAGGCCATCCTGCTTCTGCTACTAGTCTGTGGAATGTGGATATGTACGTGGGTAGATCCTTAGAGCCCTGTTTAAGTGTTAACAACTCTATATCTGCTGCATGCGTAAATGTATGTTTATCAAACAATTTTCGCAATTCTCTTTTGAAAGCGTTATAATCAAGAAGCAGGGGATCATCTCTTTCAATCAAAGGTATAGCCCAATTCGCAGCAGACCCTCCTAAATAAGAAAGGACAAACGCAACCTTTGCTTGATCTGAAGGGAAACAAGCTGCCTTACACATAAAGTGTAATTGACACTGACTAATGAATGCCGTACATTTTGTGGGGTCTCCGTGGAACCGTTCTGGTGGAGCCAAGGGTATAGGGGGAGGTGGTGTAACTACTTGGATAACGGAGTCTGGGAGCTTGATGCTTCTTCACCTCCCTCCACATCCATCCTGTTCATACGATCGACCAGAGCTTGGGTCTCTCTCTGGAGATTACCCATCATGTTAGCAAGGTCACCTAATGTCACTTCCATGGTGCTTGGGCGGCAAATAGATAAAGGCTTCGCGTTCTGTAATGCTTGTCGCGATTGTTGCCTCAGAAGCACCAGGGAAAAGTTGCTATCTCCCCTAACCGGTTCACCATGTGCCAGAGTAGAATGACTGGATACAAATAGTGATGCCCGTCAGGGGAAAACAGGGAAACAAAACAAGGTAAGCAGGGGGAAAAACACAGGTGTCTTCATACACAGGAGGACTGGCTGATAATCCTGGGGGGAACCAATAAACTTCTGAGATATGCTGTTGTCCTATAAGTGAGAACAAGGAATACAGGTTAGTGCAGCTCTTGGCGATAGATAGAAGAAAAGGTAAGAGAGTTAAGAAATATGCGTACTGTGTAGAGTAGAATGGGTGGTATATATGTAGATAGAAATGACTGGTCTGATATGCAGGAATGACAGTTCTCCGTGTACCCTGTAATTGTTCCAGAAAAATTAGTCTAGATACTTGTGCTATACTCTACCATATAACCAAGGTGCTTCTATGCCTACCTGTATGTTTTTTAGAGGACAACTAAACAACTGGAACCAGAATCAATACTCCTCTAGTTCCTATAACCCGAGATCATTGCCGGGACTAGTATCAATACTCCACTAGTCCCAACGAAAACATAAGAAATGCTCTCTATGCGTCACAAACTTAATAACCACAACAAAAATAAAGACACGAACCGAAACGGTCCGCTAGAAGGGATTTAAACCTAAATCCTCTCTACTGCCGATCCCTTAGACATTCAGGGATAGGGAACAATGGCTCTCACCAGAGCAAACAAGGCGGTTCGAAGACAAAAGTGTAACAACCAAATAATAACGAGGCAAAGTAAATATAAGTACCGGATATGCAACTAAACTTGGTACCTGTTCAGATACGACCCGACGCCAGCCGCAGACCCGACGGGACCCGCTAACCACCACCACCGTGACCCGATTCGCAGGCACAGGAACCCGGAACCGGAAAGGAACGCGACGCGTTCTGTGAAGGGAAGGGAGTTGCTAAATACCGGAACCGGAGCTCTTGCGCATGCTCAGGTCTTCACGCATGTGCATTACTCTGCCAACCATCTGGATGCGATGTTTGCCATCCACGCTCTCGGGGACAGGCACGACATCCTGTTCCACATGTTGGTTTTGGTTGCCAAGGTGGTCTGCTGGACTAGGTTGCCGAAGAGATGTGGTTCGACACGGATGATTTCATCCATCATGACCTTCAACTCAGTGTCTGTGAACTTGGGGTTTTTCTTGGGTGCCATGGTGTGTGATGTGCAAGGTGTGGGTGGTGTGGGATGGGGTGTGCAGGTGTTTGGTATGTAGGGATGGTGTTGTGGGGGTTTGTGTGGTGGGTGTGTTGGTGTGCAGGTTGTATGTGTGTTTGTGTGTGTCTGCTGTTTGTGCTATTCTGCCTCTTTCTTCCAGCTGTGCTGTGATGGAAAGGATTGTGGTAATGGGAGGGATTCCTTTTATACCTTGTGTGGTTGTTGTGTCCCAATGGTTGTTGCCAGTCAGGTGTTCTGTGGGTGTGGTGACTTGGGTGCTCTTGTTTGTGCTGGGGGGGTGGGGCCTTGGGGCGTGTAGTTGTTGGTGGGGGTGTTTCAGGTGGGTGGGTGTCCTGTTTTGTGTGTTTTCTATTTACTTCCGTCCACCATTTTTGAATCGGTTTGACGGCAGGGGTGATGTTCGTTTGGTCATTCCGCAGTCATGCTCCGTTTTTCGGTGAATCCGCGGCGGTCGTGGGAGCTGGTGAGTTCCGTAGGGATCGCGGGGTTATCCAAATCGTGCGGCCAGACCCTCCGCAGGTCGTGCGGCGGTTGGCCCGGTTTCCGCGGTGTATGCGTCCGCGGCGGAGGGAATTTATGTTGTACCGTCCGCCTGTGGCGGTCTTTTATGTGATCCGTCCGCCGCGGTCGGTGTTTGATGTGATCTGTCCGCCGCGGTCGGTGTTTGCTGTCAGTTATATCCTAATCGCTACCGTGGAATATCCGCGGAGCGGTCGGTAGTATTTTTCCCGCGACCATGGCGGACGGAACACGTTTCCGTCTGCCATCCTAATCGACCCCTTAGTACAGAGAAGGGCCTGCATCTCAGAAGTGGAACGCGCAACCTCAAGATCAAATGTCTCCTTGGCCGAAGTTAAAGCCACATCTTTTTGAAATAAGAAGTCTTTCAGTTTGCTCAGGGTGGCAAAGTGCACATTGGTAAGATTAGTTGAATGCCACAGTGTATCCTCCCTAATTACACGTGCAGGCAGAAACAGGACTTGTGTGCAACATGTTTCAATGGAAGTTACAGTAACCACATAAGCAACCCATGGTTTAATCCCACAGCAACCCTGATTGTTCAACATCAGGTAACTCCCATTTGAGAGCAATCTGAAAGTTGGACGTATCACTCCGCCAGAGACCGTTTTAAGGAGCAAGACAGGTTAGCAACAGAATCATTGCATTTCCATGCAAAAAACATTCTTGCATACCAGTGACCCACTTAGAATTATTGCAGTCCAAGATGCTGAGAAAAACGTCAGTGTTCTTATACCTACACCTGAATGTGAAAGGAAGCTCCCATTGTATATGTATGTGCCCTTAAACCAACATTACATATCTACCCACTTGATGGTGTTGTAGACAGTACTGAAAGTGAAAGGTCGAAATTGGCAGTGTAATATACCTAGATTTGTGATGTTGATGTGAAGCCAGGGCATGAAGCCGGAACGCAACATTTGTAGTGTACAGCTCAACAATAGAATTGACCTAAGCTGAGACTGTCCATGATCTACTACATACCACAAAAGGTACAAAGTTCCCCGGGGGAAAGGTAAAATGTGTGTGTGTAGAGGAGGAGAGCATAGGCAGGGAACAGAGTGTTCCCTTGTTAGAACTAGAAGACCTCACACACCCAGTAAGCTAGATGTCATGCTTCATTATTGGTCTCCTGCTCCTCGTCAGACTGGCGCTGCAAGGTCCGACGGGCGCCATATAGGCGCTCTTTGTTGGAGTTCTTTTGTTCCAGCCAATG
This sequence comes from Lissotriton vulgaris, assembly GCF_964263255.1. Taxonomy (NCBI): domain Eukaryota; kingdom Metazoa; phylum Chordata; class Amphibia; order Caudata; family Salamandridae; genus Lissotriton; species Lissotriton vulgaris. The sequence continues at coordinate 1,889,621,785 of NC_141693.1, read as the reverse complement.
GTTGAGTGCGTGTGAAGGGTCTAGTGAAGGTGTAGTCGTGAGGGAGTGGTGGTTTAAAAAAAGGTGGGCCAGTGCACAAGGACCTTTATTCACGTGGCTGACTCCCTTGATTAAAATGGTGGGAGGGGATATAGGGACTGCAAGGGGCACAGCGGACTATCTCAACCCTCTAATTAGGTCGACATCTTTCTTGCCCAACTGGCAATTCTTCAGGACCTCAGGTGCTCAGTACTACAAGGTGATAAAAAACAACAAAGAAAAGGAAGGAAAAAAGATACAACCTCTCTGGGTCAGTAAGGGGGCAGGCCAGAAGGTCCTACTCTAGCGGGGTGATCCTAGGAGTGTCCCTAATGGGCCCCGCAGTCTGTTCCCGTGGGGCTGCACAATGAGGTACGATGCCTCTAGTGCGAGCAGCCAGGGCTCAAGAACCTACCCACACGTGTAGCGCTCCAAAGGTAGCGCGGAACAGCTGGTCAGTTGGCAGTGTAATATACCCATGTATTATTTAATCTGAGGATGCTATCTCCGAAAAGCTGGAGAAATTACCTTTGCAATGTGGAACATTGTGTATTTAGCATTTTTTTGTGCCATAGTTATCTGCTGTTCTGAGAGATGATACGGTAAAAGAAAATCAGATTTGTGATGTTGATGTGAAGCCAGGGCATGAAGCCGGAACGCAACATTTGTAGTGTACAGCTCAACAATAGAATTGACCTAAGCTGAGACTGTCCATGATCTACTACAGACAAGTGTTGCTGAAGCACATCTATTGTGGATGAGACAAGGTTACCTAGAGAACAAATTCTAGACAATAAGTTGGTCATTCTATTGTCCTCTACCGCCAGAGCTTGTTCTAAATTAGCCCCGTCAATCTTATGCAACCTATACACAGCTTCTTGTTGACATAGTTTCCATATCTTGTTAGAGACCGCATATAACAAGCCTTTTTGACTTGGTTTCCTAACAAGAAGTCTTGTAATTCCAAGTCATCAGTGCGGTTTTACCTGAGACAGTATCAAGATCTTTAGCCAATCAAGGTACAACTTTCCAACACTAAGTTACCACCCCAAATGTTCACTTTGCACATTTCGCATGTCAGGCCTAAGGGCAGTAAACTTCGATATTACCTAGGAATCTATTTTGACATTTGTTAGTGTCTAGTGGCCATACTAACCATCCCTTCCAATTGGGATCTTATGAGCCATGTCTACTCTTACACAGTATAGTATCAATAGTGTTTATCATATGGTGTTATTTGCTTCCAGTTGTCAAATCGTGTAAGAGTGGGAACCAGTGGTGTGTTCAAGTCTTTTGGTAGAAACATTTTGATATCCAGGAAAAACGACAACTGTTGCCTTGCAGACGCTGCATATGAAACTGTGCTGTCACATAAACATCAACTTGTTTGAGCAACTAATATGATTACATGTAACAAACAGCTGATCATTTAATCAAAAGTACTACATTACGTTGGGCAGCCTTTTTTCTAAGCAAGTCTGCTCATAAACTGTGTGACAGATAGGAAATATCTTCTGCGTTTTTATGTTTTTTTTTCCAGGAGCTACAAACCTTGTGCCAACTATCTGGAAAGAACATTCATGCAAGGGGGTCGCCATAAGAAAAAAACTTTGTTTACTGTAAGTTACAGTTCCTTCTACTCATAAGACATTAACATACAGGTAAAACCTTGGAAATCCAAACCACGGTTCAAAACAAACACGAAAACCCCCTAAAATTTGCCAGTTATGAATAACTGGACAAACCATAACTCACTCCCCAAATGCAATGCAAACGTCAAGGTGTGACTGTACAGAGCACCAGGAGCTATAGGAGACAAAGCAAATACAGAGGGCCATATGTATCATTGAAATTCGCATTCACAAAGGCCGAAATTCACAGAATTTCGGCCTTTGTGAATGGGAATTCGCAAAATGATATGTATGAAGGAAAATCCAATGCAAAATAAGGAATCGCAAAATTTGCGATTCCATATATTACGATTGCATTTAAGGAATAGCAAATTTTGCGATTCCTTAAATTCAATGTAAAAAGGCAAAAAAAATTGCTAAATGGCCCTAAGGAATCGCAAATTACCACCAAGTTCTAGTTGGTTGTAAGTTGCGAATTCCTTGAAAAATGCACATTTTTGCATTTTTCAAAGTGCCATGTGACGCACATACATGCCCTTAGGGCATGTATGTGCACCACATGTGCACCTATGCTTATTTCAGAGGTGCAACAGGGCGTCCTTTGGACACCCCTGCACCCTTGAAATTATTCTCAATTTGCAATTAGTAAATTGCGAATTGAGATTAAATTCCCATTCCTTCCTATGGGCCTCCTGGCCCATAGAAATGAATGGGAAAGTATTCCTTAATTGCGAATTTGCAATTTGCAAATTCACAATTAAGGAATATCAAGAAATCGCTAAAAAAATGTGTTTTTCTTGATACATACCATTTTGCGATTCTGAAATAGCAATTTCTTAAAAATCGCTATTACAGAATCGCAAATTGGTCCTTGATACATATGGCCAGAGTGAAGTATATTTAGTAAGTACAGATTTAATATTTTGTATTTCTGGAGTCCAAATTGAGGATGTCAGCAAGACCACAAATTCATCTAATTCTGCTTCATGGAGCCCTCTCTGGTCACTATTTCCTGCCTTGGCTCACTGGAGAATGTCTGCTTCCATCTGACACCAAGCCCAAAGATAAAGGTGCTGATCAGACTGAACTACTACCTTTTATCCAATGCACTAACTAGCGATAAAAAAGCACTTGGAACACAATCATCCACCTCCGATAGAGGAGCACCGATCTTTACTCTCCCACTGATGAATTTTATAATTTTAATTTTTCAAATCTGTTTTTATTATAATCAAACCATCCTATTACATCAACAACATTTGACAGTAAACCAGTATGACGCTATGATGAGGGTGGCAAATGTGCCGGTCCGTGGCAGAACTCCAGGGATGCTACGGACCGCGCTAGCGCTAGAATCCCCTGGACCCCGCGAACGCCACAACACCAGACTTCCCTACGACGCCAGCACCCTCTACACACTGAACGCCGGCCGAAACCACACCTGCTTCCAAGCCACCCCGAAACGGACTCACAGACCTTTCTCATGCCACACCTGCAGCTTCACCTGGCAGAACCACCAAACCTCCAAGGACTGGACCCAACCACCTCCGCTGCAAACTCCTCAACACCCGCTCCGCACGCAAACACGCGGTCGAGCTCTGGGATCTGCTCGACACCTCCGCCCCAGATGTGGCCTTCCTGACCGAGACCTGGTGGAACGACTCCTCGGCGCCCCTCATCGCCATAGCCATCCCGGACGGCTACAAGATCACCCGCAGGGATCGCGCCAATGGAATCGGAGGAGGAATAGCCATCGTGCACAAGTCCACCCTCAAGGTCGCCACCCACGCAGTTGACACCCTCAACACCGCCGAACACTTGCACTTCCGGATCTACACCGACCCCAACAGCACCCTCAGAGGAAAACTCAGCTACAGAACCCCCGGACCCTGAGCTCAATTCAGCGACTCCATCGCCGCTCTCGCCAGCACCCACGCACTTGCCTCCACGGACTACATCCTCCTCGGGGACCTGAATTTCCACCTCGAGAACAACAACAACACCAACTCCGCCACCCTGATCGACAACCTCGCCAATCTCGGCCTCAGACAACTCGTCACCGCACCCACCCACACCGCTGGCCACACGCTGGACCCCGTCTTCTCCACAGGCACCCACGTCGCCTTCGACCACACCACCGAACTCCACTGGACCAACCACCGCTGCATCCATTTCACCTTCAATAAACCAACCACGCACCACCGCACCCAACTGCTAACTCGCCGCTGCTGGAGCAAAGTCACCGAAGACCAGCTATTCACTACCCTCGCCCCAAACCCACCCACCGACCCTGACACCGCAGCCCACAACATCAGACAGTGAATCGACGACTGCGCCAACACCCTCGTCCCACTCAAGAAACCCTCCAACAACCATGCCAGCAAGAGAGCCACCTGGTTCACCGACGAGCTGCAAACCTCCAAACGTGCATGCCGGAAACTGGAGAAGATATGGCTCCACGAACGCACATCGGACAACCACGCAGCCCACAAGGACGCCACCCGCAGACATCACCACCTCATCAGATTAGCCAAGAGATCCTCCTTCAAAGACCGCCTGGATAACAACGCACACAACAGCAAAGAGCTCTTCAGCATCGTAAAGGAACTCTCCAACGACATACCGCCCTCGCAAGAACTGTGCAACTCACTAGCCATCTTCTTCCACCGCAAGATCGCTGACATCCATGACAGCTTCAACACCATGACCACCCCGACCACGCCAGACCCCACTTACCCTGTGAACACCACCAGCGCCAACCGCCTGACCTGCTGGTCCAACGTCAAAGACGACGAGGCATGCAAGGTCATGAGCTCCATCCACTCAGGATCTCCATCAGACCCGTGCCCACACCACATATTCAACAAAGCAGACAATGCCATCGCACCCCAACTACGGAAGGTCATCAACATCTCCGTCAAAACAGTGACATTCCCGGAAAGCTGGAAACACGCCGAAATCAACACCCTCCTCAAGAAGCTCAAGGTGGAACCCAAAGACCTCAAGAACTTCCGGCCCATCTCCCTGCTCCCGTTCCCGGCGAAGGTCATCGAGAAAATCGTCAACATGCAACTGGCCCGCCTCCTGGAAGACATCAACATCTTGGACCTGTCCCAGTCCGAGTTCAGATGAAACCACATCACCGAGACAGCCCTCATCACCGCCACAGACAACATCAGACCCCAACTAGACAACGGCGAAACATCAGCCCTCATCCTCCTGGACCGGTCAGCCGCCTTCGACACGGTCTGGCATGGCACTATAAAGACACGCCTCCTAGAAGCCGGAATCCAAGAGAAGGCCCTTGACTGGACCACGTCCTTCCTCTCTGGCTCCCGCACTTGTGATCCAAGGGCACCGACATCATCTGCGGCGTCCCCCATGGCTCATCCCTCATCCGATGCGGTTCAACGTCTACATGGCCCCCCTCGCACAAGTGGCCCACCAACACGACCTCAACATCGTTTCCTACGCCGACGACACCCAGCTCATCCTCTCCCTCACCAAGGACCCGCACACCGCCAAAACCAACCTCCACGAGGGAATGAAGGCCGTCGCCGACTGGATGAGGAACAGCCGTCAGAAGCTGAACTCGGACAAGATGGAGGTACTCATCCTCGGACCCATCCCCTCAGCCTGGGATGACTCCTGGTGGCCGACCACACTGGGAACAGCACGGACACCCACCGACCATGCATGCAAACTAGGATTCATCCTCGACTCCTCCCTCTCCATATCTAAACAGGTCAACGCTGTCTCCTCCTCCTGCTACAACACCCTCTGCATGCTCCGCAGGATCTACAAGTGACTCCTGACCAAAACAAGAAGAACGATGACACAGGCCCTCGTTAGCAGCAGACTGGACTACGGCAACGCACTCTACACAGGAATCCCAGTCAAACACGACTACTACAATGCATCCAAAACGCCTCCGCCCAACTGATCGTCAATGTCCCCTGCCACAGCCACATCACCCCCCACCTGAGAGACCTACACTGGCTCCCCATCGACAAGATGATCACCTTCAAGCTCCTCACCCACGCACACAAAGCACTCCACAACGCCGGACCAGCCTACCTGAACAGCAGACTCAGCTTCTACACCTCCACCCACCAGCTCCGCACCGCCAGCCTCGCCCTCACCGCTGTCCCCGCATCCAACGAACAACCTCCTGCGGCAGATCCTTCTCCTACCTCGCCGCCAAGACCTGGAACACCCTCCCTACCCACCTACGGCAGACCAGAGACCTACTCGCCTTCAGAGGACTCCTCAAGACCTGGCTCTTCGAGCAGTAGCGGCACCCCCTCCCCTCAGCGCCTTGAGATCCTCATGGGTAAGTAGCGCGCTTTACAAGCACTCTGATTGATTATGGAATAGCCAGCAAATTTGTATGGAGCATATTAAATACAAAATGAGGGGCAGAGAGAAAAATTGGCTTTTGCCGTGGGCAGCTAGTGTAGATTACAAATTAACCATCTCCAATTAAGAATAACTATCCTGACAATTTATAAAAATGGAAGAGAAAGCGAGAAAGGTGGAAAGAGGGAGAGCAGAAGAAAGAAGAGGGGGGTGAGAAGTGTCACGTATGGTGGGGGGCCGTGAAGGGGTTCTCGCATAGGATGCATCTGGTGTGTGTGTCCCTGTCATGCCCGTCCCGCTGATCTGATTGCCTCTGAAAAAGGAAGGGGGCAGGCCCGGTTCTAGCAGGGGGGCCAGTTGGGCCAGGCCCTCCCAAACATGATCTTTGGCCCACCCAATCACGACAGAAGAGGCCATGGAGAAGGCACCTGTTAAGGGCTTCCTCCATCTCAAGGTCAGAATGTTGTAATGTTTTTTAACTTTCTTCAAAACTGAAATTGGCGGTGTGTTTTGGGTGTAGAGGTTGGAGAGCCAACAAATTAACTTGGAGAGCCCCAGCGGCAAGTTAAGGCTCTGGCTTGGCACTTTAGGCCATGCAAGTGTCAAGCCTTGAAAATATTTGCTAAGTTAAACATACAAAAAACACTAAATTTGATACAGTCACTTCAAAATTCAAAAAACGGTATTTCTTTAACAGATGGAAGCTTTGACATGAATATGTCACAAAATGGCACTGAACTGAGAAGTACCTGTAAACATGTGCTTAAAGTCATTCCTGCCCCCGACCTCACTCTGGTGACAGTGCTGATAGTGAACAAACAGGCAAGAACGTTGGTCTGTGGACCCTGTATGTGGGCCAGATAGTATAGGCAACAATAGGCTATTAAATCAAACACAATAGGTTTTGGTATATTTGATTTTCTGATTCATGTAATTGAACGTGCTGTCATGCACAAATATGAAGTGAAACGAGTTTTGGTGAAATAAAATATTTTCCGAAGATCACACAGTTTAAGTGGGGAGCTGAAGTTTATCCAGGTTTATGTTTTCAGTTTTTATAAATCAGCCACTAAATAGCAATCTATTTGTCTCTTCTTTTTATGTTTATGTTTTTTTTCTACCTCGTTGTGCAGTTTTCTGCAGTTTTTATTCAGTGCGAACTCGACCTACAAGTATCGAAGCGCTTTACTTGAACACCAGTTACATTACACAAGGTCTTATTCATTTCTTTTATGCACTGATGATATACCCAGAATCACAGGATGTTGAGCCAAAGCCTACCTAGACACGAACCTAGCTTGTTCAGTTCCAAAGTTAGAAGCTCTCACTGTAATTCCACATCAAATGCCTAATAGAGTAGGGGCCTGATTCACAAAGGTAAATGTACACTTTTATGTAAATTCAATATTTTTTGTATTCACAAAATATTTTGACTACAGAGATCCTGCAGTCAAGGAAGAGAGCTCTGGACATGAAAAGATAGGACAGGCCTAACTTTTTATGTGTGGAGTATCTACCACAAGTGCGGAGTCTCTACAGCTGTAAAATCACTATTTATAAAATTAAACTTGTTGTTTATGAATACCAAAAATAGTAAACTTACACAAAAAGGTTTGTTTATATTTTGAATCAGGCACTAAGAGTGTCTGTCTGTTTTTGGGTTACAAATGTGACCATTTCATATTCTGATACCTTGTTACAGTATATTACACATTCTCAGTCTACAGTCAATACCACCAGAATATTGAAATTTTATGGCTGTGGTGTTTTCCACAAATTTATGGATTTGCCTCAGTTGCCACATAATCTATCATCTGTTGCATAATCTACAACTTAAAAAAAATGCTCCTAGCTCAAAGAGATCCAAAGTTACCAAAAATGTTGCAATACATGTTGTAGTGCAGTTGAAGACCCTTTGCAAAGGATAACTGCTCACCTTTCAGTTGCTTATTGATATATTTGCGTGTTTAACTTATATTAATGAGGTGCATCCTAGGCCCAAACAGTGTTAACAAGTGTAAAACAAATAACAAAATACTGAAGTATTACCATCACAAAATGTCGCCGCATTACACCACGCCCTGGTGATGCTCTGTGCATAGCACATCTACTTCATCTGATCATAATTCATTTCAATAGAGGGCTACCCTGTATTATGCAATGTGGTATGATATACACCAAGTGGCATTAATGAGAATCTAGACCTACCTCAGAACTAAATAAGCCTAGTCAAGACCCTTTGGCTCATTCTTTTTTTTTTTGGACAACTTTTATTGAACATTTCAACCAGGTACAAACACAGGCCTAAAACCCCCAGGGCCGGCCGCTAAGCAGTTGCAACACAATAAAACAATCAAAACCCAGACTCAGCATCCCGGGGAGCAGATTCGCCACGTCCACAATATGTACTGGTAGTAAAACATATCAAATTGGTAACAGGATACAAAAGGTTCCATTTTATAATATAAGATAGAAGGATCAGGTGCCATACAATATCTCAAATTGCGAAAAAAGGGGGGGCGAAATAGCAATATGTCCACAGTGAAATCATCTTCGTGTAAGTCAGCGGCGTTAAGACATACTATTCAGGATAAGCGAGCGTACAAGTACAGTTCGCGCCAGCTAAATGTCCGCCCAGTAGCACTGAAACATCGCGAGAATTGAGGCACATATGAAAAAGCAGAGATGGACATAAAAATGAACCCATTACACTGACCCGGAAAAAAAGAAAAGAAAAGGGTAAAGAAAGATAAGAAGAAAAAAGGCCATAGAAATAAAACGAAAAACAAAACTCCCATCCCCCAACCCCCCACCCTGCACCCCTGCAGATGACTACGGCCTACCCCCCTAGCAGCGTGCCTGTCGCCCAAGAACTGGAACCCGAAATATGGAAAGACCCATAGAAAGACAGAAAGAAATTAAACCCCACCCAAAGAGGGGAAATGGAGGAGGGCTATCTTCTACATGCTCCCGGTCTCTCCCCCCGCCCTAACAAAGGGGTCCCCCCGAAACTATCGCATTTGAATAGTCCAAACTGAAAAAGCACCCCGGGGGGAACCGCCAACCCTGCCCCGGATTCCGTTAATCTAATGAAGCAGTCCCGTTACCGATAAAAGCACAATGAACTACCCAAACAACAATCTCAGCCTTGGCCCCGTCGATCAAATTCGCCGAGTCCCTCAGACGAATAAAGCCCCATCATCAAAATGTCAAAAGATACACAGAAGTGGTCGGAACATGGTTCAGTAGATGGAAAAAGAACAGCAGATCCCCAAGTAATCAGCTGGTACCAACGATGCCCCTCCCCGTCTCCGAAACCAGGCATTATCACATCCGCCAGCTTGATGAACAGACTGGGGAGGGGGTTCGACACAATCCAAAACAGTTCACAGTACCAATTAAAAGGTTCCAGGATTGGGACAGCAGTTGAACGTTCCGACAGCTGCAAAACCGGAGATTCCAAAAGATTAGTTAAGTCAACCAATAACGGGGCATTCGAGTAGATACAATTCTGTAGGGGCAGGCACAGCTTCCAGCACCGGGTCTAAGTGCGCCACTGGGGCGGCGATCAAAAGGCAAGCTGGCTGCCGGGTCTCGGGCATCAAGTCAGGATCCGGTCTCAGTCCTTTAATTCCATCTGCAGCCGAAAACAGCCTGCAGGCCTGGGCTGCCACAGTCACCCGAAGTGCCTCTAGGGCCGCCAGCCCCGCCCGCAATGACGGGCCACTTTGGGCCTGCTCCGCCCGGTTCCATATTTCCTCAGGCAAAATGATCACCACCGAGAGGCGCCTTCTCCGGGGTAAGATCAGCCGGAGCAGGACTGAGCCGTGAGGGACCAACTGGCAGCCTGCTTTAGTGCGCGACGAGACTCCAACCCAAGGTGCGCCGGCGATGCAAGTGCCGGGCCTCCGGGTCAGGGACCCCCCCAACACAGCACCGTGCGTCACTTGTCTCCTCACCTCCAACACAACACCAGGCTGCAGATGGTAGCAAAGCAATCCAAAAATTCGGAAAGTTCCAGAGACCCGACCCTGCCGCCCTCAACAGTCCGCTGTTGTTCAACTCGGACCCGGCTAGGCCAGCTCTCGAGACCCCGGCTTCCAGACTGGGTTAGGCCGCAAATCGGTCCTAGACGTTACTCCGCTCCACAATGTCAGAAAAACCCCGGGATCACACCATCGGAGTGCGGATTAGTTCACACACACGGATCCAGGGCAGGAAATCAGGATAAGTGACAGGATCTTGGAGCGTAAGACGGAGGTCAGCGGAGCCGGAAGACTATGCGGCCATCTTGCTTGCTGTCGTAGCTCCTCCCCCTTTGGCTCATTCTTGACTGCAAAGTCGTCATCACAGCTGAGGTCAATGCCATCAGTGCCTTATGCTTCCACATACTGACGATGCTGAGGTAGGTTTTCAAATGGATCCCAGTAAACATGCAGAAAATCATCACCCACATTATTGCCACCAGCAACCTAGACTTCATGAACACTCTCTACACTGGGATCAATATGCATCGCATTGGGAGGCTGCAGAACATCCAGAACTCGCCAGCCAGAATCTCTCCCACGACACATACATCTCAACTCAAGGAGCTACAATGGCGGGGTGGGCAAAATACAAAGGATTTAGGCCCAGATCTCTGTACTGGGAGTGAGTGTTTGACATTGTTCAGCATTCCATCCATCAATTCTTCTTTTTGCATTACAAACCAACATAGCATGACATGACATGATATGACTCGAGAGAAGCAAATGCAGTTTATGGAACATTCAGTTCAAACTGGTACAAAACTCAACCATGGCTGGAGAATTGTGTTAGTCTGGATGATTGCTTTTGTTTCCCATGTTATGTGCCTGTTTGCCTCTGTGCCTGCTTCTGTAATATAGGACAGGCTCAGGGGCATAGTGATTACCTCATTTGTGTGGGTTCACCCCTATGCAAAGGAGGGAAATGAATATAGCGCTGACTATAAATGTGTGCCAACGCTATCATTCTTACAGGGGGGGCTAAACAAGCATCTGCTGCCCCTTCTGTAACCGGTATTTATCAAAACAACAAGTGGACCTGACCATACGAGAATAAGGAAAACAATTGATATATATAGATCACAATGGAGCTCTATATAGTTCAAGATTCCTTGACCAGCCGGCCAAGGAATATTTATTGGTTCAATAAGTTTGTGATCTCAAAAATACAACAAATAACCCAAGGAATAAGGGTTAAATTGGGGCACAGTCCTGTGCCATGCAAGGAGGAGAAAGGTAAGAAAGTAAAGGCAAGTGAAGAAAATTTATCAGGCAAACAGTGTGAGCTTGCAGGTCACTGGTATGAGTTATACATTAGCAGTGTATCCTGGAGTCATTCATACAACCAATAGTATCAGGGAAGTACATGTATGAACTACTCTAAGGTCGACGTTTCGATCCCCAGCTCGGGTATCACGGGATCATCATCAGGACAAGAAAAATAGTTTTGCCTGAACACAGTTATTTAACACACCGAGTTAGTGGCTTGAAGTGGAATTAGCTTCAGATGAGAAAGTTCTTTTGGGATCACCCACGTTATTCTTAATGGGTAAACCGTTCCATAGGATGCGGTTATGAATTCTGTATGGGCGCTGGAATTGATGAAGCCCAATCTTTAGGGTTTGCAAGGTGATGTAACACCGAAATAACGGGTCTTGCAATTGGTCACTCTGGGACATCTGGTCCTATGCCTTTATCTTGCATAGTCTGGTGAAGGCTATAGGTGATTTGCAGAAGTCCGTTTCAGATACTGAGACTGCAATGTAGTATATTTATTTGAAGCACAATTCTTTGGGTAACCAGATGCCTTCAGGGCAGGATCGCCGTCCTCCAGAGTCTTAGATTAGCGCTGAGTCAGGAAGTGCGGCCAGACGAATAACTGGTCCGCGGTGGGAGCAAACAGTTCTCCGAAGGCGCCGGTCACTGGAGCTGCTCGCAATGGAACGCTCACTGGGGCACTCTGTGTAATACAGTCCCAAGGTTACCTGTTTGACTGCAATTACTAGTTTTACAATTGAAAGACATGAAAACTGCTCTTTTTATCAACAATACTGCTTTCTTTTTTCCAAATGTGCAGCTGTTTTTTAAACTTGTGTGTCAATGAAAGTACATTACAAAAGAACAACATGAAAATGAACAGTTACAAAGTTCACAGCATGCAAAGAAATAGGTGTTGAGCAAATTTCAAGGTGTAAGTATCCAGTTTTCAGTGTGAAATGTCAAGGCTTAGGTGTGGTAACAGGGACCTCCTACTTGAACTATGATTAAAATCTGCTTCAAATCCTGTTCCTTGTTCTGAAGCCTGGCCTGCTGGAAATTATAAGGGTTGGAGTGGTTGAGTATAGACATCAGCGCTTACTCTCAAATAACTTTTTAGATGCACTGAATGTCTGTTTGGAAGAAGATATGATGCAATCTTGGGCTTGTAGACTACCTCCGTTGGGACCACATTGGCCCACCTAAACATATCCTTGGCCCATCCAGATGAAAATTCCTGGAACCGGGCCAGGAGGGGGGAAGGGATGGCCCCCGGCCCGTCCCACCAAATCCTAATAAGTCTCCCCTTGAGGGAATATAGCACCCTCGAATAGCTGGAGAAACCTCAAGCAGGCAGGGGGTGGGGGCGCCTCGTGCGTGTTCCAGTTTACGGAAGTGCAGCACTAATGGTTGCCAAACCCGCGTGAATTTAATGTTAATGTGTGCTAGACGGCTGAAGAGGAGCTCCAATGCCATTACATGCCAGAGACGGGTGAACCACGCCGCAGACGGGGGAGTCAGGGCCTTTTTCCAGTGTAATGACATGACCTGTTTTTCTTCGCCTAGCATATGAAGAGTCAGTTGCCAAGCTGAATGTGTCAGTGCTTAAGAGATCAGGATCAAAGTACAAGAACCGCTGTCCCCAGAGTATTTGGAATAGTGAATTCCAGGACCTCCCTGATGTGGCTCAGCACGTCTTTCCAGAAAATTGTCAGGAACGGGCATGACCACCAGATGTGAGTGAATGGGCCTATGTCTGCCTTACAGCGCCAACATTTAGAAGTGGAGGTGGGAACCATCTTATGGAGTCTAAGGGGGTATAGTTCCATCTGGTCATAACCTTGTAGACTGTCTCCTGTTGCGCAATACTTTTGAGAGTGCGGGGGAGGTCTTTCCATAATTTTTCCCAGTGTTCAGGGGGGGTTTCTTCTGTGATATCTGTGTGCCATCTCTGTTGGTATGTATGGAGGGGTAGCACTTTTGAGTGTTGGAGGACCTTGTGGGTCCGAGAGTGCGGGCCCCTGGAGCCATCAAAAGAGCTAACTAGAGACTCAAATGGGGTGAGCTGACGTGTAGCACACTCTGTGTGTGAGGGATTGTGCAGCCAATGCCGGATCTGAAAGTATTGCAAGCGGGCCGTTAATGGGAGTTGGAACTTCTGCCTGCAGAGATAAAAAGATTTGAAAGTCCATCCCTCAAAAAGATCGGCCAAAACATGAAAGGAGGTGGACTGCAAGGCCAGGGGGGAAGTCTGGATTGCGAGCTAGAGTTGTGTTAGGGGAGGGGAAAGAGGTTAGGCTGCTGGTAATCGCAACCTTGTCCCATATCTCCAGGACAGTCCATTTACAAGGAGTGATGTAAGCATTGCGGTGAAGCGCTCTCCTCGGCAGCCAGACAAGGTCTCTTTTGCAAGCCACCCACTCTGAGACGAAGCACTGGTGTGGCGCCCAATAGTAAACAAAAAAAAATTGGGGCACGCCAAGCCCCCCCGGCAACAATTGGAGTTTATTAGATAATCTCGGCTTCCTCCTTCCCCATATCAATGCAGTAATCTCCCTCTGGAGGCTTAGGATGTCTCGCTGGGGGATAGGAGTTGGAAGGGCTTGAAAGAGGTATAATAGTTTAGGGAGGATGGACATCTTAACCGCATTGAGGTGGCCTAGCAATGATATAGGAAGTGACCTAATTTCCTGAGGTCCTCCCTAATGGAATTCCTGCAGTCAGGCCAATTCGCCTGAGTCCAAGAGTCTAATGTGGCTGTGATGTTAAGTCCCAAGTAGCGAATCGTTCAGGAGGCCCATTGAAAGGGGATGCAGTCACTGGGTTCGGTGATCATCTGAGGGGGGAGCGTGAGGTTCAATGCCAGAGATTTGGTGACATTAATTTTAAGCCCGGAGATCCACTCAAATTGAGACAGTGGGGTAAGCAGTGCTGGGAGGGAGCTCTCGCGATTAGTAAGAGTCAGGAGAAGATCATCTGCAAAAAGAGAGATCTTGTGCTCGTCCTCCCGAAAGGCATGCCCTTGATTTCTATTGATTGGCGCACTGTTATCGCAAAGGGCTCTATTGCCAAAGTGAAAAGTTGTTCAAGTCTTTTATCTTGTCTACGGCTGAAATGCCAGAAACCGGTCCTCGGTAGCTTGTTTCCGGTCCAGGGAAGGCATGGCTTGGCAGTTCGGGCTGGACTGTTCCCATGAGGCACAGGGCCAGACTGATTTGCATATGGCCATGTCTGAACTGGGGTGGCAGAGTGGGCTAAAGAACGGTGATGGATTAAACTCAGATCAGTTGACTGGGGGTGAGTGCTTGTATTGTCAACGCTCCGTCCATCCTTTCCTTTGGTTTTTCCACGCCAAGTCACAGTTTTGGTCAGGAAAATCATCTGGTGTGGTACTAAAAAGGCCCTGAATAGTGCCTCAGTTACTTGAACCTGCCAGTCTCTAGTCCCCCAGATAGATTAAAAATGTACCATATCCCCCAAAAGTCAATACCTTGGACAGAGAGCTGGAAAAGGAAAGAAGCAGAAGATATCAGATTAGTGCCTGTTAACAAATTTTTCTGTGCAGGTGATGGTGCAAGCCTATAGTAAAATTAAGCGGGGTCAGATGTGTCATAACCAGACAAATAGTCAAACTTCTGTACAAATGCTTTTGAACTATCCTTTGATGGTGCAGGGCAATGTTCCCATTGTGAAAGTTAAAAACTTCATGAGGTGTACTAGCCTTGTGTTGAAAACGATGTCTGTAATGTTGATAACGGAACGTCTCATCAAAATTAGCTGTACCGTCATATAACTCATCAGAAGAAAACACAGTTGAATGTTCTAGATTTTCTAACATTTTGGATACAGTATTAATGTCCCAGTCATCAGAAAGTCAGAAATAGTACTGGGGTGATAGGGAATTTGTAAAAGTTAAGTGGATCAATACACATCAAATAATACCTTGTCCCATACAATCCCATCAGGAACTGGAACACACGAAATGTTCACCAGGGAGAAGTCTCTATCTTCACAATGTGACGATGCGTGAAGGTTTCAGAACCAAGTTAGCCATGAGTACTGCAGTGTGTTTAAGGACAAAGTGTCCATTAAGTAGTAAAACGAACACAGTCGCAAAACCAACCCAGAGAACCAGGAAAAGGAATGGAATTGTAATCCAAAGGTGTAACCATTGAGAGACAACGTATGTCTTTTTCAGTCAAAAGTAGAAGAAGCGCACCTTCAGCTCAAAGGGGTGGTGTGGGCAGCGGCGGCTTTGAAACATCAGAGGGGAAATCCTCAAAGTCGATGAAGTATCCAGACGCTGTCGGGTCTAACTGTGGCAGCTCAGCAGGTTATGTTGAACTTGACGCAGATTTGGTCTGTGGTACATGGACACAGACCTTGTTCTTTCAGGATTCCAAAAAAGAACTGAGTTTTTTTACTTGTAGATTGCACAGTATTAGTTGTTTTAGAAACAGGTAGCAAGTGCACTTCATTGTTTTTGATTGTTGTCTTTTGTTGAAGAGAGCAGGCTTCATTAGAAGTTAAAGCTTCCATAGGAACCTCCTGTATGGCAGTGAGAGAAGATAGGTAACTACCCAGGAGTCCATGCATTTTCATCCGTAAGTCCAGGGCTGGTGTTGCCCCGTGCTCATTCTGTACTTGTTTTAAAAATTCAGGTAAAACCACCATAGAAGGGGTACCATGTGTTCATGTACATACTGCATGAAACACTGTGGCGCAAGAGACACAATCTTCTACCGGGGAAACCAAAACCTTTGGCAAGCAAATCATTAGTATCCTATGATTCTCCTGCAGGCCCGTATGGGGAAATACTGCTTCAAGCTGGTTTGTTTTTTGTGCGATCCAAAATGGAATTTCTTCCATTTTGTTAGGGATTTTTCCTATTGCGCTATTCAATGTTTGTGGCCTAATGTCCGGGTAGCAAACCGTGATACTACAGCTTGAACAGTCCGCACAGGTGTAAGAGTTGATGTCTGCATTGCAAATTATGTGAGGCTTCTGTATATTGTTAATACCATATTATATAGTCCCCACAGCTGGCTTGCGGTCAAATGAGGCACAAAGGGATGCAGTGTCTAACGAGCTAGAACTGGCCATCATGGGCGTCTGCAGAAATTTTTCCCGGGGGGGCGGGGGGGGGATTGGGGGGGCGGGAGCAAAATGTTAACGTCTGTCTTCTCCATTTTCCTGCTTTTGTCCCGTTTTTTTACTGCTTCTTCCTTCCATTTTTCTGAATATTCTCTCATGCTTTTGCCTTATTTTCGCAGCTTTTTCCTCCTTTCCACTTCCCCCGTTTTTTCTGACTGCTTTCTCCTGCATTCGCCATGCTTTTTTACTGCTTTTTCCTTAGTCTCCCCCATTGTTCTGACAGTTTTTCCTGCTTCTGGCTTGTTTTTTTACTGCCTTTCCCTTCCTTGTCCCTCCTCCATTTTTCTGAATCTTTCTGCCCTGATTTTTACCTTTCTCTCCTAAAAGTCTACTTCTGTTTTCCACCACGTTTCAGAAAATAAACAAAACCAGGCAGGGTTTGCGATAAAACTTCAAGTTTGAAATAGTTTTAAATTAATATATTGTTAGATCTGAGCACGAAGGTATACAACCTTTAGCACGCATCTTTTAGCACGCACTACCATTACCACACATCTTTTACAACGCATGCCATTACAACGCATAGCGCTTTGGGGCGATCTGACATAGGGAATGGATAGTGAATAGGTTAATTTACTATCCAATAACCTTCCCTAGTGTCCACGGGGACTGGTGTTGGAATAGTAAATTAAACTATTCACTATCCAGCACCCAAAGCACTATGCGTTGTAAAGGTATCGCGTTGTAAAAAATGCGTGGTAATGGTATGCGTGGTAAAAGTGTGCGTGCTAACATCATACATCCGAGCACGAAGCACAGGACAGAGAGGCTGCTTCTCTCTCTGAACTCTCTCTCCGTCTGACTGGTGTGGAGTCTGCGCAGTGTGCACTTGCTGGGGGCTAAGCAGGGTGGGGCTGGTCGGAGTTGGACCATGATTGGTCTAGCTCTCAATTTGCATCATGTCAGGCAATTAGGCGATGTGGTAGTAAGCTATCATTGGTAGCGTTCAGCTACCCAATGACAGTGCTGCATGCCTCGCCTGCCTGCAATGCCGCCTGAGCCTCCTGGTGGCTGTCCCATATGATTGGTAGCTGAGCGCTATGCTAAATGTCATTGGTAGTACCATAGCGCTCAGCTACCATTGACATGGGCCATGGGAAGAAATAATAACTAAACAAGTTTTGGCATAGCAAATGGAAAGGGAAGACCACTCGGTCCCCCCGAACGTATGGATGGGTGCCCCGATCCCCCTGGGAAACCGTTGTGGGCAGGGGTCGTGTCTCGGCTGGTATGCCCAAAGCGGCGTAGCCGGAGCACGCCCTTCCCGCCCAGAAGGGGTTGTCCTAAACACCCGCCCGGAAGTCCGCGCACGGATGGGCGTACCTGAGGTGGGGCCCGCCCTCCCGCAGATGGATAAATAGAGAGGGAATCCAACAAAGCTTCCTCTTGTTCCAGTGCTCTGAAGGCTGCACCACTCGTCGCTCGTGAGCCCTCGAAGGAACAAGCGGCAATTTTGAGAACTTGCAATCTTTGTTACTTCTCTTTCAGTGTCAGGCGTGTGGAAGATCGAGTTCCCTCGAGGATCAAGTCGGACGGAGTAACCGAAACCATGTCTGGCAAAAAAGCGGGAAAGAGCTCCGAGATGGAGAGGATGCTACGCACCTTGGTGAACCGAGTAGCGGTGATGGACCGGAAGATGGGTAAAGTGGACGAGCTCAGTCGGGGTTTAGCGGCCATCAAGAAGCAGATGGCGGCCCAGAACACCCCCTCGGGCGGCCTAAAAAAAAATAGGACCGGCCTTGCCCAATGTCGCCCCAGGGGGTAAGGGTAAAAGGAATAAGGGGAGGGCGGGTTCCAGGGAGGTCACAGTCCCAGAAGTGCCTCCATCGAGCCTGGGCGCAGATAGCCCAGTCGCGCCGGTAGATAGCCCGGTACCAGGTCCGGATGGGGGTTTACCAATCCCCGTAGTAATAACGCCGATTGGGGATGACCAAATGCCCCCTGAACTGGCCCTCCAGTTAGCAGCAGTGTTACCTTGGCTAAAGAAAGGAGCAGGGGGATCAGTGGCTGCGGGCGATCCGGCTGAAGAAGCCAGATTAATAATTGAGCAGTTGCGGCAGTCAAGGGATGCCGGGACAGCGAATGCACCTTTTATTCCCCCGCAGGTCGCGAGTGGGGTCACGACGGACGGTCGGGCTACGACAACGGACACGGCTGGGAAGACGGCTGAACCCGGTAAGAGACCATTGCCATTGGTGGGGGAGAGTTCAGTACCTTCAAGGCGGGAAAGTTTATCGCAGCACATTCCTATGGCTACGAAAGAAATGATATGGGGAGATAAATATATCAACAATTTTTCACTTTTGACTGACTATCGTGAGGTAGAATATGCAAAGACCCAGAAAGATTTGTGGCACCCCAGCGTATGGCGCGCCAAGATGGCGGAATTCAGGGTCGATGAGACCATGGTGAACTGGGTCAGGGCCTTTTCTATTTTTACGGCAGTTATGGGTGAGCGTAAACCTGAAGTGTTGCCCGACTTATCATGTTATCAGAACAGGATCATGAATTTCTATGCAATGTACGGGGGAAATGAATGGAAAGGTTATGACGTTACCTTTAGAAAAGCAAAGGAGTTTAACTAGGTTCTAACATGGGATTGTCTGGACACAGTGTCATGGCATAACCAGCTTTTGCCGGGACCTGCGGGTACGTCGGTACCAGGCACAAGCGTCTCTGGGACATTACAGCAGAAGCCGCCACAGCCCTTTAGGGCCAACGCCGGGGGGGAGCCGCACCCCAGGTCCGGCGGGAATGGAGGCAAGCGGGGGGTTTGTTGGGGATTCAACAAAGGAACCTGTAACAGGCCTCAAGGGACGTGTAAGTTCTGGCATGCTTGTTCGGGCTGTGGGAATTCCTCACACCCAGAAACTAGCTGTCGATCCAAGTCCAATGGTGCGGGAGGAAAGGGGGGATCCAAGCAGGATTGAGATGGTGCCTTGGAAGCAAACATCTTCGCCCATTGATATCTTGGCTTTGACCCCCTGGCTGAACCGATACCCAGATCATGTATCCGCAGGGATTTTGAGGAATGGTTTTCTGTATGGCTTCAAAATCCCGGCGGGAAATTTTCAGTGGAGCCCCTTCTGTAGGAACCAACTGTCTATTCAGCACAACCCGGCGGTGGCCGCCAGAAAAATAGCGAAAGAAGTCAGCTTGGTAGCGGGGCCATTTGCCTGCCCGCCAGTTGCAGAATTTGTGTGTTCACCTTTAGGAGTGGTTCCAAAGAAAGACCCGGGGGAGTATAGACTCATCCACAATTTATCGGCCCCTAAAGGGGCCTCGGTAAATGAGGCTATTGACCCTGAGGTATGCTCAGTTAGATATGCATCGTTCGATGATGCAGTCGTTCTGTTGAATCGCCTGGGCCCCGGTGCACTGTTGGCAAAATCAGACATCGAATCGGCATTCCGGTTGCTCCCGGTACACCCTCGGGACCAACGCTTGTTGGGTTTCACGTTCCAGGGGAAATTTTACATGGATAAATGTATGCCCATGGGTTGTTCAATTTCATGTGCCTATTTTGAAATGTTCAGCTCCTTTTTGGAATGGGCGTTCACCGAGGCCACAGGGCATAGACAAGTGATGCACTATTTGGATGATTTCCTTTTCCTGGGCCCGGCGGGCACTCAGGACTGTGCACAAGCGCTGCAGGACTTCTGCACACTCATGCGGGATTTTGGGGTCCCATTGGCGCCAGGTAAGACGGTGGGGCCATTTACCTCACTGGAGTTCCTGGGGATTGAATTAGACTTGGTGGAGGGGTGTTTCCGTCTGACGGTAGAAAAGGTGGACAAATTCAGGGCATCCTTGGTACGATGTCTCCAAAAAGAAAAGGTGACCCTACATCAATTACAACAGACAGTGGATCAGCTTAATTTTGCCTTAAGAGTGATGCCGATGGCTCGCCCTTTCTCACGTTCCATAGCACAGGCTATGGTGGGCCTTAAAGAAGGACACCACCGCACTAGACTGTCGGCAGAGGTTCGCCAGGACATGCGCATTTGGTTGGCATTCCTGGCGGATTTCAACGGTCGAGTGTTGTGGCACAAACCCCCAGCCTCGTCGGACGAACTGGGATTGTGGACCGACTCGGCGGGGAGCGTGGGGTTTGGCGCAATCTTTGGAAACCGGTGGTCGGCACAAACATGGCCGGCGTGGTGGCACGCAAGCGGTCTGACAGGTAACATTGGATTCTTGGAGCTATTCCCCATTTGGGTGGCCCTGAAGGCATGGCTGGAAGACTTTAGGGACCGCTCAGTGGTGTTCTGGTCAGACAACATGACGGTGGTCGAGTGCATTAATCACCAGGCTGCACGCTGCAAGTGGATCTTAAGACTGTTGAAAGAAATTGTGTTGCGATGCAAGAGATTGAATGTACAATTCAGGGCAAGGCATGTGCCGGGTGTACTAAATAATGCAGCTGATGCACTCTCTCGTTCACACATGCAGGCTTTCAGGGGTTATCTACCCACAGCGGAACTAGTGGCGGCACCTTTCCCCGAAGCACTATGGCAGATCGGTGCCCCGGACTACAAGACCTCGTGGCAGCCAGTTTAGCGCCCAGAACGAGGAAAGCTTATGAAGGAGCGTTCCGTTCATACTGCGACTTTTTAGGGCGGGTAGGGGGGCATAGCTGGGGGCGGGAAGAGTCCTTGCTCCGGTTTCTGGTGGCACTTCATAAGGAAGGCCGTCGGCGGCAACCGCCAACAGGTATAGGGCTGCCATATCATTCATGGCACAGCTCCACGGGATTCGGGACCCGACGGGTTCCTTCTTAGTCAGGAAGGCACTCCGCGGCTGGCAGCGCCTGGAGGGTTGTAGACAGGATACAAGGCACCCGATTGGGTTAGACAGATTGTCCTTGCTACTAGCGAAACTGGATGAGACATGCTCCTCGCACAGTGAGGTAATTCTGTTCCGAGCGGCTTTCGCATTGGCATTCCATGGGGCCATGCGGGTAAGTGAACTCGTGGCGAAGAATAAGACGGACGTGGGGGGAGGTCTACGCAGGGATCATGTTCAGTTACGGGGTGATTCTCTGTTGATCTCGATAGCCAGGTCCAAAACAGACCAGGAAGCTTTGGGGAATAGTGTGGTACTGCAGCGCGCCCGAGGGAGCCCCAGTTGTCCCATAAGGTATTTAGAGGACTACCTGGCACAGAGGTCGACAACATGGGGGGGACCCTGCTTAGACACAAGGACGGCACCCCGTTGACGAGATTTCAGTTTCGGAGGGTGCTGGCAATTACAGTTGCTGCGGCGGGCTTGAACCCGTGCGATTTCGGGACCCACTCATTCAGAATAGGGGCCGCTACTGAGGCTACGGCTCGGGGTCTGGGTGGGGAGGAAGTGAAACAGTTAGGCCGTTGGTCCTCGAACTGTTTCAAGAGGTATGTGCGACTGCACATGTTGTAAAAAGACTGATGAAATGCACTCACGCTTGTTGTCTTTTGTTTGGATTACAGTTTCGCAGGCCTGTAACGCGGGGCGAAAATTGGGATCGACCCAACACCAAAGGACCAGCGGGAAAGGATCGCCGACTGGAGATCAAGTGGTATGGGTCGTGGGCCACTCATACGTGAGGCGTGCTGGGGACATATTCAAGGCAGGTGACGCGATCCACGCATCTGATGAGTATGGGTTCAGAGTGTCCTTCCATGGGAAGGGAGGCCTCTGTGTTGACCAGTTTCAGAGCTATCTGGAGGAACTATTAGGGGGGCAAAGGTCACCGCCATCTGTAATTATAGTGCATCTGGGAGGCAATGACTTGGTAAAGTTGGGGAGACGAGTATTGCTGGAGCACATATTGTCAGCAGTCAGTTGGTTGTCCAGGAGGCTTCCGGGGTGTGCGATTGCTTGGTCCCACATGATTCCCAGAAGAGTCTGGCGGGGGGGTCTGTCTGTGTCGGCATTGAACCACTCGGTAAAGAGGGTCAACAACAAGATCGAGAAACTGTTTCGCTCTACTCACTTACAAAGCATTCCTCATGGGTGTATCCGGTGTCATCACTATTATTTGAATGATGGGGTGCACCTGTCCAGGGCTGGGAATGAATTACTCATAGGAGACTTCGTAGCGTGGCTGAGGGCGTTGAGGAGACATGACCTTTAGGAGGTGTGGGGGGGCCGGATAGTCGGTCAACTATCCGGCCTGTGGCGGTAAGGTCATGATCGGTGAGAAGTGATTTCAAAGTCCCTAGGGGGGGCGCCACCCAGTATGGATGGGAGCGCCCGGGGGGAGGCGGCCATTGGCCCCTCCCACGGGGAGGCGGCACCCACTACAGATGGGTCGCCTAGGGGGAGACGGCCATAGGCCCCTCCCAAGGGGAGACGGCTATATGCCCCTCCTACGAATTTCCCGAAGGCCGGATATCCGCTCCGGCGGAATAGAGTGTGGGGAAGGGGGGGAGTCCACGCTGTCCTTCTTACGGATACCTCGCACGAGAACTCGGACGACCTTTAAGATGGCGTCGAGTGAAAGGGGGCCCCCACGACAAGGGAAGTTACAGTTGGCAGTGAGGGTAAAGTCCTCTGCGCATGCGCCACTCACACCGTGAGGGCGGGAATTTGGTAGTAGGGATCTGACACCGGTTAAGACCTTGCCGTTGGCCCTTAATGCTAGGATGTACAATTTTATTTTAGAATGTTATGCATTTTCAGGATGCTAGACTCGGCTAGGAAACCTTTGTATTAGAGATTTGTTAAGATTAGCCAAAGAACTTGTCTTCATCAAAATGTAATGTGAGATAAAATTGTACATGATTCATGAAACGTTTTAATTTAAAGTTTGTTTCATATTTTAATAAATACGGCCGGGGGGGTAACTCCCCCCCGCCTTCCAAAAGTTCAAACCTGTGTCTGTCTCCTCCCATGGGGAATTGGTGTTGGGAGGGGGTGGCGTGCATCCCAGCCCATATGGAAAGGGAAGACAACTCGGTCCCCCTGAACGTATGGATGGGTGCCCCGATCCCCCCGGGAAACCGTTGTGGGCGGGGTGTGAGTCTCGGCTGGTATGCCCAAAGCGGCGTAGCCAGAGCACGCCCTTCCCGCCCAGAAGGGGTTGTCCTAAAAACCCGCCCGGAAGTCCGCACACGGATGGGCGTACCTGAGGTGGGCCCCCGCCCTCCCGCAGATGGATAAATAGAGAGGGAATCCAACAAAGCTTCCTCTTGTTCCAGTGCTCTGAAGGCTGCACCACTCGTCGCTCGTGAGCCCTCGAAGGAACAAGCGGCAATTTTGACCCACTCACCAGCCCCCTTTTTGCAATGTTTTTTTTTAATAAAGTAATTGTTGATGATATTTGAATGTATTAAAAAGATACAGTAATTTTTCATCATGGATGTATGCCTTTGATTGAATAGATGTTTGTAGGCCTTTTTTCCTTTGTAGAAACGTAGAGGAATGGATCAAATAATAAAAATTGTCTTGTGCTTTAGGACTTTTTTCCCTTTGTAGCAATGTCAAAGTTGGTGAATTATCAAGCTGTTACAGATTAGGCGTATTTTCTTTCCTTAGTAGGTAAAACAACTGTCGTATTTATTTTGGTCGGGCGGTAAGGTCATGATCGGTGAGCAGTGATTTCAAGGTCCCTAGGGGGGGGCGCCACCCAGTATGGATGGGAGCGCCCGGGGGGAGGCGGCCATTGGCCCCTCCCACGGGGAGGCGGCACCCACTACGGATGGGTCGCCTAGAGGGAGACGGCCATAGGCCCCCCCCAGGGGGAGACGGCTATATGCCCCTCCTACGAATTTCCCGGGGGCCGGATATCTGCTCCGGCGGAATAGAGTGTGGGGAAGGGGGGAGTCCACGCTGTCCTTCTTACGGATACCTCGCACGAGAACTCGGACGACCTTTAAGATGGCGTCGAGTGAAAGGGGGCCCCCACGACAAGGGAAGTTACAGTTGGCAGCGAGGGTAAAGTCCTCTGCGTATGCGCCACTCACACCGTGAGGGCGGGAATTTGGTAGTAGGGATCTGACACCGGTTAAGACCTTGCCGTTGGCCCTTAATGCTAGGATGTACAATTTTATTTTAGAATGTTATGCATTTTCAGGATGCTAGACTCGGCTAGGAAACCTTTGTATTAGAGATTTGTTAAGGTTAGCCAAAGAATTTGTCTTCATCAAAATATAATGTGAGATAAAATTGTACATGATTCATGAAACGTTTTAATTTAAAGTTTTAAATTTGGTTTCATATTTTAATAAATACGGCCGGGGGGGGGGGGGGCGTAACCCCCCCCCCCCCCGCCTTCCAAAAGTTCAAACCTGTGTCTGTCTCCTCCCATGGGAAATTGGTGTTGGGAGGGGGTGGCGGGCATCCCGGCCCATATAGGTCTCGCCTTTGGGACCTTATAGGTTTTTAGCCAGAGATATTTACTTGACCTATGTTTTTAAGTTGTGATGTGCAGAAGTGTACAGTATGGTGAAAATGTATAATAAAGAAGCGTTAGAAGTATTATATTAAAAAAGCTGGGAATTTGTATATGCTTGTTTTAATGGTTGTTTGCTATTGGTTCTTTTGTTATTGGGGGAGAGTTAGTTAGTGAGAGAGATAGAGTTAGTGATTCAGATAGTTATTGAGAGAGAGAGTTGCACCATGCAGGTGCTAATATTACAGTTCTGATGTTAGTAAAAATGAACTGTTTTCACCAGCACATTGCAAAAGAAGTTGAAAACTGTTTTAAAAATGGTGTTATGGGGGAGTGGCCAATATTTAATACCGGCTTAATGTTAGCCTCCTGCATATATTATGTTATAGGTTATAGAGAATTTGTATCGCGCACTAATACTCTAGAGTGTCCTGGCGCGGAAGTGGGCTGGGGTGGAGGTAGGAGTCAATTAGACGGTCTGATTAAACAGATGTGTTTTTTAAAAAGTTGAAAATCTTGAATAATTCATTACGCGCATGGTTTGATCTATACAGAATAGTTTAGCGTAGTACACCATGAAACATATAGAAAATATTTGCAAATATGTTTTTGGGGTAAAGTGTGCAATGTTATTTTGTATTGTAGATGGTATTTAATTTTTTAGGGTGTTATGTACATTTGGGTATGCCTGCTGCAGTTGTTTTGAGAGGTGGAACAAAGGAGAACTTGATTCTTTTTGTTCATAAAAAAAAGAAGCATTTTAAGGGTAAATAGGGGTTTTAAGAGAGAGAAAAGGTACAGGAAAGTGGAGGATGTTAGAGAAAGTACTTTACGTTGTGTGTGGAGGTATGGCCATATTGGAAGGAAGTGGGTGAGGAACAAACCACGGACGGGAGAGGAGGATGATACAGAAAGTGTAGTAAGATGTGTGCTGTGTCTGCCTGCTGTTGCTGTGGCGTCGCTGGTCTGGTTCCTGCAAAGCTTTGTCACAACCACCTGTTAATTGATGTTAATGGGAGCGCCTCAGGGCTTCTTTACATTTGTGTAAAACTTTGGCTTAAGGTGAACCGTAGGTTATTGCATGTGGGGGAAGTGTGCTGTATGCCTGCAAAAACTGTAAACCAGCAGTGTCGCAAAAGGCAAAACTAAAGGCAGGATGCTTAGTATATTAATACACTAAACATCCATTGGCAAAAAAGTGGAAAAGTAGTACTTCTCAAGCTGTAGCCAAGCCCCTCTGTACAATAAAAAAAGAAATGGTAACTATACGTCTCATACAAACGTAATCTCAGTTTGGAGAACTCAGACGTTGATGCTTCCAAGGTCTATGAGCTGAGCCGAGTTTAAATTGTGCTTGTTCAAAAGTAACACCTACCATGAGACGGCCTCCAGCAGGCAGGCTTTACTATATGATGGGCTGATGGGCATCAATTATGGGAAGCCATAGCTGCTTTGTCTGACCTGCCATTCACATTTACACTTCCATTCCCTTTCCTTTCCCTTGTCTCCGGGATGCTTAAGGGAGCAGCGGGCAGAGAAAGTAAACAAGGCACACACAGAACTATTTACTTTCTGTAGTAGCCTGCCCTTATCCTTCCTGTAGCCAGTCACAGAAGTGCCACCCTGAGCTCCGGGGGTATCATACGGAGTAGCCTGGCAATCAAGTGCCCAGGTTGTGTCATCCAAAGGACACTTAATGTCATTATATGACCATGTATAGTGCCAGCCCAAACATAACCAACATTTAGGATGGCTGCACCAGTACGGCCCGCACCGGACCAGAGATCCAGGCGGGGGCACGAGCCCCTCCTTGCCCCCCCCTGCAGATGCCCATGCTGGCCATGTCGCCCCCTCATTGCTGAGTGGGCCCAGTGTCACATCTTCTATACTATAGGGGAGGGCACCTTTAAACCAATTGGTATTGTCTTGCTAGGTTAGCAGAATTTCTATTTCCTCATATGCACTATATTCTTCAGAAATTTCACCTACTTCATATTTGTGAAATTGCTGTGTATCATCATCTACAGCGGGGAATTTATCCTAAGGGTAAAATGCCTCTGTCCTACATGCTTCGTGTGCCTCTGCAACAAAGGTAACACCCCCACCCTCTAGAGTGTGGCCATGTTGTAGTAGCTTTTGAGTAACTGCGCATCTGCAGTAATCGGAAATATATTTGTGCCATGTTGTGTAAGAAATTAATTACAGAGTTCGGCTAACACAGTGCGAATAATATCCTTTCAAATTTGAATGTAGCAACAGCCAATACATAGGGTATATCTATTCAGCTGAGGAGGATGTTCCCTACCACCACGGACGTCTCCGGTTTAAAAGGTGCATAGGGATCTCTGAGGAAGCACAATTGAACTACTCAGTTGATTTGTACAGCATACGAAACCAACCAACGTTGGCAGTGCAATATCGTGTCATTTCTACTAATTAGTAGGAACTGCACGTTTGTGGACAACATAAACTTAGGATGATTAGACAATTCATATGTATGTATACATATATAATAATATAACAATCTAGTGTGCTCCTATGATGCAGAACCCTTACCTACTTGTCTAGGGTGCAGATGGATGCCAAGAAACCCCCGGCTAGATGGGAAAGTAAATGATGTGCTTACAGTGCACCAGGATACAACAATCTTTTATAGGGCCCTTCAATGGTTCCCTCACTATCAACCTCCACCAGTGCTCCTTATCCCTCCAAATCTCCTCTCTCACATGTATTTCATTTCTTTCATAGCACCTTTCATAATCGTTTATGGTGTTGGACCACTTTAAAAGGAAACACACATAGGCAAAATGAATAGTACGTGCGTAAGTCAGTGCATATTGTGGTGTACACTTTTTTAAAGAGTTCTTGGTATGCAGAAGTACAAACTCAGGCTTCAAAATCTAACACAATGGTTAGGGCTACATTTACTAATACAAATTAAGTTCTATCCGCAGCAGAAGGTCATTTTTAATACACAGGATTTGCGTTGCTTTTTCCCCATTGCACAACACAGCAAAGCAACTTTGAATGAATGAATGAATGAAACTTTATTTATATTGCGCAGCTATGCCCAGTGGGCGTCAAGGCGCCTAGTCCGAATACAAACTGTACGCAGAAAGAAACAGGGCCTACTTGTATGCTTTGATAAAGAGCCACGTTTTCAATGACTTCCTAAAGAGGTCCAGGGAGGGCAGTAGTTTAATTTCCAGGGGGAGTGAATTCCATGTCCGAGGAGCCAGTATGGAAAAAGCTTTGCTCCCCCATCTAGCCTTCTTGGCTCTCGGAATGACCAGTTGATTAAGCTCACTGGAT
This sequence comes from Lissotriton vulgaris, assembly GCF_964263255.1. Taxonomy (NCBI): domain Eukaryota; kingdom Metazoa; phylum Chordata; class Amphibia; order Caudata; family Salamandridae; genus Lissotriton; species Lissotriton vulgaris. The sequence continues at coordinate 1,889,593,655 of NC_141693.1, read as the reverse complement.
CGTAGACATCTACTTGGAACATATCTAGAGAGTAATGATCCAAGGGCATCAGCTGAACCTGCAGTTAAGGCCTTGTAAGTGAGGCAGAGGAGTTTGAAAGTAATCCTTGAGGGGATGGGAAGCCAATGAAGGTTCTTCCTCGCTGCGGTCATGGAGGCTAGCCAGGGCAGAGCGAGAGCAAACCGTGCTGCCGCGTTTTGTATGATCTGCAGGCGCAGGAGCAGACCCTTGTTGGCCCCTGCGTACACTGAGTTACAGTAATCAAGCCTTGAACCAACAAGGGCGATTACCACCTGTTTCCGTGCTTGTGGGGACAGGTAGTGTACGATTCTCTTCAGGGTCTTGATGACTCCCCAACAGGTGGCCACCGTTCTGTTGACCTGGAGCTCCATAGAGAGCTGGGTGTCAAAGATGACGCCTAGGTTCCTGGCAGATTGTGTCGGTGTTGGGCAGCTCCCTAAAGAAGGGGGCCACCAGTCATCTGACCATATGCCCTGGTCCTTGCCGAAGACCAGGACCTCTGTTTTGTCCCCGTTCAACTTTAGAGAGTTGGCAATCATCCACTCTGCAACAAGTTGCATGCAGGCTCTAAAGTTGGAAGCGGTTTCACCAACAGAGTGAGTCAGGGATACCATAATCTGCGTGTCGTCGGCATACGACACTACCTCCATCCCCTGAGATCTTACTAGTCTTGCAAGTGGGGCCACGTAGATGTTAAACAGGGTCGGACTCAATGCCGACCCTTGTGGCACCCCACATTGCAAAGATTTAGCAGGGGAGAGGTAATCACCTAGCATGACACGTTGCTCTCTTTGTTGAAGAAAGGAGCTCAGGAGACTGAGTGCCGGTCCTTCAACCCCAGCCTCCCTTAACCTAGTTGTTAAAGTAAGGGGAGACAGGGTGTCGAATGCTGCTGAAAGATCTAGCAGCACCAGTACAGTGGTTAGACCCGAATCTACTTTTCTGCGGATGTTATCCATGACTTTCGTCAGCGCCGACTCCGTGCTATGCAGCTTTCTAAAGCCATGTTGGGACCCGTCCAGGAAACCAGAGGTCTCGAGGAAATTTGAAAGATGGAAATTCAAATGGGTCTCCAACATCTTAGCCGGGGCCGGCAGAAGAGAGATGGGTCTAAAATTCTTCAGTACTCCAGGGTCCAAGGTGGCCTTTTTAAGCAGCGGTTTTACAATGGCTTTCTTCCAGAGTGACGGGAAGATACCCTGCTCCAATGCTCCATTCGTAACTTCCAGCATTGAAGGGAGAATAGTCTCTCTGCAGTTCTTCAGAACTTTCAGAGGAACTGGATCAAGAGGAGATGACGATTTAGTTCTGTCCAACAGGCTATTGAGATCCTCTAGCGAGAGGGCAGGGAAGTGATCAAGGGAATGAGAGGATTCAGTAGTCACGGCTTCCAGGCGTGTAATTTGGGAGAGGTCATCCGCACTAAGTGAGTTCCCCTGCGACTTTAGAGCTATGTAGATATCATCTATCTTTTTGTAAAAAAAGTCAGATATGTCATTGCATAGCTCCTGGGAAGCGACTACAGGATCGGGGACCTGGAGAGAGCAGAGAGAGTCCACAATTTTAAAGAGCTCTTTGGAAGATGTTAGGGAACAGGTTAGATCAGAAAAGTAGTCCTGTTTCTCCTTAATGATTCTATTTTTGTACTCTCGAAGTAGGCTCTTGTAGTCTTCTCTATCTTTGAGATCCCAGGATTTACGCCACTTGCGTTCCTTCTGTCTGCAAGATTGTCTAAGAAGCCTCAGATCGACGGAAAACCAGGGGGCAGTTGGCTTCTGTCTAGCCGCAGGTTTCAGGGAGGGGGGGGCTAGTTCGTCGACGGCTCTGGTGATGGTATCAGCGAGTTCTTGGGCCGTCTCATCTACATTCCGCTGAGATGAAATATGGGCATTGAGAAAAAAAAGGGGCCACAGCCTCCGGAGTACAATTTTTGAAGTTCCTTTTGAATTGTTTTTTACCAGAGACCGCACTGACAGCGGGGCAGGGGATATCTAAGGACAGCGGGACTGCTGAGTGATCAGACCAGGTAATCGGGACCGGGGTGCCAACACTTAATCTGGGGTCGTTGGAAAAGATCCCGTCAAGGATGTGTCCCGCCTTATGAGTCGGGAGGAGAACTCGTTGGACAAAGTCACATGCCTCCAGAGAGTTGAGCAAGGAGCAGGTCTCTTTAGAAGTAAGATCCTCTAGGTGAAAATTAATGTCGCCCAGAATAGTAAGATGGGGTCTACCAAAGTAGGGTTCCAAAATTCTGAAGAGTTCTGAGCAAAAGTTAGCTCTGGTCCCCGGGGGCCTATAAAGTAGTATGCCTGAAAAGGAGCTTACTGGAGTGTGGACAATACAGAAGTAAAGCGCCTCAAAAGGATCCGTAGAGACCGATAGGGGTTTAATGGTACATGTGAGAGTAGATTTAAAAAGAATGGCAATTCCACCCCCTCTACAGCGTTCTCGGTCTAACCTTAGACAGGTATATCCTTCAGGTATGGCCAAAAGCAAATCATGGCCCGAGGACTCGGTGGCCCACGTTTCAGTAACAAAGATCCAATCAGGATTCCTTGAACTAACGAAATCGTGGAATTCAATCCCATGTTTGATCAGTGAACGCGCATTGATCAAAAAACCATGTTTAGATTGGGAGGTATGACTGGCCGGCAAAGGAAGAATAGAGAAGCTGCGGACCTGAGTGGGACCGGCAATAGAGACGCTGCAAGAGGGACACTTGTGGGCGCAACACAGTACCTCGGGTCTAAGCTGATGATGGCAGCCAAGCGCCGGGGGTCTAAGGGAATGAAGGGTGGCATATAAGTCCTCCCGGGATATGGGCGCGTAGACACCGGGAGACCCAGAGTCCAGCCCGTCCTGCAGCGCGTCCTCAGCGCGGACGGGCGCAGACGGGCAGGACTCTGGCACGACTCCGGCGCAGATCCGGCGCTCCCGCTGATCGCGTCCGCTGCGCGGAGTCATCTCTGCCCGTTTTTATGGCGCCTGAAATCGCGTCACAATTAGCTGCCTGACCTAAGATGGCCGCCAAAACCGGTGCTCTGCTCTCGGCGTCAATACTCGGCCGAGAGCAGGTCCGGTTCGAAAATCAGGGGTTCAGTTGCTATGGAGCGCAAGGGGGCTGAACAGGGGGGTCGCAAGCACCTATTACAGTCAGGTGCACAAAAAGTACAATTTCCACAGTTTCAAAACTTTGGTTGCGGCACTGCGTTTCTCTAAACAATAATAATTCTTCCCCTTAGTGTGCTGGCCTGGCCTGCCAGCAATTAATTGGAAAAAATCTTTGCATCATTTCTCTCTCCTTACTCTACTTCACCTCTACAACCTTTGCCTCTCTCTTTTAACCTCTCTAGCTCAACCTCTCTATGTATCTTCATCCTCTCCCTATCTTAGTTCTCTCAACCTCATCTTTGTCTTCCTCACTCCTCTCTCAATATACTTCACTTGCCTTCATCTCTCGAACATGACCGTGCCTCTCTGGATCACTCTGTGCATTCATCTATATCTATATCTATATCTCTCAATCCCCTTTCTACCTCAACTCTTTCTCTCTACCTCATTCCGCTCTCTAATCTTACTGCACTTTTTCCATCTGATCTTCCAGTACCTCTCCTCCATCTTCTTCGGTTTACACATATCATCTCTATCTTTTCCTCATCTCTCTCCCCCTCTCCCAGAGTCTCTACCGACTTGTCTATTTCTCATCTCAGGGCTTTCTCTACCTCATCACCCCTCACTTTTCTCTCTCAGTTCTCGCACTAACTCTTATCTGTCTATGTCACCTCTTCCTACCTCATTGCTCTCTCACAACCTACCTTCGCAATTTACTTTACCATTATTTCACTACCTCACTTTGCCACCACTGCTTTCTTTCATATTACCTCAGCTCCCTTTTTTTCACCTCACTTGAATATTTTAACTCTTTCTCCATGTACTTCGATCCCTACTTTACATATATTTCTACATCTCTTCCTCTCCCGTGATTTCAAATCTCCTGCTATACTGGTCTTTAAATGTTTCTGTCCATCTCCTGTATCCTGCTGTGTCACATTACTGTTACTTAGCAGGGTAACAGGTAGCTGTCTAGCCAGAGAAGTGCACCCACATAAAGAGGACAAGACAGGGGAAGAGAATTAAGACAGTTATATGATTCCATTTAATGGAGCATAAAAAGCATCAGAGTAGCACTTTGGTTTTCACTGCAAGAACACTAGTAGTGAATGGGACTATATTTGTGATTACATATATTCGGAAACTAAAGCTACAATTACAAACAATATGTGCATATGTCTTACTTAAATACTATGGACTGGTCGACTAAATATCAAACGTCACCATTAGTATGTGCTTTATATAATGGGAGTATGAAGTGACTGGAGGATGGTACAGAAAGCAGACAGCACTACCCAGGGGTAGAAGATGATGCAACTGTGAGTGCTGTGAAGAGAGTGGAGATTGGAAAGGGGCGACCACTCGGTCCCCCCGAACGTATGGTAGGGGGCCCGGATCCCCCCGGGAAACCATTTTGGGCGGGGGGCGTGTCACGGCTGGTATGCCCGAAGTGGAGTAGCCGGGCGCGCCTTTTTCCCGCCCAAGAGGGGTTGTCCTCGACACCTACATCGTTGGCCACGCCCAGGAGGCGTACCGGAGGAGGGTACACGCCCTCCCGAAGAGGAATAAAGAGAGCGGGAATCCGAAGAAGCATCCTCTTGTTCCTGTGCTTGGAAGCTGCACCCACTCGTTGCACGTGAGCCCTCGACGGAACAAGGAGCAATTTTGAGAACTTGTAATTCTTGTGTTTCTCTTTCAGTGACTTTGAGGCTCAGGGTCCAGAAACGCGTTGATCAACGTAGATCGGACACTCGATAATAATGCATGGCAAGAAGGCAGGAAATAAGTCCGGAACCGACCAGATGCTTCGCATGCTGGTAAGAGATATGGCGAACATGAAGAAGCAGATGGCCGCGATGAACAATCCGGGTAGACCGAAGAAGGTAATAGGCCCGGCTTTGCCGAAGGTCGTCCCCGAGGGTAGGGGAAAGCGGGCCAGGAATAGGGCGGCAGGGGGTGATGTCCAGGTTCCCGAGTTACCCCCTGCAAGCCCTGGTCATTCCAGTCGAGGCCCCGGTACCGATCCCAGACGCGGGTCAGCCGATTCCGGTTGTTGTTACGCCCGCCAGCGAGGAGGACATGCCTCCGGAATTAGCCGCCCAGTTGGCCGCATGGCTTGGCAGGAAGACAGGGGGTGCTACGGCATCGGCAGACACGGCCGAAGAGGCCAAGTTATTAATACAGCAGTTGCGGCAGTCGCGAGAGGCCGCGAAGGCGAATCTCCCTTTTGTTCCCCCACAGGCGATCTCGGAAGGACCGGCAGCTGGTGTCGAAGCAGCAGCGAGAACAGCACCGGAGCCGGGTAATCAAGCATTGCCGATGGCAAGGGAGGGGTCTTTGCCCTCAAGGCGGGAGAAGGTGGTCCAACATATACCGTTGGCCACAAAAGAATTGATATGGGCTGATAAGTATGTGAACATGTTTTCCCTGCTGACTGACCATCGCGAGATGGAGTATGTTAAGGCACAGAAGGAGTTGTGGCACCCGAGTGTATGGCGAGCAAAAATGGCGGGATTCAGGGTGGATGAGACAATCTCGAATTGGGCCAGGGCCTTCGCAATGTTTTCTGCAATTATTGGGGAACGTAAGCCCGAGGTTTTGGCCGAATTGTCCTGCTATCAGGCACGAATAATGGATTTTTATGATACATATGAGGGTGACGAATGGATGGGGTACGATATGAAGTTTCGTAAGGCCAAGGAGTACGATTCATCTCTGACGTGGGATTGTCTCGACTCAATCTCTTGGCAGAAGCAGCTCCTGCCGGGCGCGACGAAGTCGTCCTCGCTTGGCGGGAATGGGTCGGGGCCTTCCCGCCATCAGCCTGCGACGCCCTTTCGAGCAGGCCCCGCGGGCGACCACCAACCAAGGAATGGTGGGAATGGGGGTAGGAAAGGGGTCTGTTGGAATTTTAACAGAGGCAATTGCACTAGGCCACAAGGGACATGTAAGTTCAGACATGCGTGTGCAGGTTGCGGAAACTCTTCACACCCCGAGAGCTCGTGCCGAGCCAAGAATGGTGATACAGGGGGTAGAGGAGGGGCCAAACAGGTCTGAGCGGGACCATTGGGTACCGCTACCTACCCCTGTAGATATCATGGCAATGATTCCCTGGCTAAACGAATACCCTGATCATGTCTCCGCTGGGGTGTTGAGGAACGGCTTCTTATATGGTTTCCACATCCCGGCGGGGGATTTTCGAGGGGAACCACTTTGTAGAAACCAACCGTCGGTTCAGCATAATCCAGCGGTGGTTGAAAGGAAGATTGCAAAGGAGGATGCCCATGGCCGGGTAGTTGGCCCATATAGACACCCGCCAGTAACTAATTTCATCTGTTCCCCGTTGGGAGTGGTTCCCAAGAAAGACCCGGGGGAATTTAGGCTGATCCATAACTTGTCAGCTCCGAGGGGTCTTTCAGTGAACGATGCCATTGACCCAGGGGTTTGCTCGGTGCGGTACGCATCCTTCGATGATGCCGTCGCCATGTTGAATCGCTTGGGGCCCGGAGCGCTGATGGCGAAGTCAGATATTGAGTCAGCGTTCCGGTTGCTCCCGGTACACCCACGGGATCAGCGTCTGTTAGGCTTTGTTTTCCAGGGCCAATACTACATGGATAGATGTATGCCAATGGGGTGCTCCATCTCTTGTGCTTATTTTGAGAAATTCAGTTGTTTTCTGGAATGGGCGTTCACCAAGGCCACTGGCCATGCTCAGGTTATGCATTACCTAGATGATTTTTTGTTTTTGGGGCCAGCCGGCGACACAAAATGTGCGCAGGCGTTACAGGAATTTTGCACTCTCATGAAGGGGTTCGGGGTGCCATTGGCACCGGGTAAGACGGTAGGACCATCTACTTCACTCGAGTTTCTGGGAATTGAGCTCGATTCTGTGGAGGGATGTTTCCGTCTGTCAGTGGAGAAAGTAACGAAGTTCAGGGCTTCCCTGGAACTGTGCATTAGCAAAGAGAAAGTTACCCTCCATCAGTTACAACAAGCAGTGGGCCAGCTTAACTTTGCCCTAAGAATGATACCAATGGCCCGCCCCTTTTCCCGCTCTATTGCACAAGCCATGGTTGGAGGGACACCACCGCACGAGACTGTCTGCAGAGGTTCGCCAGGACATGCGCATTTGGTTGGCATTTCTGGCGGATTTCAACGGTCGAGTGGTATGGAACAAGCCACCTGCGTCCTCAGATGAGCTGGGTTTGTGGACCGACTCGGCTGGGAGCGTGGGATTTGGCGCTATCTTTGGTAATCGATGGTCGGCGCAAACATGGCCGACGTGGTGGCACACCAGCGGTATCACAGGTAACATTGGGTTTCTCGAGTTGTTCCCCATTTTTGTGGCTCTGAAGGCATGGCCGGATGAGTTCCGAGATCGATCTGTTGTGTTTTGGTCCGACAATATGACTGTCGTTGAATGTATAAATAATCAGGCAGCACGCTGCAAGTGGATATTGAGATTACTGAAGGAAATTGTACTACTATGCATGAGACTGAACGTACAATTCAGGGCGAAGCATGTGCCAGGTGTACTGAACCAGGCGGCTGATGCACTCTCTCGTTCACACATGCAGGCTTTCAGGGGTTATCTACCTTCCGCGGACCTAGAGGCGGTACCATTTCCCGAAGCACTCTGGCTACTCGGTGCCCCGGATTACAAGACCTCGTGGCAGCAAGCTTAGCTCCCAGGACAAGGAAGGCATACGAAGGAGCGTTTCGTTCCTATTGTGCATTTTTGGGTCCGGCTGGGGGGGACAATTGGGGACAGGAGGATTATGTCCTGAAGTTTCTAGTAGCACTGCACAGTGCAGGCCGATCAGTGGCAACGGCCAATAGACACCGGGCCGCCATTTTATTCATGGCGCAGGCGCATGGCATCAAGGACCCAACATCGTCCTTTCTAGTGAGGAAAGCCCTTCGTGGTTGGCAACGCCTTGAGGGTCGTAGAGTAGACGAGAGGCGCCCGATTGGGTTAGAAAGGTTGTCCCTCCTGATAGCGATACTCCCCACGACATGCTCCTCCCAGTTCGAGGCAGTGCTGTTCCGGGCCGCTTTCGCATTAGCATTCCATGGGGCTATGCGGGTTAGCGAGCTGGTTGCTAGAAATAAGAATGATGTGGAAGGAGGTCTGTGTCGGGACTGCATTCTGATTAAGGGTGACTCAATGATGGTCACAATAACCAGGTCCAAGACCGACCAGAGTGCTATGGGAGACAGTATTGTTGTCCAGCGCATGCGAGGGTCCCCCGTGTGCCCGGTAAAGTGCGTTGAGGAATATTTGGCACAAAGCGGGGAAACATGGGGGGGAAGCTTGCTGAGACACATCGACGCCACCCCACTGACGAGGTTTCAGTTTCAGAGGGTGTTAACAATGGCAATCGCAGCAGCGGGCTTGGACCCGGGCGATTTCGGGACCCATTCCTTTAGGATAGGGGCTGCTACAGAAGCTACAGCCAGGGGTCAGAGTGTTGAGAAGGTGAAACAACTGGGACGATGGTCCTCGAACTGTTATAAAAGGTATGTGCGGTTGCACATGTTGTGAAGTCACGAACACGACGTCGCTGTGCGTGTTTCGGCGGGACGAGGGCTGTGGATGGGCGCCGGCCGTTTTACCAGGAACGGCCTGCTGGAACACAGTGCCTATACCCTCCTCCCTTGGACAAATAGGACCATCAGTCCACCACTAGCTCTATAAATCACTCAGTAGACGGCTTAAGACAGACACAAAACTAAGGTGGTAAGACCGTTTACACTACCCAGGAACCCTGATAAGCACTGCCTTCATCGCCCATTAGCATGCTTACAGTCCAACCCTGTTAATTCGACATTGGAATGAACTAATATACATCAGGATTACAGTATCCGGGAAGGCGCCCCTTGGACCCCGGTTCCTCTCACATTCTCTCCAAAAGCGACGTATCATAAACTTAAAGCCCTGAAGAAGTCCCAGCTTGGGACGAAACGCGTCGGCTGTATATGTTTCACTGCAAACTGAAAATAAAGATTAAAAGAAGACTATCAACATCTCTTTGAGAAATATTTCTTCATTGTGCTTAAATACCATTTGCACTTATTGTCTTGCTTTTTGTGGTGCACTTTTGCGGTTGTTTTATTTGCACTAAAATTCCCTAGGGAATAGGCATAGTGATGATGGGTGCCATCCAGTGTGCACACAATCCCCTTCATTAATTCAAGGGTCAACGAATATTACGGGGAGAAAGTTAGTCAGGTGCTGACTCTAGGAAGGGTCCATCATTATATTTTGTTCCTTATGTTGTGAAGTCAATTTTATGCACTCACGCTTCTTGTCTTCTGTTTGGTTTACAGTTTCGCGAGCAGGCTATGCGGGGCGGACTGGTCAGTCAACTCGGCACCTGGGGAACAGCGGTCAGAGATCACCGGCTGAGGAAAAAGTGGTGTGGGTCGTAGGCCACTCATACGTGAGACGGGCCGGGGACGTATTCAAAGCAGGTGACGTGACTCACGCAGCTGGGGAATACGGGTACAAGGTGACCTTCCACGGAAGGGGCGGGCTCTGTATTGACCAGTTTGAATCTTTTGTTGAGGGTCTGTTAGGGCGGCAGAGGTCACCGCCATCTGTAATCATAGTACACCTGGGGGGCAATGACTTGGTGACACTCGGGAGGCGAGCATTACTCGAGCGAGTTTTATCTACTGTTACCTGGCTGGCGAGAAGAATCCCGGGGTGCACGATAGCATGGTCCCACATGATTCCCAGGAAGGTGTGGCGGGGGGGCCTCTCTGTGCCAGCATTGAACCATTCAGTTAAAAAGGTAAATAATAAACTCGGTAGGTTGTTTCGCTCGGCGCAGTTGCACTGTATTCCACACGGATGTATTTGGGGGGATCACATGTATCTCGATGATGGGGTCCATTAGTGCCGGGAGGGGAATGTCTTACTCATAGGAGACTTCGTAGCATGGCTAAGGGGTTTGGAAAAATATGACCTTTAGTAGGAGTTGTGGGGGGGCCGGATAGCCGGTCAACTATCCGGCCTGTGGCGGTAAGGTCATGATCGGTGAGCAGTATTTTCAAGGTCCCTAGAGGGGGGCGCCACCCACTATGGATGGGAGCGCCCGGGGGGAGGCGGCCATTGGCCCCTCACACGGGGAGGCGGCACCCACTAAGTATGGGTCGCCTAAGGGAAGACGGTCATAGGCCTCTTCCAGGGGAGGAGGCGGCTAGATGCCCCTCCTACAAATTTCCCGGGGACCGGATATCCGCGACGGCGGATGTGATAGACAGTGTGGGGTGGGAGGGGGTCCACGCTACCTTCTTACAGACACCTCACACGAGTCCTCGGACGACCCTTAAGATGGCGTCGAGTTAAAATAGGGGGCCCGCAAGACAAGGGAAATTGGAGTTGGCACAGAGGTACAGTCCTCTGCACGCCCGCCCTCACACCGTGAGGGGGAGAGTTCTGGTAGTAGGGATCTGACACCGGTTGCGACCTTGCCGTTGGCCCGTAATGTTAGGATGTACAATTTTTTAATTTAGAAAGTATGCATTTGCATGATGTTAGACTCGGCTAGGAAATCCTCTGTACTAGAGATTTGTTAAGGTTAGCCAAAGAACATGTCTTCATCGAAATGTAATAAATGAAAATTGTACATGATATGAAACTGTTATTTTTATATTTTAATTTTGTTTCATATTTTAATAAATACGGCCGGGAGGGTAACTCCCTCCCGCCTTCCAAAAGTTCAGAACTGCGTCCGTCTTCCCATCCTTGGGGATTGTGTTGGGAGGGGGTGACAGGCATCCCGGCCATATGGAAAGGGGCGACCACTCGGTCCCCCCGAACGTATGGTAGGGGGCCCGGATCCCCCCGGGAAACCATTTTGGGCGGGGGGCGTGTCACGGCTGGTATGCTCGAAGTGGCGTAGCCGGGGCGCGCCTTTTTCCCGCCCAAGAGGGGTTGTCCTAGACACCTACATCGTCGGCCACGCCCAGGAGGCGTACCGGAGGAGGGTACACGCCCTCCCGAAGAGGAATAAAGAGAGCGGGAATCCGAAGAAGCATCCTCTTGTTCCTGTGCTTGGAAGCTGCACCCACTCGTTGCACGTGAGCCCTCGACGGAACAAGGAGCAATTTTGACCCACCCAGCCCCTTATGGCAACGTTAGTACTGCAATAAAGTGATTTGCTTTGACTGATACCATGACAATATTAGTTCTGCAATAAAGTGATTTTGTTTGATAACATTTTCTGGCCTTGGTTTAGCAGATGATAACGGTATAAGTTTATTGATGTAATGAATGTCTAGTAGTAGAGTACATGGAGTATATAGAGATGTAAGCAATGGTTTGACATACATTGTATGGCTTCTATTCTAGGAACTCCATGACCAGCCATCAAAGCCCCAGCAGCGCTGCAGACTCCATGATCAGTGCATACACCTGCAGCAGTATAGACCACAGTAACACTACAGATCCCAGAAGGTCTACAGACCCCGGGAGTGGTGCAGACCTTAGCAGTGGTGCAGACCCCAGTCTGCTCAGATCCCAATCTGAGCAGCTCAACAGACTCTGGCAGTGCTGCAGGCCCCAGCAGCGGCGCACATCTCAGCAGTGCTGCAGACCCCAAAAGTGGAGCACCTCCTAGAAGTGGTGCACCTCCCCAGCAGTGGCACAGAATGCAATTATGCTTTTTATTCGTTCTCTCCAAAATAGCTGGTCTATATTCTGATGCGCTCTATAACCAAAGCATCAACACCAGAACACGCAGAAAGAGCTCACCTGTCTAACAGCAGAGACTCTCCGACATGGTGCACATTGTTAATATATGATTGATATCTAAAAAATACAGAGAGACTCTTAGATACCCCTTACGGCAAATACTCACATAAAGTGAACCAATGAAAGATAATTAAAGAGGTAAAGGATAAACAAGACGGACAGTCTAGTTACCTGCAAAGCTGCGGGCCCATCTCCAGTCTACAGGAAAAACAAAAAACATATATAAAAACAAACAGAAAATACACGAATATGGATCTACAATAATCATCTAAAATTAAAAAGGCACATTTTAACTGCAAATATTTTGAAATCTAATTTACTTAACAAGGTAATAACTCTTACACAGCCCGTTCACCATCCCTTAGTCAAACTGCCAAGTATATGAACAGTATCCACACGTTGTCTCTGCTCACTGCCCCAGTGTATGAAGCTACATATTACATTACACTGGCCTGGACCAGCTCAGACGGGCTATAGAAATGTATCTCAATGTCGGAAGAGGCCAGGGTACACTAAACACTATCTTTCTGGTAGCCTTTTTGGTTCACCACTAAAGGGTAAGCCCTGGTTCCTTAGACTTCCCCAGAGCCTGTAGAAAGTGTTACTTACCTTTGGCAATGACAGTCCGAGAAGTGGATGAGGGCCCTGCACTGCTGCTTTAGAGTTTTCACAAGCCTTCAGCTGCAGAGCAGAAAACGTTGAGTTTGAAAAGGTTCAAACTGTCCGTCTGAAACCAATCGCTGGTGGTAAGGCATAAGATGAGCCCAGAAACTCCTTAAGGCCCTGTGGGGAAATGGGAAGGAGCTGCAGACGACCAAGGTATGCCCACCAAACCCATCTGAGGAGTGTCATCCCTAGGTGTCAAAATAACCCAGGCGAGGATATGGCAGGACTGGGCTCAGTGCCAAGGCAGAGCCAGGCACCGGCCCAACCGGACAGGAGCCAAGTCTGAAGACAATTTCAAAGTTGAGTTGGAGTCAATGGACGACCCTGACCCTGACCCTGACCATACAGACTTTTTCAAAGGTAAACGCAACCTCTGGAGCCTCTAAAGAAACGGAACCAACCAGCGGCGTCTCCCCTGCTACGGTGGAGGAGCATCGCCCCCCCCTTCCGCCTACAGCCTAAAAACATGAAAAATAATACATGTTTTTTATCGTTTTATTTTTCCTTCCCGGGCTGAGTCTTTCGAGGTGGGGCCATCGGGGTAACCGTGATGAAAGGTGAGTGGTGAGCATTGTTCTAAGTGCGCATGTGGGTTTGGCCGGCTGTCTCAGGACAGCCTAACCGACATGCGCACTGAGCGGTCTCCAACCCGAGATGCGTTGCCAGGTTGGAGACAGCAGACACATGCTCCCAGTCTCACTGGGAGAGAAAATTGAGGGCACTCAAGCCAATCAGGACGCCGCTTTCATGCTGCCAGAAGCATGAGGGAAGGAGTTAGGCCCTTGTTCAGTGGGGAAGGCTGGACCTTGTAAATAGTTTTATACCACAAAAAATGCCACCCCACTCATTCCATTAGCCCTTGATTATAGGCAACACATCAGCTTCAGTCAGATATGTCAGGTATTTTATTTACCTTTGTTCTCATAAGTTTTTTTAAAGAATCATAACTTCTCGTGGCAGAGAAGAAACACTGTACATATAAAAAATAATAGACATATTAACAACAATACAGTATTTACAACATGAACAAAATCACAAAGTGAGTCATACAAAACAACTGTACCAGTTTCAGGGTATTCAGACAAAGGTGCAAAATAATTATGCAAACCTCAATGACCATAGATGAATAAAGTTTTTGAACACTATTTGACAGAGTCACATTCACAAGGAGATATCACATTACACAAATGTTGTAATTCTAGAAACTCTCAGTGATCAGAAATTACGTCTCCTTTCATGCCGACGCGTTTCGAACTCCAAACAGTAGTTATGGGTTCTCTTCAGGGCCTGGTTGCTTTCTGTCTGTATGTGTATGAAAGAAAGGTAACAGTGTGTGAGTATCAGTGTGTAACCTACTTAATTATAACTGCTAGTGATGTATCACATTCGGAAGTGATAATACCTTATTTGTCGCTGTTGTTCTCAGGTGGGGTATTATGCATCATTGAGACTGTCGTCTGAGGGAAATTAAATTAAAACAATCAATTTCAAGTAACGTTCTATGCTAGCTAGCTCTGCTGTGACCTCATGTCAAAGCGCTGCACAACGTACCTTTCAGTGTTTATCGGTCCATGTGGGGGCCATCCCTACGCGCGGTGGAGTTTTTGTCCTAGAGGAAAGGCGGGGATAGATTTACTGTCATTGCGCTTCTGCGGTGTTCTTAATGAGCATGGAGCTTTATGTGAACGGTTCCTACCTTTTAAGCCGGCACCGCGCGTTTCGGGAGCCGCTGGCTCCGTTATCAGCTGGTTTCAGTCGGTGGTTCTTAGCGCGGGTCCCATATACAATCCCGTGTTGCTTTTCGCTGTGCGCTATTTGGAAAGGACAGGGGGATTAGTTGAAGTCCCTGTAGCGGGCAAGGGTGGTATCTAGCATCCTTCAGAACAGCTCACCTCGTTTAAGCGTCTTACTTCCACCAGGATTCCGCTCGCTATGGCAGGCGGCGGCCCGGTTGCTAGGTGACTAAGAGGGGTTCTGGGACCATAGGCATTCTGGGTAATGTAGTTCACTCTGGTTGCGCTGAGAGCAACAGAAGCTTTATTCTAGTTCGCCTGGTGTTCTACCCTTCAGACAAGGGGGGGCATAACAGACCACGTGGAGCCCCACGTAATTAAGACATTATAGCCTGGACACTTCTGACAGAGAATTTAGTCCATTAAGCGTGCTATTAAATTTTAGAATGAGATATGCTTCTTTCCTAAGGAGTGTTTCTTCGATATCAATTGGGCCCTTATTGACAATTGGCGCTATTGTCCAAAGTACAGTCCACTTAAAATCCATTTCACTGTGATTTTGATCCAGGAAATGTTGTACCATGGGAGCACTTACAACCTTCTTTTTGATTCTTGACCTGTGTTGGGTCACACGGCTGTTGACCTGCTGGGTGGTTTTACCTATGTAGATCTTCTGGCAGTCACAAATGATCGCGTATACCACATTACGCGTTTTGCAATTTGAAAAACTGGCATGTTTGCATTTGGTACCTCTATGGACAAACTCCACCCCCTCAATTGTGGAGTCGCATGAAATGCAGTTTCCACACTTGTGGTGTCCTTCAATAGGTTTGAGGCCCCATAGTGATAGTAAATCACTTTTGGGCTTTGGGGCTGTCACGTCGGCTCTAATGAGGTCCTGACCAATACTTTTATTCTTCTTGTACGCGAACAACGGTCGCGGGAAAGGGCATTCAAGTCCTTCAAGCAAATGCCAGTTTTTTAGGATCATCTGTCTCATTTTATGCGTGTCTGGTCCAAATGTAGTTACACAGACCAGCCGGTCCATGTCTTGCTTGGCCGTTCTTTCGAGTAAGCACTCCCTAGGAGTGTATTTTGCCCTCTTCATCGAATTACTCAGTAATTTCTTTGGATAGCCCCGATTCTTCATCTCATTGCAAAAACGAGTTGCATGTTTCTCATAGTCTGTTATTTCCGAGCAGTTCCTCCGTATCCGAAGCAACTGCCCGTAGGGCAAATTGTCCCTCAGACTCCTGGGATGTGCACTTCGGTGGTGGAGGATGGTGTTTTTGTCTGTCTTCTTTCGAAAAAGAGAAGACTTCAAAAGTCCATCTGTGCAACTTGCAACAGATGACAGATGATCCTAAAAAACTGGCATTTGCTTGAAGGACTTGAATGCCCTTTCCCGCGACCGTTGTTCGCGTACAAGAAGAATAAAAGTATTGGTCAGGACCTCATTAGAGCCGACGTGACAGCCCCAAAGCCCAAAAGTGATTTACTATCACTATGGGGCCTCAAACCTATTGAAGGACACCACAAGTGTGGAAACTGCATTTCATGCGACTCCACAATTGAGGGGGTGGAGTTTGTCCATAGAGGTACCAAATGCAAACATGCCAGTTTTTCAAATTGCAAAACGCGTAATGTGGTATACGCGATCATTTGTGACTGCCAGAAGATCTACATAGGTAAAACCACCCAGCAGGTCAACAGCCGTGTGACCCAACACAGGTCAAGAATCAAAAAGAAGGTTGTAAGTGCTCCCATGGTACAACATTTCCTGGATCAAAATCACAGTGAAATGGATTTTAAGTGGACTGTACTTTGGACAATAGCGCCAATTGTCAATAAGGGCCCAATTGATATCGAAGAAACACTCCTTAGGAAAGAAGCATATCTCATTCTAAAATTTAATAGCACGCTTAATGGACTAAATTCTCAGTCAGAAGTGTCCAGGCTATAATGTCTTAATTACGTGGGGCTCCACGTGGTCTGTTATGCCCCCCCTTGTCTGAAGGGTAGAACACCAGGCGAACTAGAATAAAGCTTCTGTTGCTCTCAGCGCAACCAGAGTGAACTACATTACCCAGAATGCCTATGGTCCCAGAACCCCTCTTAGTCACCTAGCAACCGGGCCGCCGCCTGCCATAGCGAGCGGAATCCTGGTGGAAGTAAGACGCTTAAACGAGGTGAGCTGTTCTGAAGGATGCTAGATACCACCCTTGCCCGCTACAGGGACTTCAACTAATCCCCCTGTCCTTTCCAAATAGCGCACAGAGAAAAGCAACACAGGATTGTATATGGGACCCGCGCTAAGAACCACCGACTGAAACCAGCTGATAACGGAGCCAGCGGCTCCCGAAACGCGCGGTGCCGGCTTAAAAGGTAGGAACCGTTCACATAAAGCTCCATGCTCATTAAGAACACCGCAGAAGCGCAATGACAGTAAATCTATCCCCGCCTTTCCTCTAGGACAAAAACTCCACCGCGCGTAGGGATGGCCCCCACATGGACCGATAAACACTGAAAGGTACGTTGTGCAGCGCTTTGACATGAGGTCACAGCAGAGCTAGCTAGCATAGAACGTTACTTGAAATTGATTGTTTTAATTTAATTTCCCTCAGACGACAGTCTCAATGATGCATAATACCCCACCTGAGAACAACAGCGACAAATAAGGTATTATCACTTCCGAATGTGATACATCACTAGCAGTTATAATTAAGTAGGTTACACACTGATACTCACACACTGTTACCTTTCTTTCATACACATACAGACAGAAAGCAACCAGGCCCTGAAGAGAACCCATAACTACTGTTTGGAGTTCGAAACGCGTCGGCATGAAAGGAGACGTAATTTCTGATCACTGAGAGTTTCTAGAATTACAACATTTGTGTAATGTGATATCTCCTTGTGAATGTGACTCTGTCAAATAGTGTTCAAAAACTTTATTCATCTATGGTCATTGAGGTTTGCATAATTATTTTGCACCTTTGTCTGAATACCCTGAAACTGGTACAGTTGTTTTGTATGACTCACTTTGTGATTTTGTTCATGTTGTAAATACTGTATTGTTGTTAATATGTCTATTATTTTTTATATGTACAGTGTTTCTTCTCTGCCACGAGAAGTTATGATTCTTTAAAAAAACTTATGAGAACAAAGGTAAATAAAATACCTGACATATCTGACTGAAGCTGATGTGTTGCCTATAATCAAGGGCTAATGGAATGAGTGGGGTGGCATTTTTTGTGGTATAAAGCCAGAAGCATGAGAGCAGCGTCTGGATTGTCCGCAGGGGAGTCTAGGAACCTGTGCCTGCAGTGGAGAGGAGCAGGAGAGCACGATGCGGTGGACGGCAGGTAAGTCCTTGTGCTAGGTTTAGTACATGTATAAACTAACAGGACTGCTCATGCATTTTCTTATGTACATTTGGCATGTGGATGTTCTTATTATGATTTATATTTTGCTGTTAAGCCTGTGCCTCTGCCGTGTTCTAGATCCTATGGGAGTCAGGACCGGCAGATGCAAGGAAACTGAGCAGGCAAGGCTGTGTCTGGTGTTCACTCCATACACTGGTATTTCAACTTAATGAAGGAGTTTACTTTTCATATTTCGCGGACTTCATCTTTACAATTAGACGATGAGCTGGTTGCAACACAAAGAACTCACGATTTTGGAGATAAAAGGATTTTTTTGTTTTCAAGAAAAAAATCAAGCAATTGTACTGGAATAACTACTTGAGTACACAGTGTTATTAGCTAGGACTGCTGTGGGTCTTCAAAAACGTTTATATGCTTTCATTGATTTTATGGATTCACTCGATCTTGCCACTAATTTTTCTAAATCTTACATCATGACGATTGGTACTCAGAAGGCTGCTAAGCACAAGTTCTTTTGTAGGAGGGTAGAACTAACAAACGTTTCAACCTTCCCTTACTTGGGTGTGCTGTTTGATGTCCGAGGGACTTGGGTTGTGCAAAGAACACTTAAGAAGAATGTTTTGGCAAGGGCAGTGGGGGCAACCATGGACTTTGCAAAAAGACTAGGGACAAAGCCTATACCTCCCCTGCTAAAGGTGTAAAGAGAAAAATTTATCCCTATGAGATTCCACTCACTTGCAGGGTCCCGCAGGGATCATCCCTAAGCCCCACCCTTTTTAATGTGTACCTAAGACCACTGGTCGAGATAGTACAACCTTATGGTGTTAGAACAGCCACATACACAGACGACACCAAACTGGTAGTAGAACTCGAACACCCTAAGGAAAGCTCTATTGACCTAGAGTCTTACCTGGAGCAGATAGCCACATGGATGGACCAATCTTTCCTCAAACTCAATGGGGACAAAACGGAGCTAATCATCCTCGGAAGTAAAGCCGAGACATATTCTAACATAAGTTGGCCAAGCTGCCTCGGTTCCCCCCAGCCCAAAGAGAAGATTAAAAGCTTAGGAATCTGGCTCGACAAATCTCTCAAACTTGACCATCAAGTAGTTCTAGTAGCAGCCACGTGCCTCGGCATCCTAAGGCAACTAAGAAAGATCCTACCACTACTCCTGGATACTGCGCGCAGAACCATGGTACAATCCCGGATTCTTCCCCAGCTGGATTATTGTATTTCACTCTAACTAGGAACTCCTAAAACCACGATTAGGAAGCTTCAGATAGTGCAGAACTCCGCAGCCAGACTACTACATAATATTCCAGGAAAACAATCAGCGAAACCAGCATTAATAGCACTACACTGGCTGCCTATAACAGAACGCGTTAAGTTCAAATCACTATGTATTGCGCACAAGACGCTCTGGAACACAGGCCCAAAAATAAATCATGCCCTCTTAACTTTTCACCAACCCTTACGTAATCTAAGATCTGCCAACCTCTTCCAATCCAGTGTACCCAAAACAAGGAGGGCAAGAGCAGGCGAACGCATGTTCTCGTACAATGCCACCATCTTATGGAACTCTCTCCCGCCCAAGCTCAGATCCATTCCTGACCATCTAACTTTCAGGAAACTACTGCATGTTCTGGAATAACCATGTTTTTAGTTAAGACTCCTTCTCTAAGTTTGTCGCTTTGACAGCGCTGGCATGCCTATGGGTAGCCATGCACTCAACAAGAATTGATTCATAATAATAATAATAATAATAATAATAATAATATGGCCACTTATGGCTGTGATGTGTGCAAAACAACAGTTGATGGACAGAATGCAGAACAATGTCATACATTCACCCCAATGCAGAGATCTGGGCCTAAATCCATCGTTTTTTGCACTCCACACCACCCCAGTTCAGACATGGCCATATGCAAATCAGCCTCAACCCTGTGCCTCATGGGAACAGTCCAGCCCAAACTGCCAAAACTTAGGAAGAAGATGCTTATGGTGTAGTTAGGCTGAATCAGTCTAATGCTCTGTGGGAAATATATGTACCTGTTTTGTATATGATATGGCTTGAACTTGTGGAGCACATACATAAACATATTGTGGGCAAGCACATGTCTATTCAGACGCTGTTGAATACTACGCATTTGCTTGGCATATTGTGAAACGCAATGCAGCACACAATTTTCACGTTTCAGGATCATGCAACGTGCCACCATCTTTGGTTTCCTGTAAGCCTACGGGAGAGATTATTATGGGCTGATTAGCAGCAGTTTTAACAGCTATCAACCCTTCATTTTTGTAGTGTTTTTTTCAATGCATTTCAGCATTTGACCCTGCAGGGAATGACATATTGAAACTGGGTGAAGTACAGGTTTTTTTGTGGTTACTTTTGGGACATTTGGGCTAATGCTGGTATTAATTGAATGCTTATTATTATATATATATATATATATATATTGGAATTGAGGATAAGTGAACTAGTCCCTACTGGGTGAAGTGCGGACACTGGTCCAGGATTTATCCTTCAGCTTTTGCCCTACAGTATTTCAGCGAATTAATCCTATTTTTTGGGTGAAGAAAGGACGCAAAATTTCCTTTGCAAACTTCACCATGGCTACACAGAATTTTTTTCTTCAACCACCATCAGCGTTTTGGCCACTGGGGGGGAGCCAATGAATGAAATGGGTGGATTGGCATAGGATACTATGTTGAATCCATGCTGTCTGACGATGGAGGCGAGGGGCTCATATAGATGCTGGAGAGCGTGGGACTGAGCGATGATCCTTGAGGTACTCCGCAGTTGATCTCTGTGGGTTTGGAGAGGAAAGGTGGGAGTCTGATCCATTGGGTTCTGTCGACTAGGAAGGAGGGGAGCCAGTTCTAGGCGGTTCCCTGTATGCCGGAAAACTGTGGGAAACTGTGTTGAAGGCTGCAGAGAGGTCTAGAAGAATGAGGGCCGTAAAGTGGCCTTGATCGAGGAGCGTGCAAATGTCTTCTGTGGCAGCAAGGACGGCGGTCTCTGTACTGTGGTTACTGCAGAAGCAGAATTGGTAAGAGTCGAGGAAGGCATTCTCTTCGATGAAGTTTGTCAGCTGGGCATTGAAGATCTTCTTGGTGTCTTTGGCTGCGAAGGGAAGGAGAGAAATAGGTCAGTAGGTTTTTCAGGTCCGTCAGGTCTGCAGAGGTTGTCTTGAGGAGAGGCTTGACTTCTGTGCATTTTCAGTCATAGGGGAAAGTGCCGGATTCGAAGGTGGCGCTGATGGTGTGTCATAACTCAGGCGCTATGGCAGTGGCGGCTCTGTGGAAGATGTGCGGCGGGCAGGGGTCCATGGGGGATCCTGAGTGGTTGCTCTTCATGGTGGTATCTCTGTGGTGACTGGAGTCCAGGGGGTTATGGTGGGCTGGGTGTTGGGGCTGGGGGGATGGATGGTTTCTGGAATCTATTTGCTGAAGTTGTCGTAGAGGGCCTTGATTTCCAGATAGAAGTAGGAGCCGAGCTTGTTGCAGAGGTCTTGGGAGAGTGTGATGTCCGTGGCTTCGCTAGGGGGTTTGGTGAATTGCTGGATGATTCTGAAGAGTTCCTTCCTAGTTGCTGGAGTTGGTGAGTATTTATTTATGGATGAAGATTCTTTTGGTGGATCTTAGGAGTTGGTGGTATTCTGTCATGGCATTCTTGTAGGAGGTCCGGTCTTCGGTGGTTTGGCTGTTTCTCCATTGTTTTTTGAGACGTCTACTGGTGCGTCTGGCTTCTTGGAGGTTGAGGGTGAACCAGGTGGCCTTCAAGGTGTGTTGTTTGTCTGGCAGGGTTGGGGAAGTGTGCGAGCACAGTGCACCCTCTGGTAGTTCCCTGCAGCCTCAGCCGCAAGAGAGGCTGCGGCCTGCTGCAACCGGCCTCACCCGGTCACAAGCAAAATGGGAGTGACACCATGGTCACCACCGGGGCCTACAACCCCAGTGCATAGCAGAAAGGAAGCCTCACTCCCCATTCACAGGCGAGACATGCTGAAGATCCTGAGCACTTTTCCCAGCGCCAGATCAGCCGGAGGACGCTCCTAACAGTTGGAAGAGGAGGAGTTCCAAACCCACACCTAGCAAAGAGACACCTAGGGCCCAGGCCCGCCCCAGCACAGAACAGTGCCAAGGACGAAAAACGAAGGACAGCAGAGCCCAGTAAGGCAGCAAGCCCCAGAAGAAGCACGCGAATACGGGGTGCCTTACACGCCACCACAATGGGCTGCCTAGACTTTTCAAAGGAGAAAGACTGGTGCACGTCACCAAACACAAGCAGCAACACCAATGACCGCTCCCACCAGCAAGAGTGGACTACCAGCCAGACACCAACCAGCCCCTGGCAACAGCACAAGAAAGACTGGTGCAGAGCACGCACCACACGTGGCTGCCCAACGCCACTGGGGGTGAAGAGGTTGCATCACCCGCTCCTACTGGTGAACAGATGCAATTGCAAACTACACCACAGGCACACCAAGTGCCAGAAGACAACACCCAAGAAAAAGACTTAGCGCACTAAGTCAGAGATGCACAGAAGGTCGCACCAGCAAATCTGACAACACGGGCAGGCGCCCGGGAGATAGAGACATCTCAACAAAGAAACAAGGCTGAACGCAGCACAGAAAACGATCACGCCTCCAATGCACCAGCGAAGCCCCGCAGCAGGCCGAAGGCAACACAGTGTCCTCCTTCACACTGCCTCAAGATGGAGTCTGCGGTACCCACAACGGGCAAGAGAGGAGTCACACACCCCACGTGGCAGGCCGCCTCAGCAACATGCGCTCCAACAAACAGCGTCACGCAACCAGACGACACGTCGCCCAGCAAGCAAGGAGCACGCCGGAGCGAAGGCAGAAGCCGGCGCCACAATAGTGCCGCCTCGAGGTCCAAGTGCAACGCCCTCGAAGAAAGAAGAGAGTGACAGCCTGTCACCCCGAAAACCGGATAAACACAGGTGGGCTGAACAGACCAACAAAGGGAGAAGACCGAGGACTCACAAAGCAAGCCAAGAGCACACCCTGATACACCAGACAGCCACCAAGGCGGACCGACGTCCCTGGACACAGCCTCACGGTGAACCGAATATAAGCCGCAGCAAGCGCAAACCGCGTCTCATCCCAACGCTTCCCCAGGCGACCGTCCATCCCCAAGCGTTGGCAGTCTAAGTCAAGCGACATCCCTGCTCCTGTACTCAGATGCCACGGGTGAAGATCAGCATTGAGTGTCTGCCCTCACACCGCCTCAAGACGGAGTCGGCAGTGGCCCCAAGCCAGGCAAGAGAGGATCCACACACTCTACGTGTCAAGCCGCCACTGACTCTGTACCTCAGAAAGGCGGAGGCACATGACTATCAAATCCCTCCTGACATCCAACTCTCCCAGCAAGTCACCACCACCTGTCTTCCCAAGTCACCACATGGCTGGCAACTGACATCATGCCAGCCATCAGCACATGCGTCAAACACCACTCCCAGAGTACTTATGGACTGGAGTCCTACACTGTTGCCACACCAGCCAACTAAAGAAATCAGAAGCTACTTGTGAACCTGGCCTACACCCGAACCGCGGCAGCGAGAGCAAGTCTTAGCCAAGACTCATACCCCTGTGAGGGTTGTGCATGCGACTAAGTAACGGCTCCTCGGCGGTCCTGCAGCTGCCCCCAGTCGGCACACAAGCGGCCCCAGTGCAGCCCTCCTGCAGTCCCGCAGCAACGGGGACAGCAGGCCTCCCCAGGCAGGAGAGGAAGAATAGACATTGCCCCACCAACAGGTTATGGGTTACAGCCAAGCGGTTCAACAGAGGCATGTGATCAAGCAACACTTCTGTGAACTCTCACCTGGGACTCTATCCATGTCCATAATGCAACCCACTATAAGGAACTGTTAGAAATCACCACAGACCATTACCGACGTCAGCAAGATGGGAGCCATGCAAGACCGCAAGACATGTCATCATCAGTGAACTGACGGTATGCAGCGGACGGCTTCAAGCCAGCGGTCGTGTCCTGAACCCCTCTGGTTAAACTACGGGTGCTCGCCGAGAAGGTCCTGCTGGAAGAAAACTCACCAGCTCATGTCTGACATCGTCCTGCCACCTGACTCAGAAGACTGATGCCCCTGTGGTATTTAGTTAACTTTGTTTTGTCCCCACAGGTTGGACTAACGTTTTGTTTGCTCTTCAATAAAGTTGGGGAGGAATGTAGTGTCCTGCTGGGCACGTTCTAGTGTTCTGCAGGAGCTGTACTCCCAGCCACTCCCTTGAGGGCTGGACACACTGCACCCCCACACCCATCCATCCCGGGTGTCAAGAGTGACTTGGCCCGCCAATAAAAGGGCCCGGGTGCACGTGCTCGTGGCCAGTTACTACACTACATACCCATGTGTCTGTGTCCATCATTTCCCGTGATGCGGGCCTGAGGCCTGACACAACAGGTTTGTTTCAACTTAATAACTGAGTTTATTTTTCATATTTCGTGGGCTTCATCTTTACATCTTTTTAATGTTTTTTTTTTAAAATTTCGCTGCCGTTGTACCAACTCCCCCGCTTCCCCCCACCCCCAAAGCTCCGGCACTCATCCATTACAACAGTGCTCCTGGAACCAACAAAGGGACCAGACTGGCCCAGAACTCGGACCCACAAAGGGTGAAGTAGTCGGGTTGAACTAAGGCAAACAGATCTACAGCAGTGCAAAAATCTTCAAAACAGAAGACCTTTAGAAGAGAGTATTTCAGGTCTCCTTTGAAGAGATTTGATGTCAGAGTGCTAGGTGGTGGCATATATGGCTTTTTGATGTCACTCCTGGGTCTACGCTGCCACCTGAGGGAGATTTCTAAGGTGAGACAAATGCAGGCATAAGTATCCATAATTGCTGTGCAGGTGAATAGTAATGTGTGTTTTACATATGATGGCTATGGAGAAACTGGACATACACTTTACCTCTGACAGGTTTTCACATTTAAAAGCTTAGATATACCTGAATAGGGCCCCTATCACAGAGTAGCTTACTATGGGCAGAAGCTGGACACCATTGATCAGCACCCTCTGGCAGCAGCATGCATATAACAGCATCTATTCGACGGTGTACTATTGTATGTCACAAACATTTTAGCAGGCTGTACCCTAGCAGAGGAACAAAGATGTGCACTATCATTTTGCATTATTTGCAATGGCTTATTTATCCCTAATGGTCACTGCCAGACTATTACTGTACTACTACTACTACTACTATGAATACAATAATGATAATAATAAACAATGCAGTATTATTTGTATTAGTATCATCAACACTACCATTATAAGTATTAGGAGGGGAATACAAGTAGTTGGTGACAGTGGTTTAACTAATTTTTTTGGTAAACATAACATTTTGTTAAAACTATACTCTAATCACAGTACTCAAAGGGGCCGTACAGGGAATCAGAAGCAGCCTTATCAAAAAGTTAAAGCCTGCCATATTCTTCCATCCATTCTGTTTCTCTCCTCTCTCATCTTGCTTTATCATCCCTCTCTCTCTCCCACTCTCTTCTTATTTCTCTTTCTCTCTCATCCCCCCCTATGTCTTAATCCCTCTCTTTTCCCTGGGAGACAACCTTGTCAGGTGCCACGAAATATCAGAATCGGGGGAGATAGTGACCCATTCACCCAGAGACGGGCAATAGGAGATGAATAGAGCAACGCAAACAGTGTGATAAAGTTAGCCGGGATACCAAGCTTGCGGAGAGTGGCCATGAAGAACGGCCATTCCAGGAAATCAAAGGCCTTTTCTGCATCAAGAAGGCTTATTGCTGCGGGGATGTTCGGAACTATTCTGTTTATAACTGAAAAAAACAGTCCGGAGGTTCAGAGCGGTCGATCAATACAGTGTAAAGCCAGATGAGTCTGGTGGAAAGCATTTTGGCCGGGATTTTTTTGTCAAAGTTTATAAGGGATATGGGGCGATAGGAGGCACAATTAGTTGGCTCCTTGCCAGATTGTACTAAGAGAGAGATAGCTGCCTCATGCATGGAATATGGGAGTAGGCCCAAAAGTGTGCCTGCCTTTGGTAGTTTCTGAATGATCATTGGCTATCAGGCGTCCCTATGTCTGAAAGCAATGCTGGCTCCCACCGGAGGCTGGGAGCTGGCAGGGACCACCGGGGTCTTGGGGCTCCCCACGCATTCCCAAACGGATGTCACTGGGTGCCCGGCAGGGGTACCGCGCAATCCACCTCCCTCATTTGGTGATGGCTGGTCCAGAGGGGCTTGGGGGGTACACAGGCCAAAATGGGCCAGGGCAAGGGGGGGCACGCAGATCCCCTCCACTAATAAAAAAATAAAAGCCCCGGGGGAAGTCACAGAGTCCCCGTCCCCTTTTGGAACCACTCTGCAAAGAAGGATCCTGGTGCACAACTTGTTGGTGGAGGAAGTCCCCTTGGCTGCTGAGGGTCCTTAGGGCTTAACAGCTCCTCCTGCCACCTCCAGTAAGTCCCAACAGTGGGATTGCTGAGAGGTTGGCGGCCCCCCCCTTTCTCCACACTCTGCAAATGCGACTTCTGGTGCACTGCTGGTTAAAGGATGAGTCCCCTTGGTTGCTGAGAGTCATTGGGAGTCCAAAAAACCCTCCTCTTATATCTAGTAAGTCCCACACAGCAGGATTTCTGAGAGCTCAACCGAGGCCCCAGCCCCTTTCGAGACCACTCTGCTATTGCACCCGCTAGCAAAGTATTGGTTGGGGGATGAAGTTCACTTGGATGCTTGGGGTATTTGGGGCGAGAGAACCCTCCTGTTATCTCCAGGAAGTCCCACACAACGGGATTGCTAAGAGCTGGTCTGAGGCCCCATCTCCACCACTTTGTAAACGTGTATACAAGTTGAAAAACCAAAGAAATTCACTAAAAACCAAAGGTTGCACAGTCGTTATAGTTAGGCTTAGATTTCACTCGTACAAAACCATTGAAATTCAGCAGTTAAAGTTACCTGAGTTAACAATAACTTACGCCCCCGCAATGCACTGCTTACGACCTCTCATATTACACAATTCATTACATGGTCAGTGACAACACATATGACATCACTGATCGCATCATCAAGTGTTTTTAAGTGTTTAAACATGTATACTAACCTACTACAATAGGATCTTGACACACCACTGTGACAGGGATTGGACACAGGTTAGTGAACTAATACATACTGTTTCCATCAATGACCTTTTTCAGTTTGTACACTACAGATCCCTACACAGGATTTGATCTTACACCTAGGTCTCTACAATGTTTATCCCGAACATGTCCCTATAGCTGTACCCGATGCGGATCTGATAGCGCTGACTTTTTGGACTTGGCCTGGCATTGGCCTTTGGTGCAGACATTTTCGTACAAGGTTAGATCCGATATTGTTAGCACCACTCGTTTACATATCACCTCGGTGCTGTCTGTTAAGAAATGTCAAGTGGCCAAGTGGAAGTAAACTACAATATACATTTTTACAAGTGGTGTTAGTATTAGCTAGATGCAGGGTCACCATTACATGGATTGGCCACAGAGCACCTGAGATATCACACTAGCAAAGGGACATAATGGAGAGGTCACTAGCAGAAGAAATGTGTATAAAATTAAGCAGACTTGATGACACAGGATCTAACGGGCTGCAGAGACCTAAGCGATATCTTCCTGAATCCGGCATCAGGAGAACCTTCTTCAGGAAGTGAAGAGGATGAAGATAGTGGGGAGGAATGGATGAGAGTTCTAGGACGGCATGTGTGAAAGGGGATGGGGGATCACAGCAGGCTCCTCAGTAGGACACCGGGTGAAGCCTGGTGTCCTACTGAGGTGCCTGCTGTGTCTGGTGCTATTTACAATGACATATGTAAAAAATGTATATGGTTTGTGTCTATCTCTCCCCGTAAATACCACTACTTGCTATCTAGATCTTTGTATTGTATTCCAAAATGGAAGTATAAAGGACTTAAAAAATGTATTTAAAAAAAAACAAAAAAACGTTGGTGCAGTTTGACGGATTTTCTCAAAAGGTCCCCAAAAAAGTGTGGCAGTAATTCCAGCTGTGCAGGGTGATCTGGCAAGCTGGGGCCGAAAAAAAAGGAGGAGTTAAAAAAAAGTGTGTTTCCTATGTTAAATCCAAAAGAGTCTTTAAATATGCCCGCAGCCCAAACTGCTGGACAACATTACACCAAATTTGGCAGAAAGGTAGCTTTTGTTCGACAGATTAGGCTTGCAGTTATTTGGTGTAAAACCATTCAGTAATTTGCAAGAAATTAAATAAAGGAAATCCAAATTTCAATCTACGATCGTGAACCCTTCACAAATAATGACAAGCTTATGCAGACATCAGCAGAGCTCTGATTGGCTGCCAAAACTTCAACAAAGAAGTGTTGGCAACCATATTGGGACTCCGCTTCAGCCAAGTTCCCCGCAAAAAAAGAAAAGGAGGCAGGGTATGAAATTCAAGGTGATATTCCTTGCTTGCTTTTAATGTCCCCGTCCCAGGTGACCCAGGCCATAGGGGCATGCAAAGAATTAAAAGAAATGGAGGGTGGGCACACAGGGCCTCCCTCCAAGGACCTATTTATGTCCAAGGGACCACCAATACCTCAGGGCTCATGTTTATATTGATGCAGGAGGGGCGGACAGTCCCCTTCCTGGACTCCAGGAACCACCACCTGCCCGGGGCTTCAAATTAAAAAATATTTAGGGGCTGCCCGGACCCCCCGTGAACCACCACCGCCCCAGGGCTTTAAATTAAAAAGTAGTTAGGAGGGGCTGCGTGGACCCCCCATGGGAACCACCAACTTCCTAGTGCTTTATATTACAGAATAGATAGGGGAGCCACACGGACCTCCCAAGGACCACCACCTCCCTGGGGCCAAATACTTTTGAAAAATGAAGGAAGGGGAAGGCATGCCCCCCTCCCAGGCCATATATGTCCCTGGGGACCACCACCTACCCGGAGCCAGTCTTTGCACAAGAAAGGAGGGGGGCTGCTCCACCGCCCCCCCATGGAGCCATATGTGACCATGGGGACAGCCCCTTCACACAACGCCTGCTCCTGCTAAGTCCTGGGTGCCCTGGGATGCATTGGTTTGCTTTTGCTTGAGCAAACACTCCACACCCAGCAACCTGGGGCTGTCAAAGTGCTCCTGCTTGCTGGAAGCAAAGTGTTCATCGCTTTCCCTGCCCACATGTCTGAAACTATTGCTCTCGCAGGCAGTGAGCCGCATTTCCAGGATCTCTCTATGTGCAAGAGCAATACCAGCTCCCACAGGAAGCAGAGAGCTGGCTGGGAACGCACAGGCCTTGAGGCTGGGACTACGCAGGCTTTGAGGCTCACCCTACGCCATCCCCAACATGCAGACTAGAGCCCTGAGTGGGACCAGTGCACCGGGTGAAATAGACCCAGGGATAGGGACTTCACCCTGCCCCCATTGATTTGTGACCCAGTCCCGGGAATGGGGTCCCCGGGGCCAAAGTCATCCCATAGAGGGGGAGGGCTGCACAACCCCCTCCCCCATTCAAATGTGGCGAGCCCCGTGGGTTGGGCTCCCTGGGGCCGATAATTAATAGTATGCACAGTTTTTCGAGCCTGATAAAGAGCTTAACATTTGCCTCCTGAACGCTTTTCCAGCCTATTTTGGTGATGCCTTAGTGATGCAGAAGAGCACGAGGACATCTCAGCCAAACTAAGAAGCACATAATTAATTTAGTTAAAAAGAAGAATCCCTTTTAGTTGGAGTTTCACCTCTTTGTAGTCTTGCCAACTTCTCTTGATGAGGATTCACTTTATCACAGATTTGTGGATGAAGACGCTCAAGGAACAATGACATTGACAAAATTACGTGCACACAAGGTCACTGGACACATTACCTCATGGTCTTTTATGGAGATGTAGTGCAGAATATGCACAAGACATTTACTCAACGAGGTAGCACTTACTAATTAACCAGATGAAAGTACTCCAATTGGGTACACATTTTCAGCAAAACTGGGGACTCTTGAGAAAAATGGAGGTTCAATTCAAGCCTTGGTGCACATTCCACAGAAATTAAACCTCAATAGGAATCACTTACAAATGGAAACATGTCAGGTGCCCCAGTGGAAGCTCAACTTCAGTGAAACCCAAATGATCCTAACTTCTTGGGCTTGGCAAAAGTAAAGCAAATGGGCTTCCTCTCGCATTTCACCATGAAAAATTATCTGAAATCCTTAATGGAGGTGACCACATCGTTGATCTATTGGAGCGCAATCTGATCGGGGGGGACTGTGACAAGTGATTTCTTTGTTATCGTCTCCTAGTGAGAGCAGAGTCCAGGATTCTCCCTTTTAAATACCCTCAGTATGCAAATGTTTAAAATGCATAGCACCACTCACACACCCACTCACAGACATACACAGGCACTCACACACCCACTCACAGAGCCACATAGGCACTCACGCACCCACTCACAGGCCCACACAGGCACTCACAGACCCACTCACAAACACACACAGGCACTCACAGACTCACATAGCCACTCATACACCCACTCTCATAGGTAACTGGTAATAGCTAGGATTAGAAACTGTAAAAACCAAAGGAATTCACTGAAATAACACTAAGAATAGAGGGACGCTATAGCTAGGAAATAGAATTTTTTTTAAAAGTAGAAATTTACTGAAAAACCAAAGGGTACACGGACATTATAGTCAGGAATTAGAATAAAAAAGACCTTAGAATTTCACTTACTATCAAGAGTACGCAGTTCATAAAAGGAGGGGGACACATCAGGAGCCCCTAAGAATCCAGATCAAGGGATCTGATCCACTAGGAGCAAGACCCCTCACACACCCCAAGGGGTGTCATGCTTTATCATCGGGCAGTTCCTCGTTGGGCCGGTGCTGCAATGCCCTGCGGGGGGCTCTTTGCCGGAATTCTTTTCGCTGCAGACATGAAGAGTGAGGTGCTGTGTAGGTGTGATAAAGTGAGTAGGTTGCTGTTGAGTGAGTTAAAAATAACTAAGGCTAATCCAAATAAATTTTAATATAGAAGGATCGCTTTGTTATGTTGAAAACAAATGATGGCCAGAGATGGATGCAATGGTCCACGTTGGCTCTAAAAATTACATGGTGGTCATCATGTTTCTTGCCTTTCTAATGTCAATACAGATCACAGCAATTATTCAGGACCAAATAAAGGCTAGACAACTCAGGGGTGGTTCGGTCAATGTATGTTGTATTTAAAGAGCTGTACCCTACATCGTTCATATAAAGTAACTATAATGCCTTAGAACAATCAGTCAATAAACAGACCATCGAGAGGACGACTAGAGACCCATCGTTGGTAGCAGGGTCCTGCTCAATGCGGTAACAGAGTCACAGGCAGGTCGTACGCCAGCTGGGTACCCAATAAACTGTGGTGCTATGCTATTTTGCAGGACCCTGCTACCAACGATGGGGCTCTAGTCCTCTCACTCAAACAGTTACTCACTTACCCATACAGCTACTTACACATCCAGTCACTCACTCAAACAGCCATTCTTATGCCCACTCACTCACCCATACAGTCACTTACCCACGCATACAGCCACTCACTCACCCAGAGAGCCACTGACAGACCCATACACTCACTGGTACAGCCACTTGCTCACCCACACAGTTACCCAAACAACTACTGACATAGCCATTCACAGACCCATACAGCGACTCACACAACCATTCACTCATCGATAGAGCCACTCACACTCCCATCTGTTCACTTATACAGCCACTCACACGACCACTCACCAACCCATAACCTACTAATACAACCAGTCACTCATCCTTACACACAGTCCTGCACTAATACAACTGCTGAATTTCACAGATTTTGTACAAGTGAAATCTGAGCCTTACTATTATGCCCCTGTAGCCTTTGTTTTTTTCCAGTTAAAGAGAAATATATTTATATCTTACCGGATTTGCTCTGTTTGGAATAAAAGCCTGTCTGAAGAGTGCATTTCGCCTGGAGGTAACTCCTTTCTGTTTGATATATATATTAAAATGTTACTTTAACCTTTGTTTTCTTCAGAGGGGATATATATGCATATATGTATATCTCCTCTGAAGAAAACAAAGGTTAAAGTAACGTTATAATTAGGTGACTTGTCAATTACAACATTAATGTTTTGAACTAACAAAAAAACACAGAAATTTACCAGTTATAGTTAGCAGAGCCATGCACTGCTTATTACCTCACATATATCACTCATGACATATTCTATGACTTCATTCATGACATCCGTGATGACATCTCAAATGAAATCATTATTGGCTCCTGTAGGGGGGTTGCGCAGGGCCTGTCATGGCTCCCCAGGGCCTGTCATGGCTCATGGAGGTGGGCCTTGCAGCCCCCTCCCCTTGTTTATTGAATTCGGCCCTGCGGTAGGCTTCCTGGGGCCTCTCATGGCTCAGGAAGGGGGCTCTGCACCCCCCTCATAATACATAATATATTCGTCCCCGAAGGTAGGCTCCGGGGGTATCGGATGGCTCGGGTAGGGGGGCCGTGTCCCCCTCCCTACCCATAAACATCGTTTTCAGCTACAAGGTGGGCTCCTCTGTGCCTCTGGAGGCTTAGGGAGGAAAGCAATCGGCCCCCTATCCCTTATGAATACAGCCCCAGAGGTGTGCTCCCAGGGCCTTATAGTAATTAAGTACCACCCAGCTGCCGTTTTGTGTTTTTTTTTCCTGATTCCTTAAGAGTCGCGTGGGATCATGGAAATATTTTTCTGTTTGTTTTTCTTTTTTGGCCGGGGGGCCTCTCTGGGTATCCCCCAATGGGACTAGGGGGGTCAGGGTATCGCTACCCTGCCCCCATATATCTTTCTATTTTTATAACTTCAGGGCAGGGTACAAAGTCCCTGAGTCCTGTAATGGCTACACCAACAGTTTACTTATGCTGCTGGCAGCCAGACAATCGATTCGTTTACGGGAATCCGACTCCTGCAGGAGCAAGATGGCTCAAGGGAAACAAAGCTTCCTGGGCCAATCAGAATGCTAAATTTGATATTGGTGCTTTCGCATGAGTAAGACCCTCTTTTTTACCCTAAATTTCTCAAAAATTACTGAAGGTATTTACACCAAATCACAAAAAGCGCAATCAGCGGACCAAGATCTGGCTTCCTGACGAATTTGATATAATTCCATTCAGCAGTTTTTGCTGTAGCCATGCTGAAGAAGTCTATAGAGAAAGCATGAGTATTTAGCATTTTGGGATTCCCCAATTCTCCCCGGCCCACGCTCGTTGGATCATCCCAAAACTTTCTAGAAAGTAGCTAAGGTGTATGAACTTTGTGGGGGAATTTTTGTAAAGATTTGTCAAACGGGCCAAAGTTATTAGCAAACCAAAACCCAATTTTTGTATGGAAAAGCAGCATCTATAACTACCAAGTAGAGACTCCCCAAATATTGTTTCTTGGAGGGTGGAACCCCCCCAAACTTCTCCCCACTTTCGGTTAAATGAAATATTGTTTTCTGTTTTAGAGAGGAATCCCGGCCTGCTTTTCCCTTGCCAACTCCTAAAGCCTAAAAACACCCTTACCACCATATACTCTTACCCACTCTTAACCCCTAAAAACACCCAATACCCGTTTCCACCCCGAAACCCTAATGCACTCTTACCACCATATGCCCCTACCCACCCCTAACGTACACTCTTACCACCCAATACCTTTACCCCAAACCCTGAAAACACCGACTACACTATGCTTCTACCTACCCCTAAACCCTTAAAACACCCTATACCCTTACCCACCCCTAAACCCTGAAATACCCTTATCCATCCATATATCCTAAAAACACCCTTACTACCCTTTACCCTTACCCACCGCTAAACCCTAAAAATGGTCCTACCTTCCCCGGTGCCACCGTCCTACACATATTATCGCAAGGTTAGGCGACGCATTTATCCCATATACCCGGGCTACCTACAGGTCCCCAAAATTAGAAAAGCAATTCTCACGGCGACAAAGCAATATTTTCCGGAGAATGCCGCATCAGTGTACTCCCCAACTATTCTGTGGGAGGCGTATAAAACGGTCATCAGGGGGAAAGCCATTGTCTCTGTCACGGGGCACCAGCGGGAGAAACATCGCAACTTACATGACATAGAGCTAGCACTACAAGAAGCCGAGGCCCAACACAACAAAGACCTCACACTGGCGAAAACCCAGAAACTGCGTCTTACACAACAGCAGCATAAGAAATATCTTGAAGACTTGACCAGGTAGAGTATGACGTCTACCCAACACAAGATATATGAGACAGGGGACAAAGCCGGGAAGCTTTTAGCATGGCTAGACAAAAGGGAACTGAGTAACAAATGGGTAGCGAGGATTCGGACATCAGAGGGGAAAATTACAACAGACCTGCATACCATACTATACGTGTTGGTGCACTTGAGGCAGACCTCACGGTAGAAGAACTACAGGTGGCGTTGGGTTCATTGCAGTCGGGCAAAGCGGTGGGTCCCAATGGCATCCCCGTTGAACTATATAAGAAAGTGGCGGGAACTTAAACCTCTCCTTTAAAGAAGGTCAGCTTCCTCAACAGTGGAAGGAGGCAGTTGTTAACCCAATACGGAAGAACACGGCCCTGCCATGGACAGAACTCTCCAACCTCCGCCCCATCTCTCTCTTACCTTTTTTAAGCAAATTGGCCGAGAAGCATGCAAACATCCATGTTTCCAGGTTCATAGAGGCGACAGGGGGCCTGGACCCGTCACAATCTGGATTCAGGCCCAACTACAGCACAGAGTCGGCACTCCTCTCCGTGACTGATAACATCAAGATGTCACAGGATAGAGGAGGATCAATGATTCTGGTGCTGTTAGACCTGTCGGCAGCCTTTGATACTGTGTCTCATGAGATTCTTCTCGGCCGATTACAGAGAGTGGGTATTGGAGGATTGGCACTGTCCTGGCTGGAGAGTTTTCTCTCAGGCCGCTCACAATCTGTCAGCATGGGGCCCTATCGCTCCACCTCGAGGGTACTCACTAAGGGGGTGCCACAGGGCTCATGCCTAAGCCCCACATTATTTAATGTGTATGTGGCCCCCCTTGCAGAGATTGTGAGAAAGTTTGGGTTCACACCAGTGTCATATGCTGATGACACTCAGCTGCTTTTTCCTTTTAACTCCCTTACGCCCGACGTGAAGAACAATTTTGCCGAGGGTATGAGAGCAGTTTCCAACTGGATGGCTACCAACTGCCTCCAGTGTAACGTCGGGAAGACAGAGGTAATGCTCTTTGGGAAAGCGAGCATGCTCTGGTCCCCCGACTGGTGGCCTTTAGATCTTGGCCCCGTCCCATGCCCAAAGCCAACTGTTAAGAACTTGGGGGTGAAATTGGATCAGAACTTGAGCTTAAAGGAGCATGCTAACCATGTCACAGGAGCCTGCTTTAGAACAATTGGCCAGTTAAGGCGAATTTTCCCTATGCTGCCTGACAATCACAGGAAGACTCTTGTACAGGCCCTGGTGATAAGTCGCCTTGACTACTGCAACGGCCTCCTCATTTCAGCCAATGAGGAGGCGTTAAATCGTTTGCAGGTGGTCCAAAACACGGCGGCCAGACTAATTCTAAATGCTCCCGCAAGGACCCCGTCAAAACCCCTGTTAACACACCTTCATTGGCTGCCCATACGACAACGTGTCACGTTTAAAATCTGCTGTCTAGTGCACAAATGCCTTTATGGGCAAGGCCCTAGATATTTGGCACAAAAATTTCAGACATACAAACCTGAACGTCTATTGCGGTCCAGCAACCAATGTTTATTGGAAATCCCCACAATAAAAAAAACCAGACAAGGTGGACGTGCCCTATCATTCATAGGCCCAACCATGTGGAACAAACTTCCATCTGACCTAAGACACAACGACAACCATCTATGTTTTAGGAAGGCCTTAAAAACTTTGCTGTTTCAGGTAGCATAATTTTCCTGTGGTTCCACAGAGTCAACATATTCCAGAACCTTTTGCGAGCAAAGCGCGGAGATACCTCTGAGGTCGATTCTGGCGCGATATAAGCTATTAAATAAAATAAATAAATAAATAAAACTGGTGCCCCCCACCTGTTGCATATGTACAATGACTGTTTACAGATGGGAGAATTACCGTTGGATCAGATAACGGCCACGATAGTGGCGATACCCAAGCCAGGTAAACCTGCTGACGACTGCACATCAGATCGCCCAATTTCATGAATTAATGCGGAGGCTAAAATTCTTGCAAAACAGCTGGCGTTTAGACTAACGCCGCACCTCGCAACCTTGATACATCAGGACCAGTCTGGCTTCATGCCAGGCAGAAATACAGCTCTAAATTTGAGGCGTCTATATGGAGTGATGGCACGCATCCCTTATCTCCAGGAGCCAGCGGTGATACTATCCCTGGATGCGAGAATGGCGTTTGATATGGTAGAATGGCCGTTCTTGTTTGCAGTGCTTTGTCATTTGGGCATTGGCCCTAAATTCTGTGCATGGGTCCGTCTGCTCTACACCAAACCGGTGGCTCACGTGACAGTTAATGGGCACATCTCTGAGGACTTTCCTCTGGCACGGGGCACCCGCCTGGGCTGTCCCCTGTCCCCACTGCTTTTCGCACTGGTAATCAAGCCATTAGCGGCATGGATTCGTTGGGAACCAATGATATGGGGAATCAGGTGGACGGAAGAGTGGGAAGACCGCATCTCGTTATAGGCGGACGATGTCCTATCATATATGACATCTCCCAGGTGCTCCATACTGGTACTCCTAAATATTTGTGAACTCTTCGGACAGGCGTCCGGATATACCATAAATTGGTCCAAATCTATACTGTACGTGCTGCACGGCCCTCCGCCGCAACTCCCCAAAGATTGCCCGCTCGTGATTGCGGATGGTATGTTCAAATATCTAGGGATCTATATTACAGCCAACTCCGACAACTTTTACAAGCATAACCTACTGCCCCTGCAATGTGCCTTTGAGGTGACACAACACACTGGGGGGCATTGCCACTCACGCTGTTAGGGAAGGCGGCGCTGTTTAAAATGATGGTGCTTCCTCGTTTTCTGTATGTGCTGGAAAATACGCCATTCCCGTTACCCCCAAGCTACTTTAAGGCAATAGAGGCTCAGGTCTCCAACCTGCTTTGGGGACACAGGCCGGCACGCATATCTCAGGCTAAACTGGTTCGCAGCTGGTAAGGCGGGGGGATAGCGCTCCCAAATATACAGTTATATTATTGGGCGGCACAGTTAAAGGTGATCAATCAGTGGATACACACCCCCCAGGCGGAACCAGCGTTTAAAGCAGACAGGGTGATTTTGGGTGTAGGTAGTATGTTGTCTCCTCTTTACGACAAGAAGCGAGCCAAATCTCTCCTTGGACCCACGAAGCAGACAGTTGCACTATGGCATGCGGCGCAGGTTAAACGGGGTTTGAATGGGACTATAACTCAACTTACTTCCCTTTAGGACACAACACAGTTGGGTTGGCTTAGGAATGGCAAAGGCTTTGCCCAGTGGGACGTAATTGGCATCTCCACTGTGGGGGACATTTGGTACAAGGTGGAGGAAATGACATTTGAGCGCCTCCAGCAGCAATATGAGCTAGCGCCCACTGAACTGTGTAGATACACACAGATAAAACATGCACTGACAGCGGCCCTACTACCAGGTACTGAGGTCCAAGAAGCCTCGCCTCCCGAGGACAGGTTGCTGATGGATTACATGCCTAAGCGGGCTACGTCCTTTACTTACCGGAAGTTAATTAACAACCTCCCAGACCCAACGACGTCGCTTAGAGGGAAGTGGTCCCGTGACGTTGGTGACAGTGACGACTCGGACTGGCAGGAAGCGCTTGCCTCACCAAAGGAGGTGGGTATACCCTCACGTCTTAGGCTGGTACAACTCAAAATTAAATGAGGATGCAGTGTCGAACCAAACGGCACTGTGCCCTTGGTGGCACTCCTGTGGAGACGTTGTCTCTCTTGGTATTCAATGTTAACACGTAATGAATCACTATCTGTTGTAGTTCATCAGGTAGTTTATTCAATAAAGTTCAATCCAAATTTAATTCATCAGGATATAATCCAAATCAAATTTGATTTGGATTATATCCTGATGGATTCAATTTGGGTTCACCCGAGAACACTTTTCGGCAGCCTACGCAGCAGCCCCATACATACGCCTATTCCCTGCTGATGAAAGGTAACGACCTAGAAACACGTGTCAAGGGATGACCAGCACAACGGTGGATGTACTCAACATTTTCTCAGAAGCGTACACGCTGGAACAAACTGCATTAACAACAATGCTCAGGGGTAAATCCGCTGGTAGGAGGAGCAGTGTGCAACCATATGGATTTCTTGTTATAGGTCAACCAAAGGAGGCGGCAGTCCCTTACATGTCACAGAGTGGGATGGATCAGTTAGACTGCTGACCTCACCACACTCGACGACGAGTGTCACTGATAGACACTTGCCCCTGGGCACTTCTGGGCTTAAAACTGGAGGATCCAGGATCTGAGGCTATCTGTGATGCTCTAGGGACACAAGCTATTTGCCAGGCTGAGGAGGTGAGGACTACAGTCAAATTTAACATAAATTGAAGCACTCCAACTTATGATAGCCCAAATTTAGCTTAGTCCATACAAAAAGACATCCAAAAAGTTTCCACGAAGATTTTCTTCCTTTATTTCTTTTTTTGTTCAGATCCAATCCCAACCAACGCGTTTCGCCGAGGTTATTAAATACCTCTCGGCTTCGTCAGGGCTGGCAATAAAACAAAATAATATGCTTTTACCATTATGTACATTTCCATAGATTTGAAAAAGAGGATAGAGCCCCACATGGCCCATTCAAAAACCTGTGTCCATATTTACAACAGGAGTGAGTGCATGCAACTTCAAAATTCATTTTAACAACAAATTAATCAACACGAAAACAAATTCCAGTGTATAAAAAC
Organism: Lissotriton vulgaris; assembly: GCF_964263255.1. Taxonomy (NCBI): domain Eukaryota; kingdom Metazoa; phylum Chordata; class Amphibia; order Caudata; family Salamandridae; genus Lissotriton; species Lissotriton vulgaris. The sequence goes on along the minus strand of NC_141693.1, from coordinate 1,889,555,018 downwards.
AACACCTGCCTTCACCCTTCTGGTGAACACTGTTCATGCACATTGCAAGTGAAAAAGACATCGTGTGAAATTGCTCCCACATATCCTCATAATTCATTAACTGTCAACTTTATGTACCAATGTTTTACCTTATCTTCAAATTGAACCTGCCTAAAAGGGGGAGACAGATCCTTACTCTGAAGTTTTGGCAAGAGGACAGACTTAGATCCATTACAATCCTAATCAATGCATTGTTCATATAGATATATCATATTGCATACCTCCAGTTTTTTCACGCGGGTGCTTTTATGTATTATCTGTTGCAATTTAGCTTGGCGGAGGGACTAATATCCTTATATTCGCAAGTCCTAAAAGAAAATACGTATCCATGTGTAAAAGCAACTCTTAACATCTCTACTGTCTTTTTTTACCTCTAAGTCCTGACATCACTAAAAGCTTACAAAGGTTAAAGTCTCACCTGCACTTTTATCTAAAGTATCCAAATTGATTTCACTTGTGTATGTCGCCTTTTATCTCAATTACCGCAATCCACTCTTCCTAAAAGTAAAGAGCCATCATCAGATAACCAACTCTACCAACCTAATTACATTAGCTACAAACCTATTTATGTCAGTTTATTAAAACTCATACCTGTCGTTTATCTGCTTAGCGCTGATATGAACACATTTCCACTCCGCTGCCCTACAGGGCTGTGACATCTTCAGCTCAGCAAGGTTTGGCTCAGGCAGCCAGGCACCGGTGCATTTAGCCCATGTACTGCATTTGACTGCTGACCTGAATATAAAGAGTGGCTGTCAGGCTGACCTTTCCTCAGCCTGACAATCTATTCATGTTTGCAAAATGGTGCCGCCGGAGGGCCTCTTCGCCCTTAAGGATGGGCCGCTACTACAGTTGTGTCACTTAAGGCATGATTACACACCCCTATGCTATGCAGGAGGTATTCCCTTTCCAATAAAGGGTTAAAAATCACAATAACTAAGAACAGGAAATAAGGAAGTATTAAAATGGGATTTGAAGGCCCGAAGAAAAACGGAAGGAAAATGGAGGGAGCAGTGCAAGAAAAGTTTGAGGTTATACTAAAAGCCTGAAAGAAGGCCAAAAAGGCATTAGATTATCAAGAAGGGGATATGAAAGTGAGCAACACTTGAGCATCCAAGATGGGTGGAAAAGAATACCTGCCCCTCTACCATGGGGGAGAGGTATAGGCTATGAGAGAGAGCTGATCACAAAGTAGTATGGTTACCTTCGAGTCACTGTCTTCAATTCAAGATTCAGTTAATCATAGAAATTGTGTATTAAGATGAAAGAAGAGATCAAGGGTAGATGTGGATTTATTGCAGAATTATTATTACTCCAAAAAGCTCTTGAAATTGTAAGTTAACTGGAGGATAGATCTGACTGGGGGGGGGGGGGCAGCCTGTATAGGAAGTGATTATGTAATGGATGAAAGGACCCAGACACAATTAAGCTTTAAAAGCATGGAACACTTTGTAATCAGTAAGATTAAATATAGCCCAAACATAGGAAGCAGCAAGAGATTGTCTAAAAAACAAGCAACAGGCCAGAGAATGTCAAACTCTCCTGACACAAACAGCTCTAAATAGCCAAAGCCTTTATCTCAGTTGCCCTTTCTCGAGGCTCAGCAGTGAAAAATAGAAGATGTTTTTTAAAGACGTGCCTTGATGGATATGGATCTGCATATCAAGACAGTTTGAGGCAGGTAGTGGAATAGGCCAGCATTGGCAAAGTGTCTGAGATGGAATGGCAAATTAGATCACTGACCCTGTTAGATTGGTGCAACACCCTCTTGAGGCTTCAAGTCTCTGAGCCATGCACCATGGCATAGGTGCCTAGCTGCAGGCCAAGCAGCCACTACAATGTGCTCACCAATGGATATGGTCCTGTTGCTTGACACAAAATCTAAACCGACAACTACATGGACAATAGAAGACAGGGTGGGTGAGAGGAAACAGCGGTGAATAAGCCACATAGAAAGTTAATTTAATGATGTTATATTTTGGTAACTTGTAGAGTGCACGGCTGCCCCAGCAAAGGGGCGTCCCAGCGCTGAAAACAGAAAACTGTAAAGCTGGCAGCAGAACAAGATAGCTTATAACGGAGGGAAGAGGAATGTTTTCACAGCTTTACGGATAGGCGGGTAGGAGCTTATACTATAGATAGAAATGGGGAACGCATTCCAGAGCTTCGAGGTCAACACACGGAAGGAGCGCCCTCCAGCACGAGCTCTCCTCACCCTGGGGACAGCCACAAGATTCTGTCCCATAGAACAAAGTTGGCGGGAGGGAATATAGAAGGTATGAAGATTGGTCAAAATACTCGGAGCTGAAAAATTAAGGATTTTAAAAGTGATGCAGAGGGCCTTGAACTCTAAACGCGTGGCCACAGGCAGCCAATGGAAGCGGCGGAGGGCATTAAAAGTAGGACACCTCCTCTGCAGGCCAAGGAGCGCTCGAGCCGCTGCATTCAGAACCCTTTGTAGTCTGACAATCTCAGACTGGTTGACCCCCTGATAAAGGGAACTGGCATAGTCCAGTCTTGACAGGATCAAGGCCTGGACGATAACCTGCCTAATAGGAGGGGGATGGGGGAGTGGGGGGTCACAAAAGGCCAATAGAGGTTTAAGCCCCCGCAATAACCCAAAACAAGTCCCTGCCACCTTCTTGGTTGGGGTTCGAAAGTAAAGGGTGGTGTCTATCCAGACCCCAAGGTTTTTCACCACCTGTTTGGGGACAGGTGCTGGCCCCATCGTGGCAGGTCACTAGTGCTCACTCCAAAGCTCCGCATCTCTCCCCACCAGCAGTACCTCAGACTTGCTGGCGTTGAGCTGGAGACAGTTGGCAGTCATCCACTCCGAAATGGCCTCAAGATCGCTACGAAAGTTATAAGTGTCCCGGGTAATGTCATCGGAGAGTGTGACTACCAGCTGAGTGTTGTCTGCATACAACACTACCGTGAGCCCGCTGTTCTTAGCCACTCTCGCCAGCGGTTGAATGTACAAATTGAAAAGTGTAGGGCTAAGAACAGAGCCCTGAGGTACACCATGCTTGGTGGCATAAACTCTGAAGGTAAAGGGAGGAGCGGCAACCTGGAGGCTCCTTCTAGAAAGAAAAGAAGCGAACCAATCCAGGGCGGAACCCATTATACCCACCTCCCCCAAACGCCTCACTAGGATCTGATGGGAGACTGTGTCAAACGCGGCACTGAGATCAAGCAGAATCAGTGCTGACGTACGACCCTCATCTAAGGCCCATCTCAGATGTTCGATAACAGCAAGAAGGGCAGATTCTGAGGGGTCCAGTATGTTATTTTGTTATGTTATGTTAGTATGAATTTGTAGAGCGCACGTTCACCCCAGGGTTTCTTTGCGCTGTGTACCGCTGGGGAACCCGTCCTGGCTTTCCCTGTGAGATGGTCCCTATTGGGCATCCCCAAGGTGAAGCCAGGCATCCCCGGCAGCGAGGGGGCTGTTGTGGAGATTAAGCAAGCTATTGCCCAGAGTTGCAGCGTGGGACCCATGGTTAGATAGGCACCGAGGCGAGATTTATCGAGCCCGCTGACATTGGTTCCGTACCCTGCCGAGTCGGGAATTGAACCCTGGTCCCAGGTCGACCTCTGCTTCTGGGTTTGCCGCCTCTAACCGGTGAGCCACACTTCTTCCAGATATCCCGTCAATATGGTATTGACATAGAACTCAGAGAGTTTAGAGGCCCAGGGCAGGAGGGAGATGGGGCGGACGCTCGCCGGTTTGGCCGCATCCATGTTAGGTTCTTTTAGCAGGGGGACCACCCTAGCGTGCTTCCAAGTACTCGGTAGAGAGATAAGTTGATCACATGGCTCAATGGAGGAATGAATCACAAAAAGAATGAGACACCCTGCACTCCTGAATATGTTTAAACTTAAACACTCTAAATCGTATCTAAAACGTGAAGAGATGGTGCTGCCACTCAAACTGACTGGCTCTGGTCAGTGACAAACTATGCAAACAAACAGCTACTGTTTGCGAATGGTGCACTTTCACACGCCCCTAATGGGTGCTTATTTTTGGATTATAATCCTTCTTATAAACATTTGCTCTTTACAAAGTTAAACTCAAACAATGAAATAAATGGTCCATTTTGAAATTTGTTTCATCCATAAAATAAATCATAAAGTTCTGTTTCTTGAAGTCGTAATATTTTAATAACGTGCTTCTTGCTTGATTGTTCTGCACATTACGTCATGTACATGTGTTCTTTACAGCACCTTATTCAGTCAATCCCAATGCATTTCGGTATTGAATACCTTCATCGGGGGAATACTGTAATTTAAACCAATAAAAGCTTAAGTTGTATAACCTTACTCCTGTATAACGGGATCACCACGACCAACCCTGTGTACATGCTATCATTTTGTGATTTTGTCAAACTGGAATCAAAAAACCAGTACTACCATGTCTGTATTGTTACCATGCAACCAAAATCATGTGTAACCTACATACCAATTTGCCCAGTGTGCCGTGGTGACCCAACACTCCGTATTCACCCTACAACACTTAATCATCCTACCAGGACTGTTAGACCGTATGCATACCGCTTGGTTCACTGTGCTAGAATCACTGTGTAAAAAACGAAATTATATCAGTACCACACCAAACTTACTTGCGAGGATGCCTTACTTTAAGATGTCTGCCTACCTTTCTGATCCACGACAAAGCCCTCTGATGCTTTGCTGCTAAAGCGCTACGTGCCCTCGTGTCCACTCGTCTATCAGCTCTGTAAACAATAGTGAAATCGGATGACCATCCGCTCTATGCACCGCAAATCCCTCTCTGCCACCCTGTAACTACTATCGCTTACTAACCTCTTTAGCACTTGAACCGGCATCCATGCAACTCCACTGCTGTACTCCAGACTTCCTACCGCATGTAAGCGGTCAACTCCATTGTCATAAAAACTGAAAACGGACTGTGAAAAGTGACTACAGTCGCCATATTGGAGAGGGTAAATCGGATGTATACAACAGAGTAAAACTACTGCGGTACCCATGTCTTGAAAACTATAGACGACCAGTCTACAATCTAACACTATTCTCTCTCCGTTTAGATAACAGCCTGATATATATACTGTAGGTGCCCCTTAAGTTACTGTCATGTCGTGGCAGCAATAACGACTGACAAAGTATGTTTGTTATAAGAGCTTTATTCTTGCTTCTGCTCTCAACCCTGTCCCTACTCTAACTGCCCCTTTCCTGTTGTTGCACCTCCTCTTCCCTCAACCACGAAACTCCTCCCATCCCAGCTACTAGACTGCATACAACATTACATCTCCCCCCTTGTTAACAAAGAAACAGACAAAGCGGGAGTTGTTCCTAGTCCATCTCCTCAATTAGTCTTTTTGGCTTGAGTATGTCTCGTCGTGGTCTGAGACATGGTCCAGAGTCTATGGGCGCACTCTCCGGTGGCCCTTCACATCTCAGAATGGGACTGGATTGACTTAGTCTGCTACCATCACGTGGTTCCAGGTCATTTTCAAGTGTTTCTTTCAGGCCTGGTGTGCACTTCTGGAAATGACACATTTCGAGTAATCCTTCTTTGCCCGGACTCGGCAGTGATCATGGTGCCTTTCTGCTGAATGATACAGGGGCTCATTCTTGAGTCGACAATCTGTCTTCTTGGTCTGCTCTTGTTTCACTAGTACCCAATCCCCGGTCTGGAGAGAGGGAGACTTTGCGCGTCTTTTTGCGTCTGCATATGTCTTCATCCTGCTCTTCTCCGGTTGATCAGTTCTCGCTGTTTCTTGATGGGTGCGAGTCGGGGATACCGGTGCTAGGGCTCCTTCCCACGTCGGGATCCTTGTCCTGATAGGTCGCTCAAGCATAAGTGTGGCGGGGCATTTCCCAGTGGTGGCATGGTGGGTGGTCCTGTATGCCCTGAGCACTTCATTTAGAGCGGTTTGCAAGTCCTTTTTCTCGAGCGTGGCCTGCTGGAAGGTTTTCTTGAGTGTGGCCATAAATCTTTCAATGGTGCCATTGGCTTTCGGCCACAATGGCGTAACCTTTCGATGTCAAAAGTTTAGATGCTTCGCAAATGCTTGGAACTCATGATTGGTGAACGGCGGATCATTGTCTGTTTTGAGTTCTTTGGGAACACACCATGCAGCAAACACCTCATCCAGTACGGCAATTGTGCTGGACGCATTTGTGGAGGGCACAAACCGAGCTATCGGGAATCTTGAGTACTCGTCGATGATGGCCACCACATACCGGCCTGATTGGAGGGGTCCATAGAAGTCCATGGCCAGTTCCTGCCATACCCTTCCGGCAATGGAGTCATTTGAAGAGGAGCTGGAGTTTCTCCGGATCTTACCAGCTGACATTGAGGACAGTCTTTCAAAGTGAGCTCAATCATTTGATCTAGTTGCGGGAACCATACTCTCTCTCTCAAAGCTCTCTTGGTGGCAACTACTCCACGATGACTCTCATGTGCGAGGTTGACTACTCCTTGCCGTAGCTGCCCCGGAATTATGATCCTATGGTCCCTCAGTAGGAGCCCCTCTGAGGTGGTTGACAGCTCGTCACTGACGTGTCGGAAGGCTTGCATTTCTTGGCGCGTTTGAGGGTCACTTGCTTCATCCTCACTCTCGTGTCTCCAACGGAGCGTGCGCAGTTGGCGCATTACCTTTTGCAGGATATTGTCTTGCACCGTCGCATCTTTAATGGCGTCTATTGGTACTGCCGGTGGTCGGGCTACATCTACCACGAAGTGGCTATATTCCTCAGCTATCAAGGGGCGTGACTCATGAGAGGCCTGCAGGTGTCTGGACATATAGTCCGCTGGATTCTCACCCTTCCCGGGTTTGTGAATGATGGTGAACGTGTACTCTTGCAGTCTCAGACCCCATCTTTCAATGCGGGCGGCATCTTGACTTTGGGGTTGCCAAAGATGGTGACCAGGGCCTGATGATCGGTGATCATGGTGAAGTGCTTGCCGAAAATAAACACGTGAAAATGTTCACAGGCCCAAACTACCGCTAGGCTTTCCTTCTCGGGTTAAGAGTAAGCCCTTTCGGTGTCAGACAGGCTGCGGCTGGCATAAGCCACAATGTGGCGCTGTTCTGTGTCGTTATCATATTGAGCTAGAATGGCTCCCAGGCCCACGGGACTGGCATCTACTGTGATTTCTGTTTTTCGCTTGGTGTTGAAGTATGCCAAATTGTCCGCTGATTGTACTGCTTGTTTGATCTCTTGAAAGGCTCTCTCACAATGAGGGCTCCACTCGAACGGTTGTCCTTGCTTCGTGAGGGTACGAAGTGGATGGCTAATGGTTGCGTAGTCCTTGATGTATCTGGAGCAGTAGCTGGCCATTCCTAGAAATGATCGAACATCGCTGACGTCTTGCGGACTCTTGGTGGTGTTGAGAGCGGTGAGTTTCTCGGGGTCAGGCTTCATTCCGGCCCCTGAAAACACATGACCAAAGAACTTGAGAGTGGATTGGTGAAATTCACACTTGTCTTTGTTTAACGTTAAGTTCACCTCCAGGAGAGCATGGTACACTCGATCTAGGGCTTGGTCATGTTCTTGGGTGTTAGAGCCATAAACCAGTATGTCATCACTGTAATTTAGTGAGTTCGGGATATGCCTGATGGTTTGGCGTATGACTTCCTGGAATATTTCGGTTGCTGTGGAGATTCCGAAGTTTAATCTTTTGTAACGGAAAAGGCCCAGGTGAGTTGCGAACGTTGTGATATACCTTGATTTCTCATGCAACTCAAGCTGATGGTAACCCTTGTTGAGGTCTAGCTTTTAGAATACTCGGGTCCCGTTCAGTGCCGCTATCATGTCGCTCAAGTGTGGCTCCGGATGTCTCTCTCGTTCTATGGCTGTGTTGGGAAGCCTCATATCCACGCATAACCTTACTTTCTTGGGGGTGCCTTTCTTGGGAACGATCACGACTGGTGATACCCATGGCGTAGGACCATCCGTTTTCTCAATGATATCTGCCTGAAGCAGTTCCTGAATCTCGTCCTCCAACGCCTGCTGAAGGTGGAAAGGTACTCTCCTAGGGTGTTGGGCAATGGGGCGCACCTGATCATTTATGTGTAATCGAATTAAGCACTTGTTCATTTTGCCAAGTCCGCTAAACAGTTTTGGGAATTTTCGGACAATGTCTGGATTGTCATGTACTAGATATAGTATTTCCACTAGTCTGAGTCTCTCTGCTGTGGGTAGACTGAGGAGGCAATCAGCCTCCGGTCCTTCAATGACATGAATGTAGGCCTGTACTGCTGTGGATTCATGTTTTAGTGTCGTTGCAAACTTGCCCAGACACGGGAGTGGTTTTCTCGCCATCCAGGTGAACACCCTGACGTATGCGGGCTCAAAGCCGGCGGCGGCCTCATTTTCCTGTATTCAGTCACGGGCATGTAGTTCAGTGATGCCCTACTGTTAAGTACAAATTTAGTGGCATGAGTTCCCACTTTAATGTCTAACGGGGGGTACTTCTTCAATTGATCTGGGTCAGCTACCATGCATATGTATTCATCTGTGTACGTTGTTTCTCTCGAGTTTGACCTCGTCTCCATCGACGATGACCTTCTGGTCCTTTGGAATCTGTGTGATTTTTCACTGGAGTGTGATGACCCGGACGACGACGGTGCTCTGTCTTGCACAGCTTTCGCGTAGTGTCGCTTTCCTTCCGGTCGGGATCTGGTTGTCTCACTCCTTCTCTCCTTGTTAAAGAGTCCGCACATTACTTCAAAATGGTTCATGCGCCCGCATTTTCGACACTGTTGGCCCATTGCGGGGCAGGAATCTGCGTGTGGGAAATTGTATCCACATCTGTAACATTTCCATGGACGTTCAGGCTTTTTGTTGTAGTCTGTTTTCTTTTCTCTTCTTCAGGATTCATGTCGTCGATGGCTCGGATGGCCATGTCGGGACACTGGGCGAGACTTTCTCTGGTGGTCACCTGATCTTCTCTGACTGCTGGAGCTTTGCGTCCAGTATGCCTGTTCCTTCCTATCGCCCCGGCCTGTCTCCATGTTCTTGGCGTGTTCCTCCGCCTGGTCTTATACTCTTGTCATCTCCTCAATCTCGTCGAGATCATGACTCTTCCGTAATAGGCGCCTGCGAAGGGTCTCTGAATGACAGCCCTCAATGACTCTCAGTCGGATGGCATCTTCCGTGGAAAAGGAGTCAAAGTTGCAGTACCGCGACAGGCGGCTCAGGCGCACGATGAACGTGCTCATCATCTCATCTTTGTCCTGGCGCGCTTGATGAAACACGTACCTTTCATAGTCCACATTTTTTTTTTGCACAAACTTTCTGTTGAGTGCGTCACGCACCTTATCATAGGTCCCTTGGTCGTCCGTCGGTAGTTCTTTGATGCCCTTCCCGATTTCTTTGCCGACCAGATTGAGGAGCGCAATTAGCTTGTCTCTGTCTCCTGTAACTTACGACCCCTCTAGGTAGTCTTCAAGGTCTTCTAGCCATTCCTGCCACCGGGGACCCATGCTTCCGCCCGCCACTAGAGTCAGTGGTTCAGGGGGGCGTAGATGTGAGACGATGGGTATGATCGGGGCAGCTGCAGCCGCTGCTGCGTCACCTCCATTCCTGACGGGTGACGGCGCCATGGCTGAATTGGCGTGTCAATGCCGCACTTTTGCCTTGCAATGTTCAATGCTTGTTTGCTTTTGCACTTGCACTCACCAATGCTTGTTTTTGTCTCTTTCGCTTGCACTCACTAATGCTTGTTTTTGTCTTTTCAATGCTTGTTTGCTTTTGCACTTGCACTCGTCAATGCTTGTTTTTGGCTTTACTCTGGGGATGCCTGACTCCAAAATGGCTGCTCATTCATTTCACAGGGATGTCCTTTGCAATCGCCTGAATTCAAGATGGCCGCCACCAGTTACCCACGCGGTTTGAGCTTCTATGCAGCATCGATCACACTCAGTCTCTTTAGGCACTCACCGAGGGTCTCTTCTTCCTGCAGCAGGATGTGGCAGCTCCGTTTCCACTTCTAGGCCACTTTCCACCATTCAGGTAATCCAGGGGTGAGCTCTAGCGCTTCGCGTTCGCCGCGTGCTGTTCCTCACGCATCGGGGGTGAGACCCGATGCCGGCGAAACCGGCACTTGTATTCTGGCGCCTCCGCAGGCTTCACTTGCCTCTTGCTGCGCTCCTCACTTGGGCAGGTCACTTCAGGAAGGCTGGGTTGGGCTCCCTGTTCCTTCCTTCTGGTCTCAGTCTTCGGGACACATTCCCTGTTTTGGCGCGAAAATCGCGTTGGGCACCGGAGGGGCAGCGCTTCGCCTTCGCTGCTCCGGGATGGCTTCACACGATCTCCTGGTCGTGGGACACCTCTTCTACCGCTGGCCTCGATCTGTAGGCGGCGGTGACTTCGGGGCATAGACGTCGCAACAGCGATCGCGTCTTGCTGGTGCCCGGGACAGGGCAGTTCTTGTTCCTGTTCTTCAGCAGGACTGGCAGGTTACTTATATCCCACCCTCGTCGCCAGTTGTCATGTCGTGGCAGCAATAACGACTGACAAAGTATGTTTGTTATAAGAGCTTTATTCTTGCTTCTGCTCTCAACCCTGTCCCTACTCTAACTGCCCCTTTCCTGTCGTTGCCCCTCCTCTTCCCTCAACCCCGAAACTCCTCCCATCCCAGCTACTAGACTGCATACAACATTACAGTTACCACGATCTCATTGTATGGATACCCATGCTAACCTTGTGAAGATCCTTAGAAATCATAAAGTGTGTAAAAGTCTGGTGTTCTACGCTGGTACCTTGAACTAATACCAGTGGTCCTGATGTTACTACTATATTGGTGATAGTGGAGGAATGAGCACAGGTAAAATTTTCCTCGCATAGGCCGGCTTAAGAGTATCGGACGGGAAGCCAGACTTGACTTGCTGCATAACACAGACAATATCTCATGAGAGATGGCAGGAAAAGTAGTCGGAGTGTAAGGAATAGGGGAATGAGTGACCATAAACCAAGCCAAACTGCCTATTTGCTTGTCTTTCCCCATATACTAAAATCAAAAAATCATCACATAACTGAGCTGTTTTGGCTAGAAAAAAGGGCAATTTGTACAGCTTCAAAGACTTAATTAGTATTATATGCAACAAAAGAAACTCACAAGTCATTTTGCCATAATAGCAGACCAAACTGGTGAATGACTTTCGGTGTGATATTTTAAGGAGCGAGGCACTCTTTTTGCATAGTGCTGCATGTGACTAATCCTTGTTTTGCACCATGATAGCCGTACTAATCGTACACTGCATGAAACAGCCACTCAAAAGAATTTGCAAAAAAAACTGGCTCGTACATATTAATGAGACTCTATTCCCTCCGTAAATACTTTTGATGGCTGTGAACGCCATGATGGAGGTAGACCTCTGTCCCAGCATCTGCAGTCGCAAAATACGGACATTGCAGCCCCTAACCAGTTAAGGGACAGGAACTCCAAAAGTAAAAAAAATGGCATAACATGAAAGGACTTAGGGACGCATTATCCAGCTCACAGACTTGAAAGTAGATGCGTTCCCTCAAGCAGAGATACTACTTTATAAACAAGCATTTGCACTGCAACAGGTCTTGCATTTACCCGAGTTCAAGCTATTGGCATTGTAAATGACAATGCCTTTTATTTATGTTTTAAAAAACAAAACATAAATAAAAGGCATTTTTATTTACAATGCCAATAGCTCAAATTCGTGTAAATGCGAGACCTATTGCATAGCAAATGCTTATTTGTTATCTGGTGGAAATTCCAGTTGACGTACAGTTGTAATGTTTTTTCTTTGTACTCACTAAGCCCTCCCTTGTGTTTTGTACAATGCAATGTGCAAAGAAATACCAACTGAGCACACTGGCCAGGGCACCAGCAACGACTATGAAAATGCAGCTTTAAGTCTCATTTTACGCCTGAAAACCTGGGTTTGTAAGTGCTTTTCTGGAATTTCAGCAGGGTTATTTGGTATGTTAGTCTAAGTTGTTAAAAAAGATTACAACTAGTAGACCATGTCAGGTTGTGGAATGGAAAGCCAGGTACTGGACTTCGGTGGCATGGAGAGAAGAGGCAAACCCACTATAGTAGCATATCCGCCTGCATTGTACCCATGGAGGGCTGCTGAGTACCAATAGCGGTTTCAGCTGATGCAAATGCTGGTGGCATAAGTGACTCACCAAAAAGGAGTTTGCTGCGAGCCAAAACTAACTTTAGACTTACCACCGAATGAGGGTCTGTAACTGAACAACCCGTGCAAGTTGAATCCATTGGTAATAAAGAGCTACAGTCGTTTTTTTGTAGGATTTGTATTGTGTCTTGTACGTCGGGAATGCTTTCTAGTGAGCATAAAGCAGTGCTATAAAAGGACACAGGTACTGTATAACCCCGCACCAGCCTCACCTCAAAAGTACACATTTAAAGCAGTTTTTGGTGCTCCTTTTGCTCTTGGCTTGCTTTAATCCTCTTGCTTCCCTTCATGTTTAGAGACTGAATTACTGTATATTGAAATCTACATTAGCTAACAGTGTTCTGGGTAGTGCCATCACATCATTGAAATCCATTCGTGCCAGCTAGCATTGGGCAGGTGGTAAAACCCCAGGTTTGACCAGAATCACTGACTTGGTCATACAGAAGTCTGGAACATCAGGATTGTAACCAGAATTAACTAGGGGCAGGGGTAGGACACAGGGCAAGTTTGAGAAGTAAAATGGAGCAGAAGGGGTGTTAATGAGGACCAGGGACCAAGTGTGTAGTAGTTGAACAGTGCCATTGATCACGAAGACTTTTTGCATGTATAGGTTCAACTTGTATATTTAAATAGTTTGCTTTACGAGTACAAATGTACGAATTCTGTTCACAATACTTGAATATACACTGCTCTTGCATATCTATTTACTAAAGTCTTGAGATTAAGGATGGTGCACCAAAGTTAGAAGTCCAACCAGTTTGTAGTTTTATGAAAAGTCCTTTATTATTTCAATCTTTAAAAGGCCTCAGCCAACGCGTTTCGTTTCTTGCGGAACTTCATCAGGGCTTTGAAATTTCTTAGGAGTCCCATACAGCAGCCAAATCATAAGCCACAACCTCCACGATGTGGGTAAATAAAATTCTTCAATATTTCGATGAAAAGATATCTATAACAAGTATCAGCAAATGTCAGCAAACCAGGCGTATCTGGGGTCATGGTAGAGGAGAACCACAATAATGGTTACAGATCAGTACGTAAGAAGCAACAGTCACTGTTGCATTCGGGTATAGTAGCCAGCCGTGGTGAAGCAACTTAGATAAGTAACGTGAGTAGGAGGGCATGTGTCACCCTGAGCAGCATGGAGGTACGTATACCCCCGTCTACATGCGTCCCCTCTGGTCCTGTCATATATTCATCTGGACAAACGCCGGCTCGAAAAACCCGTCATACTCACAGGTCACGTTCAAATATGCCACCTATTTACTCAAGGTATGGCACCAATGTCATCAACCTCTCCTTTGAAACAGCAACCTTCCCGGAAAGCTGGAAGCACGCCGAAATCAACGCCCTCCTCAAGAAGCCCAAGGCGGACCCCAAGGACCTCAAGAACTTCCGGCCCATCTCCCTGCTCCCGTTCCCGGCAAAGGTCATCGAGAAAATCGTCAACATGCAATTGGCCCGCCACCTGGAAGACAACAACATCTTGGACCCGTCCCAGTCCGGATTCAGACGAAACCACAGCACCGAGATAGCCCTCATCGCCGCCACAGACGACATCAGGGGCCAACTAGACAACGGCAAAAGATCAGCCCTCATCCTCCTGGACCTGTCAGCCGCCTTCGACAAGAGGATCACCTTCAAGCTCCTCACCCACGCACACAAAACACTCCACAACGCCGGACCAGCCTACCTGAACAGCAGACTCAGCTTCTACACCCCCACCAGCCAGCTCCGCTCCGCCAGCGTCACCCTCGCCGCTGTCCCCCGCATCCAACGAACGACCTCCTGCGGCAGATCCTTATCCCACCTCGCCACCAAGACCTGGAACACCCTCCCTACCCACATACGGCAGATCCTACACCTACTCGCCTTCAGAAGACTCCTCAAGAACTGGCTCTTGGAGCAGTAGCAGCACCCCCCCTCCCCATAGCGCCTTGAGACCCTCATGGGTAAGTAGCGCGCTTTACAAGTACTCTGATTGATTGATTGAATGTAAAATGATCAGTGATGCGTGTCTGTTTATTCCTTTAATTATGAATGGCGCTGAATGTCAGAAGTGAAGAAACTTATGGTAGCATCTGATGGCAAATGGCGGGCACAAGGTAAGGTAATGCCTTAGTTAAATTTTGGGGGTCTATACATCTCATTAGGTGTCTCACAAATCTGCTGTTTTAGGTTGTGGAATATGACGATATGTGGAGATGCAGTGTAGTGGCCACATTGCAGTCTTTTATTCCAGGAGACCTGGGTTTGAATCTTAGCCTCTCTGTTTAAAGAAATATGTAATTTTAGGCAAATCACTATTTTTACTAGAACTTACATTGACATTTTCTGAATCTAGTTGAGGGGCTATGAGCTTTTATTCATAACCATATGAACGAAATGGGTACTGTAGGAGAACACAAATGGGAAGAAATCGAGATCATATACAACAGTAAGGAGAGGGGCTAATGTTGAAAGGCCTAGGTAATAAATATCTAGTCCTAGAGAAGTCGAGCAGCTGAAAGAAAACGGTGTTCTCTTTCAGGTTTCTGTCCAACTTGAAAAATATGTGTATTTTTACACTGATTGCGCTGCCAATGGATCTTGTTGGTGGGGCTTGGACATCCATCAGCTATAGAATATAAACAGAGACACATGAAACATCCCTAAAATGGGTTATTACCCCATCAAACCCGTCTGCACACCAGGAGGAACAAGGCAGTCTCTAACAATCCAAGTACCATATACAAGTGAGCAGTCTTCTGTGAATGAGGAAAGGCCGCCTCCATGAACAGGTGCGCAGTTTATCAAGGCAGGGGTTTGACTCCTTGACTTTGGCCCAGCCCATTTTCTGTTGATGCAAACATGACTAAAAGATGGACCAGGCCAATTGACGCAGTTTTGTTTTAAAAAAATTTTGGGAAGTGTTATTGGTATTGTTTAGTGAAGTCACAAACTGGTGGTGTTCTTGCAGAGCTTCCACTGTACTATTTGTTTATTCTTGCGTATCGGGTCATTCTAGATTTTCCCTGGCCACCTCTACCATGACTTGCATCACAGACACGGGCAGGGAAGATTGGTGACAATTGCCTCACTCTCCATATGGCATCGCTGCAAAAACCTGGAACACCTTCCCCATCCGCCTAAGACAGACCCAGGACCTGCTGGCTTTCAGGAGACTCCTCAAGACTTGGCTGTTCGAGGGGTAGCAGCACTCCGCCCCCCCCCCCAGTGCCCTGAGACCCTCACAGGTAAGTAGTGTCCTCTACAAATGTACTGATTGATTGATGGTGACGCATTACCGCGTTGCCCTGGTCGGTAAGGTGACCAGATTTTTAAAAATGGAAAAACCGGGACAATCATAGACATAGGGCTATGTTTTTTTGGGCCTGGATCGTGGCCACAAAAGGGGACTACACTAAAAATATTTAGGTGTATATGTGTGTATATACACCCCTCCACCCCCCACACATCTGGTTTGGGGTGACGGAACACTGATTCACCCCTCATTAAATCTTTCTGTGCTGCCTGATTAAGGTGAGGCAACACAGCATGTGGCTTTTTACACAACTCAACTTATGTACCTGTGTGTAGAGTGGGCCTGTACCACAAAGATAATGTGCCCACTCACTCAACTCTCTAAAAAAGCAGGGCATATCTTTGCTGTAGCAAATATCAGGACAGTCCTTCAAACAAGCATTAGCAATGCAATCGGTCTCACCTTTGGGACCTTATATGTATTTAGCTATGCAGCACATTAGACTGGGTGCTGAAACATCTACTGTTCTTATTTGTTTTTTGTTAAATCATTTCTATTGAAGATAAAGAACACAGAAATACAAATATAATATTTCGTTCAGATGAAGATATACGTATACAATTATACAGTAATGACATCTGAAAATAAGAGAACTAAAGATATGAGAACATAAGATTGCATGAACTTGTACTGACACTCTTAAAAAACACAACTAATAAATAACGCATAATAATTATAAGACTGAACTAAGAACTAAACTACTGTGCAACCTGAGTGCAGTGACGTTGTGACGGAGTGCCCAGCAGAGTGCAGCAGAGAGCCGTCAGAACGGGAGTCGCAGCAATCACAGTGGAAGCAGGCAGGCGAACGGGCGGCAGTACAAACGCCGAAAACGCCTGAAAACGCCATTCGCCAAACTCGCCAAACTCGGCAGCTTGCAGTAGGAGCCAGGCCGACTCTCCTGCTACTTGCAGTGCGACCCGGAAAAACTGAGCCAGAACTGTGGCGGCGGCGAGGCAAGGCGAGGCGGAGTGAAGGGCACTGTAAGGAGAGGCGCCACAACGCGCACAGCAGAGCATTGAATTGGTGCTCGGAGAACGCACTCTGGGTTTTAGTTTGCATCCGAGTGAGAGCCCAGCAGCCCCGTAGCAGCAGCAGCAGCAGTGGCGGAGTCTCCCGCCGTGACTCGACTCAGTGTGACGGTAAAGTACAAGGCTTGCTCCCGGGTTCCCCCCGGTTCCCCCCCCCGCCCTGCTTCATCTGTAATCCTGCAACAGCAGCAGAGGCAGGAGAGGCAGCGGAGGTAGCCAGATCGGGCACAGCACGCGGAGCTGACCGAGCAACTTGGAGCTTGAGGCTGGCTGCTGGTTCCTGGCTCCCTCGCAGTTTTTATCAGCAGGCGTGCAGCAGAGCTGCTGTGCGTGGAGCTGAGGAGCTGAACTGCTGCGAGGAAAAAGAGCAGCCAGAGCCGAGTCGAATCTAGCGGAGGGGGGGAGTCAAGCGGCGAGGAGAACAGGAGAGCACCGCAGTAAAAGACCCCCGGGATTGCCAGGACCACAAATCAGCAAATCAGCAAATCAGTAAACCGCTAGTTGGCCGGCGGTTGAAGACTTCTCCTCCTGTAGGTGCACTCAGCCCAGGAAGCAGGCTGTGCACCAAAAGCTTCAACTCATCAGAAGCAGCATACTGGCCCAACGAGACGAGACGAGACAAAACCCCTCCCTCACCCAGCTTGCAGCATTTGGTGAGTGAGGATACGGGGGGGTGGACGGCCCGGCTTGTGATTGAGTGATTAAAATAGTGCAGTTCTGCTCGCGGACTACACGGCCTAGACGGCCGGAGGCTCGCGGGGTATGAGTGGTACGAGTGGTAGTTCCATCCTGTTATCCTGCGTCCCTGCATTATCCAATATAGAAAAACACACTAATTGAGATATCTTTTCGAATTGTATGACAATAAATTGACTAAGAGCAGCCACTAAACAGGCATATCGCCCAGCACTTACCTTCCACCTCCTCCCTCTCTCTGGCGGCAGCTGTCCCTTACTTATGGGGCAGAAGGGCCTGGGAGGGTGAGCGCGAACGTGAGGAGTGTGAAACAAGTGAGAAGCCTAGCCGCCACCGGGGCCAGACCACCACTATTCAACCCCTGATCCCAGGTCCAAGCAAGCAAGCAAGCCATTGGCTCGAGAGTGAGACCGAACGAGACCGAGCCCTGAGTGTTGAGGAAACTTGAGAAGACCTGAGCTGGTACGTGGCACGCGTGTTGCACAGGTTGCGTACAGGTGGCGTGCAGGTGTGAGCGCGGAGATCGGCGGAGAGATAACAACGCTGCTGCAACGCCGCTGCAACCCACAGGTCATAAGCCTATAACAATAGGGGAACCAGGGGGAACTTAAAACACCTAAAAGACAGAGTGTTAATAGCTGTAAACAGATTAATAATCTGGGCAGCGGAATAACAATAAGACAACTGGGGATGCGCTCCAGGAAGGAAAGATCAGCAGGTCCCCAGACCAAGAGGGTGCGGAAGAACCAAGCCCCTAAAGTACAAAAAAAGGTAAAAGCGCGGGCAAAAGGAGTAAACCAAACCCTGATTTCACCAATTGCTCGGATGTTTGAAAAATCAACCAAAATACCGCAGAAATTCGATTTTTTGGTTGACCCGACTGGGACACTAATGTCAATGGAAGCAGACACATCTAAAAATCGACTGCAAACCACAATTGAACCATTAAACATCTTTAAGGAAAAAAACAGGGATACAGAAGAATCAGACCAGGAAAAAAATTGCATATTTGAGATGAAACAAAATGACTCTTTAGGTGAAGCTTTGGACCAAAAAAGGAACTAATACATCATACCCCACTGCAACTAAAAAAATATGCAGAAGGAATATTTAAGGTCAAAAGCGAGATTGAAGAGCAAATACAACAACCTGCTGTACACCACGCAGGACTTCCAGCATGAAATATTCCAATACCATTAGAAGTTAAAGTGGAAATAACAAAAAAGCGGAAACTACAAGAAGTAATCAACATCGAAATCGATACTGACATAATGAAATCACATATGGCAGAAACAACACCATTAAAAAAGCTCGGGAACAATACCATTGATCAAACAGAAAAAAAGCAAGATTGTGTTATCCAATATATGGGGATGTGAGTCATGTAAAAGCAGAATGTACCATCACAAGCGAGATAAACGCAGAAAGGGAAAGACAAGGATCACAGACGCCAAATGGTATTGATAATGAGGATAATGATGATCACTTAGTAAAAAAGAAAAAACTGGAAGGAGCACACCATATAGAGGAAACAGAGAAAATGGTCAATAAAACCCAGTCTACAAAAACACATTTTGATCAAAAATCAAAAAATATAATGAGTCAAGATCCAGGAGCCATATGGGATATATTTTACCAAACTTCAACTCTAACACTAGAAGCACTGACATATCAGTCAAACAAAATGGACACACAAATAGAAATACTGGGAGTAATGGCTAATGCAGTCGCCGAAATCGACAGAAAATTGTCAGAGCTAAACCACTTAATTACCAAAGCCCAAAAATACGCAGCAAGTAATACCTCTGAATGCACTTGTGAACCAATCATAAATAAACTTTCAACTATACCTGAAGTAGTGAATACCATACTGGAGGACGTTAAAGATATAGTAAAAAAAAATATAACAACAAAAAGGAGGAGACAGGTCAGTCTCCGCACCACAGTTATGAACATATAAATATTCCATTAAGAAAACAAGGGGAACTAATGGAAGTCAATAAATCAAAGCAAACGGAAAATAGAATAGGCCAAAATGGGGAAACTGACTTGATAATTACCACCAATCAAGAAACTCATGATAAAACAAATACGGAACAGTTAAATGGTCAAGGTTTTAAAATTTCGAAGAAACAAAGGAAAAAAATTCGTAAGGCTAGAAACAAGGTAAAAAATGGAAACCTAGTAAAAATATACCCCCTGTCACAGAAATCCGTAGAAATAAACCAGGAAGGATCAATACAAGAAGAAACAGATCTAGAAAAAAGTGAGGTGGAGGAAACTCAATCTGAAATGGTGGGAAGAAATGAAAAATACTTTGACATCTTTAATAAGTCGACAAAAACCCACATAGATAGCAAACAACTTGCACTCAATGAAATTAAATTAGAAGATATTATGGACCAAAAACAACTGGTGCAAGGGCAAACCAAAGATAAAAAAAATAATAATAAAAAACAACAACAAGAGGAAGGAAAAAAAATTCACGACGAGAAAATAACACGCTCTCAAAAAGGAAATGGATGTATTTCCTGGAGCCACTCAAGTGATATTCAAAGTAACCCGAATGAAACAAAGACCGAGTTTTCTGCAGTAGAGTCTAACATACAGCTAAACGTCGAAAAAAATCACTCAGATTTAAGGCACAGAGAACAATTCGTCAAGATCATAATACCTTTCTGAATGCAATTACAAACTCCTTGCAACAAAGAAAATACTCAGATTCTATAGGAAAACAGTCATGTGAAGCTGCGATTAACTCAGAACCAGCAAATACAAAGGTGGATATTAGCGATTATATAGGTAACAATGAAGAACTAACAATTACAAAGACTGGCCAAGAGAAGCTAATTATCTGTAAAACCTATCAAAAAAGAAATGAAAACAAGACAGATTTAGTACCCTCTAAGATCTTGAAACAACTATTTTTGACTCCGTTATATGATTCAAGAGGCAACAGCGATATTTTGAATCGAGGTAATATCCTACAACTAATGAAATCAATACCTTCATTAGAAAAAATAACAACAAAGGACATTGAATCGGTGGGCTTTGTACAAAATTCGGAAGGCACTCAACCGCTCACGGTCTTAACGTTAAACACTGTTTGCTTAGTGGATCAAATCATGCAGGAGCAAGAAATCTTTCAAAGTTGGGGGATAAAAATTAGTCAATCTATGCCCAAGCCTTACCCAACTCCGTTTAAAAAGGAGGAACTTCCAAAAAAGGCTATTAGGGAATTAAAGAACAACCCAGTGTACTCTATACTAAAAAATCCGCAGGGTAGTACACAACAGGCCAATGAAGAGAGCACGGAAGAAATAAAAGTTGTAGAATTTAATCGAATAAACGAAGATTGAATAAGGACTGCACTACATGACCACTGACAGGGAAAAAAAAAAAACAAATTGGAAGAAAGGAAGTTTACTCGGCAACCGGTTGTTATATGCTCCTGGAACATAAATGGATTATGTAAAAAGATAAAAAATGCAGAAGTAGATTCCCTGTCAAATCTCTACCAAATCATATGTCTACAAGAGACATGGGAAACTGACCCCTTCTTTCTGCAAGGTTATAAAGGGTACTATGTGCCAGCAATCAGATATTGCAAATTTGGTCGTCCATGTGGGGATTGGCAATATTTATTGGGATTGACCTGCAAATCAAGCACGAACAGATAGTCACCAATAATGCAAATATACAAGCAGTTAAGATATTATTTACAACCTGTGAGCAAAAAAACAGAAAGACATTAATAATACTTAACATATATATTCCACCAAACCAGTCATCGCGCAAGAACATAAGTGTCGAACTAGTAGCATTTGTACTGGATCAAATAATACTGGACCCGACCGTTAATATTCTAGTTACGGGGGATTTTAATATAAACTTGCTGATCCAAATGACATGGGATGATTTTATCCAATCTCAAAATTATGAATGGTCCATCCCGGAACAGGTACTCGATATTAGCGTAAATACCAAACAAAACTCAATTGGAAAATGCCTACTGATGGATCTGGAAGCAATGGGACTATGAGCATTGAACGGTAGGTTCCCAACCGATCAACCTGCTGGCTGGTCATTTCATAATCATGGATCAAAATCAAGAATAGACTTTACATTAATGTCAATAGGCATGTTTGATAAAATTGGTTCCTATAGACTAAAAAAACTAATTGAGAGTGACCATAGCCAGCAAATACTGGAAATGTATTTTGAACTTCCAAAACTATTTAACTACACAAGGTCAGATTGGTACGATTAACCATAGGAAACTTATTTGGAAATCGGATAAAAAATATGTTGTGGAAAAAAGGCCCAAAAATTGGTCCAAAAATGTTTTAATGAACATTCAATCAAATCTACTCTTAAGCAACGGGAACAGTTTACCCAGAAAGCGGTCGAATTGGATGAAGGTACTTCAAATAGTAGAAAAACCCAACTAAGGATAAGTGAAAAAAGAGATATTAGTATCAACCTTCCATACACAATTATAAAGGTAAGGCGGACCCGTAACAATCTTAGGAAACAGCTAACCAGGTTACCGGAGAACAAGGAAATAAGAAATCAATTGAGAAGTGCGAACAAGAACTTGAGAAAATTGTTGTGGTCGGAAAAAAACAAAGCCCAGCAGGAATTGTGGACAAAAAATGTTCTGGAAAATAATTAATGATCTAAATAGATCCAACAAACACGTGGTAGCCTCGCCAATAACGGAAGAGGATTGGGTAAGATTTCTTAAAAAGACCCTATATGCTGAAACAGAATTCCGCTCGGAGGAGGATAATCAAAAATTGAAGACTGAAAGAGGGCAAGAAATGTATCTGGTAAAAATCTTCTTAGAAATTGAAGTAGCCAATTTAATAAAGAGACAAAAGGATGGAGCACCGGGACCCAATGGAATACCATTTGCACTTTATAAGGAGGATCCGGCTCTATGGGCTATTTACCTGACAAAGGTGTTTAATGAAGTTGTCCAAACAAAGCAAATACCGGAAACCTGGAGAGGATCATTAATATCTCCCTTTTACAAAAAGGGTAATTGGCAACTACCAGAAAATTATCGCTTGATCACTCTCCAAGATACGGATGCAAAGTTATTTGCGGGTCTTTTACTAACAACTCTGTCAGGTTGGGTTAAAGAAAAGCTAATATTACCCCCAAACCAAACTGGGTTCATTAAAGGTTTAGGTACCACAACAAATATTTTAATTTTATCAGTTTTAACGGATAAGGCACTTTTATTGAAACAGTCCCTCTACTTTTGTTTTGTCGATTTTAAATCGGCTTTTGATCTTGTAAACAGGTCCCTTCTATGGAAAAAACTTGAAGATTATGGAATCCCGGGCTCACTTCTGAACCTTATTCAATTACTCTATTCTGAAAACTGGGTCAGGGTGAGGATCGGAGATGGGCGAACCTTATCCAGTAAAATACCGGTGACGCGTGGCCTTAAGCAGGGTTGCGTCCTTGCACCACTACTTTTTAACTTATTTTTAGCTGACTTCACCAATGCACTAAATGATGTGAACTCACATCCACCAAGGCTAGCAGGAACACAATTGTCAAATTTGTTGTATGCAGAAGACGTGGTGTTGTTGAGTCAGACAAAAGTGGGACTGCAAAGACTAATTGATCGAACACTTATTTATGCAAAGGATAATCAAATGGTAATAAATGAGGCAAAGACAAAAGTAATGGTAGTTACAAGGAATAGAAGACAAAAAACAAATAGATGCTGGGACAAACTCAGCTAGAGCAAGTTGACAACTATCGGTATCTCGGTGTCCTATTTAATGAGGATGGAAGTTTTCTCCCCCAGAGGAAAGATATCACCAGGAAAGCAAACAGCTTGATTGCGGCTTTTAGAATCATTCAAAAAAAAAAACTAACTGCTCTGACATACAGTCCTTTACTAAAAATCATATCTGCTAAACTATTACCGACCTTAACATACGGTGCTGAAGTCCTAAATGGTAAGGATGCGGACTTAATTAACAAAACAGTGGCAAAAACCTACAAAATACTGTTCCAGTTACCACGCAATGCCTCGCAGGCACAAGTAAGGCTGGAGTTTGGGATAAACAATCAGCAATATGCTCGACAAGGCCAAATTCTGAAAGTCTGGAACCGTGTAAAAAACGACCAGGATAATCAATTATCTAGAGCTTTATGGCATGAAGCAAGAGACAATCGTAAACTTCAAGCATGGGCTTATCTAAATAAAGCAAAAGAAGAATTTGGAATAACAGCAATTTGGAAAAATACAATCACCCAAGAAAGCTTTAAAAAAACAATTAATAAATTGGCTATTCACCAATCACTGCTAAAAGACCAAGAAATATTGGTGAAAAGAAAGCATGCATGGCCAATTATAAACGAATATAAAAAAAAGCAAGTCCAAAAATACCTGGAAACTCCATGGTCCCACCAAAGTAAGCGATCTTTTATAAAAGTACGCTTTGGACTCTGGCCAGGCTCGTGCCATCTTCCACCATGGAAGACTAATGAGGGCAATACGACATGTAGGTTATGTAAATGGGGACAAGAAGATATTTTGCATTTGGTATGTCTGTGTTCTGTAATGGATACAGAAAGGAAAGTAATCCTCGGGAGGTTATTTAATGCCCGAGGTATAAGGACTTCTAGACAAGCTGTAATGGCTTGTCTAAACCCGAAAGATCTACCAATGAATTCAGCTTTTGTAAATTTTTTATCTGTGATCATGAAAAATCTTAAGGAAAGTTTTCATTAGATTTCGTTTTATTAAAATATGAGCATAATTTTGTGCATGATGTTTTTAAACTACTGATTACTTAAAGATATTTTAAAATGTATTTGTTTTGTAAGATTTTAATTAATCAAACAAATAAACATGAACTTGAACGCTACTGTGCAACTGTGAAAATAAGGGATTGTATACTATATTTTAGAAGATTTTATTATAAAAAGAAAGAGGGTAAGGAGTATAAAGAAGAAAGGGATAGAAAGAAGAAGATAGAGAAAGGATAAGAAAAAAGAAAAGAAAGAGAAAGTATTGATTATAGAAGATGAAATTATGGAGAAGGTGAGTTTGATGACAGAGAAGTAGTGAACAGTAGCCATAGTAAATCAGATTTGCAGATAAATTGAAGCATGTGATACCGAAGCAGTTCTATGTTCATCACATATTAAATTCCACCAGAGGAAAAAAGATAACTTAGAATTGGCTTCCCAACATGTTAATATAACCTTAAAAGCAACAGCAATAAATAAATCAAATAACATTGATTTGGAGTTAAGTTAATTTGGTCAAAGTCATGAGGCAGAGTACCTAAAAAAACATTGTGGATGTTAAATTGAATTCTATAGGAAAATAATTGATAGTCATTTTGACTAAACAGCTTTCCAGAAAGCATAAACCTTAGGACAGTAGTAAAGTAAGTGTATTAAAAAACCCTCAGCAGTAAGACATGACCAACAAGATGGTGAGACTGATTGGTTGAACTTATGCAAAAGAAGGGGAGTAATAACAACTAAAATATAGGGATTGGGGGGCGTGGCCAAGATGGCGTCGGAGTAGGACGCTTTCTCAGGTCTCTCCGGCGCCGATCCGAAAAAGC
The DNA here is from genome assembly GCF_964263255.1 of Lissotriton vulgaris. Lineage (NCBI taxonomy): Eukaryota > Metazoa > Chordata > Amphibia > Caudata > Salamandridae > Lissotriton > Lissotriton vulgaris. The sequence goes on along the minus strand of NC_141693.1, from coordinate 1,889,530,180 downwards.
TACTGAAAGCACGGTCCTGGTGTAGCTGCCCGTGTCCTGAGGGGTGGCGGAAGTGCCCCCAACGCTGCGGCGTGCAGCGGTGCCTTCGGAGAAGCGGCGTGACCCTGGGAACGTCCGCGGGGATACCTAGCCTCTGGGGCCTATGAAGCACCGGCCTCGCGTGATCGGGGAGCCGGCGTGGTGACCTGCGGCACTCGCGGTCCTTGGAGAGGTGCCGCCTGTGCGTATTCAGCGCCTGCCGGCGTTGGGGGCAGAGGTCCTGCCAGCAGGGAAACGAGCCTGGGCATCGGAGCCCTGTTGCAGAGGACGGCGGGGACGGCTGGAACGAGGAGGTGACTCCGGCGGCCGGACAGAGGAGGTGCGGTAAGCACGTCACGGAGCGTTCAGAACCGGCAGACTGCCGGCGGGCTGCGCAGACCAGGGCCGTTGGAGAGGAGTGGAATTACGCGGGGCCCAGTGTTGATAGTGGAACAGGCTGTGAAGGGACGAAGACAGGGCCCAGCTGCGGTGCCGGTCCGAGCGAGGGCTTGTCGGCAGGGTGAGTGCCTCCCCAGGAAGGGCGGGAGCGGCCATGTTACCTGGGGCAGCGGGACCTGGCGCTACCTACAACTGCTGCGACACTGATCTTGGCCTATAGGTGTGGGCTGGCTGGACGATTGCATTTGCCACGTGGTGCAAAAGCGATCTGCGTCGAGATCCACGGCCCTGTGTAAGCGGTGTAGGGCCATTTGGATCACAGACCCCGTTAGGTGGACGGATTGCTGGGGCCGGACTGCTGCACCCTTGCCCCTGGGAACATCTAAGTCTGACGCAGTTCCATTTCAGTTCCTTCCCGGAGGCCACGACGTGGATAGCTCTGATTACGGAGTGGACTGTGACTACATTGCCCTAACAAGCCCTGCCTCCTGATCACACATAGTTGTTGGGGGGTCCCCTGATCCCCAGCATATGGGCCGCCTGCCTCAGATCTGCCTTCCGGTGATCCCTGGACAGTGAGGGGGTTCAATTTGAGCTGCCTGGAGGGAAGCGTTGCGACCCACGGGCTCCACGGGCTCCCATAGCGCCTGATTCCTGTCTGACTGGGGAGGTCTGTTCCCCCGGTCTGCGTGCCACCAGCCAAGATGTCCACCTTACCGCGAAAGGGGGGTCGACAGGGTAAGGATGGAGCTTCCAAGTCCTCTCAGCAGCCGGCGTCCCCGGGGGCCAGTGGCTCGCAGAAGGTGTCGGACGACGAGGCGCCAGCTACTAAGGCCTTCATGACTGAACTATTTGCATCCATCAAGGAGGATATTTCTGAGCTCCGGGCTCAATTGGCCTCTGACCTGAGGGAAGTGCGCAGGGACGTGGACGGCATTGGCGAGAGAGTGGCGACTCTGGAAGACCATGATTTGAGCATGGCTAATGATGTGCACTTCATATCATCCGCCTCACCGAACAGAATCTGGACCTACAGTTGCACACGGAGGACCTGGAAAACCGTTCCAGGAGGAACAACATCCGCATTCGGGCGGTGCCATGGGATGGCGAGGCGGGAGACTTGCGTGGCTACGTCCGGGATTTGTTTTTACAGATCTTGGACGAGGAGGAGGTGAGGGAGATCGAGATGGACAGAGTACACAGAGTTGGTCTGCCTAGGCGCGGAGGGGGTCCCCCTCCTGACATCCTCGTCTGTGTTCATGATTTCCAAATCAAAGAACGTATTCTCCGCAAGGCCAGGGCCATCCCGTCACTGCAATTCAGGGGCCATGCCCCTCAGCTATACCAGGACTTGGCAGCCTCCACACTGCGGAAGAGGAGGGAGTTCCGCCCGGTGACTTCCTTTTTGAGAGAACGCAACATCTCCTACTCATGGGGCCACCCATTCAGGATCATCTTCCGATGGCAGAATTGGCTGGCACAGATTAATACTCTCCAAGCAGCAAAGGACCTCTTGGGTCTACAGGATGTCCCTTCTTCACAGGAGACGGACGCTTCGCCATCTCGGAGACGTCACCGCTCGTCCTCTTGGCATAGAGTGGGGGCCTCCCCAGACCGGCGGCGGCCGGATCGCGCCTCTAGTTTGCAGGAACGGGTCGACGCAGTGGCTTCGGTGGCCTCAGCCACTCTGGCGGACACGCAACAAAGCTCTGGAGCGGCATGACCACCACGGATTTGAACTGACCAGGATCGGCGCTGGAGGGACTTCGGTGCCTCGGTCTGGGGTATGGATGTACTTTTTGGGAAGACACCCCGGACCATGGCCGCGGGGGTTGACCATCTGGCACCCCTGCTCCACTTCCGATTAGGAAGGCTCCTCACGAACCTTGGACTACTGGACCTGATGAGTATTCTCTTTATCCTTTATGATTTCCACTCCCTTGGTTTGTTGTTCCATTCTCTACGGGTGGGGTTGGGTGTTGGGGAGTTTGGGGGTTCGGGGTCGGGGGGGCTCCATGACTTGTGCTATGCTTGGTTTGCCTATCTATTGGGGTGGGGTTGGGATGGGGGTTGTTGGGGACGGTGGGGAGGGACCCGTGACGGAAGGCCGAAGGGGATGTTTGTTATGTGTATGCTGCTGAGTACGTACTCTACTGTTGACGCTATCGTGCCGCGAATGTTCTGGAAGCTACTGGTTGTCTATTGCCTGAGGGCGGGGCTGAATGAGGGGTGGGTGGCACTTGGCATGCTGAGAGCGACATCTGGGTCTTATATCCGCTATGCCGCTTAGTGTAGGGACGTGGAATGTTAAGGGCTTGAATTCGCCACAGAAGCGGCAGAGAGTACTGAAGTATGTGATGGATCATCAACTTGATGTAGTTGGTCTGCAAGAAACCCACTTGGCAAGGAAGGATGAGTTGAGGCTCCGCCATAGGGCGTACCCCATTGTTTACAGGGCCTCTGCTGTTACGAAGCACCGGGGGGTGGCGCTTCTGTTCAGGGCTACGTTGCATTTTCAACCAGTGGAGGTCCGACACGACAAGGAGGGTCGTTGGCTGATGGTTAAGGGGCACATTCAGGGCAGGTTATGTACGTTTGTGGTGGTATATATGCCCAATGCAGGTCAGAACAAGTATTTGCAAGAATTGCTGGTGAAGGTTGGGGACTTTGCGGAGGGGCTCATATTCCTGTTGGGAGACTTTAATTTGGTGTGGGACAGGGACTTGGACAGCTCGGGGGGACGTAGGGCGGACACAGGGGTCTTTTCGGATGCCACGCAGCAGGGGGTGGGGGAGTTGGGTCTAGTAGATGGATGGCGTTTTTTCCACCCTGCCATGAAAGACTACACATTCTTTTCACATGTGCACCACTCCTACTCTCGCTTGGATCACATTTTTCTTAGCCAGTCCCTCAGAGGGAACATTCTAGATGCCGCCATTCTTCCGATCTCGGTGTCGGACCACAGTCTCTTGGTGCTCACTCTCCGTTGGTCGCCACCCGACACCGCGAGCCGAAAGTGGTACTTCCCGGCGTCGGTGGTTAGAGACGAGGTTTCTAACCAAGCCTTGCGCTTGGCCATCCGTGAATTTTTCGATTGCAATCCACCGTCGGATACTTCTCTGACGACTACGTGGGACGCCTTTAAGGCGACGATCAGAGGGACGTGCTTGGGCCTCAATTCGCAACTTAACACCCTGCGTAGAAAGGAACGGGACGCACTGGAAGCCGAGGTGCTTGAACTCGAGAGGGCTCATAAGCTCAATCCCTCGAGGGTGACCCTACGTCCACTTACGGCGGTTAGGGGCAAACTGAAGGCACACTATGCAAATAGAGCTGAGCTTACTCTCTTGCGACTGGGGCGGCATTCATACTCTAGTGGCAATAAGATTGGCAGACACTTGGCCCGGCAATTGCGGGACAAGAGGGAGCGAGAATACATAGGGGGGATCAAGGACCCCGCAGGAGTTCTCTGTCATCGTGACGGGGCGAAAGCGGACATATTTGGCCGCTTTTATGCCGATTTGTATACGGGCGAGGAGCTGGATGCGACAGCGCAGCGGGAGTTCCTGCAGCGCTTGCCGCTCCCGCAGGTCTCCAGGGCGTGGAATGTTCTGTTAGAGGCTCCGATCACGAGGGAGGAAGTCCTCTCCGCCATTAAACAGTTGAAATTACATAAAGCCCCCGGCCCGGACGGGTACACTGCTGTTTTCTATAAAACCTACGCAACTGAGGTGTGCGATTTTCTAGTTGCCCTCTTCAACGACATGGCTACGTCCGGAGTGAATACCGGGACTCTGGCGGAGGCGGTGATTACGGTCCTGCCGAAGCCAGGGAAGGATCCGGAGCTCTGTTCCTCCTTCCGCCCCATAGCCTTACTTAATATCGACGCGAAGCTGTATTCGGCGATTCTAGCAAGCCGCCTCCAGGACTTGTTACCGGCGATTGTTCATCCGGATCAGTCCGGCTTTATCAAAGGCCGCCAGACGCACGACAATACGCGCAGGGTGATTCATCTCATTGAGAAGGCGAACAGGTTCCGCATTCCGGCGGTATTGGTGGGCCTAGATGCGGAGAAGGCCTTCGATCGTGTTGACTGGAGCTTTCTATTTCACACGATGCAGGCGTTCGGGTTCTCCGACAGATTCATCACCATGGTGAGGGCTAATTTCTGTAGCCCCCGCTCGAGGGTGGCGGTGAACGGCCACCTATCGGCCTTCTTCCGGCACTCGCGAGGTACCAGACAGGGATGCCCCCTCTCTCCCTTATTGTTTGCGCTCAGCATTGAACCCTTGGCGATGGCGGTCCGGGAGCATGAGGGGGTGAAGGGCATCCCATTCACTGGGGAGCAGCACAAAATCTCTCTCTTTGCGGATGATGTTCTGCTATCGGTGGCTGACCCCGCTAATTCTCTCCCGTGCGTGCGGGATATATTGCTGGACTTCGAGGGAGTGGCTGGCTTCAAGGTAAACTACGGCAAGTCTTATGTCTTGAATTTAACCTTATCACAAGCCGACGTTGCTCAGGTAAAAACATCGACACCACTGGCCTGGACTTCGGGCTCGATACTTTACTTAGGAGTCCACCTCACTCCTACGGTGGGGGGCCTATTTGCAGCCAACTTCCCACCCCTGCTGGCCAAGACGCGGGCCGAACTGGAGAAGTGGAAGCCCAAATTCCTGTCATGGCTCGGTAGGGTGCATGCCATTAAAATGGTCCTTCTCCCCAAATACTTGTATCTTTTCCAGGCCCTACCGATTCCACTGAGCACTTCATTTTTTAGACAGCTCAGAACATTGATCTTAAAATTTGTCTGGCAGGGAGGTCGGGCTCGGCTTTCGTTTACACTCTTGCGACGGTTGCGGGCTGACGGGGGGGTCGGCCTCCCGGATCTACACCTCTACTATAAAGCTGCCCAACTGAGAGTCATGGTAGAATGGTCACAGCAATTTTCCGACAAACACTGGTTGCATATGGACCGGAGCGTGACTGGCCGGTCCATCTGGGATCTGGCCTGGAAACCCAAGCGTGATCGACCGGTGAACGCGTACATTAGTACGCCCACAGGGACCACACTGAAAGTGTGGGACTCCCTGGCGGGGGATGAGCGATGGACGACCTTCCCGTCTCCATTCACTCCATTGCATTTCAATCCGGCGTTCCCGCCGGCACTCGCCGAAGGCCCCTTTGATACTTGGAGGGAGGGGGGATGCCGCGCACTGCTCCATCTGTTCCACGGCTCTGATCCCCTGACTTTTGAGAATTGCATGCGGGACTACCAAGTGCAGCCGACTGAAAAATACAGGCATTTCCAACTGCTCCACTGGGCCACGTCACCGGGAGTTCGGGAGGCTGCCACGAGGCCTCCCTCCGACTTTGAGGCCTTCCTGCTGAAAACATCTACCATGAAGGGGGCCATCTCCTTTCTATACCAACTGTTGCTCCGATCTGCCCTTTCTCCTAGACCGCGCTACATGGAACAATGGGAGGAGATGGTGGGGAGGGACATCGCCGATGGAGAATGGTCGGCGTTGTGGAGGGACATGACGCAATTTAACCACTCAATTCTTCTGAGGGAGGCTCACTTGAAGACGCTCACGCAATGGTATATGGTCCCCGCCCGACTTCACCGTATCTACCCGGCCGTCTCGGATAGATGTTGGAGGGGCTGTGGCCTACTGGGGGACTTCCGCCACATCTGGTGGGATTGCCCGATTATCAAACCCTTCTGGGACGAGATCCTATCCCATATCAAAGATATTTTGCAGTATCCCATCGATAACTCTTTGGCATCCGTACTCCTGGGCCTGCGGGATCCTGGCCTCGAGCACCAGACACGCGCGGACAAGAAGATTCTATGGCTTTGCCTCGGCGCTGCCAAGCTCACACTGGCGGCAGCCTGGAAACGGAAGGAGGCACCGGCGATCTCACTTTGGCACGCTAGACTGTGGAGGCTCCTGAGTCTTGAGAGAATGGCGGACATATTCCTAGGCAACTACAAAAACTTTAAGCACATATGGGGTCCCCTGGTGTCCTTTCTCTCTACTGGTTTACCCTCGGCAGTTTGCCCAGCATCGTTGAGGACCCTACATTTGTTTCAGCTCTAAGTGTGTGTGATGGGTGAGTGAGGTATGAATGAGGCGCCGTCACGGGAGGGGGGGGGGGGGGGGGGGTGGGATGAGGGAAGTTACGTTTGTGTTCCGCTTTTGGGGCATCTGTGCCGCTGAGACGAGGCTTAGTTTAACGGCTTTGTGACTCTGGAATTTCTACCGGCTGGTCTAGAAGTATTCCCCGCCTTGGGGGTCCATATGAGACTACATCCTCCTTGCGGATGCTGGAGCCTAGAATCTACTCGCTTCTCTTGCATTGCATTATTGCCTCGTCTTGCTTTATTGCTCTCCCACTGTGTGGGATCATTTATGCACCCGATGCGGTAACTTTTGTTTACTGTTTTTTCTCTGTGTTTTGCAAAATAAAAATTTTACACAAAAAAAAATATAGGGATTGTGTGATATTTGCAGCTTTGGATATCTTGGAGAGTTTTTGCCATAAGTTGTCCCAGTCAGAGATAGACAATGTTTGGGATAAATCCTTTTGTCATTTTAGCTCAATATTAGATTTATTCCCTGTGCAAGTAGCTGTAGATAAAGTGTTATATATGAACGAGGCACTTGGAGTAATATCCGGAGAAACTTGGTACAAAGGTGTATCTGGTTTTAATGAAATTGGAACTGGCTGAGAAATGAAATTCTGTAAAGAACTCTGAAGTACTGGAACTAAAATGTTATATTGATGAATACATGAATCAGGTAAATTAATCTACTGTTCTTTAACATGGAGGGAAAGTAAGCACCAAACTGCGGAACATGCCAGGTATGGGAACACATAGAGAGAAATATTGCCTTTCAGCGGGAAATGGTATAGTCCAAAGCTCTGTTTTTAATATAAAATCGGTGCTTTCGGTGGTCATATCACTGAAAATACAAGATTAGAAAAAATATTGTCCACGTGTGCTCGTGGAAGACAATTTCTATGGACTGGAATCTAGACAATGCAAAAGTGCTTCTGGTATTTTACTGACCTCTGCTGGTCGTTTTCTATCAAGACAGTTAAACAGAGGCAGTTGCCAGAAAAATAAAAAAAAGAAAGTCCCTCTGCAGAAAGCTATTCTGGTATTTTACTGACCTCTCCTGGTCGTTTTCTATCAAGACAGTTAAACAGAGGCAGTTGAACAGAAAAAAAGTCCCTAAGGGGAAGCAGACAAGTCCCAGGGCTGATCTCCAGAGCCCACAAAGTACATACACATATAAGTATATACTAAAGTATTTATACTAAAGTATATAGTAAAGTTTATACAAGATGTCTTGAATGCTCGACCTAAAAACCGGGACTGTTCGGTCAAATGCAGGACAAAATGGTCACCCTACCCGGTGGGACATATTCCCCGTGTTGGAAGGACCACTGCATCAGAGGTTAGAGTTGGCAGAGCCAGCTGTGGCCCTGCTGATGGTAACTCAGCATTTCCCCTACTTTTAAATGGTGCTAGGAAAGCATGGGTTTGGCAGAAGCAGCAATCCTTCCACTCCGCCAGGCCCGAAATGGGCTTTTAAAGACCTTCCTCAAAGCCCATTAATGAGGCACTGACCTCTCTTCTACTTTGTGTATGAAGATGCAGACGAACCAAGCCAAAGCGCTGTTGGAAATGTACCAGATTTTCCGTGACCACCTTTGGTAGCCTGATGCTTGGTTTACTCTCCCTCAGTCTATACAATGTTTACCAGGAGCCAAATCCCAGCAGAAAAATATGAAAGTAAAACAACGTTGTCAAAGGTCTTTCACAGCACCCCCAACGCGTGAATCTGGCGTCTCCTGCTCCTCAACCAACCCTGCATCTTTTTTACCCAACGCTGCTCAGTGTCCGGAGTGAGTGATCTTTTTTTGATTAAATCTGTCGAGACTCACCCATGTGCAGCCAGCTCTGTGGTCTCAGCTTCACTCTTCCTTGCTCACTGTTGCCATGCTGATTTAAGATAATTTTTGGTCGCCACTTCGTCTTGTTGTTTATGAGTTTATTAATATAAATAGTGTTCCCATATGCCTCGAACATAGTGTTCAGACAAGTTATTGCTGCCTGTGTTTCTAGGCCTTAAGTTTGAAACGATTCACCCACCAGACCTCGCAATGCACAAAGGTGTGGTTGCACTGTAAGGTCAGGCCCAATTGTGCAGTGAGGGCAGGCCCTGTGTCCTGCTCAGTGCTAGGGGTCTACACCCCACCCCGCTTGCGTCGGCCTGCAGAAGCTATATGGGTTCAATGGAGGCTCACAACAAAGAGGCAGGGCAGGGGGCTCTGCTTATATTGAGTTGTATTAAAGGTATCTTTGGGTGTTGTCATGGAAGCTCTGTGTGCCTTAAACTGTGTGTGCGGACACAGACAACAAAACAGCTGACAGCTTTCAAGTCTACAAAGCTTGTGCAGTGTTCCCCCCCCTCCCATGTCCCGTCTTCACGCCCCTGCCGCAGCACCCCAAGAAGCACTGAGCCGAGATAAAGCACAATAATGGAATCACTCACCTGAATGTTGTTGTATGTGGTGTAGTTTACAGTACCCAGGCGAAGCTAACTGGACAGATTACGTAGCTCCCTCTCCCCCGCCTCCCCATGCGCCCAGCAGAAGCGAGGCCCTCCTTACAAGCCGCCCCTGCTCCAGTGAGAGGGACCTAGACCATGAGACTTTTAATTTGCTTTAGTGTCCGAGGATACCTCTCTCTTTCGAGCGCCTGGAGTAATATAACAAGCATTTCCAACGCAATAGGACTCGCATTTACGCGAGGCCTATTGCATTGCATCACGTACAACGTGAGGGAGGAAAGCATGGACAACGGGAGGTGTTGGAGAAGCACGGACAATGGGAGTGAAGGCAGGGGTGAGAAGCACAAAAAAAATGGTGCTCACTGTCTAAATAACACCAACAGTGTAGCAGTCAAAGTAAAGGGGCCAGTTGCCATGGGAGGGTACAAATGACGACATGGCCATAATAAGGAGGGACTAACAAGCCTCCTAATCGATCAGAAGACAGCATTCACTAAAGAACAAAGACAAAAGCCAATGAAAAAATGGGCGGGCAGTGGGCAGGGCTTTCCTCACGTAGTGAACTACCACAGATCTTCCCTAGAAAAGCGCTTACGCGCTGACTCTAGGCTCGACCTAATGATTAATACCACCCCTTCCCCCCACTTAGGGGTATACAATTATTGGTTTGCGACTGCAGTAATAGTTGCAAGCCATTGACAGGTATTCTTGTGAAGAACAAGGAAACATTGGACACCCTTTTTATTGTGACTCACAGGAACCCACTCCTCTGTAGGACAGTGACAACTGTAGCTCAAAAACCCTTATATTTGTAGAAAGAAAGAACCTCCAAATAATTCTTCGCTGGGAGAACACCAAATGTTATAGAACTACATCTAGCATCTTATCAGGAGAAGTCCTCCAACAAAATCTTTGAAAACGAAGTAAAAAAGTCACCACTTGAGAGATACTTCTCAATAGGATCTATGGATCTATAATTTATGATGTAACTCTTTTTATAGATTTTATATAGCATAACAACAATGCCACATAAGCCTCCTACAACCCTTGGCCGGTGGTAATTGCCGAGGGAGGCTTACTCAGTAGGTATTGAGCCAACTAAGAGGAACAGAAATTAATGACAGATGTAGTTGGAAAGGAGAGGGGATAGGTAGGGGGGAGAAGGAAAGAGCGCTCCCCGCCTGTGCGAAGGTGCCTTTACACTGGTGAGTGCAGTCAAATGTTGTGCAACGTGTTCGGGAGCTGTCAGTCGCTAGATCGGCAAGTATTGGGGACAAGATAACTACCGAAACACGTCCGGCAAGTACTGTAAACAAGGTTGCCACATATTGTCGAACTGGGGGAGTTCTTGTATAGCTGCAGCAGTCTGTTTCTCTATTCCCAATACTTCCCAAATTTTATGCAGTCAATCTTGGCGAGTGGGTATTCTGTCCATCTCCCGCCTCGCTAGGAGTAGTTGCTTTGCCACGCCCCATCTAAGAGCGATAGCTTTGCCTCTGGGCGATTTCAGTGGGTAGGTGAGTGGATCAGGAAGCCCCAGTAGAATGAAGCTTGGGAATTTAAGTATGTCCGTGTTAAACATTGTGTTGACGGTGATGGAGTGAGGTGGAGAAACAAAATTTTGTATACCCCTCATGAAGTTACTTTCTCATAACAATAATATGAACTAATTGTGTGTTCAGTCAGAATATCTTTATTCGACTTTTTACAAGTCATACAAAGAACAAACGATAAAAAACAAAGGCAATTACAGATACATACAATACTTCTACTTCTACCTAAGTTTTCCCTAAGGGGAAACCGTCTAGGCATTTCGAGATAAAAAGTTATATACATGGGTAAAAAAAGTTTAGCAATTCATATAAAAGGTGCATAATAAAAAGCCATTAATTTTAAAGCGAGATTTGGCCAACAGATTTCGCCCTTGCGGCAGCTACCAAAAAATTTGCCATGCAGAAAGTAATACGTGGATTAGGTAAAAGTCGTAAAAAGAGCAAAGCTGGGCGCACCTGTGTAAAGCCTGCTTCTTTCAGAATAGGAAGCAAGTGTTTCTTTCTCTGCTCGTGATACAAACTGCAAAACATGACAAAGTGCAAGGTATCCTGCACCGAGAAATTGTCGCAGCTACATGGTGGGGCCAAATCAGGTTTCTGCCAGCTCTTAAAAGAACCCAAATGAAAATGTAGCAAATTAAATCTAAACTTTATTAGTAAAAACCTGTGATAAGGGAAGGTGACAAAGCTCAGATAGGGGGCGAGTGAGGATGAGCTAACCAAAAGGCTATGAGCCCTTACCGCTGGTTTCAGCAGTTCATCTTCCTCCCGCCGTGCTTCCTGCCTATCCTTAAATGACTTTTTAATGAAGGCTATGTCCTGAACACTAACTTTGTCTGGGGATGACAAAAGTTCCGGGCGGCCCAGGTCTGTGAATGTTTTCGCTAGATAGGCTAACCATGGGATGTTATTATATTTGTCCAGAGATAAAACGTCAAGCAGAATTTTATGGTTCAAGGGGAGATCTTCGTTTATCCACATTTTCAACCACAAAATCAAAGGAGCCAAACTCAAGGTATCTGACAAATAAGGTAGGCCCACCTCTTTGTGAATAGAATATGTTGGGGTTGACTGTGGAACAGAGAGCAGGGATCTGATGAATCTATTCTCTGCTCTCTGAATTGGGTCAAGATTTGCATACCCCCACAAAGGGGAACCATACGACGCTATGGCCACCGGTTTACTCATATAGATTTTTAACAGAGCTTCCATGGGCCTAGCCCCTAGCTTACCAGCAAAACCCAGTACTGCTGAGGACGATCTTATTACTGCCAACCTTTTTGCTCTTATCTGAGGGCCCCAAGATCCTTTCTGGTCAAACAATACGCCCAAATAGGGAAATGTAGTAACATTGGTGACGGGTACCCCCCTACAAAAAAATGTTTTGTGTCTTTTTTTGTTACACTCACGCCCCATCACCATCGTGTGTGATTTGGAGGCGTTTACCTTGAGGTCCAGACTCTCCATGAATAAACCAAATGCATCCAGGAGATGCTGCAGGCCTACACCAGTGCGGGCTATCAACACTGCGTCGTCCGCATACAGGAGTGCCGGTATTTTAACGCCTCCTGCATACGGAACGTCGGCTTCCTGACCCCTCAGGTGATCACCCAAACCATTAATATAAATGATGAAAAGTAAGGGGGCTAGGATGCAGCCTTGCCGTACCCCCTTTAAGGATTTAAACAAAGGGGTACGTCTACCATCATTTGTTACTCGGACAGCTGCAAAAAGCTCCTGATGCAGAGTGGCCATAAACACTACCAACAACTCGTCCATACCCATCCCTAGCAAAATCAACCATAGTTTTGTCCTATTGACCAAGTCAAAGGCCGAAGAAAGGTCCATGAATGCGAGAAACACGGAACCCTCCTTGGCCACGGTATATTTAGAGATGAGTAGGTGCAAATTTATGCATTGTTCGATAGTCCCTTTTCTTTCTCTAAATCCATACTGTAGTTCCGATAGCCCGCCACATCTCTCGACATTCTCCCTCAGTCTGGCCAAAAGTACTCTACTAATTGTGTGGTTTTGAACATGTATCAACATAAAATAGAATGCACACACAATTACACGTGGGAAACTAATTTGCTTATGTTGCAAACCATAGTTGACTAATTAAGTGATATCGTTATGTCTGCTAATTGATGCAAATGCTATAACCTAACCAAAAGTGGCATAAATGTGCTTTTGTCTGTCTATTGTGGCATAAAAGATAGAGAATGAGGAGTAAACCACGCATATATGTTGCTTTATTTGCTAGGTAACAACTAACAGGGATACCTTAGTAAGGGGGAGGTAAACAGAAGGGTTATAGTTCAACAATTAACTTTTAATTGTGTTTGTTTCCATAGTAGTACCATTTTGGCCCGTGCGGCCTAGAATAAAATGGACTTTTCTGTGACTCCGAGATTAAAATGCTCTACGCATGCGTGAAATGAATTGCAGACGAGCATGAACTGCCTGTGCAGAATGGGTCAAGGACAGTGTGCCCTGAAAATCTAGTTGAGTGCCAACAAAATGGACGCCCGTATTGTGAAACATGAGAATTTTTGTGAAACTAACAACTTTAAGGACAAGAGTGAAGCGGATATAATAAAGGACAAAGACCATCTTCATTGAGCGGAACTTGCGGAAATTAAACAATGAGATGATGAGGCTTTGCTCATCCACCCCTTGGATTGATCAATTAGAACTGTTAAAGACACTGATAGTTACTTTTTTAGATAGATAAAGTAGGGAAAAAGGGTATAAAAGAGGGTATCTGGAGTTAAGAAAAAACTCTCTTCTTCGATTTGCATCTATGTATCCTGACACGCCGCCGGAATGCTGAATCTTTCCTGAGGCGTAAGGACTTTGAAATTTTTCTGAACTTTAACTTTTCTGAATGAATACGGAGTCTTTAGATGAGGTTAATAGCTAGGGAGATTTGATAGATGGACTTTGGGAACTATTCTGTCTTTGCTAATATTAATGTCCTTTAACTGAATAATGATATACTAAATTCTGAATGTGACTTAAAATGAATATAAATGTATGAGTTAAAATGTTCTTTTCGTTAAATCCATTTTCACATTAAATGAATAAATAGAAGTGAATAAAATATAGGTATGCTACAAGATTTTCTTTAAATAAAAATGAGATAAATGTAAAATTAAGCTGGTCTTGTTTATTCTATGCCTAAATTTTACTAGCAGATCCATTGACAAATGAAGGCGGTGTGTACAAATAAATGTCTTATTGATAAAACCATGGAAACGATTTAAACTGTAAATGTATATAATGTAAATAAATAGTTTTAATATTTAGACCCTCCGCTATGATCCAGTCGCTCTCCTTTGAACTTCACCTAACCATGAAGTAGAGAGAAAGTGTGTGAATGAGTGACTCGCAGTGTTATAGGCCCCACTGATGAGTAATTGTATGAACAAGTACTTCAGGGATAGATAATGAGGTTTTAGAAGAGATTTCTGGAGTAGCGCTGCATCAACTGCATTCAAGACACCCGCCCAGAATGATTCTAACATGTGGCACTGCCATAAAAGGTGTGTGAGTGTGCCCTGCTGGCCTCATTGCCCCCAGCACAGCTCATCCCCCCTGTGGTCCCATGTACCTACACTGGCCAGGTTAGGTACCAGTAGTGTGCTATTTTGAGGAACAGTTCCTTACTGGTGCTGTTGAGGGCTGATGTTCGCGATCGATGTAAGAGAAGCAGCGCGATTGTGTGGATTTCTTATTTAACAGAGGGGGAATGAGAGAGAGTGTGTCGGTGCTCCTCAACACTCTAGAGCCGCCAGCTGTGTGGAGTTTTTCCAAGAGGTACCTTTTGTGCATGGGATCAGTACCCCGCCACTAAGCCGAAAACCAAGGCCCTTGATGCTGGTGAACCGATGCAATACATCTGTTTGCCCGAAACTGCGTTTACTAGGTACAGCCTCCCATGTTACTAGCCAGAGGCCCTGTAAGCAGGCGAACTGATACGTTGGCCGTACATTGCAGTATCCAGGGACACCTTCTGATTTTCACTAACTAGAGTCGCCATCACCCGGGCTAATATTTTTGGATGCTACACATCCAGTACATGGGAAAGATTGTCATTGTTGGATACATTGGATGGATCTGCTTGCTTTATTGGGCATTTCTCTTAACCACACGATAGCAAGGATCATACAAATATGACATTGACTGATTGATTGATGCCTTTTTTTGGTAGACCGTACTAGCCATTATTGTAGGAGCATACTGATGACCGCTCATCGTGAAAGCATTGTTTTGTGTACAATTGGGATTCTTATCGAGTGATACTTTGGAGAAAAGTGAACGTACTAATTATTAGTCGTTTTGCCCTGAGGAAGCTCCCAATGTGGGAGCGAAACACGTTGGCTGACAATTTTGTTGAAATTATCTGAATTATGAAATAATCTTTAAATAAAGAAGTGACTCTTTGTATATATCTCTCGCTTCCTGGACTTTGTGAGCTGTGCACCTCCAAATTATTCTAGGTACCTCAGGATGTTTTGATGAACGGCTTTATGCGTGAAGCAAGCGGTCTTGTAGGTGTATCTGCCTTCAACGGGGAGCCATTTCAGGGATTTGAGGGCAGGGGAGATGTGACCGAACCGTTTGCAATCTGTGATAAGCCTAGCAGCAAGGTTGAAAACAGATTTGATTGGGGATTTTAGGTGTTCCAATGAGGATGGAGTTACCATAGTCAATTCTCAATAGGACCAGTGATTGGACAACTAATTTAAAGTCATCTGTAGGAATGAAGGGTTTTATTTTCCTGAGGGATTTAACTGAGTTGGAAATGGTGAGCAACAGTTGAGAACTTTAAGGTCAGAGATCCAGGCTTAGATGGGATTGCTATTTGGCGAGAAGAGGATGATTTTGGTTTTATTAGGGTTGAGTTTGAGGTGGTTGAAATGGAACCAGGATTGAATCTTCATCAGGGTGTCATTGAGGTGTATGATATCAGAATGTGATTTATTCTTGCAGTAGATTTGGGTGTCATCGCATAGAGGTGGTAATTGATTCCCGCTTGCTTAAGAATGAGGCTGAGCGGTTCCATGAAGTGGTTGAAAAGAGAGGGAGAGAGTATAGATCCCTGGGGGGAGACCTTTAATTTGTTGGGTTCGGAGTTGGATAAAGGAGGAAAACCATTTGAGGACTGAGCCATTAAGGCCATAACGATCTTTGAGAGTGCTAAGTAAGGCAGAGTGATTGACAGTATCGAAAGCAGCAGAGAGGTCAAGGAGAATGAGAAGGGAGGACTCACCCTTGTCAAGGGATTGATGAATGTTGTCAATTACATCAAGCATGGCTGTTTCAGTACTGCAGCCCTTTCTAACGCCTGATTGTAGTGAGTCCAACAGATTGAAACGGTCAATGTGTTTGTCCAATTGAAGCAGGGCACATTTTTCAAGGGCTTTCGAGAGAAGTGGGAGGTTAGAGATAGGATGGAGGTTATTAAGGTTGTTCGGATCGGCTTGAGGATTGGAGTGATTTGTCCAAGTTGGAGGGAGACAGGGACACAACCCGTAGCCAATGAGGAGTTGATGATAGTGGTCCAATAGGGAGCAATGTTGCGTTTTAAATCTTGGACAAGGTTAGCAGGGAGAGGGTCTCTGGTGTGAGAGGAAGGTTTAAGTCTGGTAAGGATGTTAAGGACATCACGTTCGGTAATTGGGAGGAAGTCATGCCATTTGTTTAGCAGGGGGTAGGTGGGGTTGTTTTCAGGCGGCGAAATGATGAAAGGGAGGAGAGGGGCATCAGGGGGAATAGTAGAAAATGGGAAATCTTTGGGGGAAATGTCAAAGGGAGTAAGGTACTGTCAGGGAGGGGGTTTAAGATGAAGGATTGATCAATTTTGGTGATTTTTCAGAGAAGTTAGCAATTTCTTCACATTTCTCAATTGAGGCCATCAACTTGGGGGAGGCGCAGGGGCTGTTTGTTTTTAACAATGCTGTACAATTCCCTGGGTCTATTTTGGCCCAATCCAGTTGTGAACGGAAGAAGAAGGCCTTTTTATTGAGAATGTGTTTTTATACTTAGACCTGGCAGATCTTAGGAGGGTCAGATTTGTGGGGGACGAATGTTGCCTCCATATACGGGCAATCATTCTAAGAGAATGTATCTCCCTGTTCAGGTAGGCGTTGAAGCAGAATTTGGAGGAGGTGTTTTTTTGTTTTTTATTTTGCTGGGGCAAGACGAGGACCTCAATGATGGATTTGTTAAAATGATCAGTGAGGTCATTTGCATTTTGGGAGAGAGGAGTGAGTTGCAGTTGTGCTTTGACTTCGGTCTCCAACTCTGCCGGGGGAATAAGGTGAAGGTTTCTAGTCAGTTTCCTGTGTTTAATGGTTTTGAGGGGGGGAGCGGCATTGTGTTAGTGATCGAGAAGAGGATGAGGTGATAGTCTGACCAGTCAATGGGACCATGTTGGAAAGGGAGGCCAAGTCATTTCAAGTAATGATAGCGTCAAGAGTGGCCCCTTTGGTGTGAGTCGGAGAATGGCAGGGTTGTTTCAGGTTATTAATATCGAGTAGATCAGGGAGGAGGGTAACAGGGGGGTCATCCTTTTTGTTCCAGTGGAAGTTAAAGTCTCCTAGGAAGAGGTTTTTAGAGTTGGAAAGCGAGGATTGGGTAAGGAGGTCTGACAGTTCCTCTACAATTGGAAGAGGGTCACCCGGGGGGTGGTAAATATTATGTAGACGGACTGAGTGTGACCCTGGTACTCTAAGTTCTGCTCGAAGGTATTCAAATGTAATGTGAACAGAGTTCTTGACAAGTGAAAGTTGCACATAATGTTTATAGATAAGGGCTAGCCCCCCTCCAATTCTGTCAGGCCTATCTTTCCTGAGGATAGAGTAGCCGGGAGGGGAGAGCAGGTCCAGAATAGAAGAAGAGTGGTCATTGAGCCAAGTTTCACTTAGGAAGGCGATGTCAATGGCATCACTAAGGATGGTTTCTTCTATTTCAGTCAATTAACCAGGGTTTAGGTTTAGGGCTTCTTTTTTTGGGGGGTGGGGGGGCAGAGGGAGCATAGATAGTGGTAAGTTTTGATGGAGGTCTGGGTGAGACTGGGGAGGATGGGGTTCTGCTAGTACCAAGGATCACTGGGATTGCTGATGGGGGGTGGAGGGTCTGTAATTGGGGAATTAGGTGGGTAAGAGTTACCAAGGTCAGGGGAGGAGAAATGGCTTGAGGAGAGCGATGGTCTAAGGGTCAGATTGCAGAGTGGGGGTAGTACTCCGATGTTGGGGGTCTGTGGTGGTTGTTTGGTCCGATTTCTGGGGATAGGAACAATTGGAGCTATTAAGTGAGGGGAGGGTGTTAAAGTCTTTCCTGAGTGAAGAGAGTTCCGACAACAGGGTTGAGAGATGGTGTTCTATGTTAGATAGTCTATGGATTTTAAGAGAGAAAGGGATGGAGGCTGGGAGGTCAGGGGGGAGAAGAGTATGTTCCAAGTTAGTCAGGGAGGAAGGCCTGGGATGAAGGAGGGGTGGAAACCTGGGGGGAGGGTAGGGAGGGTGGAGAAGGGAGTTCAGGTTTAAAGTTGAAGGGGGGATTTAAGGGTGAAAAAGGGCATTTTCGGGAACCAGAGGCGTTATATGTGATGGTACAAGGGCAGGGGGAGAGTGGGGTGGGAAGGCAGCCTGGTTATGGGGGGGACAAACAGATAGGGAAGGGGAAATAGGTGTTAATGGAAGAACAGTAGGGGGATCAAGGAGAGGGGTCTGAGGGAAGATAGAGGGGAATGGGATTGATTTATTGTTAAGTGTGGAACAATCAAGAGGGGGGAGAGAGAGAGTTTGAGTGTCTGAAAATCCCGTTGGGATGTCAGGAGGAGGGAGGGGTGCTAATGATGGAGGGGATTGGAAGGCTGTGTTTGGAGGATTTCTAAGGTGGCTGCAGAGTCAGGGAGGGGGTGGGTTGGAGTGGGGGGGAGAGCGAAAGGGCATCTTGTGATGGGGATGAGGGGTTAGGGGAAGGATTAGATAGTAAGTGAGATAAGGTACTGTAATGTTGTTCAAAGATGGTGAGGTGGTTTGCTGAAGCTTGTTTGAGGATATTTCCATATTTGAAGATGTAGATGTCAATTTTTTCCTAGAAAAGCCAGGGAAGGGGTAGTAGACAGTTTCAATCCATATGGGAATTTGCAAGATTTCGTTATGGGGAGGTGGTGACGGAAGACGCTTTTCCATTTAGAAGAGCGTTTGGAGTAGAAGATGTAGTTAGTTTTTATAATGGAAGTGAGGCTGAGGTAGGTATCAAAAAATAAGATTTCTTGGTGACATTGCACAGTCTTTTTTAAAGGTCATTCAGCTGGGCAAGTATACAGATGTTATAAATAAACAGACAAAAAACTCAAAACCAACAACAGCAGCATAGACCGACTTCTGTGTGTACGCTCCTCACCTAGTCCCACCACTTCCTCCCGCCCCTATCCCCACACCCCCCCCCGCCCGTCTCGCAGCTCCCCGTAGGTCACCAGCTCTATCCACTGCCCACATCAATGTCCACCCCAGGCGTCCGTTGGTGTATGTGTACCAACATGGTGTAACAGAGGAGCACTTATGGCTCATCATCGCTCACTGAAGGGACGCCCCGCCCCGCTCTCAGGTCGCCCCTCTGGGCCATCTCTCTCAATGTGCGTCAAGGCCTGAAGTAGACCCTCCCATTGCACTGTTAAAGGTGTCTTTCGTAGCCCCACCGTTTCCTCCGTTGTATGGCAATTCCCTCTGCTTTGGCCCATACTAGGAGCGAGTACCTCCATGCCCGTATGTGCGGAGGGTCTTGGCACTTCCATCTCTTAGTTAGAAGCCGCCTAGCAACCACCAGGCCCAGGAAAACGAGAGGAACTTTTGTGGCCGGGGTCCTGCGGAAGTGGTGTGATAAGTAAACAGGCCATTCCAAGGGTATGTCGTGGGTATGTATTTAGCGCCTCACCAACAGCCTGCCAATAGGCATGTAGCTTGTAACAGATCCACAGAATGTGCACCAGTCCTACCCCCAACTCCGCGCAGCGAGGACATACTGCGTCCGTGCGGTGAAAGTACCTATTGATCTTCTCAGGTGTAAGGTACGCTCTGTGGACTATAAACAATTGTATTTGTCGGAACCTCATGTTTCTGGGGATGCGTGTGGGGTTCTTTAGTATCTTTTCCCGCTCCCTGTCCTCCAGCTGCCACTCCAGGTCTGTCTCCCACTTGCGACGGAGTGGGTCCAGACTTGTCGCTGTGTGTGTGTGTGTGTGTGTGAAGGGATAATGCAAATCACCGAATCAAGCACCTACCCCGGCCCATAATTGTGATTAGCGAGCGTTAGCCCCACTTTCATAAGGTATTAGCGCGCCATCCCGGTACAAGTCTCCCAGGATCTGAATGTCAGCTTCATGACATTCTGTGAGTTCATGAGATATAAGCACCCCAGGCACGCGGGGGGGAACCCACTAGTGGTATGGCCGGTGTGTAGGGAACTAGCACTCTAGTGAGGTATAGACAGTGACGGTAGCACTTATAAGCCACCGCCAGAAGGAGCGAGCTAGGCGTTGGAGCCCTAGAGGCCGGGTGAAAGAGTCTGGTAATATAGTCCAGAGAAAGGGGAGGGGTGGTGGTCGCAGTGTCTTCACAGCACCTATCTGTGAAGCCAGCGGGTTATCCACTGCAATTGCGCAGCCAAATATTAATGCTTACAACAAGGCGCAGCAAGGCCCTCCTGATCAGTGGGCAAATATAACTTTGCCAATGCTTTCCTGTGTCGCGTATTGCCCCAAATGAAGTCCCTAAGCAGCTTAGGGAGTGTGGTAAAGAAGGCCGCCGGGACATATAAGGGTAGGTTAACAAAGTAGTATAGGAGACGAGGAAGGACCACCATCTTGGATGCCAGCACTGTTAATGGAAGCGTTCCCCCGAAGTGCATTTGTGACTTGATGGCCGTCACCGCTCGTCCCAGATTGCCATCAAAGAGGTCTGTCGGCTGGCGATATATCTGAATTGCTAGGTAGCGAAAAGTATCAGCCTTCCATTGCACCCTTGTGCCCTCCAGCTTATAGCCGGGTCCTGCGTGTCCCCCCAAACGCGTAAAGACAGGATTTGTTGACGTTTACCCGGAGTCCCGAGAGAGTGTCAAAGTCGCGCAATGTATGTTCCAGTCGGGCTGGTATATTTTCTACATCTCTCACGAAAACGAGGAGATCGTCTGCATACAACGACACCTGGTGTGTCGCATCCCCTAGGGGTATTCCATCTCCTAGCGACGCTCGCAGAGCCGCTGCCAGGGGCTCAATTGTGAGCGCGAGCAGGAGGGGTGACAGCGGGCATCCCTGCCTGGTGCTCTGCGTATTGGTATGGCGTCAGAGATGTATGGCCCCAGCTGCACCCGAACTGTGGGATTTTTGTATAACAGGTCAATCATCTGAAGAAACCAAGCCTATATCGCAACAGCACTGTCGCGAGGTAGCCTCACTCCAAACAGTCAAAAGATTTCTCGAGGTCCAAAACAAGGCATCCCGCCCTTGGCCACTTCCTCACACTATCCGATGCCACCCTAAAGCACCTCCGCAAGTTCAGCGATGTACTGCGCTTGGGCACAAATCCATTTTGGTAGTTTTGGACCTGGTCTGGGACCACCGCCGCCAGACGCTCCGCCAGCACCTTAGCGAATATTTTATAGTCCACATTAAGGAGTGCCAGGGATCTGTAGGATCCCAAGCTTTCGGGGTCCCTATCCGGTTAGAGCAGGGACACCAGGTAGGCCTCGCATATCAACGGGGGCAGGGTGTGTTCTTCTAGGGCTGTGGAGTAGAGGGCATGTAGTTGTTGCACCACAGACTCTTGGTAGGCCTTGTAGTATTCAGCAGGCAGGCCATCCGGCCCTTGCATTTTCCCAGATGCCATGGACCCAATCGCCTCCCCGATTTCCTCTAGAGTGAGAGGACCATTCAGCACCTCTTGGAGCGCTTCTGAGGCTACGGGCAGCTGGACAGGGTCTAAAAACCTGTCCAAGTCGGTGCCGGAGTAGCGCCCCTTGGATTGATACAGTTGTGCGTAATAATCTGACATCACTTTGTGTATCTCTCGCTGCGTGTTTACCAGGTCACCTTCTGGTGTGCGTATGGCTCTGATTGGGGTATTCTTACTCTCTTGTTTCAGCAGCCAGGCTAGTAGGTGGCCTGCTCTGTCCGCTTTAGCGTGTGTGCAAGCCGTGTGGGCAGTATAGTTGTGGCATCTCAGTCATTCCATGAGGTCCGCATGCTGCGTCCTAAGATTCTCCAAATGGCCTGATTGTCTACCTCCACCTCCCCCCTCTCGCTCGTACTGGAGTATTTGTGCTTCTAGGCGAGTGAGCGATAAAGTCAGCTGTTTGCGTATGTTCAAGGTGGCTATGAGACAGTGACCCCTGACAGCAATTTTGTGGGCATCCCATTCCACCAGTTTGGTGCTCGCTGTCCCCTCATTGAGCTCAAAATACTCAAGAACAGCTGTTTCCAGGGATGCAAGGAATTCAAGGTCTTCCAGTGCGGACGACTGGAGGCGCCAAGTAGGTATGGGAGGGCGATCAGGTTCCCAATTCAGCTGTAGCCTCAAGGGATTATGGTCAGAATGCATCCGCCCTAAGTATTCCGCCACCTTAACCAGGGGGACTAGTGACTGGGAGCCCACCACCCTATCCAGTCGCATGTTCAAGTCATGTACTGCTGAGTAATAGGAGTAGATACGGACATTAGGGTGTAGGACACGCCACAGGTCTAGTAATGCCCACTGCGATAGCCAGTCTGGGCACCTGGGCATTTGACACAGCTGTTGTCGTCCGGAGAGGCAGGAAGGATCTATCTGTGTGCACGTCGAGCACTGAGTTGAAACCCCTACCCAATATCCAGGGGAGCCCAACGTAAGGGGTCAGCATTACGGACAACCGTGCTGGGAACAAGGGTTGGTCTGTGTTTGGGGCATATATTGAGCCGAGCAATATCAGTTGGCCATTAAGTGTCCCCCTCACCAAGGTGTATCTGCCTTCAGGGTCTGTCACAGTGTCCGCACAAATGAACCCAGATTACTGTGCCCCGCGCGTGCGCAGAGTATGTTGTGCCATATGTATGTCCCCTCCAGTGCCTGGCCAATCTGTCCAGTTCCGGCTCGGCAATGTGTGTTTCCTGCAGTAGAGCTATTGCAAGCAAACGTCTCTGAAGGTACGCAAATATGGAGTAGCAGCGCGCAGATGTGTACATGCCACGGATATTCCATGTGATTATGTCAGCTCGTGCCATTGCTGATGGTGTATATCAGCTGGGGCGTTAAAGACGGGATGCGCCACGGGGCGGAATGCTGCATCAAAAACAATGATGATAAAGAAACTAAGAACATCATAACATCTGGAGCGGACATTTCGCAATGCCCGTCCAAACCTCTGTAACAATTGAGTAGTACAAACTATGTCAGTGTGTCGCCTATTGTGGTTCGAGCACTATTGGGGTGGTGTTATGGACTTCCAGCTGCTTCCAGTATATGTAATGTACCATCTATATAATCACTGGGATTGTCTCTCGGGATCGGCTGTGTGTAGGCCCGGGTGCCAAGTCAGGTGTACATGCGCCCTCTAATAATATGCATCTGGTGGCCAGTGGTGGGTGTATTGTTAAGGTATCTTCTCATTGTGGGTGTGTGTGGCATGTAACCCGGTGGACCCACCCCCCCACTCAGCAGCGAGCAAGATCATAGTTGACAACAAACAGTGTTCTACTTGCGTGAGCTGCCTATATCATAGTACATCACGTTGATACGTCTTCATATAATGCCATCAGCTGTATGTGGGGTATTCACTTGTAAGCCAAGATCCTCTGATATTTCTGTGGACAGCGAGGAGGAGCCACTGGCTATCAATGTGTCTCGCGTGTAAGAGTCCAATCATTCTTTGGGATGTGGAGATCCAAGGGTCGCAGCCGTTTCCAGGGCGTCTTGTCTTTTCTTCCTTAGTTTCTCCAGGCTCGGCACCGCAGTCCCCGGGGTTGCTTTCCTCACTGCCCCGCCACCGTCATCGCCTGGCTCTCCTGCCTGCTGAGTGGTCGCCATCTGAGTCCGGAGGCCTCACACCCGTCCACGACCCCGACTCCTCCAACCAGTTCCATGCCTCTTTGGGAGAGTCAAAGAAGCGTGTTCCGTCTTTCGTGACCACTCATAGTGTGGCCGGGAACAGCAACGAATATGGTAGCCCTAGGCTCTGAGCTGGCGTTTCACAGCTGTGTAGTTACTCCTGCGTCTCTGCACCAGAGTGGTGTAATCTGGGAAGAGCATAACTTGACTGCCGCTCACGTAGAGGTTGTCCATCTTGCGTGTTTCACATAGTACTGCATCTCTGTCCCTGTAGTTGAGCAATTTGACAATGAACGGTCGTGGTCTGGCTCCTGGCTAGGGCTTCCGCGCCGGCATGCGGTGATCTCGCCCAACTGCAAATTGCATGGACAATGTTCCCTGGGGCAGGAGACCGCGCAGCCAACACTCCGTGAATTGCTCCGGGTTTCTTCGTTCCTCACCTTCCGGCAGTTCCACCACGTGAAGCGGGAGCGCCCCCTGTGCGTCTTCTGCTCTGTCCTCTAGGACATGAACGCGGTCTATCAAGTCTTGCGGTGCGGCTCTATGACTTTGCATTACAGGTTGGAGCTCCTTCAATGTTTGGTATTGTATGGTGACTTTTTCGGCCAACTTACGGCGGTCTGCATGGAGTAAGGTGAAGTCCGAGGTGACTTTATCTATCAGAGTCTCCAGGGAGGTCCTGGTGTGTTCCAGCAAAGCACCCATCTTTTCCACCGCTGCAAGGACTGAGTCCATATTGGCTGCCAGGGCTGTGGCCATTGGTTCTATCACCTCTCCAGCACTCATGTTTATAGGGTCCTGGTTGGCTGCGCTTAGGGGTCCCATGCTGTGCCTTGGCTCTCATCCGGCCCATTACAAGCTGCTGCGCCGTGGGCATTCGTGAACACTTGGCAGAAGGAGCGATGCGTCGGCGGTGGTACCACTTTCAGAAAGTTCCTCTTCCGTGTGGGCTGCTCAGGGGACGCGATTAGGCAAGGGCTGTATGTGGTAGCCTCGCCACCCTGCGCGACCTGCATGCAAGATCACGGGCGCCGGCCCACTTTTGGGTTCTGTGTATCCTCCCTGCCGGGATCAGTTGTTAATAAGATAGTGTGCCTAGTTTGCTAGTTGTGTCGACGCACCCAGTCACCAGGATGTATGCACAGCAAAGTGGGGGCCGTCAGTTGCCACAGTTGCGTGGCAGCGCAGACAACGCTGAGCTCTCCAGGGGTGGGTACTCGCGAGGGTGCTGTCCTCACAAGTAGCAGTGTCCTACATGCTCCGGAGTGGGGGGTTTGCAGCAGTCACGTACCTTTGGCGTCTCCACCCGGCACCTTCCCAATGGTGCAATGTGTGCTTGTCCCTCAGAGTGAAGTTGAGGGTTTTTGGATCCCTGAAAATATTGTGGTTGTCCGCCAGCACCAGCTTAGTTCCTAACAATCCTTCCCCAGCAAGTTTTGTCAGCGTGCCTACTACTTCCTCCCCTCCAGTGCATAGTGTGTCGTCTTTCCCAGCGCCGTTTAGTCCAGCCGTTTGTGCTCAGGAGTGGCGGATTGCAGCAGGCACGCACCTTTAGTGCCTCCACCCTGCACCTTTCCAGTGGTGCAATGTTTGCTAGTCTCTCAGACTCCAGTTGGTTTTTTTTTGGATCTCTGTACTTATCGTGGCGGACCACTAGCACCAGCTTAGTTCCTTACAATCCTCCCACAGCGAGTGCCGTCAGTGTGCCTACTACTGCCCCCTCACCAGCGCGTAGTGTGTCATCTCCTCCAGCGCCGCTTAGTTCGGCCATTTGTGCACAACGGACCACTCCAGCCTGTGGTCGCTCCGACAGCCAAACCCAGGCCGTCAACACTTCCACAGCAGCCCGGGCCCAGGCCTGCCTCACAGGGACCCCGCAGGGCCGCCACTTTGCAGCCAGACATACTTCGAACTGCGTTGCCTCTCCAGGGGCTCAGACTCGCCAAGACCTGCAGCTAGGGTGACCAACTGTTATGGGTGCAAATTCAGGACGGTGACTGTAAAAATTCAGGACAAAGGGTCAAAATTCAGGACACAAATTCAGGACAGTAGGTCAAAATTCAGGACAAAACTGCAGGACAATTAGATAAGTTTTAAAGACACATCAGAGGTCGCGCAATAGTATATAAGAAAGCCCAGCCATATCCAAACATATTCAACCATTTGCAAACCAATTCATCATGTATCCGTCCATCTATCATTTCACTCATCCATCCCTTCATTCATCCTTTCACTCATCCATCATCCATCCATCCACCCTTTCACCCTATCTATCTGTACACTCATCCATCCTCTCTTCTACCCATCCATCCATTCATTCACTCATCCATCCAGCCATTTACCCTTTCACCCATCCAGCCACCCTTTCACTTACTATCCATCCACCCAGTCACTCATCCTTCCAACCATCCATCCTTTCAGTCATCCATCCATCCTCCCTTTCTCTCTCCATCGACCCTTTCACTTAGCAATCCTTCCTTCCATCCATCCACCCATCTACTCATCCACTCATGAATCCATCCATTGACCTTATCACACATCTATCCTTTCTCTCATACATTTATCCTTTCACTCCTTCACTCATCTATTCATCCTTTTGTCCATCTACCCTCCCTTTCACTCACTCATCCGTCCTTGCATCCACCCTTTCGCTCATCTGTCCATCCATTCACCCTTGCACTTATCAGTTCATCGATCATCTATCATTTCACTCATCCATCAACTCACTCACCATCCAGCTTTCACTCATCCAGCCATCATTTTACTGATCCATCCACTCTTTTACCCATGTAGCTACCCTTCCACCCATACATCCAGCTATTTACCTTTTCTCTCTTCCATCCTTCCACTCACTCATCAATCCAGCCATCCTCTCTCATTATCTTTCAATTCAATCTTTCATTCATACACTCACCCTTTCACTCATTCATCCAGCTATCCACCCATCCCTTCACTTACTCGCCCACCTTTTCATATTAATTTTAAGCTGAGCCTTTCTGAGAAGAGGCCCAACAAGAACTTCACCCTCGCTGTGGGAGCCTTTCCAGGAGTGAGACAGAAGCCACCCAGGGCAGAGACAGGATCCACCACAGGAGGGGGACAGGAGCCATCACAGGTGGGGGTGGGGCGGGGGGGAGGGGGGGTTGGGGCCAGGAGTCATCACAGGCGGGGGGGGGGTAGAGGGGACAGGAGCCATCACATGGGGGGCACAGGAGCCATCACTGGGGGGGCAGGAGCGATCACAGGAGGGCGAACAGGATCCACCAGGGTAGGCACATGGGTGGGCATGCAGTATTCTAGTATCATCTTGGTCTCTTCCAGGGTGGGGTAGGGCTCCTCACCCCCTCCTGGACAAGACAAGGAGAAGACAGGCTCTCCTTCCAAAATGTTAGTTTTGCCATCCCACCAGTCCCCCACTGTGATGTACAGCACTTAACCGCATCGCTGCCGCGGTAATTTTTGCGCTACGCGCCTTTTTTAAAAAAGCCGCGTTGGATGCCGAGCTCAGCTCGTCATCCGCACACGCCACCCATGGCTGATGACGAGCTGAGCTCGTCATCAGCATCAAAGGGGTTAAAGGAGATACTCCAAGAGAACTGATTGTCCTCCATACTTTGTTAATCAGTGCGGGTGCGATTGTGCCATTTCTTTACTTTATTACATTATAGGCTGCATGTTTGAAGAACCGAGGTTTGTTTACAAATGCTGCCTCGGTAATAAGGGCCGGTTCTAGGATGTTTGGGACCCTGGCAGAAAGGGAATGTGCGAGGCGGCGGCCCCTCTAAATTGCAGAGACGCATTCAGGGCTGTTTGCATGTGAATGAATGCCCCTGCTCCTGAAGCCACAGCCCCTCCCTCTGTCACCTTCGAGCACCTCTTAACAGCTCATCAAGGGCTGGAGGTGTGAGGCCATCCTGCTGTGCCTCGCCAATGTTGCTGGGTATCTGTGCTTTGGAACAGCCTCGGAGTTCAGACGGGAGGTGCGTGGAAGCTGTGCCCGGTTAAAATTACGGACAAATGGCGTCCGTTAAAGGATCCTTCACGGACAACGGACAGACGGCTGAAATTACGGACTGTCCGTGAAATTTACGGACGGTTGGTCACCCTACCTGCAGCACCGAGGCTTGTTGAGATGTCCGGCGTGCTCCGCTGCGTGTCTTTCGTTCCAGGGGTCCTGCGGGATCCCCAACCCCCACTCCTGTCGCCTACACAGCCACCTGTGGTCACTCCTCAATTAATCGCGGTCTCCTCGTGGCCCCCAGTTCCTGGGCCCCTAGATGGCTTACCCGCAGTAAATGCCGTCCGGGGAGGCAGTGAGGTGCAGCTAGGGGCGCCTAGCAGACACAGCAGTAGCTTCAATGCCAACGCCGATACGGGGCCCCAACGCTGTCTTTCACCAGCATGGGTAAACGTACCTCACGACATGGGAGCTACTGCCGTCCACATCTCGGCAGCGGCAACTCCGGAGGGCTAAACAACACGTTTCTATGGCCCCCAGCTGGAAGCGCCGCTCCCGCTGCTCGGCCCCGTCAGCATCTTAATCATGGGCAGCCATTCCAACTTTAAATGCCCCGCGCGCTGCCTCACAGCTAGAGGGGCCACACGCTTATCACCCACACCGCCGCAGTCTCAACGGGTCAGGCGTCTCAGGACAAGGCTCATCGGGCTCAGCAGTTAGTGAAGTAGTGTGGCTCACTGGTTAGAGGCGGCAGACCCGAGAGCAGAGGACGGCCTGGGACCAGGGTTCGATTCCCGGCACGGCAGGTTTCTGGACCAGGATCAGCAGACTCGATAATTCTCTCGCCTCGGTGCCCACTCTGATCAGCGTTCACACTCGGCAACTCTGGGCATTAGCTTGCCTCATCTTCACCAACGCCAGACCGCCGGGGATGCCTGGTCTCACCCTGGAGATACCCATTAAGGGACCATCTCTCAGGGAAGCCAGGAAGGGTTTCGCAGCGGTCGAAGCGCCTTGGGACCCTCCGGGTAAGTAGTGCGCTATATAAATGCCTATACATACATTTACATACAGTTCTTCCGGTGCCTGGTCTCAGCCAGAATTAGTGCGGATGGCACTCAAAGCATAATTTTGCCGAATTTAAGGGGAATGAGGAGCGGAGCACTAGGGAGTTGCGTCCGCCATGTTGGCTGGCTAGCCACGCCCCCCCCTACAAGAGGCCCTATTCTTAACGGGAAATTCACATGTGTAGATTTACTCATGTGTAAATTTACTTTTACTCTTTGTGTACACTTTTTGAATAACCAAATGTAGTACAATTACTACAATCTCCATACCTTGAAATTAGGTGGTGGAGCTAAATGTACAAGTGTAAAGTTACGATTTGTACATTTTTTAATGTAGGAGGAGGTCTCTGCCACTGAGACCTCTCAATGGGTAAGCAAAACAATATCTGAAAAGGTTCTTAAACTTTTAATAAATATATAAAAATTGTTGTCTGTTAAATATTAGTGTAAATTATTTTACATATTTTTGTAAAATATGGAACAAAAAAAAATGCCATAGCACTATTAACTTAACTATGAATTAAACAGTTCATTCATTTATATTACATTTAAAAAATATAATTTTAAAGATGTATTAAACATATCGAACCTAAAATAAAATGTGCATCTTTCTCTATAATGTATTAAAAGTTACTTAGAGATATGTATAAAAATTAATTACAAATATATATATTTTTTATTTTATGTACATTTATTTATAATTAAAAAATATTTATCAAATATAATAAAATAATCTTTATGTTTTATTTATATACCACTACTCGTGGTGGCCATGTGTGGTGCCGGTCTTCCTCCAGGTCTAAGATGGAGTGCATTTATGACTCTTTTGAGACTTATGTTGTCTGTAGTAGTTTTAAAAGTGTAGTATGTGTATCAGACTGGGATTCCTCTTTTTTCGGTGAATGAATGTCCCTACCTAAACCTCAACTTATCCTTCTCTATATCCCTCCTTACTCTCTCTAAACCCCATCTATTTAGTAGTAAGTATTCCCCATTTAACAGCCACTTGCCCTGTCCTATCCCTCATTTACTACAAAAAAATAAATATGTGGGAGGAGATATCTGGAAAGAAAGGATAGGCAATGGGCAGACCTACGTAGGAAGGTTCGTGAAAACCATTTTGCAGTACATAAATAGTGTGATTGTAGTACTGCTAAACATACAAGAAAGTGCAGTTTGTGAATCGGCCGCAAAGTTCTTCCAATTTATGAGAACTGAAGTCACATATCACTTGTTATAGGTTGATCATGAGCCTACTGTATGAAAATTATAAAATGTTTATAATAGTTTGATTTCAACCATTTAGGTTTGGCAGTAAGCTCTGTGGAGAGGAAGGTAAATCTATTTATAATCTGAACACCCTAACATTAGGTAAATAAGTATAAAGGCATTTTACAGAATTTCCATAGTGCTAGTCTGTATTTTACATTAATTTTGTTATTATAATTGAACCTCTGAAGCACTTTTATAGCTTGAGCTTTATATGCATTAGAAACAACACAAATATATACCCAAATTCAAACTGAATATTTTGGTGATCTCATAAATAGAGGTATTTGAACTTTACTGGTATTTCCTTATAGTAACACAAGGACACGTTTGTAGTTTCTCACCCAGTGATTCAATTATCTGTATGTGCAGGTCCACTTCCTTCTCCTTGTTAGTCTTCTCTTTTATCCCCGTTGAGGTATCATAAGCAACATGCTGAGCTTTCATATTGTCATACCTTGGAAAGAGACAAGTGGGGATAATATTGAAGTTGGTAGTTGGGAAATAATATATTATGTCAGATAAATGAGAGGAAGCTGAATAATGTAAACAGGTAGGGAGCGAACAGGGAGCACCCCAAATAAAGAATGGAACACCAGGATGCATGAAATATCAGACCTACACCTGTAAAAGATAGTACAGTGAGTGCACAAGATCATATAAATAAACATAGGCATTTCCTAAAGGTAAATGTGTAACTGAGAATATATACTATCAACTAACTAAATGAAGTGCGTCTCAAAAATACAAATGGGGAAAAGGAACATATTAACTGACCAAAATCAAACTAAGTTTTGCCGTACAACTTGAAAAATGTTTATGGTTTAAATAATCTTTAATGTCTTACAAGTAAATAATATACAAATTCTCTCAAAGTGAAATGGTAAAGAAAAAGTAGATAATATGACCAGTAATAACTTGTCTTTATACAGTGCATTACACGCTTATATGGGTTTCTAAATGCTGCAAACAATGAGCACTATAAAACACTTTAAATGTACTCAAGTTATCAACATCAAAAGGATGGAAGTCGGAGTCTGTCTATCAGGGTTTTAAAATGCTGACCTTTCTAACACTGCATGGTTCAGCAACAACAGTTACACTCAGTGAGCCCTACTAATGAACATAAAAATACTGCGTTATAAAAAAATATTCGAAAATTAGGATGAAAACAGAAGCTCAGAAAGGGATACAAACTTAGCAATGAGAACAAACTAAAGAATGTGTTAAATAGAAAAGGAAAAAGCTAGACTAGAAACAACGAAAAAGAGTGAAGTAAAAATGAGCAAATGAACAATATAACTAGCAGCAAAAAGTAATACACACGCCACTTGAAGAGAATATATCAAATATGGAAAAAACATAAAAGCAATAACACAAAGCGAATAAAAGACACACAGTCGACA
This sequence comes from Lissotriton vulgaris, assembly GCF_964263255.1. Taxonomy (NCBI): domain Eukaryota; kingdom Metazoa; phylum Chordata; class Amphibia; order Caudata; family Salamandridae; genus Lissotriton; species Lissotriton vulgaris. Next base: position 1,889,498,831 of record NC_141693.1, on the reverse strand, counting down.
CTAAACAGAATGAAAACTAGGGGAGTAAAATATATAGAGAAAAAACTTATGAATAGAAAAAAGAAAAAAGATAAAACATTAAAACTAGGAAATGAGAAGAAAGTTAAAGCAAAATAAGATAAAAATCATAAAACAATATACAGGTAAGAAAAGGTGAATATAAAGAAAAGAACCAATGAAAATGAAAAAAGAAAACGGAAAAAACAATTAATAGGAAGATGACGGAGAAAAAAAAAGATACAATCAATATAGAAGTGCAATACAATAGACTTGAGTAGCAAGACTCCAAAGCAAAATAGGCACTCAAGTTTAATCATTTCTGAATACCTGGGGCAAAACTAGTACCTCTCAGGGTACAAATATTGCAAAAGCTATGCCCCAAATTGTAGATGCTGAGATATCAAAAATGGGCTCACCTGAGTAACACAAATACATAAGTAAACTGTAATGTGAAATAAGATATCATAAAGGCTCCTCATTCATTGTTTATATGGTGAGCTTTTAATAGCCGATTATCGTACCTGCTCAATGTGATCTTTACATCCTGGGAAGAGAAACACAAAAATATCAATTAGATTCACAGTAAAATGTATTTACAAGTGCAGTAATTACAAACAAATATATACAAATAAAAACAAATATATTAATAATGAATACATGCATTTTCATTATTGATCTTTATAAATAAAGCACAGATTAACTTATAAATGCAGTCAGTGCAGAAAGAGTTTAGCATCTTACTAAAGTACACCATTATAGAAAAAGTGACAAAGTATTTCTACAAAATAGGATTAGTTCAGTTAAAAAAGAAGACTGTCCTGCTTGTTAGGTTTGCATTCTTAAAGACACACATTTTTGTGGGGCAGAATGCAATCTCTGTATGGTGGAGATCACTGTAACACAGATATTGGACATTTGAAAAAAAATTATACTTCCTCAGTTCATAGAAAGAAAATGCATCTATACACTGGAGTCCAATTCAATAATTCGAACACAGGAAAATCTACCAGAGGAAATTATTAACTTTTTTGGTTTAAATATTTTATTGATATTTTCAACCGTACCAAGTAAATACAGTAGCGAAGGTAAGTCTTTGGGGCATGCAAACATCTGAGATCGAGTCTGGCTACATGCCTTGCTAGAACTGGTACATAAACAACCCCCAAAAGAAGAAAGCAAAACAAAACAAAAGGAAACCTCATAAAACAAGAACCCCCCGCCCGAACTCCACCCTCCCCGTCCTCACTCACCCTTATGCTATGCCTGCACCAGAATGTGTGCGTACATGTGATTATTACTCGGTTGGTTGCCTCGGGGAATCACAGAAAGGCGTAAGAGTCTGAGGTATTTAGGGCATGTTAACTCATTGAATTCTTGTGACAGTAGTGACACGTATGGGTTCCATACCTCCTGGAATTTGTCCCCCTTTCCCGCTAATGTCATGGAGATCTTTTCCATTCCTAGAATGTACCAAAGTCTGTGCAGCCAGTTTGTATGAGTCGGAATGTGCACTGTGCTCCAATGGGCGAGGATGGCCTGGGCTGCCGCTCCCAGCGCTATGTCAATCTGCCGGCCGCGGTTTTATTTCAGAGGGTATGTTAGTGGGTTTGGGAGACCCAGCAATACGCAAGTTGGAAACCTTGGGAGCTGCGTATTTAAGTGTGTGTCTATTTCATCAATAACCTGTGTCCAATAGTGCTGAATCTGCGGGCAGTCCCAAAGAATGAGTAGTAGGGATCCCTTGTTACCACAACCCCTCCAACAGCTGTCGCTATGCAAGGGCTTGATTTGCTGGAGTCGGACCGGTGTGTAATACCAATGGGAAGAAGTGTCTCCGCAAGCGCCATGTTACGCGCTGTGTGGCAGGCCATGTAGGCAATGCCTTCCCATTCCTTTGCGCTCAGGGAACGTCCCAATTCCTCCTCCCAGGTTGCCCTCCCCGCGTGGAAAGTATGAGTCTGTGTCTGAAGCAAGAGCGTATATACCTTCGCGGTCATGCCTTTATCAGACTTTTGGGCCAAGAGACCATCTTTCATACTGGGTTAAATGACGTTGTGCTTAGGCCTGGTTGGATGGATGCAAGATCCAATGTCGCAATTGCAGATAGTAGAATCGCTCTGACTAGGGAAGCCCAAAGCCTCCCATAGTTGGGGAAAAGAGAGCAGACCCTCTAAGTCTGCTCGCCTCGCTGAGCCCGCCCCGACGACCCCGCCCCCCGCCGCTGCTTTCGTGCTCGTAGAAGCCTGTGTGTCATAGTGTTTATATCGTTTCTCTCTCCCCACTGTACTGTTACTGCTCCCCACATTGGTAGTGTATTGTCGCCTGTTTCCCCTTGCTCGCTTTCTCCGTTACCTCGCTGTCCCTGTGCCCCGCTCCCCGATTCCCGCCGCCTGCGTGCGGCCACGCCCCCTTTTTCCTTCTGTACCCTCCCCGCTCCCACCTCCCAGCTGCTCCTCCCTCCCTCACACTTCGCCATAAATGGCGAACGTGCGTACGCGCAGCGGGCGTGCCTGGACCGCGCCCAGTGCCAGGACCCCTGGCCCCCGCAGACCCCAGCGCACCCACCAGACGTACGACGCCGCCACCCTCAACACTCTCAACACCGTCCGACTCCCGGGATGCTACCGAGCCACCCCGAGACGCACCCACGGACCCTTCAGCTGCCACTCCTGCAAGTTCACCTGCATCCGGACCTGCACTGCACCAGCACCCACCAAGCCGAACACGAGCAGCAACCACCTGAAGTGCATCCTGCCCAACACCCGCTCCGTCCACAGACACGCCGTCCAACTCTGGAACCTCCTCGACACCACATCTCCAGACGTTGCCTTCCTCACGGAAACGTGGATGAACGCCTCTTTAGCGCCCGACATCGCCATCGCCATCCCGGAGGGCTACAAGATCACCCGGAGAGACCGCGCCAACCAGACGGGAGGAGGCATCGCCATCATCCACAGGAACACCATCCGCATCACGACCAACACCGACGACACCCTGAAAACCGCCGAACAGCTGCACTTCCAGATCCACACCGACCCCAAGACCACCCTCAGAGGCACCCTGATCTACCGACCCCCGGGACCACGCACTCAATTCAGCGAAGACATTGCCGACTTCATCAGCCCGCACGCCCTCCCCTCCGCTGACTACATCCTCCTCGGGGACCTCAACTTCCACCTGGAGAACAACAACGACCGCAACACCACCACCGTGCTTGATAACCTCGCCAACCTCTGACTCAAGCAGCTGGTGACCACCCCCACCCACCACGCTGGACACACACTCGACCCCGTCTTCTCATCCAGCAAGGACATCGTCTTCAGCCACGCCACCGGACTCCACTGGACGGACCACAGCTGCGTTCACTTCAGCTTCAGAAGGACCACGATCCACCACCACCAGCAACAGGTTGCACGAAGAAGCTGGAACAAGATCACGGCCGACCAACTCGCCACATCCCTGAGCCAGCACCCTCCCGCCAGCTCAGCGAACCCCAGCCAGGCCGCCGACAACCTCACAAAGTGGATCAGCAACTGCGCAGACAACCTCGCCCCACTGAGGACCCCGCCCAGCAGACCCAGCAGCAAGAAGGCCCCATGGTTCACCGACGAACTCAAGAGCTTTAAGAAGAACTGCAGAGCCCTGGAGAGAGCCTGGAGAAGAGACCCAACACCGGACAACATGACCACCCTCAAGCTCGCCACCCGTAAGCACCATCAACTGATCCACGCCACCAAGAAAACAGCATTCAAGGAGCGCCTGGACAACAACGCACACAACAGCAAGGAACTCTTCAACATCGTGAAAGAGCTCTCCAACACCAGCGCCAGAAACAACGACATCACCCCATCGCAAGACCTCTGCAACTCCCTCGCCTCCTACTTCCACAACAAGATCGCTGACATACACAACAGCTTCAGCACACAAACAACGCTCCCCACGACCGCACCAACGCCCCCCACCACCACCCTCAACGCCTGGACCCCGATCAGCACCGAAGACACCATCCACACGATGAACTCCATCCACTCCGGATCTCCAACCGACCCCTGCCCTCACCACGTCTTCAACAAGGCCGACGCTGTCATCGCACCCCACCTGCGGGACATCATCAACACCTCCTTCGACACTGCCACCTTCCCTGAGAGCTGGAAGCACGCCGAACTCAGCGCTCTACTAAAGAAACCAACAGCGGACCCCACCAAACTCAAAAACTACCGCCCCATCTCGCTCCTCCCGTTTCCAGCCAAAGTCATCGAGAAGACCGTCAACAAGCAACTGGCCGCCTTCCTCGAGACGAATGGATCCCTCGACCCCTCACAGTCGGGCTTCAGGGCCAACCACAGCACCGAGACCGCCCTCATCGCTGCCACCAATGACATCCGAGTCCTGCTCGACAACGGAGAAACAGCGGTCCTCATCCTCCTAGACCTCTCCGCAGCATTCAACACTGTCTGCCACCGCACCCTAGTGCAGCGCCTCAGCAACGTCGGAATCCAGGAGAAGGCACTGGAGTGGATCATCTCCTTCCTCGCTGGAAGGACACAGAGAGTCCGCCTACCCCCATTCAGGTCAGAGGCCACCGAAGTCATCTGCGGCGTTCCTCAGGGCTCCTTGCTCAGCCCCACCCTCTTCAATGTCTACATGATCCCCCTTGCGGCCATCGCACGCCAACACAACCTCAATTTTATCGCCGACGAGACACAGCTGATCCTCTCCCTTACCAACGACCCCGCTACCGCCAGAGCCAACCTACACGAAGGGATGAAAGACGTAGCCGAATGGATGATGACCAGCCGCCTGAAACTGAACTCAGACAAGACGGAAGTCCTCATCCTGGGCTCCTCACCCTCCGCCTGGGACGACTCCTGGTGGCCCCCTGCCCTGGGCACCGCACCCAAACCGACAGACCACGCACGCAACCTGGGCTTCATCCTGGACTCCTCCCTCTCCATGACCAGACAAGTCAACGCCGTCTCCTCGTCTTGTTTCAACATCCTGCGCATGCTACGTAGGATCTCCCGGTGGATCCCCACCGAGACCAGGAAGACGGTCACCTAGGCCCTCATCACCAGCCGTCTGGACTACGGCAACACCCTCTACGCCGGAACAACCGCCAAGCTCCATAAGGGACTCCAGCGAATCCAGAACGCCTCAGCGAGACTCATCCTCGACATCCCCAGACACAGCCACATCTCCGGACACCTGAGAGACCTGCACTGGCTCCCGGTCAACAAGAGAATCACCTTCCGGCTCCTCACCCACGCACACAAAGCCCTACACAACCAAGGCCCGAGTTACCTCAACAGATGCCTCAACTTCTACGCTCCCACACGCCATCTCCGATCAACCAGCCACGCCCTCGCCGCCGTCCCCCGCATCCGAAGAGCCACAACAGGAGGAAGGTCCTTCTCCCACCTGGCCGTCATGCTATGTTATGTTATGTTAAAATGCGTTTGTATAGCGCTCAGCTACTCTAAAAGAGTGTCCCGGCGCTTTCCACGGGCTGAGGTGTAGAACAACATAACAAGAAAAACAGATTCCAAGGAAGAAGAAACCCGCCTAAACAGAAAGATTAAAAAGCCAAGTCTTCAAATTTTTTCTAAATTGAAGCAGATTGGGGGTACTGCGAAGTGCCAGTGGGAGCGAATTCCACAGCTGGGGGGCCTTGAGGCTAAAGGAGCGCCCCCCAATGCGGGCCTTCCTCACATGCGGGACCACAGCAGTGAAAAGGGATTCAGAGCGCAGTGAGCGAGCAGGGCGATAGAAAGCCAATCTCTTCTGCAGATATCCCGCGCCTGAGCCAAACAGAGCTTTGTGCATCAGCGTCAGGGATTTGAACATAATCCGCTTCCGGATCGGCAACCAGTGAAGCGTCTGCAGCAGCCCAGAAGCCCGTGCTCGCCTATGCAGACCAAAAATCGCACGGGCTGCAGAATTCTGTACCACCTGCAGACGCTGGACCAAGTAATCAGGAAGGCCTAAAAAAAGGGCATTGGCATAGTCTAGCCTGGATCCGATGAGCGCCTGCACCGTAATCCGCCTGTGCTCCGCAGATAGTAGAGGAAGAAATTTGCGGAGCATTTTCAGAATGCCGAAACAAATGCCGGACAGGCCAAGAACGTGCGCTCTCAATGAGAGCTTGTTATCCAGCTTAACACCAAGGTTCTTGGCAACCAAGGAGGATTGTGCCGGGGGACACATAGCAGCCGGCCACCATTGCCGCCACTCGGGATCGATGGCACAGCCGAAGAATAGAACCTCAGACTTACTGGAGTTGGCCTTCAGACTATTCCGCTGGAACCACCCAAAGACCATGTCCAGGCAGTCCCGAATTCTCTCCCCATCAAATGGCTGATCTTTGCCACATGTGAAGAGGAGTTGCGTGTCGTCGGCGTAGGACACGATCTGGGCTCCGTAAGCCTCCACCGCAGCCGCCAGAGGAGACATAAAGATGTTAAACAACGTCGGGCTCAACACAGAACCCTGTGGAACCCCGACTCCCAATGGCGGCATCTCGGCGGAGCTCTGGGAAACCCAGACCGTCTGGCGGCGGCCATCCAGGAAGGATGTAAACCATCTGAGCACCGTCCCCCTGAGGCCGATGTCATAAAGCCTGGCGAGAAGCGCCTCATGGGGGACGGTGTCGAAGGCCGCCGACAGGTCCAACATGACTAACATGGCCTTGCCACCCACATCCAAGGTCTCCCTGATGATCTCGGAGACCTCCACCAACGCCGTTTCTGTACTAAAATTCGGACGCAAACCGGATTGGGATGGATGGAGCAAATTGTTGGATTCTAAAAAGCTCGACAAGATGCCATGGACATGTTTCTCAGTGATCTTGGCCAAAGCTGGGAGCAGTGAAATTGGCCTATAATTGGCCAGAACCTCGGCATCAAGACCCGGCTTTTTCAGGAGGGGGAATCACCATCGCCCTTTTCCAGGTGCGTGGGACACTCCCTTCCCTCAGGGAGGCATTGAGGATCGGGTTGACCAGAGGGTTCACCACTGCCGCCATCCCAGCCAAAAATTTGGCGGGGCAGGGGTCGAGTGGCGAGCCAGATTTAAGGCTGGCCAGCAGAATCCGGGATGCATCACTGGAGACAGGTAGAAAGTCCGCCAGTACTGCCGTTGACAAGGACGATGTTCCGAGTCCTGCCCCGAGGTCACCGCAACCCTCCTCCGAGCTCTTCGAGAAGGAGGCCTGAATTGCCTTGATCTTGTTGGTAAAAAAAAGTGGCAAGATCACACGCCCACGCATCAGATGATATTGGCAGGGGTGAGTAGGAGCTAGGGGACGTAAACTCCTTCACAATCGTGAAAATCTCCTTACAGAAGTTCGCCGACGCCTCAATCCTCCTGGCAAGGTATTCCCGCTTGGCACCAAGAATATCGCGGTGATAGGCCTTCACAGCCGACCTATAGGCGAGTTTAGCCTCCCCATCGTATTGAAGGCGCCAGGCACGCTCAGCAACCTTACATTGGCTGCGAGCCACGCGCAGCACCTCCGTAAACCACGGCGCAGATTGCCGTATCGTCGTGGACCGAGGTGTTACACTAGGGGCAAGATCGTCCAACCTCTCAGTCAGCCATCGCTGCAGGGCCTCAGTGTCTCTTTCCGGATCCCCCGAGAGATGACAAGGATGTTCCGTGAGCGCCTGCTCCAACATAGCAGGGGTCACTCTGCAACGCTCTCGAGGCTGACCTGGGCACCGTGGGGGCGCAGGTGTCGGACCGCCCATTCTCCAATACGGAAAACCCAATCAGCCTGTGATCCGACCAGAGCACCGGCCGCGCCTCAATGTCAACAATAGGGACTGAGGAGAACACTTGATCGAGGGTGTGCCCTTTCTCATGTGTAGGCCCTGACACAAACGGTGCCAGGCCAAGCGGAGATTTAATATCCAGCAATTTGACCCCATCCGGATCGTCCGTGACATCAAGATGAAAATTGAAATCGCCTGCCAGCAAACAGTGCTGTGCAGACAGCGCCAGCTCCGACATGGCTGTCTGTAGGTCCTCCCAAAAGGAGCCCACCGGGCCAGGTGGCCTGTAGACCAACAGCCCTTTGAGCGCTTGACCCGGAGACAGTCTGAGCATAAAACCAAGGGATTCAGAGCCCTCGATGGAATTCACGGGAAGAACTGAGCAAGAAATGTTCTTCCTCACCACCACAGCAACTCCGCCCCCCCTTCCCTTAGCTCTATCTTGGCAGAAGATGTTATAGGTTGAAGGGATAGCAGTAAAGACATCCGGATTAGACGCCTCTCCCAACCAAGTTTCGGTCAAAAGCAGACATACAGGGTTTTCCCTGACAAGAAGATCGTAGATATGCAGGGCATTACTTCCTACCGACCTTGTATTTAGCAGCAGACAAAGATGTTTCGCGTGCGCCTCGGTTGTTCTGAGGACGCCGACCGGTGCCCCAGTGGGCGACCAGCCGCATGCCGGGCAGCGTCAAGACCTGGAACTCCCTCCTGACCCCCCTCCGCCTGACCCAAGACCACCTCGCCTTAAGGAAGCAGCTCAAGACCTGGCTGGTCGAGCAGTAGCGGACCCCCCCTCCCCAAGCGCCTTGAGACCCTCCGGGTGAGTAGTGCACGATACAAATGTCTTTGATTGATTGATTGATTGATTGAAGTCAAAGAAATGGCCCATGGAACTGCACTCCGATGCCCTCCAAGTTGCAAATCCTGTCACTGCATTGCCTGGAGTAAGGTCCCAGTTCTTGAACAAAGGGGTTAGCGGGGATGGAAACGTAGTCAGGCCCTTTCTAGTGCTGACACTGTCCCAAACTGATATTGTCGATCAAGTTATTGGGGAGACGTGCAGCCTCCGCGGCCACTGTGTTCTTTGGGAAGAAATGGGATCTTCCAGAGTGCCATCCCAGCCACTGCCCTGTCCTGGAAGAGCCAATGCTTCTCAGACTCAGGACGGCTCTTCTCCACCAGATAACGCTGCAGTGCCACCTTAAAGTAGAGTTGCAGATCCGGGATTCCTAACCCATCGGCATCTGGGAGGAGATAGTCAGGGGGCGCTTCATACATGGTTTTGGTCCCTGCCAAATAACAGTGCCAGTTCCGATTGGAGTTTAGCAATCATACCCTGTGGAGGGAAAAGGGGAATTGTCAAAGAAGTACAATAACTTGGGTAGGGCCGTCATCCTACAGGCCGTGATCCGCCCCAACCAAGAAATTCGAAGGTACTTCCACCTCCCCAGGTTGTTTCGAATTTGCTGAAGAAGCGCCCTATAGTTGGTATCTAGCGTCACCTGAATAGTGCTAGCCAACTAAACCTCCAGATATGGAATAGTCTCTGGGGCCCACTGCACCGGGAATTGGGCAGCGAGGAGGTCCACCGTGCTGCGAGACACCGAAAGGTTGAGTGCCTGGAATTTACTGATTGATTTGAAATCCAGAGGCTTCCCCGAAGGCCCTCAGTTCCCCCATAAAGGCCGGTGAAGAAAGAAGCGGACTCGCCAGGGAAGCCAGGACGTCGTCAGCATAAGGGCTGATTTAGTGCCTGTCTCCCCCAAATGGGACGCCAACTATGTCCGGGTGATCTCGGACCCTCTGGGCCATGGGCTCAATGTACAAAGTGAATAATAGGGGTAAAGGGGGCAACCCTGGCAAGTGCCTCTATGTATGGAGAATGAGGAGGAGGTGAAACCATTAATTCGGACCGACGCGGAAGGGGCTTAGTAGCAGTTCAGGATGAGAGTTCTGCATTTGTGCCGAAACCCGAAGTGCGTCAGTACCTGATCGAGATACTGCCAGTTGACCCGATCGAACACCTTCTCGTTGTCAACCTCTATGAGCATGTATTCTCCCTGAAAGCTATTCGCCTTGTCGATCATATGCAACGTTCTCTTTGTGTTATCGCTGCCCTGTCTGCGGGGAATGAAGCCCGCCTGATCAGGGTCCACTAAGTAGGGGAGGCATTCATTGATTCTATGGGCTATGATGCTCGTGTAGAGTTTGAGGTCGATGTTTAAGAAGGAGATCGGTCAATAGGAGCTGCAATATTGAACATCTTTACCAGGCTTAGTGAGGACTATTATGGAGGTTTTAAGCATATCAGGAGGGATTGCCCTAGGTTCCGAGAAGGAGTTATATGGTTTTGTAAGAACAGGGGCTAAAGTGGAACAAAAGGCCTTATAAAAGGCTGCTGAGATCCCATTCGGACCTGGCGACTTCGCAGGCTTGAGGCGTGCAATCGCCGAGATAACCTCCTTGATGCGGATATCCTCAGAGGGATTCTGCAGGTCAGGGGTGAGAGTCGAGAGCCAGTTGACACAAGTGGCCAGACAGGATTGAATGTCTAGTCTATCTCTGTCCTAGGCTACTGGCTGCTTTTAGTGGCTTATGACATTGCCCCTGGCCCCCATTCGTTGTGCTTTAATTTACTCTCCAACCAAAATGTGCTGTGAAAAACTTGCTTCTATAGGAAAAGAAATTCGGCGTGCAGATTTTCTCAATATTACAAAATTAGATAGCCCTTTTTTTCTGAGTGTGTCTAGATTGTGTCAAAGAGAAGAGCCTTCTCTATCCAACAGTTTGTGTAATTAACGTAAGGAATTGATCATTAGCTATCACTAACTGTTTCCACAGTACAGATGGCCAAATAATCAGCATTTTTAATAAATGTATGGCCAAAATATCTGAACAGACAAACGATGATAACATATGAAGTATACTGTAGGCAACTGACTAAGAGTTGTGCTATCTATGTGACTGTTCTTTGAACACACAGTCCAAGTTTTACCTCACTCTTTCACATTTTATACATCTCAGTGCTCTGCATTTTTGAAGGACTGCAATGACGATAAGATGAAACAATCGACATCTTAGCTATCCATTTTGTATTATATCTATCTTTTTATGATGTCACCCTTTATTCATCATATGTTTTATTAGATTGAGCTACACTGCCTTTAGCAGAACAAACATCAGTCTTAATGTGCAAATGTTGAAAGTCCAACATTATAATATATATATATATATATATATATATATATATATATATATATATATATATATATAATATTGTAGAATAAAATATATATAGTCGTCTGCAATAAGACAGATTCATCAACGCTTAGAGAGCTGGAGATAGGGACTGTTGAAGGTTTATCATACACCACATTAGAAATCAGGTGCTGTAGCAATACTGATGAAATCACTAAAGTCTTCCTCTTGTCTTCAGACCACAATGCTCCCCCAGTTGGAGATAGTGCCCAGCTATATGACCAGAGTAACAATATGCAGTATCTCTGTTTCTTCTCTCATCCCAATCCCTTTCTCCAGGTATACTTATAAACAACATATTATTTCCTTTATAGTTTGCAGTGGAAGAGGTGTGAATGCATACTTTGCTCTCATTTTATCCAGTTTATAAGGTTAGTGATTTCTGAAACTAAGAAAGGTATGGTGCTCACCTAGTTCTCTAGATTCATAACATTTTCTTACCTTCAATAACTCTACATCCTGCTGCTGACACTTCATTTCAATCTCTGACATCAGGCTCCTGAGGTCAGACTGCTTTTCTTTTAATTTGGTCAGTGTATCCTCGATGCTCTGCATACTCTTCTTCTCTTCCTCCTCCAGGTTGCGGAGGTGACAATTTTTTTCCTTCTCCAAAAACTTCTGCAGCTTCTCAAACTCATTAGTGATTCGCTCTCTTTGGCTCCTGATCTGTGACTTGAACATAAAAAGAAATCACATTTTCACATTGCTTGCACTTCATGAACATGTACAGGTACTAAATGTATCAATCATCTCTCAGCCTGACAAATTATGATGCAGGTTTTCTTATCATTCACTAGGTGATTGAGGGACACAATATATCACCAGAGAAAGAGGCGTCCAGAAGTACAGCAAGAGGCAGAGCAGGTTATTCTCGCAAGGACATTTCCTATACTACAATTTATAATCTTGGTGGAAGAGAGCTGGTGTTTTGTTGTAGTAGAAGAGAATGGAACTAATGTATTCTAAGCTTTAATAGAAAAACTGAATTATTTATGGGTAAATTGTAACAGTGCTGTCCATTAGTCTTGAATTGCAGTTTGGGAAGGCACGGATCTGAGATTGCTTTTACGGTGCATTAGGTTGTCTGCTTTGGTAAAGTGTAAGTGTTTCGGATAGGAGATACATAGGGAAATAGAATCCAAGCCTCCAATCCACAGGAAGATAGCTGAGGTGCTGTGGTCCCAGGTCACAGCAGCAGACATTGTTATGTATCATTTTAGGACACTAGTGTAATTTTCCCGATTCATGCCTATATATAGGTATAAATCACCCTATCCTTATATAGGAATAGAAATCATAACCATATTTAGACTTGGCTCATGCAGTCCAAATACGGCATGGCTACTTCCACTAGTTCCGAAAATCCACAACGATTTCTTGGAAAAACTAGCCTTCAGCAGTCAGGGAAAACCCCTTGCTTGAATATGGATTTCTCCAAGAACTCATGGAGTTTTCAAAGAACTGCGAGTCTTTAGTGACGTTATTTTGTCCAACCTAACGTCAAACTCGGTAACTTCAAGGTATAAATATGCCCACACTTGCCCTAGCAAATACACAGTGGTTTGGAGCAGTTCGACTATCTACTTGCCCGACACAGCTCGCTACAGCAAGTGCCGAAGGAAGCCGACCCTCCAGCAGACGCACTGAGAAAGACGCTGTCTTTTCTCCTGCTGAGAAATCCAGCTCCAGTGTTTCCAAGCTACCCTTGCGGGTTGTTGGGAAATCGAATCCTGAGAAAGAGATACCAGACCTATTCATTCTAAAGGAATATGCTACTTACCAGTATGCATCTGTTCTTGGCATATAGGGCTGCTGACATTCATATCTGTGCCTAGATCGCTGCCTAGTGTTGGGTCCGGATGATTGCACCTTGTTGTCCTGGAAGAGTCTTCGAAGTATCACGAGATAGGTGACTCCTCCCCTGGACTACAGTGCGCATGGGCATCTTCTCCATCCTCAGATTGTTTTTCGCCATTGTGGCAGAGATGGAGTATAGCAAAGTAAGAGATGACCATGCAAAAGAGAATTCTGCAGCTGCAACAGGCACTGAGGAGGAGGGTGGGCGATATGAATGTCAGCAGCCCTACATGCCAAGAACAGATGCATACTGGTAAGTAGCACATTCCGTTCGAGGCATGTGGGCTGCTGAATTCATATCTGTGCATAGACTGTATAGCAGTATCTCCTCTAGCGGTGGTCACCTGTACCAGCTGCAGCAGTCTGAAAAAGAGTTTTAAGAACAGCCTGGCCTACAGCAGCTTGCTGCTTTGATTGAACGTCTACACAATAGTGTTTAGTGAAAGTGTGTATGGTAGGCCATGTGGCTGCCCTACATATGTCTTCAAGGGGAATATTCCCTAGGAAAGCCATGGATGGATTTTACGCGTAGAGTGTGCCTTTGGGGGAACTGTTAGAGTGTGTTTAACTTTTTGATAACATATTTGAATGCATTTAACTATCCATCTGGCTATTCCTGATTTTGAGATGGGATTACCTTTATGTTGTGGTGAAAAAGAAACAAACAATTGCTTTGCTTTTCTAAATGATTTAGTCCTGACAACATAATATAGCAGAGCTCTCCTTACACCTAGTGTGTGTAGGGCTATTTCAGCTACTGACTGTGGATTTTGGAAGAACACTGGCAGATCTATTGATTGATTGATATGGAAAGTGGATATGACTTTTGGCATAAACTTAGGGTAGGTCCTAAGTACTACCATATTTGCATGTATTTGCATGAAGGGTTCTTGAATTGTTAGTGCTTGAAGCTCACTCACTCGTCTGAGAGAGGTTATGGCAATCAAGAATGCCACCTTCCATGTTAGAAATTTCAATTCACATCAGTGGAGTGGTTCGAAAGGAGGTCCCATAAGTCTGGTGAGTACTAAATTTAAGTTCCAGACTGGTGAAGGTGGGTGTTTTGGAGGAATTATCATTTTAAGACCCTTCATTAAAACCTTGATTGGTGGTACCCTAAACAGGGAAAGGTGTTGTCTATTTTGGAGATATGCTGCTATAGCAGCAAGATGTAGTCTTATAGAAGAGTATGCTACATTGCATCTTTGAAGATGCAAGAGGTAACAGATAATGTTTTGGATGGAAGCATCTAATGGATTGATTTGGTTATTGTTGCAATAAATTACAAATTGTTTCCATTTAGCTGCATAGCATGCTCTAGTAGTTGGCCGTCTTGCCTCCTTGATAATGTTCATGTAATCAGGTGGTGAGTTAAGGTATCCGAACTGTAAGACCTCAGGAGCCAGATCGCTAGGTTCATCTGATTGGGATCTGGGTGTCTGATTTCTCCATAGTTCTGAGTTAAAAGATGGGGCAAGAGGCGCAGCCTTTGATGGGGAACTACTGAAAGTTCTAGGAACGTTGTGTACCATGGCTGTCTTGCCCATGTGGGAGCAACTAGGATCATTGTGAGTGACTGCTGACATAGTTTGCGTGCCACTCGTTCAAAAACAAAAATGGACAGCGAAATTATGCAAGCTGTCACTGCTTCGGTTAAAGACAGTGGCAAAAAACTTCCGAAAGGCTTTCCACTCAAGTACTCTTATATAACTGATGCAAATAATGTTCCTTTTGCTCAAATCCCTGGAGTGGGGGATCGGGTGATTCCAAACATGGAACATAGATTAGGACTAATCTTAGCAGCACATGAAGGGCTTGCCTCTGCACACTGTGTGTTACCGCCACAGTGTCACTATTAAAACAAAGATACTGGTGGCCGCGCATGAGGAAGCAAACCAGAAACTATGTTTTGGAATGTGAAATCTGCCAAAAAATGAATGTTTCCACTGTGAAACGCACTGCGCAGACACCCCTTCTTATTTCAGATAAACCAGTAGTGTGTGTTTACCTAGACCACTGTGGTCCCTTACAGAGGAATGGTAACTATAAATATATCTTGGTAGCAGTGGATTCCTGCACAGGTTTCATTTGGTTATGGCCCCAGCGCTCGGCTGATGCCAGAACTGTTATAAAAGATTTGCGAGTCTTTATCTGCACATACGCAATCGGCACGCTACATTCCAATCAGAGTCCTGCGTTTAGCTCTCAAGCTTTCAAGGAGGCCATGGTCAGCTTGGGCGTTGCATTGCAGTATTCTAGGCCCTTCCATCCTGAGGGTAATGCGGTTGTGGAGAGAAAAAAAACGAGACATAAAGCAATCTATAACTGCTAGGGTATTAGGTTCGGGTGATGGGTGTGTCAAACAACTAATAAGTGTCCAGCGTAGTCTTAACAATATGCCAAGATCTTCTCTGGGGGGAATTACTCCATATGAATTACTTTTTGGTACTAGAATGTCCATAAAGGATATTGATCGTCACACTTCAGTGGTGGAACAGAAACCGTTTGATATCAAAGACCGTTTGGCTGTTTTGCAGGACTTAAATGAGACAAGAAAAAGTCTGAGTAACACAAAGCAGCAGCCAACGACCACTGAAGAAAAACCACCTGTCACAACAAGGCCTGTCTGGATTCCAAAGATTGGGGATCTAGTCAGGGAAAAGACGTGGTGAAGAAGGAATTTGAGCCTTCTTACAGAAAACAAGTACCTGTCTTAGCAATCCTTGGAACAAGATAAGTGTTACTACCGTCCCTTGCTGGAAGAAAGGAGAACAGAGTCGTGTCCATCGACCTGGTCAAATCACAATATGTGGCCGATAATAAGTAGCAGGCCAAGTGGACTCCGCAGATGTAGCCGACAGCCAAATCTGACTACAATACAAGAGGTTCAAACTGAGAGACTAATCACCTTTGATAAACCTGCAGTGAGAAAAAAGGACTATGCAATAAAGCCATGGAACTTGTACCCCTTGAAACCCAAATAACTGTTTGCCAAGAAACTCCTGTCTACAATGATATAGCACCCGACTATACTGATATGACAAGGAAAGAAGAAGCTCCAGCGATTTTGAAGAATCCTGATGCAATTCCAACAACTGACAGAACTTCCTCTGGCTATTTCATAAACTTTGATACGTTTTCTGAGGATCCAAGCGAACCTGAAACAAAGCCAGCGGATAAAACTTTCAAAGAAAAAATAACAGAACTCTTTCATCAACTTGATAAAACATATCTGGTTTCACCATGGGTTGAATTTTGGATTGTTTTAGGTGTACTTTTTATGCTCCTTTGGCTTATTCTCGTTTTAAGTTTGGGAAAGCTGATAGATGGACAATATAGTAAAATGGACAAATCAAGTCAGAACATCAACTTGCTCCTGAAGGCACACAAATCATCTCATCGTGAACAAAGAGACTTAACAGTGAACATCACAGCAATCTCTATACCTGGTGGTATAGCATGGGACAGTACTGATTGACATCTATGGCCCAGTTGAACTGTTGAAAATTGCACATCAATTTAAGGTTTCTTTGAGTGACTTTGTTTCTGCCAGTACATTTTCTGATGATTGGGACTTTGAGACTGTTAACAATATGATGGCAGACGTAGAAATGTCAGCAAAATTTGCAAAACATGAATTTTTAGAAGGTTCATCAGATTATGAACAAATGTATTGTTTTAATCATTATGGTCATCATTATTTGCATAAATCTGCAAACCCTAGAAATGTTTTTACTTTTAATCAATGGGAACATTGCACAACGCTGCCAAAGGGCAGCTCTTAAACATTTCTTGGAAAATGTCCATGCTTTTCAGGTTTTAACATCACAAATCCCGTAAGTTTTTACTTTAAAAATGTAAATAAGACATGATTGAAAAGTATGTTGACCAATACTAAGGAAAATGCTACTTACCAGTATGCATCTGTTCTTGACATGTAGGGCTGCAGAACCACACACTGTTGCATTAGATCACCATCTGGTGGTGGGCCCGGATGATTACACTTTGTTGTTGTCTTGGAAGAGTCTTTGTCTACTAGGTGACTCCTCCCTTAGACCGTAGTGCGCATGGGCATCCACTCCGTCCTCAGATTGTTTTCGCCATTGGGCAAATGATGGAGTTGTATCATTACAGATAAAGATGACCATGTATTGTGTATCTAAATAAGATAATACTGGAACAGATAGGCAGCCGGGGAGTCGGGTGGGCTTGTGTGGTTCTGCAGCCCTACATGCCAAGAACAGATGCATACTGGTAAGTAGCATTTTCCGTTCGAGGCATATGGGCTGCAGACCACACACTGTTGCATAGATTGCTCAGCAGTTTCTCTCTGAGTAGCGGTCACCCACATCTGTTGCAGTAGTTTGAAATAATGTTTTTAGTACAGCCTGGCCCACACTTGCTTGTTGTTTTGCCTGCACATCTACACAGTAGTGTTTTGTAAATGTGTGCGTAGTAGACCATGTAGCTGCCTTACAGATATCATCTAATGGTATGTTTCCTAAGAATGCCATAGATGCTACTATCTTACGGGTAGAATGAGCCCTAAGAGGAATGGATAGAGTGCGTTTCGCTTTTTGGTAGCAAATTTGAATTCACTTACCAATCCATCTGGCAATGCCGGATTTTGAAATCAGATTGCCTTTATGTGGAGGTGAAAAAGACACAAACATTTGTTTAGTTTTACAAAAAGGTTTTGTCCTATCTATGTAGTATAGAATCGCTCTCTTTACATCTAACGTGTGAAGAGCTTTTTCTGCAACAGTTTGCGGTTGTGGAAAAAATACTGGCAACTCAATGGATTGGTTGAGATGGAACGGTGAAATGACCTTTGGCAGAAACTTTGGATTTGTCTTGAGAACCACTTTATTGTGATGAAGTTGTATAAATGGTTCTTGAATTGTTAATGCCTGGATCTCACTCACTCTTCTTAGTGATGTAACTGCTACTAAAAAAGCAGCTTTCCATGTAAGAAACTGTAACTCACACTTATGGAATGGTTCAAAGGGTGGGCACATAAGTCTTGTAAGCACAATATTTAAATTCCATACTGGAGAAGGTGGTATTCTCAGAGGAATTATTCATTTAAGTCCTTCCATAAACGCTTTGATTGTAGGTACCCTAAACAATGACAAATGTTGTCTGTTTTGGAGATATGCCGCTATAGCAGCAAGATGTAATCTGATTGAAGAGTATGCTAAATTAGATCTTTGCAGATGTAAGAGATAGCATATGATGTTTTGTATAGAAACATCTAAGGGGTTAAAGTTGTTATTTGTGCAATAGACAATGAATCGTTTCCATTTTGCTGCATAACATGCTCTAGTGGTAAGACGTCTTGCCTCTTTAATGACATCCATGCAATCAGGAGGTAAATTTAGATATCCAGACTCTAAGACCTCAGGAGCCAAATTGCTAGATTGAGCTGCATTGGGTCTTGATGCATAATCTCTCCATGGTTCTGTGTTAGTAGATGTGGGGAGAGTTTTAGTTTGTGATGTGGTACTAAAGAAAGCTGCAGTAGTGTTGTGTCCCATGGCTGTCTCGCCCACGTTGGTGCTATTAGAATCAATGTGAGAGAATGTTGCCTTAGTTTGCGTACCACTAATGCAATTAGTGGGAGAGGTGGAAAAGCGTACGCAAATGTGTTTGACCAGTTCATCCATACCGCATTGCCTTTGGATAATGGGTGTGGGTACCTGGCGGCGAAGCTTAGGCATTTGGATTTGCTTTGTGAGGCAAACAGATCTATCTCTGGTTGTCCCCACATTTGAAAAAATGGCTGAAGAACCGGAGGATGAAGCTTCCATTCGTGTATCTGTTGTCTCTGACGACTTAACAGATCTGCCAATTGATTGTGAACTCCTGGTAGATGTTCTGCTAACAGAAAAATGTTTTGAGGAATGGCCCATCTCCAAATGCTCTGCGCCAGCCGGGAGAGCTGTAGGTTGAATGTAATACATTGCTGTCATATTGTCCGTCCGGACTAGTACAGCTTTGTTTGATATGTAATGTTGGAACCATTTTAGAGCTTGAAAGATTGCTAGTAACTCCAGATAATTTATGTGGAGTACTTTTTGTTTCATTGTCCACGTACCTTGTACTGTGTGACTTTGTAAGTGCGCTCCCCATCCTGTGAGAGATGAGTCTGTGGTCAGTATTATTTGTTGAACGGGCTCTATAAACGGCCACCCCTTGGAAAGGTTTTTGTTATTCCACCATTGCAGAGAGCGATGCGTCCGGTCGTCTACCACCACCACATCTGTTATTTCTTGTCGAGCCTGATTCCACTGACCTGCCAAGCATTCTTGTATGGGGCGCATTTGTAGTCTTGCGTATGGTACTATGAAAATGCAAGATGCCATCATTCATATTAGCTGCATGAACACTCGAGCTTGTAGTGAGTGTTGTGCTTGGAATTTTTTGATGAGATTCTGCATAGCTTGTATTCTCAGTAAGTTGGGGTACGCTATTGCCTTGGAGGTATCTATTGTGGCACCTAGGTACTGCTGAGATAGGGACGGTTGTAGATGTGATTTCTTTTGATTCACTGTAAACCCCAACTTGTGCAGCAGGCAGATTGTTAGATATGTGTGCTGTACACATTGGTTGTATGACTTGGATTTTATTAGCCAGTCATCTAGATATGGGAATACATGAATGTTGTCTCTTCTTAAGTGTGCGGCTACTACTGCTAGACATGTGAATACTCGTGGTGCTGTTGTCACTCCGAAGGGGAGCACCTTGAATTAGTAGTGCTGACCTTCTAGCACGAACCTTAGATACTTTCTGTGAGACTGATGAATGGGAATGTGGAAGTAGGCGTCCTTGAGGTCTAATGTGTCAAGGAAGTCACCTTTCTCTAGTAAAGGTAAAACCTGTTGTAATGTGACCATATGAAAATGGTCTTAATGTATATACTGGTTTAGGGGTCTTAGATCTAGAATTGGTCTGAGAGACCCGTCCTTTTTGGGTATGAGAAAATAAAGGGAGTAAACCCCTGTGTTTTGATGTTCCTTTGGTACTGGTTCTATTGCATTCTTTTGCAGTAGTGATTCCACCTCTTGCCTTAGAAGTAAGAGGTGTTCTTGTGACATAGGACGTTGTCTGGGTGGTATTGTTGGAGGAGTGGAAGTGAGCTCTAGGCGATAACCGGACTGAATTATCTGTCTCACCCACCTGTCTGTGGTGATGGAGTTCCAGACAGGTAGGAACTGTTGTAATCTTCCCCCGACCGGAGTGGAATGGTCTGGGGGGATGGAAGGGAAGTCACTGTTTGGGAGTAGAGGCGTTGTGATTGTTGTTGCCTCTGCCCTTATTGTTGTTTCCTCTATACCCTCCTCTATAGTATCCCTTACTGGGCGAGGTTTGGTTGGGCTGTTTGTAAGTAGAGGAGGTGTTGTCAGTTTGGAAACTTTTGATGCACCCCTATACGAGGAGCGACGAAAGGAAGGTCTATGGGCTTGTGTTTGCAAAGCTCCCATTGATTTTGCGGTATCAGTATCTTTCTTCATCTTTTCTAGTGCACTGTCTACATTTGGACCAAAAAGATGTTGTTGGTCAAATGACTGGTTTAATATACTGGCTTGTACTTCTGGTATAAATCCAGAGATTCTTAGCCATGCATGCCTATGCAACAGTAACCCTGTATTTACTGCTCTAGATGCTGTGTCTGCAGTGTCTAGCGTGCATCTTATGGAGGTATTAGTTATAACTTTGCCCTCTTGTATTAAATCAGCAGCCCTAGCCTTATATTGTTCTGGCAGGTGTTACATGAGTGACTCTAGCTCATCATAATGAGCTCTGTCATATCTTGCTAACAGAGCTTGAGTGTGAGCAATCCTCCATATATTGGCAGCATGTGATAGTGTGCGTTTCCCTGAAGCATCTAAAAGCTTTGATTCTTTGTCAGGGTGTGGAGCATCCCTTGTTGTCTGCGAGTTGGCTCTTTTTCTTGCATTTGACACTACCAGCGAGTCTAGTGGCAACTGCCCCTTAATGTATGCGGGATCAGAGGGGGCCGCTTTATATATTTTTTCCAGTCAGGGGTTAATTACCCTGGCCCTGACTGGGTCTTTAAATATTTCTGGTGCGTGTCTTACCATGATGACCCAGCCATATCATCTGGGTCATTGATGTCATCCATTTGCTGATAACTCTGTTGTGAGTATGTAGCCCCATAATCCTCCTCCTGTGGTATTATACTGTGTGTGCTAGCTGGTGAGTGTACAGGAGAAATATCTGCTAGTATTTCTACTTCTGGTGAAGGAAGTCTTGCAGGGGAAGTTTGAACATGCTTCTTTGGAGGAACAGGAGATGGTTTAGGACAGTCCATTTTCCTCTTTTCAGGCACTGTGAATACATGTCCAGTCTTTGGATGAATTTTTAGAGTCTTTTGCCTTACGTCAGGCTGGAAAAGCTCTTCTATAGGTAAATCCTTTTTCGGCGCCGATTTATCTCTTTTGGAACAGTCAGGTTTAGGCTTCACAGTGTCTATTATCTTTGGAACAGGTCTTGCTTTCAGTTTGGATCTGAAGCTTTGGCTGCCGAGTGTTTAGACTCGTCCGCTTTTGGTGCCGAAGTGTGTTTCGGTATGGAAACCACTTTCGGTCTGCTATTTTAGTTACCGGAGTCGTCTTTGTTTCGGTAACCTTAGGAACCTGTTTTGGTGCCGAACTCGGTTTCGGAACCTCTTTCGTTGCCGTACTTTGTTTCGGTTCAGTAACTCCCGGTATCGATGGGTGTCTCGGTGCCGGTGTTGACTTCGGCTTAAGCACTTTCTGCTTTTCGGGACCGACGGTCTGACTCGAGCCCGAGTCGACTGGAGGCTTTTTACTACTCTTCGCTGCCGAGCCTGAAGGCGGGGCGTCGGAAGGTTTCGATCGGTGTGCACCCGAACCCGAAGGTGGGGGTGGAACCGAAGCCTGTCCCGGTATGGGGGGGTGAACAGGGTCAACGCTCTTACTAACGACCTGTTGACCAGCTGGAAGAAGATCGTCATCTTCGGATCAATCCTCCCCTCCGGAAGCTGACCCCTCTGCTTCGGAGGCGACGTCTTCTTGCTGTTCTTCGACGTCTACCTATGATGAGGTCTGGTGTCCACTACGATGACTGCTCCATAGCTCTTCGAGCTCGACGGTCCCTGATTGTTTTCTTGGACCGGAACGAAGCGCAGACCTCACAGTGTCGAACCTCGAGCTCTGGAGACAAGCACAGGTTGCAAACCTCATGCAGGTCGGTGTGGGGAAACTTGTGTCCACACTGAGGGCACTTCTTGAACGGTGTTCTTTCCATGAGCCAAAGGCCCAATGACGCAGTTGGGCCCAACGGCCCCGACTTGCGCTGGAATGGAGAAGTGGATCCTCTCTTCAACGCGGGCAACCGGAATCAGTGTCGAAGACGATATGGATGTTGTAGATTGATTTATGGATTTGAAAAGAGATCGGTAACGGGACCGAACGATAAACACATCCGAGCCCGATGGCGAAACAAAACAATCGGAGGATGGAGTGGATGCCCATGCGTACTACGGTCTAAGGGAGGAGTCACCCAGCAGACAAAGACTCTTCCAAGACAACAACAAACTGTAATCATCCGGGCCCACCACCAGATGGTGATCTAATGCAACAGTGTGTGGTCTGCAGCCCATATGCCTCGAACACAAATGTATTCTGCGAACTTTTATGCTCAACTGTCCACATTAGGTTGCAACTTTAGGAGGGGCACCATTGAGACAAAAACTGTCTGTGGCACAAAAGACTGGCAGGTGCAAGTTTAGAAGCCACCGGAACAAATTATGTTTTTAAATGATACAGTTCAACAAACATCTTGTCTTGGCCTGGCTAAGATAAAAGATGTAAACAAACCGCCCATACCTAAGCCCACACCTGATAGTAACAGTACAACAGATGAGGAGGGAGATGTAAATTATATTTTACACCAGAACAGAACTAATCCTGAGTGGAAAAAATGGTTGATCTGGCCCACAGACACAAATTACTGTCAAAATAGATTCCTGAACAATACATAAGGATTTACAGTACATAGGCCAGACCCAAGATATACCCAGAGACAACATCCAGGGATAATCACAACTTACAGTGTAGGAAAACTATGCCTTGAGTGGCTACAGAAATCTACACTTCCAAAAATTAAACAACACTTAACTGTACTTAAAAATGGCATTGATTTAAAAGATTTCATATTGGATCCTCATAAACCACGTCATAAACGTTTCATAGACGCCAGTATATACGCTGCTTACAATGAAGCATGGAAAGTCACGCAAACGGAAAGTGCGGAAAGAATACGTGAAATTGACTGTATTAATTTGGAGAAAGCACTATCTGTAGTGGACAATGGGTTAACAACTGTGTCCTCCAGAATGTATTCTTTGGACAGCATTGTATCCTCTGCCATTGACATAATGGAACAGGACTTGCTAATGTTACAACATGGCCAGCCACAATTGCGTTCTATAATGCTACTAGGCTGGACGTTACAAAATCTCCGTTCAGGCTACGTGCCATGGCGTCTAATCAACACAAAGTCATTGTTTACTGTGTTTAACCTTACCGATAAACACATCTCTTTGGCACAAAGGGGAGCAGACTATACGGTGCTGAGCATTGAAAAACTGGAAAGATTACCATTGACAGTTTCTGAGAAGCCTGTCGTAGAATGGATAATACATGGCACCATCACGATACCAGTGACTATCTTCCAGTTGCAATATTGCTTGAAACACATACCAGCAGGCATGTATGAAAGGTTGGATAAAGAATACACTAAGTCGACCTGGGATTTACCATACTCACACAGATGTTGGAGTGGGGGAAAGGAAGTATTTCTAAGTGGTGACAATTGCAATAACTCACTTAGTGGTACACTTCTTTGTCAAGGTATTAATTTGCACGGAGCATGTGATGGTTCTGCAAATAATTTATCTTGTCACCTGCAAGGTTCACCAGCGGCAGTGATTTAGCCAGTTTTTAGGCAGATATCGAACGGTAGCTACATAATGTTGAATGATCACAGCTGTTGTGGCATGTTGCCAGGAAAAGCCTATCTCGTAACTGTGTCAGCCAGGGTCTCTTGCTGTATGCAAGTATTGTTTCCTAAATGCAAGTCAGACGGGGAGTCACCATTGTGGCCTTCACTGAACATCTCTTCTATTCGAATTGAAACTTTAAGCAGAATGAGCGCCATTCTTTTACAAAAGACTGTGCCACTGACCTCATCCAAAGAAACATATGATCTGCAAGTTGCAAGGTCCTCTGTAGAGATACATGAACTTTTATCAAGAAACTGCCCTATACATTTCGTAAAAATGTTAGGACGTATCTTAAAAATGTCTTATACCAGTGCTATTGTACATGTATTTAAGACAGTTTTTTCGGACTGTTAGCACCCTTTGAATAAGTCCTGAGCATTTTTCCAAACTTCGTGCACTCTGTGTTCGGGGGCCTGCCTCTCGTTTTGGGACTCGTAGCAGGAATTCTATTTTTATTCCTCTTGCTCCGATATGGCAAGTCCAGTCACCGGCGATACCCAGACTACCATGGAAAAAAGGCTCCTGGCAATGCGGTACCGTGACATAATTACACAGATTCTTGGCTTGGCTTGTTTAAGATATCTGAATACCACATGGTTTCTTTCGTTCAGACCAATCTGGCAAGATTGCATCTTACCTGTTCTGCGATGCCTGCTTTGCGGAGAAGAATGCATGTTAGACATCAGTCTCACACTTCCATCAGCACTGCGTATGGATATTGACGCTTTGCTTCGTTCAGTAACGGCTCATGCAACGTGTTGTCCCCAGCGGCTACCAATCCTTGTTTGGAGCACACTGAGAGAATTATGGCTTCCTACAATTTATTAACAATAACATTTTAATCGTAAACATTTTACAAATCAGTGATGACTGATTAACCGAGTAAAGTGGACTACAGCCCCTTGTTTAATGCACACCCGTATTTATATTGGCAGCATGATTCTTAGAGCTGAATTAGTTGTTTCTAGCTGGTTTGCCGACGGGGACAAACACACTGATACCAAAGTTGCAGTCAACATGCGATCGATCCTCTGTGCTATATTGTTTTGAGTTTGGTTGGGTCTTTATTTTACAGCAGTGATACTCCTATGCTGCTTATTCCTTGTTTTTCTTTAATTGTAGGACTTTTGATTTAAATGTAAATCTTGTAACAAGGAGAGTCCCAGCCAGCAAATCAGATTTTTCATTTTAGCATTCGTTTAATGCCTTTCGAGCGAGTCTTACCCTTCATCCGGAGGAGTGTTCAGGCATTAGGTATAAAGCTAAAAACAAGACATAAAAACATAACAAAATGTGTTCAAAACCATTTGCACATTTGAATTGACAAAAATTATGTGCACGCTATTATCCTGTGAATTGGACATACCTCGTCTCGTCGATGCGGAGACTCATTTTTATGAGTGTAGAAATATAACAATTTCACTCTATAAACACTATTTGTGTCATTTGGGGAATGACAGCCGAAATATTCTTTAGTGTTTAAAAATTCTTGAATGTTGAAGCATTAAATGGACCGCATTGTACTAAAACCTACTGAGCCAAAAGTCAAACCAGGAGAGGCAAGGTTTTTTTGTTTAGTCTCCGGAAAGAATGCCATACACTTCCTGCAAGTAAGCATAAAAGAACTAGACTATCAACAATAGTGTGCTAATGGACTGCATGGTGGAGTCAATAAAAAAATAATTTTAAAAAGGCTCTAGTGTGTGGAGAGGATGCCTTACACTATTTTCATACACATATGTTAGCCTGTGAGTTAAGAGGAGAGGTATCTGGAGTCTGTTACGGTATTGGAGGATCTGGTGCTCTACCTCCAATGTTGGCTCCCGGGTTGAGTGACGGTCGCAGACTAGTCTTCTCCTGGGGTGCGTCATGCTTAGCAGGCACAGGACAGGTCAGGGATAAAGGAAGGGGGCGTAGTTTATGATATGATACAAGAGTTCTGGATGGGCTTGCCCAAATTTTCCTGACACCTTGCACCACCGGGAGTGTTAGCGGGCAAAAAGGAGGTTACACCTGCTGGGTGCGGCGGGGATATCGGCTCTTCTCACGCCTGGTATGCTAGAGCAGGCCTGGGTAAGGATGCGGCGCCGATGCACTGTGTTGGGCGGGGTTGCAGCAGCAGTTGTTGCTTGCCTGTCCTCGCGGAAGAGTGGCAATAAGACTGGGGCAGGCTACGGGAAGGTAACACTGCACTTCATTGCAGTGCTTAGGGCGGCAGAGTGGTGCCGCAGCCTCCCAGTCCGGCTTACACGGCTGCAGGAGGAGCCGTTAATGTAGGGGAAAGGTGGGGTGGGGCCAGCCCCGATGGATACAGTGCGCACGCGCAAGGAGGAGGAGTACTAGAAGGAAGTTTATGAGCCATCAGGTACAGAAAGACCCCTGGACCTCTTGGCTAGGCCAGTCCCTGGGGGTATTGCTGCTTTGGTGACTGGCTCAGGGAGCCCAACCACAAAGAAGCATAAGCCGGCTCAGGCACCAGCCACTGGCAGGGAGAGGAGGGGAACATTCCCAGAGCAGATACAGACAGCAGGAAGGGCCTATTTGGGGGGGGGGGGGGGGGGTGAGACCATGTCAGCAAATGGCAGAGGGTGGACATTGAGGCCCGCATTAAGGACCAGCACCAGCTCAAACAGAAGATCGAGGAGCGTTGGGAGTAATTGTATTTGGCCAGGAAAGCTGTGTTGCATGCAGGTTCGCTGGAGGGTGAGGGGGGGGGACGGCCAAACTGCAGAGGTGGGTGTGCAGGGTCAAGTGGCAGGGGTGTCACGGTCAAGGTTGGCGCTGGCTCTGGGTGCCAGTGCGTCAGGGACAAGGCACAAACTTTCAGGGAGCTGGTACGGCTCGAGGGCCCGGTGGTGCAGCCACCTCCCAGGTTGGTGCAGCCTGGTGGGGGATGGAGCAGCAAGGCCAGTGGGTGAGACTAACATGGTGGTGAGGATGCCAAAGAGGCGCATGACGGCCCCTGGATTGTGTTTGATGTCGTTCCGGGTGAGGATGAGCTGGTTTTGGAATATGACCGGGGCAGTGATGAGTGGGAAGAAGGTGAACTGCGTGATGACCAGAAAATGGAGATGCCAGAGGCAAGGTTGAAAAAGAAAGAACAGACAAAGGTCACAGTTGGTATTTTTCAGAAGCCAAGAGCAGACAAAGGGAACACCATGGACAACAACGCATGTAGAGACGGCAGATGTCGCAGAGAAAAGCAGGACATTGGCGGTCTGCTGTCAGGTAATGGAGATTGGTGAGTGACCTGAGACGCAGGGGCGTCGAGAGCGGAGGTGGCAAGACTTGCAAGTCAGTGGGGGTGCAAGAAAAGGGAGATACGAAGGGGGCAGTGATGCCCAAGCAGGCAGGCAGCAACACAGTAGAGGACAGAAAGGGGGTTTAGATGGATGATACAGAAGCGAAGGAAGGGGTTGAAGGGGTGGGGGAAAACAAAAGCAAAGACAAACAGAAGAAGAGGTTGCCTTACATGGGTTTAGCGAAGCCTCTGGGGTCACACCTTTCAGACAAGACAAAGATATGGAGATACGAGTATGTTGATGTTTTCAAGATTTTACACAGGAATATACAAGTGAAAGAGGGATCTAAGGAGGAAGAGTGGGATTTAACGAGGAGACTAAGGGTACCATTCAACATTTAAAATTGGACATCGGCATGTTGAGTTATGCCAGCATTTACTGCAAGAGGCATACAAACAGGGCGATAGCTTTGTTTAAATATATGGACACCATCAGGAAGGCCCACATGCATTTTGGGGGTTATGCCTGGTTTAGCTATGATGAGGAGTTCAGGTCAAGGGTGAGCCTTAATCCAGATTAGCCCTGGAGGGGGGTGGATTTGGAACTGTGGATGCAGTGGATGTTTTGTACTCAATACATGTCTACAATGTGTACTGCGAGTGGCCTGCCCATCAAGTATCGGCCCTTTCAGCCCCATCTCGCTCCACAAAGGGCAGGTTATACGCCAAAGACAGCTGGACCCACTGTTGGGCGTGTTGGAACTTCAATAAGGGTTTCTGTTCTCGACATACTAACAAATTCAAACACAGATGTTCCAATTGCGGGGGAAGACACTCCATCACACAGTTTTTCACACTGGTCAACCAGGCAGAACAATGGAAGGCTTATAGAGGCAACCTGGGCCGAAGGGCCCCTACGCCTATTAAGGTGGAGGCTATGTTAAGGTAGCTCTCCCAATACCTGAGCAGAGAGGCAGTATTGCGGCAGGAATGGGGTTTCACAGAGGGTTTTTGGGTGGGCTATCAAGAGTCACCGATGGGCAAATAACTTGAAGTCAGCCAAGGAACTTCCTATAGTGGTGGCAGCATAATTGGTGAAGGAGGTAGCAGAGGGGAGGATAGTGGGCCTGTTTCGCGACTAGTCCCGTCCGAATCTTATCAATTTCCCTTTGTGGTTAGTACCCAAGAAAGGGGTAGGGGAATTCAGGATGACTCATCATTTGTCGTGGCCAGAAGAAGCTTCTGTCAATGATTTCATTTCAGAGGATGACACTAGGGTGATGTATATGCATCAGTGGATGATGTTATTCACTTAGTAAGACAGTGTGGGCAAGGAGCCGAACTGGCAAAGTGTGACACCAAATGTGCTTTTCGACTTTTGCCGATACCGCTGGTAGATTTCTCATTGCTGGCATGCAATTTTCCAGTGCCATTTATGTGGACATGGTTTTGCCCATTAGTTGTGCCATTTCCTGTGCATTGTTTGAGACCTTTAGCAGTTTCGTGCAGTGGGTTTCCATTAAACAGTGTGGCCCATCAAATACTTGGATGACTTTTTGTTTGTTAGTAAGAAGCCTTTGGGGACTGCTGTACAGCGCTGCGTACATTTCAGTCAGTGGCTCAGGTTTTTGGGATGCCTTTGGCACTGGAAATAACACAGGGTCCTGGCGTGTTCTTGGCATTTTTGGGCACTGAGTTGGACACTGTATAATTGGTGGCAAGGCTGCAGCAGGCAAAGGTTCAAGAGATTCAGGGTTTTCTGTTGCGCGTGATCAGTGAGAGGAGAATGGAGGTACGAGAGGTGCAGAAGCTGCTCTGGTTCTTGAATTTTGCCTGCCGAATGGAAGTGGTGAGGGCAGATCGTACTTTTTGCAGGCGACAGGGCATGGCTATGTCAGGGGCGCTGTTGCCTCATCACAGAGTGTGGATTTCTTTACCGGTCAGGGCTGACCTTTGCATATGGAAAACCTTCTTGGAAGACTACAATGGGGTGGTGACACGGTTGATGGATCAGAACACTGTATGGCAGGTCCAGATTATCTCTGATGCAGAGGGAGCCCGAGGTTTTGATCTGTTCTGAGATGTGAGGTGGTGCGCGGAACAACTGGTTGAATCAAAGAAGTGGCATCACTTTTCTTGAGTTCTTCCCGTTATTGGTGGCTTTGTCGGTGTGGGGTAGTGAACTGGCAAACAGGACAGTGATGATCAATATGTACATCATGACAGTGGTTGACTTGGTGAACAGACAGAATGCAAGGGATTTTTAGAGTGTTGAGGTTTCTGCGGAAATTCATGCTGGTTTGTTTACATTTGAACATTGTTTTTAAGGCTAAGCATGTACAGGGGTTCAACAATGATATAGAAGACACATTATCATGTTGACAGCGGCATCACTTTCGCAGACTGGTACCAAGAGCAGAGGAGGTCAAGACACCGTTGCCGGCAGGCATTTGGGCCTGTGGGAAGTGAGAGTAATGGGTCTGGTCGAGAAGTCTTTGGCTGAGTCCACCAGAAAGAGCTACTGTCTGGCATGGAGAGAGTTTGGGGAATTTGAGGGACATTAAACGGAAGAGTTGATGAAGGATCACCAGCAACCTGAAGGGAGAGTTTTATGTTTTGTTTTGCATTGATAAAGGTCTATTGCCCACGACTATTGCGGGCAAGTTGGCGGGAGTTTCGTTCTATAGCAAACTATTTTGGGGTTTTGACCCAGCTAGAGATGAGATATTGGGCTACATTCTGAAAGGGTAGGGCAGGAAAAGGGGACCGGGGATGTTCGCATTGCGGAATGTAATTACATTTGAACTGTTGACAGAGTGGTTGGCTATTTTGCTGGTGTGTTATGATTACTTTGAGGTGAGTGTTTCCGGTTATGCATGATTTGGATGCTCTTTTGGAACGAGTTGCTGCATATGCAATGGGCGGAAGGGATGAGATCTTGGATGGGGGAGGGGGTTTGGGGAGTGTCGCCAGCGCTAATTGCCTTTTTTCTACTGCAGGGTCTGTGGGCGGCCCAGGGACCAAGACCGTGACCTGGATTGTTGGACATTGCTTTGTACACTGAGCAGAAAAGTATGTGGACCAACAAGTGTACAGACCACATCTGGGGCTACACAGCAGCCTTGCGGTTTTATGGTGGGGAAAAGGGGGGATAAGGAAGGGGACTTGCTGCCAGGGTTGACAAAGCTGATTCTGCAGAGGGGTTGCCTGGACATGCTCCTTATTCATCTCGAGGAAAACAATCTGTTCCAGTTATACGGTTTGAAGCTGATTCAATACATCCAGTGGGACTTGGAGGTATTAAGGCAAATATTTGGAGGGCATGCTTGGTCTGGACTACATTTATACCACGCAGGGTTTGGAGGGGGGCTGTGAAGCAAGCAGCGTTGGAGAAAGCTCGGCGAAAGCTTAACAGGGCCATGAGGGTGTTATGAATGACAAAGTGTTATGGCATGGGGGCATTAAGGAGGAAGAGCTGTGTCTTTTAAGGGACAATGGGGTGGACCTTTCCCAATTGGGGAATGCATATTGCATGAGGGAATTGAAGGATTAGGAGAGCAAATTGTTGAACGAACAAGGTGCAGGAGAACATACTAGTTATGGCTATGCGGCTGGGGGAGGGGAGGCGAGGCCTGGGCAGTAAAATGCCCTACAGGGGTTTTACTGGTTGGCAGTGTTTTGGGGGGCAGAGCACAGGTGACAGAAGACAGTGAGCAGATGCCCTCGACAGGGCAGACAATCGAAGGAGAGACTAGGTACAACGAAGGAAGTCAGTGAGTGGAAGAGGGAAGAATGAAGCAAGGCATGACGGCTTTGGGATGAAATCTGGTGTCGGATGTCAATGGTTTGGGGAGGAATGGGATCATTGTTTATGAAGCATTAATGTTATTGTTAAATGGTAATGAAGTTAAATAAATATATGCAACACCCTGTCCTATTAGATGGCCTTTTAAGCTAAAGTGATGACATGTTGTGTGGTTTATTGCACAAACTCTGTTTATGCCAAATGAGACGTTACTACATGTGGGATGCATTTTACCCCATTAAAGAGGTGGGCAAAATAACAAATTACCACGGAGAGC
The DNA here is from genome assembly GCF_964263255.1 of Lissotriton vulgaris. Lineage (NCBI taxonomy): Eukaryota > Metazoa > Chordata > Amphibia > Caudata > Salamandridae > Lissotriton > Lissotriton vulgaris. Next base: position 1,889,467,568 of record NC_141693.1, on the reverse strand, counting down.
TGAGCCAAGGGTCTGGTTCGTATCCTAGAGCCAGTGCACGAGCCCTGAAAATATTTGGTACGTAAATAATACACACAAAACAATCACGTAAAATATGATAAAGTCTCTTCAAAACTCCCAAAAGTGTATTTTTGTAACATGTGGAAGCTTTGTCATTAATAATAAGGCACATTATAGCACTGCACTGGGAAGTGCAGATTAAAAGTGATAGTTTTGTTCATCTTGTAGTCCGATAGTTTTGTTCATCTTGTAGTCCAAACTCTCATATTTGAAAGTGCATTCACTCGCAATATTGAAAAAAAGGAAAATGCTACTTACCCAGTATGCATCTGTTCTTGGCATGTAGAGCTGTAGATTCACATGCTTATCATAGCCTGCCATCTTGTGCTGGGTCCGGATGTTTGCACTTTGTTTTTCTTCGAATAAATCTTTTCCAGTCATGAGGTAGGTGACTCCTCCTTTCGGTGATAGTGTGCATGTGAATTGACTCCATTGTTAGATTGTTTTCCTGCAAAGGGTGGTAATGGAGTTATTAGTAAGAGTAGTAGAATGGAGATGTCCATGTGTATGTAACTAAGTAAGATATCAGTGCAACAGGGGGAGCGGGTGGGTGCATGTGTATATACAGCTCTACATGCCAAGAACAGAGGCATACTGGGTAAGTAGCATTTTCAGTTCGAGGCATGTGAGCTGTGGATCACATGCTTTGCATAGATAATATAGTAATCTCCCAAAGTGGTGGCTAACCTGTAGCTGTTGCAGTTGTTTGAAAGAATGTACGTAGAACTGCCTGGCCCACCCTAGCTTGCTGTCTTTGTGAATGTGTGAGGTGTAGACCATGTTGCAGCTTTGCAGTTGGCATTTATGGTGATGTTTCCTAAGAAAGCCATGAAAGCCCCTAGTATGCGAGTGGACTGCATTCTAGAGGGAATTTTTAATGTTCGTTTCGCTTTTGCATAACTTGACAATCCACTGTGCAATACCTGATTTTGAGATGGGATTGCCTTTATGAGGTGGAGCAAAAGCACACAGAGTTGTTTCGTTTTACCAAAAGGTTTTGTCCTTCCTATGTAGTAGAGTAATGCTCTTTTAATATCTAAGATATGCAGAGTACGTTCTGCCACCAAATCTGGTTTAGGGAAGAACACAGGCAACTCAACAGATTGGTTAATATGGAACGCAGCGATCACCTTGTGTAAAAATCTAGGATTAGTCCGAAGAAGCCACTTTGTTTTGGTGTACTTGTAAAAATGGTTCCAGTATGGTTAGTGTTAGACGGGGACCGGGAGGGTCGGCCGAGGACAAGGGGAGAGGCCTCCGGTGAGGGCCGTCTCCAGCGATCGTACAGACAAGTAACTTCCCCCCCACAGATGGACACCACACAAGGATAAGGTTAACGTTCTTTATAGGCAATTCTTGAAGTACGGTTGTACGGTACAATGAGATCAGGACACGAGGATCCTCTCAATTCTAGTCTCGGACAGGGAAAAGGGGTAGCGGGACAGTCTTTGTTACCAATCTGGTACTGCGATGAGACGATGGTAGCTCACAATCCTCGAGCTCGGCGTTCGAGAAGGACGGCCCGCGGCAGCGCCAGCAGGTCCCGAGGTGGTCGTAGATAGGAACGGGCCGCGGCAGCGCCAGCAGGTCCCGACGAGGACAAAGGTTGCAAGAAGGCCGCGGCCCTTTGATGTCCGGACCCTCGCACTTGGAGGTCGGGAGGTCCGGGATGAGGGAGTCCAGACACCCAGCAGGGGGGTGGAGCCAGCGCCCGGGGAGGCTGGGGGCGATCGGCACCTGGCGGGGGAGAGCCATCGACACTCCTTTCTCCCATTGACCTGCCAAGTGGTCTGTTCACCTCCTGGGTGGATGGTGGTGCCGGGATGTCGGGGTCTGGCCAGGCCCAGGGTTAGGGTCGAGCTGAGGCCATGCGGCCTCGTGGTGCAGTGTCCAAGATGGCGGCCGGGCAATGGTGCTGACAGTGGCCCGGGCCAGTGATACAGAGATGTCCGGGAGCAGGAGTCCCGTAGGGGACGGTTTGCGGGTTGCTTCTGTGGGTAGCACCTGTAGAGCCGGTGTCCGGGCCCTGTCATGCGGGGAGGGAGCGAGCCCTTTATGTGGCCTGTCCAACAGTTAGTGCCTGAGGCTCTTCTACTCTCCTCAATGATGTAATAGCTATGAGGAAAGCGACTTTCCAAGTGAGAAATTGTAGCTCACATTTGTGTAATGGCTCAAAGGGTGGACCCATCAGTCTGGTGAGGACAAAATTGAGATTCCACACTGGGGCAGGTGGAAGTCTTGGGGGTATGACTCATTTGAGTCCTTCCATAAATGCCTTTTTTAACAGGCAAAAGAGAGAGATGTCTATTTTGAAGGTATGCAGCTATTGCATCAATATGTAAGCGTGTGGATGTGTATGCTAAATTTGAATGCTGTAGATCAGGGGTGTCAAACTCAAATTCATCAGGGGCCGCATCAGCAGTTTGGTCACCCTCAAAGGGCCGGTTGTACGCATTGAAGATGTCCCTCCCAGTTGTTGTCCCATACATGGCGACCACATCCAAGAGCTCCTCACTGACAGACAAGTCTTCCTTCACACCTCTTACAAAAATAGCTAGATGAGCTGTATTAGTATTGTCAGTGCTTTCATCAACAGCTAATGAAAATGCCAGATAACTGCATGCCTCTTCAGCCAACTTTGTTTTAAGATTACAGGCTAGGTCCCTGACTCGGTCTGTGATGGTGTTTCTTGACAAGCTGACATTGTTAAAAGCCTGTCTCTGCTCAGGGCACACCTGTTCACATACCTTCAGCATACACTGCTTCGCCAATGCACCTTCTGAAAAGCACTTTGAAGCTCGCGCAATTTCTTCAGCCACAAGATAGCTGGCTTTCACTGCTGCATCATTTTTTGCTGTCATTTTTGCAAAAATATTCCGTTGAGAATGCAGGCTACCTTTTAATTCTTGGACCTTTTGTTGCTTTTCCTGGTGGCTAAGGTTAGCAAATTTGGCTCCATGTTTGGTCTCAAAGTGCCGGCGTAAATTGTATTCCTTCATCACTGCCACTGCCTCATAGCAAATAAGACATACCGGCTTGTCTCCATTAATCACAAACATGTATTCACTTTCCCATCTCTGCTGAAATTGCCTTCCCTCTGCATCAACTTTTCTTTTCTTGGACATTTTTCGGTTATTTGATTGTAGTTTATGGTCCCTACACCACTGTAAAGTGACACGGAAGTGGTCAGTATATCCAAAGTTTACCGCTCAGACTTTTAAGCAGAATAATAAGCAGAACCCCCCCCCCCCCCCCCCACATACATCATATGTGTACTTACAGTACAGGAGAGAAGGGTTCAGGCAGCCGTTGGATCTGTCACAGATCACAGGATGGCATGCGCTCAACAAGTGGAGGTTTCCTGAATGCATGTAAAGTGGAGGTTTCCTGTGTAGAACGGCCGGCGCTGCTAGAGGGCAGACGTTCTCTGGCTTGTAGGCTGCCGCGCATGCGCTGAAGAGGCGGCTTTCTTGTGTCAATAACGCTAGAGGGCAGACGTTCTCTGGCTTGTAGGCTGCCGCGCATGCGCTGAAGAGGCGGCTTTCTTGTGTCAATAACGCTAGAGGGCAGACGTTCTCTGGCTTGTAGGCTGCCGCGCATGCGCTGAAGAGGCGGCTTTCTTGTCTCAATAAAAAAAAGCGAGAATAAAAGGTGAAGGCTGGCGACCGGCGGCGGCTACACGGGCCACATGACGAGGTCTGGCGGGCCGGATTCGGCCCGCGGGCCTTGTGTTTGACACCACTGCTGTAGATGCAGTAAATGGCAGATGATATTTTAAACAGAACCATCAAGTGGGTTGATTTGATTGTTATTACAATAAATAACAAACTGCTTCCACTTTGCTGCATAGCAAACTCTTGTAGTAGAACTTCTATCCTCTTTGATAATGTTCATGCAGTCTGGCGGAACATTGAGGTAGCCAAACTCTACAATTCCAGGAGCCAGATTGCAAGGTTGAGATGACCGGGATCTGGATGTCTTAACTCTCCATGGTTCTGCGTGAGGAGATTGGGTGCAAAATTTAGTTTTTGGTGATGGACTACTGAGAGCTCCAACAGGGTGGTCAACCACGGTAGATGGGCCCATGTGGGAGCAACTAGGATTAGTGTCAGGGATGCCTGCCTGAGCTTCTGAACCACTAGTGGAATGAGTGGGAGAGGCAGAAAAGCCTGGGAAAATATCCCTGACCAATTCATCCATAGCACATTGCCTTTGGACCATGGGTGTGGATACCTGGAGGCAAAGCTTGGGCATTTTGCGTTTTGGTGAATGGCGAACAGATCTATGCCTGGGAAGCCCCATATCTGAAAAAATGGGAGAAGAACTTAAGGGTGGAGTTCCCACTCATGGATCTGTTGTCTCTGTCTGCTGAGCAAATCCGCAATCTGATTCTCTACTCCTAGAAGGTGTTCTATGAGGAGATACATTTTGTGATGTATGGCCCACTTCCAGATGGTCTGTGCTAATTGTGGCAGCTGGAGAGAGTGCGTCTCCCCCGGTTTCTGTATGAAATACATTGCTGTCATGTTGTCTGTGCGTATCAGGACAGCTTTGCATACCAGGTGAATTTGAAAGGCTTTGAGCGCTAGAACCATCGCCAGAAGCTCTAGATGATTTATGTGAAGCTGCTTTTGATGCAGGCTCCACATGCCCTGAATTGTGTGAGTTTGGAGATGCGCTCCTCAACCAGTGAGTGATGTGTCTGCTGTTAGCACGGTCTGTGGAACCGGGTCAATGAAGGGCCGCCCTTTGGAAAGGTTTTGTGGATTTCACCACTGCAGAGAGCAATGAGTGCAGCCATCCACCAACACTATATCTGATAACTAACCCTGAGACTGATTCCACTGACGTGCTAAGCATTCCTGAAGGGGACACATTTGAAATCTTGCATAAGGGACTATTAAGATGCAAGTCGCCATCATTCCTAGTAACTGCATGAACACTCGAGCTGGCAAGGAGTGTTGAGGCTGGAACTGGGAAAGCAGAGTTTGAATGTTGTGGATTCTGGCCGGATTGGGATAGGCCAGAGCTTTTTGTGCATCTAGAGTGGCTCCTAAGTATGCTGCATGTTGGAGGGATGGAGATGAGACTTGGACAGATTCACTGAGAATCCAAGATCGTGGAGCAGCTGCACTGTTTTGTGAGTTTGTCGTAGACGTAGACAGTTTGCTTGCGAGCTTGCTTAATGAACCAGTCGTTTAAGTATGGGAAGACATGAATGTGTTATCTTCGTAGACGAGCTGCGACTACTGCCAGGCATTTGGTGAAAACCCTGGGAGCAGTAGTGACTCCGAATGGGAGTACTTGAATTAGTAATGTTGCCCCCCTACAACAAACCTGAGGTATTTGCGGTGAGCGGGGTGTATTGGGATGTGGAAGTAGGCGTCCTTTAAATCTAAAGTTGACAGAAAGTCGCCTTGCTGAAGGAGCGGGAGTAATTGTTGGAATGTCGCCATATGAAAGTGATCCGATTTGATTTATAGATTCAGGTCTCAGAGGTCCAGTATAGGTCTGAGAGAGCAGTGTTTTTTGGGGAATTAAGAAGTATAGGAAGTATACACCTGCCCCTTGATATTTAAATAGGACTGGTTCTATAGCTCCTTTTTGTGATGGAGAGAACTTGTTTGAGACGGTTGAGATGTTCATGTGACATTGTGTGTGATCTTGAAGGAATGTTTGGGGGAGTGTCTGTAAGTTCCAAGCAATAACTATATTGGATAATTTGTAAAACCCATCTGTCTGAGGTGATTGTATTCCACACAGGTAGAAATTGGGAGAGACTTTCCCCGCCAGGAGTGGAATGATCTGGGGTAGAGGAAGGAAGTCACTGTTTGGTGTTTGCAGGGGAAGTGAGTGGTGAATTGCCTCTGCCACTTCCCTTGCCGTTGTTCCTTCTACATTTTCTTCTAAAGTAACCTCTTGACGAGGGTGATTGATTATTGCCCTTGTAAGAAGAGGAGGGCTTCTCTGATGAATTGTTTTTGGAGACACCCCTATAAAAGGAGCGACAAAAGGATCCCCGATTGGAAGGGAGTTGCAAAGCCCCCATGGATTTTGCAACCTCAGTATCTTTTTTCATCTTCTCTAAAGTGTCCACTGTAGGCCGAATAGGTGCTCTTTATCAAAGGGTTGGTTCAGAATAGAGGCTTGGACCTCGGTTTTGAACCCCGAAATTCTGAGCCAAGCATGTCTGCGTAGCAACAAACGGGTGTTGACTGTGCTGGCTGCTGTGTTTGCTGCGTCTAAGGCGCACCTAATAGAAGTATTAGTAATTAATTTCCACTCCTGAATTAGGTCATTGGCTTTGGATTTGTGCTCGTCGGGTAAAACTGCATTCATTTTTCTAGCTCATCATAGTGAGCTCTGTCGTAGCGAGCTAAGAGAGCTTGTGCATTTGCAATTCGCCAGTGAATGGCTGCTTGTGATGCTATTCTTTTGCCAGAGGGATCAATTAATTTTGATTCCTTATCAGGAGGAGGGGCATTTCCTGTAATTTGGGAGTTTGCTCTTTTGCAATCGTTGGAGACTACAAGGGAGTCTAATGGAAGTTGACCAGTGATGTAAGTGGGGGTCAGTAGGTGCTGGCTTGTACATTTTCTCAATTCTGGGCATGATAGTTCTTGCCCGCACAGGCTCTTTAAAAATCTCGTCAGTATGTTTAAGCATTTCCTTAAGCATAGGTAGTGTCTGTGTTGATCTCTGAAAGAAGCTTAAGGGCTCAAATGGAAAATCCTCTTCAAGAGCCTCTTTATGAAATTCCACCCCATGATATTGAGCAGCCCTAATAGGTAGCTCTGTATACTCTATATTGTCATCAGGTGGTGAGGGTTTGGAAGGGTATGGATCCGGATCATTGTCTGTGATCAGATCTGTATTGTAGTCCTCCCAGGGCTCATTAGTGTCCTATTTTCATCCCCATCCCCTTCATACTGTGTATCAGGTGATTGAGTTTGTGGGGAATTGGTGGGTGTGATGAGCTAATTTGGGTCAATAGGTGAAGGAGGTGTAATAGGAGGAGGAAAAGGGTTAGTACCCACTTCTTGAGTTTTAAAGGAATATGGTAGTCCTCTTGTATGCCGATTTTCCTTTTCTCTGGCAATTTTACATGAATATGTCCAGTATCTGATGGATAACCAGTTCTTTTTGTTTCGGATCGTGTTTGCGGGCACAACGTTGAAACGAGGCTCTTTAGATGGAACAGTTGTTTTCCCTTTGCGCGCCATACTTTTTGTCGTCAAAGGTTTCGGCTCCAAAGCTTTCGGCTCAGAAGATTTACTGTTCGGTAGCGAGGGAATGGCCACAACGACGTGCTTCGATTTCAATGCCGAAGGGTGCGGTTCGGCATCGACATGGGCTGACTCGATTCTAGCCGGAAGGCTTTGATTCAGGTTTTGGTGCCGGGCTGGAGGGTGGGACGTCCAAAACTTTTTCTTGATGCCGACCTTGGCACGAGAGCAGAGAAAGGACCGGAGCCTTTTTCTTCAACAAATATTGGGGCAGAGGTGGTGTCTGTCTTCATGGTACACTGACCCAGTGTTACTTACTCTTGTTCTTCCATGTCTGAGTCAGCTTCGGATGTGTTCCCCCTCTTCTTCGGCTCCCTGTGCGTGGAATTCTTCCTGGTCGGAATCTTCACTGAAGATGTCTGGTGCGGAGCCACTTTGTGGGTGCATATCATGACGTCGAGCCCGACGGTCACGGAGCTTCTTATTGGATCGAAACGAGCGTCACACGTCACAGTCTTGCTTGTAGTGTTCCAGGGATAGACAGAGAATGCACACTTCATGCAAGTCGGTGCGCAAAAACTTAGCGCGACACCCGGGACAGAATTTGAATGGAGTCCATTTATTCGATACCCGGGTCAGAATTTGAATGGAGTCCATTCATTCGACTGCTAACGAGCCTGATGTGGGTAGGCCCAACAGCACTCCACGAATCTTCTGATCTAAGGCTTTGACTCAAAACGATACGCGAAGAATGGGAAATGCGACTGAGAACAATACCGTTGAGGGTAGTGGATTGCGCGTCGAGGGGAACCCGAGAAACGGTGTCGAAGCGGAGCGCTGCAATTCACATCCGAACCCGAACCCAATGGCAGAAAAAACCAATCTGACAATGGGGTCAGTCACCTACCTCATGACTGGAAAAGACTTCTTCGAAGAAAAACAAAGTGCAAACATCCGGACCCAACCTTAGATGGCAGACTATGCAAAGCATCTGATCTACAGCGCAAATGCCTCGAACAAAGAGTTTAGATGAAATACAATATTTGGCTAAGATCACACAAATTAGGAGGGGAATCCTCGATTTATCCAGGTATTCTGGTTTCACTTTGTACAAATCGGTCAGTATATGGATACCTATTTTTCTTCCCTTACGCTAATGCTTTGTTTTTACCTGGGTACATTTTATAGCAAAATATAGTGGGAACTCGACTCAAAGGTAATAAAGACCTTTACATGAGCACTAGTTACATTGCACAAGGTCACATGCGTTGTTTGTAGGCACGGGGAGATTGAGGGCCTGATTCACAGAGGAAAACTTACACTTTTGTACAAGTTTATTTTTTTTCCCTATTTTCAAAAGTATTTTACTAACAGTATCTTTACGACTACGGAGTCTCCTCTTCGGAGCTTAGTTTACACACATAAAAAGATAGGGCAGTTCTATCTTTTTATGTGCAGAGACTCAGTGACGAGTGCGGAGACTCCACAGTCGTAAAGATATTGCTCATAAAATACCTTTAGTGAATAGGAACAAATCATTAACTTACACAAAAGTGTGAGATTCCCTTTGTGAATCAGGCCCCAAGTGATTTGTCCAGAATCACAGGATATTGATTCGATGCAGGGACTCGATCTTGAATCATCAGGCTGCCGCTCTGGCCATATCAGACAGGTGGGGCGTGGTCACGTCCCAAGCAAATGCACAGCTCATTGTGCCGTTCAGGCCTACATGTATCTGTATCAAACATTAATATTTACTCCATCTCATCCTTATATTCGCATGCTTTAATCCCATTTTTCAAGCTTTGAAAAGAGTCCACAAGTCGAGTATACATAGCTGATTTACATGTTTCTACTGTTCCCAGTGTGTCTATCCAGACTTTCCATAAGAACATGACTGAGGCTTAGCGTTCTTTCCAGGCAGCATTTTATTCGATAAAAAATGACCCAATGCATTTCGGGCTCATCACCCTTCTTCGGGGGTCGCTGTGGAAAATCATGAAAAAGCGCTATTACCAACTGCTGGTAACACAAACATTAGCAATTATCATTTGTCCCTTCAAATAAAATAATGTTCTATACTATGCTCCCAAACGAAAATCATCATCTCTACGTGAATTAACATGCACTGGTTTATACAGAAATACCTCTTGTTCAGAACCATTCTTTGTTGTGCCTTTCTTAAACTTCCTATCTGCGCTTCTTTCCCCTTATAACTAATCAAAAAACAGACTCCAGACTAAACAGTTCTGTATTCTTTATCCTCCACGTGTCCCTGACAGTGTACAAACGTTGTTCCCTCTCACTCTGATGTGGCTTCACCCCTCTTCGTCCCCCTTGCCACTGCCCTCAAGCAATCTTCCTGTGACCTTTACTTGCATGTTTTCAATCTTTCCTCATCTCCTCGCTCACCATACTGGTTCGCTTCTATACACCATCCCACCGCGTTGTTTAATTAACCACCCATTCACTATACTGTGACGCCTTACAGTTACACTCTTGTACATACCTGCCATGCAACGTTAAAATATCTCCACCCTCGCTGTTTCTCCAACCAGTTTCTAAAGCGCCCCACAATCCCTTTCACTTTTAAAATGATTCTTTGCATCTCCCCATTGGTTCAGCAGTTCAGGTTTATAGAAGCGAGGGGTGAAGCCAGATCAGAGTGAGAGAGAACAACGTTTGTACACTGTCAGGGACACGTGGAGGATAAAGAATACAGAACTGTTTAGTCTGGAGTCTGTTTTTTGATTAGTTATAAGGGGAAAGAAGCGCAGATAGGAAGTTTAAGAAAGGCACAACAAAGAATGGTTCTGAACAAGAGGTATTTCTGTATAAACCAGTGCATGTTAATTCACGTAGAGATGATGATTTTCGTTTGAGAGCATAGTATAGAACATTATTTTATTTGAAGGGACAAATGATAATTGCTAATGTTTGTGTTACCAGCAGTTGGTAATAGCGCTTTTTCATGATTTTCCACAGCGACCCCCGAAGAAGGGCGATGAGCCCGAAATGCATTGGTTCATTTTTTATCGAATAAAATGCTGCCTGGAAAGAACGCTAAGCCTCAGTCATGTTCTTATGGAAAGTCAGGATAGACACACTGGGAACAGTAGAAACATGTAAATAAGCTATGTATACTGGACTTGTGGACTCTTTTCAAAGCTTGAAAAATGGGATTAAAGCATGCGAATATAAGGATGAGATGGAGTAAATATTAATGTTTGATACAGATACATGTAGGCCTGAACGGCACAATGAGCTGTGCATTTGCTTGGGACGTGACGACGCCCCACCTGTCTGATATTAGTACCTCAGTGCCATGGGGCATGGCGCTATAGCAACCTGCACGCAATCTTTGTACATATGGACTAGACAAGATTAAGGATTGATTAAAAAGAAAAAAGAAGGTGTGCATCCTATCCTCTTCAAGATGTCTTCATAGCTCTGGCCATATCGGCACATACTGGGTAGAGGGAGGAAGGCAGAAGCCACATAAAAGCTCAGCTCGTTATGGGCTCAAGGTTTCAACAGGACCTTGAGCTGAGTCAGAGCCAGACTTCAGGCTTGAGCCTGGCTCCATCTTTTTAGTGGCTCGTCCATCTCTACTAATTTTATGGATATACTGGGATGGGTGTTCTCTTTGTACTTTCTAATAACTGTTTCGATATTACCGATTGTGGACAAATCGGGTATATGGGGTCTTAATTAGCTTTTTACTCTGTTTAACACTTCTTGATTTATTGAATTATAGGAAAGTGATGATTTGGTTGTGTTGATAAAACTGCAGGTGATGCATTAGGATTCATGTGTCTCTGAAGTAAAATGGCTGCTCCAGGCCTTAGGATATTATTATACCTTATGTATTATTATACTGTAGTTTATTTTTGCCTTAATAGTTTGTATTCAGGTGGTGGTAATTTGCAGTTGGGGCGGTTCACTGCCAATTTCGTCTTTACTACTCCAAGATGGTGTCTGAACTTCACAGTGAAGAGGAAGGTCCCACCCATGTGATTATGTGACATGTTTTAAGATGGCGCTCATAAGGACACGGTATGCCTAGATTTTAGCCCTGAGCTGCTTCTGTCTTTCAAAATTACTACTTTAGAGCCATTCCTAAAAATACTTCTGCATTTTACAACTTTCCCCAAAATATTCCAGGACTGGAGTTTGAATACTAAATACACCTTCTGGAATATTTGGGGGAAACTTGTTCTTTCCCCAAATATTCTAGGACATAAATGTAACTTTGACCTTCCAGTGTCCACCACACCCACTGCTGACCTGAGGGTGCAGCTGAGGGGACTACAATGAGATGTATGTGCTTTAAGTATGATTATAAAGGTATGATTTGGGTTTGTGAGAGCTATCACCAACTTAAGGCAGATGCTTTATTATTGGTTTATTTATAATATTTTGTGGACATTAAATTATGTATATTTTCTAGCCCTGGGGAAGTCTAGGAGACGATGCCAGACGAAACATTTGTGGGCTAAAAAAAAGAAAAAAAAACGAAGGCCGAGAGACAATATTTTTAGTACTTTTAATAAATTTTGCAATGCTATTTTATCATGTAAATATTTGTAATAATTTTAACTAATTATGCAAATAAAACCTCTTTGACTTTGACTTGTGTAGCCTAAAAGCATCTGATGAAGAGAAAATAATAAAGACTATCTACTGGAAGACATTTTAATATACATTGGTTCGGTTTAGGAGTATGTCCGAAAGGAATTAAAAAAATTAACAGTGTTATGTATTGCCTTAGAAGTGTTGGTATTTTTATACTGTCTTTATGTAATGCTTGTATCTAATTTATCTTGATCCTCTCTCATGCAACTGTGGTACGTTTTTACGATTGTTATACGCAACATCTGTATTCTTTACAACTGGAGCATTGTTTTTTTTTTGTTTTATACAAGATCATATTCAAGTCTTTTGCAATACGCATGTTTTACTGCAATCCTACCCTACTATTCCACAGCGGTCAATGATATTTTATGTATGATTTATTTTAACAGACCATCCATGCAAGTATGCCTTTTTTGTATTTCCTTTGTTTTATACTTACTTTGGATTATGTTTGTTTTTTGCAAAATTATAATAAAAACGCTTTGAAATAAAAAGTGTGGTTGAGGACTTTGGATTCTGCTGGTTTGTGCGCCAGTGGAGCTCTAACAGGTGTTTAATATGAGTGCGGCATTGGAGGTTGAGAGTGGTTCTCACCACCCATTTCTCAATGATCATCAGCCTTTCAGTGAGTTTTGTGATGATCCCAGCATAGAGGATGATTCCGTAGTCCAGCTTGCTTGTGACTAGGGCGTGTGTGAAAGTTTTACAGTTGCTGACTGGGAGGCATTTGAAATTCTTCCTCAGTATCTTCAGGATATGGAAGCATGTGGTGTTGAAGGCATTCACTTGGATGGTCATGTCGAGTGTGGTGTTGATGAGGATGCAGAGGTTCTTGGAGTGAGTGGTGGGGTGTTGGTAATAGCTCGGTTGGCCGCCAGGTGGACTCCCACAGTGAAGTACTCTTCACAATTTTTGTCTTGTTGGTGTGCATCTTCAAAAAGGTGGTCTTCATCCAGTTGGTAATTTCAATCAGCAGGCATTGAACTCGATCCGGGTACTTGGTCTCTTCTCTGTGAATGAGAGAATGAGTTGTGTGTCATCAGCATAGGAAAGGACGTTGATGTTGTGAGAGTGGATGATGCTAGCTAGTGGAATCATGTATGCATTGAAGGTGGTCTGGCTCAGGGTAGATCACTGCAGAACTCCACAGATGAGGTCTCAGGGGTCGGAGCAGATGAGGTCTCAAGGGTCGGAGGAGTACGGTGCTAGCCTGACTGTCTGGGTCTTTCCAGTCAGAAAGGAGCAGATGCATTGGCGTGCATGTCCTTGGATTCCTATAGCGTGTAGGCGTTAGATACAGATTGGTTAGGAAGTTGTCAAACACGGCAGAGATGTCCAAGAGGATGAGGGTTCCTGTGTCTCCTCTGTCTAGAGTTAAACAAGTCATATTTGGGGGAAATAATGAGGCCAGTTCCAGTGCTGTGGTTGGGTCTGAAACCAGAATGAGTGATATAGACGAGTTGGTGGTTGTTAATGTATTCAGTGAGTCGTCTGTTGATTTTTTTCTCTAAGACCTTGGCCGAGAATGGCAGCTGAGAGTATGGTCTGTAGTTGTCGAGTGTTGAATGGTCAGCAGAGGTTTTCTTCAGCAAAATAGGGACAGTTGTGGGTTTACAAGCATCTAGGATAGTTGCGGATGAGGTGGAGGCATTCAGAATGGGTGTGGACATTGCGCTGATGGGTTGCAGTCCTCGGGAGTAGGCGTGGTGGTGGCAGGGGTCTGATGGAGCAATTGAGTGGACAGGCAACATGTTGGTGGCGGTTTCTTCTGGGTGATGACAGGCCGTTGTGGGTAGCATTGGTTCTTTGGGTGAGATTGTCAGGTGTTTGCCAGGGTCTGTTGTGTCTAGTTTCTGGTTGACATTGGTGTAAATGGCGGTGTTTCCGTTGCTGGAGAATTGGGAGAAATGTTTGCCGAGGTCCTCCGAGAGGGTGATCGAGTTGGAGGCGGCCACTGAGGAGGTGAAATTCTTCATAATGGTGAAGATTTGTTTATTTCCGTTGGTGCTGGCATCCATGCGATCGGCTAGAGCACAACGTTTGGTGGTCTAGATCATTCGGTGCTAGCGTCCCAGGGAAGATTTGAACATGCTCCTGTCTGCATCGTCCTGGCTCATTCTCCATTTATGCTCCAGTTGTTAGAGGCATTTCCTCAGTCTAATTTCCTCCATGTACCAACTAGCCTGGGGTCTAGATCTTGTTGACTAACTATGTTTGAGGGGGCCAGAGAATCAGCGTAGAAGGTGATCCAATTGTTAAAATTCTTGATAGCTTTAGGGAGTCTGTTGCTGTGTTCGGGTCAGTGGTTGTTGAAGCAGTTTTCCAATCACTGTCAGTGATGCTGTTTAAGATTCGGCAGGCCGTTTGTGAGAAAGTGTCCTATTTCTACATGGTTGACCCACTTTTTTCTGAATTGCTGATGTGCTTTGACTGAGTGTGCCCTGGGCTCCTGCTAATCAGGTATTCAGGGCCTATGTTTTTTCCCTAAAACTGCATTGATGCCTAAACCTAATTGGCATCTCTGGCCACAGGTCAGCTCCTGGTAAATGGTACCACAGGTACCCAGGGCACTGTGACCAGAGAAGACCTTTAAGAGCTGCAGCACTTATTGTGCCACCCTTAGAGGTCCTGTACCATTACACTCACACACTGCCTTTGCAGGTTGCGTGTTTTGGTTGTGCGGAACAAAGTGAAGTGTCCACATGGCACACATCTCTGTGTGCCATGCCTACAACCCACTGCCCTGGCTGCCCTGTACCAGTGGTGAGGGTACAGGTGCATGATCCCTGTACCCCTACAGTTCTTAGACATTGTAAGTGCAGTGCTGCCATTAAGAGTACATGGTGCTGGGAGTTTGTCATTACAAACTCCAAAGCACCATAATAGCTATACTGAAACTGAGACGTTTGTTATCAAACTTCTCAGCACATGAAACCCACAGTGTTGCCAGAGTGGGATTTGATGAAAAATGCACACAGAGGGCATCTTAGAGATGCTCCCCGAAAACTGACCCACCACTAGTGTCCAGGCTGAGTGGCTGCTTTCAGCTGCCACCACCAGACATGTTTCTGGACCCCTGGGTCGAGAGCCTGCTGCTCCCTGGGGCCTGAAACATTGCACATCCTGGGACCAAGTGCCAAGCCTCCTCCCCCAAGATGGGCAGGGTTCACGAAGGGGAAGCTTCAAAGGCTTGCCACCTTTGTGAGCTTCCCCAAGCCACTTGGTGCTTTCAGCATCAGG
The DNA here is from genome assembly GCF_964263255.1 of Lissotriton vulgaris. NCBI lineage: Eukaryota > Metazoa > Chordata > Amphibia > Caudata > Salamandridae > Lissotriton > Lissotriton vulgaris. The sequence goes on along the minus strand of NC_141693.1, from coordinate 1,889,452,407 downwards.
TCTCCACTGGTTCGGACCCACATTTTTCCCGGGAGAACCGGCGGGAAAAACAAGTGAGGGAGAGAGGTGTGCCCACCTCTGCCTATTCCACACCTCAGGTGGGGGAGGCGAGGTGATGTACAACTCTCTAAGCATACAGGAATGATGCATTCTGGTAGATTAAGGAATTCTTTATTGTGAGGATTGAAGAGGTTAACTTATGTGCAGCATATCACCTGTTGACCGTTAAGGAGGGCGGGTACACATTAAAATGCAGAGCGGGAGAGTGCTAGAGTTAGCTCTCTAGAACGAAGAAGTTGACTGCGATGGTGCGCAAAGATAATGGAGACGTTTTTCACGTAGGAAAGGATGAACGGGGACGTCCCCCCCTTTTTTTACAATTTGATGGATTTAAATGTCACGGTAAGCGCAAACTCCACACATGAGTGTGCATATAATGAAAAACTAGATTAGAGTTAATAGTGGGATTCTTCGTAAAAATAACAGGGATTAAACTTGGGAGACCGACCAGAATGCTGAGTGTAAGAATAGTGAACCTAGCATGCTGTTTGAACATGTTCTACGTTAGAGTTAAAAATATGACAGTGGATAAGATATTTCAATGGACATGTTTTTAATAACTTTTAAATAGTAACATGATGACACTGTTATCTTGACATAGAGTATTTAAAATGATACATTTGTTTACAATTGTAGATGTCCCTGACGAAGGGAGGTTTCCTCTCGAAATGCATTGGACTACAAATAATAAACCGTGACATGGAATGAACCCCACGCTTCTGAGTGCTATTTAAAATGGGAAAACTACAGATTGAATAAAATGAATTGAATGAACGAAAATATGGTTAAAATGAAATGATATGAATTTACGAAGATAAGATGATTGAAAATAAAACTTAATTCATTGGATTTAATCCATACATTGGCTGTGCAACTTTTGTGGATCCGAAACTGGGCCCATCGTACTTGCAACTCTCAGTCCCCGCCATCTTGCAGATGCGGGGACTCAGCCAACCAGGGTCAGGCTCATGCCCGGCTCCCACTGGAGGGTGGCATAATAGGGGGGGGACCCATTGGCTCCTATCTTTTTCCTACATGTAACGCCCCTAAATCTAGGTTTATGGGGCACCCCTGAAGCTTGCTTCCGCAGACAAGAAGAAACTACAAGGAGAAGAAGAAGGACCAAAAAGCTGTGCAGCAGCTCACAAGAGGAAGGGAAGACGCCCACTGACTTTGACCCAGCCCTACCAGCCTGTATCCACCTTGAACCTGCTCCTGTGAAATCTCAGTGTGTCCTGCAGCCAGCAACCTTCAAAACCCTACCTGCCTGATTTCAACCTCAAAGACTGTGTCTCCCGTGAACACCAGCTTTGTTAATCTGCAACCTCTGGTTCCGGCCGGACACCGCGGATCCGCCCCACTCTGCACCCGCCTTCCATGGCCCGAGCTAGAGAGGGCAAATACCACAAGGAGGTCCCCCCTGCGATCCTAACCCGAGATCTGGCAACCCCTGACCTGCCTGAAGCCTAAATCGGGAAGGTCCCCCCAACCGCGACCAGGAGTTTTTAAGAAGATCCGACCCCAAAAGGCACCCCTGCACCGACGCCCCACGGCCTTGGGTGGCCAAACCGACGGTGCCTAACCATCCCCTAACTTCCCAACTTACCTCTTGAAGTGGTGGTCTCACCCAGAAGACCTTCGTTCCCAAGCCTGCAGTGCCTTTGCAAACTGGAGGTTCCTCAATGCAAACAACAGGGTGCCCGACGTCGAAACAGCACCCTGCACCTGGCAGTCCTAGTACCGCTGAGGGTGCACATTTGGTGCTACTTTGTTTCCCCATTTGCCCTGAGCTAAAGTCCAGAAGCTTTGCTCGCACAACCAAGTGGCCGCTCGCCAGCATCCACCAACTGGAGGCCTAATATCCCCTATTGGATAACATTGGGCCTCAGCACTCTGCACCCAGCTGCCCTAGTGCCGCTGAGGGTGTAAATAGAGTGCATCCTTGACCCTGGGGGACCCCTGAGTCTATCCCCAGAACTTCAACTCCCACTACCAAATACTTACCTCAAAACTGATAACACTATTTTCCTCCATAGGATAACATGGACTGTTTTTCTGTGAAAAGGTTTTAAGTGTGGAGTTTGAAAACCTAAAGAAATTCTTTAAATTTGTACTGTTTAACAAAAACGATTTTACTTACCTGTTTACGGGAAATGTCCCAGAGTAGTATTCAGGTATCCTACTGCGAGTAAGAAAAATAATCCAAAAGTAACTTACCTGTAATCTTACTGAAGATCTCATTCAAAGTATATGTACTGTATTCTGAAAAGCACTGCATTATCAGTAACACTACTGTAATCAAATCAAAGTACATTCACAATTGCAATCCAAACTGTGTTACAATCTGTATATTTACTGCAAAGTAGTTATCACTTACCTGTGCCAGGCTTGCTTGTTTCCTGGAAATAGAATAACTAAAAGAATATTTTCGATACAAAAACAATTGGTCTGAAGTTCAGTCTTTGAGTGTGTGAATTCATTTGCTGACTGAGTGTGTACAACAAGTGCTTAACACTGTCCTCTGATACTGCCTTACTGTTTGACCACACTACCACAAATAGAGAGTGAGCTGCTAACTTACTTTACCTCTGCCTACCTTTGGGGTTCCACTGGACTCTGTGCACACTATACCTCACTTTGGTATAGTGTAAACAGAGCCAGCTTCCTACACTGATCTTGTGGTGATGTGTGTGCATTGGACTAGGACGGGGATGCTAAACTTGACACAGTTGTGGTCTTTCCAGAAGACGGGTGTGGTCTCGTCGAACTGCTGTTGTTGAAGCTGGTGACATTAGGGTCCAGGAGGTGTCTTGCAGGGCGGGGAGGTCCCTTTCCTTGTTGGGTGATGCCAAGGCTTCCAAGGTCTTCGATCAGAGCTTTTGAGTTGGTAGGGGGTATGGTATTCTAGTTGGAAGTTCAGGACTTCTATTAGGATGTAATTACTAGTGTTGATGACGAGTGGCGCGATGTAGTTTATGATGGTATCGCTGAAGTTTGGGTGCGGTCCTGGTGGTGGTCTGTAAAGCACAATGCTGGCTAGGATGGATTTGACTGCAACAGGGAGCTTGAATGTCCATGTTGGAGGATGACATGTCTGTGGAGGTGCTGCAGCTGATGGCTTTCTTGTGGATAATACTGATACCACCTCCAGGCCTGTGAAGTCTGTCTTGCCTTGCCTAGCTGAGGGGGAGAGGAGGCAGTGGCGTTGTCAGGTGCCAATGCGGGCTTCAGCCAGGCTTCTGTGAGAAAAAGAAGGCCAGAGGCTTTTTTTGAGCAGCAGATTCCAGATCTCTGTGGCATGTTTGGTTAGTGAGCCGGTGTTGAGGAGCATGCATGTGAGTTGCGGAATTTTGCGTGGGTGGTTTGCAGACTGCAGGAGAGAGAGGGGAGTGTTAGGTGCTGTTAGTACTGTTGCAGTGACTGTTTGGTGTTGGTAAGTGCATGGAAACTTCCAGGAAGCACAGGAAGCCCTCATTGTTGTTTGGTGCAGCATGGGGAGCAATGGCTGGGGTTGAGGTCACAGGAGGGGGGAGGACTGTGGTTTCTGATGCTAGGTGCGGTCCAGGCACAGATGTGCCTGCCTTTCTAACTTCGTGTGAACATTTTGCCGTGCATATGATTCTTCTGTCTCTGGTGGATAAAGGTGCTATTATGTAGCAGTGCCACCACTGACCCAGAACTGGGTTTGGACCTGAAACATAAAAGGAGCATGGGTGTGCTGGTCAGATGGTTAGTGCAGGCCAGTCCTCTCAGTCATGGCTGCAGCAGACAACCCAAGACCTGCACAGTAGGTTGATACCCTGAAGGGGACTAAACAGGTTAGTGGGTGGGGCAGAGCAAGATGCCAACCCGATGTGGTTGTAAAAGGTGACAGCTGAGCCTCCACCCTTATGAGAATTAGGTGTTAAGAAAAGAAGTCGAACCATATGTCACCTACCCCCTATAGAGGCTTTAGTTAAGGCCATCAGAACAAGACTGGGACTGCTATTGAGACTAAACACTAAAATCATTGAACACAGCCTGGTACACAATCTAGTTCTGTTAAGTAGAGTTCAATGCTTGTTCCAACGATATTGCAACGAGCACCTACGAGTGACTGATAAAGGCGGACTGCCTCAACCATACTCTTACTGAGTATTAGACACTGTTGATATTGAATGATATATTTTTGAAAAACATTATAATTACGGATGTTACAGTGGAAGCTCGAGCAATGCAGACCGTCCCAGTGACCACTGTCAAACTACACAAACAGGAAAATACACCAATACCAGGAGGAAAACTATTGACTATACTAGTGACTACACTGCCATTCCGGAACATGCAGTAATGCACTCTAATAATACCCGTACTACCCTCATCCCAGTGACTGTGGTTACTCCCCATGCACCCCCCAGAAGGTAGCTAAACATAATAATAAATACAATTATAGCATATCCAAACAAAAGCTCAAGACAAAAGCCGGTCCTCAAAGTTCATGTTAGTTGCAGTTTCAAACCATAGTCAGGACTCCCCTAACTCAGAAATGTCCGACCCCCGACATGAATGCTGTGGCTCTGTTGGAAACTGATAAAGCAAGATAATGTTTGGTTTCCTTCTTCCATAATACTGGTGTATCAATTACTGTTCCTTACCTCCAGATGTCGCACTTTCGTCTCTTCTTTGCGATGCAGTTCGATAAAATCCTTCAGCTTCTTCTTCGAACAGTCTAGATAACTCTGAAACTTCTCCTAAAAGAAGAAAATCGATATTTTCGAAGCCACACAGATACTGTTTTATAATAACATAACACAATGTACAGCTATCCTTCAGAGGCTGAGAAACTTGTTCTATGTGTATGTTTTGATAACAATAGTGTAGTCTGCTACGGACCACAGACAACTGCCAAAGATCCATGAAGATGCCCTGGCATGTTATCAGGGCAACACAGCTGAGGACATACTACAAGGGCACTAACCCCAATGCTGCGCTATTTGGGCAGCAACTCCGTAGGCATACTCCATAGCAATAACTCTGATGGCATCTTATTTTGGTCCTCTGGGAAAACACCTCACATGGCATGTGTTCTCTTCAGAAGGGAACTCTCATGGGGAATGTGATGGTAAAATCACTTTGATGCAAAATACTTCTTAATATCGTCAATCACTGGAACAGATGTTCTTTGGCATGGTTAGAATAACGTCCAAGGAAGGCGAGTAACTGCAGAACTATGTTTGAAGAAGTTGTGAAACCTTTGAAGCAGTGGATTTTTGATCCGCAGACCATGAACTAGGACATGGTGAATATTTATTTCGATACCAATAGGTTTTTAGGTCTAGATAAAGACAGCTTTACCAGTTTTTACACATCTCATATCCGCACAGCATACAGCAAAGCATAGTGAGGGGTTTTGGGTTAGATCAGTCTAGTCATTGGCTTGTTTGGATGAGAGGTCTTCAGAGATTAGTTAGACGGTTTGCCCCTGATGATCTGTGAGCTACCCATGGCATTTCATGTTCACCCCGAGGTTAAGTCCGCCCTGGTGGTATCATCACATCAGGGTGAGACAAGGTGGCCTATGATGAAGCATGTCCCATTACTTGAGTGAGGCCATCTCGTCCGATTCTTGGATTGACCTTCCTCCATAGGAGGCCACTAAACTTTACACTGGTTTGTGTACAATAAACATTGAAATGACTTTCCTAGACCAGGGATTTCTTCTATCATAAGGTCTCTGAAATATAGCCTGCACACCCACAGTGTTGGTCTTTTGGGCCTCTTTCTTTCTCCTGTTGTGTTTTACATGTTTGGCACGGTTATACAATGAGAAAAAATGTTACAAGAAAACGGAGGCTAATCAGCCATTTCCTTTGGGTAGTGTGATCCCAAATCTGGGACAACAATGGAAGGATTAACCTTTGATGCCAATTATGTTTTATCCAATCTAGCGGCACCCTCTTGATGGAAGATGCAACCTTTACACAGACACTTACTCCTTTGAATGACTGGGATGCACTATCTGACCTAAAAAAGATCCAGGTAAAAACATGTTACACAGGGCAATAATGACCCAATACTTAAGGAGCAATGTTGCCCCAAGAGGACTGATTGTCACAAATGAACCCAGAATATATTTAAATGATAAAGAATTCAGAAAAGACTGGTCTTTCATAGCCTGGATATATACGAGGGACTGGCTAGTTTTAATCATCAAGACAGCCCAAAGACTCTCAGATGTTCAGGTCATTAAAATAAAAACCCAAGAAAATGCCTTGAAGACCCACCTCATGCAGATGATATTTAAGAAACAAACTGACGAAAATTAACAAATTCCAAAAAGAGAAAGTAGATCTGTACTCGAGGGAGGATTACGTACAAAGAGAGAGCAAGTCCTCTTTTTCATCAGAGAAGAGTTCAAACTCAAGAAACTCTCCTGATAGATCATCAATAATCAGAGAAGAGGCAGAGGAAAGATTAATTACAGACAGAATCCTACACCAAGGGAACCGTATAACCAGAGTGCCATCTATCCAGCACAATGGGGTTGGCCTCCATACGGTTTCTCACCTCAGCAGGTTTCCCCTGGCAACCATTATCACACTCACCTTTTTTAGAAAGCAGTTGATGAAGGGAAGAACAGGGATCGCAGGGTGTCCTAACTTAACACAGTGAATGGGGGCCGTGAATGAGTGCTTCCCATTGCCTCCCATGGCTCCTTCATTGGTTGGAAGTGGTTGTTGGGGGGGAGAGGGGCTATGAATGTGCATAAGCATGGCTATAGCACCTAGTAGGTCTTGGCACTGGTGACAGTGCTCGTGCTGGCAATGGAAGTGGCACATTGAGGTACAGAGCATGGAGGTACCTACAGTTGGTGCCTGGAGTGGCTCTGTTGCCAGAAGCAGGCAACAGTGGCCCAACTTCTAATAGGAAGGCTTTAGCAGCCATGTGTAAAGCATCTCTTTAATTTATTGCCCAACTAGTCCTTTCTTTGGCCAATCCGTTTTTATAATTGTTAACAAATCTTGCCACTGAAGGGCTTTACTTGGTTGGAAATAACATGTTAGCTCCTGGTACCCCACAATGCTTGCAAATCAATGGATGTAGGTGTTTAGATTCAGTTTCTGCACTCCTGGGTGGGCTGTAGGGTCACACGGTGAAGTGAGAGCAGAGATTCTGCATTGAGGATGATGGCTGTGAAGTTGTGCGACACCTGGTGTGTCCTGACCTTACACTATAAGTGTGATGGAGCCGATTGTCAGGGGCACGTGCTAGGTCCTAGTTCCGCTAAGTGGGCTTGGGGCAGTGATGCTACGGGTACCTGTTTTTGTGTCTGCTTAGTGGTCCTGACATTGGTGCCATGGAAGGGAGTTACTTGCAAGTGATGCTGTTGTGAAGCAGATCATGCCCTCAATTCCAGCAAGGCGCTTGAGGCAGTGGTGCCCCTGGCATGTCCTTGCAAGAGATGCTCATGTGAAGCAGAACAAGCTGCCCATATCTCCTCAGTGGCCATGGCCAGTGGTGCCAATGGTGGGTGGGCTTCCTGCCTGTGATGTATGTCGATTGAAGCATATGGGGCTCATTTCTAATACACTAAGTCAAAGGGTAGGTTGGTCTTTCTAAAGTAGTAGATGATCGCTAAATAGGTCTACCACATCCTAAGTGTGGATTGGTACTATGTGTATTGCAGACAGGTTCCTTAGTTTATATGTGGCTTTTTAGTTTATTTTCAAGTTTTTCTTCGATTCACTATCTATCTCAATGAAGACCGATAAAACCTGCCAATCTTAAACATTCACTGTGCTGTAATTCATTTGTTAAACCATCATAATGCACATTTTAAGATGCCTCTTGCAAGTAACTGGCAATTCTTTTAAAGAATTTCCTCCATCAGAAGCCAGGCCCCAATGTGTTAAGCTGATTTTTAACACCAGGCATGTTCCCAGGCCATTTGGCTAGCCTAATATAATTACTTTTTCTTAGTTTTATTTCATTATTCGTTTACTATGCAAATTGGCTTGTGTTTGGTCTCATTTTGTTATTTTCTTCAGTCTTTAGTATTATTTGCCCATTTGTTAAACATGGATGTTCATTCGCTGGGAGCCTCTTGGCGCGATATATATGAAATAGATAATAGATTCAGCTTCTTCTATCCCTCCACAATTCCTTTTCAATACAAATAACAGACTAACATCTCTGCCACTCAAATAATTTCATACTTCCCTATACTAATTCCTGACTAATCCTATTTGGGTTCCGGAGTAGTGTGCTATAGCCAAAAAGCACTTCAGTACCTCATCAGGAGTAGCAAGGGCTATATAAATGCAAAACCTTCCCTTTTCCATCCCTCCACTATCTTTTTCAATCCAAATAGCAGACTAACATATACACCGCTCAAATTAATGTCATATTTCACTTTAGTAATTCACCACTAATCCTCTTTGGGTTCAAGAGTAGCGTGCTACTGACCGAAAAAGGGTTTTGACGCCACGTCAGGGGTAGTATGAGCTATATAAATGCAATTACAATGGGAGCTGCACCAGCTAACAAGGTGAGATTGGAACTTTGTGACAGGGATATATATGTACTAAATTCTGTGTTTTTGCATTACCTGGCATTTGACCTGTCTTTTGCAGAACAGCAAATGTAACATGATATTATCAAAACGTAAAGGATTTTTTATTTCTCATTCACCCTATGAATTTCAGCATTGTTATTTAGGGGGTGCTGCTGCACAGCACCCCACCCACCCCTACTTCAACTACCTATACATTAAAACACCATGCTTTGAAGGCTCTACTGCCAATAAATTAATGTTTGTTAGGGGTATAGTTGGTAACAACACTGCAAATGGGCAGATTGCAAAATGTGACACTCCTGTGTCTTTGGAGGTTGGACAAGCACATGACATATGTGTCCAGAGTCCCCTTTTTTGTGTGAATTATATCTTTGACCAATCTAGGTTTTCCAAAGAGTAGCATATTATACTGGGCTCTTTTAAACCAGTTTCATGAGCATTTCATTAGAAAGAAGGGTGTCATGTTAACCATTTACATGATATAGTTGTGTGACAATATAATGCATTTGAGTGACACTATATTGCAAGATGAACAAATCCCTTATGTCTGTTATTATAAAAATGGTTGAAATTACCTTGTGTTCTCCAATTCATTTCTCATAAAACTAATTGTTGTCCAGTTTCGAATGCAGAATTTGCCACTTCTTTTTCTTAGCTTGGCCTGAGCATTACCCGATCCAGATTGTCTGCCATTTTAGCTCCACCCCATTGATTAACATGTTAGCCACGCCCCTTCCTTTGCCATGATAGCCCCCCCAAGTTAAGACCTATTTGCGCCCCTAGCCCAGTCCATATGAAGATAGGGCTTATAAAAAGCAATAAAACAAAAGAAAACTCTAGACCAGATCCTGTAAGACCCCGCGACTGGTTTTCCTAGAGAAACTGTTGATGAGACAGGAGTCAGGGAGAAGAGAACCACATCCCACAGCTCTCCTACTGATTTTGTAGTCCGCCAGGTCACGTTCGAATGATGCGACCGATGGATGACAATACTGGCATTCAGACAACCTTCATACAATACTGATGTTTTTGCTCTGATGCAAAATAAAAAGATTCAGCATGATCACATAATCAGTGCTCATGCCTAAATGGATCTGGTACTTTGGTACAAGAACTGTGACTCCTGTCAGATAGCCCCGGAAGCAAGGGGCCGGGCTCCAACAAAAAAAAAACTATCCCATGCAAAGGGGTGGTTAAATAGGCGTTGTGAATTACGATGTGTAATTACAATAGCCAGATCCATTAAGTACCTGAGCACTGATTGAACTCACCATCCGACCAGACGGCTGTTGATAAGGAAACGGTTAGGATCAAAGAGGGCACAGTTCCTTGACGAAGTAAGTGTGTGTGTTTTTTTAAGCAAAATCTCATTGGTAGCTCACGCAGAACATTGAGATATGCAATAGAGGGATATTTTCCCTTTACAAGGTAATATAAAAAATAAATAGGCAAGCGAATGGTAACCAATTGGGGCATTCACAATTTTTTTCAGTCTGAGACTACAGGATTTGCCCCATCAACAGACCATGATGCAAGTAGCTACAAAAGCATAGGTACTTACATGGGATCCCAGTGTTCTGAAGCATTTTTTTGTATGTCCCACGTGTGTCTTGTTACATGTGTGTGCTTGCTTTATTTACTTTCACGTGTGGCACAAATGTTGATTACTTAATAATAATATATATACATTTGTTTTATGTTTTTTAGCTGCTAGAATGGTTTGAACAGTCGATATGTTAAGACATATGGGAAAATCAAGAAGAATATACCACGTTGATGTATCGTCTAATAATTTTTAGCCAATCAAATGAATTCTATATTTGTGTCTCCTAAAATGAGATTATTATCATGACCCTCACTTATTGATAGGGTAGGAGAAAAAGCTCATGACCCTGACAAATGCACCAGACCTATTAGGCTTTTAAGTAGGGCAGAAACAGGTTGGTGAAAAATTTCGGATTGCAAGGACCATAAAATACGGAGCCATACCCCTCAAACGCAGTTTTCTAAATAGTAATACAAAGAAACCAGAACTTGCACGTAGTTTAGCACACAACCCTTCACAATACATGATGAAATTTGAGTAAGTAGGTAGTCATACCCACAGTAACATGATGAATAGCTAAAGCAGGTTTGGCATCTCATTTGCCAATGAGATTATGTTATATGTGAAGCCAGTCACCCCGCTAGGGTACACATGATTTGAGATGCAGTATGGAGGGTGAAGTTATTGTTGCTTAAGTTACGACTGTCGTAACTCTACAAAGGGTGCTTTCCCACCCACGGCAGACATGGGTGAACTTAGTTTCAATGTACCATGATGAATTTGAAAGACAGGTTATTGTAGCTCCACAAAACACTAATCAACGTGCAATTGAAATAGAGATATTTATTTTAAGTTATTAACAATCCCATACAGGGATCAGTGGCTCTGTGGTAACAGTAACAAACCTATTCTGTCATTTATCACACATACTACACTGAGAAGAATGAACACTTTCAAGTAAAAGTATTTATTACTACAGGAACAGTCTGTTTCTCAATAAATCTAAAACAACTACACAGAATATGATAAAAACAGCAAGAAGGCACGTTATAAAGAACAAGAAAAAAATGAACATTTCTAACATGTTTAAAATTACATCTAGACCACAACATTTACTTCTATGCGCTATAATAAGGGAGCATGGAAGGCAGAGCTGTCTAGAGTGTCTTAGGGAGAAGAGAATAACTGCATACCTTGTTGACGGCAAAGGCTGTCTTAATGAGCATAGGTGTTAAGATAGTGTTCCCCACGAAGGGCAAATACAAGCTGCAGTAGCAATCAGTCGGTCTTTCTCAGGGACTCTGCTTTATCAGCTTCAGGTGAGATGTAGCATCTTCAAAGTGCAAAATGTGCTGGCAGCAGTCGAGACAGTCTCTGGCAAAATCTTGGGCAAAATTTCAGGCAATAAACTGGGCAAAGGACCTCTCCTGACAAGTGGTCAAGTACAAGTCCTTATATACTAAATGTTAACAGAAATTGGAATTTCGAACGTAAGTTTAGGAATGTCTGACATAATAGGTGCATCATGGTGTGTGACCCAGATGTTTCCTTATGAACATATAAGGTAATAGGATGTTAATTCAGACTATACTATTTTGGTAAATTGTCTTTAATGTTCGTGTTTAACCCTGACATTGTGAAAAGTAGACATTTGTCCAAGGTGAAAATAGCATTAGATGTAGATATGTCATTGAATGACTTGATACTATCAAGGTTCTTAGAAGGATACTGTCGAGCGACATCTGCGTCTAAGAGCAGACAAGACAATGATTCTGCACACATCAGGATATATGGCGACTTCTAAGATAGGGAAGTTGGAGGCTTCCAAAAGCTAAGATAGAGGTAGAGCCCTCATAAGAGTGAGTCAGACTTTAGGGCTTTACATCATTATAAAAAAAACTTTATAATGAAATCTGGGTTATGATGAAAGTGTGCTAGTGAGCACATGCCTTCTGATAGTTTTCATACTAGAATATTCTTGTTTGGTTTTAATGTCTTGAACAGTGGTTCTGAACCGGAGGTCATGGACCCATGGGAGTCAACGACGCCTACTCTAGGGCTGCATAACTACTACTTACAAAATTAAACAATATTAAATTAATAAAGTGTATATAAATAAAGAAACTAAATGTGAAACTGAACATTTTAACATGTTGTGTAAACATGAAGACCAGGGAATTGGAGACTAAGAATTAAGTAGGTATTCTCAGATTGAAATGTGGGAGCAGTGCACCAAATGTAAATGTAAATGTATTTGAGCTTATATAGCGCACAGCTACCCACAAAGGGTTTCCCGGCGCTTGCTTAGGGAACCCGTCCTGGTATTCCCCTGTGAGATAACCCCGGCAGGGTATCCACAAGGTGAAAGCCAGGCATCCCGCCGCGAGGGGCCGTTGTGGAGATTAAGCAAGCTATTGCCAGAGTCGCAGAGTGTGAACCCGTGAGTCGAGAAGGCACCGGAGCGAGAATTATCGAGTCCGTGGAATTTGAGCCCAAGACCCGCCGAGGCGGGGAATTGAACCCTGGTCCAGGGCCGATTTCAGCTTCCGGGTCTGCCGCCTCTAACCCCTGAGCCACAATTCTCCACTGATATATAGTATATAGTATACAGAATATGGTATGGATGATGGGTAGCCTTAATTGAAATTAGATAGGCGCCAACATTCCTATTAAAATTTTATTTTTATTTTTGTATATACATTTAAAATAGTTAATCATTTATGTATTTGTTTGATGAATGCTTGTTTCTGTATTTTGTTGTATTGTTTTGCAGTCCAAATCAATGAAATTGATAATGCTGGGATCCCTGGATCACAATAATGACACAGTGGAGGCCCATGGATTTCATTACTAATTCAGTGGGGTCCCAAACTTCCAGTGATGATTAAGTAGAGGTCCAGAGTAGTCAAAAGGTTAACAGTCACTGGTGTACATGTTTTAAATCTTTTTAGTATGCTTCTGTACTACACCATGTGGTACAACAGACCTCTGTAAAAGTGCTTTAATGAATAAATCTGCAATTGGAGAGGGATGCAGATAGTGAACAATGTGGTTGGTATTTATTGTTTAAAGACCTGTGTCATATATACGGTTTTATCAATGGTGGATCCAGGCACTTGCATTAGCTGTGCAAACTATAGAAACACAGCACCTTTGTTTTGTAACATAATTCCCTTAATTTCCTACATGAAGCCTACTGAATATTGAGACACACTTTCTTTAACCGAAACAATAATATGTGGTTATTGCGGACATAAATAAAAATGTAGATTGTTTAAACGGCATGTAAACTAAGAATCTAGTGTCAGATGTAGTATTTTACTGGTCACAAAATACTGGTCATAATCTGGAAGCAGAAAAGAATTTTAAGAACCAATTTATGTACTAATATGTCTTATCAAAATTCCGAATCCTTAGTGGATTGGAATCTAAGCTACCTCATGAACATTAATGAGTTTTGTTTCAAATTGCGACTCAATATGACTGGACGCGATCACAGGGATGGTGGCCATCTGAGGTCAGCATACTACCATGTCTGTGAATGCCTTTTAATAAAGCAAGCATTTTTTTTAATGCCGCCCATTGTCAATTAAAGAAATGGGGCTGCATTTAAAAAGAAATGTTTATTTTTTGGGGATGTTAAAGAGTTGGCAGTGGTCCCCTGAACCACTGCCTACTCTTCAACCAATGATTTTTTAACACACAAATTTGCGAATTCATTACCTCCTTCTATTAGGTGTCTGAAAAAAGTAAATGTTTCACAACCAGTAGGTCAAAAAACTAAGGGGCCCATTAGGATGGCGGGCTGATCGCCCCCGCAAGGCTGGCGGTAGCCACCGCCGGCAAGGCGGGGGCGATCCGCCCACCATCCTTGCTCTAAAGACCCCCGCCATATTAATATGGCGGGGGACCGCGGCGGACGGTAAGACCGTCTGCCGCTTTTCCGCCCCGGTCGCAAGGCGACCGGCCGGAACAGGTATAATATGGTGGCGGTGTCTATCAGACACCACCAGCCATATTATGATGGGCAAATTTGAATGCCTTTCCGTGGTAAGAGGCATGCGGAGAATTCCTGCGGGGGCCCGTTGCGGGCCCCCAGGGTCTCCAGGGGAGTGGGGGGCGCACATGGGGGTACCTATGGTACCCCCCAGCAGTTCCATGCTCATCATGGCATGCACCGCGCGGTGCCTGCCATGCTGTGCATGGATGTGCACAGCATGCTATCCTGCCATTGTGGCAGGCGGTGCTGAATGCACCGCCCGCCACAATGGTAGGTATGCAGGATGCGCCCACCACTGTTGCGGGCGCATCCTGATGCTGCCAACGGGACCCCCGCCCTTATGGCGGGCGGTCCCTTGTACCGTGAGGATGGCGGGCGGGCAAAGTCCGCCGGCCGTCCTAATGGGGGCCATAGATACATAAGCTACTGATCCAGTATGTGGAAGGCAAGTCTACAACCTGCCCTTTCCAGATACCGAATTGGTATCCATTTAGAATCCCATTTTGGGATCAGAAAAATCTTTAAGACTCCTTAAACGGGATTAGTCCATTGGAAAAAGCATTTTAACAATCACAAACGTTGAATGGAAGTATTTCCAACCATTAAAATGTCTAAAACATATGCTCCCTAGATTAAATTTATGAACTGCATTCATTTTTAGGTCCGGCATTTGAGACTGGTTGTAAATTCACTTGTGGACTAAAGTCATGGAAGTATTTCCTTTTTTTTTTTTTATTGCAAACAAGTCAGAATAACAGCAAAAAAAAATCTTTTTTTTTTCTTTCCCCTTTTTGTCATAAGACATTCAGTATAAAGCATTTACAAAAGCAAAGAGAACAAAAAAGTAAAAAGAAAGTGAAAAAAAACCATTTGACAATATATGAAATAAGCATTATATTAAATGAGAAAAAAAAGTGATATCTTAATTTTGTCCATTCATTTCGCCTGGAGTCCATTGTTGCATAGCTGCCCAAATTTTTCTCCCCATTTGTTTTTTTTCCCATCCTTTTGTCGTATAAATCTCAGATTCAAGATTACATTTGGCCAGCAGCCGAGATCTCCACATAGAGAAAGAAGGTGGCTCTGCACTAATCCATTCTTGTGTTATACAAGCTCGATATACAGACATCATAATAAAAATCAGAGACTTATGTTCTTTTCCTACTGTGTCCGTTGAGAGTCCAAATAATAACAATTCCGGAGTCAAACTTACTGTATAACCTATTATCATCTGTATAAATTTGCGAATTTCTGAAAGTAAAATTCTAAGTTTGGGACAAGAAAAAAACATATGAATAGTGTCTGCTCCAATCAAGGAACACCAATTACAAGAGATGCCAGCTGTAGCACCCCATTTCATTACCTTAGCTAGAGTATAGTACAAATCAAATAATATCATATAATGTTGTGAACGTGATCTACCAGTAATTAAGACAGAATCTGCTAGGTCAATTGATTCTTCTAGCAATACATTTTTCCCCTATTTCACTACCCATTTTTGTTGAATCGTGGATAAATCATCCGGAAGTTTGGTCATAAGGATATAAAACAGATAACCAATTTTCCTTTTTGAAAACAGACTCTCAATCAATAAGAACTTATGTAGATCTTGTCGATCTTGATATAGAGTTAATTTAAAAAAACTATGTATCTGCAAGTATTTGAAATAATCGAATCTCGTTAGGTTGAATTTGGTTTGAAGTTCATCAAATGAAGATATACCATTTTCCGAACATAAGTCACCCATATAACTGATACCCTGATTGCTCCATTTGATCATAAGGGCATCCCTAAATATGGGGGGAAAACATTGTATTGAATTTAATGGAGTGTACCTCGATAACTTTGGAATCCCTACTTGTTTTCTAATAATTTTCCATGCTTTATATGCTGCAGTTACTGTCTTAAATTTTATCTTTTTATAATAGCTGGGTTCTATTATTCTTAAAAAATGGCCTCTAGCTATGGTTCCTAAAGCAAATTCATAAATCAACGGGGTATGTGCATATGAAATCGGGGCTTTATTACCAATAATTAAAGGGGATATATATTGTAGTACCGCCGCAAAATAATAAAATAAAAGATGAGGGGTAGCCCATCCTCCTCTTGACTTTGGTAGGATCATTTTTGTATAGGCTCTTCGGTTACCCTTATAGCCCCATAGGAATCTCCCTAACATTTTTTCAGTTTGTTTAAAAAAGTCCATCGAAAATTCAAGTGGTACTGATCTAAATAGATATAAGAATTTTGGTAAGATTAACATTTTTAAAACGTTATGCCTCCCATATAGTGATAAGTGTAAATGATTAATACGTTCTAACGTGGAATTGGCTTTTTTTAATACTGGGTTATAATTAATCTTAGGAATATTTATAATTGGGGTGGTTAATTTAATACCTAAATATATCGCTTCAGTAACTATGTTGATTCGAGGTGGAGGGTTTTGGCCAACAAATAGAATTTGTGTTTTTGAAAGATTTAATTTATAACCTGAGAAGGACCCGAATTGTACTGCCAACTCCTCAATCCTATTAAAGGCCTTCACTATATCTTTAGTGACAACTACCACATCATCTGCATATGCTAATGCTCTATAGCTAACCCCTGCTACCTCTACTGGAATTATCTCGTCATCCTGATTTAGTTTATTAAGAAAGGTGTCGATATAGATAGCAAATAAGAGTGGGGAAGAAGGGCATCCCTGCCGTGTTCCACACCGAATAGGAAAAAATGACGATTTATTAAGTCCTAATTTAACACGAGACGTCGGATTTTGATAGAGAGCCTTCAGCGCTACAATTTTGCCTGGGCCAAATCCCTTCATATAAAGTAGGTCCCATAAATAAGACCAGGCCACCCTGTCAAATGCTTTTTCAGCATCCAATAGGGCGATTCCGATAGGTGTATTGGTGGTTTCTGCCCAATCCATCAGCGGATTGATTCTCCGAATATGGTCTACTGTATCTCTATTCAGAATAAAACCATGCTGCCAACGTGAGACAATTGTAGGTATAATTTGTGAAATTCTATAAGCTAAAATCTTTGAATATATTTTGCTATCGGAATTTATTAAGGATATTGGCCTATATGATGCCGGGTTCAGGGGATCTTTATCCTTTTTAGGAAATGTCATGATTATAGATTCGCTCCAAGATAATGGTGGTTTCCCTCTTTGTGCCTCTAGAAAAGTTATCAAAATATCTTGTTTTATAACATTCCTAAATATTCTATAAAATTCCAACCGAATGCCATCAGGACCTACTGCTTTGCCGAACGCCAGTGATAATAGTGCTTTTTAGGTTTTGACTGGCGATGCGCACGTAGTGCGCATGCGCCAAAAAACCTTATGAGTTGTGTGTGCAGTCGGGTATACGCCCCCTCCTCCCATTGGCTAGCTCCATAAATGGAGGCTAGCCATTGGGAGAGGGCTCCGTCCGTCAATCTCGGACCAGATTCAGGGGCGTTCCCGAGAATTTTTGGCTTTTGGCGACGTCACGCTACGTCAGCCAAAAGCCGAGAACGCCCCCGAATCTGGTCCGCCATTGACAGCACTCGGCGCCCCCTCCACGAGTTCTGGGACCAGGTCTGCCTCACCTCGCAGCGGAGATCTTCAGATTATACAAAGTGATATGATTGCTTTATTATTAATGGTATATAGAGCTATAGAGATAAGCCTCCTCTTTATGGTGAAGTTAAAAACATGATACACATACAATGGGGCTATTAAGGAACACCGTTGATAAGCGATATTAGATTACATATGAGATACCTATATCATGCTTTAGTAAATGCGCTGTGATGATAATGTAATCGCATATAATTCGGCGCTATGTCCACTGGAAAGATACTTTTAACTTACACTGGTTTGACTGGACTACATTTCCCAGCAATTAAAGACGCCTCGTGATGACGTCATTGCGCACTTGCATGTTGTATCCGGATGCAGGGAAATTTAAAGTACCGATTAGCCTGCTCCGTATATGACAGACATCTATATTTTTATATTTTTATAATTTTTTAAAATATATTCTTATATATTGAAAATGCGCAGTTATGAAAATGGAATTGCTTTGAATTTGGTGGAATGTTGAAACCGCTCCGAACTTAGACGTCTCTGACACTACATTTCCCATCCAACAGAGACGTACCGGGATCACGTCATCACGCTCTCTTGCGTTATGCGTACCCGGACATGATAGACCCTCGTAGCACCATATTAGCCTGCTCCTGAATGGCTCTGTACCTTCCCGATGGCTCGGATGACCGTGACGATGTACCGATGGTCAGGTAAGCTGATTGCATGGAGTACGGGAGGTGGTTGTGTGCACTAGTTTGTAGGTAGCAACTTATTATTCCCCTTTGAATAGACGCGTAAGAAGGAGCTTAAGCGTCAAGAAATTGAGAATGATATTAGACCAAGAGTCCACTGTCCCACGAACGCAGTATTGCCCCAATCTGAGTTTAGATGAAGAGCGATTTTTCATTTGTAATAGCACACGTGCAGTTACAGACCAGTATGGGAATGTTTTTAACGTTTATACAGAGCAGGATGTTGCTGGAAGCAATACACGTCCAGATAGAAATCGGGACGTACTTAATAGAGAATTAATAGTTATCAAGATCGATGACTCATCAAAATAAAGAGCTTATAGTAAATTGGGTCATTTGGTACCAAGACCGGTTACTACTTAACCCAGAGTGCATTATACCATACATAAATGCACACAAATCAAAAATTAAAGAGACATAGTGTAAAATTCTATTGTAAATAATGTGCTCAGGTATGTGTGTATTTGGTAAATTGTTATAATAAGCTAGAAGACATTAGGAGAGGCAGGGCTTCAAAAAACATGATGTGTTGCTCTGCTTTTTAGGTTTTGACTGTTCTGTTTAAGGAAAGCAAAACAAGTGATGGGTCGACTTCATGAAATAATGTCAGCCACCAGTAATCGTGTGTCCCTGTTGCCTGCGTGTGCCTCCGTGTGCCCCTGTTGCCTGCTTGAACCTCCGTGTGCCCCTGTTGCCTGCTTGTGCCTCCGTGTGCCCCTGTTGCCTGCTTGTGCCTATGTGTGCCCCTGTTGCCTGCTTGTGCCTCTGTGTGCCCCTGTTGCCTGCTTGTGCCTCCCTGTGCCCCTGTTGCCTGCTTGTGCCTCCGTTTTCGTGCCCCTGTTGCCTGCTTGTGCCTCCGTGTGCCCCTGTTGCCTGCTTGTGCCTCCGTGTGCCCCTGTTGCCTGCTTGTGCCTCCGTGTGCCCCTGTTGCCTGCTTGTGCCTCTGTGTGCCCCCGTTGCCTGCTTGTGCCTCCGTGTGCCCCCGTTGCCTGCTTGTGCCTCCGTGTGCCCCCTTTGCCTGCTTGTGCCTCTGTGTGCCCCCGTTGCCTGCTTGTGCCTCCGTGTGCCCCGTTGCCTGCTTGTGCCTCTGTGTGCCCCCGTTGCCTGCTTGTGCCTCCGTGTGCCCCTGTTGCCTGCTTGTGCCTCCGTGTGCCCCTGTTGCCTGCTTGTGCCTCCGTGTGCCCCTGTTGCCTGCTTGTGCTGTGTGGGTGTGTGTGGAGGTCTCTGTGTGGCTGTGTGTGTGGGAAGCTTTGTGTGGCTGTGTGTGTAGGAAGCTTTGTGTGGCTGTGTGTGGGGGGGGCTTTGTGTGGCTGTGTGTGTGGGGGGCTCTGTGTGGCTGTGTGTGTGGGGGGCTCTGTGTGTGTGTGGGGGGGGCTCTGTGTGTTTTGTGTGTCATTTGCGAGAGATAAAGCTAGTGGCATTGTAAATGACAATGCCATTTATTTATGTTAAAAAAACATAAATAAAAATGTCAAGAGCAATGCCAATAGCTCTAACTTTAACAAAGGCAAAACAATTGCATTGTAAATGCTTGTTCTATTTCCTCCCATGTAATATCAGCCTCTAAGGCCAATTTTTGAGCCTCAGAGAGGCTAGTAAATTGAATTGAACTCCCAAAATTTATAAAAAGATCTGTCGAATAAGATAGAGCATCATATTGATATAATTTAGCATAGAATCGACAGAAAATTTCCAGAATTGTTTCGGATTTATTATGTAGCTGTCCTGTCTCATCCCGTAAAGAATTTATAGAATTATAAACCTCTCTTTGTCTAATTTTTCTCGCCAAAATCTTACCTGAGTTCTCACCCAATTCATAAATCTGAGAACGGAAGGTTGCCACCTGTTCGGCTAATTTGGTTGCAAACATTTCATATAACCGTGACTTGTGAATTGCTAGGTTATTTTCGATATCCCCTGTATCTTGTGACAGTGCTATTGCTGCTATTAATTTCTTCTCCCAATCCATAACATTCTTATAATTTGCTTCAGTTTTTTGCCGACTGATCTTTTGTTTCTTGATAACATATGATAATGATTCACCACGTACGCCCGCCTTAAAAGCATCCCAGACATATTTGACTTGTGCAGTTCCTCTATTAATTTCAAAAAATTCTTTTATCCATTTTGACATAAGTTCCAAGTATTCAGGATCTACTAATAATTTCCTGTCAAACGTCCAGTTTCTAAGTTGAGAGGTGGGGAACACATCTGTTTTAATTTCAATCATAATTGGGTTATGATCTGAGATAATACGTGGATATATGTCACCGAGGGGCGCCCATTATTAGCTTGTATAGTAAGCATTGAGTTCTCATCAGCCCCCACTCTGGTCTACTTAATGAGTCTTCATTCTCAGATTCATCATCACTGATGATAGTATTTCCTATGTCTCACCCGGAATCAGGTAGCGATTTTTCAGTGTCGCTCAATTCTCTCTCTCCTTCTACACTGTCAGAATCTAGTGCTTGAGACAGATCAGTCATGGAGTAAAAGTTTCCAGCTGAGTCGATAGACTCAGTATCTTCAATAAAGATTGAAGGTATTGGATCTTCCGGTACTTTATTTATATTGTTAGATCCTGAAGCTATTTCAGTTAACGAGATAGAAACAGATGCAGTTACTTCGTTATTGATGGACTTCAGGAGCTGGTTATCCTGCATCATCTTTTGGTTATTTAAATTTTGTTAATGTACTGGAAGTAGTTTTTCCGAAATAGGAGTCTTTTTTGTAAACATCCCTGGGATCTTGGGAATAGCTCCAAGCCTGCATGTCCCAGAATTCACCTGGGTTGTATCTTCTAAGGAAGGGGCACTCGAATTACCAGACAGTACAGCAGGCACAGGGAGGGGTTCTGAAATCAGCCTCTCGGGAGCACCTGCATTAGTATTCAAGACATGCAAATCAGTCCCATTATCAGGCCCCCCCCCACAGGCCCCCCCCCCGGTGTTCTCTAACCTGATTCCTGGCCTGCCGCTATTTCCGCTCTCGTTTTTGGCTTTGCTGGTTTAGAAGCTGCCCCAGTATTCGGATTTTTTGGTGCCATGGAAGAAAAAACAGCTCTCCTCCGCCTCTGGTATCTTTCTCTCGTGCGGCGTTCGGCTCTCCCAGTCTCCTGATCCTGACGATTTACCCCCTCCGGCTGTTCTTGCCGTCCGCTAGAAGCCAGGCTCTGACTCTCTGCAGGTGAGTGCAGTGGACGCGTTGTCGGTGTAGGCGGGCTTACTGGAGATAGAGTCGAATGCGCCCAAGCCAAGCGGAGAGTCCTTCGATAGCTAGACCACAGATCTAACCGCATACCGATCTGGTCTAAACATGCAATAGTAAGTTGTTTTTTTTCTGAATCCTCTGTAATCTGTAACCTGTAATCTGTACCAGCACGCGAAACAGATACGGAGTCTGACCGCCGCCTCTCTGTAAAAGTGAGCCGTAACAGAGACCCGAGTTCAGTGCCTCTCACTCGGACGCCGCCGCATCCGCCATCTTGCCTCGCATCATGGAAGTATTTCCAACCATTAAAATGCCTAAAACATATGCTCCCTAGATTAAATTTATGAACTGCATTCATTTTTAGGTCCGGCATTTGAGACCAGTTGTAAATTCTCTTGTGGGCTTAAAGTCATCCCCCCTGCTTTCCATTCGTTTGAGTGCCCTTTAAAAATACTTGCTTGCTAGTGGGTCAGTCCTGCCTCTTTGTCTCTCCTTTCTCTCTTCCGTCCCTCCCAAGCAGTAGGGAATGTCTCATTCTGTTCTGGTTCTTGATCTGTTCTTTGAGGAACTATTTTTTGTCTTGGTTTCCTGGTCTGTTACTGTGTGCCTGCATTTAGCTTCTGCACCATAGCTGCTTACTTGTAATTATAATATTCCTCTCACCCACCTACTCTTAATGCCACAGTTGTGTTAGCACTGCCTCCCACTCCATTATAATAATGTAAGTTGTTTAATTTAGTTATGAGAGAGTGTTTTAAAGTGAGATTTGTTTGTTCCCAGATAATATATTTTTTATTGCATTGACCTTATGTAACATTTGTATTTGTCTCTCATTCTCTTTAGGCTGCAAACTCCATCGGTCTGGTGAGTTAACCTGATCGTAGGGTTTCAGTGGGTATACCATGGAATTCAGCCGCATAGTCTTTAGATGCCCACACCCTTTCTGGGTATATGCTATCCTGTCCCACAGTGGTCCAGGAAGCAATACAAACCAGATTCTGCCTTGTTGTGTTTACAAGTTGTCCTTTGTCTTTAAGGACAACTTGTTATTGTCTTGTGCTCCCCTTTGGGACTGCTTGGGACCACTTGTGTTCTTTCAAGTGTGGCCTGCATTCTGATGCTCCTTGGTGTCTTGCTCCAGCTCTTTCAGTTAGGCAGTTGTACCGAGGACAGCAGAAGAGCAGCCGGGAACTTCTTTCTTTGCGACTCAAATAAACATTTTTTTTATCAAATTGCCTAGTTGGATCTTCATTATCTCCATGCAACATTTGGAAACATGATGGGAAGTCGTAAATAAGCCCACCGGCCAGCCGCCTCCAAAATATATATATATTTTTCTTTCCGTTTCTATTTCACTGTCTGTTTTGAGAAACAGAGTTCAATCGTCCTGGCAGTCGGAATGCTTCCTCAAATTGGAGCTGCAATATGGGACTTTCGGTCTCCAGATAAGAGCATCACAAGGTATTCCCGACAACCTAGCAGGGCAGGTCAGGACCTCAAACTGTGTTGCCAAGACACCAGAGTGTCGTCACTACGCACTGCGCTCCCGGCAGCCATCTTTAACACGGCAAGTGTTTGATTTTATCTGGCTGCACCTTCAGTGACAGGCAGACCGTATTTTTAAAATCAATGATTGCCTGCACATTCAGTGACAGGCACACCTTGTTTTTAAAAGTAATAATTGTACAGTCTGCACACTCGGTGACTGGCACACCTTTGTCAAAGTAATTCAGCAACTTTGCCTTCACACGTGTGAACAGGCACACCAGGCTTCAATGTTATTTACTTCACTTCTTGTTTTCATTTTACGTTCTTGGCTCACTTTATTTCTACCATTAGGACCATCAGTGTTGTTAATCTTTAATTATGCATCACTTCATTAATCATTCATTAACGTTATCTTAAAATGTCACACATATGTTCTGCTGTGTTGTGCTCCTAAGCTGTAATAACATGGCATCCAAAAACAACTTCTTCAAATTTCGCATTTTTTCACTGCCTCAGGAAAACCAGTTATGCTATGAAAACACTGGTTTAAATCATTTGAGAACTATTTGGTTGCCAATGATGCTGTAGAATTTGATTCTGAAAAAAAGAATTGCACTGTTAGATGGTCATCTATGTTACGAAGGGCAACACGTTTCTGAAAGTGGTTTTAACCATTTCCACCGTTGTTACAAAGTCATGGTGGCACAAGAGACTATTGATATGATGGCAGATTCAGCTGCACCCATAACTATTGTTTCAGATGTGCTATTCACAGAGAAATGGGGTGCAAGGTTACTAACTAAAACTGAAATTCAAATTAAAGCCTTTCGGTGAACAAGACATTGGCATGTTGGGGTATTTTATTGATAGTATGTCTTGCTTAGGGAGACGGATCACCACTAAAATGTATATAGCAATCAAAGGCCAGAATATCATAGGTTGGCAAGATTTGGCCAGACTTGGGATTATGTTGATACATGGTGCTGAAAATCCCATTATGTTGGCTGACCATCACATTTATTTAATTGAAGAGGACAATGATATTAATTGGGGCTGTGTTTTAGACACATTTCTAAGTATTTTCAGTGACAAAATTGGTAATATTTCGAGGTTGAACACTTCATCAAGCTCAAGAATGGTGCCATTCCTGTAGTGCATAAATTAAGATCGGTACCTTTGAGCATTAGATTGGATCTCAAGATTCTACTTGACAAACTATGCAGTGAAGGTGTTATTCAGGCCACTGACTCGTCTGAAAGGGTTAGTCCAGTTGTTATTGCGAAGAAAAAGACAGGTGAAAATTGTCTTTGTGTGGACTTACGACCCTCAACAGAAATATTGTCATTGATATTCATCCCCTATCCAAAGTACAAGATCTCGTAGCAAATTTTGGAGGGGGGGCAAAGTTATTTTCATTACTTGATCTTAGATTAGCTTATCGCCAAATACCACTTGCTGTAGAGAGCCAAGATCTTACCACATTCATCAAACCATTTGGCGCTTTCAAGTTTCTGTGCCTTCTATTTGGTATGGCCTCTGCAGCAAGTGTGATTCAAAAATTTATGGACACAGAGTTAGGAAGCCTCCAGGGAGTACAGGCATTCCACGAGGACGTGCTTATTTATGCTATGAGCACCAGGGAACACAATTTAATTTGGGAAAAGGTTCTTACTGTTTTTAACAATATAGACATCACGCTCAGAAAAGAAAAGTGCAAATTTATGGTTAACCAATTAGATTATCTGGGTCACTGTATCTCCAATCTAGGCATCATTCCAAAAGTGTCACTTTTCTGTGCCATCCAAGACACCACTCCCCTAAGCAACAAGGATACACTTTGCTTATTTTTAGGTTTATGTGAACACTACTCACTGTTTATTCATGGGTATGCCTTAGTGGTACAACCCTTGTAATATCTGTTAAGGAAAGGTCAAATTTTGAGTAGTCTGATGCTGCAAAGGAGTCTTTTACATTTTAAATCTCATTACTTCAACCCCAATTTTCTCAGTTTTCTCAGCTGGGAAGCCTTATTTCTTGACAGTAGATGCAGGTAAATTAGGACTTGGCGCAACATTTTTGCAATGGGTAGAAAAGAAAGAGAAGCAAACACAAGGGGACGATGGACAGAGCGCTGAAACTTTTCAGACACTCACCCCCAGTCATAGCTCTGGGTTTATTCAATCATCATTCTTTAGCTCACTTTGCCACCCTACTTCAGACACTGCTGTCTGCAAATCAGTCTTGACACTCACCCCCAGCTTGCCAGGATTTCCCCGGCCGCTGGTAAATCACCGACTGCTATTTGAGTCTGAATGGGTTGGAAAACTACATTTCCCATGAGCCTTCGCGCGGCGCGCTAGTATGACGCTGCGCGACCAGAAAGAATATGATGGCGTTTCCCGATGGAAGCGCTGCCGATTATCCTGCTTGGCGAGTTGAGTTTCTTCTCGTAGTTCCTGTTATCTAGCTGGCGTTTCATTGGATGTTGGCTGCGGTAAGCGTGTGTTCGCTATACCGGATTTGTGGATCATCGTGGTGGGGCTTAGGAAGCGCCCGCAACAAGCGCTGTTTACCGGCGTTCTTTGCACTTGGTTTGTGGATTACTGAGGTGGGGCTTCGGAAGCGCCTGCAACAAGAACGGCCACCGGGGTTCGCTGCACTGGGAGTATGGATTACAATGGTGGGGCTTAGGAAGCTCCCATATCGTGAGCTGTGATCGCTGTATCAGGTCTTCCTCTTTTCGAGTGGTGCGCTTGTGCTTGAGTGCATTTCCTGGGGAGCCTGGTGTTTGAGTAACTGTTCTAGAACTACCTACGGGGAGCGCGTTGCTCCTGTCATTGCAGGACACCTAGGCTTAGGTGCCGCTGATGGAGCTGGGATTCGCGTGCAGGCGCCCTACTCTCATGCAAAACCCTTGTCTAAATTGCATAATCGTATTAACACTGTTGTTCGTCATTTATAAAGTGTTTTTCCCAACACGCGGGTATCCCCAGGATGATTGCTTGTATGTCTTTTCTCGTATTAACGAAGCTTGCACTAAAAGCGGCTGCTTCACTGAAATTCAGTCTGCGCATGCGTCGGTCATACCCATGTGATGTGACGCACTCGCATTCTGGAGGGAGTTTTGTGCTCATGCGCACTGTTGCAAATATGGCTGCTTGACTCTCACCACGCTCTCCGCTTATTGCTGCTGCTTTTGCTTATCTGTCTTTTCGCACTAAACAATAACGCTATAGTCATTATAAAGTAAGGGTTGGTTAATATCTCATCATGGTATACAGTGTGCTCATTTTATATATGATTTTAATTTGTTCTCGCTTACTTTTCATGTACCGCGTCTTTGTGGGCTGGGGCATACGTGAGCAACGCCATACTGAGGCTCCTCTGAACCCTGTCAGCTGACCAGGGAAAATCCTAACTGCGCAGAAGCTAAAACTAGCCAGCTGGCTCCTGAAGCTCGATGCGCCTGGGAACCCATCCCGAAGATGCAAGATTTTACCTTGAACTGTCATACACTGTTGCTATATACTGTACTCTTGTATTGTATTCTGTATTCCTATGCCTGAGAAAGTGAACCCGAGGGGCGGGTGTGGAAAAATGAATATTTAGTATGGGAAAGCTGAACTTAGGAGGTGGTAATGATCGCACCACCTCTCTTGACCAATCATAATATGAGAAGCTGTCATTTGCAACATTAGTGGGTGGTCTGAGGGTCCCCAAAACTGTATAATTGCCCTAGTTTAGCTTAGGAAAATTGTCCGACTTGTCCGAGTAGCAGACCTGTCACTGACCCTACGAACTCTATAGGTGCTCAATCTGAAGTGCTGCGGAGCACTCTGTCCCTACTTTCCACAAACTCCTAAGGGGTGGAAAATCCTAAGTGCTGGCGAAGTACTTTGCTGGGAAATTCGAAACCCAAATCGGGGTTATTGGCGGATTACTTGCAGAGAGGGGTAACGCAGGCGTTGCTGTCCGAAGCTGTGGGTGTTGGTCGTACCCTGGGAGGCCCAGTCCTTTTGACCCGAACCTGAGGGGTATCCTGACCTGATCTGTCCGCGAGCTGTACCTGCTTGCATTCTGGCATTCCTTCCTGAGGGTCCTTGTCCCCGTCTTCCCATCTGACCCGTGGCCAGGGTTAGACTTCAATCTGAACTTAGGTAATTATTAGACCGAGGGTTTGCGTCTTTCTCATCTCTCTCTCTCTCTCTCTTTCTTTCTTTCTCTCTCTCTTAAAAATTCTTTCAGTAAAGCATTACTTGCCAATGATATTGCTCTATTCTCTTTTTTGCGAACTATACGTGATTGTTTAATAGGTTTGTTCCACTTCTCTCCCCACCCTTAGTAAATTGTCAATCCGTTTTATTAAATAGTATGTTCCCGTTTTTCCCTTACCTTTAGTTGGTTGCAGTGAATTTAGTAAAGATAGTTTGAGGATAAGTACATGTTTTAGGTCCCAACCTTAAACGCGTGTCCTAGTATAAAGTTGCAGTGATTAGTTCTGTTCTAAAAATTCCTACCCTTAGTCTTCCCATATATTCTAATGGTTATAATTCTAATACAAAGTTACATATTGGTGTTGATGTTGATGTTTGATATATTGTTCTGCATATCGCTTATTGTCTTGGCATCTTCTCTTTGAATCTTTATATAAAGTTTAAAACTTCATCAGGTGTCTGTGGTCATTTTACAAATAATTGTGGATAAGTATGGTAGGAATTGCAGAGAGTATTTGATCTAGACCTGTCTGCTCTTTTCCCTGCTTAGCTCCAGATCTATCGTAAGAATTGTGCCTGTGGTAAGTCAGGTACATGGTAAGCAGAGGTGAAACCAACCTTAATTACTCATAAGAGCGTGTAGCAGAAGCCAAATCACCCAGTTCACCCCGAAAAGTCAATGGTGTATTAAATCTTGTGCACGCCGTGGGCCCAGTGCGTGTAAGAAATAGGTGAACTCGGTGACCCGGGTGAACTGCGCGCTCTATCAGTAATTTTCTGGCAGCCAGAGGATGGTTTGGACTAGTTAGATTAGGTAGACAGGATAAGTCATAAACAAACCGTAAAAATAAAATGTACTGCTGATTTGCTACTGTATTAGGTTCAAATATTTTGAAATGTTTTAAGGATTTATATGTAAATGTATATGATTTTTCATTGCTGCTATAAATGTTATATTAACCCGAAAATTGTTTGTGAATGTTCAGT
This sequence comes from Lissotriton vulgaris, assembly GCF_964263255.1. NCBI lineage: Eukaryota > Metazoa > Chordata > Amphibia > Caudata > Salamandridae > Lissotriton > Lissotriton vulgaris. The sequence goes on along the minus strand of NC_141693.1, from coordinate 1,889,424,019 downwards.
GTAGTCCGAATCCCCGGGGAAGTATTTTAGCTAACGGTGAGCAGAATCCGGTTAGCTGTTGAAGTCACTAGGGTTTGAATCATTAGTGCAGGGTTAGGATAACTGGAAGCACTAATTAGGACCTTTGTTTTCTAGAGTGAATGATAGCTACGAGTCCTTTATAAAACTTTCATTGCGATATCACCTAGTAAGGGTCGCATACGGGAGGAGTAGTAGGGTCTCCGAGGCTTGTCTGGTAAGTAAGATAGTTCGCTGGTGAAATCCTGGCTCAGTACATATCCCCGACTAAGGTGGATGAGTCAGAAGAATAACGGGTTCTATGTTGCTAGTGTGAAGGGACAGGCAAAGAAGTCTATCCAGAGTGAATGAGAAGTAGACAGAAGTGGTTTACTTGTAGCGAGAGAAAGTTTTTCTATCTTTTTAGAACACTCAGACATAGTGGCAAACGTTGCGTGTTGGTAAATAAACTTTGTATTCGCACTTTAGGGAGAGTAAAAAGTTTCCGTTACCTTGTGAAGGAGGGAGTCAGTCGGAGAGCTGCTCTGACGTCACTCCGTGCCGCGCTGGTATTGGTCAGGACAGCGGGTGTGTAGCGGAGCTGAATTTGTGAAGGAGGGGTGAGTGCCGAAGCGTGAGACTCTGTCTTGCGAAAAGGCCGCGCACCCATTGGACAAGGGAATTTGTAATCACTGACCTGATTGGGTATTGTGAAATAAAAGTCGCGCTAGCATTGGAAGCACAAAGGTAAACAAAATTAATCAAGCCGAGTTAGAAGAGAGTCTGGAAAATTATATGTGGTATCCAGATTTTATACCGAATCCAAAGCACCTAGGATTTTACAAGGATCAGCTTATACGAGGTAGACCGCACATGATGTATGGAGTAAAGAGGAAATTGTCATTTACTGACAAAGTAAAGAATTTTTTCAAAACCGACAAGCCCATTAGGACGAGGGAAGGTGTGCTTATTCCCCCGCCGAATACCCCTGCTTCTTTCATGTTGTTTGATAAAGGGTATCACACTTGTATCTGGTTAGAGAATTGGGCAAAGTATACTGTAGATGACGGAGTCCTAGCATTCCCTGTTGAAGGTACATTTAATGGTCGGATCCTGTTTAACCTAAGGACCCGCATGAATGAATTGCACCCCAGACCTAGGTTGACCCAGTACGAAGCTCTGGAAGAATGGGAGATTGAGGCTGCAGAGCGAGATAAACCCAGGATGGATAAGGGAGTGAGTAAATGGTATCCCAGGCTTCCTACTCCAACTAAAGAGCAGAAAATGAAACAGTGGAGGCAATCTATGTTGACGGAAGGATTGTTTCCCATGATGGGGGTAGTAGAAGAAAAGGGAGGTAAATGTAAAGAAAAGACCCATCACCTAATGACTGTAGGGGACTCAGAAGATGAGCACCTGGAAGATTTGTTAATGAAAAATCCACCTCCCTATGTTGCAGAGTCAGAACCTGTGCATTCCCCAAATCCCTTTTCAAAATATCCCAGATGTAGGAGGGATAGTGATACAGATGGAACAGGTACAGACAGTAAAACCAGTGACGGGGATGGATTTTGCAGACCTAAATCCACGGTCCCAAACTATCAGCCATTCGGAGAAGGTCCACCTCGAGTGGTCACTCCGACTGCCCCGAGTATTTATCCGTCCTTATTACCACAGGTATTGCATGACAATTCTGCCGAAAAAGCATTGCGGGAAAAAGAGAAAGAAGCCCTGGCTAGACAGCGGGAAGATTTAGTTCGAACCATTGCCCAGATACATCCCCATCCTGATTCTCTGACTATTCCAGTAACTATTGGCCCAGCTATTCCACTGTATAGAAATGACCTGACTTGTCCCCATCCTCCTGTTATTCCCCCCATACCGCCTACTCCTAGTGTCCCTTCCTCGAAGAAGGAAGTATTCATAGATGAGGACCAGGAAAGTGAATGTGAGTCTGTGGTGCTGATGGATTTGCCCATTAGAGAACCTAGGACTAGCACCGTAGGGGCAAGAAGTCAGCCTAGAGTAAGAGAGGTGTCGATTGAAGGCGCAACTGGGATTAGGAGTGCTACTGTAGTAACCCCAGAAGAATTAGACAGATGGTCAAAGGAGCTGGAAAAGGAGACTACCCCCCAACCCAAAGCATTAGAGATATATAAGTTGAGAATAGAAATAGAAGAAATGATGGCTGGAAATGTAGGAGTTGAATGCCTAAGCTCGTACAAGGAGGAAGAGTTACTGTTCATCAGCAAAAATCTTACCCGGAGTGCTAGGTTGCTCCATGAAAGGATAATGGATACAGCCACAGAAATGGGAATTGATGTCAGTCGCTCCAAAATTCTTCAGAAACCCTACAGAGTAGACTTTTCAGACAAGGATCTAGAAAGCCTGAATGTGATGGGAAAACAGATCCAAGTAAAAGAGTTGTTGAAGCTCCTGCAAAAGTGGGGAGAAGTGGGAAAATGGAGAACCCGGTTGGCGAAGAAAAGGGAAGACAGCAGGGCAAAGTCACAGGCTTCAGAATTTATGTTAAAGGAAGTAACACCAACAGAGAAATTGTGCCCCATGAGAGAGGTCCCGGGAGGGAAATATGTCCATGTCCCTTGGTCCCGACAGGATATTGTGTCATTTACAAATGACTTCCCGAAATTACGAGAGAAGCCAGTTGACTGGTACAGGCAGGTAGAACGCTTCATAAAAGTTCAGAAATGCCTCTTGAAAGACCTGGATGGGTTTTTCGACATTGTTGTCCCTGTAGACCTGTGGACTGAATGTAAAATAGAAATTGATTGGCCTAATGATGAATATCCCAGAGATGAGAAAACGGGAGCCCCTTCACCTGATGTAATGAGGAAATATGACCAGGTCATACAGTACCTTAAGAAAAAAGTGCCAGCAAAGGAGACAGATTGGACCCGAATAGATAGAACCACCCAAGAACGTGATGAAACGGTGCATTCATTTTATGAAAGGCTGTTGCAGGTATTTAAAACTTACAGTGGTATTGATAACGTAGACATGAAAGACATGACTCACTTTAGCTACAGATTCGTGCTAGGATTGAGACCTGAAATCTCACAATGGATTCGAGATAACAAAATCAGTTGGCAGGGAAAGCCCATAGATGATGTCCTGAAATATGCTAAGTACTGCGAAGATGAAATCGAGAATAAAAAGAAGGCCCTCAAGGAAAAGGTTATGTGGGCACAGGTAAAATTAGCTGAACAACAAGAAAAACAGTTAAGTCAATTGACCTCTGGTAACAATGCTCAGAATGCCAATGCTGGGGGAGGAGGGAAGCCCCGCACTAAAATGAGTAGGGAAGAGGCCATGAAGAAATTTCCGTGCCATGGGTGCGGCCAGATGGGGCATTGGCGAGACGAGTGTCCACACCTGCAGGCCGGTAATGCCCCTGTAAATGGTTTAAATCCACAGGTGCCGAAAGAGGGGACGAGAAAGAACCAGCAACAGGTAAAACTACCTCCAGTACCGCGCGCTCCAAGACAGAATTTTAAGAATCAGGGTCAGCAGAATGAGAGGGCGGAAGTATGGGAAGTCGAGAGTGAAAGAAACGCAGTCATTCCACAGTATTTGTTAAATGATACCTTCCTCTGCGAAGATCAAGATTGATGGGGCCTGAGGGGGGAGGATGAGGAGTGCGTGCTTGGCGCCTCCTTACCGGTAGACCAGACTGGACCATACATTGAAGGAAAGGTTGAAGGAAAAGATGTCACCTTTCTGTTGGACACTGGCGCTACCAGATCTACTGTAAGAACAGTGGATGTTCCTAACCTACCCCTCTCGGGAGAAGCGATCCAAGTAGTGGGCGTCTCAAATCAAATAATAAGTACTCCAGTAACTGAACCAATGGAAATTTCTATAGGAAATTTCAAAGAAATGCACAGATTTGTGGTCTGTGATTCCAGTCCTGTAAACCTGCTAGGACGTGATTTGTTGTGCAAGATGCGTTGTACCATTTTCTGCACACCAAACGGCGTCGAAATTCAGACCCCTGATGAAGATGGCCTGTACAAACTGATGTTAGTCAGACAAGATTCTGATATTAAGCCTTTGACAATTGAGGATTTACCTGAAGAGCTCCAAGTAAGAGTAGTTCCAGAAGTATGGGATTTCACAGGAAAAGATGTAGGCTTAATGGCAAATGTGGACCCAGTTAAAATAGCAATAAAAGCAAATGCTATATACCCGAAAACCAGACAGTACAAAATGAGTGCAGAAGTAAAAGCTGGAGTGGTGACTGAAATTACCAGGCTACTCGAAGCAGAAATAATAGAGGAAGTGATGAGCAGTCCCTGTAATTCACCAATCATTGGGATCAAAAAGCCTAGTGGAAAGTACAGGGTAGTGCAAGATCTGTGCAAGGTGAACCAAATTGTTGTGCCTTGCTGTCCTGTTGTGCCCAACCCTGCAGTGATTCTATATCAGATTCCCTGGAATGCAGAATGGTTCACTGTCATCGACCTGTGCCATGCGTTCTTTTCCATCCCATTGCATCCGGAAAGCAAATTCCTTTTCAGTTTTGAATTTGACAGCCATATCTATGTCTGGAATCGTGTCCCCCAGGGGTACACCGAAAGTCCATCGATTTTCAATCAGATACTAAAAAAGTGCCTTGAATCCCTAGTGCTGCCAAGAGAGTCTGTCTTAGTGCAGTACATAGATGACCTGTTGGTGGCGTCTAAAACCCAGACTGACTGTGTCACTGACACAATTGCCTTGCTGAATCACTTAGGAAAGGGAGGACATAAAGTGTCGCCTGACAAGTTACAATTCTGTAAAAACTCAGTAAAATATCTGGGGCACCAGATAGAAAAAGGAATCAGGAAAGTCACTTCTGAAAGGATTAAAATAATTAAAGCAATGGAACTACCCAGAACTCAGAAAGAAGTGAGAATGTTCTTGGGAGTCGTGGGTTACTGCAGACAATGGATCGTAGGATTTGCGGCTCTAGCAAGACCCCTGATAAAAATGACAAAGAAAGGAGTAGAAGACCCCGTCAGCTGGGACAACGAAAGCATGAATGCTTGGGTAACTTTGAGAAACTGTCTATGTACCGCTCCTGCATTGGGTATGCCTGATTACACCAAGCCTTTTGAACTATTCTGTGACACAAGAGAGAATTGCGCTTTTTCAGTCCTGACCCAGGAGCATGGGCTGGTTAGAAGGCCAGTGGCCTATTTTTCAGCCACTCTAGATCCGGTGGCTGCTGGATTACCTGGATGCTTGAAGGCAGTGGCTGCTACTTGCGTCAGCCTGGAACAGAGTGAGAACATTGTCATGGGACATCACGTCACTGTATATGTTCCTCATTCCGTTGTAATCCTACTGACCAGAACTAAGACCCAGTACCTCACGCCTAGTCGACTGACTAAGTATGAGAGAATTTTAATTGGCGCCGAAAATATAACTATTTCTCGGTGCAACGTCCTGAACCCTGCAACCCTGTTACCGGTCCCTCTGGATGTAGAAAATGAAGAGGGGGGGGGGAACATAATTGCATCGATTTTACTGAGTACAGTACAAAGCCCCGTCCGGATATCCGTGAAATAGCATTACTTGATGGGGATAAGACAATGTTCGTGGATGGCTCGTGTTTAAGACATGAGAGTGGGAGTCTGAGTGCTGCCTATGCTGTGGTTACATTGACAGAAACGATAGAAGCATCTTACCTGAGCGAGGTGAAATCTGCACAAGTGGCGGAGCTCATCGCGTTAACTCGAGCATGTAAGAGGGGAAAGAACAAAAGAATTACTGTTTACACAGACAGTCAGTACTGTTTCGGGGTTGTTCATGACTTCGGCCAATTATGGCTGCAAAGAGAATTCATGACTTCCTCAGGCACTCCTATCAGAAACGGAAAGGTGGTGCATAACTTACTGGAAGCTATCCAATTGCCCAAAGAATTGGCTGTGGTCAAGTGTGCGGCTCACAGATCTGGAAATGATGATGTGACTGCCGGTAATAGGTACGCTGACCAAATTGCACAATTTTGTGCCCGACACCAGATGTCACTCCAAATTGCCTTGTGGAGTGGAACCAGCTGCCAACTTATGTTGTTTGAGAATGTGTCAACGTGGGAAGAATTGAAAGAGTTGCAACAGGCTACAGACAGACAAGAGAAGGGCAAATGGGCAGAAGAAGGATGCAAATTGAGAGATGATGGTGTGGTGGTAAACCCGACTGGTGTGCCCGTACTGCCTGATAGCTTGATTGACCCCATGATCAGAATGATACATGAACCCACACATATGGGAAGAGACGCAATGTGCAGAGTGTTTGACAAGGTGTTCTGTAACTCAAAGTTCAGGAACCAGGCGGAAAGGCTGTGCCAGAGGTGCCTAGTGTGTCAGCAATTCAATGCAGGAAAGAGGACTGTAGTAGAGCAAAGTACTGTTGGAAAGGCAGTAGGTCCCTTTGTTAGAATGCAGGCAGACTTTGTAACCATGCCCAAATGCAAGGGATATAGATATATCCTAGTCATAGTTTGCCTGTTCTCCAGGTGGGTGGAGGCTTACCCAGCAAAGAAAAATGATGCCCTAACTACTGCCAAGCTATTGCTCAGGGAATTGATACCTAGGTATGGAATCCCAGAGACTATCGAAACGGACCAAGGTGGGCATTTTGCCAACGATGTCCTAGAAGAACTCTGTAAAGCATTCAAAATGAAGCAAAGACTGCATTGTGCCTACCGTCCAGAGGCTTCTGGGGTAGTGGAACAAATAAATGGCACCCTGAAATCCAGATTGGGAAAAATGTGTGACTCCACAAAGATGAACTGGATAGAGGCTTTACCCCTTGTGCTGATGAGTCTGAGGAGTATCCCGAACAGAAAAACTGGCCTAAGTCCCCATGAAGTGTTGATGGGAAGAGTGATGCGACAGGCATGGGTACCCGGACACAAACTGCTAAGCATTTCTGATGATATGGTATTAGAATACTGCAGGCAGCTGGGTGACCAAGTGCGTTCTCTCTCTCAGCAGATTGGAGAGACAGAAGACGAGTGGCCAGAGACTCCGGCACATAAACTGCAACCAGGAGATTGGGTGGTGTTAAAGAAACACACCCGGAGCAGTTGCCTGAAGCCAAGGTGGGGAAAGCCACGACAAGTGATCCTCGTCACTACTACTGCTGTAAAGTGTGCTGGTGTACCGAAGTGGATCCACGCCAGCCACACGAAGCGGGTATCTGGAGAAAACGCGACTGGAGCTGAAGGCAGCGCAGCTGAAGACGCTTCTGAAGAAGAGAGTCCGGAGCTAGCTGACATTGAACTGCCGAGCACAAGTCGAGACGTTGAATGGTATCCCGCCGACGAACAGGTTCATGATCCAATACGAACCAGGAAATATTCTTACTTAGACAGTGAGTGGGATAGTCCAGGTGAGCTAGAACTAGAAGAAGAAGGTCAGGTCAACGAGAATCACATCACACCTGATCAGGAAGTAGGCCAAGTAGGGTCAGATCGAGACCTCGAGAATTCTCCTGAGACTCCAGAGAGTGAAGAGGGACAGTTAGAAATTAGAGCTGACGTTCATGCAGAAGAAAGTGAAGAGATCGAAGAGCATGAACAGGAACAGATAGAACTAGATCAAAGTGCTCAGACAACGGAAACAACAGTAACCAAAAATAAAAAGAAAGTGCGATTTGAATCTGAGCAGGGTCAGAATAGGGACCAGGCAGAAGAAGTAGATGAAAGACCTGGAACTAGTCAGACAGGCAGGAAAACAGAGGTGCCACAACAAAAAGTGAAAAGAGTGCACGAAGAAGGCCAAGTCTCCTCAACCACTGGGAGGCACGGAGGGAGAAGTGCACCCCGATACGTAAAGAGACTAAGGCTCAGACTAAAGACAGTCGAAGAAAACGATAAAGACCGAAAAAGGGCTCAAAGTGAAAGAAGGGCAGCCCAAGGAAAATCGCTGAGAAAAAGCGACAGACTAAAGAAACAGAACCGACGGTATCGAAGCCCTGAGTGGACTTACTTTGTGTTGGAAGAAATAGACGAACCACACCACAGTGGCAACAGTGACGAAGAGTCCATTGCTGATCGGAGCTCTGACGAAGACCCTCCTTGAAAAAAGCCCAGAAGTGAGCCTTTGGTGCAAAGAAACGAAGAGGGGTAGCGAAAGCCACCTGTAAGCTAAAAATGTCTGATCCGAGTGTCTCTGGGAGATCCCGGTGTGGGTGTCTCAAAACCTGTTGTAAGATATGCTTGTGTAGTATAGCCATGCTAATAGTAATGTGGATAGGACTAACAGTTTTTCTACCTTTTATGATAAGTAAAAATCCTAACTTGTCCCCCACTGAACCCGAAGCAGTAGACGTAGGAGATGTACAGACTGCAGAAACACCACGAAGCTTAGAAAGACGCGACAACCAAATCAGACTGACACACACACGACCTAATTTAGAAGCATCAGATGAGGATGGACTACATTTTCACAAAATGAAAAACAAGACGCATCTAAATGTTTTTGCTAACTTATTAGTGCATTACGTAGAAGCCATGGAAATAGAGGACTGTTATGTCTGCATGAAGCTGCCAACTTCAGTGGCTGAAGGCGTGACATACCACCATCTGCCTTTGACCTATGGAATCTCCTGTAGTATATTAGCTAGCTTGTTCTATAGAAGCACCTTGCAGTACTATTATTCAAATGATGACGTAGTATTTTCTGAACTGCCTATTAGAGGACACTTGAACCGTGTACATACTACAAGTGACATGACCCGTTATATGGGAGAATATTTTCTGACTATAGGTAACATAGATTTAAATGAAGCTAGAGAATCTAATCTGACCTGTTCTCTGCAAGAGCAGGAAAAGATGTTCATTAAGATGGCAGACAGAAGGAGAGAAAAGTTTCAGAAGAAAGCAAATGACGAAAAGGATAGAGTCCCTAGGTGGGCTGAGCACATGGATAACACCTCGCAAGGCGAAGCTAATCCTGCCTTATTGCTGGATTTTGAACGAAAGGGGAAACTTTGTATCCATAGGGAAAAGACAGAGTACTATAACAATGTATTCATCGGTTCCAGCGAGTGTGAACATAATTACAAGGTAATTGGGGGTTGGGGTTTCAAAAATGGGTCAGAACCTGTGTTTCCCGGAATATATTATATATGTGGGAACAAGGCTTATTTTAAATTGCCGGATCACTGGTATGGAAGCTGCTACTTTGGCATTGTTTTCCCGAAAATATACCATGTGAATAATGCAGCTGGAAGCGATGAAGGTACTAATGGCTTAGTGCGTAGTAGACGTGAAAGTGTAGGTGAAATTATAGGTGATATTTTTAGTGCACTGATACCTGGAATGGGGGTAGTTCTGAACACCCATAGAATCTGCAAATTGTCTACAGTAGTGGACCGGTTATCTACGGACACTGCTGCAGGATTCCTGATGGTCAATACCGAAATGGTTGCGATCAGATCAATGGTTTTACAAAACCGTCTTGCCCTTGACACCCTATTAGCAAAAGAGGGCGGAGTCTGTAGAATGCTGAAAGCGCAACATTGTTGCACTTACATTCCAGATAAAAGTATCGAATTAAAACAATATGTAAAGAACATAACTAATTTGGAAAAAGAACTCAAACCATTGGAGGTTGACAGTGCCTGGACGAGACTGACTGGAGGTCTCTCCTCTATAGGTAGTTGGTTTGCTAACCTAGGTAGAAATCTTTTGTGGAAAATACTGATGCCAATAGTTGTAATAGGTGTAATTGTATTGATCATTTTTATCTGCTGCAAATGCCGGAAGTGTAAAAAGAAATATACAGTAAATAAGAGGGGGGTGAAAAGAAATATTGATGATTTAGAATTGGAAGAATTAAAGAGTGAAATTTACAAAAAGGTGAAAAATCACCACTCTCATAGAGAAGCTGCAAGGAAGCTCAACGAAAAGTTTGTTGAGATCCCGATGAGTGATATGGATGAGTGAGAAAAGTTGGCATCTGTTTCCTTCTGTGTGGTGATGATAGTAAATATCATCAAAGAGGGGATTGATGGAGCTGGGATTCGCGTGCAGGCGCCCTACTCTCATGCAAAACCCTTGTCTAAATTGCATAATCGTATTAACACTGTTGTTCGTCATTTATAAAGTGTTTTTCCCAACACGCGGGTATCCCCAGGATGCTTGCTTGTATGTCTTTTCTCGTATTAACGAAGCTTGCACTAAAAGCGGCTGCTTCGCTGAAATTCAGTCTGCGCATGCGTCGGTCATACCCATGTGATGTGACGCACTCGCATTCTGGAGGGAGTTTTGTGCTCATGCGCACTGTTGCAAATATGGCTGCTTGACTCTCACCACGCTCTCCGCTTATTGCTGCTGCTTTTGCTTATCTGTCTTTTCGCACTAAACAATAACGCTATAGTCATTATAAAGTAAGGGTTGGTTAATATCTCATCATGGTATACAGTGTGCTCATTTTATATATGATTTTAATTTGTTCTCGCTTACTTTTCATGTACCGCGTCTTTGTGGGCTGGGGCATACGTGAGCAACGCCATACTGAGGCTCCTCTGAACCCTGTCAGCTGACCAGGGAAAATCCTAACTGCGCAGAAGCTAAAACTAGCCAGCTGGCTCCTGAAGCTCGATGTGCCTGGGAACCCATCCCGAAGATGCAAGATTTTACCTTGAACTGTCATACACTGTTGCTATATACTGTACTCTTGTATTGTATTCTGTATTCCTATGCCTGAGAAAGTGAACCCGAGGGGCGGGTGTGGAAAAATGAATATTTAGTATGGGAAAGCTGAACTTAGGAGGTGGTAATGATCGCACCACCTCTCTTGACCAATCATAATATGAGAAGCTGTCATTTGCAACATTAGTGGGTGGTCTGAGGGTCCCCAAAACTGTATAATTGCCCTAGTTTAGCTTAGGAAAATTGTCCGACTTGTCCGAGTAGCAGACCTGTCACTGACCCTACGAACTCTATAGGTGCTCAATCTGAAGTGCTGCGGAGCACTCTGTCCCTACTTTCCACAAACTCCTAAGGGGTGGAAAATCCTAAGTGCTGGCGAAGCACTTTGCTGGGAAATTCGAAACCCAAATCGGGGTTATTGGCGGATTACTTGCAGAGAGGGGTAACGCAGGCGTTGCTGTCCGAAGCTGTGGGTGTTGGTCGTACCCTGGGAGGCCCAGTCCTTTTGACCCGAACCTGAGGGGTATCCTGACCTGATCTGTCCGCGAGCTGTACCTGCTTGCATTCTGGCATTCCTTCCTGAGGGTCCTTGTCCCCGTCTTCCCATCTGACCCGTGGCCAGGGTTAGACTTCAATCTGAACTTAGGTAATTATTAGACCGAGGGTTTGCGTCTTTCTCATCTCTCTCTCTCTCTCTTTCTTTCTTTCTCTCTCTCTTAAAAATTCTTTCAGTAAAGCATTACTTGCCAATGATATTGCTCTATTCTCTTTTTTGCGAACTATACGTGATTGTTTAATAGGTTTGTTCCACTTCTCTCCCCACCCTTAGTAAATTGTCAATCCGTTTTATTAAATAGTATGTTCCCGTTTTTCCCTTACCTTTAGTTGGTTGCAGTGAATTTAGTAAAGATAGTTTGAGGATAAGTACATGTTTTAGGTCCCAACCTTAAACGCGTGTCCTAGTATAAAGTTGCAGTGATTAGTTCTGTTCTAAAAATTCCTACCCTTAGTCTTCCCATATATTCTAATGGTTATAATTCTAATACAAAGTTACATATTGGTGTTGATGTTGATGTTTGATATATTATTCTGCATATCGCTTATTGTCTTGGCATCTTCTCTTTGAATCTTTATATAAAGTTTAAAACTTCATCAGGTGTCTGTGGTCATTTTACAAATAATTGTGGATAAGTATGGTAGGAATTGCAGAGAGTATTTGATCTAGACCTGTCTGCTCTTTTCCCTGCTTAGCTCCAGATCTATCGTAAGAATTGTGCCTGTGGTAAGTCAGGTACATGGTAAGCAGAGGTGAAACCAACCTTAATTACTCATAAGAGCGTGTAGCAGAAGCCAAATCACCCAGTTCACCCCGAAAAGTCAATGGTGTATTAAATCTTGTGCACGCCGTGGGCCCAGTGCGTGTAAGAAATAGGTGAACTCGGTGACCCGGGTGAACTGCGCGCTCTATCACCGCTTGACCATTCTATGCACAGTACTTAACTATTTGCGCTTACAGAGAAGGATCTGTAGAGACGCTGTGTTTTGCTTTGCGTTGGGCATATGTTTTGTTACTTTGATATAAGAAAAGTACTTGGAAAACAAACGATTTAGGGAATGTATGCAACATATTGGGGTTGACTCTTTAGCTTCCTGCACTACCCAGTGAACCTTATACTCATACATTTCCTCGGAGGGGGAACCTTTTGTTAGGAACATACCGAAAAGGAGTGTTATTGTCTTAGTTTATGTTCTGGGCATTTTGGTTATCTTCATCCCCAATTCTGGTAGAAAAACCAGGGGATTTAGAAGCCGCCCTTTATATCATTCCTTCATTCCTGCACACCTGTAGGATATGCAGGTTTTCGGTTCCAGTTGCCCAGCTGTTCCCCTCCGGACCTATATTTTCCCCCGTTTGATCTCCTTAATAGTCTGTGACTTTGACAGCCAGACTTGGGATGATCTAGAGGTGGGCCCCTTTATAGCATCGATCCAATCCTGAGGAGCAACCACGAAAAACCTGACAGAATAATCGGCCCAAGAGTTTTTGCTCCTCCCGGTTGGGTCGATCCAAGGGATGGCCACCTTAGAAGAGGTACTGGCCGCACTAGGCTTAGTGCAGGTGGAACTAGCCGCCTCCCGCCAGGAAACTGCTGCGTTGCAGGCACGGATGGATGCCTTGCAACGGAACCCTTTTGATGCAGGGAACCCTGCCCCTCCGCCTGCCTCGGTAGTGGTAGAAATGCCCTCTCCCGTTCCGTTAGCTCCCCCAGAAAGATTTCTGGGAGATAGAAAAAAGGTGCAGGTATTCATGACCCAGGTGATGTTGCACTTCACCTGCAAGCCCAAATGTTTTCTTACCAATCAATCCAGGGTTTCCTTTCTGATTTCCTATCTGGGTGGTGAGGCAGCTCAGTGGGCGGTCCCTATTTTCAAGAATAACGATGGGATCCTTTATGATTGGGACTTGTTTCGTGCCGAATTTGAAAAAACTTTTGATAGGAGAGCAGAAACCTTTTCCGCGGATAAGGAGCTGCTTGTTCTCAAACAAGGCAATTCTGATTTAGTTACATATCTGAACCATTTTAGGAGATTAATTGCGGAAACTGATTGGCCTGAGGCCAAACAGATGGTTCTGTTCTACCAAGGACTCACAGACAACTTAAAAGATGTCATAGCCCAAGTTGAACCCCAGCCTACCACGTGTGCTGCCTTTATTGATTTGGCCTTGCGTTTGGACCACAGGTTAAGAGAGAGAAAAGGAGAGCTGGGAAGAAAAGACAGACCACTGTTGTTAGGGGACAAACCAACTAGTGTGGATAAGTCCGAGGGAAAATCAGAACCCATGGACATTGGAGTAGTACGAGCGTCCCTCACATCGAGTGAAAGAGAACATCGCCGCAAATTCGGGCTTTGTCTTTACTGTGGGAAAAAAGGACATTTCCTGCGTGAATGTCCTGTGAAGCCGAAGGGAGGACGCTATCGTGCAGGACAAGGAGTAGTATCCACAGTTGACAAGGGATCGGAAAACTCCACAGCTTGAGTTCAAAGGAAGGGAGGAACTCGAGCGCACACTTCATCCCTTCAGTAACAGAGGAGGACTTAGTGGGAAACCAGCTGTTCTTTGTGGGCATAGAATTATGGATTGACCAAAACCCCAAGTATATCCGTGCCATGGTAGACTCAGGAGCGAGAGGTTGCTTTATGGATTTGGCAGAAGCCCGGAAATTGGGGGTAACTCCTGTTGCTAAAACCGTCCCTGAAGATGTGTTTGCCGTAGACGGTCATGTGTTGGAATCCGGTCCTATCACCCAACATACACCGGAGTACGAGATGTGGTATGGGGGTTATCACATGGAACGTCTTTCGTTCAACCTCATCCAGGCCCCTACCTATGGAGTGATATTGGGACTCCCTTGGCTGAAGAAACATGAACCCTCCATAAAATGGAAGGAGCAGACTTTGGAATTCTCCTCCCCTTATTGCCAAGACCACTGCATCAAAGAGAATCCCCGACCCTCTAGGGTGCTGGCTGTTACTCACATGGTCTCTACAGCCGCTGAAAAGGAGGTGGTCTTACCTAGTTGTTACCAGGAATATGAGGAGGTTTTCAGTAAGGTGAATGCTGAAGTACTCCCTCCGCATAGGGAATACGACTGCCGTATCGATTTAACACCAGGGTCTGTCGTTCCTTGTGGCCGAATATATGCTTTGTCACAACCCGAAACAAAACATCTCCGGGAATACTTGGATAACCTCCTTGCCTTGGGATTCATCAGACCTTCGAGGTCTCCAGCAGCTTCCCCACTTTTCTTCATTCCAAAGGCCAATGGGGAATTACGCTGCTGTATTGACTACAGGGCATTGAATGCCATAACAACAAAGAATCAATACCCACTCCCATTGATACCGGTATTATTGGAGCAAGTGAGATCGGCCAAGATCTATACGAAATTAGACCTAAGGGGAGCATACCATTTAGTGCGCATACGATCCGGCGATGAATGGAAGACCGCGTTTAAGACGAGGTATGGGCTCTTTGAGTACCTGGTGATGCCCTTTGGGCTCTGCAACGCCCCTGCCTCCTTCCAATTTTTCCTCAATGAGGTGCTGAGAGACTTCCTAGATATCTTTGTAGTAGTCTACATAGATGACATTTTAATATATTCCAATGATGAACCAGAACATCAAAAACACGTGAGTCAGGTGCTTGAGGCCTTAAAGCAAAACCAACTGTACTGCAAGCTAACAAAATATGAGTTTCATGTTACTACTGTTGAATTCTTAGGAGTCATGCTCACACCATCAGGGCAAATAATGGCAGAAAGGAAGGTACGTGCCATTGTGGAGTGGCCTAGACCCAACAGTGTTAAAGACATCCAAAAACTCCTCGGATTTGCAAACTTCTATCGGAGGTTCATCTCGCACTTTTCGGACATGGTAACCCCACTCACAAAATTGATCCGGAAGAACACCCCCTTTGTGTGGGGCGTCGACGAGCAAATTGCCTTTGATCGGTTGAAAACCGCTTTCACGTCGGCACCGACATTAGTCCATGCTGATCCGAAACTCCCCTTCGTGGTAGAGGCTGATGCGTCAGAACTAGCAGTGGGGGCCGTTCTCTCGCAAAGGAGTGAGAGTACTGGTCATCTCCATCCCATCGCGTTCATGTCTCGCAAGCTAAATACTGCAGAACGCAACTATACCATAGCTGAGAAGGAACTGTTAGCAATCAAAGACGCCTTCACTGAATGGAGGCATTGGCTGATGGGCGCCTCTCATCAAATCACGGTATATACAGACCACCGAAACTTGCAGTTTATGCGAGCAGCTCGCCATCTCACCCCCAGACAACTAAGATGGATGCTTTTCTTTTCCGAATTTGTGGTTACCTTTCGTCCGGGATGTGACAACCGGAAAGCTGATGCTCTCATGCGTCAAGAAAGTCACCCAGCATTGATGGCTGCACCAGAGACCAGCATCATCGAACCCCGAAAAGTGGTAGGGGTGATGCACACAGAGGAGTTTCTCCACAAAGTCAGGAGAGGTATTCAAACCTTCGCTTGGAAAACATGGATCTGTCTACACCCGGAATGGAGAGTCTGTCAGGGGTTGCCAAGAAAAGGGTCTCAGTTGCTTCTCCCCACACTCGCATTGAGACAACAAGCCTTCAAATGGTGTCACGATCTACCATGTGCTGGACACACTGGAGGGAAGAAAACCTTGGAGAAACTGCTACGCACCTATTGGTGGCCAACCATCCGGCCTGATGTGTTTGCTTGGGTTCAACGATGTGACATCTGTTCGGAGGCTAAGAGCGATCATCGACCTGCACAAGGGCTGTTGCAAACTATGCCCACTCCTGTGAGTCCTTGGGAGAACTTTTCGGTGGATTTTGTGGTGGGTCTCCCTAAAGATCACGGGATGACAGCTATAGTAGTAGTTGTGGATTACGTAACCAAGATGGGTCACTTCATTGCCTGTAAAGGGGTTCCCACAGCTAGCCAGCTCGCCCATTTCCTGCTCCTTCATGTAATTAGGCTGCATGGACTTCCCAAGGTTATTGTTTCCGATAGGGGAGCACAATTCACTGCAAAATTTTGGAAGGTCTGGTGTGACCGGTTAGGCATTGCCTCTTCCTTGTCCACCAGCTTTCATTCTCAAACGGATGGGCAGACCGAAAGGTTAAACCAGACCCTCAAACAATACCTAAGGTGTTTTGTAGATACCACTACTGAGGCATGGGTGGAATGGTTGTGGCCTGCTGAGGTGGCTTATAATGATGCAGTCCATTCATCTACTTTGTACACCCCATTTTTCTGTACTTATGGGTTTCATCCCAGATTTGCCCCCCTTGAGTGTGCCGGTCGCTGAAGCTCAAATTCCGCAGTTACAGTCCAGATTAGTGCAGTTGCGGAAAACAGTATTGCAAGCTAGACGGAATCTTGAGAAGGCGAAACAGAAGTACAAGACTCATGCTGATAAACACCGTAGGTGCTGCCCTGTGTACAAGAAGGGGGATTGGGTGTGGTTGTCCACTCGGAATATCCGTTTCCGACGGTACAGTGTTTTCAATCCTCGGTTCATTGGCCCTTACCAAGTGATTCGCCACGTCAACCCTGTGGCGGTGAAATTGAAACTTCCATCGCATTTCCGGATACATCCGGTGTTCCATGTCTCGCTGCTCAAACCAGCTCAGGGTCCTTGTACTACGGCCCCTGCGCCTGTAAGGGTGCAGCAGGACGTGGAGTATGAGGTACGGTGCATCTTGGACGCTCGTAGAGTAAGAGGGAAACTCCAATACTTGGTATCTTGGAAGGGTTATGGCCCGGAGGAGGACTCTTGGGAGCCTGTTGGTGCTATTCATGCGCCTAGACTGGTGCGTAGGTTCCACTTGTCTCATCCGGGTAAACCTGGTGGCAGTCAGTGAATGTTGTGAGAGGGGGTGTACTGTCAGGATTTCCCCGGCTGCTGGTAAATCACTGACTGCTATTTGAGTCTGAATGGGTTGGAAAACTACATTTCCCATGAGCCTTCGCACGGCGCGCTAGTATGACGCTGCGCGACCAGAAAGAATATTATGGCGTTTCCCGATGGAAGCGCTGCCGATTATCCTGCTTGGCGAGTAGAGTTTCTTCTTGTAGTTCCTGTTATCTAGCTGGCGTTTCATTGGATGTTGGCTGCGGTAAGCGTGTGTTCGCTATACCGGATTTGTGGATCATCGTGGTGGGGCTTAGGAAGCGCCCGCAACAAGCGCTGTTTACCGGCGTTCTTTGCACTTGGTTTGTGGATTACTGAGGTGGGGCTTCGGAAGCGCCTGCAACAAGAACGGCCACCGGGGTTCGCTGCACTGGGAGTATGGATTACAATGGTGGGGCTTAGGAAGCGCCCATATCGTGAGCTGTGATCGCTGTATCAGGTCTTCCTCTTTTCGAGTGGTGCGCTTGTGCTTGAGTGCATTTCCTGGGGAGCCTGGTGTTTGAGTAACTGTTCTAGAACTACCTACGGGGAGCGCGTTGCTCCTGTCATTGCAGGACACCTAGGCTTAGGTGCCGCTTGACCATTCTATGCACAGTACTTAACTATTTGCGCTTACAGAGAAGGATCTGTAGAGACGCTGTGTTTTGCTTTGCGCTGGGCATATGTTTTGTTACTTTGATATAAGAAAAGTACTTGGAAAACAAACGATTTAGGGAATGTATGCAACATATTGGGGTTGACTCTTTAGCTTCCTGCTTCCAGTACCTTATACTCATACATTTCCTCGGAGGGGGAACCTTTTGTTAGGAACATACCGAAAAGGAGTGTTATTGTCTTAGTTTATGTTCTGGGCATTTTGGTGATCTTCATCCCCAATTCTGGTAGAAAAACCAGGGGATTTAGAAGCCGCCCTTTATATCATTCCTTCATTCCTGCACACCTGTAGGATATGCAGGTTTTCGGTTCCAGTTTCCCAGCTGTTCCCCTCCGGACCTATATTTTCCCCCGCTTGATCTCCTTAATAGTCTGTGACTTTGACTGCCAGACTTGGGATGATCTAGAGGTGGGCCCCTTTATAGCATCGATCCAATCCTGAGGAGCAACCACGAAAAACCTGACACAGCTAGCCTGGCTGAAAAGGGGAGTTACCCAGAAACCGGTCCCAGGATGCTTGTTTCCGGTTTAGGAAAGACCTGGCTTGGCAGTTCAGGCTGGACTGTTCCCTTGAGACACAGGTTCAAAACTGATTTACATATAGCTGGGTCTGAACTGAGGTGGCAAAGTGAGCTAAAGAGTGGTGATGGATTCAACCCAGATCTGTGACTGGGGGTGAGAATCTGAAAAGTTTCAGTGCTCGGTCCACCATCTCAATGTGTATGCTTTGTTCGCCCTAAGTTGGCAGGGTATGCCTAGATGTGGGTCCCTTGCTCACTTTTCCACTGGATTCAAGATAGCCTGGCTGATGAAGGATGTTGCCCAGAAACCGGTCCCAGGATGCTTGTTTCCAGTTCAGGAAAGACCTGGCTTGGCAGTTTGGCATGGACTGTTCCCATGAGGCAGAGGGCCAAGACTGATTTGCATATAGCTGGGTCTGAACTGAGGTAGCAAAGAAAGCTAAAGAATGATGATGGATTCAACCCAAATCTGTGACTTGGGGTGAGTGTCTGAAATGTGTCAGCGCTCCGTCCATCATCTCCTTGTGTTCACAAGAAAGAGAACACTATTGCTTTGCATCACGTTCTTTGACTTCTGCCGAGTTTAACAACAGCACTATTGAAAAAGATGCGTTAGCGTGTGCATGTGCAATTGAAACATTTAAAACTTATCGATGGGGCACACAATTTCAAATTTTCACTGATCACAAACCACTTATTTACTTTCTTTACTTAATGGCAATGGCACAGGTAAAGCCTCTGCATGGCTAGTCAGCATTCTATCTGTCTACCTGGTGCGCAGAATGCAAAAGCAGACTGCTTTTCAAGAATGCGGATTACTAATGATGCTGTATGTGGATCCGAGGAAGAGGTTGAATGTGTGGTTGCTCGTCGGAAATCTTGATGAGAAACAGGACTCCATTACTAGCGAGTTTTGGTTGCATGTTAAAGATGGTATGCCTTATGAAAGGAAGGAATCTGGAGTTAAACTGCATGTACAAGTTTTGGATGAATTATCTATTGTTGAAGGATTTTTACTCCACCATTAATTGTTAGTTCCCCCTACCAATATCCGAGAAATGTTATTCAAAAATGCTCATGAAGGTCATTTAGGAATCACAGCCACCATTCGTAACTTGAAACAATACTATTGGTGGCTTGGACTAGATGCCCATGTTAACAGGTGGATTCGAGGTTGTAGTACCTGATTAATTTCTGATAAACACTGGAAATCTACTGAACCTGATAGACATATGGTTCCTCTACGAGACGCATCATGGGATAAAGTTGCACTTGATTTTGCTGGTCCTTCCGAACTGCTTCTTTGCAGTAAAAAGCATATGCTAGTTTTGGTAGACTATCTATCTAAGTGGATTTACTTTAATTTTGTTTCAACTCCAGACACCACAGCTGTCATCACCTTTCTAACCAAAGTATTTGAAGTAGAAGGACCACCAAAAGAACTGGTAACAGATAATGGGACTCATTTCAGGTCCCATCAAATGCTGCAGTTTATCAATAAACTAGGCATCAGACATTTAAAGGTAGCCCTGTACTCTGAGTTCTAATGGTTTGGTGGAACGTGCCAACAAATTCTTAAAGGAGGATGTTCAAATTGCATGGTCGGCAGGCTTACAGGTTGAACATTTCTTGAGAAAAATGGTTTGGAACTATCACACCATACCACATAGCACCACTGGTGTATCTCATTTCAAACTATTACATAACAGAGTGCCAAACTTTATGTCCTGGGTGGGTCAAAGTATTTTCCAGTACTGGAAATACCATGGGTAATCCTGATAGCATGAGAAGTGATATTGCCAGGAAGAACGAGGCAATATCCAGATACTGTCCTAACAAGAAGAACACTAAAACCATTCAGTTTTCGGTTGGTGATTGGGTGCTCATTAACTCCATGCGCGCTAGCGGATTTCCGCTCCTGCGCTGAGTTTTTGTAAATCGCACTTTACGTGACGAGCTGGGCTCGTCATCAGCGTGCGAGGAGGCTACGCCATGACGAGCCCAGCTCTTGATCAGCGTGGAAGGGGTTAAAAAACCCAACTGGATCAGAAAGGGTGAATTTAAATTCACACTACCAGTCAAAGTGGTCAGAATTTCTAAAGGTGACATTTTTCTGGAGGACAGAGGGTGGTGAAATAGGAGGAGTCTGGTGATGGTCACCCAGGAACAAGAATAAAGGTTTTCTTTACTCCGAGGTTGGTGAAAATATCTCCTGCTGGGATTTCTGTCCCAATTCTATACAGTTCACACATTCTGCTGAATCTGACAATCACACCACCAATGAACTCTTTCATCAACATTATGTTGCAAATATGTTTATGCCCTCTTATGAGGAGGTATCCTATTCGAGTTCTAATGAGGGGAATGTGACCACACGTTTTGTTGGTGAGAGGTCTCCTTGCAGAGGATATTGCAAAGCCTCATTTCCTTTGAAATTGAAAGATTATTATTGTTAGAAATGGCATTTCCGGTTGGCTAAGGCTTGTGCCAAAGCCAGGCAGAAACCACCACTCTAGTCAGGGCAAGGGAGTTACACGCCAAAGATAACCCCTGCTCACCCTCTAGGTAAAGTGACACGAGCAGTAAGGCTTATCCCGGAGGCGATGTAAGTTAAGTATTGTTTTCCTCGTTTCTCCCGTTGTGTATTCCCTCCCTCCCCCTCCTCCTCCTCCTCCTCCTCCCCCTGTGACTCTGATTTAAGTGATGTAACTATGTAGCCTGTAACTCGCTGTAACTCATGTAAAGTGCTCTGATACCTCCTGGTCTAGCCAGCGCTATATAAAACTTTTCAAATAAATAAATAAAATTTGTGCACGCACCCAGCAACAACACCCAAGGCCCACCACAAAGGAAACTCCACACAAGGTTATATATAAAAATAGCCGTTGTATTATACCAAACACATTAGATAACAAACACACACTTTACAATGTGCCAACAGGCACGGGCGGAATTTATAGGGGATTATGTACATGGGACAGGGCCACTGTCGGGAATAAGCACTCTTAGAACTAGCACTTGGTAGAATTACCACTTTGTAGGAATAGCACTTAGAACATAGAACATATAATAATTGTAGCACCAAATAGTAAATGTAGCACACAACCAGTAATCACTGGTAAAAGGTAAGTACCACCTATGCAACCCTAACCACCTTAGGAAAATATCACGCAGGGAACCATGAACTCACTAGTATAACCTATACTAGGTAAAACAACCACCTAAGCATAAAAATACATTTAGGGGTATAGGCCAGATACTTCACACATGAGGCATAAAAACACATTCAGAGGTGCCAGAACACAGGGTGCGCAAAACATACTACATACAGTACATTTCCTAACACCCAAAGCATTAGCCCATAAATCACATTTAGCACAAAATATCACATAGGGCATGAACACGTACCCCACGCAAGGGCACAACAACAGAACTGTCCCCAGGCCACTTTGGCCTCTCAGGGGCTGAAACGCCCTGTGTCCACAATGTCAGGGCAGGCTACGCAGGCAGCTAACAGAAGATTGCGCAATAGTTCCTAAACGGAGCAGCTGCCCACTAAGTGCTGGGCAGCTGGAACTGAGCCTGGCACCAGCGTGCCTCCTGGCTCTCTTCTGGGGCCTGGAGGAAACAGCAGGGCCAAAACCACGTTTGAGCCTTGCAGGCTCTCTGACCCTAAAACAACTGTGGCCCCGGGAACCTCATGGGCTATGAATACTATGATGCGGGCTGGAGCCTGGTGGGCTCTAAATACTAAATGCCCCAAACGTTGGAGCCCGACAGGCTCTAAATAAACAATGCCCAGGAGCCTCTCGTGGGCTTTCAACAACTGTGTGCCTTCGTTGGAGTCCCGCTTGGGGGACTCGAAATACGCAAATGCCCGTTGTGCCCCCTAGAGCCCTCGTGGGCTTTAAAGAAATGCCCCCACACAGGTGGAGCGGCCCGCAACGGCGGGCCCGCTCAGGAGACAAGGGGGGGGGGTCGGCGTGGTGCCTCACACAGCACCGCACTTCGCACAGGGAGCTCCCCCTCGTCTGTGGGGACTCCCGACTCCTCAACAGGATGCCCCTTCCTCTGCCCTACTCACCGGGGGACTCCTCGTGGTCTGGTCCGCAGGAGAGCTCCCTCTCCTCGGGGCTCTCCCACCGTATTCTTTTTTCGCGGCACTCCGGGGCTCCACTTTGCTCTTGGGAGCCTCGAGGGAGAGACGCCGGCTTCCTCTTCCATGTCACAGGAGCGTGGGGTGGGCTACCGTCCGCTTCCTGTTGTAGCGCCTGCACTTCCGGGTCGCCGCAGGCAGCGTAGAGGCCCTCCCAGTCCCTGCAGGCGGCGCTACGGGCGAAACGAGGGGTAAGCACTCTCTTTCCAGGTTTTACAAAAGCGCGGGGTGCCACCCGTATTAAGGCACAAACAATGTCGGCAAATAAGCGGGGTGGGCACCCGCCCCGCAACTCGGCCAACCGGCTCGGCAAAATGCAGGGTGGGCACCTGCCTTGAAAATCAGCCAAAAAGGGGGGGGGGATCCTCACGCTGGGAATCCCTCTAGGAAGGGATCGCGGCACCAGCGGCGCAATGCGCTATTTTGAAGGGGAGGCCAGCACTCCCCAGGCACTGGCAGGCCACACAAGTCCCTCCAGGTCTAGGGACGAAGTCCAAAAAGAAGGGAAGGCGGGGGGCGGCAAAGGCTGGGCCCAGGGACCAGCTAACAGGGCCCTCCATGCAGAGAGGCAGTCCCAGTGGTGGTCCTCCTGGCGCCCAGCAGCAGCAGCTGGCCCCCTCCTAGTTAGGATCAGCAAGAACATTTACATGGGGTCACAGCCCCTCTTTTATACACCAAATCCCTTTGTTTAAGCTTCAGGGTGAAGGGAAAAACCAGTTGCAGCTGGTTTTGGAGCACTCCGATGTGCTCAGCCCCTCTCTTCATTCACTGGCCAGGCTAGGGACATTAGACGCACCACAGGGGGCGGAGCCAGCATTGTGTGGGGAAAGCCCAGCCCTATTCAGGTCTCAGGTGCACTCCTCCCTCACATCACTCATGCAGATCACTCTACTCACCACCGGGGCAGACCTATCCTGACTCACCAGCCAGCTCCAGCCAATCACAAACCAGACAGCCAATTCACATCATTTACACAGGCATGCCAACTTCTAGAAGTGGCACTTCCACACCAGATACAATAACGCCGCACACATCTCGCAGCATTTAATCACACGAGTCCGCACATACCAAACTCGCACCTGCACTCCCCACGCATCAGGAACTACCAGGGACACATACATTCCCCATGCATTCCTATGGGAGAGCAGGCCAACCTCACCACACGCACGCACTTTACCCTGGGACACAGTGGTAAAGTGTGCAGAAGCCAAAAATCACTAGCACCAAGTCACATATCAAAAGCAAAAAGTTTAGGGGTGAACCTGCCAGAAGGGCCAAGTCCAACAATTATTTAATGGAATGGAATGTTGCTCTATTTCATTTTTGAAACTTTCAGTTTTTCTGTAATCTTAGGTTATTCCATTAGTGTGATCTTATGGAGTTCGCCCAACCCACTAGCGAGTCTGACATTCCTCCCTTACAAGACCTCTGCCACAAACTCAGCGCATTCTTCCACCACAAAATCAAGAACATCTACGACAACTTCAACAAACTGAACACTCACAAGCCACCCCCAAGATCCCGAAACCAACGATTGGCAGCTGGACAGCCCTCACCACTGAAGACACACTGTAGATGATGAAGTCAATCCACTCGGTGCCCCCACAAACCCCGGTCTCCACCACATCTTCAACAGAGCCGCCGACACCATAGCACCCATGCTTCGCCACACCATCAACTGCTCCCTGGGGACCGCGTCCTTCCAAGACGAATGGAAACACGCTGATGTAAACCCCCTCCTGAAGAAGCCTTCGGCGGACCTCACCAACCTCAAACTACAGACCCACCTCCTTGATCCTGTTCCCAGCGAAAGTCATTGAGAAAGCTATCAATAAACAACTCACCACCTTCATCAAAGAGCATGTGGTGTGGTTCCTATATTCCCAATAGGCTCTGCGCATTGGAATAATATATCCTGTAGTTTTAGACATAGGACTGAGGTCGACAAAGGCCTTGAGTAGTCGCGCTTAACAAACATGTGATTGATTGATTAAATTGTGTGCATGTTTAATTAATTTGTTCTCTGTTGTTATGTGTTCAAAGCTAATTTTTATTACTAAAAAAGAGGGATGATGTTATGTTAAAAAGTTGTTCTTAAGGACAACTTGTTATTGTCTTGTGCTCCCGCTCGGACCACATGGGTTCACTTGTGTTCTTTCAAGGGTGACCGGCATTCTGATGCTCCTTGGTGTTCTGCTACAGCTCTTTCCGTTGGGCAGTTGCACCGAGGACAGCAGAAGAGCGGTGGAGGGCTTCTTTCTTTGCATCAGAACAGGAGGCGGGTGGCTGGGTATAGTGTGCGCTAAGTCATGGAAGAATCACACAGAAAACATTATATATCTTCCGAAGAGATGCTCAAAGGATAAAGAGTAACAGCCACCCAACGTTACTAAATATGTAGACAGCAGTCGACAAATATACAAAACAATACAAGTCCATATCCTGAACCAAATATGAAATTATGAAATTAAATCCACGCAATATTTCGTAGTAATCTTCTCCGATCTTGTTGATTCCAAGTTCTATAAGGTTACAGCCACTTCAGTCATCAGCAAAACAACTTTAGCCAACATGTGTTTCGTCTTTGTGGAAGTATCCACCGACTTCCTCAGAGCTAAAAGTAACCAGGTAGGCCCACATTATGACGATACAATCACACGCCAATGTAATAAAGCATTAATCCATTAGTAAAAGAAACAAGGCAGAAACCAATGAATTATAAGATAGTAAAGGTCATTTGAGAAAGCGAGGGTACAGCAATAATTGGAAAGAGGAAGACTAACATATATACACCAAGTGTGAAGCCCAAAAAACCTGGTAAGTGAAAGAAAAATGTACAAAATGCTACAAAAATAAAATAATCTTAACCCATGTGCAGAAGGGCAAAACCAAGGTGTGACGGGACGAGTATCCCGGGAGAGGAAGAGAACTCTGACTGGTGGTCCGCCACCCCTCTATCACCCACTTCCTTTACTTTCCAACAGCCACCTGACCCCCATGGAGCGAGGAGCCGGAATCGAACTGGCCGAGCGAGACAATGAGTCATGGCCCCTTTAACTACGAGGCATTGTACGACATGGCCCCTCCCATCTACAGCCACGGCGGAACTTCAAAAGAGAGACCAGCCCCGGAAGCGGCGGACGACGTTTCCCAGGTGGAGAAAGGAGTGCTGAGTGCGGATTACGGAGAGGATACGGGAGAAAGAGTATCAAGAGAAGCGATGGAGAGCGGAGAAGAAGCAGCGGACCTGAAGCCTGGAGGCCAACGTTTCCACGCTTCGCTCCGCCACGCTCCCACGGGAGGGGCGTGGCTCCAACAGGTACGGGGGCGAGTGGCGGGCTGGGTGGGAAGCAGGGTCCAGCCTCCTGAATGATTGTATAGTCCCGTGTACAGCTCCAAATCCTCAAAACCCCTCTCCCTACACGAGCACGTCCTTCACGGAGTG
Organism: Lissotriton vulgaris; assembly: GCF_964263255.1. Classification (NCBI taxonomy): domain Eukaryota; kingdom Metazoa; phylum Chordata; class Amphibia; order Caudata; family Salamandridae; genus Lissotriton; species Lissotriton vulgaris. The sequence continues at coordinate 1,889,398,103 of NC_141693.1, read as the reverse complement.
TACCTACTGCACTGTTCACCGGTTTCCCGCACCCCCGGTCCTGCCGACCTCTATGGTCTCAAACTGTGATCTGACCCAGTCTCTCTCTCCCTCTTTCCACACGCCCCGGAACCGGAGAGGAGAACCGAACTTCCGCGACGAGACCTCCTGAAGCAAGCTGGATTCATCGCGGAAGACGCCCTTTGACCCAGCAGCATTTGCACGAGAACGGAATACAAGTCGGCAAAGACGTTATATTAAAATAAAGCCATCGTTAAAAACCCTACTCAAGGATTCGGCCTCTCACTTGACTTCCTCCCCCTTGGTTCCCCAGTGGAGTTAGACCCGAGCCTTGGTTCCCCCCCTGACCTGGGACACAAAGTAACATAGCATTTAATGACAACTCACCAACAACGTCAATTGGTATGGCAAAAGTTAAAATAACATATCCTCCCGTTCAATAAAATCAAGTTCCATAGGTGCAATGACAGCGATATCCTGTAATGTGAAAAACTACAGTCACCACATAGAATATACCTTATTAGAATCGAAATAATAAAAGTAATCAATTTACCAAAATCAACACAAGTTCAAACGAAAAACCTAATTGATCAGATCACAGTATAACTAGTTGGTATTCTTTGGAAGCCTTAACCTAGGCAAATAAGAAGCCCAAGTATCTCAGTACATCCCAAAACTGTATCATAGAAACTATATACAATTTTGAGATCGATAATTAAAAATTGCACATGGACCGCCTGAAACCTGGCTCCCACAGTGACGCGCCACCCCCGCATCCTTAACCAGGTATTTGATTTGGTCCCTCCTGTTATTCTTGAGCTAGTTAATAGCGCTTTTTCCTCTGGGATTGTCCCCTCTCTTTCGAAACAGGCCAGGATTAGAGCCCTTCTGAAGAAGCCCACCTTGGATCCCGGAGTTCTTGCAAATTATTGACCTATTTCGTTACTACCTGGGATTGTCAAAATATGCGAAAGGTATGTTAACTCTGTTCTCCTTTTTTTAAAGAAACTCAACGCCTACATCCCTCTCAAACGGGCTTTAGGCCTCAGCAGGGTACTGAAACTGCCTTGCTAGTGGTTGTTGAGGAGTCCAGGAAAATTTTAGATGCTGGAGGCTCCGGTGTGATTATTTTACTTGATCTCAGCTCGGCCTTTGACACGGTCACTCACCAACTGCTGCTAGCAAGACTCAGAGAGAGGGGGTGACTGGTATGTTACTCAAAAGGTTTGAGTCCTTCCTTTCAGACCGCTCTTTTTAGTATTTGAGAATAATGCCGCCTCTAACTGGATGCTTTTACAGTGTGGGGTGCCGCAGGGCTCCTCTCTTAGCCCCGCACTTTATGTCTACATGCGTCCGTTAGCGGAGATTGTCCAGCCATTTGAGATTAAGATCATCACGTACGCGGACGATACTCAGCTTATTGTGTCCCTCGACCTTTTAGACAATAAGAAGTCCATCTTGGCCAACTGCCTTGAAAAAGTTTTGGCGTGGATGGACTCCTCTTTCCTAAAGCTGAATGCGGTTAAAACAGAATTGAAGTTTCTGGGAAAGACTACCAGCCTGGAGATTGGCACTCCCTGGCTTAAATGTATGGGAGATATGCCTGCCCCCAAAGACTAAGTAAAACGCTTTGGAGTCTGGCTGGACCATAACCTGAGTTTTAAGACACAGGCGTCCAGGGTAGCAGGCTCCTGTTACGGCATTCTTAAAATGATTAGAAGGATCCTGCCCCTTCTGCCTTTTAATGCTAGGAAATTGTTGGAGCAAGCACTGATTTTATTGAGGCTTTATTATGCCATTGTTCTTTATTTGGGCCCCCCCTGTTTGACGATAATAAAACTTCAAACGGTCCAAAACTGTGCGGCACGACTTCTTGCGCAAGCTCATAACAGAGAATCTGCGAAACTGCACATTAAGGCACTGCATTGGCTGCCAGTTGATAAAAGAATTCAATTTAAAGCCTTGTGTATCGTCCATAAATCACTGGCGGCTAGCTCTCCTCCGATTCTCCAAACCATAATTTCCCCGTATGTCCCTAGAAGACCACTTCCTTCTGAGTTGAAACATCTTGCCATTGTTCCCAAATTCAATTGAACCTGGAGCGGGGGCCGTCTCTTTTCTGTCATTGCTGTTAAAAATTGGAATCAGTTGCCTGATGCTATTCGTCTTGAGGTCAATAATCTTCTATTCCCCAAGCATCTTAAAACCCTCTTGTTTTCTTGATCTCCATTACACTTACAGTTTTTGGGTGTGTCTTTTAGCGCTGGGAGGCCTTTTGGTAGCCATGCGCTTTATAAGTGTTTTATTCAATTCAATTCAATTATTCAATTCACAACATAAACATACCCATAAGTTAAATAGACTATATGTAAGGGACTATACCTTGGAAGAATTGGTTCTTAATGTGAATACTCCTCATGTTACAAGCGTCTCGCAATCTTACCATCTTGGAGTGTCTTTATATACAAGTCCCAGTCAAGTCAATAGCAATAATGGACTAAACTTGTACGTAAAAACCCTGTAAACGCCATCTTGTAAGTGCACACTATACCAAGTACACGAGAAGCTGTCAATGGGAACTATAACTAATACGGTTGATAATGTCATTACGGAAAACGGTTGTAAGCAAAATAAATTATTACATAAGGGACTGTACTGGAAAAAACGGTCCTCAAGGAGAGTACTCCTCATACAGCAAAGGTGTCTCACAATCACGCCATTTAGGAGGTTGGGTTTGTTCCCTTACCCTGTCAAGCCAATAAAAAAATTGGACTATACTGATAAAACGGAAAGCTCACCTGTCCCATCTTATAAGTGCTCCTAACACTGAATGCTCGAGTAGAACAATTGTAAACTCAAAATTAAGGGGGCTACGGTACCGATATTAAACAGCATAATTATCATCAAGCAGAAACCAGTATGGATAACATGCAACCAGCACCTTATACCGAAATGCAGGTGTTGCAGTTAAGCAGATACCAACTTGGCAGTGTTAGCCAGACTAAACGTGAGAGCGAATGTACATTTTTTTGTGAATTAGCACAAGTCAAATGGCTTGCCACATAATCAGTTTGGGTGGCTAATAAATGGTAAAGTTTGTCAATCCAAGGGTTGAATTAATGTGATCACCACGTACCGCAAGCAGTGTTACACAAACCACTAATAGAAGAAAAAGGGGAAGCATATCGGTAAAATGGTGTTAGAGTAACAGATAAAGTCCTCACAATGTGTATCACTACATAATGGTGAGTACACTTTGGAAATAAGTCGCAGGGAAAGAGAAATATAAGGCTAAGATAGAATGAGCAGAAAAGGGAAGAAGGGTATAGTAGATTAGTCACATAAATATCAAGTTCCCAAGAAATACTGTAAATCATTATCTATATTAAGGCCCTTCTCTACGCCACGTAATTTCAGAATCCAACGTGCCTCACTCTGTCTTAGTCTGAGCTCTCTGTTCACACCCCTAACATCAGTTGGTATGGATTCAATACCATGAAATTTGAAGCTCAGCTGTTTACATTGTGCCTCACAATCTATGCAAAAGAAACAATTGATGGACGGAATGCTGGACAATGCAAACATTCAGCCCCAGTCACAAGGATCTGGGTTAAATCCATCATTATTTTGCTAACCACACCACCCCAGTTTGGACCCAGCCATATGCAAATCAGTCTTGATCCTGTTCCTTGTGGAAACAGTCCAGCCCGAACTGCCAAGCCAGGTCCTCCCTGGACCGGAAACAAGCACCCTGGGACCGGTTTCAGGGCATCACTCTTCAACAGCCAGGCTAGGTTGAATCCAGTGGTGTAGTGAGAACGAGACCCACGTCTGGGCATACCCTTCTCACTTAGGGTAACATATGCAAAAGAAACAATTGATGGACAGTATGGTATCTGTCATCCAAGTTCTTTAGAGCATTAAAGCGCTCTGCAATTGGATCTTTCAGGGATCTAATTGTTTTCCCTATGTACATTTTATCACATTTACAAATAAATGCATAAACCACAAATGTTGTCATGCAATCAATGTCAGTACATTTGGAGTACTTCCCGAATTCCATGTACAGACAATTTACACGTGTTACAATTCCCACATCTGAATGAGTCCTCATTAAGTTTGTATAACCCAGCTCAAGTACCCTAGGGTAGCTAGGAATCACTATATTGCGTATGGTTCTGCCTTTATGGTAAGTAATACTAGGATATTTCAAAATGTAGTTTTGTAACGTTCGATCAGATGTTAGCAGATACCAGTAGCGTTTGAATATACTATATATCTTATGTGACCATGGGTGGCAACCCGGGACCAGTCTGACAGGGGAAATATCCTCAGTATTTCCTCTGGTCTTTATTTATTATTTATTTATTTATTTATTTATTTAGCTGTTTTATAGCGCGCTCCATTACTACCAGAGTATCCTGGCGCGAAAAAGAAAAACAAGCAAGTGGCCGTCTGACAGGAATAATAAATCTAATAGGCAGTTCTAAAAAGATGAGTTTTTAGTGCTTTCTTAAAAGAGACAAAATTTTCAATCGATCTCAGGGAAAGGGGAAGAGAGTTCCAAGTCCGAGCTGCGACAACAGCAAGCGAGTAGCCTCCCAGGCGTACTCGCTGAAAGCGGGGCACACTCAGGAAATTACAGTCAGCTGAACGTAGAGGCCGAGTGGGGACATAGCGGCTGAATCTTTTTCTCAGATAGGATGGCCCCATATTATTGACTGCCTTAAATGCTAAAGTAAGGATTTTAAAAGTTATCCTTTGGGCAATCGGCAGCCAATGAAGTTCCTTTAAGTTTGCTCGCACGCTTTCTCTACTTGGAATTTTACACAGCAACCGTGCCGTAGCATTTTGGATAATCTGCAGTCGGGCGACTAAGAAGGCTGGAGTACCGCTAAAAAGAGAGTTGGCGTAGTCGAGCCGAGATAAAATGAAAGCCCTCGCAACCGACTCTCTTGCTGATGATGGCAGATAAGGGAAGAATTTTCTCATGGCTTTAAGAGATCCGAAGCACACCGCTGTAAGTTTTTTTATGTGTGCCTCGATTCTCAGATCCTCTCCGAACCAGACTCCCAAATTCTTAGCAATAGCAACTGAGCCTGGCTGGGGAAAATCAGGCGGCCACAAGAGTTCTCTAAAATTGGGCGGGAATTGGCCATACAGCAAAATTTCCGTCTTGTCTTCGTTGCACTTCAGCTGTGCCACTGCTAACCAGTTAAACACAGCGGAGAGGCACGAGCGGACAACCTCTGTATTAGTTGCTGCATCCTGCCAGGTAAATAAAAGCTGCGTATCATCTGCATACGCTATGATTTTTGCTCCCATTTGTTCGGCCAGCACAATAAGAGGGGTAAGATATATATTAAAAAGCAGGGGACTCAATGTAGAGCCTTGAGGAACTCCGGTAGTGAGGGGCCTAATTGAGGATGAAAAAGGTGGGATCCAAACCTGCTGAGACCTGTCCGATAAAAAAGATTTCACCCATTCCAGTGCTGAACCCAATACACCAATCTCAGCCAAGCGAATCAGGAGGAGTGAGTGTGGGACAGTATCAAACGCGGCAGAGAGGTCCAATAAAATCAGAGCCGCTCTGCCGCCACTGTCCAAACACTCCCTGATAGCCTCAGTAATCTCCACCAACGCCGACTAAGTGCTATAAACTGCACGGAAGCCAGACTGGGCAGGATGTAAGACCTCCGAGGATTCTACAAAGGCATTCAGCTGGGCAAATGCAAGTTTCTCCCCAATTTTTGCCATAGCTGGGAGTAGAGATATGGGTCTGTAGTTACTAGGCACAGTTGGATCTGCACCTGCCTTTTTTAACAAGGGAAGCAGCTTAGCCTGTTTCCATTCGTTAGGAACCCTGGCTGATGTAAAAGATAGGCCCATTATTTGAGAAACCTCAGGTGCCACTACTTCTGCCACTTCAGCCAATACCCTGGCCGGGCAGGTATCACCAGGGGCACCAGATTTTAACGATTTAATTGCCACTAAGGTATCATCCACAGAGGGTGGAGCAAAGCTCTCCATGGTGTACGTGGGTTCAACATTAGATCCAACATTGTCAGCAGTCCAACTCCCCCCACCAGTAGCTCTAAGACTTTGCTGAATTTTAGCGATTTTTGTCAAGAAAAAGGAGGAGAGACTTTCGCACCATTCAGTAGAGGGTTTGATCGAAATTTGTTCGGCACATGGAGAAAGGAAACATTTTACTATAGAATAAATTTTGCGGCTGTTGTTATTCGCCCTCTCAATTCTTCTGGCAAAATATGCAGTTTTAGCCAGTTTGATATTGGCATAGTATTCTCGCTGAGCGGAGCGATAAGCTACCTTTGCTTGTGGGCAATAAGCCACCCTCCAAGCTCGCTCCAGTTTTTTGCAGACTAGTTTACTAGTGCGTAGATAGGGCGAATACCATGGTTGTGAGGGAGTCGTCCTACTTCTACCAGGGTCAGTCACCTTCGATGAGACAGACAAGGCCGCTCGAATCCACCTGTCGAAGATCTGGACAGCGGAATCTAATTCTCCTCCCAAAAAGGGCCTATTCTGATCAAGCCAAGCAGAAAAATTGCCTACATTGATCTTTGGGGGGCGCGTATTCATGGAGGCTTTAGATGAATCTTTCAAGGCCGACCATGAAAATCTAATAAGCTGGTGATCAGTCCAAGTTAGTATTTGGGGGGCCTCAACCTTCAGCGAAAAGTTAGAACAGATGACGTCTAAAATATGGCCGCCTGAATGAGTGGGGGAGGAGACCCATTGGGTAAGAGAGGCCAGGTCAAAGGAGTCGGATAGGAGCTTACTTTCCTGCCATTCCTGACAATCTATATGAATGTTTAAGTCACCGAGCAGTAAAAAACGAGAAAATCTTACTGCTCTGGGAACGAGAGTCTCCAAAAGAGCTTTAAGAAACCGTCCCGAGGGGCCCGGGGGACGGTAAATGAGGGAGCCACCCAATGTGAAATGTGGGGACAAAATTAACGAAAAATTCACAATCTCGCGATCCGCGAGATTATCTGAATCTTCCACATTAAGCACCCAAGATTCTCTAAAAATAATTGCTAGCCCTCCACCTCTACCACTAGCCCTATCCTTCCTTCGGATCTTAAATACAATTCTATCCCTGCTAGGTGTCATATTAAAAGCCATGTTGAGCATGTTGTTATTCATATGTGTAAAGGATTCTTGTAAGTTCATCTCTTTGCCTTCAATGCATCACTCCTAGCAAATTTCAATGCTCTCTTCTTTGCTTTAAGAATAAAATCTTTCTTGTAGACTCTTGCCAGAAACCTTTGTTCAATATCACCAGCTCAATTTTTAAATTCAGTATTGTTACTAAAATTTCTGCGTGCTCCGAATAGTTCTCCATAAGGGATAGAATCAATTTGAGATCTGGGATGTGCACTACTGGTGTGCAATACAGAGTTGCACGATGTGCTCTTTCTGTAAATGTTGCAATTGATTTTGCCTTGATCGACATACAGTTCATAATCAAGAAATACAATTCTATCCCTGCTAGGTGTCATATTAAAAGCCATGTTGAGCATGTTGTTATTCATATGTGTAAAGGATTCTTGTAAGTTCATCTCACTACCGGTCCAAATCATTATACAATCATCAATGTACCTTCCATAGTAAAAGATAAAGTTTTGCCACTTAGGGCTGAGCGCAGCAGAAGAGCGGTTGTGGGCTTCTTTCTTTGCGACTCAAATAAACGGACATTTTATATCAAATATCCCCACACAACATGCCAATTAGGCGCGGCATTGGAATTTGCTTTGCGGATTAAGAGATGTGCTTTAGATTTACTGAAGTGTGTGCGAGTCAGAAGGGTGTACCAACATTTACAGTAGAATGTCCCTTTTTCTTTTTCCACACTCCCTCTAAAAGTTTAACTTATTGAGTTACTTTATAGAAATGAACGCAGGCTTGATGTCACGGATCTTAGTTAATTATGTTCATCTATGTCGGTGCGGTGACGTGCATTCATCTTTGAGTGTTTAAGAATGTGATCACATCCTTACATCCACCTCAGTATATCCTTGCGTAACGTGAGGGATGAGACAATGTCTATACTTCCTCCTGGAGAATTCAACAATAGCATTACAACAGTGGTTGAAGTGGGCGGGATCGGCAGGGCACAGCAGGCCCTTAACTTCTTTTATTCAACAGATTCTGTTGTTCTACCTTTTTATCTAAAACATTCCTCGCAGGACGGCAGAAATAGCCAAGGCCTGCAGAGAAGGCTCAGCGTTTGTGGCCATTCACGACAGGTGTGGGAGGCAGAGAAGGAAAAGGGTTTTTTGTCTTGCCCAGAGAAGACAAGGACAGTGTCCACTTCTACTCTGCCGCTGGCAGCTGCCCTCCCTCTCTTTCTTCCTGTTATTCACTCTTTATGACTAGTTCCTCCTCACTTACTAAAAACAGCAACTTCAAGAAATGGTTCTCACCTTCTCTTTCCTCCTTTCGTTTATTTGTTCCGCTGTGAAATGAATCCAAAAATAAAAACACTTTCAGCGTCTTTTTCTGACATTTTCTTTTCCCTTTGGGCAGCCTCGGGAATAAAAGGTTCAAAATATAAAAAATAAATTAAAAAAATTACATAAGGCAAGACAGAGTGCTTGTGAAGTGGCCAGATTGATTTTATTCACATCCAAACACATTAGCATCACTTTACAGAGTTTGCCAGTGGAGCGGTACTTTAGTTCTCTTGTCTTCCCCCAGGTAGGGAAGTGCACCAATCCTTGTAGGTACTACAATGCCTGATTGATGGGTGGATTGGTAAACAAAATGTGTACCGCTGCTTCGTTGTCACAGATGTCGTATTTTTAAACCATACTACTTACGTTTTGTAAGGATACAAGCAATGACCATTGAAATGGGTCGCTTCCGGGCCAGGTAGTCATGCCTTAAACTTTTCTTTTTTTTTTTAAATCTTTTTATTGACATTTTTTACTACTACATACAGGGCACGGCAATATTACTAACAAAATGCATCACATTGAGAGAAAAAGCAAATAAAGCAACAACAATAATAATAAAATGAGCAACATCCAAGTAAAGAAAAAGAATGAAAAAATATCAATCCCAGTTCCAAAGCATAAAACAAACCACGCAAAGATTCCATTCTCTAATATTTCTATAAAGTCCCTTGTATCTCTCTGGATATTACCATCATAGCAATTAATACCTTATATATTGTCCTAAATCACCAGAGTTTTGCTCACATATAAGTTTTATTCTATTACACCCTCCTTCCATCGCGTGATGGGATCCCATATTAGCTTACCGAGCTTCTTTCCCCTTTTTCCTTTCCGTGCATAGATCTCTTTCTCCACATTGTATGTTGTTATTAATTTGGCCAGCCAATTATGAAAGGTGGGTCGTATAGGGTCAATCCATGCCGAGGCTATACATAATCTCATAACTGATAATGCTACAAATAAAAATTCCCTCCCGTTTGATAACTGTTCGTCCTCCAGATTTACTCCTAATAATATAGTTCCGGGAGTTAACACAATTTCGGTTCCTAAAATATTATTTATGAAACCTTCAATGTCTTTTTTTAGTGAATATAGATGGGGGCATGTTGCAAATACATGTTTTAAATCAGCTTCCAGACTTCCACACCTATAACACTTAATACCCACAGTACCTCCCCATTGTGCTATTTTTGCAGGGGTATAGTATAAATGATACAACGTTTTATAATGTTGCGCCTGCAAAGGCGCTGAGCATAACAAAGAGTATCCCTTTTCTAAAGAGATACTAAAGCTTTCCCCGCTTATATTGAGATTGTCATTCCATTTTTCGTTCCATTTTTCGTAATCATCCTGTTTTGATTTTATCAATTCAGCATAAAACTTCTTAATACTACAATCTTCCCCTCTTTGAACTACTTCCATAATAGGATCGCACCTGAAACCCAAAGCACCTCCCTTTTTATTCAAAAGAAAACTCCTAATTTGTAGGTATTTAAAGAATTGCCTGTTATCTAACTTAAATCTAGCCTGTAATTCTGAGAATTGAAAAACCCCCTGATCCCTCATTACATCCCCTATGCTTAGGGGATGCCTTAAACTTTTCAGGTAAAAGCGCTCACTGATATCTGAATAGTGAGTGTAACTGTAGGAAGAGGACTTTTTCTATACTATCCCACAGTGAGGTATAGTGTGCACAGAGTCCAGTGGAACCCCAAAGATAGGCAGAGGTAAAATTAGATAGCACCTCACGCTCTATTTGTGGTAGTGTGGTCGAGCAGTAAGGCAGTATCAGAGGACAGGGTTAAGCATTTGTTGTACACACTCAGTCAACAAACGAATTCACACACTCAAAGACTGAACTTCAGACCAATTGTTTTTGTATAAAATATTCTTTTAGTTATGTTTATTTCCTAGAACCAAGCGAGTCTGGCACAGTGAAGTGATAAGTCCTTTGGAGTAAATATACAAATACAGTATTGATTGAAATGGTATATGCACTTTGTTTTGACTTACAGTATTTTTGCAGAGAAATGCAATGCTTTGTAAATACAGTACATAGACTTGAATGGGCTTTTCAGTAAAATACCAGGTAAGTCACTTTTTTACATTACTTTTTATACTCAGTGTGGTATACCTGGATACTACACTGGGACATTTCCAGTAAACAGGTAAGTAAAAGAGTTTTTGTTATACAGTACAATTCTAAAGATTATCTTTTGGTCTTCAAAATCCACACTTGAGATAACATGGACTGTTTTTCTTGGAAATGTTTCTATGGAGTAAAAATAGTGTTATCGGTTTTAAGGTAATCATTTGGTAGTGGGAGTTTAGGTTTTGAGGATAGACTCACGGGTCCCCTGGGGTCAAGGATACACTCTTGTTACACCCTCAGCTGCACTAGGGCGACAGGGTGCAGTGTGCTGCGGCCTAATGTTATCCAATGGAGGATAGGGGGCCTCCGGTTGGTGGCTGCTGACGAGCAGGCCACCTGGTTGTGGGAGCAAAGCTCCTGGACATTAGCTCAGGGCAAACGGTGAAACAAAGTAGCACTAAAGGTGTACCCTCAGCACCATTAGGTCGGCAGGCTGCAGGGTGCTGTTTCGACGTTGGGCGCCTTGCCGTTTTGCAATGGGGAACCTCCAGTTTGCAAAGGCACTGCAGGCTTGGGGACGAAGGTCTTCTGGATGAGACCACTACTTCGAGAAGTAAGTTGGGGATTGGTTAGGCACCGTCGGTTTGGCTACCCTAGGCCGTAGGGTGTCTGGTGCAGGGGTGCCTTTTGAGGTTGGACCTTCTTACCAGTTCCTGGTCTCGGTTGGGGGGACCTTCCGAATTTAGGCAGCAGGCGTCGGCTGGAGGCAAATCTGTGGTCACCGGATCTCGCTGGGGAGACCTCCACGTGGTGTTTGCCCACTCAAGCTTGGGCCGTGGACAGCAGGTGCAGAGTGGTGCAGATTTGCGGTGTCCGGCCGGAGCCAGAGGTTGCAGATGAACAAATCTGGTGTTTACAGGAGACACAGTCTTTGTGGTTGAAGGCAGGCAGGTCCTCTGGGGTTTTCGAGGTTGCTGGCTGCAGGACACACCAGGATTTTGCAGGAGCAGGTTCGAGGTGGAGATAGCCGGGTAGGCCTGGGGCCAAGTCAGTGAGCATCTTCCTCTGGTTAGCTTCTGCACGGCTGTTCAGTCCTTCTTTTCTTGTAGTTTCTTCTGGTCTCAGGACGAAATGTTCAGGACTGCCCCTAAATACTAGATTTAGGGGCATTACAGGTAGGTAAAAAGGTTAGGACCAATGGGTCCCTTCTCTTGGGTGGGTACACCCCTATTATTTTACCCTCCAGTGGGAGGGTGGCATAAGTCTTTCCCTGGTTGGCTGAGTTCCGCCATCTGCAAGCTGGCAGGAGAGTTGTGCTTCACCTCGCCTACCTCTCCTCAGGGGTGGAGTTGTCAGAGGTGGGCACATCTCTCTCCCTCACTTGTTTTCCCTCCGCCACCCCCCAAAGTGGGGGTCAGAATCAGTGGGGACCAGTTAATGAAAGCAGCGAGTGGCCTGGGGAAGCTCAAAAAGGCGGCAAGCCTTTGAAGCTTCCCCTTCGTGAACCCTGCAAAAACAACAAGTGATGGACCGAATGTGGATCAATGTCACACATTCCCCCAGTCAAAAGATCTGCGCCCAAATCCATCGTTTTTTTGCACTCCACACCACCCTGGGTTAGACAATGGCGATATGCAAATCAGCTCTGACCCTGTTGCCCCATGGGAACAGTCCAGTCCGAACTACAAAAGCCATGTCCTTCCCAGAACGGAATCAAGCATCCGAGGACCAGACCGGTTTCGAGGTAACACCTCTCATCAGCCCGGCTAGCTTGACTCCAAGTGGTGTGGAGTGCCTGGGACCCACGTCTGGGCATCCCCAGCGCACTTAGGGCGGCAAATGCAAAAACAACAAGTGATGGACCGAATGTGGATCAATGTCACACATTCCCCCAGTCAAAAGATCTGGGCCCAAATCCATCGTTTTTTTTGCACTCCACACCACCCTGGGTTAGACAATGGCGATATGCAAATCAGCTCTGACCCTGTTGCCCCATGGGAACAGTCCAGTCCGAACTACAAAAGCCATGTCCTTCCCAGAACGGAATCAAGCATCCGAGGACAGGACCGGTTTCGAGGTAACACCTCTCATCAGCCCGGCTAGCTTGACTCCAAGTGGTGTGGAGTGCCTGGGACCCACGTCTTCGTGAACCCTGCCCATCCTGGGTAGGAGGCTTGGCACCTCGTCCCAGGATGTGCATTGTTTCAGGCCCCAGAGAGCAGCAAGCTCTCAACCCAGGGGTCCAGAAACATGTCTGGTGGTGGCAACTGAAAGCAGCCAGTCAGCCTGGACACTAGTGGTAGGTTTGTTTTTAGGGGGCATCCCTAAGATGCCCTCTGTGGGCATTTTTCATTAAATCCCTTACTGGCATTAGTGTGGGTGTAATGTGCTGAGAAGGTGGACACCAAACTTCTCAGTTTTCAGTGTAGCTGTTATGGTGCTGTGGAGTTCGTAATGACAAACTTCCAGCCCCATATACTCTAAATGGCAGCACTGCGCGTACAATGTCTAAGAATGGACTTAGACACTGTAGGGGTACAGGGCTCATGCACATGTACCCTCACCACTGGTAGAGTGCACCCAACTAGAGGGGTGACTGATCTATGTCAGGGCAGTGGGTTGTAGGCATGGCGCACAGGGATGTGTGTGCAATGTCGATTCTTCACTTTGTTCTGCACCAAAACATGCAGCCTGCAAAGGCAGTGTGTCAGTGTAATAGTACAGGACCTCTAAGGATGGCACAATAAGTGCTGCAGCCCTTAGAGGCCTTCTCTGGTCACAGTGCCCTGGGTACTTGTGGTACCATTTACCAGGGGCTGGCCTGTGGCCAGAGATGCCAATTGGGTTTAGGCTTCAATGCAGTTTTTGGGGAATGAACATAGGCCCTGGGTACCTGATTAGCAGGAGCCCAGGGCAAACTCAATCAAAGCACATCAGCAATTCAGCAAAAAGTGGGTGCAACTATGCAGATAAAGGGCACTTTCTCATAGTAACCATGTTGTTCCTGCTTAAATTCCACATGTTTTACTTAATCTTGCATTGTCTGGGAGGGTTTGCTTTTTCTAGGATGTTGGTCCATTTTTTTTTTTAGGCAGCAGACTGCTCGTTTAAAGCGTAATTTGAATAGAGAAGCATCCAGGTGTTTATAGAGGGGAACGATTGGGTTGTACTTGAAGGCAGTGCAAGTTTTTCTCAGTGGGGCAGTATGGTGTTCAGTGGGGGACGAGAGGATGTGGCTCTATGGTCAGAGCGGACGAATTTGGAACTGGGGAACCAGGTTCAGCCTTCATGATCAGTCCCCCAGAACACACTCTTGAAGAAGCACATTTCTGTGATAGACCTCAGAAGGCCCTGCAAGACCTTAGAAGCCCTGGTGTCTTAGCACCAGCAGTTGGACACTAGCGGTGGCCTGTGTGGGTTAACCTTGAAGGCCTGTACACCACAATCCATGCTGAAGTTCACCTCAAGTCTTGTGGACAGGCCTATGAAGCAGCACACTCTGGAGCGACAGTTACTGTCACTGAGGTCACAGGACCCTTGAGGAGGGCCTAGGGTGGTGCGACTGCGCTATGCGCTTACTTTGGATGGGAGCGTCGTGTTTGCAAGTATATTATGGTTTTAAAAGCACTTGCTGCCTCCTTCTTGGCCTCCAGCAATTTTCGAAAACAATAAAAATGTCATGATAACTCTGGGGATTAATGTCCTTCCTAGAGAGCGAGAGATAAGAATTTTGTAGAGTGGAAGTTTTTAAAAGGTAGCGCAGAGGGTTCATGTGCCTGTTGCAAAGATCATGTACCATGCAGATCACAAAGTGCACATATTGTAAATAGGTCAGTGGGTTACTGCTTTTGTCAGAGAGCTATTTGTGTAATGTGTGTGATGTACAGTGCTCCGACACTCTACACTAGCATGAGCGGCACTGTAAATCAAATTAAATGCACCTGGGAGATAGTGTAGGTATGGGGCATTGAAGAGCACTGTTATAGGGTGGATAGTGAGGGAATCCGTGGAGGAGGTGGTCATCGGGGGCACCAACAAACATTGTTGCACAGGGCACCATTAGCGCTAAATCCAGCCCTGCCCTTGAGGCCAGTCCGTCTCTCCCATTGGTAACTCCATGGGAATTGTTTCAGCAGCAGTAGTGCAAAGCACCAGGAATCGGCAACGCAGGATTTCAATGCACACCAAACTAAGTTCACAAACTTCACCGTCTCTCTGCTTCATGCACAAGCACTTTTAACAAGCACTGCCTGCTTTGGGGGCACTGGAACAGCAGCATAGGAGGACAAAATTATGCTGCAGTGTTGACTAAATTATGCAGAAAAAAATAAAGGCTGCAGCGTAACGCAATATATTTTCTGATACTTTATTATTTTGACATTTTACACATGCTAACAGACTGTGGAAAGATTTGCCTTATTAGTACCAGTGTAACTTATAAATACAGCAGTGAGAAAAGTGATCAGTCAACCTCCGCGAAGGGCTGTCCTATTCGCAGAAACACAAGTCACTTTACTTTGTAAGTTTTGATCCATTTGAGATTCAAACAATTTATCAGTTAACCCCTTCCGTACTGCGCACATTTTCTCGCTGTGCGAGGGTTTTATTAAGTGGGTGGGATTCGGACTGCCCCCGGCCGTCGTCAGCACACCCCCACCATGACATCGGATGGTGGGGCCGTCCGAAGCACACAAGGGGTTAACATTGTCCGATTATGTAGCAAATGTTGTGTTATGCGTCAATTATGGCAGAGCCATAATTATATAGAAAGCATTTGCAAACCAGGATATTTTTTCCATTCATGTTTGAGCTGATCTTGTGGACAAAAGTAGGAAAAGTGCTGATGACAGACACCCCAGGGCTTGTTGTCAAAATGCTTGTGCTTCCACGTTTATGCATATTTGGGACATTCTGCAATTGGAAACATATCCCACTTTGTGAATGTATTTTAATGGCAATAACTCATAATCAGGTGAATCCATTGGTTGAATTAACTAACATATTCAGCTGTAACTGCTTAGTGAAGTGCCTAACAAATACTAAAAATTGGGATGTGTTGTGCATTCTGGCTCCGCCCTCTGAGCCAATCCTCGGGTTATTCCAGCCCTCTGATTCTGTGCCCACAGTTCCACTACTTTTCCCCCCCACTTCGGCCACTGCATTACAAGAGTAATCAGAGTAACTGCCACAGCCCAGATTTTGTTAACTTTTTCATACCAAAATTTCGTGCTGCTGAAGCCAATTGTCCTAAGTGGTGTTAGAGCCTGGAGCTATATTTAACCGGTGCTGCAAGAAACACGTGTTTGGGGTTGTTTATATTCCGGGTTAAGATTTTTGTTTTCACTCCAGGGGTGAAGGCAATAATAAAGAGACCGATAGGGACCTGTCCGTGTTTCAGGACTGCTGGTGCTTAGCACCTGCTGGACCTGGCCCACTTAAAGCCCAGCCTCCAGCACATTAGAGCACATCGCTGCCTGCCCCTATCGCTACCCCAGCTCTACAGCACACATACACAGTGGCTTAGCTAGGGGCGGAGGAGGTGTGCATGTCAGTCTGGCCCCCACCTCCCTCCAGAACAAGTCGTCCATTGGCAAACCTAGGGGCCATCCTGGGTGTCAGTAGATCTAGCGTCGCCACTGCACATAAGGTGACCAACCGTCCGTAAATTTTACGGACCATCCGTAATTTGGACCTCACGTCCGTTGTCCGTGACGATCCCTTTTACGGATGCCTTTTGTCCAAAATGTTGGATTGGCATTGGGGGAACATCACTGTTCCCCCGCCAGAAGCCTCAGCTCCCTGATAGGGCCTCCTCACACTCTTCTGAGCTCCACCCCGCCCATTGTCATTCTGTCTGCAGCCGGTTGCCACATACAGAATGACAATGGGGCCAGTCTGTGCTCTTACTGCATGTGGTAGCCCCCTCCTGCCTCAGTCTAGGGTAGGACATTCGGTCAGGTGGAAGAAATTAACAAAAACACCATGCTGCTAGGTGAGAATTCAGTTCATGAAAAGGTGGTGAAACTAGTTTTTAAAAAATGGGTTGTGGGTCTTTCACTGTCTCATCATTTTAAAACGGACACATTTTCAATGTTATATTCAACAAAGCCATGGTTGCTGCTTTTTTTTTTATTGAATGCAACTAGCAACCATTGACAAAGCCAATAGTTCTGGCTTGTAGTTGTAACATTACTTGGTGTGTTATATATCTGGATGCAATGACAGAAGTAGCAAATTACCAGTTGGGCGGCACACTATGCAAAGCACAGATTTTTAGCTTAAGTGTTTTAAGCCATGCCCTTAATTACATAGAACACCCCCTTTGGAGCGACCCCCCCAGTTTTTTATCTTACTTAAAGCACTGGAAACAACACCATGCCACAGTGGCGGTGTGCATCATGCATGACTTCCACTTTTTCTGATTGCCTATATACAGTGGCAAAGTGAGCCCTCCCATGCCCCATCAATTGCTTTAGGTACTACAGCAGGAGTGAAGTCCTTGATGGGCCTCTTCTGTCTGCAACTCAGTAGACAAAGGTTCAGCTCATAATTAAAGTGAAAAGGTGTGTAAGTGAAGGGATGGGTGGATGGATTAGTGAAAGGGTGAATTTATTTATTTGAAAAGTTTTATATAGCGCTGGCTAGACCCGGAGGTATCAGAGCGCTTTACATGAGTTACAGCGAGTAACAGGCTACATAGTTACATCACTTAAATCAGAGTCACAGGGGGAGGAGGAGGGGGAGGGAGGGAATACACAATGGGAGAAACTAGGAAAACAATGTCAGATGTCCGACTGGGTAGGTGACGGCCGAGGGGGTTAAACCAGGGCCAGACTCCCCTTTACCTACATGTGACAGTTCCACCGGGCATCGGCCAAGGTTGTTCGTGCATCGAGGTGAGTACAGACAGGTTTGACGCCCATGGGGCGTCGTCAAAGGTCCAATAGAAGTTCAGAGGAACGTTATTTATGAGTTATATATAGTGCTGGCTAGACCCATAGGCATCAGAGCACTTTACATTAGGCTACACAATGTTACAGAGAATAAAAACAAATACACATTACATCAAAAATTAAGCAAAAAATTGGGGAGTGGAAAGAAGGGTGAGACAAATAGAGAGATGGGGGAAGAGGGAAGTGTGAAGGGGAGAATGAGGGAAAAGATGGAAGGAGAGATGAATGAAAGGGTCAGTGGATGAATAATGAGAAAGGATAGACAGATAAGTGAGTGGAAGGATGGATGACAGAAAAGGTAAATAGATGGATGTATGGGTGGAAGGGTAGAAGGACGGGTAAAGGGGTGGATAGATTGATGAAAGGATGGATGGATGGAAGAGTGAAAGGGTGGATGACAGGCAAGTGAATGGGTGGATGGATGAGTGAACTGATGGATGGATTGATGAATTGACAAGTGAAAGGGTGAATGGATGGATGAGTGAAAGGGTGGATGTAAGACTGGATGTGTGAGTGAAAGAGTGGATGATGAGGGAAAGGATGGATGAGTGAAGGAGTGAACGGGTGGATGGATGAGAGAAAGGGTGGATGGATGAGAGAAAGGGTGGATGGATGAGAGAAAGGATGGATGAGTGATCAGGTCAATGGATGGATGGCTAAATGAAAGGGAGGATGGTGAGAGAAAGGAAGGATGAGTTACTGGGTGGATGAATAAATAAGTGAAAGGATGGCGGGATGGGTGAAAGGGTAGATGGCTGGATGGATGAGTGTACGGATGGATAAGGATGAATGGAGGGATGGTTGAGTGAAACAGTGGATGGAGGGATGGATTAGTGGAATGATGGAGGGATGGAATGATGGAGGGATGGAAGGATAGATGATGGATAGGTTTGCAAATGGTTGAATATTGATATAGATGGGCACACATATGGAAGGACAGAACGAATAGTGAAAGACTGAATGATAGATGAAACAATGATTACAACTTGTAACCCCCATTATCTCAGGTACATTTCCTACAGATTGACATTAACTTTTATATGAGTCATTGTCTCTATATAATATGAGTGTGATGAAACGCACTCCGACACGCTGTGATACTTACTTGGGATGAGTAGCACTATAAAAGAAATTAAATGCACATGAGAGAGGGCCTCTGTGAATAGGAGGGTCGCCATTGGAGGGTGGTAGCAAGGCCAGACCGGGCCTCAGGCATTTCCCTGGGAGGCTGGTAAGGTGGGGCAGGGGTGGTTTTGTTCCCATAAGATGACCTGCACATTTGGTCAAAGCTGTGCACGCATACTGAAGTACACAATGTCTCAATCTAATATAAACTTCTTTTAACTTGTACTTAGTTAAATACTATTGTGCGACCTCGTCTGATGTGTCTTTGTTCTGAATTTTGAGCTCCTGTCCTGCAATTTTGTCCTGAATTTTGACCCTTTGTCCTGAATATTTACACTCACCGTCCTGAATTTGCACCCATGCCAGTTGGTCACCCTAACTGCATACCTTGTACTCCTGGGCAGCCTCTTCAATGGGGAGCACCCTGTGCTGCTTGTGATCACGTGACATGCTGCAGACCACACAGATGGGCTCCTGGTCATCGTCACAGAACACTTTCAGTTTCTCTTCGTGTTTTCTGCACAGAATCGGATCCCGGGGGGTCCCGCTCGGTAAGTCAAAATGCTTCAAGGTTTCCACCATGTTTGCCAGTCTCTTGTTCGGACGAAGTTTCTTACTTTGAAAGGTTTCTCTACATTCTGGGCAGGTGAAGTCAGACTTAAGCTCCTCCCAGCATTGTGTGATACAGGACAGACAGAAGGTGTGTCCGCACTCCACAAACACGGGGTCTCTGAAATATTCCAGACAGATGGAGCAGATGGCCTCCTCCTTGAGGCTCCGGAGCTGGTTTGCGGCAGCCATGATCTTGGCGGAGAGTGGGTGTGGTGAGGTTAAGTTTCGTTTCTCTCAGTTTGTGAAGTGGGAGTTGTTATATTGTTGACGGTCTAGTAGTTGGGGTGGGAGGAACTAGGTGGGCTGAGGGGAAGAGGTGGGGTCAGGAACAGGAAAGGGCAGTTAGAGTAGGGACGGGGACCAAGTAAGAAGCAGTAATAAAGAGCTCTTAAATACAAGTCAGTGTCCACGTGTATGTGTGGGTTGGGACACGACAGGAGTGTCTGTCTCTCCTTCCTTATACATCTTGGAGAATTCGGGTTTCATTGGCTAATGGTGTTCATGCAGATAAATCTATGCTGGGAGTGTCTGCAGCAGAGTAGGGAGTGTCTGTGGCTGAGCTGGGAGTGTCGTCTGGTTTCCCGCTGAGTTAGCAGGTGACCCCAGAATGTTTGGGTCTGGAGGGAGGCGTCTGCCTTTGGGAGTGTCTGAGTCTTTGCTGTGCTGCATCAGGGGGTGGGCTTCGTTGCTGCAGAACAAGCAGTGTGTGTATGCCTCTAGGCTGTTCACTGAAACACATTTCACACGCTGGCGTTGAATGGTAACAGTAAAACTACAAGTTCCAGACTGCAAAGCGCTGCAGTCTAAACAATAAGGACAGACCTGAAGGTGTCATACACGGCATAGAGCACTTGTCTGCCTTGGCTCTGCGGCTGCTTGAGCTGTGATCATCTGCAATATCCCCTATTGTGACTGCCTTTAGAGCGGTTTCCCTGCCAGAGGTGTAACGTCTCTGGCACGGCAGCGTCAACAACTTATCTGGCAGCGTCTGCGCCTTTTTGAAATTGGAGTATTCCCACTATGACATGGGAAATCAATGAAACACTGATAAAGCCAATAGGTCGGGCCAATTGCTAAGGGAAATTGATTCTTCGATTTTTATAGTGCCTAATCAACTTTTGGGTATCCTGGCGCTTAACAGGTGTGTGGTGCTTGGCTTGAGGGGCCTTACTCAGAGATCCAGTTCTTTCGCTTCTTACGGAAGTCAAGAAGTGTTGAGGAGACTCTAATGTGATGTGGGAAGTTGTTCTATTGTTCCACAATTAAAAAACGATGTATGAGAAAGCACGACCACCTGCTCTGCTGCCTTTGCATAGGCATGGCACGTCTATTGAGAGAGTCCAGCTGAGTGGAGGTGCTCGGCTGGTTAGTGGATCTGTATGCGGCTGTTCAGAAACCTGTGTAGTGTACTGCTTTGTATGTGTGGATCAGGAGTTTGAACTCTGTGCTTATGTACATGGAACAGGTGTATCCAGGGTTGGATTGGGATTGAAAATCGGCCCGTGCACGACCCAAAAAAAAATCAGCCCACATTTGCATAATCACTCCTCAAATCACTGCTTTGGCTTAATGTTATAAAAAAACTTTAGGAGTGGAGGAGGGTTAAAAAAATGCAGGCGTTAGTTTACACTGGTGACACTGATGGAGCAAGGATTCGCACGTAAAGCGACTTGCTCTCATTCATGAACCTCGTTCAAATCATAATCATATTAATCCAACTGTCCGTCTTGTATTTAGCATTTTCCCCAACACACGGGTGTTCCCAAGAGGCTTGCTTATGTGTCTTTTCATCCTCACAATGCTTGCACTAAAGAAATGGCCGCTTCGCTGAAATTCAGTCTGCGCATGCGTCGGTCATACCCATGTGATGTGACGCACTCGCATTCTGGAGGGAATCTGTTGCTCATGCGCACTGTTGCAAACATGGCCGCTTGTCTCTCACCACGCTCTATGCTTGCAACTGCTGCTTTAGCATATCTGTCTTTTCGCACTAAACTTTAATTCTATTGCTGTTATAAAGTAAGGGGTGTGTAAAATGTATCACGGTATACAGTGTGATCATTTTTATGTGTGATTTTAATTTGTTCTCGCTTACTTTTCATGTATCGCGTCTCTGGGGGCTGGAATATACATAACCGGCGCCATGATGAGGCTCCTCTGAGTATTGCCATGTGACCTGGGAGAAACTCTACTGCGCAGAAGCTGAAACAAGCCAGCTGGCTCCTGAAGCCCAATGCGCCTGAGAACCCAGCACAGGACGATGAAATTCACCTTGAAACCCAGAGACAATGTTGCTATACCTTGTACACTCGTATTTTCTACTGTATTCCTATGGATGGGAACGTGAACCCAAGGGGCGGATAAGCAAAATTTAAATATTTATGATGAGAACGTTGAATTCTAGGAGGTGACAATGACCGAATCACCTCTCCTGACCAATCATAATGTGAGAAACTGTCACTTGCAACATTGATGGGTGGTCTAAGGGTCCCAAAACTGTATAATTACCCTAGTGTAGCTTAGGGAAATCGTCCGACTTGTCCGAGTAGCAGTCCTGTCACTGACCCTACGAACTCTATAGGTGCTCAATCTAGAGTGCTGCGGAGCACTCTGTCCATATTTTCCACAATCTCCTAGGGGTGGAAATAGTCTTAAGTGCTGGCGAAGCACTTTGCTGGGAAGTTCGAAAACCCAACCGGGGTTACTGGCGGATTACTTGCAGAGAGGGGTAACGCAGGCGTTGCATCCGAAGCTGTGGGTATTGGTCGTACCTTGGTGAGCCCAGTCCTGTCCCAAATCCTGAGGGGTATCCTGTCCTGACTGCCCGTGAGCTGTACCTGCTCGCATTCTGGCATTCCTTTTCTGAGGGTCCTTGTCCCCGTCCTTCCAAACTGACCCGTGGCCAGGGTTAGTCCTCATTCCTAATTAGGTAAATATTACGTAGTGGGTTTACGATTCTCTTTCTCTCTCACTCTCTTTTTCCGTCTTCTCCTTATTAAAGCGCTCTTGCTGTTATATTGCTCTATCACCTTGAAATGCAAGTTATATGAAGTTGATTATTAGACTTGTTCCACTTCTCTCCCCTCCCTGTAGGAAATTACTGACTGTTATATATTAGTATGTTCATGTTTTTCCCTTCCCTTAGCATGGTTGCAGTGAATTTAATAAGTGTAGTTTGAGTAGCCTAGCTTAAAATGACTCATTCAAGATTCTATTCATGTCCCTCGCCCTAGTTTAAACTTGTGCTGAATAGCGTGTTCCTTAAATGCTCAGATCCCATAGTGTTCCAATATGCTCAAATGGTCCTTGCTCTAATTCACAGTTATATTTTGGTCGTGATCCTAATGCTTGATGTGTTATTTTGTATCCTGCTTATCTTGGCATATTCACTTTGAAATCTTTTAGATAAAACTCTTAACCCCATCAGGTGTCTGTGGTTATTTTAAAGATTACAGTGTGGAAAAATGTGTTTTGGTTTATAAAGTATATTCTTTCCTAGAAAACCTGTCACTTGTCCACTGCTAGCTCCTGATCTGTCGGGAGTAATGTGCCTGTGGTAAGTCAGGTACATGAATAGTAAGTGGTGTAAGAGTCACCCCCCGAATTACTCATAGTGGCGTGCAAGAAATCACCCGGTTCACTGCAAAGCTTAGTCTTGGTCACTCGCGTCAGGGCCCAGTGCGCGGGGTGAAAATTGGTAAAATTTGTGACCCGGGTGACCTGCGCGCTCTATCAGTAATTTTCTGGTAGCAGAGGTAATGGTTAGGACTAGTTAAGATAGGTAGACAGGATAGTTGATAGACAAACCGTGAAAATAAAATATGCTGCTGATTTTCTACTGTATTGGTTCAAATTTTGCAATGTTTTAAGGATTTATATATAAATGTATATGATTTTGCATTGCTGCTATAAGTGTTACATGTCGTATTAACAAAGGACTGTTTGTAAGCGTTCAGTGTAGTCCGAATCCCCGGGGAAGTATATAGCTAACGGTGAGTAGAATCCGGTTGGCTGGAAAGAGTCACTTGTTTAGAGTCATTAGTGTAGGGTTAAGAATACCTGGAAGCACTAATTAGGATCTTTTTTTTTGCATCTGTATAAATGATAGCTACGAGTCCTTTATAAAACTTTCATTGTGATATCACCTAGTAAGGGTCACATACGAGAGGAGTAATAGGGTCTCCGAGGTTTGACTGGTAAGTAAAATAGTCCGCTGGTGAAATCCCGGCTCAGTACATATCCCTGACAGAAGTGGATGAGTCGGAAGAATAACGGGTTCTATATTACTCGTGTGTGAGGTTAGGCAAAGAAGTCTATCCGGAGTGAATGAAAAGTAGACAGAAGTGGTTTACTTGCAGTGAGAGGAAGTTTTTCTGTCTATTTAGAACACTCAGACATAGTGGCAGACGTTGTGTGTTAGTAACTAAGTTTTATACTCGCACTTTAGGAAAAGTTAAAAGTTTCCGTTACCTTGTGAAGGAGGGAGTCGGTCGGAAAGCTGCTCTGACGTCATTCCGTGCCGCGCTGGTATTGGTCAGAACAGCGGGTGTGTAGTGAAGCCGAAATTGTAAGGGAGGGGTGAGTGCCGGAGCGTGAGACTTGGTCTCGCGAAAGGCCGCGCACCCATTGGATAAGGATTTTTTTGTATTCACAGTGTTGATTGGTTACTACCAAATAAGAGTCGCGCTAGCATTGGAAGTACCAAAGTAAACAAAATTAATCAGGCCGAGTTAGAAGCGAGCCTGGAAAGGCATATGTGGTATCCTGAGTTCTTACCTAACCCTCAAAACTCAGGCTTCTATAAGGAACAGATTATACGAGGTAGACCGCACATGATGTATGGAATAAAGAGAAAAATGTCATTTGCCGACAAGGTAAAGAATTTCTTCAAAACAGACAAACCCATTAGAACGAGGGAGGGTGTGATCATTCCTCCACCAAATACTCCTGCTTCTTTTATGATGTTTGAAAAGGGGTATTATACCTGTGTATGGCTAGAGAATTGGGCAAAGTATACTGCAGATGACGGAGTCCTAGCGTTTCCTATTGATGGTACCTTTAATGGTAGGATCCTGTTTAACTTAAGGACCCGCATGAATGAATTGCATCCCAGACCCAGATTAACCCAGTACGAAGCCTTAGAAGAGTGGGAATTTGAGGCTTTGGAGAGAGATAGACCCCGGATGGACAAGGGAGTGAGCAAATGGTATCCGAGGTTCCATAGAGAAACCAAAGAGCAGAAAATGAAACATTGGAGACAAAGCATGATGGTGGAAGGTTTGTTTCCAATGATGGGGGTATTAGAACAAGGGAAAGGAAAAAGTAAAGAGAAAACCCATCACTTAATGACTGTAGGGGACTCAGAAGATGAGCACCTAGAAGATTTGTTGATGAAAACCCCACCTCCCTATGTAGCAGAGTCCGAGCCTTTAAGTTCACCAAACCCGTTTGCCAAATATCCCAGATGTCGGAGGGATAGTGAGACAGATGGGACGGGTACAGATAGTAAGACCAGTGAAGGGGATGGGTTTTGCAGACCTAAGACCACGGTCCCGAATTATCAGCCGTTTGGGGAAGGCCCACCTCGATTGATTACTCC
This sequence comes from Lissotriton vulgaris, assembly GCF_964263255.1. Lineage (NCBI taxonomy): Eukaryota > Metazoa > Chordata > Amphibia > Caudata > Salamandridae > Lissotriton > Lissotriton vulgaris. The sequence goes on along the minus strand of NC_141693.1, from coordinate 1,889,373,239 downwards.
GACTGCCCCAAGTATTTACCCTCCCTTGGTCCCCCAAGTATTGCATGACAAATCAGCAGAAAAGGTTTTGCGAGAACAAGAGAAGGAAGCCCTGGCTAAGCAGCGAGACGATTTAGTCCGGACCATAGCCCAGATACATCCCCATCCAGATTCTCTGACTATTCCAGTGACCATTGGACCCGCTATTCCTCTTTACAGGGATAACCTGGCTAGTCCTCGTCCTCCTGTTATCTCCCCAATAATGCCTACTCCTAGCATTCCACCCCCGAGAAAGGAAGTATTCATAGATGACGATCAAGAAAGTAAGTGTGAATCAGTGGTCCTGATGGATATGCCCATTAGGGAACCGAGAACTAGCATGTCGGGGACAAGAAGTCAGAGTAGGCCAAAAGAGGTTTTGATTGAAGGTGCATCTGGGGTTAGGAGTGCCACAGTAGTAACACCAGAAGAATTAGACAGATGGACCAAAGAGTTGGAGAAAGAGACCACTCCCCAATCTAGACCGTTAGAGATCTATAAACTAAGGATAGAAATAGAAGAAATGATGGCTGGAAATGTAGGATTAGAACGCTTAAACTCATACAGCGAAGAAGAGTTACTGTTCATCAGTAAAAATCTTACCCGAAATGCTAGATTGCTCCATGAAAGATTAATGGACACAGCCACAGAAATGGGAATCGATGTCAGTCGCTCCAAAATCCTTCAGAAACCCTACAGAGTAGATTTTTCGGACAAAGACTTAGAAAGCTTGAATATGGGAGGAAAACAGATCCAGATAAAAGAATTATTAAAACTCTTGCAGAAATGGGGGGATGTGGGGAAATGGAGAACCCGGTGGGCAAAGAAAAAGGAAGACAGCAGGGCAAAGTCTCAAGCTTCAGAATACGTGTTAAAGGAAGTAACCCCGACAGAAAAATTGTGTCCCATGAGAGAGGTCCCGGGAGGAAAATATGTCCATGTCCCTTGGTCCCGACAGGATATTGTGTCATTTACAAATGACTTCCCGAAATTACGGGAAAAGCCTGTTGATTGGTACAGACAGGTTGAATGCTTCATAAAGGTTCAGAAATGTCTTCTGAAAGACCTGGATGGGTTTTTCGACATTGTGGTCCCTGTAGATTTGTGGACCGACTGCAAAATTGAAATTAATTGGCCTAGTGAGGAATATGCAAGAGATGAGAAAACAGGAGCTCCCTCACCTGAAGTAATGAGGAAGTATGATCAGGTCATACAGTACCTCAAGAAAAAGGTGCCCGCAAAGGAGACAGATTGGACCAGAATAGATAGAACCACCCAAGAACGTGATGAAACTGTCCATTCCTTTTATGAAAGGTTACTGCAAGTATTCAAAACTTACAGTGGTATCGATAACGTGGACATGAAAGACATGACACATTTCAGTTACAGATTCGTGCTAGGATTAAGGCCTGAAATATCACAATGGATTCGAGATAATAAAATAAGTTGGCAGGGAAAACCAATAGATGATGTCCTGAAATACGCAAAATATTGCGAAGATGAAATCGAAAATAAAAGGAAAGCCCTCAAGGAGAAGGTAATGTGGGCACAGGTGAAATTGGCTGAACAGCAGGAAAAACAGTTAAGTAAATTGAATTCCAATAATAATGCTCAGAATGCCACTGCTGGGGGAGGAGGGAAGCCCCGGGTAAAGATGAGTCGGGAAGAAGCTATGAAGAAGTTCCCATGCCACGGGTGTGACCAGTTAGGGCATTGGAGAGACGAGTGTCCACACCTGCAGGCCGGTAATGCCCCTGTAAATGGTTTAAATCCACAGGTGCAGAAAGAGGGGACGAGAAAGAACCAGCAACAGGTAAAGCTACCTCCAGTACCTCGCGCTCCTAGACAAAATTATAAGAACCAGGGCCAGCAGAATGAAAGGGCGGAAATATGGGAGGGAGAGAATGGAAGCAATGCAGCAATTCCACAGTACCTGTTAAATGATTCTTTCCTCTGTGATGAACAAGATTGACGGGGCCTGAGGGGGGAGGACAAGGAGTGCGTACTTGGCGCCTCCTTACCGGTAGACCAGACTGGACCATACATTGAAGGGAAGGTTGAGGGAAAAGACATCACCTTTCTGTTGGACACTGGTGCTACCCGGTCCACTGTAAGAACAGTGGATGTTCCTAACCTACCCCTCTCGGGAGAAGCTATCCAAGTAGTGGGTGTCTCAAATCAGATAATAAGTACTCCAGTAACTGAGCCTATGGAAATCTCCATAGGAAACTTTAAAGAAATGCACAGATTTGTGGTCTGTGATTCCAGTCCTGTGAACCTGTTAGGACGCGATTTGTTGTGCAAAATGAACTGCACCATCTTTTGCTCACCAAAGGGCGTCGAAGTTCAGACCCCCGATGAAGATGGTTTGTACAAACTAATGTTAGTAAGACCTGATGCTGACATTAAAACGTTGTCAATTAAAGACCTGCCTGAAGAACTTCAGTTAAGAGTGGTACCAGAAGTGTGGGATTTCTCGGGAAAAGATGTAGGCTTGATGGCAAACGTGGACCCAGTTAAAATAGCAATTAAGACAAATGCAGTATATCCCAAAACAAGACAGTACAAAATGAGTGCAGAAGTAAAGGCAGGAGTCGCAACTGAAATTACCCGACTGCTCGAAGCAGAAATCATAGAAGAAGTAATGAGCAGTCCCTGCAATTCGCCCATCATTGGAATTAAAAAGCCTAGTGGAAAGTACCGAGTAGTGCAGGACCTGCGCAAGGTAAACCAAATTCTTGTACCTTGCTGTCCCATTGTGCCCAACCCTGCAGTAATATTGTATCAGATTCCTTGGAATGCGGAATGGTTCACTGTCATTGACCTATGCCATGCATTCTTTTCCATCCCATTGCATCCAGAAAGCAAGTTCCTTTTTAGTTTTGAATTTGACAGCCATATCTATGTCTGGAATCGGGTCCCTCAGGGGTACACTGAAAGTCCTTCGATTTTCAACCAGATTTTAAAGAAATGTCTTGAGACCCTGATACTGCCCGGAGAGTCCGTTTTGGTACAGTACATAGATGACCTTCTAGTGGCATCTAAAACTCAAAATGACTGTGTCACTGACACCATTGCCTTGCTGAATCACTTAGGAAAGGGAGGACATAAAGTATCCCCTGACAAATTGCAGTTCTGTAAAAACTCAGTAAAATATCTGGGGCACCAGATAGAGAAAGGGATCCGAAAGGTCACCACAGAAAGGATCAAGATAATTAAAGCAATGGACCTACCTCGAACTCAGAAAGAGGTGAGGATGTTTCTAGGAGTTGTGGGGTACTGCAGACAGTGGATTGTGAGATTCGCAAATCTAGCCAAACCTTTGATAAAAATGACCAAGAAAGGAGTGGAAGACCCAGTCAGTTGGGACAGCGAAAGCATGTCCGCATGGGTAACATTGCGAAATTGTCTATGTACCGCACCTGCATTAGGTATGCCAGACTATTCCAAGCGTTTTGAACTATTCTGTGACGCCAGAGAAAATTGTGCGCTCTCAGTCCTGACCCAGGAGCATGGGCTGGTCAGGCGTCCTGTAGCCTATTTCTCAGCCACTCTAGATCCGGTGGCTGCTGGATTGCCCGGATGCCTGAAAGCAGTAGCTGCTACTTGCATCAGTCTGGAACAGAGTGAGAAAATTGTCATGGGACATCCTGTCACCGTATATGTTCCACATTCTGTTGTAATTTTACTGACAAGAACCAAGACCCAGTATCTCACACCTAGTCGGCTGACTAAGTATGAGAGAATTTTGATTGGTGCTGAGAATGTAACAATTTCACGGTGCAATGTCCTAAACCCAGCCACTCTGTTACCTGTTCCTCTGGATATAGACGACGAGGGTGAAATGGAACATAATTGCATTGATCTAACAGAATTCAGCGCTAAGCCCCATCCAGACATCAGAGAAGTAGCATTGCTTGATGGGGATCATACAATGTTTGTGGACGGGTCATGTTTAAGACATGAGAGTGGAGGTCTGTGTGCTGCCTATGCTGTAGTGACACTGACCAACACTATAGAAGCCTCATACCTATGCGAGGTGAAATCTGCACAGGTGGCAGAGCTCATAGCCATGACCAGAGCCTGTAGGAGGGGTAAAAACAAAAGAATAACTGTTTATACCGACAGTCAGTATTGTTACGGGGTTGTTCATGACTTCGGACAACTATGGTTACAAAGAGAATTCATGACTTCCTCAGGTACCCCTATCAGAAACGGAAAAGTGGTACAAGAATTATTGGAAGCTATTCAATTGCCCAAAGAATTGGCTGTGGTCAAGTGTGCGGCTCACAGATCAGGAGATGATGATGTGACAGCCGGGAACAGATACGCTGACCAAATCGCACAGTTTTGTGCCCGATACCAAATGTCCCTCCAAATTGGGTTATGGGGTGGACACAGCTGCCAACTGATGTTGTTTGATAATGTGTCAACGTGGGATGAGTTGAAAGACTTACAACAGTCAACAGGCAGGGAAGAAAAAGCTAGATGGAGTGAAAATGAATGCAGAATGAGGAATGACGGTGTGGTGGTAGACAAAAATGGAGTGCCCGTGCTGCCCGACAGTCTGATAGATCCCATGGTCCGAATGATACATGAACCAACACATATGGGAAGGGATGCCATGTGTCGTGTGTTTGACAAGGTGTTCTATAATTCAAAGTTCAGGAACCAGGCGGAGAGGCTTTGCCAGAGGTGCCTAGTGTGTCAGCAATTCAATGCAGGAAAGAGGACTGTAGTGGAGCAGAGTACCATCGGAAAGGCAGTAGGTCCCTTTGTCAGAATGCAGGCAGACTTTATAACAATGCCCAAATGCAAGGGATATAGATATATCCTGGTCATAGTTTGTCTGTTCTCCCGGTGGGTGGAGGCCTACCCAGCTAAGAAAAATGATGCCCTAACTACAGACAAGCTATTGCTCAGGGAGTTGATACCTAGGTTTGGGATCCCTGAGACGATTGAAACGGACCAAGGTGGGCATTTTGCCAACGACGTCCTAGAAGAGCTCTGTAAGGCCTTTAAAATGAAGCAAAGACTGCACTGTGCCTACCATCCCGAGGCATCTGGGGTGGTTGAGCAGATAAATGGCACGATAAAGTCCAGGCTGGCGAAGATGTGTGATTCCACCAAAATGAACTGGACAGACGCTTTGCCCCTTGTGCTGATGAGTCTGAGAAGTATCCCAAATCGAAAAACAGGCCTGAGCCCCCATGAGGTACTAATGGGGAGAGTGATGCGACAAGCATGGGTACCTGGACACAAACTGCTAAGCATTACTGATGATTTGGTGCTAGAATACTGCAAGCAGCTGGGTGACCAAGTGCGTTCTATCTCCCACCAGATTGGAGAGACAGAAGACGAATGGCCCAAGACTCCAGCACATAAGCTACGGCCAGGCGATTGGGTGGTGTTGAAGAAACACACCCGGAAGAGTTGCCTTGGACCAAAGTGGGGAAAGCCGAGACAAGTGATTCTTGTCACCACTACTGCTGTAAAGTGTGCTGGTGTGCCGAAGTGGATCCATGCCAGCCACACCAAGCGGGTAACAGGAGAAAACGCGACTGAAGCTGAAGGCAGCCCTGCTGAGGTGACTCCCGAAGAGAGTCCGGATCTCGCTGACATCGAGCTGCCGAGCACAAGTCGAGACGTGGAGTGGTACCCTGCTGATGACCCGGTTCATGATCCAATACGAACCACGAAATATTCCTACCTAGACAGTCAGTGGGATAGTCCAGGTGAGCTAGAAATAGAAGAAGAAGGTCAGGGCGGCGAGACTCACATCACACCTGATCAGGAAATAGGCCAAGTAGGGACAGATCAAGACATCGACACTCCGCCTGAAACTCCGGAGTCTGGGAAGGGACAGATAGTGGTAAGAGCCGAAGTTCATGCGGAAGACAGTGAAGAGAACGAAGTGCATGAACCAGAGCAGATAGAAATAGATGAACGTGTTCAGGAAACAGAATCCAGTTCACCTAAAAGCAAAGAAAACCTACAAAGTGAACCTGAACAGGACCAGTTTGAGGACCAGGCAGAAGAAATAGATGAAAGACCTGGAACTAGTCAGACAGGGAGGGAAATAGACTCTGTCAAGCACAAGGAAAAAATTAAAAGAGTGCACGAGGAAGGTCAAGTGTCCTCGACCACTGAAAGTCACAGAAGCAAAAGTACACCCAGGTACGTCAAAAGGCTAAGACTCCGAATAAAAACAGTCGAGGAGAAACTGAAAGACCGTGAAAGGGCGGAAAGTGAAAGAAAATCAGCCCGAGGCAAGTTTCTGAGAAAGAGCGACAGAGTGAAGAAACAGAATAAACTGTATCGGAGCCCCGAATGGACATACCTGGTGCTGGAAGAAATTGATGAGCCCAATCACAGTGGCAAAAGTGACGAAGAATCTATCACTGATCGGAGTTCGGACGAAGACCCTCCTTGAGACAAAACAGAGCGAAGCCTTGGTGTAAAGAAAAGAAGAGGGGTTGCAAAAGCCACCTGTAAGCTAAAATGTCTGATTCAAACGTAGCTGGGAGATCCAGATTTGGGTGTTGTAAAACTTGCTGTAAAATATGCTTATGTAGTATAGCTATGCTAATAGTGATGTGGATAGGATTATCAGTCTTTTTACCTTTTATGATAAGTAAGAATCCTAACCTGTCCCCTACTGAACCTGAAATACTAGACACAGACGTTGCACAGACTGCAGAAACACCACGAAGCTTAGAACGACATGACAATTCAGTTAGGCAAAGACAGACACGACAAAATTTAGAAGCATCAGATGAGGGTGAACTGCACTTTCACAAAATAAAAAACAGGACGCATTTAAATGTTTTCGCTAACTTGCTAGTGCATTATGTAGAGGCTATGGAAATAGAAGACTGCTATGTCTGCATGAAGCTACCCACATCTGTAGCTGAAGGTGTGACATACCACCACTTGCCCCTAACCTATGGAATTTCCTGCAGTATATTAGCTAGCTTATTTTATAGAAGCACTTTGCAGTACTACTATTCAAATGCTGACGTAGTATTTTCTGAACTTCCTATTAGAGGACATCTGAACCTCGTGCATGTTAAAAGCGAGGTGACCCGTTATATGGGAGAATATTTCTTGACTATAGGTGACATAGACTTAGATGAAGCACGACAAGAAAATCTGACCTGTTCCTTGCAAGAGCAAGAAAAGATGTTTATAAAAATGGCAGACAGAAGGAGGGAAAAGTTTCAGAAAAAGGCAAATGATGAAAAGGATAGAGTCCCTTGGTGGGCTGAGCACATGGATAACACCTCGCAAGGCGAAGCTAATCCTGCTTTGTTGCTGGATTTTGAACGGAAAGGAAAACTTTGTCTCCATAGAGAAAGGACAGAATATTATAACAATGTATTCATTGGTTCCAGCGAGTGCGAGCATAATTATAAGGTAATTGGAGGTTGGGGTTTCAAAAATGGGTCAGAACCTGTGTTTCCCGGAATATATTATATATGTAGGAACAAGGCTTATTTCAAATTGCCGGATCACTGGTATGGAAGCTGCTACTTTGGCATTGTTTTCCCGAAAATATACCATGTGAATGATGCTGCTGGAAGCAATGATGAAGATACTAATGGCTTAGTGCGTTGTAAACGTGAAAATGTAGGAGAAATCATAGGTGATATTTTTAGTGCACTGATACCTGGAATGGGGGTAGTTCTGAACACCCACAGAATTTGCAAATTGTCTACAGTAGTGGATCGGTTATCTACTGACACTGCTGCTGGATTCCTGCTGGTCAATACTGAAATGGTTGCGATCAGATCAATGGTTTTGCAGAATCGCCTTGCTCTTGACACCTTATTGGCAAAAGAGGGCGGAGTCTGTAGAATGCTGAAGGCGCAACATTGTTGCACCTACATACCTGATAAAAGTATCGAACTTAAAAGATATGTAAGAAATATAACTAATCTGGAAAAAGAGCTCAAACCATTAGAGGTTGACAGTGCCTGGACGAGACTGACTGGAGGTCTCTTCTCGATAGGTAGTTGGTTTTCTAACCTAGGTAGAAACATTCTGTGGAAAATACTGATGCCAATAATCGGAATAGGTGCGGTTGTTCTGATCATATTCATCTGCTGTAAATGTCAAAAATGCAAAAGGAGGTCCACTGCAAATAAGAGAGGGGTGAAAAGAAACATTGATGAATTAGAATTGGAAGAATTGAGGAATGAAATATACAAAAAGGTAAAGAATCACCACTCTCATAGAGAAGCCGAAAGAAAAATCAACAATAAGTTCGTTGAGATAGAAATGAATGATATGGAAGAATGAGAGTTGGCATCTGTTTCCGTTATATAGTGATGATAGTAAATATCATCAAAGAGGGGATTGATGGAGCAAGGATTCGCACGTAAAGCGACTTGCTCTCATTCATGAACCTCGTTCAAATCATAATCATATTAATCCAACTGTCCGTCTTGTATTTAGCATTTTCCCCAACACACGGGTGTTCCCAAGAGGCTTGCTTATGTGTCTTTTCATCCTCACAATGCTTGCACTAAAGAAATGGCCGCTTCGCTGAAATTCAGTCTGCGCATGCGTCGGTCATACCCATGTGATGTGACGCACTAGCATTCTGGAGGGAATCTGTTGCTCATGCGCACTGTTGCAAACATGGCCGCTTGTCTCTCACCACGCTCTATGCTTGCAACTGCTGCTTTAGCCTATCTGTCTTTTCGCACTAAACTTTAATACTATTGCTGTTATAAAGTAAGGGGTGTGTAAAATGTATCACGGTATACAGTGTGATCATTTTTATGTGTGATTTTAATTTGTTCTCGCTTACTTTTCATGTATCGCGTCTCTGGGGGCTGGAATATACATAACCGGCGCCATGATGAGGCTCCTCTGAGTATTGCCATGTGACCTGGGAGAAACTCTACTGCGCAGAAGCTGAAACAAGCCAGCTGGCTCCTGAAGCCCAATGCGCCTGAGAGCCCAGCACAGGACGATGAAATTCACCTTGAAACCCAGAGACAATGTTGCTATACCTTGTACACTCGTATTTTCTACTGTATTCCTATGGATGGGAACGTGAACCCAAGGGGCGGATAAGCAAAATTTAAATATTTATGATGAGAACGTTGAATTCTAGGAGGTGACAATGACCGAATCACCTCTCCTGACCAATCATAATGTGAGAAACTGTCACTTGCAACATTGATGGGTGGTCTAAGGGTCCCAAAACTGTATAATTACCCTAGTGTAGCTTAGGGAAATCGTCCGACTTGTCCGAGTAGCAGACCTGTCACTGACCCTACGAACTCTATAGGTGCTCAATCTAGAGTGCTGCGGAGCACTCTGTCCATATTTTCCACAATCTCCTAGGGGTGGAAATAGTCTTAAGTGCTGGCGAAGCACTTTGCTGGGAAGTTCGAAAACCCAACCAGGGTTACTGGCGGATTACTTGCAGAGAGGGGTAACGCAGGCGTTGCATCCGAAGCTGTGGGTATTGGTCGTACCTTGGTGAGCCCAGTCCTGTCCCAAATCCTGAGGGGTATCCTGTCCTGACTGCCCGTGAGCTGTACCTGCTCGCATTCTGGCATTCCTTTTCTGAGGGTCCTTGTCCCCGTCCTTCCAAACTGACCCGTGGCCAGGGTTAGTCCTCATTCCTAATTAGGTAAATATTACGTAGTGGGTTTACGATTCTCTTTCTCTCTCTCTCACTCACTCTCTTTTTCCGTCTTCTCCTTATTAAAGCGCTCTTGCTGTTATATTGCTCTATCACCTTGAAATGCAAGTTATATGAAGTTGATTATTAGACTTGTTCCACTTCTCTCCCCTCCCTGTAGGAAATTACTGACTGTTATATATTAGTATGTTCCTGTTTTTCCCTTCCCTTAGCATGGTTGCAGTGAATTTAATAAGTGTAGTTTGAGTAGCCTAGCTTAAAATTACTCATTCAAGATTCTATTCATGTCCCTCGCCCTAGTTTAAACTTGTGCTGAATAGCGTGTTCCTTAAATGCTCAGATCCCATAGTGTTCCCATATGCTCAAATGGTCCTTGCTCTAATTCACAGTTATATTTTGGTCGTGATCCTAATGCTTGATGTGTTATTTTGTATCCTGCTTATCTTGGCATATTCACTTTGAAATCTTTTAGATAAAACTCTTAACCCCATCAGGTGTCTGTGGTTATTTTAAAGATTACAGTGTGGAAAAATGTGTTTTGGTTTATAAAGTATATTCTTTCCTAGAAAACCTGTCACTTGTCCACTGCTAGCTCCTGATCTGTCGGGAGTAATGTGCCTGTGGTAAGTCAGGTACATGAATAGTAAGTGGTGTAAGAGTCACCCCCCGAATTACTCATAGTGGCGTGCAAGAAATCACCCGGTTCACTGCAAAGCTTAGTCTTGGTCACTCGCGTCAGGGCCCAGTGCGCGGGGTGAAAATTGGTAAAATTTGTGACCCGGGTGACCTGCGCGCTCTATCAACACAAGTGAGGCTACTTCTACTGCACACATTAATGAGCCGGCCAGCGAGACAAAGGGAGTGATACCTCTGCCTGTTGCTATAAACGGAGGTAATGGGCCCCCATCTGCACCCAGAAAGACCACTCAGACACCCACTGGGCCGCTGGCTGCATTCCAACAATAGAAACAGCGCCCAAATAGCACAACAGACTGCTCAAAAAAGCAGCCCACAGCTGACCTCGGACACCGGCCCCTCGGGCCTTGCCCGAATGCCCGCGTTACCAATCCGACGCTGGGTGTACCTCCTTTAGGTATGGGGTGGGAGGCAGAGACCAGTCTGGCTTCTACCTTCTGGACAGTCTAAGTCATTTGGTAAATTGGTTGGTGATTTCCGCATAGAGGGTCTTCCCATAGTCCAATCTGCTGCAGATGAGCGTTTGGTGACAGTATTTGCTGGTCTTTTTCATTATCCTCAGGGTGTGGATGCAGGCCGTGGCGACGGCGTTCTGTGGCAATTAGAGAAATTGATGTACATAAACAGCGTTCATTTCCCCTCTTTCCCGCTCCTCTCCCTGCAAGCACCATGAATACCGTAAAATATTGACCGCATCACTCTGCCAGTAAGAGCCCGTACCCATATGTACATGACAGTCATTTTAGGCACCCTGGCCTTTTTCCTGCTCATTAGAATCACCGGCTTCCCTTCTGCGCGTATCTGAACCCCCCTCCCTCTCTCACATGCATAGACTATGAAACCCTCTCCCTATGCGCGACCCTGCCCTGAAAGACAACCCTCCTGCTTGACCCACGCAAACCCCCCGTTCCCTCTTGAAGAGGCATCCTTCGCCTTAGCTGACATAGCCCTCCCCAGCTGCACCTGACTACCCCCGCTCTCTCTCGCACGAGTCATAAGATCTCTCTCTCTCTATGCGACTCTGTCCCTGTGTCCACCCTGGTTCCCCCTCCCTTCTCCCTCACGCGGGCAAGTCATAAACCTTCTTCTTCTGCAAGACCCTGTCCTTGGGAGTCACGGCCGCGCCTGACCAGCACCTCCTTTCCTTTTATGAATAACCCATCTGTTAGTAAACCCTCCCTCCGCGATTGACTGTCCACACATGTCTGAGGTCATCGCCTAAGCCAGGAGATACTGTTTACTGCTTATTGTATGGAATCACTCCTCTTCAAAGGACCCTCTATTGATCCTGGGCACCCCACCCCCTGGGCTATGATCAGGCGCACACATCCTAAAAAAGTTGGCGGAACACTCAGCTGCGTGATTACCCTCCTCTCTTATCAGCAGGTCAAGGGTCCCTATTGTGAATATATGTGGGGTAGGATTGACACGAGGATTATGGGGATGTCTTTTACGTGTTGCACAATGTCATGATTGTAATGCTAAGTGTTCTGTAAGGTATAAAAGACGATCTCTCAGCTCACTTGTTAGAGCACCTCCCGAAAGACACTGTGTTTCGTGTCCGAAATGACAGGCTCTCCTCAAGGGAAATAAATCCTGTTCTTGTGACTCCTGCTTCCAGCCCCCGTCTCTTTATTTTGGTAACTATTCAGAATGGGAACTAAGAGGCGACTTGCGCCAGCCATCCGGGCATCGATACTAGTATGGGCTCCTGTTCCACAATTGGCGCCCAACGCGGTGCCCATCAGTGACATGAGGTCCAGTAAGAGAGATCCAGACGATGAGGTGAATATCTAAATGATCGGAGTATACCTGCCTTGAGAGGGCCCTCGTCCGGCTGCCGATTGAATGAACTTCACCGATTCTGAATGGACCTCTCTCGAGTGACCTACTGTCCTGACTGGAATCCCACAGGAATGCTGCATAGAGTAAGAGAACGATCGGGCGCTGGAAGGGGAAGACGAGGAACTATCCGCATGGTCCGGTCCGGGTAAGATTAAGTAGGGTGTTTTTACGCCTGATTGGTAGGGTGGTTCTATCCACCTGATTGATTGATTGATTGTATTGGAATCGGTATTTGTATACTGATGTTGTTGTTATTGGTTCATTTAGCTTTGGATGCTACTTGAAATATTGGTTCTCTTCTTGAGAACGAGACATTCTCTGTTTACAAACGGCGGTGAATAGGAACGTTCGCCCCTCTTTGCAGATAGAGAAGGGTAGGTAATGCAGACTTTTGTCCCCGTTGTAATCCGTCATGCCTACTTTTCTCCCCACTGATTGTTTGGAATCGATTAATAATCGATTGTTGCTCTTTGAGATCTTCCCTGTCTACAAACAGAGACAAATAGAAATATTCTGTCTTCCTTTATGGATAGCGAAGGGCAGGTAATGCAGACGTTTGTCCCCGTTGTAATCCGTCATGCCTGTTTTTCTCCCCACTGATTGATTGGTTGCCTGGACATTGTTGTTCCAGGAATTGTTTCATTTGAGGTATTTTCTATTTGCAAACAAAGTTGAATAGAAATATTCTGTCTAGTCTTTGTAAGTAGTAAAGGGTAGGTTATGCCCCTTTGTGAATTCGTCAGTCCTACCCACTCCCCACTGATTGTTTATTTGGGGGGTAGCTCGCATGGTCCGTCCAGGAGGCTACCCTTATGGAGGACATATGCTCCCCACTCATGGGCCATTTAGTGGAAGTAGACCATCTGGTCCGTCCAGGAGGCTACCCTAGTAAGTGGAAGTACATCGTTTGGTCTGTCCAGGATGATACCCTAATGAAGGAATATATGTTCCCCTTTTGATCGATAATCTCGTTCCACCCCGGACCATTTATTGGAGGTAACTCGTCTGGTCCGTCCAGGAGTACCCCTAATGAAAAGGACACATAAAAATATGAAGTGATCACCGTACCCTATTAACAAAGAAACTTTAGCTCGAAACACGCTAAGGAAAAGAAGAATAAAAATAAAAAGAAATCAGGCTAAGTCAGTAACCCCCTGATGAGCTTTTGACTTCACTAAAAATAAGAAACATTAGAAACAGTTCGTAATAAGAAATATAAAATGGCGGAAGGATTTGACAGCAAGACAGCCACGAGGTAGCTAGGTTCCGCTGCCTACTCCTGCTCCAAACATGTCTGCCTCATTGCCCACCACGCCCAAATAACGGTCACATGAAATAGATACAAATCAATAGGTACCTACCCCCATTCCGGAAACTCCCGAAGTGCCACAGGTCCGCGGTTACGCCCATCCGGAAGGCGAGGCCTCGAGGCATGCGGGGCTCGCCTGGCCGCAGTCGAAAGGGGAGGCTGTGGGGCGGACGGCCCAGAAAACCGTGATGGCCTCTCCTTCTCTCCTCTCCTGCTGCCCTGCAGGCCACGGGGGGGGGGCTGTCTTGCCTCAGCCACCGACCACCGCCAGCACTTTCTATTAAAAGTATTTTGAAAAAGAAAGCATAGTTGTAGCGGTTGCATTAATGAATTTTGAATGTTTTACTACTGTGAGCAACGAGAAAGTATGATGAAGGCTGAAGGTTAAAAAGGACCCGATATTTAGCAGCTACATTATGTGTCGCAGGCAGCCGGAAAGGTGTTTTAGACGCTTTAAAACGACACCACAGAAATACCACCTGACCGCCACCCTTGCACACAACCAAAAAGGGGTCGCGACCAAGTAACTCGTGTAGATACGCAGATCGTCAATGATTATCTATCTGACATTACTGGTCCCTCTGGGCTTAAACGCCGAGATGGCAAAGAAATGCACTACATGGAGATAGGTCGAGTATGTGGTAGGTAAAAACATTTTCGGATTACTGCATGCTGATGTGGTTTGAATGCTGCCCCCCCCCCACCCCTTCTTTCTCCTCCCTTCTGCAGGTCGCGTTGGAACATCGGCTGAAGTATGGGAGAACGATGATCAAACCACCGACGAAAAAGGGAAGGAGGGAATATGAGCATAGTCCTTATGACGATAAGTTTTTAAAAGACGTAGACTTAAACATGACTGTTCCTCCTTAGAACATAGCGACTGGGAGGATGGACTGACAGAGACTTGACGGGTACTGTATGACGAAAATTGACTCGAAATAACACGTTAGAGAATGTAACTAGACGTTTGACTAGGTAGGGAAAGGACAAAAGAAAAGTGCACGGGTAAGGGTTACCAAGACTGCACCCGTCTGGGAAGTTAGAAATGTTGCTGATGTTCAAAATGTACTGCCCCCTTCTCACACTCTTATAGATCTAGCCCAGCTGTCCGACTGTTCTCCCGATCAATACTTGCCGTTGCCTCAGCCTGAAGAACTTCCCACCAAAGGAAGAAACTGGAAAATGGTTTAAAATCCAACCATGGGTAAATAGCGCGACCAGGCTCATTTCTGATCGACTAACCGAGGTGTAAGTATTGGCAATTGAGAACGCTCGAAGAGATAACAAGCGAGGAGGAAAAAGGGGGGAAGGTAGAAAGAGCTAAGCACGAAGGTAAATAGGATAGTAAAAGATAAGTAGGATATAAAAAAATATAGATCTCGTTGGCCAACTATTGTTTTCTGTTTTGTTGTAAATGTCTTATATATGTAATACAGGTACTGTGTTCCTTCGTCTGAGTTTGTGTGTGTGTGTACTGTAGGGGTTTATGTTCTTTCTTTGTTTGCGTCTCTCCGTTACCTGACCCCCTACTGTTCTGTGTTGTGAACGCACTAAATGACCTATTTTTGTACACGTCTCTCCCTTTCTCTATCTCTCTCCCTCACTCTGTCTCTCTCTACATGTCATACGTGTACCAAATGGCTCGTTTAGATTGCGGACGACTCTGACTCTCTATGAGAGTCTCCCTATTTCCTCTTCCTTTTTATGGTAAAATCGTGCCTCGCTGGCACCAGTCTGATTGGATACTTATTGAACGTGAAGGCGTTCAGCGAAATTGACCGAAAACTAAAAAATGATTGTATCTCGCCATATTACTACCTCTCCTTTCTGCAAAATGAATGAACTCGAATTGGCTGAGAAGGAAAGGACAGGTAAGACGACTAAGGTCCCCCAATCTGGCCTTTATAGGGGAACTGTATGTCAATGGCACCTTATTTTTCTGTTCATCAGAGACGAACGCCAACGTCCAGATTGACCCCCAATGCCCAGATTACCCCCCCCCCTTTTTTTGCACCCAAGCGCGAGCGCCCGAAGCATCCCCGCCCCATTTGATAGACCCCAGCTGCTGTCCCGGATATAAACATGATGACCATGAGTAACTGTCGTCCCTCGAGAAAACCCTGTTTTACGTGACTCTCGATGATAGCGCCCCCGCCTTGTTTGGAAAGGTTAGCCAGCCTTGAAGGGAAATGTTAGACTGTTAAAGGCTTGGGTTTGAAAGGCAAGTCTCCACTGGAAGTTCCAAAATGTTGAAATTGATGAAATGCGCAGTTGATGGGAATATTATTTCTATAGATTTATGTGATGAATAGACGATGAATACACTTGGCATGAACACAGTAGGAATGTTGACATATGCACTGCTTGGTAATAGACCTCTGACCGTGACCGATGAGCGTATCACCCAAGTGCGTAGGATTGAGGGAGGAATTCACCTGCATAAATGACTTCTTCTGTCAGTTCTCTAAAAGCTTGTTTTGTACCTATTCAAAGATTTGCAATCACCGGAGGAGAAGGGTCGGACGTGCCTGGCTGCAGATCTTGAGATACATGCGACCTCGACCAAAGGTGGAGCTGCAGAGCGACAAGATGCGGGACGAGACAGCAATTTCAAACGTGGAAAATGAAAAATGACGGGCTGCCCTGAAGCCCTCCGTCTGCTAACCCACGTGTGCCTGGAGTCTCCGTCCCCCTTCTTTGGGCCCGATTGATGGGCCTGCCTGCTTGTTATCCTTTGCTCCCTTGGTCCCTTTTGTGTGTCCCAGGAACTCTGACCCAACTCCGCTCTCTCTCCTATCGACTATTTGAACCACACCCACCCTCTTTTCCATGTGACTTCACGCCAAAAGGAACGGCATTCAAGTGGAAACAGGGTGTTGCCACGGAAATATAGGTGCCGAGCATAAGGCACCACTAAAAGGACTGGTTAGGGAACAGGACTGTGGTCTAACAGCAGAGGACAGACCGCACCTTGCAACGCGAAAGGTTGAATACGAGCTGGACCTATAGCTCCACCGCCGGTGCTCAACAGCGCCGAAGAGAGGATACGGACTAGAGCCTACCAGTGATGGCTCACTGCTAAATAGACACTGTGACGAAGAGATCGTGTGTATTGAACTGAATTCCGCCCTCAGCTGTTTGGTTGAGATGCTCATTGGTCGCATTTTTTAAGTCAGATACATTTATGCTATGTAGTGCGTTTGAATGTTAGGAACTCGACAAATGCAATTTCCTATGTGCTGCATCCTGTCAATCACATCGACTGTCCATGATTATATGCCAAATGTTAATATTGACAAATGCTAATTCTTCAACCACGCCTGTTTATTTGTACCCCCATCAATTACAAAAATTAACTCTGTCATGTAAAAAGGGGCGACTGTGGAAATTAGAGAAATTGATGTACATAAACAGCGTTCATTTCCCCTCTTTCCCGCTCCTCTCCCTGCAAGCACCATGAATACCGTAAAATATTGACCGCATCACTCTGCCAGTAAGAGCCCGTACCCATATGTACATGACAGTCATTTTAGGCACCCTGGCCTTTTTCCTGCTCATTAGAATCACCGGCTTCCCTTCTGCGCGTATCTGAACCCCCCTCCCTCTCTCACATGCATAGACTATGAAACCCTCTCCCTCTGCGCGACCCTGCCCTGAAAGACAACCCTCCTGCTTGACCCACGCAAACCCCCCGTTCCCTCTTGAAGAGGCATCCTTCGCCTTAGCTGACATAGCCCTCCCCAGCTGCACCTGACTACCCCCGCTCTCTCTCGCACGAGTCATAAGATCTCTCTCTCTCTATGCGACTCTGTCCCTGTGTCCACCCTGGTTCCCCCTGCCTTCTCCCTCACGCGGGCAAGTCATAAACCTTCTTCTTCTGCAAGACCCTGTCCTTGGGAGTCACGGCCGCGCCTGACCAGCACCTCCTTTCCTTTTATGAATAACCCATCTGTTAGTAAACCCTCCCTCCGCGATTGACTGTCCACACATGTCTGAGGTCATCGCCTAAGCCAGGAGATACTGTTTACTGCTTATTGTATGGAATCACTCCTCTTCAAAGGACCCTCTATTGATCCTGGGCACCCCACCCCCTGGGCTATGATCAGGCGCACACATCCTAAAAAAGTTGGCGGAACACTCAGCTGCGTGATTACCCTCCCCTCTTATCAGCAGGTCAAGGGTCCCTATTGTGAATATATGTGGGGTAGGATTGACACGAGGATTATGGGGATGTCTTTTCCGTGTTGCACAATGTCATGATTGTAATGCTAAGTGTTCTGTAAGGTATAAAAGATGATCTCTCAGCTCACTTGTTAGAGCACCTCCCGAAAGACACTGTGTTTCGTGTCCGAAATGACAGGCTCTCCTCATGAGAAATAAATCCTGTTCTTGTGACTCCTGCTTCCAGCGCCCGTCTCTTTATTTTGGTAACTATTCAGAATGGGAACTAAGAGGTGACTTGCGCCAGCCATCCGGGCATCGATACTAGTATGGGCTCCTGTTCCACAGTTCAACTGGGGGGACATGACTAGCTTGCTGTCAATGATGATCCTGAGGTGTTTTGTTTATGTGCCGGGGGTAGGTCCAGGGTCTAAAGACCACCAGGTGGACCCCCTTGGCAAGGAACTTTTGGTGGATGATTGAATGAATGTGTATAAAGAGTGCATTAGATGGATCAATATGTTAATGCTTGGATAACTAATGGGTGAATAGGTGAATGAATGAATAGCAGGTTTTCTAGAGCGTACAGCTACTCCAAGGAGTGTCCAGGCCCTACAACAGAAAGTAAGAAGCAGAGGCTGAAAGAATTAGAGGGTGAAAAGCCATGTCTTGAGTTGTTTTCTGATAGGCCTCTCACTTTCAATTTGACGTAGTTCAATGGGAAGTCTTTTTCAGGCTTGAGGGCCCAGAATAGAGAAGGACTTGCATCCTATTTTTGTCAGACTAAGTCTAGGAACTTTAGCCAAATGTCTCTCTAAAACAGGAGAGAGGGGTCCAACTCTCCAAAGGGAGAGGATACCACAAAGACGGTTAAGTCTAAAAATAACTCCCTTTGGGGTATTATATGGACATACCAACCATACATTCACCACACACATACCACTCAAACATCCACAGGTCCATTTATCAGTTGCCAGTAAGTCAATTCTTAATCCAATTTTTTTTTTTAAATATAGACGTTTTAATTTTATTAGGTTGGTTCAATAAGTAATATATAAAAACACCTATTCACATTAGGATGAATACATCATAATGCACATTAAAAACACATGAAATAAAAAAAATATATTTATATATAATTTGCAAAAGAGTCCAAAAATCCAAGTTCATAAGAACAAGGCCACAATAATGTATAATAGTGGATTCAACACTGTATCTTTAAATTCTGTCACATAATACAAAAGAACATATATAAGTAGGCCAAGAACAAGCAACGCGTTTCGGAGGGTTTACACAGGTCCAACCTCCTTCTTCAGGCTTCTCAATACTTGGTTATGACGGCAGTATCTATATACAAAAAACATTTTTTACGAATACGCAGTATTATAACATGAACCATTATAAAACATGAACCAACCATCAGATATCATCCTATATAATTTCATTATTTTTGCAAAATATTATTATACCAGTCCTAGATAGTTTAAAAAAATACCCATAAACAAACATCAATTATTGAGTTGCTGGCACTTTAGCCAAATGGCCATGCGAAGAGCAGAGAGTTTTA
This sequence comes from Lissotriton vulgaris, assembly GCF_964263255.1. Classification (NCBI taxonomy): domain Eukaryota; kingdom Metazoa; phylum Chordata; class Amphibia; order Caudata; family Salamandridae; genus Lissotriton; species Lissotriton vulgaris. The sequence continues at coordinate 1,889,353,982 of NC_141693.1, read as the reverse complement.
AGAGGAGTGTAGTAATGGACCCTGGAAGACAGGTGCTCGGGGCAAAAGTGGTTCAAGGTTCTTTACCTGAGGACAAGAGTCTTGAACAGCATCCTTTTTGAACAGGGAGCCAGTGCAGGTTCTTCAGGTGTATTGAGACTGAAGTTCGTCTAGGTAGGTTGAGAACCAGATATCTGGGTCATTTGCAGTTTCCTCAACAGATGTTGGGAGAAGACCTGCATACAAGGCACTGCCGTAATTCAGCTTGGATACAATCAAGGCCGGACCACAGTTTTCCTCACAGACAAGGAGAGCATCTGTAGAAATGTTTTGGCAGTTCGCATTCGGCCAAAGCATGTGCCTACTACTGAGTTAACTTGGCTATGTAGTGTCAGCTGTTTGTCAAACTTGACTCCCAAGTTTTTTACTACATCAGCTTTCAAGTTTGGTAGGAGAGCCCCATCTGGCCAATGGGTTTGCAGGTTGAGGGAGAAATTGAAGCTATAACAAAGTACCTCTGTCTTGTTGGTGTTGCATTTAAGCCGATTAATACTCATCCAGTGGAACACAGCTGATAGGCAAGGTTTAATTGCATCATGGGTAATGGACTTTCCCTTCTTGAAAGAAAACAGCAGCTGAATGTCATTGGTGTAATAGATTATCTTGGCCCAAAAAGACTCGACAATACTGCTAAGTGGTCAAATAGATGTTAAACAAGCTTTGGCTGAGGACCGATCCCCGGGGCACTCCAGCCGAGACGCTGCTGTGCAGGACAAGAAAGATGTCATCCAAATCTCTTGGTATCTGTCTTCGAGGAAGGATTTCAGCCACTTCAGCACTATGCCCCTGATGCCAATAGCAAATAGACGGGCAAGTAGCCTGAAGTGCGGGAACATATCGAAGCAGCAGAAAGGTCAAGCAAATACCATGACTGCCTTTCCTTATGCATCTAACTTACATTTTATCACTTCCGGCACTTCCAGAAGTTCTGCTTCTGTGTTAAATTTAGAACTAACCCCTGATTTACTGGGGTTGGGGAGTGAGTTGGATTCAATATAGTCTGAGATCTGCTGGTTTACAATCCTCTCCACAAGTTTTGATAAGGCTGGCAGTAAGGAATAGGCATATAGCTGCTTGGAATGTTTGGGCCTGAATTGGATTTTTTCAAAAGAGGCGGAATGTTGTCCTGTTTCCAGTTAGAAGGAACAATGCCAGAAGACAGAGACTTGTTAGTAGGGAGCTCAGGACTGGATTGATGGTATCTACTCCCTGAGCAAGTACAAAAGGAGGGCAGGGGTTTGAGGGGGAGCCAGACTTAAGGATTAAAATGGCAGCTCCCGAGTCATCTATAGAGATTGGGTCATCAATGGTGACATTGACTGAGGGTGGAGTATCAATGACTGAGTGACCTATTATGGATAAACCTTTTTCAATTTTTAAAATGTTATTATAAACAACGTGACAGAGGAAGTTTTACTGTGGTGGCAAGCCACTGTGTTTAATAATTTTTCGACTATTTTAAAGATCTCTTTTGCCCTATTTTCCACTATATCAATCCTTCCCTCAAAAATATCCTTTTAGTGGAATTAATTAGGTTGATATAGGTTTTTATTGCAGACAGTGTATACATTGTAGAATCATTTAACAAGAGGGTGAATGGATGGCTCGCCAGATGAATGAGTGAGTGAACTCTGTTAAGGCTGTCGTAAACTATCATTAACACTCCACAGCTCTTATCCTACTCTGCCTATCAGTGGCCTTCGACACCATCTCCCACGCACACTAATCGCCAGACTACATCACGCAGGCATACAAGGAACAGCCCTGGACTGGATCCAATCATTCCTCACCGGAAGAAGCCAACGGATCAGACTCACACCCTTCCTCTCTGACCCCACGAAAATCACATGCGGAGTCCCACAGGGTTCATCACTGAGCCCCACCCTCTTCAACATCTACCTGGCCTCCCTCGCAGCCATGATCCGACAACACAACCTCAACATCGCATCCTATGCCGACGAGATCAAGCTCATCCTCTCCCTCACCAAAGACCCTAGCACTGCCAAACTCAACTTTCTGAAGCTCAATGCAGAGAAGACAGAAGTCCTCATTCTCAGTACCACCCCTTCTGCATGGGACAGCACCTGGTGGCTGACCGCCCTCCCATGCCCACCTACCCCCTCAGACCACGCCAAGAACCTCGGCATTGTACTCAACTCATCACTCATCATGAACCGACAGATCAACTCCGTCACCTCCAGCTGCTAGAACACCCTCCGCATCCTCCACAAGACCTTCAAGTGGATCCCCCTGAGTCAAGGAAAACAGTCACCCACGCACTCATCGCCATTACACTGGACTATGGAAACGCACTCTACGCCGGCATCAACAAGTCCCTACTCTGCAAACTCCAGACCATACAGAACACCACCTCCAGACTCTTCCTTGGCATCCCCTGACACGAGCACCTCAGCCACCACCTACGAAGTCTCCACTGGCTCCCCGTGGAGAAAAGAGTCACTTTCAAAATCCTCACTCACTCCTACAAATGCCTACACAACAATGGACCCAAATACCTCAACGACAGAATCAACTTCCACGTACCCAAAAGAAACCTCAGATTTTGCAACCTCACACTGGATGAAACCCCGCGCATCCATAGAGACCCAGGCAGGCTGAAGATTCGTCTCTCACATTACAGCCAAGACCTGGAATGAGCTACCGGCAGACATCAGAGCGCCTTCAGGAAGACCCTCAAGAACTGGCTCTTCGGCTAAACAGGTTTGCGGACATCCCCCCTCCCCACCCCCAGCGCCTTGAGACCCTCACGGGTGATTAGCACACTTACAATTCCCTGATCGATTGATTTATTGATTGATAAGTTAAACCACCAAAATTATGCTTGACTGCCTTCAGACATGGGCCGATGGAAAAAATTTGCTTTTAGAGGTCACATTTGGATTCTGTCCTGATTAGGGCACTGTCGAGCAGTCCCTCCATTTATATCTGTTTATAAGTAAATATACTGTAGCCAGGAAGGGAAAGCTCTATCTAGCCTTATGGACCTGAGCACTCTCTTCAAGTGTAGTATCAGGTTTAAGCTCTGGAGCATACTGACTGATACGGGGGTGGACCAGTACATTGTAATTTTCCTTGGAGAGCTTCATAATGAGGTCATGGCCAGTGTGAGATATGGCCCGGGTAGAGCGACATCTTCAGCCTTTAACCTGGCGTGAGACATACGCCAGGGCTGTGTTTTGGACCTGGTCCTATTTTAATTGTTTATTAATGGCCTGGAGGAGACCTGCTTGCTTTTAAGGCTGACAGTCCCGCATAGATGACAGCAGTGTTCTCAGGTTAATCTATGCCCATGACAGCAAGGGCCTTACAACGCTTGCTTGATCGCTTTTGCCAGGTCATGTCTAGCTTAGATTTAAGGATCAATCAGGCAAAGATGTATGTTATGATCTTTGGTGCAAAGAAAATGAACAGCACAGCCTTTGTAGTTAACAGCTCTAGGTTTTGGACTGTGCCTTCATTTTCGTATTTAGGTCTCCCCTTTGACACTCAGTAAAGGGTCCTCTAAAGACTAGTAGAGCCTTGGCTTCCTCCAAAGCTGTTGAAAGCTGTTGAGGCTCTTCTCAACTTTGGCCGCAGATTGGGCACAAGCCATTCAGGGAACTTGTGGCCAACTACAAAGCGAAATGCTGTGCTGCTGCCTCCTATGGGGCTGGGTTGGGGGGCATTAATGACCAGCGGAGTCTGGAAGTAATTGAGAATAGTTTTATGAAAAGGTTACTAGCTGTCCACAGAAGCACCAGCTCCTTTATATGCCACTCCTTGAGGTTGGGATTGGGTACAAGAATGATTTTATAATGTTGCAACCACTCCTCCCATGGCTTAGAATCATGTCTAGGACCCAGACATCTTTCAACAGGGCCCTGCTCACCTACAGTCTTAAACTTGACTGAGGCCTGGCAATACCCTAGATAAGATATATTCGCGATACCTGCCTTAGTCAGCGACGCGAAGATCAGTTTACTTCACCTAGTAGTACAGCAGTTGCCTCCCTCCCTTCACTAAAGAACACTTTTTTAGCCAGCCGAATGAATGAGACATTACGTAGGATGGTTGACATGCCTACAGTTTAAAAAGGGGTGGTGAGGGACAGAGTCTCTGAATTAAGCAGAAAGCTCTCACCCAGTCAAGAGATCAGGGCTAGATCCAACACCGTTTTTTAGCTCACTGCACCATCCCAGTTTCAGAACCTGGCTGTATGCAAATTAGTCTGTTCCTGTCCCAGTGCATGATGGGAACAGGGCAAACCAAACTACAAAAGCCAATTCTTACACTGGGAAGGAAACAAGCTCCCGGGGACCGGTTTCTGGCATTACAGCCGTCTTCGGCCCGGTTTGCTTGAATCCTGATGGTGCAATGAGCAAGGGTCTCACATCTGAGAATACCCTTCCACGCTTAGGGTGGACAAAAATATTTACAAAAAGGGGTGGTGAGGGACAGAGTCTCTGAATTAAGCAGAAAGCTCTCACCCAGTCAAGAGATCAGGGCTAGATCCAACACCGTTTTTTAGCTCACTGCACCATCCCAGTTTCAGAACCTGGCTGTATGCAAATTAGTCTGTTCCTGTCCCAGTGCATGATGGGAACAGGGCAAACCAAACTACAAAAGCCAATTCTTACACTGGGAAGGAAACAAGCTCCCGGGGACCGGTTTCTGGCATTACAGCCGTCTTCGGCCCGGTTTGCTTGAATCCTGATGGTGCAATGAGCAAGGGTCTCACATCTGAGAATACCCTTCCACGCTTAGGGTGGACAAAAATATTTACAAAAAGGGGTGGTGAGGGACAGAGTCTCTGAATTAAGCAGAAAGCTCTCACCCAGTCAAGAGATCAGGGCTAGATCCAACACCGTTTTTTAGCTCACTGCACCATCCCAGTTTCAGAACCTGGCTGTATGCAAATTAGTCTGTTCCTGTCCCAGTGCATGATGGGAACAGGGCAAACCAAACTACAAAAGCCAATTCTTACACTGGGAAGGAAACAAGCTCCCGGGGACCGGTTTCTGGCATTACAGCCGTCTTCGGCCCGGTTTGCTTGAATCCTGATGGTGCAATGAGCAAGGGTCTCACATCTGAGAATGCCCTTCCACGCTTAGGGTGGACAAAAATATTTACAAAAAGGGGTGGTGAGGGACAGAGTCTCTGAATTAAGCAGAAAGCTCTCACCCAGTCAAGAGATCAGGGCTAGATCCAACACCGTTTTTTAGCTCACTGCACCATCCCAGTTTCAGAACCTGGCTGTATGCAAATTAGTCTGTTCCTGTCCCAGTGCATGATGGGAACAGGGCAAACCAAACTACAAAAGCCAATTCTTACACTGGGAAGGAAACAAGCTCCCGGGGACCGGTTTCTGGCATTACAGCCGTCTTCGGCCCGGTTTGCTTGAATCCTGATGGTGCAATGAGCAAGGGTCTCACATCTGAGAATACCCTTCCACGCTTAGGGTGGACAAAAATATTTACAAAAAGGGGTGGTGAGGGACAGAGTCTCTGAATTAAGCAGAAAGCTCTCACCCAGTCAAGAGATCAGGGCTAGATCCAACACCGTTTTTTAGCTCACTGCACCATCCCAGTTTCAGAACCTGGCTGTATGCAAATTAGTCTGTTCCTGTCCCAGTGCATGATGGGAACAGGACAAACCAAACTACAAAAGCCAATTCTTACACTGGGAAGGAAACAAGCTCCCGGGGACCGGTTTCTGGCATTACAGCCGTCTTCGGCCCGGTTTGCTTGAATCCTGATGGTGCAATGAGCAAGGGTCTCACAACTGAGAATACCCTTCCACGCTTAGGGTGGACAAAAATATTTACAAAAAGGGGTGGTGAGGGACAGAGTCTCTGAATTAAGCAGAAAGCTCTCACCCAGTCAAGAGATCAGGGCTAGATCCAACACCGTTTTTTAGCTCACTGCACCATCCCAGTTTCAGAACCTGGCTGTATGCAAATTAGTCTGTTCCTGTCCCAGTGCATGATGGGAACAGGGCAAACCAAACTACAAAAGCCAATTCTTACACTGGGAAGGAAACAAGCTCCCGGGGACCGGTTTCTGGCATTACAGCCGTCTTCGGCCCGGTTTGCTTGAATCCTGATGGTGCAATGAGCAAGGGTCTCACATCTGAGAATACCCTTCCACGCTTAGGGTGGACAAAAATATTTACAAAAAGGGGTGGTGAGGGACAGAGTCTCTGAATTAAGCAGAAAGCTCTCACCCAGTCAAGAGATCAGGGCTAGATCCAACACCGTTTTTTAGCTCACTGCACCATCCCAGTTTCAGAACCTGGCTGTATGCAAATTAGTCTGTTCCTGTCCCAGTGCATGATGGGAACAGGGCAAACCAAACTACAAAAGCCAATTCTTACACTGGGAAGGAAACAAGCTCCCGGGGACCGGTTTCTGGCATTACAGCCGTCTTCGGCCCGGTTTGCTTGAATCCTGATGGTGCAATGAGCAAGGGTCTCACAACTGAGAATACCCTTCCACGCTTAGGGTGGACAAAAATATTTACAAAAAGGGGTGGTGAGGGACAGAGTCTCTGAATTAAGCAGAAAGCTCTCACCCAGTCAAGAGATCAGGGCTAGATCCAACACCGTTTTTTAGCTCACTGCACCATCCCAGTTTCAGAACCTGGCTGTATGCAAATTAGTCTGTTCCTGTTCCAGTGCATGATGGGAACAGGGCAAACCAAACTACAAAAGCCAATTCTTACACTGGGAAGGAAACAAGCTCCCGGGGACCGGTTTCTGGCATTACAGCCGTCTTCGGCCCGGTTTGCTTGAATCCTGATGGTGCAATGAGCAAGGGTCTCACATCTGAGAATACCCTTCCACGCTTAGGGTGGACAAAAATATTTACAAAAAGGGGTGGTGAGGGACAGAGTCTCTGAATTAAGCAGAAAGCTCTCACCCAGTCAAGAGATCTGGGCTAGATCCAACACCGTTTTTTAGCTCACTGCACCATCCCAGTTTCAGAACCTGGCTGTATGCAAATTAGTCTGTTCCTGTCCCAGTGCATGATGGGAACAGGGCAAACCAAACTACAAAAGCCAATTCTTACACTGGGAAGGAAACAAGCTCCCGGTAGCTTGTCTCCTTTCTGGTAAAGAATTGGCTTGGTAGTTTAGTCTGCCCTGTTCCCATGATGCACTGGGCCAGGGACAGACTGATTTGCATATAGCCAGGTTCTGAGCTGGGATGGGGCAGTGAGATAAATAACGGTGATGGATCAAGCCCTGATCTTTGGACTGGGTAAGAGTGGTCTGCTCAATTCAGACACTCTGTTCATCACCACCCCCTTTTGTAAATCGATTTTGGCCACTATAGGTGTGGCAGGGTATACTCAGACATGAGTCCCTTTCTCACTGCTCCATCAGGATTCAAGCAAGCCGGGCCGAAGACGGCTGAAATGCCAGAAACTGGTCCCCGGTAGCTTGTCTCCTTTCTGGTAAAGAATTGGCTTGGTAGTTTAGTCTGCCCTGTTCCCATGATGCACTGGGCCAGGGACAGACTGATTTGCATATAGCCAGGTTCTGAGCTGGGATGGGGCAGTGAGATAAATAACGGTGATGGATCAAGCCCTGATCTTTGGACTGGGTAAGAGTGGTCTGCTCAATTCAGACACTCTGTTCATCACCACCCCCTTTTGTAAATCGATTTTGGCCACTATAGGTGTGGCAGGGTATACTCAGACATGAGTCCCTTTCTCACTGCTCCATCAGGATTCAAGCAAGCCGGGCCGAAGACGGCTGAAATGCCAGAAACCGGTCCCCGGTAGCTTGTCTCCTTTCTGGTAAAGAATTGGCTTGGTAGTTTAGTCTGCCCTGTTCCCATGATGCACTGGGCCAGGGACAGACTGATTTGCATATAGCCAGGTTCTGAGCTGGGATGGGGCAGTGAGATAAATAACGGTGATGGATCAAGCCCTGATCTTTGGACTGGGTAAGAGTGGTCTGCTCAATTCAGACACTCTGTTCATCACCACCCCCTTTTGTAAATCGATTTTGGCCACTATAGGTGTGGCAGGGTATACTCAGACATGAGTCCCTTTCTCACTGCTCCATCAGGATTCAAGCAAGCCGGGCCGAAGACGGCTGAAATGCCAGAAACCGGTCCCCGGTAGCTTGTCTCCTTTCTGGTAAAGAATTGGCTTGGTAGTTTAGTCTGCCCTGTTCCCATGATGCACTGGGCCAGGGACAGACTGATTTGCATATAGCCAGGTTCTGAGCTGGGATGGGGCAGTGAGATAAATAACGGTGATGGATCAAGCCCTGATCTTTGGACTGGGTAAGAGTGGTCTGCTCAATTCAGACACTCTGTTCATCACCACCCCCTTTTGTAAATCGATTTTGGCCACTATAGGTGTGGCAGGGTATACTCAGACATGAGTCCCTTTCTCACTGCTCCATCAGGATTCAAGCAAGCCGGGCCGAAGACGGCTGAAATGCCAGAAACCGGTCCCCGGTAGCTTGTCTCCTTTCTGGTAAAGAATTGGCTTGGTAGTTTAGTCTGCCCTGTTCCCATGATGCACTGGGCCAGGGACAGACTGATTTGCATATAGCCAGGTTCTGAGCTGGGATGGGGCAGTGAGATAAATAACGGTGATGGATCAAGCCCTGATCTTTGGACTGGGTAAGAGTGGTCTGCTCAATTCAGACACTCTGTTCATCACCACCCCCTTTTGTAAATCGATTTTGGCCACTATAGGTGTGGCAGGGTATACTCAGACATGAGTCCCTTTCTCACTGCTCCATCAGGATTCAAGCAAGCCGGGCCGAAGACGGCTGAAATGCCAGAAACCGGTCCCCGGTAGCTTGTCTCCTTTCTGGTAAAGAATTGGCTTGGTAGTTTAGTCTGCCCTGTTCCCATGATGCACTGGGCCAGGGACAGACTGATTTGCATATAGCCAGGTTCTGAGCTGGGATGGGGCAGTGAGATAAATAACGGTGATGGATCAAGCCCTGATCTTTGGACTGGGTAAGAGTGGTCTGCTCAATTCAGACACTCTGTTCATCACCACCGATCGATGCCTACAGTTCAAGCACATATGCTGATCTGTACAAACAATGGCACTGAACGCCACCTAACCTGGGTTTGTAACCAGCACCACAGCTTCTTGTTGGTTAGACTTAGACTGTGTACAGTGCACTTTTTGGCTGCTTTTCCTTATCAGGGCTCTTATTTCCACAGCCTTCCCTTCCTGTCCCTGTGAATATCACTCAGCACAAAGCATGGTCCGCTTTCTGTTTTTCTGTAAATTTTACACATCCCTAAGAAAACACTATGTGTTACCTCTTTTAAAAGATGCGAACATATTGCAAAGCAGCTTTTAGTTATTTGCAGGCCCTTCCTTCTGAGGAAATCTGTTTTTTAACTTTCATTCAGCATGCTATAAAGCAGAGGGCGACGCCGATTATATTTGAATAGGTCTTTCACTTTTTACGAATATCAGTATTAAATGGCTTTTTTTACTGTCTTTCAAATGAAATCCGTTTCCTGTGCTGTCTTATCGTGGTTTGTTCTCGAGCTGTATGGTTTTGTTGCTTTACACTTTAACTTGTTCTGACTGACTGAGTAACTGAGTGCATCAATGGAAGCAGATAACATTCTTATAAGACGAGCACCTCTTGACTAAAGTGATGTTATTAAAATGACCTGTATTATGGAAGTGCTAGTATCACACTGTTCGAGACATCATAATGCTAATAATTCCCACAATATCTAAAGAATTGCCATCATTATGCTGGTACAAATAAATGTTCAGTAGTGGCTCCATTATGTTATATGTGTTCACAGATTGTCTAGAACTATTAGTGTTTCCAAAGTTATTCTTGTGGTGGGCTTTGAGGTTCACATTGTGTACAGAATTATCCCCATTTTGCGAAGAATTGACACACTAATGTTAGGGCCAGCATTGTGCCTGAAGTGAGTACCTGGAAAGATCCACACGGAGAACGCTGCCTTTGCACGAGAGAAAACGTAAGTTTTGCCACATAGCTAGTTGTTTTCAGAAGCCCAATATTGTCTAGGTTCCGTGCTATCTGTTACTTCACATTTGCCCCAATCGGCATTATGCGGATATGCCCAGCGCTAACACTCTCTTTGCACAATGTCTGCCTGTGCTTTATGTCGTTGTCCAAAAATGTAAAGGTTAAAATCTCCGCATATAAAATCATTTACACAGGCCAGTAAGTGGTTCGTCCATTGGGGGCGTTGGGGCGTTGCCCCACTAGCCATGGACGCGACCGTCACTCTGTCACTGCGCGCATACATTATGTACCAAAAAGTAAAATTACCGAGTCATAATAAATAATGCATTTAATTGCGGTCGGTGAGTCACTAACTATAGTGACGTCATCGCGGAAAGGTGTTGGGGGCAGGCCTCCGGCAGTGAGTGGCAAGCTGGCAGATAGCAGCAGCGTGGCAGGGAGGGCAGGGGGCAGCAGCAGTGTGTGCGCATTTAGGACAAGTCATTTTTATGACTTGCCCACGCATGCGCACACACGCAGTAGCCCCTTCCCTCCTCCTCCTCCCCTAGCACTCACACAGGCAGAGACCCGGGGGAGCCGGGTCTCATTATGGGCAGTATTAGCCCTGCTCTTTAGCCAATCGGGGCGGCTGGTGACATTTTACAGTGGTGACGCGCAAACTGATTTGCAAGTGCGGGCCCCAGGCCACTCAGGCCGGCGGCGACCCCCCCCTCCCCATACACAACACTCAAAGAAATGTATTCACACACGCATACACACAAACACATCCATTCACAACACTCTCCACCAAACATTCATGCATACACGCACACTCGCACCAAACACTTTAAAAGAAAAGAAAAACACACACTCTTACCTTGCTGCCGGTCCCGGTCCGCGCCACCTCTGGGCTCTGCTCCCCACACGTCACAGGCTCACAGCGCCCTTGGCCAATCCTGGCGCCAGTGGCACAGGTACCCTCTCGCCCGCAGCACGCCCATTAGGGCTTCTGATGCGCATGCGCAACGCCGCAAAAACACAAGGCGCATGCGTGGGCAAAAATTTCACCCTCCGTCCCCACGCATGCGTCATGTTGATTCATTGACATGATTGTCATGAAGGAGCTGCGGGCGGCGTCGGGCAGGGGGGGCTACACTCCCACGCCCCAATGGACGAACCGCGCCTGCTGTGCAGTCATTGTCTTCTTCTCTTCGACCAGTGGCGGCTGGTGACATTTGAAAGTAGTGAGGCGTAAAATGAGTGTTGTGCTGTACTCTGGCGAGCGAGAGCAGCGTGCGAGCCCGACTACCAAAATTCCAAAATTTGTAACATTTTTGGGAAAAGCATGGACAAATGGTGCATTTTTAAGCAAATCTGAGAAATTAAGATAATAATACATTTAAATGACCTTACACATGAAGTCAAGTTGCTATTTTCTTTGCTGTCGTTCGTTGTAATCTTTTTGAGACATGATCTTTGAACGTTCATTTCCATTTGAAACAGAACGCAAGCCTCGCAAAACTTGTTGGAGGTCAAAAGTGCTCTTAGATAAGCTGAAAAGAGCATGAAACATATTTTGGTGCCTTTGCTCGCAAGTTGTTTTTCTTCTGTTCGGCTGCATTTTTATATGGCCGAGATAAAGGTTTGTGAAGCATTCCCAGAAAAAAAGTCGAAATTAGCAATATAAATATGTCGTGCTTTTGCTGGCTAAGGGTGCCCACAGCCTTGGATTTCTTTCCTGTTCCACTGCCCAGTGCTTCATTTAACAAGCATTTGCAATGCAATAGGTCTCGCATTAGGAAAGTTTGAGCTATTGGTCTTGTAAACTATAATTTTTTTATGTATGTGTTTGTTTTGAAAATAGCTAAATTAATAGCTTTGTCATTTACAATGCCAATAGTTATAACTTTCGCAAATGTGACACCTATAGCATTTGTAATGCAACATGTTTTGTATTTACGTGACTTAGATGTATTGATATTACAAATAACAATGGATTTTAATTTTTTTAAATAATTAATACTTAAATAAAAGTGATTGTAATTTATAATGGCAATAGCTTAAACTTTTGTAAATAACTTTTGTGAAGATTAAGTTCAGTGTATTTTATTGTGACGAAAATCCAAGAACAGAAGTGAAATATTAACATCTTTTTGTGACATTTGTAATAAAGCTTGAAACATTGAGAGAACATATTTGAACCAGTTGTTGTTGAATGGTTGCACAGATTGATGCTGTGATGGCGCGGAGTGATGCTGTGGCGTTCAGTGATGCTGTGGTAGCGCATAGTGATGTTGTGGTGCCCCTGAGTGATGCTGTGGAGGCCCTGAGTGATACTGTGGAGGCCCCGAGTGATGATGCTGTGGAGGCCCCGAGTGATGATGCTGTGGAGGCCCTGTGTGAGGCCCAGAGTGATGATGCTGTGGAGGCCCCGGGTGATGATGCTGTGGAAGCCCCGAGTGATGATGCTGTGGAGGCCCCGAGTGATGATGCTGTGGAGGCCCCGAGTGATGATGCTGTGGAGGCCCCGAGTGATGATGCTGTGGAGGCCCCGAGTGATGATGCTGTGGAGGCCCCGAGTGATGATGCTGTAGAGGCCCTGAGTGATAATGCTGTGGAGGCCCCGCGTGATGATGCAGTGGAGGCCCCGCGTGATGATGCTGTGGAGGCCCTGAGTGATGATGCTGTGGAGGCCCCGAGTGATGATGCTGTGGAGGCCCCGAGTGATGATGCTGTGGAGGCCCGAGTGATGATGCTGTGGAGGCCCGAGTGATGATGCTGTGGAGGCCCCGAGTGATGATGCTGTGGAGGCCCCGAGTGATGGTGCTGTGGAGGCCCCAAGTGATGATGCTGCGGAGGCCCCGAGTGATGATGCTGTGGAGGCCCTGAGTGATGATGCTGTGGAGGCCCAGAGTGATGATGCTGTGGAGGCCCAGAGTGATGATGCTGTGGAGGCCCTGAGTGATGATGCTGTGGAGGCCCAGAGTGATGATGCTGTGGAGGCCCAGAGTGATGATGCTGTGGAGGGCCCGAGTGATGCTGTGGTGGCGCATAATAATGCAGTGGTAGCGCATAGTGATGCTGTAGTGTTCCAGAGTGATGCTGTGGTGGTGCTGAGTGATGCTGTGGTGGTGCTGTGGTAGTGCTGAGTGATGTGGTGGTGCTGAGTGATGCTGTGATGGTGCTGAGGGATGCTGTGGTGGTGCTGAGGGATGCTGTGGTGGCGCATAATAATGCTGTGGTAGCGCATAGTGATGCTGTGGTGTTCCAGAGTGATGTTGTAGTGTTCCAGAGTGATGCTGTGGTGGTGCTGAGTGATGCTGTGGTGGTGCTGAGTGATGCTGTGGTGGTGCTGTGGTGGTGCTGAGTGATGCTGTGGTGGTGCTGAGTGATGCTGTGGTGGTGCTGAGTGATGCTGTGGTGGTGCTGAGTGATGCTGTGGTGGTGCTGAGTGATGCTGTGGTGGTGCTGAGTGGTGCTGTGGTGTGCCGAGTGGTGCTGTGGTGGTGCTGAGTGGTGCTGTGGTGGTGCTGAGTGATAATGTGGTGGCGCTGAGTGATGCTAGGGTAGCGCTGAGTGATGATGTGGTGATGCTGAGTGGTGCTGTGGTGGTGCTGAGTGATGCTGTGGTGGTGCTGTGGTGGTGCTGAGTGGTGCTGTGGTGGTGCTGAGTGGTGCTGTGGTGGTGCTGAGTGATGCTGTGCTGGTGCTGAGTGGTGCTGTGGTGGTGCTGAGTGATGCTGTGGTGGTGCTGAATGATGCTGCTGAGTGGTGCTGTGGGGGTGCTGAGCGGTGCTGTGGTGGTGCTGAGTGGTGCTGTGGTGGTGCTGAGTGGTGCTGTGGTGGTGCTGTTGTGGTGCTGTGGTGGTGCTGTGGTGGTGCTGTGGTGGTGCTGAGTGGTGCTGTGATGGTGCTGAGTGGTGCTGAGTAGTGTTGTGGTGGTGCTGTGGTGGTGCTGCTGAGTGGTGCTGTGGTGGTGCTGAGGTGGTGCTGAGGTGGTGCTGAGTGATGCTGTGGTGGTGCTGAGTTATAATGTGGTGGTGCTGAGTGATGCTGGGGTGGTGGTGCTGAGTGATGCTGGGGTGGTGCTGAGTGATGCTGGGGTGGTGCTGAGTGGTGCTGTGGTGGTGCTGAGTGCTGCTGAGTGATGCTGGGGTGACTCTGAGTGATGCTGGGGTGACGCTGAGTGATGCTGGGGTGACGCTGAGTGATGCTGGGGTGACGCTGAGTGATGCTGGGGTGGCGCAGAGTGATGCTGGAGTGGCGCTGAGTGATGCTGGGGTGGCGCTGGGGTGGTGCTGGGGTGGCGCTGGGGTGGTGCTGGGGTGGCGCTGGGGTGGTGCTGAGTGATGGTGTGGTGGTTCTGGCTACACAGGCCTTTACTGCCTCTATATGCTCGAAATCCCCAGCCTTTCCCTATCTGTTTCCAGTTACCTGTGTCCTAATGCGACCAATGATGGTGAAGGTCGAACATTCTGATAAGACAATGACTTTGAAAGCGTAGGCTGTGCCTGTATCTCTCCCGACTCCCATGGGTCCTGCTACAGGACTTGTGTTTTCATAAACATTAGGTATAACCCCATATTGTTTTTTGTTGAGGGGGCCATTCACGCATTTCTTAAACATTACATTCCTTGGTCCAGTTATCTGAGCCCAGAGAAACGTCACAGGCAGATAGTATACATATTTACTAAACACCACGAGAATATTGCTTCAGTGACTACCGAATAATCAAACAACTGAACTGAACCGACCGCTGAAGGTATTTATTCCTGTGTATGTATGTGTGTGTGGATACGTGTAGGCATGCGTGTATATGCAAGCATATCTGTGTATATGTGAGCATGTTTTAGTGTGTGTGTGTGTGTAAGTATGTACGCGCATTTGTGAGTGCGTATGTATTTTGTGTGGTGGCGTTTGTGTGTAGGGGTTTATGTGTATTTGGTTGTTTGTGAATGTGTGCGTGGGTGTAATCTATGCTTATTTGTGTGGTTGCGTCTGTGCGCGTGGGTATATTTGCTAATGTACGTATGTCTGTGTGCGTATTTATGTGGTTGTGCAGGTAGGTGTGTATATGGAAGCTTATGAATGTGTGCGAATGTGTATTTGCGTAGCTGCGTCTGTGCGTGTGGATATATTTGCATGGGTACCAAGTGTATTGTTGTGGTTGCGTTTGCGCGTTTCGCAGAGTAGGTGTATTAATGTGGTTGTTTGTGTCTGTGAGGCGTCTAGTGTATTTGCTTGCCCAGATACGTGTATTTGAGTAGTTGCGTCTGTGTGTGTAACCGTGTATGTATATTTGGGTAGTTGCGTGTGCGTTTGTTTGTGTGGTTGGTTGTTTAGGTGTGTGTGTGTGTGTGAATTTTTGCTTGGTAGATATGTATCTGAGATGTTGCACGTGGGAGCATTTGTTCATGTGCATTCATGTGGCTGATTTGTTTGTATGTGTGTGTACACAGACAGAAGACAACTGTGGCGCACTGAAACCACACTGAAAATGTATTCATGAAAGGGCAAAGGCAGAAAGGCAAAGCCGGCAATTATCCCAGTCTTCCAGAGGTACAATCCTCGCAGGTATAAATGCATTATGTTGTAGCTTATAGTGTTTTTTTCAAGTAAATTCCAACTTCTATTGCTCCGTCTGTTTCAGAACACACCCTTTCAGTCACTTGAGAAGCAGCGGGGGAGATAACGACAGTAGAGAGGATGAGAAAGAGAACAAACAAGAGAAAAGGCGAGAGACCGGAGAAGACGCGACAATACGAAGAGAGAGCTAAAGAGAGGCAGGAAGGATAGAAGGGGAGGGGAGATGAAAGAGAAAGAATGAGGATGAAAGGAGAATACAGGGGGAAGTAGGAAAGAATAGTGCGGAGAGAGAAAGAAACAAAGTGTGAGATAGCGAGAGAAAACGATAGGGGTGAGAGAAGTAAACATAGAAAAGAAGCAGACGAGAAAAGAAACAAAGGGGTGAGAGAAAGAAAAATAAAGAAGGGGTGAGGGACAGAGATTTGGAAAAGTCAGTCCTAAGAAGTCAGCCTTAGGGTCCTGGCAGGGGTGAATTAGGGGGGAGGAGAAGTGAGGCTGAGCGCGCACTTGTGAAGCTTCACGCTTCAATGCCTGAGGCCGAGCGCACGCTGGGGAAGCTTCAGATGCCTGTGGGAGGGAGTCTGATGGCTTTGATGTGGACGCGCGTTCCACACGAGTGCACCACATGAACTGGACGCAATCTGCGATGGTTTCAGAGCTTGGTTTGCCCTCTATACTCTCGTCTATTTATCCCTTACGGGATAGAATCGTCGAGACCTAATAAAGGGAGTAATGTAATGTAATGTTATGTAATGATGTCTTGTAAAGCGCATGAATCACCCCACATGGGGTATCTCCGCGCTGTAGACCGCTGGGGAACCCGTCCTGGCTTTCCCTGTGAGATGGACCCTACTGGGTATCTCCAGGGTGAAACCAGGCATCCCCAGCGTATGGTGGACGAGACGTATGTGGAAACCAGACAAATTGGGTAAACAAGGAATGAGATGAGTGAAGAGAACCGGGAAAAGCTGATTTTGGAGCGCAAGAAAGGAAAATTATGCAAGTGGAAAGAGGGGGCGGGGGGAAACTGACCTAGAGGCTAGAGTAAAAGGGGAGAGAGAAGAAATTGGAAGGGAAAGACAGGAAAGTGAAAAGCACTTGGTGAGAGGAGAGCAAAGAGTAGGAAGAAAAACAGGCAGTGCATGAAAGGAGAATGGAGAGGAGGAAAGGAGGGAGGTAAGAAGTAGATTAAGAAAAGCAGCTACTGAGGGAGAGCGAGAAAGTGTACACCTCTGCCTCCTAATGTATAGTGATACAATATCTAAATATGATGAATGACAACTATCTTTCCTGGGCCAGTCCCATCTAATGTATAGCTCTGCTGACCAAGAAACACAATAGTGACTCTTTCATTGTGCTATTAAATACTGTTTTTGGCATCACAATAGTTATTCCGGATTAGAAATATTAAAGCGTCAGTCATACCATCAAGATTACGTTTTACTGGAGAACCACATTCTGACATTTCATGACACATAACATGACCAGGCTTTGAGACACAAACTCCCACTGCCACCTCTTTCGAAATTAAGTGCCACATTCAACCACTTTCAGATAGGCTCCCACAAACACACTTTTACATTAATAAAGCATGAAATTCAACTGAGCTTGCCCCACTGGTGTTGAGAGGTGAGCTCACACACCGCTCAATAGAAGTAGGTGAGCCACTAACAGCTCAGGGTGAAGTCCTCTTGGAACCCCGAACCTCAATGACCTGAGTTTTCACAGGAGGAGATGTGGTCTAGTGGCTAGAGATGCACATGGGGAACTAGCAGCGGCGAAGCCAATGAGTCATGAGCCCCAGTGCAATAAAGCAAGTGCCCCCCCAGCTGATGTTTGAATTGTAATATAAAGAAATATTCACGACTCAAAATAAATATGTTCAAATTCTCACAGCATCAGAATAATAAAACAGGAGACGCATACAAGACCAGTCATTTACAATACTTGCTGCTTCAGAACACTTCCCAACTTCAAACCTCCAGAGCCTCAGAATACTGAAAAACAACTCACTGCATCACAGGGATCACAACCAATGGAGAGCTACTACATCAAGACACTAGCAGCAACACAGCACTCAAAAGGTGGAAACGAACATCAAAACTCCGGAGGTAAAACATGTCAAGTCAAGTCAAGAGATTTATATAGCGCGCTACATACCCATAGGGTCTCAAGGCACTTGAGGAAGGGTGGGAATTATTTGTCGAATATCCAAGTTTTAAGTTGCTTTCTGAATGCTAGGTGGTTCTGAGTAAGGCGAAGGTGAGTGGGAAGAGAGTTCCAAGTTTTAGCTGCCAGGTGGGAGAAGGATCTACCTCCCATGGTGGTTTTGTTGATGCGAGGTACAGTGGCAAGGGCTTGATTGGAGGATCGTAGCTGACGGGAGGGGGTGTAGAAAGACAGTCGCGTGTTGAGGCATTCGGGTCCAAGTTCGTAAAGTGCTTTGTGTGCGTGGGTTAGGAGGCGGAAAGTAATCCTCTTATTTACGGGGAGCCAGTGGAGGTTTTTCAGGTGACCAGAGATGTGTTCTTTACGCAGGATGTCTAGTATGAGCCTGGCTGAAGCGTTCTGGATGCGTTGGAGTTTTTTCTGGAGTTTTGCGGTGGTGCCGGCGTATAGGGTGTTTCCGTAGTCCAGACGGCTCGTGACCAGTGCGTGGGTGACCGTTTTTCTAGTTTCGGTGGGGATCCAGCTAAATGTTTTTTTGAGCATGCGAAGAATGTTGAAGCAAGATGATGAAATGGCGTTGACTTGTCTGGTCATCGAGAGTGAGGAGTCCAGGATGACGCCCAGGTTCCGTGCGTGGTCCGTCGGGATGGGTGCTTTTCCAAGGGCCTCTGGCCACCAAGAGTCATCCCAGGCGGAGGGGGAGGTGCCTAGGATGAGGACTTCTGTTTTGTCTGAGTTCAGTTTCAGACAGCTGTGCTTCATCCACTCGGCTACTTCTTTCATTCCTTCGTGTAAGTTGGTTTTGGCGGTGTTAGGATCTTTGGTGAGTGAGAGGATCAGTTGAGTGTCGTCAGCGTAGGAGATGATGTTGAGGTTGTGTTGGCGAGCGATGGCCGCAAGGGGGCTCATGTATACGTTGAAGAGGGTGGGGCTGAGTGACGATCCTTGTGGCACGCCGCAGATGACTTCAGAGGCCTCTGACTTGAATGGTGGGAGGCGGACTCTCTGGGTTCTTCCGGTGAGGAACGAGGTGATCCATTCCAGTGCTTTTCCTTGGATTCCGACGTTTCTGAGGCGCTGTAGAAGGGTGCTATGACAGACTGTGTTGAAGGCAGCGGAGAGGTCGAGGAGGATGAGGGCGACTGTGTCTCCGTTGTCCAGTAGAGTTCGAATGTCGTCTGTTGCTGCGATAAGTGCGGTCTCAGTGCTGTGTTTGGCTCGGAAGCCGGACTGTGAGGAGTCGAGGGATTTGTTTGTTTCGAGGAAGGTGGCGAGCTGGTTGTTGACAGCTTTCTCAATGACTTTGGCCGGGAATGGAAGGAGCGAGATGGGGCGGTAGTTTTTGAGTTCGGTGGGGTCAGCTGTGGGTTTTTTCAGAAGGGCGCTGAGTTCTGCGTGTTTCCAGCTTTCCGGGAAGGTGGCGGAGTTGAGGGAGCAGTTGATGACATCTCGGAGGTGTGGTGCTATGATGGAGTCTGCTTTGTTGAAGATGTGGTGAGGGCATGGGTCAGTTGGGGATCCTGAGTGGATGGAGTTCATCAGGCGAATGGTGTCCTCAGTGGAGATTGGGTTCCAGTCGTTAAGGATGTTCAAGGGGGGTGAGAGTCCTGCAGAAGGTTGGGTGGGTTGGTCTCCGGGTCGGTTGTCGAAGCTGTTGTGGATGTCTGCAATTTTGTTGTGGAAGAAGGAAGCTAGGGAGTCGCAGAGGGCTTGGGAGGGGGTGATGTCGCTGGAGTTGGCTGATGGGTTGGTAAATTCTTTGACGATGTTGAATAATTCCTTGCTGTTGTGGGCGTTGTTGTCTAGTCGATCTTTGAATGCGGCTTTCTTGGCAGATCGGATTAGTTGGTGGTGTATGCGGGTGGCGTTTTTGAAGGCGTCCCTGGTGCTGGTGTTTGGGTCTTTTTTCCAGGCCTTCTCGAGGGAGCGACAGAGTTTCTTAGATTCCTTAAAATCATCGTTGAACCAGGAGGCGTTTTTGCTGCCTAGTTTGATTTGACGTTTTTTCAATGGTGCTAGGATGTCGGCGCTGTTGGATAGCCATTGGGTGAGGTTAATGGCTGCTTGGTCGGGGTTTGAGGAGTGGGCAGGGGTGTTTTGAAGAAGCGATGAGGAAATCTGGTCGATGGTGATTTTGTTCCAATTTCTTCGCAGAGTTGGTTGAGGATGGTTGTGGATTGTGATCTTATTGTAGATAAAGTGAACGCAGCTGTGGTCCTTCCAATGAAGAGTTGTGGTGTGACTGAATGAGACATGTTTGCTGGAGGTGAAGATCAGGTCGAGTGTGTGACCTGCAATGTGGGTGGGAGTAGTGACAAGTTGTTTGAGTCCGAGGTTGGCGAGGTTGTCCTGAAGGGTGGTGGCGTTGATGTCGTTGCTCTGTTCCAGGTGGAAATTGAGGTCTCCCAATAAAATGTAGTCCTCGGAGGGGATGGCGTGTGGGGTGATAAAGTCAATGATGTCGTCGCTGAATTGTGCCTGGGGTCCTGGGGGCCGGTAGAGGAGGGTACCTCTGAGTGTGGTCTTGGGGTCGGTGTGGATCTGGAAGTGGAGGTGTTCGGCGCTGGCAAGGTTGACGTCTGAGCTGGTTGAGATGCGGATGGAGTTCTTATGGACGATAGCGATGCCTCCTCCTGTTTGCTTGATGCGGTCCTTACGGATGATCTTGTATCCTTCCGATGGCAATGGTGATGTCTGGGGCTGAAGAGGCATTCATCCATGTTTCAGTTAGGAAGGCGACGTCCGGTGAGATGGTGTCTAGTAGATTCCAGAGGTCGATGGCGTGTCTGTGGATCGAGCGGGTGTTGAGCAGGATGCATTTTAGGTGGTTGGTGTCAGGTCTCTGTTTGGTGTTGGTGGATGAGGAGTTGGTTTTGGTGCCGTCGAACTTGCAGGAGTTGCAAGAGAAGGGTCCGTGGGTGTGTCCAGGAGCGGCTTGGACGCAGTTGGGGGAACGGCCGGGGTGAAGGGCTAGGAGGGTGGTGGCATCGTAAGTGATGCGAGTGGGCTGGGCAATGCGGGAACCAGGGGGTCTGGCGCTGGGCGCGGTCCAGGCGCGGACGGGCGTAGACGGGCTTACCTTTGGCGCACGTGTGGACATCTGACATAAATGGAGATTGGAGGGGGGCGGGGCGTGGGAGGGTCAGCTGGGAGGCGGGATCTAGGTGCAGGGAGGGTCTGGGACGGGCCAAGGGGTCAATACAAAATGGCTGCAAGGTAAACAGATGCACGAAAGTGAAATATCCAAAGCGCTACACACCTCGAGGTGCACCACAATGAAAGCGCTAGCAGAGGTTTATGTGAGGTAAGTAGCGTTATACACAGAGCTATTTGTAATCAATTTCAGTTGTTCAATAAAACGAGCGCTGCGCACAGCTAATCAAAATTAAATACAGGCAGAGTCACGAGCGCTGCACACAGCTAATCAGAATGAATGAAATGCAGTCAGAAGTCACGAGCGCTGCACACAGCTGATCAAAATTAAATGCAGGCAGAGTCACGAGCGCTGCACACAGCTAATCAAAGTGAAATACAGGCAGAGTCACGAGCGCTGCACACAGCTGATCAAAATTAAATGCAGGCAGAGTCACGAGCGCTGCACAGAGCTAATCAAAGTGAAATACAGGTAGAGTCACGAGCGCTGCACACAGCTAATCAAAGTGAAATACAGGCAGAGTCACGAGTGCTGCACACAGCTAATCAAAATGAGTGAAATGCAGTCAGAAGTCACGACATGTCCATCTTTAACCTCTAGTGCGGTCGTTCCAGTGCCTTTCACAGACTCCAAAGTCAAACTTCAAAGTGCCCGTAGCGCCTAATTGCACACTGGTTTGAAACGTAAGCCACTTACAAGAAAATATACTCCGAAACAAACAAATGCACTCTGATGGTTATACACACACAGTTCACACACTCGAAACAAGTATTTCCTTTTAAGTATGCACCAAGAGGCACAAACTGTGTAACAAAAGCATGAGCGCAAATGTTACAAACGTTTTTAGTAAACATATACCCTTGCGCACACAAACATGGTCTCCATACTGTAGGAGCTACTAGCATGCACACACAACTTTATAATTCTGTATTGTACAGAAAACTCCACAGTAGTTACTAGTGTGCATTGTTAGTTGTGCCGTGTACTAGCATGCATGTAAAACTGTTGTACGCAAAGTCCAGAATGAAGCGATGCTCGTTGGTCTGGTCAGAAACCCCTACATAAATTCAACTTCACCTACACGCATGTGACCACACATGTATAGCATATGCACTTGTACGAACAGCCAGTTTTGTATTTACACATTCTACCTTAGTAACGGACTCATAGCGCTGCAGATAATTACCAGGAAAATACAGTGAGGGGACTCGCCAGATCCCGACGCAGTGACACGTACAAATGCAACAAGCCTTGGCCACTTAAAATAAACAAACAAACAAATCCCCCCGGCCCTCACTTACCACATGTTATCTACCTCCAGCCCCCAAGCCCGTTGGTACCTTGCTGCGGTAAATGGGCCACAGAAACGCTGGAGCACGCACACCGCAAGTCGGCCTGGAGCGCGCCTCGGAAGAGACGCAGGAGGGCAGGAGCGTGACGCCGTGAGCGTGCACGTTGGCGTTCCCGCGCGTTCACAGACCGGTGTCTGCTCGTGCACAGGTCTGTCTCCAGGTCTGGCTCCCTTGGAGGCAAACACGGCAGCTATAAGTCTCGTTGGCGGCAGCGCTTCGCGCTGCAACGCCAGCGAGACCTAAAAAGTGCATGAATGCCAACCGAACTGTTCGGCTAACCAGGTGGCCTCGATTTGCTAGGTACACTTCAGTAAAGTCTTTAATGAGCAAATCTACCATCCATTCATAGCTTCTTGTTATATGAGCCAGGGAGAGTGGAAAGGCACCTTCACAGGCATCGGCACTCTCCCTCTGCGTGCCTTGAGTCCTTCCACTCGGACTGAAACGCTAATCTATGCATTAAGAGGTCGTCCAATTACAAGGAAAGAACTCTTCTGGCATGTTTCCAAGACTATATTTTCAGCAACTGTATATGCGGCTAGAAGCTACTCTCCCCAACCCCTTCCCCGCTGCAGGTGAAGGCAGAGAAGTGGAGAGATTTGGCGCACACACGCTGCAGGTGAAGTAAGATCATAGAAGTCCTTGTGCATACAAGTACTTCCGCTGCATGTAAAGACAAACTGTGGCAGTAACTCCGACAATGCGCCGGAAATATGTACAGAAGTCAAAAAGAGAGCGGGTGGAAGGGGGGAGGGAAAGGAAAGAATACCAACAACAATGAGATCCCCTACGATCAATGTGTGACACCAGGAGAAAAGGTTGAATGAACAAAGCACCTTCGTGGGTCTGAATAATGTCAGGGCCCTATTTGGGAAAAGACTGGATTTCACATGACCCCTGTTAAGAAGATAATAACAAACGTTAGCAAATATTTGCCCAAACTTCTCATTCTTTACATTATTATGTGAGCTTCTGAGCTTCTAGTGAATTATGATACACTTAATAACAACTCTAAGGCCCATTTGCGAAGGCATTATTATGAGTATGTAAATTAGTCCTGCAGGGGCAGTGCTTCTGAATGAATTGTCCCTTAATGGCCTTTCTGCACTTGCGACGCTTTGTATGTATGTCAGTTCTCTTTTCATGGACGTCGATTCACCATGATGTCAGCATAGCATAAACGACATCACACACCTTTTGATGTGCTATGACATCACAGGGCTGTCCCCGGCACCCCAGTAAGTATGATGGCGCCATTGCAACCCACCACCACACACGAACACCGGTCCGTCCGCACACACGCATTAAAGTGACTACTAGTACTACTTACGTGGTTTCATCAGAACTGTCCTGTCCTGACACAGACTCTCTCACTCTCACACTTCGTCACCAGTATGGAACATAGCGTGCTGTATCTATCTAAGGAAAATAAATGCCATCATTTATTCTGCTTGGCAGTTCGGGCTGGACTGTTCCCATGAGGCACAGGGTCAGACTGATTTGCATATAGCCATGTCTGAACTGGGGTGGCAGAGTGGGCTAAAGAACAGTGATGGATCAAACCCAGATCTTTTGACTGGGTGTGAGTGTTTGATTGGTTCAGATGCTCCGTCCTTCACCACCCCCTTTTGTACCACTTTTGGCCGCCATAAGTGTGGCAGGGTATGCTCAGACGTGAGTCCCTTGCTCACTTTGCCACTGGATTCAAGCAAGCCGGGCTGAAGACGGCTGTAATGCCAGAAACCGGTCCTCGTAAGCTTGTTTCCGGTCCAGGGAAGGCATGGCTTGGCAGTTCGGGCTGGACTGTTCCCATGAGGCACAGGGTCAGACTGATTTGCATATAGCCATGTCTGAACTGGGGTGGCAGAGTGGGCTAAAGAACGGTGATGGATCAAACCCAGATCTTTTGACTGGGTGTGAGTGTTTGATTCGTTCAGATGCTCCGTCCATCACCACCCCCTTTTGTACCGATCATTTATTCTAGGCATTACTCCGTCATGACTTTGTGTTAGGGGCTATACATGCAAATTTTCCATCTGGCTATCATTGTTATTATGTCGCGGCCAGAAGTGAAATGTCCCATGCATGCATAAGCAGCATATAGACCCAAAATATCATCTGCATTTCAAATAGTACCAGTCTTATCTCAAGAAGCTAGTTAAGTCTTCATGACAAATTCTGTTCTCATTTTTTCGTAGAGATTGCGACTACATGAGCTCTCCTTCATTTGTGCTGGATTGACATCTTCCAAACAAATGTGTTTCATCAAATAATATGATTACAGAATGTCAGTAACTCAAGAAGTCTAAGAATAAATGGAAATGTAAATATTTTAAGTCACATCACTAGGATGTGAAGCACACGGTTTTCTGTTAAAAATTTTAAGTATTGATTTGTCTATGATGTCATCTAACTGAGTTGGCACATAAAGTAACATCAATATATTGTTTTTATATAGGGTGCTTCCTTTGCGAAATATAATAGTCCTGATGATGGTCTTATAAACATCCGCAACAAAGACCGAAACGTCGACCGTATCATCATCTCCAAAACAATCCATTTCTTTAAGAGTCACCTTCGTACATGAATGGACTTGGTCACCTTCTATCAATCAAAGGAGTTGATGATTTGTTATGAACTGATTTGCTGATTTATATGTACATCTTTCCATAACTGTTTTTGCGCACATTGATTTTGTTTTTTATATCTCCATGAATTGACTTATTGACTGACTCAATACAATACTTTTTCAGATAAAATTATTTTTCCGTGTGCTTCTTCCATCTTTCTTTCTCCTGTCATTTAATGTTTTACAAATTGAAGAACTGTGTGGTTATCCTATGGATACATTTAGGTTAGATTTCTGAAAACTAACTCTGAAGACTCATGCTAGTAAATCAATTTAAATAAGTAGACAAACAAAATCCCTTGTAGCCACTCTTTACTCCTAATTGAAGTGAGTACCATCATGATCTGGGGGCCACAGCGGGCAAATAACTACCATTATTATTCCAGGGTCTGCATTATGCTGTGGGTGCCCCATCATGTCATCGATTTCCTGATGACACGTCATTAGTAGCTCATACTCCTCTTACCTGCCACATTCCACTGTACATGTCTGCAGAGAACACACGCAGGTTTCACACCAACATAGCATCAACTTTCTATAACAGACACAAGCATACCCTTTATCATTGCTCCTCCTTCCTAATCATCCTAACATGATTTAACCTCATGGCACTTCCTTTCAGCACAGAGGACCTAAATTATTGTGCCTGCTAAAAATGTGCATGAAGTTTCAGCTGAAGCTCCAGCGCAATGCAATATTAGACCTGTACACTGCAACAACACAATGACGAAACTAAACACACACACACAATTGCCTTGTTGTGTTTATGTTTTTTGTGTGTGACCTGTTGTTGTGTGCTACAGTTATTGTGTTGTTTTCTGGTTTTTAATGTTATATGCTTTTCTATTTCCTAGTAGTGTGTTTTGTTGAAATGTTTTCTCTGTCTGTTATGTTGCTGTTATTTTGTTGTGTTGTTTGTTGACTGAATATGTTGTTGTATTTATGGGATGTTGTTCAGGTGGCTGTAGTTTTGTGTTATTATTGTGTTGCTGCTATGATGTGCTGCTTTATAGTTATTGTGTTTTACGGTATTGTCTGTTGTCATGTGTGTTGTTGACTGTGCTACTATTGTGGTTGTGTAGTTGTGTTTCATTATGTTTTTTGTGCTGTTATTGTGGTTATGTTTGTTGTGTTCTTGACTGTGCATCAGGTTTACACTAAACTGGAAATGAAATCCAACAAGAACTATGGCATTCTTCTTGCTAGTCAAGTCAGTTAAAGCAGCATACAAACCGCACAATGCCAATAGGTCTGGCTTATGAATGCACTGATAAGCCAGACCTAGAAAAAAAGAAGTACCTTAATGACCTCCCATTTGTGCTGCTGACAGAGAAAAACGCCATAAATTATCTAGTTATCCAAGACACTTTTAATAACTTTCCAATGACGTGTGTGCCCCTGAAAGTTTAACCTTAGGCAGCTAGACAAATAAACAAAACAATCCCAGCTGCGTGGAGGGCAAACACTTTTTTGTGGAAGCACACAACTTCTGCCCAATCAAAACATGTACTCCTGACTCCCAGCATGTGGGCATAGTTCAAGCACCTCTCCTGCACTCTCAAGCCAGACCATGAAAAGGAAGCCTACTGTTCCATGATGCAATAGGAGACATTCTGCTTTACTGGGCTACACATTAATTTCATGGTACCCCTTGGACATTCTTTGAGACGGATGCCTATGTTTATACCACAAGATCCAGATTTCAACAGGCAGCTGCCATCTTTACTGCTCCCTCTATAAAGAAAGACCATACACAAAGAAGCATACACCGTACTGTTTTTCCAGTCGGTCCTAAAGGGGCCCTGACCTCGCACTGGTGAGAGAATCCAGTGTTAAGAATCAGGAGGTGGAGAGCGCGCGGCGTGGTGGTTCAAGTTGGCTGCCACTTGAAGAGCTACGTTCGGACGAGCAGCACTCACGAACGAAGGGACTATTTATTGGCAGCATTTCTGAATGGAAACAGTGAATTCTGTGATCGGAATTGACCGGGCATAATCGGGCAAGTTTCTAGGTCAAAATGCGGTCTTTTGAGCATTCTGTTCGCTAATTTTGTTTTCTCTGACAAGCAGCCGCCATTTTGTTTTCTTTTTTCCACGCAGCATTTTTCCTTTTTTTCTCTCGATGCAATGCTGTTCCTTGCTTTGCCCTCATAGCTGCTGCATCCCTCTGTTGCTGAAGAGACCTAGGCCCAGATGTAGGTAAAATAGATTTACCGATTTTTAATTACCGAATTCTACCGATTCGGTAATTAAAAATCGGTAAATCTAAGGGGTGGATATGTAGGAACATCCAGATGTTCCTTTTACCGAATCGGTAAATATCTGTATTTACCGATTCGGAAAATACCGACCGGTAATGCCCCATTCATTCCTATGGGCTTTGAAGCCCATAGGAATGAATGGGGCATTACCGGTCGGTATTTACCGAATCGGTAAATACAGATATTGACAAGGGTGCAGGGGGTGTCACTTTGACACCCTCTAGCACCCCCAAAAAAGATTCGGGGGCCATGTGGCAGGCATACCTGCCCTAAGGGCATGTCTGCCTGTCATATGGCACAGGTGTGCATGCACACATGTGCATGCACACCGGAATCGGTATTTTACCATGAAGTTGGATTTCATGGTAAAATACCGATTCTGTAAGGCTTGTGGGACTCAGAAGAGTCCCACCTACATCTCATTGTTACCGAATCGGTTAAAATACCGATTCGGTATTTTACAGATTCGGTAAATTTACCGATCGGTAAATTTACCGAATCTGTAAAATATGTGGCACTACATACCATTTTGTGAATCTCGGTCGGTAACGGCCGAAAATACCGATTTTCGGCCGTTACCGACCGACCTACATCCGGCCCCTAGTTTCTTTTTTGTGCCTGTCATGCTGGAATGGTGACTCCTTCAACCTATCTCCGCTTTGGCTTTTTCAAATGACCTCAGAAATACACTTATCAGCAATGGTTATAAACACCAATTACGCAACGGAGAAAAGGGTGTGAGTACATTCTCTACACAGCATTCTTTGTTTGCGCATTTCACATGGTCTAACAGTCAGCTCCATTAATATTTTATTGTACTTTTAACCCGCTCATTCAGTGCTCTACATTTTAACGCATTCTGTCGCTGCGCTGAGCGGATTGTCTGTCATTCTCTGGTCAAACAGGGTGCTGTTTTGCATTGAACTTTTTCTTGGCTACTCCTCTATGACACCACCAACAATTGGTTCTTTTTCCACCTTTATTTTTGCTCCTTGTTGCAACATTCCTGTGACGTTATTTTCAATATGGATCCCTCAATTTCAACCAAATCTCATGGCACTTCTTTTGGAGGTCGCAAAGTGCCAACTGCATCTTACGGTAAACGCATCAAGAAAGATCCACCTTCCCCGTCGAAATCACCGCTTCCTCTCACGCTAGAGGATATCATTGAGGAATTGCGCCTCATTCATCCTTTTCATGACTGACAGGGTCGCTACTCTTCAGAAGTAGGACGATAAATGGTCCAGCCTTGATACAAGACTTACTGATGTAGAACAAAACATTTGTGATGCTCAGGACGTTGTCACTAAAGTTGATAGCCTTACTAAAGAAGTCAGCAGCTTCAAAAGACCACAGAGGATTTGGAAAACCGCAATAGGCGCAATAACCTGCGCATATATGGTCTTCCGGAAGGTTCTGAAGGGTCTGACATAATTCAATTTTTGAAAACTCAAGTCTTCAAATTGTTGGTCTCCCAAAGCACACAGATTTCAATATTCAAAGAGCTCATCATCTGGGACCAAAGAATACATCTTCTACTTCAAAACCTAGAGGCATAATTGCTTATTTACTCCTATATCCAGATCATATGATGATTCTCAATGTAGCCAAACAACATAAGCAGATGCTCTGGTCTGGCCACAAAGTTTTCTTCACCCAATATGTTTCTAAACCAACTGCTGCTCGACAGAAAGAATTCCTGGTTCTTCGAACTGCGTTGAGATCAATGAATGCACGCTATGGCCTAATCCATCCCTGTTTTTTTAAAGTAACCTTTAAAGAAAGAACTTTTAGCTTTGAAGATCCTGCTGACCTTCGTAGGTTCATTCATACTCACAAAGGAGAACTTATGGAACTGAGCAAACCCTAATTGTTCCGCTAATGACTCTTTGCTTTGTTAGTTTCAGTTTAATATGCAATTCATTAATTATAACACTTTCTTTGTTTATCCTCTCCCATGTCTCACAGGTCTCCCCTTTGCAGCTTCTTTGTAAAATGTTTTCATCTGTGTTGTCCTGTCGTCTGTAATGTGTGATCCAATGTGGCTGCTGTTTCCCTTAAATGTTTGGTAAGTCCCTTCATTCAGTCTTATTTGGTCACTTTTCGTTTTCGATACTTCTCTTTTAAGTAGTTTTATATTATTGTATGGTGACCTGTTCTTCTTTTCTCTGTGTCTCTTGTTCATGTGGTTGTCTTGAGCCCTGCCGCCCCCCTCCTACACTAATGTTCTTTGGTGATTTGTTCTTTATGG
Source organism: Lissotriton vulgaris (assembly GCF_964263255.1). NCBI lineage: Eukaryota > Metazoa > Chordata > Amphibia > Caudata > Salamandridae > Lissotriton > Lissotriton vulgaris. The sequence goes on along the minus strand of NC_141693.1, from coordinate 1,889,324,568 downwards.
CTAAAGCCATCCGGCTTTTTGTCATCTTCTTTTCAATGTTTTCTTTAGGGGTACTATGTTCCCCTCCTTATTATTATTCTTTTCTCTCTTTTCCTTTTTCTTTCTTTTCCCCCTCTTTCCTTCTCTTCTTTTCACTGCTCTCCTCTTTCTTGTCCCTTTATCCTCCTTCGCTCTGCCAACATTCATATTACTTGTTTTGTTCTCCATCTTCTTTTTCTTCTTCTCAGTATAGGATTCTCTACAGTTCCCTTATCCTGTTTGGGCTTATATTTGTGTGGTGGTCTATGGTTCAATTTCTTCTCTTCCAGCTTTTCATTGCTATTTATATCTTTCCATCCTCTATCTTTCCTCATTTTTCTCAATCTATTCTTCTTTCACTAATCTCTACTCCTCTGCCTACTCTTATCTAATCTCCAGGGATGAGTGGTCTTCGCGTAATCTCTTGGAATGTTAAAGGTATTCGCAACCCTATTACAAAACAATGTGTTTTATCTCATTTAGCACGATTGAAATGTCAAGTAGCATTGTTACAAGAAACACACCTTAGTTTACAAGACCTGTCTTCACTGCGTAAACAGTGGGTAGGAGAAGCCTTTCGCTCCCTGGCAGTGATCAACAAAAATGGTGTTCATAAATCTTTGTCTGTCCAGTTACACAACGAGTTTCATGATACCAATGGTAGATGGTTATTTTGAGATATTACTGTTATTAACAGACAACTTTCCTTTTGTAATGTATATGGCCCTAATGGCTTAGATTTAACCTTTTGGAATGACTTTTCCATGCTTCTTTCTTCACATGCGAATGATTATATAAGTGTAGGCGGGGATTGTAACCAACTCATGGACCCCTTCTTAGACCGCAAATCACGGTCCAGATATGTTCCTAACAAGATGCAAAAAACCTTTTATAAAGCTATTTCATCCAGAGATGAAATAGCTTTATAAAATATTCTTAAAGTGGAGATAAAAGTGGAGATAAAACTCAAGTGTGTCACCCGACACACTTGAGTTCTCTTTCTTTTCTCCAGTACATGCATCACACTCCCGCATTGATTATATTTTTCTCACCCAACACGCTTTTCAATTCATAACTAACTCAAAAATAGGTTCTATTCTTATTTCTGATCACACCCATGTCATTTTGGACATGGACTACACTTCACCTACTCTCACCACTCAGCGCTGGCGCTTCAATAACTCTCTCCTTTTAGATTCCTAGTTTACTGAACAATTTACGCTTTTTATGGAAGAATTCTTCCATAATAATCTTCTCTCCACTTCTCAATTTCACTCTATTTGGGATGCCTTCAAGGCCGCTGCTAGAGGATTCATCATTGACTTTGTGTCTCGAAAGAGGAAGAAAGCCCTTTCGCAATCGTCCCACATCCTTAAACAAATTTAAAGAACTTGAACACATTTATTTCACCAGGAATCCTCTGACACACTCTCCTCTCTTATCTAAGCGAAAATTCAATATAAACAACACTCTTGGGATTCCGCAAGCAATAATCTTCTCAAATTTAATGCTAAAATGTATGGAGGCCGAAACAAAGCAGGCAAATCCCTTGCAAATTACCTTAAAATTAAAAAGCAAAAATCCAAGATCATAGCTATAAATGATATCTATGGAGATCTTCAATCCACTGACAACAAAATCCTCGATTGCTTTGTACAATATTACTCTTCCCTTTACACTCCGGAATCTACTCCTTCTTCAGCACAAATTGACTCCTTTTTTCAATCCATTCCCAAATCTCCTAATAATCTTACAGATCTTTCCTCCCTAGATAGTCCTATCTCCGAAAACGAAATACTCAAGGCAATTACTCTTGTACCCAAGAACAAAACACCTGGTTCTGATGGCTTCACAGTCCGCTTTTTATCTCCACTTTAAGAATATTTTAATACCGCATTTGCTGTCATTGATTAATTATTTCCTCGCCAAAGGAGAATCCAAGGGTTCCTTTACACAGGCAATGTTATGCGTAATCCCCCAAAAAGATAAAGATCCCTCTCAGTGCAAAAAATGATTGTAAAATGTATTAAAAAATTCTAGCCATTCGTATTAACAAAGTCATTCCCGAGCTTATTAATATTTATCAATCTGGTTTGTTAAGGGTAGATCCATTACAGATAATTTGAGAACTCTCCTAAACCTTGCCTCAATGTCGGACTCCCCAATTGCAGCCATTATCTTAGACGCGGAAAAAGCATTGGATAGGGTCAGCTGGGACTTTATGTTTAGAGCATTAAAATGGCATGGCTTTAGCCCCTCCATTATTCAATATATTCAACTGTTGTATACTGCCCCCTCTACTTCAATTTGGGTAAATGGTTCTCAATCAAATTATTTTTCTCTTCATAGAGGAACCAGACAAGGTTGTCCCCATTCCCCTCTTCTTTTCATTCTTTTTTTTTTTTTAAAACCTTTATTTGCATTGCAATCAGTTACAGTTATGGGCCTACAGCCTTCCCGGCCGGCCGCTAAACAGAGTAAAATCACAGGAGTCAATATGGAAAATTGAAGCAGTTCAAAAGCCGGGGTCATATAAATACCAGGATACAACTTGTGAGCAGACGATCAGGCCCGAAATCAGGATTATAGAGGTTCATTTTATATATAGGGAACTGGAAAAGGTGCCGTACAATCATACGTGATCTTGCAATATAGCGCGCAAATCAGGATATCCACAATAGTACAAATACAGATGAAGCATTGAGGTATGGTAAGTCAGGAGAAATGTAGGCACAAGCCCGGTAAGTAGCAAGTCCAAACCCCATCCCTCAAGACAAAACACATCACAGGAGTCATTAATGAAGACGACACTGTAAAAGAGAGAAAAGACTAAAGGGCAATAGAAGCAAATAACGAACGAACCCCATCCCCCTACCCCCACCCCCACCCTGCACACCCGCAGAAGGCCATGGCCCACCCCCCAGCCGCGTGCCTGTCGCCCTATTGGAAACCCGAAATATAGAAAAGAGAAAGAGAAAAAGAAAAGAAGCATAAGTGGAGGAGGGCCCTCAAAATTGCCGCCCGGCCCCGCCCATCACCCCTGCACGCGGGGAAAATTCCAGAAGCAAAACAGAATATCATGGAGAACATCAAGTACCAATCACATTAATAATACAATCCCGGTCAAACACACCCAAAGCGCCGTCAGTTGACATGAGGGCCACCAAAATCTGAAATGTATCATCCCTGGCCCTGTCTCGTAATGGAAACACCAAATGACCCCTTGTCAATCTTTATACAGTACGGCTTGGAGGATCTGAAGGATCCTAGCGGATCAGGCCAGAACGTCACCAAGAAAAAGTTCAGCGGCTCGAGTCCATCCGGACGTGAGCAGCTGAAATCCAGGGGCGCCCGTGCTGAGCCCGCGGGTATTCCAAAGTCTATGCACAGTAATACCATCCATGAAAAAAATTTCTCACAGTCCGGCAAGTGCCACGATGTTGCCGGGACAGCCCAATAAGAAGAACGGCGTCGCGTCCCTAGTCGCCAACTAATCATGGGTCCCGAAGAGACACTCACGCGTACAACCACACTGGCCAGGGAGGACGCAGCAACCAGGTCCCTCGGTGGCTCCCGAAACACAGGCGGGGCCGGAGTTCTCCCCAAGGAAGTAGATGCGGGCACGTTGGCACTCCATTGGAATCGGCTGCGTCCTTGTGGGGCGGTGAAACAGCGATGGCGGCCAATCTTCCATCCAGGTCACCGGCATTACAAATCAGGGTCTCATGCAAAATCGTTAGGGCGGCCAAGACATCTTTGGGTGTGGGCTCCAGTGTGCACCGCCAGCATCCCGGCCCAGCACATACGGCAGCCGGCCGAGCCGGACATGGTCCGTGAAGAAGGGCGCCAGCCGCCATCTTTGTCAGTTCGGTCCCGTCTCTCCTCACCTCGTTTTGGGGACCAGCACCAGGACAGGGTGCCGCTAAGTGCATGCCCAGGACTTAAAATCGTGAGGTGGGTTCCCCAGGGAGAGTCACCAAAAGGCTAGACAAAAGACCCTGCCACTCCCTGTGGGCCGCCCGCCTGTCTCGGGGGCGATCCTTGGTTATGTCCGGGCGCGGAGTCCGAAGAGGGGGGCCAGGTGCCATACACCCCCCTCGACTCTGTTGTGCCACGCAGCCCCTCAAGGCTCTTCAATAAGGGACCGGGCCGTTACTGCCGTCAGCAGCACTTCAAGTCAACGGCACCCTCCGACCGGCTCCTCACCACCACAGGCGGCCACGGTTGTTGCATTCGCTGCCGGCTGCCCGTCTCAATCGACACCCCGGTTCCGTCGCCACAAGGGCCGCAGAGCAGTTGGCGGAAGATTCTCCGGGTTCACAGCACGCAGGAGCCTCAGGAGCAGGTGGTAACTGATAGCTCTCCTTCTCCCGTTTAAATATAAATTTGTGGCTCAGAACGAGCACCAGGATAAGCCTGCGGGGTGAGAGGGCTCACGGAGCCGAGCGGCTTTGCGGCCATTTCGGATGCAGGCTTGGCTCCTCCTCTCTTCTTTTCATTCTTGCCTTAGAACCCTTCTTAGAGAAAATTAGGCGTTCAACATCCTATACTGGTTTTACTTTTCAGAACATTGATATTAAATTCACTGCCTATGCAGATGACATTTTACTTTATATTTCCAACCCGACCAACTCCCTGCCCTCACTTTTCTCTTTAATACAAGAATACTCGTTAGTATCTGGATACAAATTGAATATAGATAAGTCTGAAGTCCTACCTCTTAATAAATGTTGCCATTCCCATATGTTCCACGGCTCTGGCTTTGAATGGAACCCTAGTAAGATTAAGTGTTTAGGGATTCTTTATGCTAATTCTATTAGAGAAAGTATTAAACTTAATCATAAAGATATACTTAAAAGGCTTTCTTCACTCAGACGGATGGTCCCCCCTTTTCTTATCTTGGTGGGGACGGTTAGCAACTATCAAAATGATGCTTCTTCCTATCATTAATTTTTATCTCTCGTTGCTTCCTAATTCTCTCCTACTCTTTTTCTTTAAAACCATTAACCGCATCCTTACGAAATTCTTATGGAATAATCGTAAAGCTAGAATTTCTCTCCCCCGTCTCCAACAACCCAAAAACTTAGGTGGAGTCAACTTTCCCAACATTAACCGATTTCACTCAGCTTTTACTTTTAAAAAAAAATTGGCCTTTTTTAACAGATTCGCCTGCCCCTCCCTTAACAGCCTGGAGTTCTATAGAACTTGCTCAACTTTCACCTTTTCCTTTACTCACAGCTACTCGCTTATCTCAACCTCCAAATATTCAAACACTCCAAAACACTTGCTCTCTCATTGTCCTTTCTCTTACAGGCTGATCTTCACCTCCTAACTCCAATTTGGTACAATAAATTCTTAAAGATTAACAACCGAGCGCTTTTCTGGAAGGAATGGATTGACAAAGGCATCATCACCTATAATAATCTATTTAAAGATAACTCCCTGAGGGATTTCTCAGACATTCGCGACTCGTTTCTTCTCTCCAACAAATATTCCTCCCAGTATCCTTTGCTTAAGATTACTCTAACCTCCCTTCACACTCAAATCGGTTCCCAGACCACTGCTGTCTCCACCCTCTCCTCTTCACCAGACTTTTCTACTCCTCTCAAAGCTGCTGCCATTTATAAACTACTCTCTCATCCCTCTCCTGATAGATCCAAATCTAGGCTTGAGCTCTTGTGGGGGAGGGACTTAGCCCAGGAATTTTCCCTCCAGGTTTGGGATTCTATATGATCTAAAATACATATTGTTTCCCGCTACGCCAGCACCACACAGACTTTATATTTCTTTTACAACAGACTTTTCTTTACTCCTTCTGATTTACATACATTTAAGTTACTAGATTCTACAAAGTGCTGCTCATGCTCATGTGCTGATAGCGATTTACTCCATATGTTTTTTCACTGCCCGTTAGTTAAATCCCTTAGGTCTCACATTTGGTCTAAACTAAATAATATCTTAGCTACAGATCACCCTTTCGACATTGTTCATATTTTTCTGGGTGGTTCCTCACCCATTTGGAATGTTCAATGTAATGAACGTCAATTTATAGATCTGTATATAGCCTTTTCTTTTCAGATAATCACAACTAATTGAAAAAGATACCTCAAAGATTTTGTTTAGTGCCTGGTGGAACCTGTTATGACTGCCCTTAACTAATTTTCTTTTCAGACAAGGTCCTTGATTTTTACCTTCCACTTTTTCCCATTTTCCTTGTGTATATATTATTTATTTTTATTGACTAATGACAAGTTATTATGTCAAAAATTTATTTTAGGTTCCCTTTCTCCCCCCCTCCCTCTCTTTTCTTTTTCTCCCCCTCTTCTGCACAAAACAAAATACCCTTCAAAAAGCTTGTTGTTCTTTGAACAGTTTTTATGTCCCTTTGGGTACTTCATTGTATGCGGTTATATTTCCTTATTCTTTTACCTTATTTCATTGCCATATGTTTTTGTAATGATGTGTTGCTTGGCCTATCTGACTCAATAAAGTGTTTTAAACAAAAAAATTATCAGGAGGCGAGTGCTGAGGATTTTCAAATCCAGAGGTGCTTGAGGGTGAGTGGAAGATTGTACATGATGACTCTGTTGGCTGCCTGTGGTCCACGAAGGCGACCCTCATAGAGGGCGGCCGCCTTAGTGCCATATGAGGGCACACAAGACAGTCTAGTGTGTGGGATTCCCCCCCACCCCTTAGGGGTCTGTGCGCAGTGTCACTTCCAGTAGGGGGTGGACGGGGATGAGGTATAAGGGCAGGGCTTTAAGTGGGATGAAAAAACTGAAGGGTCTCTCAAAGGGGCATGACCAATGTAATTAAGGGCGTGGCTTAAAACAGATAAGCTAAAAATCTTGCTGAGCATAGTGTGCCGCCCAAATTGTATTTTGCCATTTCTGCATCCAGATATGATACAAGTAACATCGTACCTACAAGTAACCCTGGGCGAAGTACTACGCTACGCTCGCGTAGTTTGTGAAGTTTGCGCTACTTCGCACTACGCGAATTACACGCAGCACATTGCAAACACGCGTAGCTGTAATTTTTTGCTTGCTCACGGTCTTCAACGTCAAGTTGACGACTGCGAGCGAGCAAAATGACATCCCGGCGAAACTTTTTTCTCGTTCGCAATCAGCAACATCAAGTTGCCGATCGCGAGCGTGGAAAATAAAACACACAGCGAGATTCTCAACGCGGGGAGGTCAGGTTTCTCATTGCGAGTGGTCGCGTATGCTCACGACCACTCGCGATGAGAAACTACCAGTCCACGTTGAGAAAGCTGCTGCTCGAGTAGAAATCTACTCGAGCGGCAGAAAACGACTGCTTGCACTGTGCAAGATGCAGTTTGCACTGATTGTACAGTGCAGACAAGCATCCAGCACTGTGCAATCAATGCGAACAGCGTTTTGCAGTGCACAGTTCAGGCCTCACGGAGCGCAGTGTCTCATCCTGCGCATGATGAGACACTGCGCTCCGTGAGGCCTGAACTGATTGATACTACGATTAAAGGGTCAATCAAAAAGAAGGACTCAAATAAGGAGTTTGGATGACCTGGACATCCCCTCGCAAGCTGGTACGAGAGACACAAGCTTAGTGAGGTCTTTCTAGAAGGGTGTGTCCAACTCTGGTGCTGTGATGAGTTGTCTAGCCCTGAAGAGTTTCCCAAAGTATGTAGGCAATGAAACATGTTGGCATGGGAATTTGGTATGCATGAATAGCAACCAGCACACATTTTTAATTTGACAGTTCACTCCTAGTGAATAATAAAGTAATTGTGAGAAAGGTGTGCCTGTCAATTTTAATCACACTTCATCACCACTATAGAGTGTACTTATTTGCAGCTCTATTGCATTTCTTTTGTTTGGACACTGTTTTTTTTTTGGGACAAAGTGACCACCGATGATGAGAACAGTGGGCTTATCTGGTGAGTACCTGCCAGTTACCCCTTTGGTGGTTCGCCCGTGAGGGGTCACTTTGTCCTTCCAAGATTTTTTCACCAATAGTTGGCGTCAACTGTTTATTAAGAAGCTGATTGGTGTACTGAACAGATGGAGTAATGCGCAAAACATTATAAATCAGTCACTGTTTTTTCCTTCTGGAGGACTGTCTGTGGAAAAAGGGCTTTTTTAAGTAATAGGCAAAAGAGTTTGCAAACAACCACGAAAAAAGAATAGGGGTTTTTTTTGCTAAAAAAAAAAAAAAAATTGTGATGTATACACTTCGCAGAGTAGGAAACCAAAGCGACTAACATACTGTATTTCAGTACAATTTGCCACAGAGACCGGGTTTACTTGTGTTTGTGATGTGTGAGTGGAGGGCAACCCGCTTTCTCTTTCACCCTCTGGGCTGCTTTTTGAAGATATGTTATCTGGATTAACCCATGCCTGATGAAGCAAAGCCCCATGGCTCTGCGAACTTGCGCCTGGCTCTGTTCATCCTTCTCCGGGACTGTTCGGGGAGGGAGTTCTACTTTTAGCCACAGCTATGTGGCCCTTCTAGCTAATGTGGGCTCTAACTGCCTGCAACCTGTTGTTGCTATCCCTCTAGCCTTAGGGTGCCTAACACCGGTTTCTCCAATTTATGGAACAGCAGAATACTTGTTCAGATGCCTGTTTCCACAACCAGTCAGTATACTTAGGCTCAGAGGCTGGGAATTTTATGCCTTACTGAAGCAACCCGTAACGTGCACATACTTCGTTGAAGTTGACCGGACATTTATACAGGCATTTTTGAGTGCTCAACCATGGTGACGAAGAATGCTAGTATTGCGCACTTTAGTGCAGCCCCTGTTCCCTGGATGGTGTGAAAACTTCCTCTGTCTACTAGGCTTGTTTAACTAGCATTTGATCATGTGTCACTTTGAGCTCAATCCAGCTAAAAAAACTAGTTTTTTGTTATCCCTGGAATGATTGCCCTCTCCTAAATCAAAGCCGGACTCTGCTTACCTTTTGATCACCTTAGAATTCAGGGTGGGACATCCATATCCCGCATGGCCAGGGAGTCATGCGTATATTAACAATGATACTGTTAGCATCCAATATTCACCGTTGCAAGTATTTCCGCAGCCCCTTTTTGCGGGCAGCTGGGACCACACTACCTCACCGCACGTTACCTCCTTCTTCATGCAACTCCGTTATGCACTTGTTTGTCCCTGAAGAGCACCTGGCAGGCTACTATCTGATGAACTAGGAGCAAGTGACAGTAACAAAGTGTGTCCTCTTGTACTTGCCATCAATCCCCTTAATTCTTGCAGAAATCACACCTGTTCGGTGGGAAAGGGAGGTCTAACCTTAACCACGGCTATATTACCCTTCAGGCTAATGTAGGCTGCAACCTGTAGTTGCCGTCCATCAAGCACTATATGTGCCTGAACACCTGTGTCCCCAATCTATGGAACAGCAGCCCACTTGTTAGGTGACCGCTCCCACAACCCACCTGTCTACTTTGGCTATCAGGGCGAAAAGTTTTATGCTTAACTGAAGCAATCCGTAACCTGCCCAGGGAGCAGAGTGCATATATTTTGTTGCGGTTAACCCGACATTTGCACAGTCCTTTTTGATTGCTAAATCATGGCACACAGAAATAACTAGAAGTATTTGCTACTGAGCAATTGTGTCTTCATGCACCTGCCATGTATCCATTATTCCTTATGGGAATTTCGCCTGCTCAGTTTCCTCCATGGTCAACCCCCCTAGACATTCCAGGTTTGTGATTCTGTCTGATTTAATCCAGTATACACTGTCTGTAATATAGTGCCTAACATTCGGGATTGACTATGCCCCTGTTTACCCCACATGCTAGATTATTCCCACATTTGGGGAGGGGTTAATGCTGGCCACCCTGTGCGTCCCCCAGCAGTGGAACATTACCTGCTCCATTGCATTTTTTAATTTTCTTGAATACTGGACATGCTAAATGCTCTTTTTACATAGTAGTCTTTTGTGCTTGACACCTTGTTTCCCCATGTAGTGGGACAGCAGCACAATATGTTGCCTGACATCATCCCCACCCAGCCTGGCTAATCAAGCTATCCTGGCGGGGCATTTGAGCTTACTGTGTAGTGAAGATATGATATTGCTTGCAGACATTGCTATGTTAGCATACGTGAACTATATACTTCGACACCATTTTTCCACTTTTGCACACAACACTACATGCCTCTGTTCTCGTAAATAAAACTGATTGCTTTTCTTCACATGAGAACAGTCTGTTTTTCACAAGTGTAGGCTTACACCGCAACCTCAGTCTGCACAGAGTGTTCAAGGTCGAATAACAATGTATGCTGTTAATTCATGTTGATCAGTCCCACGCACTTAGACATAACACGAACGCAGCTGCAAATAACTGAAACTCAGGTGCTTTTAATATTGCATTGCATGCATGAACTGGGCACTTGGAGATTACCTTTCCATTTACAGAGAGCTGTGCTTGTCCTGGGATGTGATTAACTTCATCTGATCTTGGAGGTATGGGGTTCCCCGTTTTAACCTAGAGATCTTCTATTATTATAAAAGCTAGCTCCTAGCAAGGGAAGGGTGATACAGACAGCACTATAGTCCTGGTTCTACTATCATAATATGATTTCTCCCTTTGTGTTTTATGGAATTGTAACAATGCTGATTGTATTATTATTATGCATTTTTTTATTAGTATTGGCGAAAGTACTGCATCTTAGAGCACGTAGTTAAAATAAACATTTTAAACAATACCGTGTCTCTGATTACTCACATTGTGGACTTGTATGAGAGTTAAAACTAAAGAGTGTTCTTGATTCCCACTATTCCTGAGAGATCACTAAGTCGCTTGTTCTGGGTTGTCTAATCATTGGTAGCTTTGCTGTAGCACGGAGAGCGAATGAGACACTGATGAGACACTGATGCTAGTCGGATTGGGGTTCTGGGCACTGAGGTGGGTTTTTGGTACACCACAATACACGGAGGTCCTGGTTTCCTGCGCATAGTTCTGTGCATGAGCAGAATCCCTGCAACAACTGAATCAACATGTCACCTACCCTCGGTTCTGGAGTGCACTTACTTTGCCCCGTTGACCAGACCATTGCACAGACCTCTTTGATTGCTAAACCTTGTTGAACACATTAACTTACTGATCCAACCCAGTTTGACCCCAAAACTTTGGGACAACTTTAGTAGTAACATGCCCTCATGGTATTTTGGGGTTGACTAAGCCCTAATGTGCCTCCTTACCTGGATGATCCCCAGTACGAGGGTATAGACTGATGACCAATTGCTGCACCAGCCAATAAACATGTAGACATGGAGTGAATTTACGCTATCTCATGCCCTACAAGGCCACTCGGTGTGCCACCTCACCTAAACCAAGACAAGGGTGCATCACCTTGTCCTTATAACCTGCAAACCCATCCGTCATCTGCAATGACGGATGCTGTGTCGCCATGCTGGCGTCCCTCACCCCGCATATGTATCCCATAACACTTTTGCTATGGTATCCCAGCGTGCCAAAAGGTTAGCCAATGTATTTGGATATGAGGACAGGGAGTAAAACATGAGAAACTGTACCTGCCCCTTCTGGAATAAAAATGCCAACTGTACTGGTAATTGTCGGTATTTGTGCTCCAACCACATCTTCCCAGACTGTTGAAAGACGGCACACCTTTCATGAAGCTCTGGGATGGTGAGAACAAAAGTACCTCCCCTACCTTTTCTTTAATTGGGGGCTTGCCCCATGACCAGGAATTGCAGCCCATGTGCTGTGACCCCGAGATACCCAAAACATATAGAACATAGCATAGAATTGCCATACACCCCTTCAGAATAGCAGTAGGACGCACTGTCAGCCACCGGCCAAAATGAAAAAGAATGAGGGAAACCACACACTGTGCTTATTAGCACTCGCCGCCTGATGCAGAAGGCGGAAACGCGACCTATTTGTATAACCTTGTGAGGTGCACAATGAAGGTAATCGCCGTGACCGAACGGATATAAAACTGTTACCAGCGTCCGTCTTCCTCGTTGACCTCAGACCCCCAAATATTACCTTGGTGACTTAAGAGCAGATAACACTTGCACAGCAAGAAAGTTCTTGCCTAAAAACATGGGCCGCCGAGACATGACGTCGAGTTCGGCGAAGAATGCTTTGGAGTATTAGCAGTATTGTGCCATGGACCACACAGGCCTAACACAGCAACTTTGAGCCCCCATAACAATCTGCTGGGGGCGCATGCCACCTGCATTGCCACCCCCGGCGCCAACCAGGACAGGCCGAGGTTCAAACCGGGCATCCAGCCTCCAAAGAACAGCACAACAAACCACAGCGAACAGCGCGGTCGCTCGCAAAAGCCCCAACATAATGACCCAACCTTGATCACACTGCCCCCTCCATGAAACTTGAGTGCCCCCTATAAAACATAGTCTGTCATTTGCCAGACACACAGCTTGCTGACCGGATTAGGCAGCATCACTGATGCTTCCCCTATGCAACAAGTCCCGGTAGGGAAGTTGTTTAGCTGGACGGGCAATTTAGTGGAAACTGCTCAGGTATAGAGAGGGGCCAAGGAATGACATGGGCGGGAGTCCCACTTGCAGCACATTTCCTAAACAAAGGAGCAACGCCCTATAAGGAGCATTTCATTACTGTATACGGAGCAACTGGCATGTCCTGGAATGCTGGCAAAGTCGCTTCAAGAGGGCAGTCAGCGCCACCCAAAAATGCCTAACAAAGCAAACCATGCGCCCCCAGAAGCAATCTGCTGGAGGCGCATTGTAGTGACCATTGACGTAGGGCACTAGGACCCTGTGGGTCACCGGGCAGTGACCAGGTCACTGGACACGACATCCTGTAGGGAACAGGAAGTGGACAGACGACCACCGACTGAGGACGAGGACGGACATGCCACGCTGTGCTGAGACAAGATATAAATAAAGAAGTTCCCAACCTCATTTGATGTCCTGTCATCATCTGGTAGTTGCACCTACAACTACACGACATCTGGCGACGAAGGGAAACGTTCATCATGACACGCGTGAGATATCCGTCGTGTGGAAGACAGATCGTCGAAGCAGCAAGGAGGCGCAAGGAGCTACACGGGAGCCCACCGCGATCAGCGCCCAACGAGAAGCTGCAAAGCACGGTAGGGAGCGCCCATGAGTAGCGCGAGTGCTGAGCAGGAGCACGAGGACATCGCGCTCGGAGGCACCAAGGAGCAGCGTTAGTGCAGAGAAGAAGCGCGAAGCCTCGCGCTAGAAGTTTAAAAGCGAAGTCTCGCGAGACTTGGAAACCTCGGCGGCCATCTTAAGTTCAGGCAAGAAAGCCAATAGAAACACAGCAATAACGGGGCGGCCATTTTAAAGGCAGGAAAAGCGAGATTTTGATCGCGAAATCTCGCGGGAACACGGGCGGCCATTTTAAATGGGACACAATAGAAAATAAACAAGAAAAGATACAAGGCAGCCATTACAAGAGCAGGCAAAACAAAAAAGAAGCAGAAAAACAAGGAAAATAGAAAACAAAGAGAGATCCCCTATAACAGAAATAACAAATAACAAAACAGAAATAAGAAGAGAAACAATAACAAAGCAAAAAAAAAGGTCAGAAATAAAAGAAAGAGAAAAGCAACAAAAGAAAAGAAAGCAAAATGCCTGAAACAAAGCAAAGTGCACAATATCGCAGACCAATGCCCTTCAGTGTGTCAGAGCCACAAGTAGGAATAAGATGGGAAAAGTGGATTGTGAAATTTGAGCGATACATGGATGCGACAGATGTAGTAGATGAAAAAAAACTAGGACTATTTCTAAATCTAGTGGGGGATGTAGTAGATGACCTCCTGATAACACTTCCAAAGAGCGAAACAGGAGCATACGAAAAACTAATAAAATGTCTAACAAACAAGTTTGACCCCCAAAGAAACGTCGACTTTGAAAGATACAGCTTTAACATAGCATTTCAACAGCCAGAAGAATCAATGGACGATTTTGCAACAAGGCTGAGAAAACTAGTGGCTCACTGCGAATTCGAAAAGTATGATAATGAACAGGCCATTCACCTAAGATTGATAGAAGGCAGTCGTGACACAGAATTTCGCACAAGACTACTAAAAGAACCTATCACCTTAGAAAAGATCCTAGATTTAGCAAGAGCGGAAGCAAGAGCAATGGTGCACGCAAGACAAATGGACCGAAGAGAAGAGCAAGTTCACAGAATGACGGACACAAGCAAAACTGGGAATTGGAAGAGAGGATCAAAAGAACAAGTGACCAAGAAACAAGGGTCCCAATGCTACAGATGCGGGATGGAGTTTCCACACCGAGGAACATGCCCAGCATTCGGTCAAACATTCAGAAAATGCAACCGAAGCAACCATTTTGCCACCATGTGCCAAGGAACGCAATTGAAAAATGAACGGGGAAGGCCAGGGAGGCCAAGAACAACAACAAACAGACACGTACGACACATGGAAGCGACCGCCAGGAGCTCGTCGTTGGAGTCGGAAGAAGAAGAAGAAGAAGAAACAGCAGGGAAGGTGGAACGCCTATACCTCATGTCCACGGACGAAGGGCACGAGGAAGAGCACATCAGATTAGTGGATAGGGGGGCGTGGCTTGGATGCCGAGGAGGTAGGCAGCGTGAGCTCGGAGCTCCGCGCCCGATCCCGGAAAATATCCTGAATACCTGATCGAACCCCGATGAAATTGGTATAATCCGACACTGGAAGGTACCACGGAGGGTCCGGCGCCGACGGCGGACGACTCGGGGCCATCCCAAGCCCGATATCTGACTCTGAAAGCTGAACTCAGGCGTGAAGCCATCGACCTAAAATGGCGGTGGTGGCATGAGGCACAGGGACGACGGAGTCGCTGGCCCGGAGCCACATTAAGGGCTGCTACTTCCACAGATAGGAGGTGTTAGCGGCTGCATCGCGCCCCACTCGGGGTGTTGGAGTGGACCTCTAGAGCACCACCGGCGGTGGTTGGGATCCGAACCCTTGGTGGTGGCGGCGACAACATGGCAACGACCCAGTGACGATGGCCCTGGACCTCTGAGCACGACTGGCGCCAGCCGGACTAGCGGGCGATCGAAACCCTGCTCCCTAGAGGCAGCCTTGGATCCGGAGACTAGAGCGGTGCCACCAGGCGCGGAACGCGGCGGGCCTTTTCCGCTACTGCTGCAAGAGGACCTTCCTGAGGGCGAAGCCTGGCGACGTTCGGAGCGGGGGCAGAGACAGCTTTGGAGGCCACCGCTCGTGCCGGCCCAGATGGGGAAGCCGAAAGGGAAGGGAGATGGTGCGACCGATACAGAAGCTGCGGAGGGAGCGGATCGTGACCAGTCGGCGCTACAACGGATGCAGGACCGGATCCTGGAGGCCATCGCCACCACAAAAGACGCCTTGCAGCAGGACATAGCCCAGGTGGCGACGGGCTTGGGCCTTCTAAAAGCTGACCACGACAAGCTCAAGGACAGAGTGAAATCCGTGGAGATCACGGTTCAGGAATTAGCCCCGAGCCATGCAGCGGTGAAGGCGCAGATGACGGAGGTGATGGATCGTTTGAAGGTGCTGGAGCGGAGGGCCGAGGACGCGGAAAACCGGAATAGGCGCAACAACGTACGCCTCGTAGGCCTGCCGGAAAAAATTGAAGGTGACGATATGGTGGGCTATCTCGATAATTGGCTGCGAACGGAGGTGGCGCCGGAGGGACTGTCCCCCTTCTTCTCCCTTGAGCGAGCGCATAGGGTTCCGGCGCGCCCGCCGGCGAACCTCCCGCCTCGCCCAGTGGTGTTCAAGCTGCTCCATTACCGGGACAGAGACTGGCTTTTGCAAAGGGCGAGAGAAGCAGGACCCTTTCAGGTGGACAACAACAGGGTCACAATGTTCCCGGACTATACGTTTGAGACGCAGAGGCTCAGGGCGAACTTCCTGTCCCTTAAGCGGGAGCTCCGTGATGAAGGCATCAAGTACTCCCTGTTATTCCCGGCGAAGCTGAGAGTGGTGGTAGATGAACAGACACTCTTCTTCACGTCCTCGGCGGACGCTTGGGCCTGGTGGGACACTTATAAAGCGGGAACGGATGGTGCCAAGGCCAGGGAGGAGGAGGCTAAGGTGACACAACCGATCAGGAAATCTCAACGGATCAGGAAGAACCGCAGGAGGACCGGCAAACCTTCGGTGTCACAGACGGAGACGGAGAGGCAAGCGGCCCTACAAGCAGTGGCGGACTTATCCAAGTCTACCAGAAGTCAGTCCGGGAAGGGCACGGACTCGGAGGACCCGGGCTCGGAGACGGGACTCTCGGAATTTGGTGGAGCCCGGGGCCCTGTCGTGACGCCGCAGACTTCGGAGGAGATACTTGAGGCGTGTTAATCTGGACTAGTGGAGTGGACTCGCTGGTTGGACACCGGGGCGCTGGGCCCGTGGCAGTGGAGCACTGCTACTTGAGGTTTCGGGGCGCTATGATGCGGGGATTGTGGGGCGGAGTGTGCGGGGGTTGATTTGCTTTCACGAACCTTTCGCATCGTACCACGCCCTACTGGCCCTTAAGGTCATCGCAGTGGAGACTGCGACCATTGCTGCCTTTCTTTGAGGGGTGGTTGGGAGTGTTGGTTTGGATGGGGGTACTTCCAGTTGCGGGGGGGCCTGTCCTGGGGGGGTGGGTGTTGAGAGCAGTTGGGGTTGCTCGGGGGGTAGTTGTTGTTGGGGGGGTTTGGCTTCCTGTTTGGAGAGGGAGGGTGGGTTGGTCCGTGGTCGCGGAGAGAGCGAGGTCAATGATCTTTATTGTTCGGTCTGGTTGTGTGCAGGGGAATGGCTAGTACCGGGGCGTTGAAATGTGTGTCCTGGAATGTGCGGGGTATGCAGTCCATGGCACGCAGGCATAAAGTTCAGGCATACCTCAAGCGCAGGGGGGTTCACATAGCGTTCCTGCAAGAAACACATCTCAATAAGCAAGAAGGGATTGCACTGCAGAGGCGTTGGAGGGGGCAGCTGTTTAATACGACGTTCTCAGCTTTTGCGAGGGGGGCACTGATTTGGATACGGGCGGGGGTTCCCTTCCAGGTTACAAAAACATTGGTGGACCCTGAGGGCAGGTATGTGGCAGTGGAGGGGAGGCTGAAAGGCAGGGTGGTATCTCTCTGCAGTGTGTACGCTCCCAATGTGGATCTGCCCGCATTTTTGTCTACACTCTCGGGTAAACTGGCGGGTTATTTGGCGGGGCCGGTACTCCTGGGGGGGATTTTAACTCGGTTGAGGATGTGGTATTGGATAGGTCCCATCCCCCACTGCATGCGTCCCCAGTGCATAGAGTGGCCAAGCGCAGGCTGGAGTGGCAGGAGAGCTGGGCCCTCACAGATGCATGGAGGGCGTTACACCCCACTACTAGGGACTACTCCTTTCACTCGCACCTGCATGATCTACACGTTAGGCTGGACGCGTTTCTGTGTTCATCATGCGTACTTTCTGCGGTGGGAGGGGCGGAATACTTGGCCCGGACGATATCGGACCACAACCCTTTGTTGCTATCCCTGAACTGGATGGTGACTGCTAACTGCGTACCAACATGGCGCCTGCAACCCGACACCCTGGATGACTTGTTGTTCAGGGAGGCCCTGGGAGACCGCATTGAGTGCTACTTTGAGGAGAACAACGGCACGGCCTCCACGAGGGCGGTAGAGTGGGACGCGTTTAAGGTGGTGGTGCGAGGGCACTGTATAGGACACACGGCTGGGGCTCGCAAGACTTTGTTAGATGATTTAGATAAGGCCGAAACGCGGTTAAGAGAACTGGAGAAGGGTCGCCCGAATCACCCTGAGTTGCAGGAGGGGCTTAGTGGGGCCAGGGAGGGGCTGGCTGTGGAACTGGAACGGCTGCGCAGCTTTGATCATAAGGCGTACATGACGAGGGCGCACGCGGAAGGCGATAAGGCGGGGTCTATGTTGGCGTGGCTCGCTAACCCAGTCAGGAGGGGCATGCCGATCATGATGATCCAAGAGACAGGGGAGGAGCCCTGCCATACCCAACCCGGGATCCTGAATAAGTTTCGGACTTATTATGAGGGTCTCTATGAAAGTGGTGAAACAGGGGGGACAGATGAGCTAGGAGAGTTCTTGGACGGCTTGCAACTGCCGAGGTTGGAGGATTCGGAGGCAGAGGAGCTGGGTCGGCCCATAACGCTCGGAGAGATAGGGTGTGCAGTGAAACAAATGGCTAGGAATAAGACCCCGGGACTCGACGGACTCCCGATAGAGTTTTATAGTAAATATCTGGAGTACCTTGCTCCCCGGCTGCGAGAGGTCTACAATGAAGCGCAAGCGAGGGGTCGGCTCCCGGGCTCTATGTGTGAAGCCCTCATGATCCCGCTTTTAAAACCGGGCAGAGAGGGAGCGGCTTTATCCTCGTACCGTCCGTTGTCCATGTTGACGACGGACTACAAGATCCTGAGTAAGATTCTTGCCAACAGACTGCTGGTGCATATGACTGGCCTTGTTCATAAGGACCAATGCGGTTTTATCCCGACGCGCAACACTACCCACAATATTCGCAGACTTACGAGACTGATGGGGGCGGATTGGCCGGGCGCCGTCTCTCCATTTGTCCTTTCTATTGACATAGAGAAGGCCTTCGACAGCCTTGAATGGGGGTACTTGTATGAGGTGATGCGACGCTTCGGGCTGGGGGACGGATACATAAATTGGACCAAGGTCCTGTACACTGATGCGGTAGCGAGAGTCAGAGTGGGTGCTCTGATCTCGAGGCAATACCCGGTTAGGCGTGGCACCAGACAGGGGTGTTCCCTATCTCCGCTCCTTTTTGCCCTGGCGATGGAACCCTTCGCTGTAGAGGCCAGGCTGGGCCGCCACTACGCCGGTTTATCATTTAGGGGCAGGCCACATTTCATTTCTTTATACGCAGATGATCTGCTGATGTTTTTGGCTAACGCGGGCCCTGAGCTAGAGGGGGCACGGCGGTTACTAGGGCGGTTTGGTCGGCTATCGGGCCTGAGGGTTAACTGGCCTAAGTCCTGCTTATTCCCCCTGAGGTCAGGAGAACCGTGTCCACTCACCGCGCAGGAACTCCGGTGGGAACCGCGCTGTCTGCATTATCTGGGAGTCTATGTCTATCATACCCCGGCTGATTTGCTGGAAGGTAACATCACCCGTTGCATTAATGCCTTACGGGGGAACATGGACTTCTGGTCTACCCTGCCGCTATCCCTGGCTGGTAGGATCTCCCTGCTCAAAATGGTGGCCCTGCCCAGGCTCTTGTATTATTTTAGGACGCTCCCGGTGTGGGTCCCGAGTTCTATTTTTAAGCGCCTGAGATCTCTGGTCATAGCATTCTTATGGGGCACGGGAAGGAGGCGCATAGCGCACGATACTCTGCTACGCCCCAAGGATGAAGGAGGATTGGCTGTGCCTGATTTTGAGGGATATTATCTGGCCGCGCAGCTGCAGATCTTCACTCAGGAGGTCGCGAGAGTGTATAGAGGCCCTGAGGACGCGAGAATAGAAGGCACCCCGCGGCATGTGCTGGCGTACATCACATTACACCAGAAACTTCGGGTAGGAGATTTGACGGTCGAGGAGCAGACGTTCCGACTCTGCTGGGACCGGGCCCGTAAGCGGGCGGGAGTCCGCCTTATGTATGCCCCTGAAATCCCGTTGGGGATGGTTACGGCCCTCCCACATGGAGGAGACTGGTCGCGATTGCTGGGTTGGGAGGAAGCGGGGATACAAATGTTAGGCGATCTGTATGAGGATGGGGTACTGCTGCCGTTTCAGGAATTGCAGGAGCGGTTCGACCTGCCGAGGGGCGACTACTTGTTGCACGCAGCGGTCACGGGCGCCATGCAGGCTCATTGGGGGGAAGGGTTGCAGGAGCCGGGCACCTCCAGGGCATGTCAATACACGATGATGGCTGCGGGGACCTTTAAGGCTGTCACCTGCTTGTACTCCAGGATACAGAGGGAGGCCCTACAGCCACTGACAGCTCTGAAGGCCAAGTGGGAGCTGGACCTCCAATTAGAGATCCCTGACACGACTTGGGGCCAGCTACTGAGGCGGGCACGGAAGAGCTCGAGAAATGCCAGGTTTCAGTTAATCCACTTCTACATCGTTCACAGGGCATACCTCACACCGGGGAAAATACAACAATATTTTGGGATAGAAAACGCTGCTTGCCCCAGATGCAATACGGTTGGGGCGGACTTGGGTCACATGTTATGGGATTGCCCATCTCTGGGAGACTACTGGCAGGAAGTTGGGCGGGCCCTCAACAGTGCAACAGACAGGGACATCCAGTACACGAAAGCGGTGGGCATCCTCCATTGGTTCCCGCACACGCCTAGAAACAAGACTACCAGCAAATTTATAGACTTGGGGCTCATTCTAGCTAAGCGGGAGATAACGAGGAATTGGAAATCGAGAGTGGGGCCCGCATATAAAAGGTGGTATGGGGAATGCTTGAGGTGGGCGGCATGTGAGAGCACCCTGAGGTACCAGATGGCCTGGAGAACAAATGACGAGAAGGCTTTGGAGAGGGCAACTGCGTGGGAAAAGATGGTGCAGGCGCTCCGTGACATAGATGATGAGGAGCAGGAGGGCGAGGAGGAGTTGGATGTAGCAGACCCTGTCACCATACCGGGGGACACACCTTAGCGAATGTATGTACTTCCTACATCACAACAGACGCTCTTACAACGATGAATCAGCGCAGCGCGACCACGGGGGGGGGGGGAAGGAAGCGGGAATTGGCGGGATGTTGGGGAACGAAATTATGGGGCGGGGAGGGGTGAAAATCACAAAAGCAACCCAGCGATACTTTAGTACAACTAATATCAGACAGTGTAAAGTGGTACGAGAAATACTCATGGACAGAGGCTACCCGTACTTGGGAAAGGGACGGACCTCCCGAACAAGAACGCAATGGACAGTAACTTTCCTTGTACACAGAGAAATTGTAATTTTGATTATCTTGTCTGTACAATTATATTGGTGATGCAATAAAAATGATGTTAAAAAAAAAAAAAAAAAAAACAGATTAGTGGATAGGAAATCAATAAAGAAGACGGACTGGGTAACCATCGACGTAGGACCTCACCAAACGTACTTTGTGCTGGACAGTGGGGCCACGTGCAACATTATGAGCGCCACAGAATATGACAAAATGAAGAGAAAGCCACCCCTACAGCCATCAAACATCAGAGTGTTCACCTGGGGTGCACAAAATCCAGTAACAAACATGGGAAAATTCACGGACACCATGACGCACAAGGGCAAGACCGTCACTGAAGAAATCCATGTGCCACGAGGAGACATTCCCGCACCATGTTTACTAAGCAATGTAACAGCGAAAATCATGGGCCTACTAAAAATGATGTATCATGTGTCAGACAGAGAGAACATATTACAAGAGTACCCGAAGTTAACG
This sequence comes from Lissotriton vulgaris, assembly GCF_964263255.1. Taxonomy (NCBI): domain Eukaryota; kingdom Metazoa; phylum Chordata; class Amphibia; order Caudata; family Salamandridae; genus Lissotriton; species Lissotriton vulgaris. Next base: position 1,889,303,162 of record NC_141693.1, on the reverse strand, counting down.
AAAGGACTTGGAAAGCTAAAAGGACGACAAATTACTCTGCACATAAATGAGTCTGTCAGACCAGTAGCTCAGCATCACCGAAGGGTACCCATCCATCTACAACCTCAGGTGGAAGAGGAAATAAAAGCACTACTAGAACAAGACATCATTGAGCCAGCTGAAAGGCCAACGCCATGGGTGTCCCCAATAGTAGCTGTACCAAAAAAGGACACCACACAGATCAGGATCTGCGTGGACATGAGAATTCCCAACACAGCGATTGAACGAGAACGACATCCGGGGCCGCATCTAGATGACATGATCAGTTGCCTGACGGGAATGAGAAAATTCTCCAAGCTAGACCTATGCAAGGGATACCACCAACTGGAGCTGGACCAGCAATTCAGGTACATAACAACCTTCTCAACGCATCTAGGCCTATTTCGTTACAAACGATTAAGTTTTGGAATATCGTCAGCAGCGGAGATTTTCCAGGAGACGATCAGGCAGATCATTAGACCAATCAAAAATAGTTTGAACTACAGTGATGACATCCTGGTATTTGGCAAATCGGATGACGAACAAGATAAGGCATTGAGGGAGGTTTGCTCACAGCTGGTTGATGTGGGCCTGACAGTAAATGAAAAGAAATGTGAGCTGGGAAGAGAAGAACTAGTGTTCTTCGGACACATCTTTTCGAAGAAAGGGCTGAGACCTGATCGCAGTAAAGTAGACACCCTCGAAAAGGCAAAAGAACCAAAAGATGTCGCTGAAGTGCGCTCATTCCTCGGCCTCGCCAGCTATTGTGCGCGATACATAAAGGATTTTGCGACGGTGAGCACCCCACTGCGAGAACTAACGAAACAGGGCCAAACATTTGAATGGACCACTGAATGCCGCAAGGCGTTTGAAGAAATAAGGGCGTCAGTAACGGCAGTAGACCACCTGGCATATTTTGACCCGAATTTATGCACCGAGCTGACAGTAGACGCCAGCCCGGTAGGTCTTGGTGCAATACTGGCACAACACAAGCCGGGAAAAGACTCACCTCGGCAGATAGTAGCATATGGAAGGAAAAGTCTGTCGGACATTGAGAGAGCCTACTCTCAACCAGAAAAGGAGAGTTTGGCAGTAGTATGGGCATGTGAGCACTATCACATGTTCATATATGGAAAGCCATTCACGATAGTGACAGATCACCAAGCACTAGTGACCATCTACGGAAACCCGAATGCCAAAATACCACCAAGAATTGAAAGATGGGGGATCAAACTGATGGACTACAACTTCAAGATCATACACAAGCCAGGAAAAGACCAAAATCCAGCGGATTATATGTCACGACACCCGCTTCCCCATCAAAAAGGTGGCACCACCATGGCAGAAGACTATCTAAACTTCATTCTAAAACAGAACACTCCAGCATCGATAACAAGTGCAGAACTAGAGCAGGAAACAAAAAGAGATCCGACAATGAAATCGGGACGGTAGTGCGGCCACAGAGATGGAGGCACATTAACAGCAACAGCCCCACGGGAGAAGGAGTCATAAAAGAAGAACTGTTAGCTTTCAAAAAGATAAGTGAAGAGCTGTCTGAAACAGAAAAAGAAATTCTGATGAGAGGCTCAAGAATTGTAATACCGCATCGCCTGCGTAAGAAAACAGTTGAACTAGCTCATGAATCACATCGAGGCATTGTAGCAACAAAGAAGATGTTGAGAGAAAAAGTATGGTTCCCTGGACTGGACAACGTGGTGGAAGAAGAAGTATCACTCTGTCATATCTGTCAAGTGACAGGACCACCTGCCAGGCCAGCACCATTGAAGATGTCAGAACTGCCACCAGCAGTATGGACCGAGTTGGCAGCAGATTTCTATGGACCATTAGAGAATGGAAAATACCTGCTAGTGGTCATCGACGAATTTTCAAGATTTCCAATAGTAAGAGAAGTATGGCCGACATCGGCAAGTGCCACATTACCAGCGCTAGACGACATATTTGCCGCCTGGGGCTCACCAGAAACATTAAAAACAGACAATGGCCCTCCATTTTCTGGAGAGGAATTTCATAGATTCATGGAATATTTGGGGATCAAGCATCGGAAAATAACTCCCCTGTGGCCCCAGGCTAATGGAACGGCAGAACGATTCATGGGGACCATCAAGAAAGCCATCCAGCGAGCAAAACTGACACAGATATCGACTGGACAAGCACTTTGTCAAGTGCTTAGAGACTATAGAAACACCCCTCACAGCTCCACTGGCAGATGCCCAGCGGAACTGGTGTTTGGAAGATCAAGAAAACAAGACTGCCTCAAATAGATGCAAAAGCAAGCATGAATAGAAGCGACATTGCAGAAAAAGATCATCAAGCAAAGAAAAAAATGAAAGAATATGCTGACAAAAGGAGGAATGCATCTGAACACCAGATAAATGAAGGAGATCTGGTGGTAGTGGGACAGAAGCAACAACGGAAGTCGGATAGTCCATTTTCAAAAGATCCGTTAGTTGTGACCAACGTAAAAGGAACAATGGTGACTGCAGCATCAGAACATCAAAGAATAACAAGAAACAGTTCTCACTTCAAGGAGCTCAAAGTGGAAGAGGAAGAACCAGTGACAACATCACCGAAGGTGGAAGAAAGAGAGCAAGGAACTAGCACAGAGAGAATATCACTGAAAATGGAGAACGGAGGACAAGAACTTAACAGAGAGCAAAGACCAAGCAGAGTGTGCAAGAAGCCAAGAAGACTAGTAGAAGAAATGTAGAGAAACTCTCACGCTCTCTCTCTATCTCTCTCTCTCTCTCTCTCTCTCTTTCTTTCTCTTTTCTCATCACTATGTGGACGATGTATCAAGAGGCTGCGCATGCGACAAAGACGTTTGTTTGTGACAAGGTGGCTTCTTTTCCTTATCCAGTTTCCTAGCCAGGTCTGGTGGTTTCCTTTTCTTCTCATGTTTTCTTGCCCATTTGTCTCCTAATTTCTCAAACCCATTGCATTTAAAAATATATTTTATTTCTGCAATGTGCAGTTGCATTTCTGAAGAGCACATTTTCTCATTTGCTTCATCATCCATATGTACCCTGACACTTTTCTGAAATGGGAAACTTCCCGAAACATCAAATTCATAATTTTGAGCCAAATCTGTCAGGCCATTATGTGTAGTTAATGCACATGAAACTGTTTCCTTACTCAGGGAAATTAATTCTTTTTCCTGACACTTCTTCACATTTTCATTATTTAAACAGCATGGACTGCTATTTTCTCCATGTTCAAGTGCTGAATTTAAAACACTACGCTGTTTCTCTTTTTCAGGGCCTGTGTTAATATGTTCTCCCATGTTTTCTATCTTTTTAATCACTGCTGCTTCCTCTAAGCAGGTTTGAAAAATCACATTTTCAATTACATTTATTTTATCCTGAGCTGTAGATGTTGTAAAGGCCATTTTTCCCTCACCTTTCAGTGCTTGGGGTAATTTCTGTTCAATAATCTGTGTATTCTGAGTTTCTGAAATAAACCCTGCCATAATCACTCCTTCTGCAACTCTTTGAACCTTTTCAGTAGGGACCATATTAATTGGGACAATCATATTTTTTCTATGCATTATCTGTGCATCTGCAGTTAGCAATTCTTGGACTGAATCAGGCACATTTGAAGCAGTAACACCTGGCGGTATCACTGTCAGTGCTGAATCAACAGGTAATGGGTCAATCTGAAATGTTTGCACAGTTTTCTCAATCTGTGTTTTTCTCTGTTCAACAGAAGCAGTAGCCACTGTAGTGCTTACTAGTACACCATTTTCAGTATTTTTAATGGGAACCACATAAAGTGGTGGACACTCAGTTAACAATGCATCCATTATTTCATCACCTGAATCATTATTTATTCGAAGCACTTTATCATCATTAATTCTCTTCTCCTGCATTTGGTGCTTTACCTTTTTATCCTCACTTGCTTTCTCCCTTGCTACCTTTTCCCACAGGCTTAAGGACTCAAATTGTGCAGCTTTAGATGGTGTCTTTATTTCACATAACACTTCCCTTGCTTTGTCAATAATTTGCAATTCAAAAGTACCATCTTTTGGAAACCTCAAAACACCCTCTTTTTCAGTAATCTTGCACCATTGGTGAACCCACATACATGTATTTTGTCCCAAATTGGTAGACATAAAATGCACAGGTGTTCCTTCAGGAGCATCACCAATAAAAAACGAATTTTTCACTTTACCTCCTAACAGCTTCTTTAAGCCTTCAAACAATTTCATTTTTGCAATAGTTCAATGCAATTTCTTTTTTCCAAAGCTGTCAGTCTCAATTTTTGTCAGTTTTACTCCTACTACTGACCCTCTACAAAATCTTACTGCAATATTTTCTTAATCAATAACTCTATTAGTAACAACATAAATACATTCGCTACTCTGTCTGTTGTGCTAAATAAAGGATAGATTTATATTCACTGCGAGTAACACATTCCGCTTACCCTTCACAAAGTAAGACCTTCCGTTTACTCTTCAAACACTACAGGTAAATCCCTTCCGCTTACCTGTCACACAAGCTCAGAAGAACCTGCTACTCCTTTGGACTTATCCTTCAGGATATATCTTAGTCCAAAGTTTCACCAGCGAACCCTTTTGCTGTCACTCAAGCTCAGAAGAACCTGCTACTCCTTTAGTGTGACCCTTTCTAGGTGATATCAGACCAAAGTTTCACCAGCGAACTCTTTGCTACAATCACTCACACAGAAAATAGTCCCTAATTTAACACTGCCAGCCCTACCTAGCTTCTCAGTGTTATTCCAACAGACGAGTGACCTCACTGCAGTGTGGCTTCCATTTACCACCCACTATTCCTTCCCGGGATTCCACAAGTGTGCATACCTGCGTGTTCCAGACAACATAGAACAAGGCATTTACTTAACATAAAGAGTTAAAACATGTAATCAATAACCAAAAATTATGTCCTATGAAATTACCAATATAATCAATAACACCATCAATTCAAAATGAGCAAAATATTACCAACAGTAAAATCCTTACTATTTTCAACACTTCAAAAATACATGCTAGCATATTAACAACATTTCACAACCCTATTCATACTCACACCACTTCTTGCATCACCTTCCAGTACTGCTTTGCCAATCTTCAGGTTCTGAGCATTGGAGTCAGGAATCAGGACTTGGACATTTATCTAACTTGGGCAATTATTTTCTTTTCTTTCTAAGGTCAATGATCCATTAGTTGAGTAGTTGATGGTGAAATCAATAATCATTAATCACCAAACTAATCAATAATAACCATCCTCTGCTACCAAAAACTGATGGAGCGGTAATTTCCTCTGGTAATTTCTCAATGCAAAGCCCTCATGCTACCTCTAATTTACCGCTCAAAAGGTGTTGGGCCCTTCACACCATGTAATACCTTCAGGAGACTTTAAATAAAGATGAACAGTCAAAAATGCAATTATTATTTTAAGCCAATAAAGAGAGTTGTTGAGTGTTTAAAGGGTTTTATTTTCTAGTAAAAAGTTAATTTTCTCTGACCCTTTATTCATTAATAAAATATCAATCAGGTTACAGAATTTGAAAACCAGGAAAAATAGCATTAATACAGAACATTTTACAGTCTGCATATAACCATTACATATAGGAATGTGGCGCAAAACGTCATTCAAGATTCTTAGAGTTTCTAAGAAAAATAGTCTTGCAAGGTTAATCAAAAATCAAATAGTTTGCAAAAATCTCCCCTAAAGAGAAATAAATGCATAAGACAAATAAATCATTTCAGACCTAATTAATTAGTAAAGCATAACTGAAAGTTTAGCATCTAATTCTATTTAATCAGCTGTTCTTCTGCATCTGTCTGTGTCTAAAGAGCAAGCAGGGAGGGAGACAGCCCGCCCTTCACGAGACCTCAAAGGAATGTGGCCAAGATATGACGTGGAAGCAAGAAACCTCCCCCTGATACTCCTCGGACGCCCATGCACCCGTGACGATCTCGTACCTAACCCATAGGCTGTCTGGCCTAATCTGTTCCTTCTCTTCAAGAGCTCACACACCCCCCTAATGAGCCTAGAAGCCAGCTGAGCTGAGAAAGGCAGCCCCTGCCAGTTTTTATACACAAAATGTTGGCAGACTACACAAAATGTTGCATTTCAGGAAAACCTGTATGTTGATTGGTTAGTCATGGTGGCATGAGTTTGCATCACCCTGACGCATTCTAAAAACCTGACCATGCCAGTTTTTAACAAATGAAGCATACATAATAAATACATTTTATAAGTTTGCAACAATTGCTAGGGAAAATTTTCAATAGTCTTCCTTCCTTCCTGCCAAAGCGCAGTCAGATGGACACTTTTAACTAACTCTGGAACATTTGGCAGAATCACAAGGATGTACAGTTCAAGGTGTTCTTGACTTCTTCGCATGAGGAAAGCTGCCACAGTCTGCGCATGCTCCCTTCTCATTCAAAGCAAGCCATAGCTTTTGATGGTTTCACAGGCAGCCATTTAATGGTAGGCCCCAAAATAAAATAAACACAAAGATAATATTAGTTTCATGTAAATCAGCACATTATGTTTCCAAACTCCATACTAATACTCATTATAAATGTTTTCCTAGCCAAGCTACTAGTGTAAAGCAGCTTTTCTATTATTTATGACAACATGTAAAATAAATGTGCAATGTACAACAAAGAAAAAGAGATGTTATTAACTGAAAATATTTATCAAAATATGCAACAAGTCAAAGTCTTTTAAGACAGAAATAGTGAATGTAGATTGCATGGGATGAGCTGGGAAGAGAGAAACATATTCTATTAATCTTCACAGCTAAAAAGGCCACTTTTCTCCACATTGCAAAAACACATGTTAATTCAGCACAAGCATTTCAGAAAGACTAGGTGTCACTTTTATATTTTTCAGGTGCCTTTGGTTTTAACTTGCACCAAAAGGTGCGTGGCAATTTAAATGCAGTTTGTCTGAAGCACAAAAATAAAACAATGCCTGACTGCAGAGGAAATCTGCTCCATCAGTATCAGAAATGACACCATTTGGGAAATGAAAAACTCTAAGGGACGTTGTTGCATGAGCTTTTAATCCTTTTATTTCTACACAGCACCCACCAACCCCCTCAAGCCAGCACCAGGTGCAACTAAACCACAAGTAACAAAGGGATCTCTTGAGCTTCCGTGACAATTGTAAGTGGTGTTTTTGACTCGCAAAAAAATGGTCGAGTCTGGTATCTATGAACCGCAAATGACGAGTTTAGTGGGTGTACGCGTTTTCGCTGTGCTAGCCTAAACCGTTTGTTTGTTTCGTGGGTTTCTTCATCTGAACCCACGGGTTCCATTTTAGATACGGCATCCATCTTGTTTCTTGCCCTCAAGTAGCCAGCGAACGGACGCTGTCCGCTTCGCGACCCTGGGATTCCCAAACTCTTGTGGAAGACACGTGTTCCTTTGAGGGTGTCTTTATGATGAGGGGGATGACACTGTAAGGCAGATGGCCCCTCACGAGGCTCATCTTGCCGTGCCGGTCTATTGTCTCAGTTGTGCATTCATTTAGGCACCTCCCCTTTGATGCCTGCAACTCGTGTTTCCTGATACCACCCCTTTTTACACCCTCCTCGATTTGTTCGCTATCCTCGTCTTCCTCTGCACCTGTTTCTGTCTCTTCCTTGATTCGTTTACTGCCGAACGGAATGTACTAATGGTGGGAAGATGTACTTTTACAGTTGGGAACTGCCAAATGTTACTGTAATTATGTTCCGGGTGCTGAATACATGAAAGCGACCCCTTATGATCTTTACGATGGGAACCAGGTTGTAATCCTTTGTGCACCATGTTAACCTATGAGAGAAAACTGTATAAAAGGAGCGATCCACAGATACAATTTGAATCAGACTCCGTGAACTTACATGCTATGTACTTCCTGTGACTTCTGTGTTCCCTGCAGTAAATAAACCTCGAATCTTTGACGCCGAAGGAAGTGTCCTGTGTCTCTGTCATTTGTACGCCGGAACAGGTTACCCACAAATGTTTTAGGTGTTATCCCTGGCACCGCTGGGTCTTATAAAAACCCAGTCCTTCACTCTGTGACAAAAGCAGTAACCCACTGAGTGAGCCACGTAAAATGCAGTACTGTGTTATGCTGGTACACGTTCTTTGCAGCAGACACATTAACCCTCTGTGCTACTTCATGATGAGTCAAAACTGCCAGAAGATGAAAACTCTGACCACTTTCCAGCAGCAACATCAATCTCCAGTGTTATCTTTGTCTTACCAAGTCTCACAGTGCTGGGAAAATAACCGCTGCTGCTTTGGACTGCCAATGTAGCTGAACCGTATGTGGAATCACAGTCACTGGCTGCAGACTGCTGCTCAGACTGTGTTACTGGTACAACGAGAGGGGTTCCAGAACGGGAGAATAGATAAAGCACAATCAAGCGAGATACATTAGCTTTTAGAGTACAGTGTTATTTAATCACAGAGTACTCATCTTTAGGTACATTGCATAGATCAATTACTTGACAAATATTAGTGCCCAATGACAAGGAAGGGGACGGGGGAAAAAAGTGGAGTGGTAGGAAGTGGTGCAAGGTAGGGAACGTAATGCAGGTCAAACATACTTATTTAGAGGCGGAAAAGAACAACATTTCCAACTGGCTTCAGACGGGAGCCAGACATTTTTACATGAAATGATCATGAAGAATTAAAACAACCAAACTTCTGAGGACAGCAGTACAATTCGTGCTAGGGGTAGAAGCTGGTACAGGGGATGGTAGTCTATGTTTCGACCCAGCCCCCCCCCCCCCACACTTTTTGTTTATTATGCCCCCCAACTACAGAAGGTCAATCATGGAGTCACTAATCCATACATCAATTTACCACAGGGAAAGCATATGCACTTTAGCACTGATCAGTAGTGGGAAAGTGCCAAGAGTCATAAAACAGCCAACAACAGGTCAGAAAAAATACGGGAGGAAGGCAAAAAGTTCAGGGATGACCCTGCAAAAAGGGCCAAGTCCAACACCCACCTTAATTCCTTTTCCAACACTGCGAAAGGCAGATGGCACAGGACTTTTAAAGAAGAGGGGCATACCAATTGTGTGCTACAGTATGTATCATGCTATCCCTACCATGATACAACCTGGCGAGTTTGGGTGTAGAAATATTAGTGCCCCCACATACCCCATGCTGTCTCTCCATACCCCCTCAACGTTCCTTTTACATTGTGGCTTAATCCAGAACTGGTTTTAATTTTTAGAAGCATGCTCCCGCAATTGAGATTCGTCTTTTAATGTTGGGCCAAGAAACAAATCAGTTATCGTAAAATACATAGCAATACCAATCATCTTAGACAATGTGGCACAGTTGAATCGACTAAGGCATTGCTCCTTGTATCCAACACGAGGGTGCTTGTGTGCAGTGCATTCACCACTGGTACCTTCTCTGGTGATTTTCAAGCATTTAAAAGTATTTGCACAAATTGCCAGTTATTCCTAGCGGTTCCGACTGAGGTAAGCAACACCTTTGCAACCACAGAAGCCCAATGCCCCGTGTCACTCCCCAAGTGTACTTTCAGTCCATCTGTACAGTGATCGTTTTACTTTTGGCTAGGATGCAGGCTTTTGTGAGCGCAATAAGCGCAGCAACCTGAGTGAAACAGTTAGTAGATGACAACTTCCCATCATTTGCTACATAGTGCTTACAGTGTACAAAGATTCAGCTGTGTGGATCTCCATCCTCTCTAGTGGGCATTAGTGAAGCAGAGTTCAAAGCGGCACAATAGACCAGGAAAAATTAGAAAAAGGCAACAACATTGTGGTTTGAGACAGTCAGGATGTGCAGAAGTGCTGGGTTTCCGTAGCGAGGAGAAGCACAACCACAGAATGGAGCACAGCAACAGTTAAAATGGCACTTAACACAATGTTTGCAGATAATTCAACAAGATGTGAGGGCCCTCCTACAGACCCAAACATGATGGAAGCTCAGACCCAACTGGGTGTAGAATTGAAGAGTAATAATCGAAGTGCTTTTATTAATCCCCGTGACTCTGTACTAAGATTCAAAGTGCATCTCTATTAAAGTCATGGCAATACAATGCGAAAGGATTGGCATACTCAGGGAATCCTAGAGCGGGTGCAGGACTGAAAGCTTGTCTGTTTAACAATGCGTTATTGCATAAAGAAACAGTCTAGTTAACCACCAAGGAAAGCACTTGTAAACCTGTATGTCATTAACATAATAGCACAGTGACGGCCTTGAAGTCCTTCTTATCAATGTTCTCTTTTTCCCTTTATTAACCCTTCCCACCTCCATTTTTCACATCCCTCCCAATGAGTCACCCCTTTTTTAACTATGAATAAAAGGAAATAAGACTTCTCCGCTCTATCCATATAATATCTATCAAAACCGGTAGAGTTGAAAGCCTGAAATGAAATAATAGAAGTAAGCACTTTCGTGATGGACTTTTATTTCTCCTTCACTGTATATCCTCCTTTCCATGGATCAATGGCAACCAGCAAATCATCTTTCAGAAAACACATTTCTCAAGCAATTTCACAATTGCATTTTAGGCTTCACCAGACTAATGGAAGTGCTCAGGGGTATCATTTTGGACATACTCTTGCAAAAGATTTGCCATTTTCATGTAGCCCAAAATTAACTGTCTACAGTACCCAGCCAATCCCAGAAAAGTACATACCTTGGAGACAGTTGCAGGGCAGTGGAAATAACAGATGCCTTCAACTAGTTTAGAGAACATGGTACCAGGTGGCAGTAATTTCATGACCACAATATTTTACTCGGGCAAGGCAAAACTGTAAATTTTCTTTTGAAGTCTTATATGACTTGTTAGCAATTTTGGTGAGGATCTGGTCTGAGTCCTCCTTGCACGGATCTAGAGTAACAGATGCCAACAATAAGTCATCTACATATTGGTTTAAATTAGAACCTCGGGGGAATACCAACATGTCTCGATCAGCGCCAGTGCCAACGACATCCCGCCCTCACAAGAACTGTGCAACTCACTAGCCATCTACTTCCACTGCAAGATCGCGGACATCCATGACAGCTTCAACACCACGACCGCCTCCACTACGCCAGACTCCACCTCCCCTGCGAACACCACCAGCACCAATGGCCTGACCTCATGGTCCAACATCAACGACGACGAGACACGCAAGGTCATGAACTCCATCCACTCAGGATCTCCGTCAGACCCGTGCCCACACCACGTATTCAACAAAGCAGCTACAGCCATCGCACCCCAACTACAGAAGGTCATCAACATCTCCTTCGATACAGCGACATTCCCGGAAGACTGGAAGCATGCCGAAATCAACGCCCTCCTCAAGAAGCCCAAGAACCTCAAGAACTTCCGGCCCATCTCCCTGCTCCCGTTCCCAGCGAAGGTCATCGAGAAAATAGTCACCATGCAACTGGCCCGCCACCTCGAAGACAACAACATCTTGGACCCGTCCCAGTCTGGATTCAGACGAAACCACAGTACCGAGACAGCCCTCATTGCTGCCACAGACAACATCAGGCGCCAACTAGACAACGGCGAAACATCAGCCCTCATCCTCCTGGACCTGTCAGCCGCCTTCGACACGGTCTGCCATCGCACTCTAAAGACACGCCTCCAAGAAGCCGGAATCCAAGAGAAGGCCCTCGACTGTACCGCGTCCTTCCTCTCCGGCAGAACCCAGAGCGTCCGCATCCCATCCTTCCGATCCAAAGCCACGAACATCATCTGCGGCGTCCCCAAGGGCTCATCCCTCAGCCCGACACTGTTCAACGTCTACATGGCCCCCCTCACACAAGTGGCCCGCTACCACGACCTCAACATCATCACCTACGCAGACGACAGCCAGCTAATCCTCTCCCTCACCAAGGACCCACACACCGCCAAAACCAACCTCCACGAGGGAATGAAGGCCGTCGCCGACTGGATGAGGAGCAGCCATCTGAAGCTGAACTAGGACAAGATGGAGGTCCTCATCCTTGGACCCACCCCTCCAGCCTGGGACGACTCCTGGTGGCCGACCACACTGGGAACAGCACCGACACCCACCAACCATGCACGCAACCTGGGATTCATCCTTGACTCCTCCCTCTCCATGTCTAAACAGGTCAACGCCGTCTCCTCTTCCTGCTACAACACCCTCCGCATGCTCCGAGTGGAACCCGACCGAAACAAGAAGAACGGTGACACAGGCCCTCGTCAGCAGCAGACTGGACTACGGCAACACACTCTACGTAGAAATCCCAGCCAAACACCTACGACGACTACAATGCATCCAAAACGCCTCCGCCCGACTGATCATCAACGTCCCCCGCCGCAGCCACATCACCCCCCACCTAAGAGACCTACACTGGCTCCCCGTCGACAAGAGGATCACCTTCAAGCTCCTCACCCACACACACAAAGCACTCCACAACGCCGGACCAGCCTAACTGAACAGCAGACTCAGCTTCTACACCCCCACCCGCCAGCTCCACTCCGCCAGCCTCGCCCTCGCCACTGTCCCCCGCATCCAATGAACGACCTCCACCGACAGATCCTTCTCCTACCTCGCCAAGACCTGGAACACCCTCCCTACCCACCTACGGTAGACCCAAGACCTACTCGCCTTCAGAAGACTCCTGAAGACCTGGCTCTTCAAGCAGTAGCGGCAACTCCCCCCCCCCCTCCCTTCAGCGCCTTGAGACCCTCACGGGTCAGTAGCGCGCTTTACAAGTACTCTGATTGATTGATCCTTCTTCACGACCAGTGAAAAGACTGAGTGAGACTCCATACATCCTTGCGGGAGTCAGGTCCACGAACACTAGACCCTCAGAATTTCAAAGAGAAGACAAACTAAATTCTGACTCTCTTCATGTATGGGGCTGGAGAAGAAAATGGAACAAAGGTCAAATACAGTGAAATTTTGAGCGCTTGCTGGGATTAAGGAAAGGACGAAGGTGGATTTGGGGACCACGGGGAAGCTTTGGTTGTCCTAAGGTCCTGCACAATTATAGACATGTTGACCTTTCCCGCCTTAGGATCAGGAGAATCAGGGTATTACATTGATTAACAATGGATACTAATCAAATCGGCTGTTGCAGGGTAAATTCCTTCCTCCAGTTCAGTTTTTAGTGGGTACAGGGTATCCTAGGTTGCTTTTTCTGAGGGTTAATCTTCACTTTCATGAGTTCCATTGAAGAGATAAATCCCACGTCATTGGCAAAACTGGACAAAAATGTGGACAGTACACGTGAAAGCAATTCATTTATATCAGGGGCATTATAACCTCGCCCACTTGCCCGACTTCAGCTCTCACATAATATTGCATGTACATTGTTGTTTTGTTATCAAGGTACATTTAAGAACACCCCTTCAAGGGTATAAAACACAGTGTAATAGAGTTTGCACAAATTATCCCCAAAATTGGGATACTATGGACGTTGGGGGTAAGCAAGAAGGAATGACTATCAGCCTGAGAGAAGTGAAGTGGGGAATTCTGAGGTTTTTAGAGCCAAACAACTAGCAACCATGTCAACAAGGTAAGTAGTGCCACCAGTGACAATTCATGTAGTGATATTAGGATATTCATAACACAGTCGGAAGCTCTCGGTCTGTTCTAAATTTCAAGGTAAGGGTTTTTGGGCAACTTGATGGAAGCCAGACTTATCTGGGAGGCCTGTCACATTAGTGGGATAGTCTTATTCCAATGCCCCAGCTGACAAAAAGTGAAACAAAAGCCTCCTGCGCGCAAGGCCTCTCCCCATCTCCTTCAGTTCTCTCTACCAATTCTATTGCATACCTGTTCTCCTCTTTTGTTCCTTCAACCAATCAAGACATTTGTAGAGAGCAACAGATAAGCTAAGAAGACTGCAGCCCCTCTATTCCCACTACACTGAAATTACCTTGCTTAAAAAAGTATGTCGAACAGCCAGGTTTTCAAAGATTTTCTAACTCGACATTCAGACCTAACCTTGTGACAATGTGGTGGGCAGTGAATCTAAGTCTGGGCCACAAGATATAAGAATGATACCCCTTCCCATTTCTTGCATCCTCGGGACATGGAGCTGACTAGCATCAGATAACGGAGAGTTCTAGTTGGCTGATAATGCCTGAGTCTGTCAGAGGTAACGAGGACTTGTAACCTAGAAAGCTATGTGTGTGCGGACTAAGGTTTTAAAAAGGATCCTCTCTTGGACCCGAAGCCAGGTGAGGAGAAATTGGTAATTTTCTACGAATCTTCAAGAGTAGACTGGCTGCTCCAGTTCGTACGACCTGCAGTCTCTTTAGCAGGTAAAATGGCAAATCTATGTACGGAGAATTAGCATAATCTTTGCGAGAAGTAATCAATGCATGAATCACTGTTCTTTGCACCTGGAAAGGGAGTAAGCCCAAAAATCTTTTCAGAGATCCTAATAGAGCCAAGCAAGAGCCAACCCATTTAGAGATCTGAGGGAGCATGGTCAGGTGGAGCTCTATCTTAACACCTAAATTACCATCCAGAGAAGTCGAAGGGGGTGGAGAGTTGACCAACTTCAGCCAGCAATCAGGTCCTCAGCAAGGGGAGGGTGAAACAGAACAATGAGATTTCTATTTTCCCACCGTTGCACTGAAGGTTGATAGTCCACAACCTTCTAAAGAGTTCTTAAATGCGATATATGCTTCAGATGTGTCCTTCGCCACAGGAAGAAAGCATGGAAATAATTCTGACTTCAAAGGAGTCAACTAAGGGGGCCAGAGGAGCCATATAAGCAAGAAATAAGGTCCTGCTCAGAGCACAGCCCGGTGTTTTGCCAAACTTGAGCTTTTTAAAATCAGAAGAGTGTGGGGCCATCCTGCTTGGATCCTGTTCTCCAAAATGCATTCCAAGGCATGATGACCATTCACATCAATGTCTTACAGACGCTGGAGAAGAATCGTGTGTGACACAGTATCAACAGCCACTGATAGATGTAATAGGACAAGGGCAGTCTGTTTTCATTGATCAAGCAACAGTTTGATGGAATCCATCACCTTTACCAATACTGTCTCAATACAGTCAGGGCCGGCTCTAGGCTCATGGTGGCCCTGTGCAGGGAGCGTAGGTGGGGGCCCCGGGAACTTTGCCATTAACCAAGGCTTATCTCGCTGCTCGTATGTCACCCTTCAACTCAACAAGCACGGCTAGTGCATATAAAACGATTCAGAAAAGGGGGTGGTGAGGAACAGAGTGTCTGAAACAAGTTTGACCCCCAAAGAAACGTCGACTTTGAAAGATACAGCTTTAACATAGCATTTCAACAGCCGGAAGAATCAATGGACGATTTTGCAACAAGGCTGAGAAAACTAGTGGCTCACTGCGAATTCGAAAAGTATGATAATGATCAGGCCATTCGCCTAAGACTGATAGAAGGCAGTCGTGACACAGAATTTCGCACAAGACTACTAAAAGAACCTATCACCTTAGAAAAGATCCTAGATCTAGCAAGAGCGGAAGCAAGAGCAATGGTGCACGCAAGACAAATGGACCGAAGAGAAGAGCAAGTACACAGAATGACGGACACAAGCAAAACTGGGAATTGGAAGAGAGGATCAAAAGAACAAGTGGCCAAGAAACAAGGGTCCCAATGCTACAGATGCGGGATGGAGTTTCCACACCGAGGAACATGCCCAGCATTCGGTCAAACATTCAGAAAATGCAACCGAAGCAACCATTTTGCCACCATGTGCCAAGGAGCGCAATTGAAAAACGAACGGGGAAGGCCAGGGAGGCCAAGAACAACAACAAACAGACACGTACGACACATGGAAGCGACCGCCAGGAGCTCGTCGGAGTCGGAAGAAGAAGAAGAAACAGCAGGAAAGGTGGAACGCCTATACCTCATGTCCACGGACGAAGGGCACGAGGAAGAGCACATCAGATTAGTGGATAGGAAATCAATAAAGAAGACGGACTGGGTAACCATCGACGTAGGACCTCACCAAACGTACTTTGTGCTGGACAGTGGGGCCACGTGCAACATTATGTGCGCCACAGAATATGACAAAATGAAGAGAAAGCCACCCCTACAGCCATCAAACATCAGAGTGTTCACCTGGGGTGCACAAAATCCAGTAACAAACATGGGAAAATTCACGGACACCATGACGCACAAGGGCAAGACCGTCACTGAAGAAATCCATGTGCTACGAGGAGACATTCCCGCACCATGTTTAGTAAGCAATGTAACAGCGAAAATCATGGGCCTACTAAAAATGATGTATCATGTGTCAGACAGAGAGAACATATTACAAGAGTACCCGAAGTTAACGAAAGGACTTGGAAAGCTAAAAGGACGACAAATTACTCTGCACATAAATGAGGCTGTCAGACCAGTAGCTCAGCATCACCGAAGGGTACCCATCTATCTACAACCTCAGGTGGAAGAGGAAATAAAAGCACTACTAGAACAAGACATCATTGAGCCAGCTGAAGGGCCAACGCCATGGGTGTCCCCAATAGTAGCTGTACCAAAAAAGGACACCACACAGATCAGGATCTGCGTGGACATGAGAATTCCCAACACAGCGATTGAACGAGAACGACATCCGGGGCCGCATCTAGATGACATGATCAGTTGCCTGACGGGAATGAGAAAATTCTCCAAGCTAGACCTATGCAAGGGATACCACCAACTGGAGCTGGACCAGCAATTCAGGTACATAACAACCTTCTCAACGCATCTAGGCCTATTTCGTTACAAACGATTAAGTTTTGGAATATCGTCAGCAGCGGAGATTTTCCAGGAGACGATCAGGCAGATCATTAGACCAATCAAAAATAGTTTGAACTACAGTGATGACATCCTGGTATTTGGCAAATCGGATGACGAACACGATAAGGCATTGAGGGAGGTTTGCTCACAGCTGGTTGATGTGGGCCTGACAGTAAATAAAAAGAAATGTGAGCTGGGAAGAGAAGAACTAGTGTTCTTCGGACACATCTTTTCGAAGAAAGGGATGAGACCTGATCGCAGTAAAGTAGACACCCTCGAAAAGGCAAAAGAACCAAAAGATGTCGCTGAAGTGCGCTCATTCCTCGGCCTCGCCAGCTATTGTGCGCGATACATAAAGGATTTTGCGACGGTGAGCACCCCACTGCGAGAACTAACGAAACAGGGCCAAACATTTGAATGGACCACTGAATGCCGCAAGGCGTTTGAAGAAATAAGGGCGTCAGTAACGGCAGTAGACCACCTGGCATATTTTGACCCGAATTTATGCACCGAGCTGACAGTAGACGCCAGCCCGGTAGGTCTTGGCGCAATACTGGCACAACACAAGCCGGGAAAAGACTCACCTCGGCAGATAGCATATGGAAGTAAAAGTCTGTCGGACATTTAGAGAGCCTACTCTCAACCAGAAAAGGAGAGTTTGGCAGTAGTATGGGCATGTGAGCACTATCACATGTTCATATATGGAAAGCCATTCACGATAGTGACAGATCACCAAGCAAAAGAAGAACTGTTAGCTTTCAAAAAGATAAGTGAAGAGCTGTCTGAAACAGAAAAAGAAATTCTGATGAGAGGCTCAAGAATTGTAATACCGCATCGCCTGCGAAAGAAAACAGTTGAACTAGCTCATGAATCACATCGAGGCATTGTAGCAACAAAGAAGATGTTGAGAGAAAAAGTATGGTTCCCTGGACTGGACAACGTGGTGGAAGAAGAAGTATCACTCTGTCATATCTGTCAAGTGACAGGACCACCTGCCAGGCCAGCACCATTGAAGATGTCAGAACTGCCACCAGCAGTATGGACCGAGTTGGCAGCAGATTTCTATGGACCATTAGAGAATGGAAAATACCTGCTAGTGGTCATCGACGAATTTTCAAGATTTCCAATAGTAAGAGAAGTATCGCCGACTTCGGCAAGTGCCACATTACCAGCGCTAGACGACATATTTGCCGCCTGGGGCTCACCAGAAACATTAAAAACAGACAATGGCCCTCCATTTTCTGGAGAGGAATTTCATAGATTCATGGAATATTTGGGGATCAAGCATCGGAAAATAACTCCCCTGTGGCCCCAGGCTAATGGAATGGCAGAACGATTCATGGGGACCATCAAGAAAGCCATCCAGCGAGCAAAACTGACACAGATATCGACTGGACAAGCACTTTGTCAAGTGCTTAGAGACTATAGAAACACCCCTCACAGCTCCACAGGCAGATGCCCAGCGGAACTGGTGTTTGGAAGATCAAGCAAAACAAGACTGCCTCAAATAGATGCAAAAGCAAGCATGAATAGAAGCGACATTGCAGAAAAAGATCATCAAGCAAAGAAAAAAATGAAAGAATATGCTGACAAAAGGAGGAATGCATCTGAACACCACATAAATGAAGGAGATCTGGTGGTAGTGGGACAGAAGCAACAACGGAAGTCGGATAGTCCATTTTCAAAAGATCCGTTAGTTGTGACCAACGTAAAAGGAACAATGGTGACTGCAGCATCAGAACATCAAAGAATAACAAGAAACAGTTCTCACTTCAAGGAGCTCAAAGTGGAAGAGGAAGAACCAGTGACAACATCACCGAAGGTGGAAGAAAGAGAGCAAGGAACTAGCAGAGAGAGAATATCACTGAAAATGGAGAACGGAGGACAAGAACTTAACAGAGAGCAAAGACCAAGCAGAGTGTGCAAGAAGCCAAGAAGACTAGTAGAAGAAATGTAGAGAAACTCTCTCTCTCTCTCTCTCTCTCTCTCTCTCTCTCTCTCTTTCTTTCTCTTTTCTCATCACTATGTGGACGATGTATCAAGAGGCTGTGCATGCGACAAAGACGTTTGTTTGTGACAAGGGGGGAGATGTAGTGACCACTGACGTAGGGCACTAGGACCCTGAGGGTCACAGGGCAGTGACCAGGTCACTGGACACGACATCCTGTAGGGAACAGGAAGTGAACAGACGACCACCGACTGAGGACGAGGACGGACGTGCCGCGCTGTGCTGAGACAAGATATAAATAAAGAAGTTCCCAACCTCATTTGGTGTCCTGTCATCATCTGGTAGTTGCACCTACAACTACACGACACGCATGACACGAGCAGCGCCACCCCCGGCGCTGAACAGGGCAGGTTGAGATTCAAACCGGGCATCCAGTCTCCAGAGGAACAGCACCACCGCAGCAGCTAAAAGAGGTGCATAGGCATGACTAAATCACGACAATGCGCAGCCCAACCGGGTCCTGGCCCTCTCAATTTAACGACAGCCGCGTGGTCGGGTGTCTTTTGAAGCTCCCGTTCGGCCTAGATTTGGCCCCAGCAGTACAAATCTGTTGGCGCAGTGAACCGCCGAAAACTGGGTTTCCCTGGGCCCCTAAAGTATGATCTGGGCCGCCAGCAACCCCCACGATACAGCCTAGCTGCCAAGGTTCTAGATTGCTTATGTGTGACACTTTTATAATTTCAGTGTAATTATGAGCGACATACAACAAATATGAGTGACACTTTCTCGGGAGCAAAATCATGCATTAAAGTCCCCGGAAACAGACTAGTATCAGAAATGACACCATTTGGGAAATGAAAAACTCTAAGGGACGTTGTTGCATGAGCTTTTAATCCTTTTATTTCTACACAGCACCCACCAACCCCCTCAAGCCAGCACCAGGTGCAACTAAACCACAAGTAACAAAGGGATCTCTTGAGCTTCCGTGACAATTGTAAGTGGTGTTTTTGACTCGCAAAAAAATGGTCGAGTCTGGTATCTATGAACCGCAAATGACGAGTTTAGTGGGTGTACGCGTTTTCGCTGTGCTAGCCTAAACCGTTCGTTTGTTTCGTGGGTTTCTTCATCTGAACCCACGGGTTCCATTTTAGATACGGCATCCATCTTGTTTCTTGCCCTCAAGTAGCCAGCGAACGGACGCTGTCCGCTTCGCGACCCTGGGATTCCCAAACTCTTGTGGAAGACACGTGTTCCTTTGAGGGTGTCTTTATGATGAAGGGGATGACACTGTAAGGCAGATGGCCCCTCACGAGGCTCATCTTGCCGTGCCGGTCTATTGTCTCAGTTGTGCATTCATTTAGGCACGTCCCCTTTGATGCCTGCAACTCGTGTTTCCTGATACCACCCCTTTTTACACCCTCTTCGATTTGTTCGCTATCCTCGTCTTCCTCTGCACCTGTTTCTGTCTCTTCCTTGATTCGTTTACTGCCGAACGGAATGTACTAATGGTGGGAAGATGAACTTTTACAGTTGGGAACTGCCAAATGTTACTGTAATTATGTTCCGGGCGCTGAATACATGAAAGCGACCCCTTATGATCTTTACGATGGGAACCAGGTTGTAATCCTTTGTGGACCATGTTAACCTATGAGAGAAAACTGTATAAAAGGAGCGATCCACAGATACAATTTAAATCAGACTCCGTGAACTTACATGCTATGTACTTCCTGTGACTTCTGTGTTCCCTGCAGTAAATAAACCTCGAATCTTTGACGCCGAAGGAAGTGTCCTGTGTCTCTGTCATTTGTACGCCGGAACAGGTTACCCACGAAGGTTTTAGGTGTTATCCCTGGCACCGCTGGGTCTTATAAAAACCCAGTCCTTCACTCTGTGACAAAAGCAGTAACCCACTGAGTGAGCCACGTAAAATGCAGTACTGTGTTATGCTGGTACACGTTCTTTGCAGCAGACACATTAACCCTCTGTGCTACTTCATGATGAGTCAAAACTGCCAGAAGATGAAAACTCTGACCACTTTCCAGCAGCAACATCAATCTCCAGTGTTATCTTTGTCTTACCAAGTCTCACAGTGCTGGGAAAATAACCGCTGCTGCTTTGGACTGTCAATGTAGCTGAACCGTATGTGGAATCACAGTCACTGGCTGCAGACTGCTGCTCAGACTGTGTTACTGGTACAACGAGAGGGGTTCCAGAACGGGAGAATAGATAAAGCACATCAATCAAGCGAGATACATTAGCTTTTAGAGTACAGTGTTATTTAATCACAGAGTACTCATCTTTAGGTACATTGCATAGATAAATTACTTGACAAATATTAGTGCCCAATGACAAGGAAGGGGACGGGGGAAAAAAGTGGAGTGGTAGGAAGTGGTGCAAGGTATCTATGAACCGCAAATGACGAGTTTAGTGGGTGTACGCGTTTTCGCTGTGCTAGCCTAAACCGTTCGTTTGTTTCGTGGGTTTCTTCATCTGAACCCACGGGTTCCATTTTAGATACGGCATCCATCTTGTTTCTTGCCCTCAAGTAGCCAGCGAACGGACGCTGTCCGCTTCGCGACCCTGGGATTCCCAAACTCTTGTGGAAGACACGTGTTCCTTTGAGGGTGTCTTTATGATGAGGGGGATGACACTGTAAGGCAGATGGCCCCTCACGAGGCTCATCTTGCCGTGCCGGTCTATTGTCTCAGTTGTGCATTCATTTAGGCACGTCCCCTTTGATGCCTGCAACTCGTGTTTCCTGATACCACCCCTTTTTACACCCTCTTCGATTTGTTCGCTATCCTCGTCTTCCTCTGCACCTGTTTCTGTCTCTTCCTTGATTCGTTTACTGCCGAACGGAATGTACTAATGGTGGGAAGATGAACTTTTACAGTTGGGAACTGCCAAATGTTACTGTAATTATGTTCCGGGCGCTGAATACATGAAAGCGACCCCTTATGATCTTTACGATGGGAACCAGGTCCTTTGTGCACCATGTTAACCTATGAGAGAAAACTGTATAAAAGGAGCGATCCACAGATACAATTTAAATCAGACTCCGTGAACTTACATGCTATGTACTTCCCGTGACTTCTGTGTTCCCTGCAGTAAATAAACCTCGAATCTTTGACGCCGAAGGAAGTGTCCTGTGTCTCTGTCATTTGTACGCCGGAACAGGTTACCCACGAAGGTTTTAGGTGTTATCCCTGGCACCGCTGGGTCTTATAAAAACCCAGTCCTTCACTCTGTGACAAAAGCAGTAACCCACTGAGTGAGCCACGTAAAATGCAGTACTGTGTTATGCTGGTACACGTTCTTTGCAGCAGACACATTAACCCTCTGTGCTACTTCATGATGAGTCAAAACTGCCAGAAGATGAAAACTCTGACCACTTTCCAGCAGCAACATCAATCTCCAGTGTTATCTTTGTCTTACCAAGTCTCACAGTGCTGGGAAAATAACTGCTGCTGCTTTGGACTGTCAATGTAGCTGAACCGTATGTGGAATCACAGTCACTGGCTGCAGACTGCTGCTCAGACTGTGTTACTGGTACAACGAGAGGGGTTCCAGAACGGGAGAATAGATAAAGCACATCAATCAAGCGAGATACATTAGCTTTTAGAGTACAGTGTTATTTAATCACAGAGTACTCATCTTTAGGTACATTGCATAGATAAATTACTTGACAAATATTAGTGCCCAATGACAAGGAAGGGGACGGGGGAAAAAAGGAGAGTGGTAGGAAGTGGTGCAAGGTAGGGAACGTAATGCAGGTCAAACATACTTATTTAGAGGCGGAAAAGAACAACATTTCCAACTGGCTTCAGACGGGAGCCAGACATTTTTACATGAAATGATCATGAAGAATTAAAACAACCAAACTTCTGAGGACAGCAGTACAATTCGTGCTAGGGGTAGAAGCTGGTACAGGGGATGGTAGTCTATGTTTCGACCCAGCCCCCCCCCCCACACTTTTTGTTTATTATGCCCCCCAACTACAGAAGGTCAATCATGGAGTCACTAATCCATACATCAATTTACCACAGGGAAAGCATATGCACTTTAGCACTGATCAGCAGTGGGAAAGTGCCAAGAGTCATAAAACAGCCAACAACAGGTCAGAAAAAATACGGGAGGAAGGCAAAAAGTTCAGGGATGACCCTGCAAAAAGGGCCAAGTCCAACACCCACCTTAATTCCTTTTCCAACACTGCGAAAGGCAGATGGCACAGGACTTTTAAAGAAGAGGGGCATACCAATTGTGTGCTACAGTATGTATCATGCTATCCCTACCATGATACAACCTGGCGAGTTTGGGTGTAGAAATATTAGTGCCCCCACATACCCCATGCTGTCTCTCCATACCCCCTCAGCGTTCCTTTTACATTGTGGCTTAATCCAGAACTGGTTTTAATTTTTAGAAGCATGCTCCCGCAATTGAGATTCGTCTTTTAATGTTGGGCCAAGAAACAAATCAGTTATCGTAAAATACATAGCAATACCAATCATCTTAGACAATGTGGCACAGTTGAATCGACTAAGGCATTGCTCCTTGTATCCAACACGAGGGTGCTTGTGTGCAGTGCATTCACCACTGGTACCTTCTCTGGTGATTTTCAAGCATTTAAAAGTATTTGCACAAATTGCCAGTTATTCCTAGCGGTTCCGACTGAGGTAAGCAACACCTTTGCAACCACAGAAGCCCAATGCCCCGTGTCACTCCCCAAGTGTACTTTCAGTCCATCTGTACAGTGATCGTTTTACTTTTGGCTAGGATGCAGGCTTTTGTGAGCGCAATAAGCGCAGCAACCTGAGTGAAACAGTTAGTAGATGACAACTTCCCATCATTTGCTACATAGTGCTTACAGTGTACAAAGATTCAGCTGTGTGGATCTCCATCCTCTCTAGTGGGCATTAGTGAAGCAGAGTTCAAAGCGGCACAATAGACCAGGAAAAATTAGAAAAAGGCAACAACATTGTGGTTTGAGACAGTCAGGATGTGCAGAAGTGCTGGGTTTCCGTAGCGAGGAGAAGCACAACCACAGAATGGAGCACAGCAACAGTTAAAATGGCACTTAACACAATGTTTGCAGATAATTCAACAAGATGTGAGGGCCCTCCTACAGACCCAAACATGATGGAAGCTCAGACCCAACTGGGTGAAGAATTGAAGAGTAATAATCGAAGTGCTTTTATTAATCCCCGTGACTCTGACTCTGTACTAAGATTCAAAGTGCATCTCTATTAAAATCATGGCAATACAATGCGAAAGGATTGGCATACTCAGGGAATCCTAGAGCGGGTGCAGGACTGAAAGCTTGTCTGTTTAACAATGCTTTATTGCATAAAGAAACAGTCTAGTTAACCACCAAGGAAAGTACTTGTAAACCTGTATGTCATTAACATAATAGCACAGTGACGGCCTTGAAGTCCTTCTTATCTATGTTCTCTTTTTCCCTTTATTAACCCTTCCCACCTCCATTTTTTCACATCCCTCCCAATGAGTCACCCCTTTTTTAACTATGAATAAAAGGAAATAAGACTTCTCCGCTCTATCCATATAATATCTATCAAAACCGGTAGAGTTGAAAGCCTGAAATGAAATAATAAAAGTAAGCACTTTCGTGATGGACTTTTATTTCTCCTTCACTGTATATCCTCCTTTCCATGGATCAATGGCAACCAGCAAATCATCTTTCAGAAAACACATTTCTCAAGCAATTTCACAATTGCATTTTAGGCTTCACCAGACTACTGGAAGTGCTCAGGGGTATCATTTTGGACATACTCTTGCAAAAGATTTGCCATTTTCATGTAGCCCAAAATTAACTGTCTACAGTACCCAGCCAATCCCAGAAAAGTACATACCTTGGAGACAGTTGCAGGGCAGTGGAAATAACAGATGCCTTCAACTAGTTTAGAGACCATGGTACCAGGTGGCAGAAATTTCATGACCACAATATTTTACTCAGGCAAGGCAAAACTGTAAATTTTCTTTTGAAGTCTTATATGACTGGTTAGCAATTTTGGTGAGGATTTGGTCTGAGTCCTCCTTGCACGGATCTAGAGTAACAGATGCCAACAATAAGTCATCTACATATTGGTTTAAAGTAGAACCTCGGGGGAATACCAACATGTCTCGATCAGCGCCAGTGCCAACGACATCCCGCCCTCACAAGAACTGTGCAACTCACTAGCCATCTACTTCCACTGCAAGATCGCGGACATCCATGACAGCTTCAACACCACGACCGCCTCCACTACGCCAGACTCCACCTCCCCTGCGAACACCACCAGCACCAATGGCCTGACCTCATGGTCCAACATCAACGACGACGAGACACGCAAGGTCATGAACTCCATCCACTCAGGATCTCCGTCAGACCCGTACCCACACCACGTATTCAACAAAGAAGCTACAGCCATCGCACCCCAACTACAGAAGGTCATCAACATCTCCTTCGATACAGCGACATTCCCGGAAGACTGGAAGCATGCCGAAATCAACGCCCTCCTCAAGAAGCCCAAGGACCTCAAGAACTTCCGGCCCATCTCCCTGCTCCTGTTCTCAGCGAAGGTCATCGAGAAAATAGTCACCATGCAACTGGTCCGCCACCTCGAAGACAACAACATCCTGGACCCGTCCCAGTCTGGATTCAGACGAAACCACAGTACCGAGACAGCCCTCATTGCTGCCACAGACAACATCAGGCGCCAACTAGACAACGGCGAAACATCAGCCCTCATCCTCCTGGACCTGTCAGCCGCCTTTGACACGGTCTGCCATCGCACTCTAAAGACACGCCTACAAGAAGCCGGAATCCAAGAGAAGGCCCTCGACTGTACCGCGTCCTTCCTCTCCGGCAGAACCCAGAGCGTCCGCATCCCATCCTTCCGATCCGAAGCCACGAACATCTGCGGCGTCCCCCAGGGCTCATCCCTCAGCCCGACGCTGTTCAACGTCTACATGGCCCCCCCCACACAACATGACCTCAACATCATCACCTACGCAGACGACAGCCAGCTAATCCTCTCCCTCACCAAGGACCCACACACCGCCAAAACCAACCTCCACGAGGGAATGAAGGCTGTCACCGACTGGATGAGGAGCAGCCGTCTGAAGCTGAACTAGGACAAGATGGAGGTCCTCATCCTTGGACCCACCCCTCCAGCCTGGGACGACTCCTGGTGGCCGACCACACTGGGAACAGCACCGACACCCACCAACCATGTACGCAACCTGGGATTCATCCTTGACTCCTCCCTCTCCATGTCTAAACAGGTCAACGCCGTCTCCTCTTCCTGCTACAACACCCTCCGCATGCTCCGAGTGGATCCCGACCGAAACAAGAAGAACGGTGACACAGGCCCTCGTCAGCAGCAGACTGGACTACGGCAACACACTCTACGCAGAAATCCCAGCCAAACACCTACGACGACTACAATGCATCCGAAACGCCTCCGCCCGACTGATCATCAACGTCCCCCGCCGCAGCCACATCACCCCCACCTAAGAGACCTACACTGGCTCCCCGTCGACAAGAGGATCACCTTCAAGCTCCTCACCCACACACACAAAGCACTCCACAACGCCGGACCAGCCTAACTGAACAGCAGACTCAGCTTCTACACCCCCACCCGCCAGCTCCACTCCGCCAGCCTCGCCCTCGCCACTGTCCCCCGCATCCAATGAACGACCTCCACCGACAGATCCTTCTCCTACCTCGCCAAGACCTGGAACACCCTCCCTACCCACCTATGGCAGACCCAAGACCTACTCGCCTTCAGAAGACTCCTGAAGACCTGGCTCTTCAAGCAGTAGCGGCAACTCCCCCCCCCTGGCTCTTCAAGCAGTAGCGGCAACTCCCCCCCCCCCCCTCCCTTCAGCACCTTGAGACCCTCACGGGTCAGTAGCGCGCTTTACAAGTACTCTGATTGATTGATCCTTCTTCACGACCAGTGAAAAGACTGAGTGAGACTCCATACATCCTTGCGGGAGTCAGGTCCACGAACACTAGACCCTCAGAATTTCAAAGAGAAGACAAACTAAATTCTGACTCTCTTCATGTATGGGGATGGAGAAGAAAATGGAACAAAGGTCAAATACAGTGAAATTTTGAGCGCTTGCTGGGATTAAGGAAAGGACGAAGGTGGATTTGGGGACCACGGGGAAGCTTTGGTTGTCCTAAGGTCCTGCACAATTATAGACATGTTGACCTTTCCCGCCTTAGGATCAGGAGAATCAGGGTATTACATTGATTAACAATGGATACTAATCAAATCGGCTGTTGCAGGGTAAATTCCTTCCTCCAGTTCAGTTTTTAGTGGGTACAGGGTATCCTAGGTTGCTTTTTCTGAGGGTTGATCTTCACTTTCATGAGTTCCATTGAAGAGATAAATCCACGTCATTGGCAAAACTGGACAAAAATGTGGACAGTACACGTGAAAGCAATTCATTTATATCAGGGGCATTATAACCTCGCCCACTTGCCCGACTTCAGCTCTCACATAATATTGCATGTACATTGTTGTTTTGTTATCAAGGTACATTTAAGAACACCCCTTCAAGGGTATAAAACACAGTGTAATAGAGTTTGCACAAATTATCCCCAAAATTGGGATAATATGGACGTTGGGGGTAAGCAAGAAGGAATGACTATCAGCCTGAGAGAAGTGAAGTGGGGAATTCTGAGGTTTTTAGAGCCAAACAACTAGCAACCATGTCAACAAGGTAAGTAGTGCCACCAGTGACACAATTCATGTAGTGATATTAGGATATTCATAACACAGTCGGAAGCTCTCGGGCTGTTCTAAATTTCAAGGTAAGGGGTTTTGGGCAACTTGATGGAAGTCAGACTTATCTGGGAGGCCTGTCACATTAGTGGGATAGTCTTATTCCAATGCCCCAGCTGACAAAAAGTGAAACAAAAGCCTCCTGCGCGCAGGGCCTCTCCCCATCTCCTTCAGTTCTCTCTACCAATTCTATTGCATACCTGTTCTCCCCTTTTGTTCCTTCAACCAATCAAGACATTTGTAGAGAGCAACAGATAAGCTAAGAAGACTGCAGCCCCTCTATTCCCACTACTCTGAAATTACCTTGCTTAAAAAAGTATGTCGAACAGCCAGGTTTTCAAAGATTTTCTAACTAGACATTCAGACCTAACCTTGTGACAATGTGGTGGGCAGTGAATCTAAGTCTGGGCCACAAGATATAAGAATGATACCCCTTCCCATTTCTTGCATCCTTGGGACATGGAGCTGACTAGCATCAGATAACGGAGAGTTCTAGTTGGCTGATAATGCCAGAGTCTGTCAGAGGTAACGAGGACTTGTAACCTAGAAAGCTGTGTGTGTGCGGACTAAGGTTTTAAAAAGGATCCTCTCTTGGACCCGAAGCCAGGTGAGGAGAAATTGGTAATTTTCTACGAATCTTCAAGAGTAGACTGGCTGCTCCAGTTCGTACGACCTGCAGTCTCTCTTTAGCAGGTAAAATGGCAAATCTATGTACAGAGAATTAGCATAATCTTTGCGAGAAGTAATCAATGCATGAATCACTGTTCTCTGCACCTGGAAAGGGAGTAAGCCCAAAAATCTTTTCAGAGATCTTAATAGAGCCAAGCAAGAGCCAACTCATTTAGAGATCTGAGGGAGCATGGTCAGGTGGAGCTCTATCTTAACACCTAAATTACCATCCAGAGAAGTCGAAGGGGGTGGAGAGTTGGCCAACTTCAGCCGGCAATCAGGTCCTCAGCAAGGGGAGGGTGAAACAGAACAATGAGATTTCTATTTTCCCACCGTTGCACTGAAGGTTGATAGTCCACAACCTTCTAAAGAGTTCTTAAATGCGATATATGCTTCAGATGTGTCCTTCGCCACAGGAAGAAAGCATGGAAATAATTCTGACTTCAAAGGAGTCAACTAAGGGGGCCAGAGGAGCCATATAAGCAAGAAATAAGGTCCAGCTCAGAGCACAGCCCGGTGTTTTGCCAAACTTGAGCTTTTTAAAATCAGAAGAGTGTGGGGCCATCCTGCTTGGATCCTGTTCTCCAAAATGCATTCCAAGGCATGATGACCATTCACATCAATGTCTTACAGACGCTGGAGAAGAATCGTGTGTGACACAGTATCAACAGCCACTGATAGATGTAATAAGACAAGGTCAGTCTGTTTTCATTGATCAAGCAACAGTTTGATGGAATCCATCACCTTTACCAATACTGTCTCAATACAGTCAGGGCCGGCTCTAGGCTCATGGTGGCCCTGTGCAGGGAGCGTAGGTGGGGGCCCCGGGAACTTTGCCATTAACCAAGGCTTATCTCGCAGCTCGTATGTCACCCTTCAACTCAACAAGCACGGCTAGTGCATATAAAACGATTCAGAAAAGGGGGTGGTGATGAACAGAGTGTCTGAATTAAGCAGACCACTCTTACCCAGTCCAAAGATCAGGGCTTGATCCATCACCGTTATTTAGCTCACTGCACCATCTCAGCTCAGAACCGGGCTATATGCAAATTAGTCTGTCCCTGGCCCAGTGCATCATGGGAACAGGGCAGACCAAACTACCAAGCCAATTCTTCACCAGAAAGGAGACAAGCTTCCGGGGACCGGTTTCTGGCATTTCAGCCGTCGTCAGCCCAGCTTGCTTGAATCCTGATGGTGCAGTGAGCAAGTTCAAGTTCAAGTTCGGGCATTTATATAGCGCACTACTCACCCAGAGGGTCTCAAGGCGCTAGAGGGAGGGGTTCATTATTTGTCGAATAGCCAGGTTTTCAGTTCTTTTCTGAAGGAGATGTTGGTCTGAGTAAGGCGGAGGTGGGTGGAGAGTGAGTTCCAGGTCTTGGCAGCCAGGAAGGAGAACGATCTGCCACCCATAGTGGATTTTCGGATGCGCGGGACAGCGGCGAGGGCTTGATTGGATGATCTTAGTTGGCGGGTGGGTATGTAGAAGGACAATCGAGTGTTGAGGCATTCGGGTCCTAGATTATGAAGGGCCTTGTGTGCGTGGGTGAGAAGGCGGAAAGTAATTCTTTTGTTGACGGGAAGCCAGTGGAGGTCTTTTAGGTGTCTGGTGATGTGATCTTGGCGCGGGATGTCTAATATGAGTCTCGCTGACGCGTTTTGGATGCGCTGGAGTTTTTTCTGTAATTTTGTTGTAATTCCGGCGTAAAGTGTGTTGCCATAATCCAGACGACTCGTGACCAGTGCATGGGTGACAGTCTTTCTTGTCTCGAGGGGGATCCAGCGGAAGATCTTTTTGAGAGTGCGAAGGACGTTGAAGCAGGAGGACGAGACGGCGTTGACTTGTCTGGACATTGAGAGAGAGGAGTCTAGAATGAAGCCAAAGTTACGTGCATGGTCTGAGGGAGTGGGTGCTGTGCCCAGAGCGGAAGGCCACCAAGAGTCGTCCCAAGCTGAGGGGGAGGATCCTAGGATGAGCACCTCCGTTTTGTCTGAGTTGAGTTTTAGGCGGCTCTGTTTCATCCATTCGGCTACTTCTTTCATGCCTTCGTGAAGATTGGTTTTGGCGGTGTTGGGGTCTTTGGTGAGGGAAAGGATAAGCTGGGTGTCGTCGGCGTAAGAAATTGATGTTGATGTTGTGTTGACGCGCGATAGAGGTGAGAGGACTCATGTAGACGTTGAATAGGGTGAGACTGAGTGAGGATCCTTGAGGTACGCCGCAGATGACTTCGGTGGCCTTTGAGTAGAATGGGGGAAGTCGGGCTCTCTGAGTTCTCCCAGCTAGGAACGAGATGATCCAGTCCAAAGCTTTTCCTTGTATGCCGATGTTGCTGAGGCGTTGTATAAGGGTGCTGTGGCAGACTGTGTCGAAAGCGGCGGAGAGGTCGAGTAGGATGAGGGCCACTGTTTCTCCGTTGTCCAGGAGTGCTCGGATTTCGTCGGTCGCTGCAATGAGGGCGGCTTCGGTGCTGTGTTTGGCTCGAAATCCGGATTGAGATGGATCAAGGGAGTTGTTGGATTCAAGTAAGGCGGCGAGCTGGCTGTTGACTGCTTTCTCAATGACTTTGCCCGGGAAAGGGAGGAGGGATATGGGTCGGTAGTTTTTCAGTTCTGAGGGGTCTGCTGTGGGTTTTTTCAGAAGGGCGCTGAGTTCGGCGTGTTTCCAGATTTCTGGGAAGGTGGCAGAGTTGAAAGAGCAGTTGATGACATCGCGGAGTTGGGGTGCGATGATGGAGTCAGCTTTGTTGAAGATGTGGTGGGGACAGGGGTCAGAATACGAGCCAGAGTGGATTGAGTTCATGAGGCGAATGGTGTCTTCAGTGGTGATTGGGTTCCAGGCACTGAGGTTGTTAGTTGGAGGAGTGGGATCTGAAGGGGGTGGGGCGGGTTGATCACTGGGAGTATTCTTGAAGCTGTTGTGGATGTCGGCAATTTTGTTGTAGAAGAAGGAGGATAGCGCGTCGCAGAGGTCTTGGGAGGGAGTGATGTCGTTGGATGCTGTGGTGGGGTTAGTGAATTCTTTGACGATATTGTAGAGTTCCTTGCTGTTATGAGAATTGTTGTCGAGACGGTCCTTGAATGCTGATTTCTTGGCGGATCGAATCAGTTGGTGGTGTTTGCGGGTGGCTGTCTTAAGGGAGGCCATGTTGTCTGAGGTTGGGTTTTTTCTCCAATTCTTCTCCATGGTGCGGCATAGCTTCTTGGATTTTTTAAGTTCATCATTGAACCAGGGAGCCTTTTTGCTGGCTGATTTCAACTGGTGCTTTTTCAGGGGTGCTAATTCGTCCGCACTGTTGGTAATCCATTGCCTGAGGTTGGTGGCCGCTTGGTCTGGGTCCATTGAGAGGGTGGGAGGGTTATGGTTGAGTGATGTGAGGAGTTGGTCGGTGGTGATTTTGTTCCAGTTTCTCCGGGGAATGGGTTGTGGGTCAGGGTGGTTATGTAGCTGAAGTGAACACAGCTGTGATCCGTCCAGTGGAGAGCTGTAGTGCGATCGAAGAAGATGTGCTTGGTGGAGGTGAAGATAGGGTCGAGCGTGTGTCCGGCTGTGTGAGTGGGGGTGTTAACAAGTTGTTTGACTCCGAGATTGGCCAGGTTGTCCAGAAGGGTGGTGGTGTTGCTGTCGAGTATGTTTTCAAGGTGGTAGTTGAGGTCTCCTAGAAGAATGTAGTTCTCGGAGGCGAGGGCGTGCGGGCTGACGAAGTCTGTGATGTCGTCGCTGAATTGAGTGCGGGTGCCTGGAGGCCTGTAAATGAGGGTGCCTCTAAGGGTGGTCCTGGGGTCGGTGTGGATCTGGAAGTGGAGGTGTTCGGCGGTTGCAAGATTGTCGTCGGAGCTGGTTGTAATTTTGATGGTGTTTCTGTGGACGATGGCGATGCCTCCTCCAGTTTGATTGGTGCGGTCTTTTCGAATAATCTTGTAAGTGTCCGGTATGGCTATGGCGATGTCGGGAGCAGAAGATGCGTTCATCCATGTTTCAGTAAGGAAGGCGATGTCAGGTGACACAGTGTCGATTAGGTCCCAGAGTTCTGTTGCATGTCTGTGGACCGAGCGGGTGTTCGTAGGATGCATTTCAGGCGGTTGGGTTCGGAGATGTGTGTGGAGGAAGTGGGTTTGGTGAGGGTCCTGAAGCAGTTGAACTTGCAGGAGAGGCAGGCGAATGGGCCGTGGGTACGTCCTGGGGTAGCTTCGCAGCATAGTGGTGTGCGTCCGGGGTTGAGGGCGAGGAGAGTAGCGGCATCATATGTGACTCTAGTGGGTTGGGAGTTGCGGGGACCAGGGGGACAGGCGCTGGGCGCGGTCCAGGCGCGGACGGGCGTAGACGGGCTTACCTTTGGCGCACCTTCGGCGCGATCGCTGCGCGTAGGTCCATCTGTCCATAAATGGGTAGTGGAGGGGGGCGGAGCGTGGGAGGGTCAGCTGGGAGGCGGGAGCGGGGAGGAGACACGGGGACAAGGTAAACAACAACAGCAGCAAAATGGCGGTAGGGTAGCGCGAGCCAAAGCAGGGGCACAGTCGTCCTTCGAAAATGCCTAAATAAAGTACAAGCGCCAATTAATAAATCATTTTACCGCTATGCAGGAGCCCGGTGCACAAATTAATCAATTAAGCAATGCAAACGAAACCTGCGCTATGCGGGAGCACTAAACACAAAGACTACTGATCACAAATTAAATCAATTAGGCAATGCAAAACGATACCAGGCGCTATGTGGGAGCAGTGAGCACAAAGAGTACTGAGCACAAATAATACAATTAAGCAATGCAAACGAAGCCTGCGCTATGCGGGAGCATTAAGCACAATGACTACTGATCACAAATTAAATCAATTAGGCAATGCAAAACGATACCAGGCGCTATCAAATCGCCGAGGTACTTTCTCTGGACAGGCAGGGAGCGAGGAGGAGCGAAAGGGAGCGACCGCTGAGTACAGGATCCAGACGGGACTCATGTCGGAGTATACCCTGCCACACCTATAGTGGCAAAAAACGATTCAGAAAAGGGGGTGGTGATGAACAGAGTGTCTGAATTAAGCAGACCACTATTACCCAGTCCAAAGATCAGGGCTTGATCCATCACCGTTATTTAGCTCACTGCACCATCCCAGCTCAGAACCTGGCTATATGCAAATTAGTCTGTCCCTGGCCCAGTGCATCATGGGAACAGGGCAGACCAAACTACCAAGGCAATTCTTCACCAGAAAGGAGACAAGCTCCCGGGGACCGGTTTCTGGCATTTCAGCCGTCGTCGGCCCAGCTTGCTTGAATCCTGATGGTGCAGTGAGCAAGGGACTCATGTCTGAGTATACCCTGCCACACCTATAGTGGCCAAAAACGATTCAGAAAAGGGGGTGGTGATGAACAGAGTGTCTGAATTAAGCAGACCACTCTTACCCAGTCCAAAGATCAGGGCTTGATCCATCACCGTTGTTAATATCACTGCACCATCCCAGCTCAGAACCTGGCTATATGCAAATTAGTCTGTCCCTGGCCCAGTGCATCATGGGAACAGGGCAGACCAAACTACCAAGCCAATTCTTCACCAGAAAGGAGACAAGCTTCCGGGGACCGGTTTCTGGCATTTCAGCCGTGGTCGGCCCAGCTTGCTTGAATCCTGATGGTGCAGTGAGCAAGGGACTCATGTCTGAGTATACCCTGCCACACCTATAGTGGCCAAAAACGATTCAGAAAAGGGGGTGGTGATGAACAGAGTGTCTGAATTAAGCAGACCACTCTTACCCAGTCCAGAGATCAGGGCTTGATCCATCACCGTTATTTAGCTCACTGCACCATCCCAGCTCAGAACCTGGCTATATGCAAATTAGTCTGTCCCTGGCCCAGTGCATCATGGGAACAGGGTAGACCAAACTACCAAGCCAATTCTTGTCACCAGAAAGGAGACAAGCTTCCGGGGACCGGTTTCTGGCATTTCAGCCGTTGTCGGCCCAGCTTGCTTGAATCCTGATGGTGCAGTGAGCAAGGGACTCATGTCTGAGTACACCCTGCCACACCTATAGTGGCCAAAAACGATTCATAAAAGGGGGTGGTGATGAACAGAGTGTCTGAATTAAGCAGACCACTCTTACCCAGTCCAAAGATCAGGGCTTGATCCATCACCGTTATTTAGCTCACTGCACCATCCCAGCTCAGAACCGGGCTATATGCAAATTAGTCTGTCCCTGGCCCAGTGCATCATGGGAACAGGGCAGACCAAACTACCAAGCCAATTCTTCACCAGAAAGGAGACAAACTACATATAAAAGGCAGCCAGAAACAAACACTCACGCAAACAACCACACATTCGCGTGCTCACGAACGCACAAATGTGCATGCACGCACACACGCACTCACGCACAACAGGAACACACACACGTTGAGGAGCACACAGACGCATGCATTCGTGAGTTCTCGGTTATGCACAGGCACACACTCAAATGTGCATACACACGCGTGTCGTGAACATGCATAATGCAGACAAACCATTCAGTATTGACTACGCTGCGCATCTGAGACATGTTGTTAACACTCACATAACTAGGCAGCTCAACTGGAAAGACAGGCGATTACATTATAAATATTTTGCGAGCAGTCTCGTCTCAGAGACAGAGTCAGACTCTCACCGTTCCAAATTTGAAGGGTCGGACTCGGGGAAGAGTCGAGATAGTGCCGGAGTCGGACAGGTGTTCTCTGTCTGATGATCGGGTGGTGACGTTAATTGTTCTTTATTCTCAATCCTACACGATGACGACGCACCGCTCACTCACGTCATGCACTCTCCCTGGCGGGAGCGTGACCACCGTGACGCGTCACTGAGCGGCTAAGAGCAGCAGGTGCACAGTTGCGCACTGCGCACAGCGCGCGGGGGCTGTCCCAGGGCCGTCACGTCATTGGTATAGTAGGGCTAAGATTGACGGCCCTGGGACCCAAACTGCTGGCTGGCTGGGCAAGTGAAACTGAAAACAA
The DNA here is from genome assembly GCF_964263255.1 of Lissotriton vulgaris. NCBI lineage: Eukaryota > Metazoa > Chordata > Amphibia > Caudata > Salamandridae > Lissotriton > Lissotriton vulgaris. The sequence continues at coordinate 1,889,268,078 of NC_141693.1, read as the reverse complement.
CAACGCTCACGCTGCCATTGCCGGGAGGCCGTCAAATCCTGCCAGGGGGCCGCCAGACGGGCCTGCCTGTCAGTGTATCCTGTCAGTCTTTCTGTGGAGGTCTGGTGTCCTGCCCGCCCTTTAGAGCCGGGCCTGACTGTCAGTGTGTCCTGTCCGTCTTTCTGCGGAGGTCTGGTGTCCTGCCCGCCCTCTCCTCAGGGGCGGTTGCAGGTTGGTTCCTTGTTATCCTAAATATTTGCCATTTTGCACACTGTTTGTAGGACACTCTGAGCTGGTGTGCATGTGGGAAGATGACCAGGCCAAACCCTTCCCTCGCAGCGCCTGGGCGCAAGAGCGCATGCTTCGAGGCACTCTCTGCCCGGGAGGTGGCGAGCCCTCCGGCATTACAAGTTGGGACAAACTTTCTGTTTGTTTCATATTTTGAGGGTGATGGGCCTGTTGACTCCTCGAAGCTCTGCTTGTTGGGTGTAAACCTCCCCCGGTGGCAGGTGTAAGATTCGGCCGAGGAGCGCTGTGACGCGGCCTCTGGGCGCACAACAAACCCGCCGACCTCCGGGCAGCCTGCGGCCTCGAGGGTATTTATACCAGACCCGTCGAGGCGCTGTTTGTGGCCACAACACGCGCTGCGTGCGGAAAAGTATCCGTCTGGGTGTTTGTGTACAACGCGGGGCTGTCCCTGGCACTAGAGGAGACACGCCGCATGCCCGAGTGCCAAGAAGCCAGGCAGTGCTTAATTTGTAAAATATGAAGTCCAGGTGCTCAAATGTTTGTCGGAGGCCCAGGCTCCACCCACTTCCTCCACTAGCTCCACCCACTTGGTCTATTGGCTTCACCCACATCCTCAACTGGCACTGCTAAACGTTAAATGTAATACCCAATCTGAATTTCAGCAAGGGAGCCTTCCTCATAAGCAAATGCAACAATAAATGTAATTTTACTGAAAGTAATGAACAATGAAGTAGTGATGTCTGAGTTTTTCAAAACTGTTTCTGAAGCTCACTTGGATTACACCATAAAGAAGAATGCATGGGGGCGTACTTGCCTGCAAACAATTAAATATCTTCAGATTTGTGAGTTTGAAAATTGCCTCTAACGGATGTTCTATCTTTAAAGAGTTGAGCAGGCTAGAGTAAGCCTAGGCAGTGCTCTCCTCTAAGGTTCTTATGAAACGGTAGTACAAAATATACTGTTAGCACCTGTTTTTTTCACTCCCTACGATAGCCCACAAGTACCTTTCTTTCAAAATGATTTGCAAGGATTTGGATATTGTGATTTGGCGAACATAAAGGTTTCCACGTTCTAACAAACATGGGAATAAAGTCAAAGCTGTAGGTTGAGAAACAACAATCTATCTATATATCTAGGAAGAGGGAGCTACTGCCATTCTTTATGGATATTCTGCCTCTGGGATGGTGTATACAAACTTCAGATTAAAAATCATTTTTTTTAAAGTGACATACATAATCCGTGCCAGTTTGGACAAAAACATGTTGCCATAGTCAATATAATGACTTGCAGAAAAACGACCAGGCTGATGGGAGGGCCACACCATTTCCATCAACATCACTTTCACATAAAAACGAAATGAGTCAGCAGCACTTGATTACTCAAAATGCTGTCACGCTGTGGTGTTCTGAGAATGACAAGCATGTAATAAAAGAGAGAGGGAAAGGCTTTGACGGAAAACGAAAAATATAAGGAAGCATCAAGATGGAGCATGTAGGAGACAGAAGGCTATTCAGAAAGAGAGGGAAAGCAAGAAGCAATAAAGAGAGAGCGAAAACAGTCAGAGGGGCAGGGAAAGAGAGGGAGGGGCAGAAAAAGATAGTGAAAAAAGTGTGGGAGAGAGAAAGACAAAGAGAGACCACTTAATTGCATTAATGGTATTTTCGTGCAGTGTATTTCTAGAAGAAGAAGTGCCTGATTATGAACAGGAAATACCAGTACATTATGACATTGTAATAGTATTTACCCTATGGCTTCAAATCCCGTAAATAACAGGTATTACTTTAACATGAAAATATTAACTTGTTAAATTGCAGGATCACAAATGGCTGTGACACCCGCCAGGCCTCAAATTGTGCCCCTCTGGATGCTGTCATGTCTCTACCGCACACTTGTAATTCTCTAAATTATCTTCACAGATTGTACGACCTTCCCGTGGCTTCAGGAGTGGAGTTAAGTATGAAAAGAGACCTTACAAATAGGACAGGATGTGTTTTCACGTCGCTGCAAATGTCTTATGTTAAAAAAACGACTTCCTGCTCGTCTTGTAAAGATTACGTTCTCTTTACCAAATGTATTATATTTAACAGTAAGGGTTGGTTAGTGGCTATGTAGACAATTAAAATCATGGCAAAACGTGGCAATCTGAAAACAAATCCAGTGATGCGATCTGAAGCTAGATTGCAAAGCGTGAAGTAGGTAACCCTGCTCTACATAGGTGGATAACTGGGCATCAATCAATTTTTCAAGCATCTTTAAAGCAGCTGGAAGTAAAGAGATAGGCCTCAAATTAGCTATTTGGGTCATATACGCCAATGTTTTTTTTGCAGTGGGACCAATTTGGCCTGTTTCCAACAGGATGAAACAGTGGCTGATTGAACAGATGAACTAAAAAGTTGTTTGGTATTGATCGTCTTAACAATTACAGGCCAGCATTCGGTGAGGTAAAAGATAATTTGAGGAGCCAGACTAGCAAGAAAGAATCACCAGTTCCGACTCCGGTAATGTGACCTAGAGTTTCTGCATAACCTTTCAGTATTGATCCTCTTCATACCTATTTGTCTTTTGTCCATACTAGAGGAGATGGATATGCTTTCAAATTGAAATGATTTTGACGATCTTGTCCTCGAACAATTTAGAGAGATCGTGGCACAAGCCATCAGAAGTTGCAGTTGGCTGTGAGGGGGACACAGGGTGGAGAATATGCTTGACAGTGATTTCAAGATATCTCATCTCACGGATTGTTTGCAGCTGAAAGTATGCGATCAGAAAAAAAGCTAGACTGAGCCTTTTTTCTATTGACCCATGATATTGCTTAAAGTACTTCTCCATATCATCTAAAGAATAGTGCCTCTTCCAGAGCCTCTCTAGTTTCATGCATCATTCACTATTCTTTGCATGTTTTGTAGTTTGAAGGAAACTAAGTTTTATTCAGCATTTTCTTTCCTTTTTCGGTGATGCCACACAATCATTGTTTTTTTAAATATAAACAAGGGAACCCAAAAGATACCTTTGGACCATGGGTAATATGCTATTAAAGAGAACAAGGGTCCTCAGGAAATTCAATAAATAAATGAATAAACTTATAGGCCACAATAAGTACTGTAGTTCAGCTTCCTAGCCCAGCCGGGCGAGGAATGTTTAATTTAGACTTAGAAGAAATTAGTTGACCTTAAGAGGGTCATATACAAACATTTAGATAGGGCACAATCCTGTACCTATCCCAAGAATTAGAAAGACCATAGGGTAAAGAAAAGTGAGTGAATCAGAAGGAAGTTTTCTTACAGGCAAAAGAAAGTTTTTAGAGCCAACTGTCGCTTGCAAAATATTAATCAATCACAGCAAGTTTCGACATACAGTGTATACAGATTAATATACAAATTAATTTCATGCAACACTGTTTTAAGCGTCAACGTTTCGATCCCCTGGCTCCTAATGAACCGGGATCATCATCAGGACTGTATTAATTACTGCCCGTTTCCATTACGAACGCCTGTTGAGATAAAGGGGAGGAAAAAGAGAGAACAGCATAAGGCATCCGCCTGAAAAAATGACATAGAAAACATTTGTGATGGCGAGGTCAATCTGTGGCTTGCTGGCCACTCCTGGTCAGAAACAACATGTTTGTTCATAGTTGTGTTTAAACTGTGTGAGATAATTCCATGCAAGTGGGGGCTAACTCAGGGTTCACTATAAACAATTGTTCCTTACACAGGTGAGTGAAAGAGTTGGGTAACAAATAATCGGCGCGGTGAAATGGTGAACTATCAGTGAATCAGGTAGCAGAACGATGCGACGATAGGCTAGTGAACGGTGCTCAGGGTGAGCAGTGAATCCTTTGTCATCAGTGAACCTTCCAGTTGCAAATGAACATTCTGAGATTCAGGCCCAAAAATCAAATAAGGACGTTGTGACAGAATCAAACAATCCCCGTGGTAGTAAAATCCAATCAACACCGCTCCCTGACTCTGGTGCTCAGGTTATACTAGCCCAATCCAAGCTCGGGTCAAAAAGGAAAAGACCAGCGTCTGCAAGGAAATGTAAAAAGGTGGTCAAACCCCCACAAAAACTCAGGAAGTTACACAAACCCGTGAACATTGGAGAGGTTGTTACCGAAGGAACCCTATGTACAGAAAGTGTCTCACCCATTAATCTTGCCTCCTTGGATAGCCAAGACAAAGTAGACAATTCTTGTACTGACTCCACTGTACCATGTATAGAAAAGGTGCTTTCAATTGAAAATGTGCTCCCTGAATTGGAAAAATTGCTTAGATTATTGCTCACCCCTATTGAGGATAGAATTGCCAAGCTTGCAGACAGGCTGAACCATTTTGAACAGACAACATTAGACAATTTCTATTCTACAAAATCATTGATTAAAGCCAATAGGGTGGATGCAAGCATAAACTCTCAGGTCCTTAATAACCCTGTTACCCAGGATAAGGGAAAAAAACCCCGAATAGCTCTCCTTTACCTCCCAAACAGAGCAAACCTACAACTAAAGCAATTGTAAAATCTGCAGATAGAACTGTGAGAGCGAACGTTGGCTCTGATCTATCTCAGTCGACCACAATGCACCCTGCACAGTCCACAACTCCCCTGACACAAAATCCACCAACCGTCATGAGTGCTGAGGCTACAGCGCGTCACCAAGTGGGCAAAGCACCAACAACTGCAAGCGTAATTAATAATATGCAGATAGCTCCAAATATTCAGGTGGGAGGGAATAGGGCTAACGTATGTCCATTGGTAGGCAAAACTCCAGTACCGACCCTAACAAACAAATATACATATTACAACTCTCAAGTAGTTTGGCAGGACCCGGGATGGGGATATTGACAAACCAGCATAGATAGTACAGGTGGGAATAATAACGAGCCAAATGGGTTATGTGATGTTTTTGGTAATATTATTGCTACTAACCTAACGGCCAATAATACCGAGACGGGGGGTTTGGCTGAAGAAGGTGGTTTTAGACTGGGAATCCTAAATAATAATGTTATGAAATCACACCCAGCGACAGTTAACACGACTGTAGATCCAATAGGTGACCTAGAAAGGCTGACTAATTCTTCTGAAAGCCCAACGCTAGCCCAAGTATTTCCAATCACCAACAATCGAGACGGGCCAGATGCTAGCATAGGTACGCTTTTATCTTGGAATGTTGCTGGGTTGTCCAGTAAGATGGATTCCCAATCCTGGGTGAACTTTATAAGTGGGTATGATATCTGCTGCTTTCAAGAAACTTGGGCTTGTGATCCTCTCTTTTGTTTTGGTTATTTGAATTATTGTATACCAGCGTTAAAAGGGGGGAGAGGGCGGCCTAAGGGAGGTCTAACTGTTTGGGTTAGACAGGACCTGCACATTAACATCAAAATGCTGGACCTGGGAAATAGTGACTTGCAAGTATTAAGAATCTCCGTAGCCAAGGGTCCACCAATAGATTTGTATAATGTCTATGTGAGAGGTAACAATGTCACAAATTTACCCACTATTGAGCTGTTGTCTGCTGCCATAGAGGCCAAGTCCCAGGAAAGTGTGATGATAATCGTAGGGGATCTCAACAGGACTTTTGAACCTTTGGACTGCACAAATGACCTCCTGGAGAGTGAAGAGGATAATCTCTGGGGAGTACCATCTCTATGCCTAAAACCTGTAAAGAGATGGACAAAAGAGATTTTATTACTGAATGGAATTTGTATGGAACATGGTTTAAGAGCACTGAATGGGAGGACACCTGGTGACAAGGAGGGCAACTACACTTTTGACAATGGTATCAACAGGAGCCGAAAACCCCCGATTAATCTCACCCCAGATTCCTTCCCCTATGTAGCAGTTCTTATAAATGTTCCACCACTACCCCCAGGACAGAGAGAAACTTTCCAGATGCTCAAAAACAAGATCATGCACTGGTTAAAGGAAAATCGTCCTCTGCCTGGCGATATCGACGGGCTAATCATAAGGGTAAGGAGAATAGACTGGATGGGATACACATCGAAAACCCTGGGTGGGGATTGTATAGGTGTCAATTTTCAAGATCCAAGGGTGGTGGGATGGATAACTAGGCAGGGATGGGGAACAAACAAGGGAGGTATCGGAATTGTAGACCTTACCTTTTTTTACCCCCGACCCACCAGTGTAACGACTAGTTTGTTCAATGAACCCCTAATTCCCCCTACTGTATCATGGCCAGTCAATCCCTTACCACCTCCTCCTGCTGGTCATAATCATACCACATATAACATAACATAACATAACATGTGTATTTGTAAAGCGCACGTTCACCCTTGGGTATCTTGGCGCTGAATAACAGATGTTTATTGTTACCCAACTCAATGGTACTCATTTTATCGACCTCAGTTGGATGAAAGGCTGAGTGAACCCCCGGGATTCGAACCTGTGACCATGAGGTCGAACACAGGCCCCTGCAATGGATGCATTAGTCCACTGAGCCACCAGACCTGGGAAATAGTGACTTGCAAGTATTAAGAATCTCCGTAGCCAAGGGTCCACCAATAGATTTGTATAATGTCTATGTGAGAGGTAACAATGTCACAAATTTACCCACTATTGAGCTGTTGTCTGCTGCCATAGAGGCCAAGTCCCAGGAAAGTGTGATGATAATCGTAGGGGATCTCAACAGGACTTTTGAACCTTTGGACTGCACAAATGACCTCCTGGAGAGTGAAGAGGATAATCTCTGGGGAGTACCATCTCTATGCCTAAAACCTGTAAAGAGATGGACAAAAGAGATTTTATTACTGAATGGAATTTGTATGGAACATGGTTTAAGAGCACTGAATGGGAGGACACCTGGTGACAAGGAGGGCAACTACACTTTTGACAATGGTATCAACAGGAGCCGAATTGACTACATATTGTGTAGTCTCCAGCTGTGGAATGGGGTTGTTGATATGATTGTTAGGCCCCGGGTTGAAAGTGACCACAACCCCCTCTGCGTGACTCATAGGTGGTGGAACACCGGTGTGGGAAACCCTCTAGAGACACATGATGAAACCCCTGTCATGAGTAATGATGAACGCAGGTTAAAATGGCCTAAGGTATTGGCAAATGAGGCCACTATGACTTACATCAATAACTTGGTCGATAGTGCAATTACCGCGATGGAAGCGGCAGTACCAGTGGTTCCAGGGGATCATGGTATCACCGAAATCCACAATAAGTTATTCTCCCTCCTGAGATCATGTTTCTTCATCAACAAAAGGAAAGGGAAGAAAGCTAAAGAAGTGGGAAGGTGGTTTGATAGTCATTGTAGATCAGCACGACTAGACCTGGGACAAGCCATAAGGAATAGGGACCGTGCCGCAGTGATAAAGAATAGGAAACTGTACAAAATGGCCATTTATCGTGCCAAAAAGAAATGGGACGAAGACCACTGGGCCGAACTAAAAGAGGCCTCTGACAGCAAAGACTCGAGGACATTTTGGAAAATTATCAAGTGGGGTAGCGGTGCAGGCCCTGCGAAGCCAGATAATAATGTAGCAGAGGAAGCTTGGGTTGATTATTTTAGACCACAGTACGCGGAAGTCAACCATCCCGTGGCAGCCGATAGTATAACACCAGTTTATGCAACCAACGACCTGTTCTCCCTTAGAGAAGCGGAAATTGCCATTGGCTCCGCGAAATGTGGGAGGGTGCCAGGTCCAGACGGTATTCCCCCTGATATTTTCAAATATGATGTGACTAGATGGGCGACATATACCTTCCTTGTAGCAAATGCCCTAGCGAAGGGGGAAGTGGTCCCAGACCTTTGGAAAGGTGCAACCATTATCCCCATCCACAAGAAGGGTGATCGTTCACTGCCTGCTAATTATAGGCCTATAAGCTTAATAGCCACCATACAGAAGGTAGTTGGGAGAATGGTAACAAACCAGCTTATGGACTGGGTTGAAGACAACAATGCTCTTTCTCGATACCAAGCGGGATTCAGGCGAGCAACCAGTACCATTGATCAGGTCTTCCGCTTCACCATATTGCGGTGGAAGACCGTTGTACTGGGAAGGGGCTGCCTGTATGTCGCGTTCGTCGACCTGCGGGCGGCATTCGACCTAGTCCCCCGGTTTAAGCTATGGTTGGTTCTGCAAAAGATGGGGATTCCTGCTGACCTGCTAACACTAATCATGCGATTGCATGACTCTAACTTAGCTAGAGTCCAGTGGGGTGGTAGTGGGGAGACAACATCGGCTTTCCCAGTGGAAAGGGGAGTCCGACAAGGCTGTTCCATGGCCCCTTTACTTTTCTCGTTATTTATTAACGGGATTGTCGAGAGAATGTTGAAGGCTAGTGTGGATGCCCCGTCATTAGCGGACACCAGGGTTCCGATCCTGATGTTCGCTGACGACACTCTAATCTTGTCTAAGACCCCTATGGGGCTGCAACGTGCACTAAACATTTTCGATGCTTTTTGCACTGAGCATGGGCTAGAGGTGAACGTGGGAAAAACAAAACTAATGGCCTTTTCCCCAGGACGCAGGAATTACCCCAAGGTAACCTTAAACAACAGCAGGTTAGACACTGTCACGGAATTTACGTACCTGGGAGTACAGATCGCAGAGGGTACTGGCTGGACGCATCATGTGGATAAAGTGGTCTTAAAGCACCAGCAGCTTTCTGGTGCTCTAAGGGGGGGAACACCGCAAATCCAAAACAAAACCTATAAAACCCGCCCTTATGGTGTATGACGCGAAGGTTTTGGGTGCTACATTATACGGTGCGGAGTTATGGGCTTGGGATAGTCTAGCGGCTCTCCAGACTTCCGAGAAAAAGTTTATGCGAGGGATTACAGGACTCCCACAGAGCACCCCCCCTAATCCCATTGTTTTTGGAGCTGGGTAGACGTACTATTGTCGACAGAGCCCGATTGCGCCCAGTCCTTTACTGGAGACGCCTCTGGACGACCCCAGAAATAAGACAATACGCGGAGGTTTTTTTATGGATAATCAAGGAAGATATCTTCCACAAGATAAAATGGCTAAAACATCTGAAGTCCATGCTAGTAAACTTAGGGTTTTCAAATCTTTGGAACAACCCTGAGGGAGAAATCTTCCCTAGCAAAGAAGCCCTCAAAGAACAATATTGGGATTGGGTGGGTGGTAAGATGCTGAATGACGCCAGGGCCGACTATGTCTGGTCGCTTCCTGGAGACAAAAGTACTTCCTGTCCTAGAAAACTACTGGGATAACATCACGGTACCAATGGACAGGAAACTCGTCTTTCAGTTAAGATCAGGATCTATCCCCCTTAAGAAACTGACAGCTGGTTGGCACAGATCCAGTAATAACTTATGTCCAGCATGCGAAAACGCCGAGGAGAGCATAGGCCATTTCCTTTTCGTATGTCAAGCTTACACAAATCCGAGGAGAAAATGGCTCTCGCCGGTATGTAAAATCCTGGGGACACGCGACAGCGCAGTGGCTCTAAGAATCTTATGTACAACAACTCAGGATTCGATAGTCATAGGGGTAGCCAAATACCTGGGTTGGGCTTGGGCAATTAGACGACGGTCCCTGGGGGGAATCAGGTAATCAGGTATTCCTTTTAATAATGACTCACGTAATATTATCTGCTTCATGTGGTTTTTATACGCAAACGTTGTATGCATGTTTAATGAATTTTTACTCTGTAATTATGTATTATTGTATAATTGTTTTGATTTTATGTGCTTTTATGAGATTTGTCTCGAATAAAGCTTATACAAACGAAAGAATCACGGGTCTTCTTTGGTATGGGGGCTCGGTGATTGGAGTGCGTAGCTCCTTGCTCCTTGGAGATTGAAGCCGCTTTAATATGGCGGTTTCGAATGCTGGATTAAGAGGAGAAGGGAAAAATTATTTCTTTATAAAGGAATTTGTCCCCCGGACAGCTTGCTATGTACGAGACTCCATGTCCATGATCAATCTGGCCGAACACCATCCTTTCAACCCCTCTACTGATACCTTATGCACCATGGACGTGGAGTCTCTGTATACTAATATCCCGCAAACAGCGGCACTTCATGTTATACAGAAGATTTTAGATACACGACCACGCCCCCATGCTATTCCCACAATATTCATCTATCAGTTATTGGAACTTTGCCTTACCCGAAATTTCTTTTCATTCAATGGCCTCTTTTATCAACAAATAAAGGGAACCTCTATGGGCGCAATTTTTGCCCCAAACTTGGCCATATTGTTTATGGATGAAATAGAGAGACATGTCATTCTGGTACCATTTAACCCCTTCTTCACCGGTGTCATTATGTGGCATAGATACATTGATGACATCTTCATGATATTGAGATTGGATATCAATGCTCTACGCCACTTTATGCACTGGATGAACAACAACTGTTCAGGCTTTAATTTCACCTCCGTATCTGATAAGTCCTCCATAAACTTTTTGGACTTAACAATTTTCCATCAGGAAGGTGTACTCCTCACACGATTATTCAGAAAACCCACTGAGAGAAATACGTTGTTAGAATACACTAGCAATCATCCCAGGGCCCTGAGGGATTCGCTACCGTTCTCCCAATTCCTGAGGATTAGGAGAAACTGCTCAAACAAGGAGGATTACTTCAGAGAAAGCGCCATTTTGGCTGATAAACTCAAAGATAGGGGCTATCCGAGTAAAATTGTAAAAAACGCCCTGAAAAGGGCATGGTACCGCCCCCGAGAAACACTGCTTGTGCCAAACCCAAAGAAAAATATGGACAGAATAGCATGTGTTACCACTTTCTCCCCCCTCTCTAATAAACTGAGGAAAATGATTCTGCAACATTGGCCCGTGATTAATGCAGGTATTCTAGAAATTGAGCGCCCCTTATTCGCTTTCAAAAAAAGTAAGAATTTAAAGGACCACTTGGTTCGAGCAGCCCTACCCATTCCTAACCATTCTTCCACCCTTGAAGCGGCATGGGGTCTGTCCCCCATTGTTGGACATGTGAAATGTGGGGGATGTACTGTATGCAGTTTGACCATTGAAGGCAAAACACTGGTGTTCAACAATATTACGTTCAAATGTAACACTCTCACAAACTGCAATACAAGTAATGTTATTTATCTCATCCAATGTCCCTGCAATAAAATCTATGTGGGCCAAACATCACAGAAAATTAAAACCCGCATTTGCCAGCATAGAAGCCGTATCAGGTGTAGGACACCGAACGCCCCGCTGGTAAACCACTTCACGGAAGCAAAACATGATGAGGATGATATCCGCTGGACTGTTCTAAAGGCATTGAAACTACCCCAAAGAGGAGGCAGCATGGCCAATCTACTATATAAAGAGGAACTGAAATGTATAATAATGCTGGACTCGATCCTTAATGGACTAAACCGGACAGAGGATTGGACTTTCCTGCTTTAAGCCTGATTCTGCATTCCATGTCTGCCAAAAACTTATGCAGATCTGAAAAACTTATGCAGATCTGAACGAACAATGATACTCACTAAATGTACGTTTCATGGCCAAATGCAAACTCTCCGCAGCTGGATAATTGATGTATTGCATATATGATCCAGAATACAAACTAAGAGTAAATTTAATGCTATGAATGTATCGCTGCTACTAATGCTATACAAACAATTTTATGTAAATAGTCCAATGTGTTTAATGGCTGGACTCCTTAGGTCATCCTTTTCACCTCGATGAGCACGCATCTTCACTCGATCTATTCACGGTATATATTATCTCTTCTAAACTTTCAACGTGTCGCGTTGAAAAATCACACTCACAATAACACAATCTAGTGCCACAGAGACCTTTCCAAAATGGCCGCTCTATTTTCCGGAACCTGGCAGATCTGCTCTGTCAATGGGCCACAGACCATTCCACAATGGCTGCTGCAAGTGGAATGGAAACAGCTAGTCCCTTCTCCATGTCGGTAGCCCACTAGCCTTAACCACCCGGACACTAACCTAGCCACACGGTTACAGCGGACTCGCGCTGACGGAGAAGAGGAGAGAGACCATCGTGTCTCCTTCAACCCACCAACGAGTATCTCGCCAATTAAGGTAAATGCCGGCTGAACACCCGCTCTTAAACTGGATTAATATGGCCAATGTTGATGACCTTAACCGGGATCCCGCACCGTTTTTAATTTAAATTTTTCCCTTCTCCTCTTAATCCAGCATTCAAAACCGCCATATTAAAGCGGCTTCAATCTCCAAGGAGCAAGGAGCTACGCACTCTGATCACCAAACCCCCATACCAAAGAAGACCCGTGATTCTACGGCTCCTTCGTCCAAATTGTGCGTAACAAGGTAAAGTTTCTGCCCCGGCACTCGGTATGGGCACACACACCTGACCCGGCTTTTTATCCCTTACACTGCAATTTCTGATTCCAGGCACTACCATTCCTGGACAATCGGTAATACCTTAATACCCTACTGCGCCTGTCCAAGACCACCACAGAGACCGGACAGGTTAGTGTTACTCTTGGCTATGTAAACAGCCATCGCCAACCGGGCATGAATAATAGCACACCGCATTGACCACTACGAAACCGGCACGCATGTCCTCACTTCCAATTTCACCTGCCGCAACGACGCTCGATATCCGTTGTACAATGCGACCCCACTCAATGCGGCACTATTTCGTCTTTTTCCTGACGAGCACTTGAAGTGAAATTGACAATGACCGTGTGCACACATCACAATGTCGATTATCTGCTCACTCCGAGTGCTGGTCACTAGCCTATCGTCGCATATTCTTGCTACCGGATTCACTGCTCACCCTGAGCGCCGTTCACTAGCCTATCGTCGCATCGTTCTGCTACCTGATTCACTGATAGTTCACCATTTCACCGCGCCGATTATTTGTTACCCAACTCTTTCACTCACCCGTTTAAGAAACAATTGTTTATAGTGAACCGTGAGTTGGCCCCCACTTGCATGGAATTATCTCACACAGTTTAAACACAACTATGAACAAACATGTTGTTTCTGACCAGGAGTGGCCAGCAAGCCACAGATTGACCTCGCCATCACAAATGTTTTCTATGTAATTTTTTCAGGCGGATGCCTTATGCTGTTCTCTCTTTTTCCTCCCCTTTACCTCAACAGGTGTTCGTAATGGAAACAGGCAGTGATTAATACAGTCCTGATGATGATCCCGGTTCATTAGGAGCCAGGGGATCGAAACGTTGACGCTTAAAACAGTGTTGCATGAAATTAATTTGTATATTAATCTGTATACACTGTATGTCGAAACTTGCTGTGATGTTATTATTTTGCAAGCGACAGTTGGCTCCAAAAACTTTCTTTTGCCTGTAAGAAAACTTCCTTCTGATTCACTCACTTTTCTTTACCCTATGGTCTTTCTAATTCTTGGGATAGGTACAGGATTGTGCCCTATCCAAATGTTTGTATATGACCCTCTTAAGGTCAACTAATTTCTTCTAAGTCTAAATTAAACATTCCTCGCCCGGCTGGGCTAGGAAGCTGAACTGCAGTACTTATTGTGGCCTATAAGTTTATTCATTTATTTATTGAATTTCCTGAGGACCCTTGTACACAATCATTGGTGGCCATCACCAGTTCAGACAACGTTTTAGTCTGCCATCCAATACATTGTCTTGACTGACTCCTCACACTTGGTGGTCACCTCTGTACAAGAGCAGCACCTACAGCTTTCAGAGCCAACTCCGTCAGACGGGGTGTGTAAAAATACCTTTCAAACACATCCTTAAGTATGTAAAGATAATCAGCTCCATTATTTTCTTTTTACGAATCAAGATCTTAGTCCAATTGGTTTTCATTGCACGCACATCCGCAATCACATTCAACAATGCTTCATTTACTGCACTCAATTCTCCATCATTTCCAGGGGCTACTCTCAGCAATGGCACTTACTCTATCAGTCTTTCTCAGACATCTCTCAGCACCACCAATTGCAAAAACTGTTTCACATCCGCCCAGTAGGGTCTGGACACCTCAAAAACACTTTGCAGTTCTCTCAGAACTGAGTGGGATTATCTCTAATATTGAGGAATTGTTCCTTGATACTCATTGAATTGGAGGCAGTCCATGGGATGGGTACCATCACTTTACCCGCAGCTGCAGGGTAGTCCCTCAAGAGGAGAATGGTAGGAGAGAAAGGGCCTTCTTTGGTGGTATCACTTGCTGTTCTGCAGTCTGTCTCAAGCGTTCTAGGGAAAATTTAGTATTTTGTTTTCGTTCTCTACATTCCAGGCAGGACGTGCATGCACTCTAGACTGGCCCACAGTATTAGCCTCTGATCTGGTCACTATACCACCAGCCAATCACCTTGCAGTGCTCTCTTGCACATGCGTTCCTGTAGGCACGGCACCATTTCCAGCCAGCATGGAAAACACATCCAACAGATTCTCCTCTCTTTTGTCCTTGTTGTCTTTCTCCTTCTCTAGTGGTTCAGTGATCTGTGGGAAAAGATATGGCGGCAGTGGAGCAGCTTGAGCACAAGTACTAACTCCGTATCTAAGGTGTCTAATTTGGCCTTTAAATTACACCTGGGTACCGGTTATACTTTAGACTTGGGATTCATGCCTCCTCATGCCACTGTATGAAGAGGGACCATTGTTCAACATATATCCTATGCAATTCAGTGCAGATAGCCTATCCGGTCGGATTCTGGGAGTGAAACATAAATCAATTAAATGAGACATGGCGCGTTTGGCAAGAGTGTGTCTATACAGAGTTGGGAGACTGAGAATGTGACCATGCTCCTTGTGTGTACAGACAACCGATTATTGGTGAGGCAATCAGACATGATCAGACATGATCCATGGTTGAGCGCGCAAGGCGGAGGTGTGTATTACTAGTGTGGGGGCTTAAATGATACCAAGACATTCTTGTGGCACATGCATGCTATTGACAACCTATGCAGTCTCTTTAGGTCAGGTTGGATATGGATTAGAACAGTTATGGGTGCACGTTGGTGATGACACTTCCATAAAGTGTTGGAAGACTTGAGATAGTGCTGTGCTTGATAATGAAATCATGTGTCTTATTAAGTCAAAGGGCCGAATAATTGTGAGGCATGGCACGCTCGGCGGCGGCATGTGATAATGATGCTGGGGTGTTTAGGTATGGCAATAACAAGCCAGTCAAATAGTACAAGCTCCAGAAGTGTGAAATTACCTAACAGTGAGAAGCCACAGATAAAGCTCACCTAAGGGCATCAAATGTGGGGCCAGCCTTGAGTAAATGTCGGGTGAACCTGTGGACAGTATCAAGCGCGCCCGTTATTAGCGCTTCAAAATCTGCAAGGGGGAAAGGTTGATTGAGTGCCAAAGGTACTGCGTGGCTCACCTTAGCGTTTTGTTCCAGAAGCAAATCACGATTATCCCGTGCGCGAGCAGTGTAGACTCCTGCCGCGAAACCGCCTCAAGTCGGTGTGATGGACCATGTCTGAAGGGCAGCAGATAACACAACTGACACGTCATACGGCGTCAGTGTGCACGTCCGTCAATGATGTAGGGCATGCAGCAGCTCGTTGCCCTCCAGTCTTGTTGCATGGAAACCAAGACTCCTGTTGATAGATCCCCTTCATTTTCCTTTCCTTACCACTTGACTGTGTGCCCCACCTTACACCTTTGAGGATGGACAATCCCGCTCAAGACTGCCCATCCCCCAGAAAAAATCTGCCTACCAGTTCTAAACGCTAAGCTAAACTTGTCTTATCGTGGCAGAATAATTAGGTCACCTCTGGCAGTAACCAAGGCTGACCACAAATTAACACCTGAAAAATTGTAACATATTAAAAAAGGGGAAGGGTGGGTGGGACAAAAATGAAAACCCTTTGCCTTCCGCCTCCCTCGGGCACAGTGACTTTCCCGCCCGCCAGACACATATATATAACCTAAGGCCCGCGCGCCCTCTACCTTGCCAACTAGTCCTATCCCCGCACCTGGGTGGCCTGTTCCATTACGCGAAAAAGCCCAGGGGGAGACCGGCTGGCGCCCAGCTCCCCCCGAGTACCCCCTCGTGCAATAACTCACACTCCACACTTCTTTATTTAGCAAAAAAGGCAACTTTATTAAGACAGGTGCAAAGTATATCTTCTCAAAAACATCTTGCAAAATATATGATAAAGCAAATCCCCAAATTTAACTTAGCATATCTACAAAAACATAACCCCCACACTGTGGTTGCTAATGTTTGAGCTGACTATATAGTAAGTAATAGGCTTTTCTCTTAAGATTTGTCATTTACAGAATTATAATAAAATTAACACACAGAATTCTCCTTTCCAATCAACACACGCTTGTAGTAATTGAAATGTAAATTCCTTGTAACTTTACCTTTCCCGCCGCATTTTCGGCATGCTGCTTTTTGAAATACAACTCCTACTTTAGAGTACACCTAATAGTAGTGAGATACGTCCTACATTGTCCTTGCTTGTGGGGACGCCCTGGTCCTTTTTTCAATCTGTCATCCCCCCAGTCCCCTATTAGTCTGTGCGGGGTCCTCCTTTGATTTCATAACTTCACCTAACATGAACACTCCCAACCACCTACAAAAGGTTCTCCCAGTCCTGACCACCCTACAAGCGAAGTCTAGGTAGCCCAACACTATTGCACCTACTTGAGGTCTAGTTTACGTTCCTCTACCTTCAAAGACAAAAAGTAGAAATCTCCTTCACGGTCTCCGCTGGTAATCTAGCGACCAATGCCACAGTGTCCATTTCGATTCCCAAAAAAGGCAGTTGTGTACTAGGACCTTCAGCTCTGTCAGGTGCCAACGGCACACCAAGCTTCTGAGCCTTAGTTAGCAAATTCTGTAAAGCCTTTTGGCACTGCCCTGAGTCCTGAACACCAATGAACAAAAAGTCATCTAAATTTTGTCAAATGAGCTCATGTCCACTAATGTAGGTAAAAAATGCCACTGCAAGCAAGTGCCGAAGGTGTCAAATAGCGCACATGACACCGAAACCCCATTGTAAGAACTGCATCAAGACAGAGATGCTCCTAGAAAGTGCATACCTAGCAGACCAAAATCAGAAGGATGAATGGGTAAAAGCCGGAATGCAGACTGTGCATGACTTTTAGCCAATTGCAGCTCACCCCACCGACTTGACCAACATAAACGCACCGTCCACAGAGGCGTAAGTCACACTCATATCCTCTTGTAATGTGAAGTCGTTAAGAGATGAGCCCTCGGGCCAAGGCATGTGGTGTATCAAA
This sequence comes from Lissotriton vulgaris, assembly GCF_964263255.1. NCBI lineage: Eukaryota > Metazoa > Chordata > Amphibia > Caudata > Salamandridae > Lissotriton > Lissotriton vulgaris. Next base: position 1,889,250,686 of record NC_141693.1, on the reverse strand, counting down.
ACGGAAACTCCCCAGCTTTCATTTTAGGCACCACCCCCAGAGGAGAAACAACCAACTTGTGCATGGAAAAATGAACCAAAGGACCAGCAACTCTGCCTGCTTCTACCTCCAACAGTAACTTCAGCCGAACAACCTGTAGAAATTCCTTAGCTGACTTCAAATTGCCAGACCACCTGCTCTGACGGGGCCCTGTAAACCCATCCAAAACCGGTCCTCGAAACCCCAAAATAATCTGGTAAAAACGTTCATCTGAGCCCTAACACCTCGTCACCTGACAACCAAGCATAACCCCCAAGAAGAACTCTGAGCTGCCCATACGATATTCCCGTACTAAACATCAGTATTGTTCTATCTTGATGTCTCTCACAATAAATGCCAGCGTAAAGGAAAAGGCACATGTCCAGTTCGCAATATTTATGTGGACCCCAGTTCTTCTGGCCAATACCCAGTCGTCCTCCCTGGAGCCTTCTTCGGCCTGAATATCCCGATGTAAGAACTTAAACCATCCACACTTTTATGACGCCAAATACCGCTCTTGGTCCTAACCAATACCTGAAAGCCTAACGACATACCAATCACCATGTAAGGCCATATTTTGCATAGAATTGCATCTTCCACTACCGTCTCTTCAACCTCTTGTTGCAACTTCCTTGGCTCCTGGAACACCTTTGGCGGAGACACCTCCCTCCCTTAACTCCATCTGTAAATCACCTTGTTACACAGCCCCCAGCAGGAACGGTATCCCCCACCTTCTGACCCCCAACACCAATGGACCTAGACGCTTTCTGCAGTGGACACCCTATGCAGCCGAACTGGTCACCATCCTTTCTTACCTTGCTGAACTGAAATGCTCTCTCGAGGAATTCCTGAGGATCATCCTGTCGTTGACTGACAGACGTAGCTTCCTGTACAATTGCTCCGTCTGCATTTGACTTCTGCAAAAGACTAAGAACACCGCTTTGCCCCAAGGCACCCCTCTTTTTCCCCACTGAAGTTAAAAATTGCTCCCCATCGATCCCACAATCCCCTTCTCGCAATTCCCCTTCTCCCATGTCATAGATTGCACAGTCCGCTATTGACTTCTGTAAAAGACTCATAACCGTTTTGCCCCAAAACACCCCTCTTTTTCCCCACTGAATTCCAAAACTTCACCCCCATCGATCCCACCATCCCCTTCTCTCAGTTCCCCTTCTCCCATGTCAGACTGCACGGTCCGCACTTGACTTCCGTAAAAGGCTCATAACACCGGTTTGCCCCAAAAACACCCCTGGTTTTCCTCACTGAATTCCAAAACTTCACCCCATCGATCCCGCAAACCCCTTCTCGCAATTCCCCTTCTCCCATGTCAGAGACTGCACGGTCCGCACTTGACTTCCGTAAAAGGCTCATAACACCAGTTTGCCCCAAAACACCCCTCTGTTTCCCCACTGAATTCCCAAAAACTTCACCAATATGAGCCACCATCTTCATCATCATATGCCCCACTTCCCCTCCGTAGTTCCCCATCACCAACCCCTCCATCGGAAAAAACTGCCAATGAATATCTGTTGTAGCAGTCGTGGTTACCACATAAGTGAAGGAAAATCCGCTCCAGATCTCCCTCCCTCACGCAGCCCTCCTGACGTAGCTGCAGCATGCTCTGTCCGCATCTGACTTGTGCCGGCCGCTGTCCTTGTTGACGAGAAATGGCGCCATTTCCTTCAAGCCGCTCAGACCAACTGTTCCATGACCCGGAGTTACCCCCTGTGCCCCCAATTCTGTCACCATAAACGCTCAGGCCGCACTTCCACTACCCATCCATACCCACAGGCCCCCTTGGCTCCAGTACCAAATTCCGGAATGGCCCACCTGGGCTCATAACCACTTGTTGCCCCCCCTCACTCCCCCAGGGCTGGGCAGTGTAACTGCCAGGCGTCCTGAGTTGGGCCTGCCAGGTAAGAAACTGTGGATCCTGCGCCATGCACCTGCTGTCTCCAGGAAGGCAGCTGCCAATCCTCCTCACCGCACTGCAAACCCGCCCGCATCACTACCTCCCCACAATTGGCGCCTGTCCTAGATGAAACACTATTAGGAGCAAAAACTGCCACTCCCTTGGGGCAGCATACTTGCTGGCCTCACGGAGGGGGGGGGGAGGGGGGCCTCCATGTGTACAGCTGGGGGGCACCAACATGACAAACTGTGCGTTCCCGATCCCACCCAACGCGAAATAGCTGCTACAAAGGCAACTCTTGCCGGCCTACCCCGCAACCACTGTGGTCTCTAATGTAACTTAATGTGTGCCGTTATAATTTGTTCACTTGTAATTTTCTCCTCACGTATCATCACTGTTCACGTTGGTAAGCGCTCGGACACCCTCGGGTAGAGTCTGCGCTATATAAAAAACACCAGAAGGAATAAAGGATTAAAATAAAACTAACGCTACTTGATCCCGGAGGTAAATAGACCCAGGACATCTCCCAGCAGCTTCCCTATCTGACCCAAGGACACACCCCTCCTCCCGCCCACTTCAGCGTCCTGCCCGACAACAGCAAGCCGGGCAGCGGCACATACCTGTATAGAAACGGGGCCGCCTCAAGGGGGACAAGAGGCTCAACTCGAACAGCTGCCTCCCGCCGCTCAAAGAGCTCCGACACGGCCGCATCTCATGCCTTTTCGCCTGCGGGCTGTGGTGATAGGCAGGCAGCCGGTGCTCTTGACACACCACACCCTGCCTTTCTCTGTAGCGCGGAAGCCCCGCCCATGCCTGATCCGTGACTCCCGGCTGCCAAAGGACGTCCCTCCCCACCTGCATAGAGAACCCCATGGCCTCCCGCACCTCCTTGTTCCCCCATCACCGCAGCCAAGCAAGACGGTGAGTGATGCATAACAAAACTAAATAAAGCTAAAACGGTCAAAATTGAAAACCCTCTGCCCCCCGCCTCCCTCGGGCACAGTGACTTTCCCGCCCCGCCAGACCCATATATATATAACCTAAGGCCCGCACGCCCGCTACCTTGCCAACTAGTCCTATCCCCATACCTGGGTGGCCTGTACCATTGCGCGAAACAGCCCAAGGAGAGACCGGCTCGCACCCAGCTCCCCCTGGGTCCCCCCTTTATGTTTACAGTGGGGCATTGCCTGATTAAAGACAACCATTATATTGGAATTTTATACAGACCAGTCAATATACCCTAATTTTGCAAACATGTTCATGGTATGGGTGAATTACAACATTATCAATGGTGACTGTAATTTGCAATATAACAATACAAACATATTCATAGTAGGAACCCACTCTAAGGATTGTCAACTTGAGCATGTGTTTACACAGGCAAAGCAGTATACATTTATTAGGATGGTGGCAGATGTCGCTCTTGGTGAAATGCGAAGTTATTGATGGGGACGGTAAGTTGCAATATATACATATTTATAGTGGGAACCAACTTTGAGGAAAGTTACCAAAAATGCAGCGGCAAGTGTTACAGCATGGTGGAAGGACCTTTGCAAGCCTAGAATGGTCACCTGTTACTTATTGCTAAATGTGGGTGGTAAATTGGTACGAATGGTGTGCAAACCACTCTTGCTTCTTTCTGCGTCTCTCTTGCCACTTTCTGCATTTCTGTTGCTTCTTTCTGCAACTTTCTTTTTTTCAGCTCTTCTTTTGCCTCTTTCTGCTCATCTCTTTCAATTTCTGAGCCGCTGTTCCTACTTTCTGCACCTCTCCTGCCTGTTTCTACCCCTCTCGTGCCCCTTCAACACTTCTCTTGACTCTTTCCGTATCTCTGTTTCTTTCTGCACTTCTCTGCACCTATGTTGCTTCTTTCTGCACCTCTCTCCTCTCTTTCTGTACTCTTTGTACCTCTTTCAGCATCTCTGTTGCTTCTTTCTGCAGTTCTCTTCCTTCTTTCTGTACCCCTCTTGACAATTTATGCACATCTGTTTGTTCTTTCTGCACTTCTTTTGCTTTATTATGCTCTTTAATTGCCTCTTTCTGTACCCCTCTTGCCTATTTCTGCACCTCTGTTAGTTCATTCTGCACTGCTCTGTCTTCTTTCTGCACCTCGGTTCCAAATTTCTGCATCCCTCTAGCCTTTTTCTGTATCTCTCTACCCTCTTTCTGCTGCCTCAGTCGCCCACCTGTTCCCTTTTAGCACCCATTTTGCCTGTTTCTGCAATTCTCTTGCCTCTTTTGTAGTTCTCTTGCCTCGTCCTGCACCACGCTTGCCTCTTTTTGCATCTGTGTTTTATTTGCACTGCACTGGTTTCTTTTTGCACCTCTTGCAAATTTCTGCACCCCTTGCCTTTCTGCAACTCTCTTGCCTCTTTCTGCAGTACTCTTGCCTCCTTCTGCACCTCTGTTGCTTCTTTCTGCACTTCTCTTGCCTCTTTCTGCAACCCTGTTGCTTTAATCTGTACTTCCCATGCATCTTTTTATACCGGTCTTGCTACTGTCTGCACCCCTATTGTCTCTTTCTGAACTCGTCTTCCCTCTGTCTGCACCTCTCTTGGCTCTTTCTGCATCTCACTTGCCTCTTTTTGCACTTCTCTTGCCTCTTTCTGCACCTCTCTTGCCTCTTTCTACACCTCACTTGCTTCTTTCTGCACCTCTCTTGAATCTTTCTGCACACCTCTTCCCTCTTTGTGGAACTTTCTTGCCTCTTTCTACATCTCTCTTCCCTCTTTCTACACCACTCTTGCCTCATTCTGTACCTCTGTTGCTTCTTTCTGTACTTCTCTTGGCTCTTTCTGCACCCTTTGTGTCTCTTTCAGCACCTCTGTTGCTTCTTTCTGCACTTCTCTTCCTTCTTTCTGCACCCCTTGTGCCTCTTTCTGCATGCTTCTTCCCTTTTCCTGCACCTCTCTTGGTTATTTCTGCACTGCTTTTGCCTTTTCTGCACCCCTCTTGCCTCCTTCAGAACCTCTGCTTTTTCTTACTGCACTTCCCTTGCTTCTTTCTACACCCCTGTTGCTTCTTTCAGCAATTCTTTTGCCTCTCTCTGCACTTCTCTTGCCTCTTTCTGTACCTCTCTTGCCTCTTTCTACACCTCACTTGCTTCTTTCTGCACACCTCTTGAATCTTTCTACACCCCTCTTCCCTCTTTGTGTTACTTTCTTGCCTTTTTTTACACCTCTCTTCCCTCTTTCTGCGCCACTATTGCAACTTTCCGTACCTCTGTTGCTTCTTTCTGCACTTCTCTTGGCTCTTTCTGTACCCTTTTTGCCTCCTCCTGCACCTCTGTTGGGTCTTTCTGCACTGCTCTTGCCCACCTCTTTTGTCTGTTTCCGCAACTCTCTTGCCTCTTTCTACATTTCTCTAGCCTCCTTCTGCACTTCGGTTGCCTCTTTTTTAAACTTCTCTTCCTCTTTCTGTACCTGTTTGCTTTTTTCTGCACTTCTCTTGCTTCTTTCTGAACTTCTTTTGCTTCTTTCTGCACATCTTGCCCTTTTGTGTACCCTTCTTCCCTCTTTCTGGACCCTTCTTCCCTCTTTCTATACCTCTCTTCCCTCTTTCCACCTCTTTGGCCTCTTCCTGCACCCCGTTCCCTCTGTCTGCACATCTCTTGCCTGTTTCTGCAACTCTCTCGCCTCTTTCTGCAGTTCTCTTGCCTCTTTCTGCACCCCTCTTGCCTTTCTGCACTGCTCTTGCCTCTTTCCCTACCTCTTTTGTCTGTTTCTGCAACTCTTACCTCATTCTGCATTTCTCTTGCCTCCTTTTACACCTCTGTTGCCTCTTTTTTGAACTTGTCGTCTTCTTTCTGCACCCCTCTTGCCTCTTTTTACACCCAATTGCTTTTTTCTGTATTTCTCTTGCTTTTTTCTGTACTTCTCTTGTTTCTTTCTGCACCCCTCATGCCTCTTTCTGCATATCTGTTGGTTCTTTATGCACTTCTTTTGCTTCTTTCTACACCTCTATTGCTTTTTCTGCACCCCACCTGCCTCTTTCTGCACCCTTCTTCCCTCTTTGGGCATCTCCCTTAGTCCCAGTATAGTTAGTTGAGCTAACTATAACTCATTCCCCCGCAATGCACTGCTTATGACTACTGGTTGTCACCGGTAGGTAGTTACCGTTAGGACTGAAGTTTCCATAGGAAAAGCGTTTTTTGCTTTGCCAATGACTTTGGCACTGCTTGACATATCTTCACAAAATGTTCTCAAAACTACTCCTTTTTGGTTCAGCTGTAGTGTTGAAAGTTTCAGGGTGCTCCGTCAAGCAGGGGCGGAGAAAAAAGGGGGGGTCCCAAACGTGTTTTCCCCCATGTGATGTCTAAGGGGATTTTTCATTTTTTGAACACAACTACAGCCCGAACCGCTGAAGGGAATTACATCAAAATTGTCAGGAAGCTCGATGTTGGTAAATAATGTGTGCTTTTAGTGATCTTGTGTAAATCCATTCAGTAGTTTCAGAGATATTCAAGCTTAATAAATATAGATATCTGGGAGCCCAACAGCCTACTGAAAACCTACTGAAATTTGATTGGCTGCCAACACTCCAACTAGGAAGTGTTGGTAGGCATCTAGGGACTTGGTTGATGCTTCCCTGCAGTCCCCCAAAAGTGGGTGCCCTAGGTATGCCCTTGCCTCCTGAGGGCTTCAGGACAAAAGTTGACTTTTCCCCCCAACCAGTAGTACGCCAGGAGGTGCATTTGCAGAGTGGTGGAGAAAGGGGCATGGCTTCCAGCTTTCTGTTTGCAATCCGGCTATGTGGTACTTACTGGAGGTAACAGAAGGGGTAGTTGTCCCCCAAACACCCTCAGGACTAAAGTGGACTTCTTCCCCCAAACAGTAGCTGACCAGGAGGTGTGTTTGCAGAGCAGTGGAGAAAGGGGCGTGGCCTCTAAAGTCTTCTCAGCAGTTAGCCTGTGTAGGACTTGCTAGAGGTAACAGGAGAGGTGGTTGGCCCCCAAGGACCATCAAGAGCCAAGGGGACTCCATCCCCAAACTAGTAGTGCGCTGGAAGGTGCCTTTAGCAGAGTAGTGGAGAAAGGGGGCATGGCCACCAAAACCCCTCAGCTATCCTGCAGTGTGGGACATACTGGATTTAACAGGAGGCATAGTTGCCTCAAGAGCCAAGGGGACTTTGTTCCTCAACTAGAAGTGCACCCTTGGGGGTTAACTACCCTTCCTGTTACCTCCAGTAAGTCCCTCACAGCAGGACTGCTCAGAGGTCTTCAGAGGTCATGCCCTCTTTCTCCCCCCACTCTTCAAATGCATTTTCTGGCACATTACTGGTTGGGGAATGAAGTCCTCTTGGATGGTGAGGGACCTTAGGGGCCAAGAAGCCCTCCTGGTACTTTCTGTAAGTCCTACACAGCAGGAATCCTGAGAGCTGATCAAAGGCCCCACCCCCTTTCTCCACCACTCTGCAAACACCATTACTACTTAAACAAGCATTTGCAATGCAATAGGTCTCACTTTTGTAAGAGTTAAGCTATTGACGTTGTTAATGACAATGTCTTTTACCTATGAGTTTTCTGTTAGGAGTGGAGTGAATGTGTGGAGTGGAAATATGTGGGTTGGATTGGAATTGTTTGTTGTGGAATTGTGTGTGGTGGAATTGTGGTGTGGAGAGGATTTGTGTTGTGGAATAATGTGGCAAGGTGTGCAATGGAATTACGTGGATGGTAGCAGGAATTGCACTATTGACTCCAATATTGGGACTGAAATAAGTAGTAATGGAAGCTCAGTTTCTCGGCAAATACACATTGGACCATGTATTTTGGATTTAATAGGTTAGGAAAGGTTTTTAAATGGGTTTTAAAATGATTATATGTCTTGTTTTTATTTAGAAAGTCAGTAACACAATATTTTCTCACAAAATCACCTTTTAATAGTTTTCTTATGAAATCTTTTGCTAAACATTTTAAGACAGAGGGTACTAAGTATTTTCGATATTGTATGGTTTTTATTAACTGAAACAATAAAAGACTTTCACATGGATAGTAATTATGTGGTATTGAGTGTACTGGAATTATGTGGAGTGGGATTGTGTGTTATGAAGTGCAACTATGCGGAATGGTATTTTGTGTTGTGGAGTAGTATGTAGTGGGGTTTACTTATTTTGTGTGCCATTGAATTTTGTTGCATGATGTGGAATTTTGTGGTGTGGACTGGATGCCTGTGGGGTGTCGTGTAATTGTATTGTTGATTTGAATTATGTGGTGTTGAGTGCTATTATGTGGAGCATAAGTTTGTTGTGTGGTAAATTGTTTGGGGCTGAATTGTGGAATTGTGTGGGGTTGTGTTTAATTATGTGGCATGGGGTGGTATAGAATTGTGCTGAGTGAAATTATGTGGCATGTTGTGGGGTTGTATTTTGTTGAGTATAATGTGTTTTGGAGTGGAGTGTAAACATGTGGCATGAAGTTGAATTATGTAGGTTGAAGTGGAATTATGTATAATTGAGTTGTTTGGAGTTTAATTGTGTTGTGTGGCATGTAAGTATGTCGTTTTGAGTAGTATTAAGTTGTGTGGCGTGCTATTATGTGAAGTGGAATTATGTGGTATGGAATGAAGTGGAAATATATAGTTGAATTGTGTGGCATGGAGTTATGAGATGTTCAAATGTGCTATGTGTGGTAGAATTATGTTGTGTGGATTTGGAGAAACCGTGCATGCTATGGCTTTAATGTCATCGGGTATAAAGTTGTCCATTTGTTGGAAGATTACTTCTTTCAAACAACTAAAATGCAAGCCTAAACCGTATATTTTTTCACCAGAAATGTTTCACCTGAAAAAGTTTTTGTATGTTGTGGTTGGTGCAAGAGTTTGTTTCCATTTATGTAAAACATGCACAAGGCTGACACAGCATTTGGAAACAATTTGTACATTGTATGTTATTGACTTTTTAATTGTAATGAACACTAAAAGGATGCTGTTTTCCTAAGAGACATGTAGAGCGGTTTCCTCTCCCTTTGTGAAAGTCTTCTGAAACTGCTGGAGATCACTTGCAAAGGAGTCGACATGTAGCATACGTACTGCCCGTCCCTGACGTCAGGCTGTGACTGGCGCCGCACTGGGCGGGAATGCACTAGGGTTTTTAGATACATTGTAGCAGCCTCCCTGCTGTGACAGTGCTACTGGAAAAGCACGCCCTGGCCGGCAAGTGACATCTGCGGGAACAGGCGCGCACGCAAGCTGGCAGCGTCTTGTGGCCAGTAGTGTACTTTTAGCGCTTTGTGTGACAGCAGAGAGAGTAGCATCAATGCGTGACAATGCACTTCAGTGCGGTGATGCGGAGCACCACACTGAAATGCGTTAGTGTCACACTTGATGCGTGATACTTGACAGGACTGCAGTTGTGAATGTGAAAATAAAAAAAGTCACAAGTGCGTGTGGGAGGGGGACAACAAACTAGCACATGCAAGAGACGAAACAGGATTTAGGCGGGTGGGGACAAAGTAAACAAGGTAAAGGCTCCCAGGGAGCCACTCAAAACACACACATGTGTAAAGACCTGTTTAGATTTTACAAAAAAGTTGCTGAACAGATGGTAAAACAGAAACAAGCAGTTGCAGGAGAGAGTGCCCTGCCTGCAACAGCTGGTAGGAGAAAGTCCTTTAAGAAAAAAGTGCCCAAAGACTTAATAAAATCCGCAGAGGAACAACACTAGTAAAAGGGCCAGTCCTCATGGGAGGTTTCAAAGTAGAAAAGGCAGTACTAAGGAGGGACTACTAAGCCTATTCATGAATCAAAAAAGCAACCATTTAGAAAGGACAGTAACAGGAGCCAATTGAAAAGATGGGGCGAAAATGGGCGGAGCTTCATGTCCATACCTGAATACAGCACTTCTCAAAGAGACAGCGCAAGGGCTGCCTATGCAAGATCTAAAAACTATAGAAACTCACTGAAAAAACAAAAGGTTACAGGGATGTTATAGTTGGGAATTGGCACTTAAAAAAACCTTAGTAATTCACTGAATAAAACAAATGTATATATGCTTATCAGCCACCGGTAAAGCAGAAGCCAACTGAAGATTGGGGAACAGTTCAAAAATTGAATCTACCAATGAAAGCTAAAGAAGAACCAAATGTTGATTAGAGGAAAAAGTGAGTCACAGGAAGTGGGGTGGGACATCGAGATTACCGAAACACTGTATAAGGGCAACACTTCTGCAGCCCTAAGGTACATGGGTGAAGAAAACCAAGAATTGGGTTAAAGAAGTGAAATACACATTAGAGGGGGATATTCTTCATGAAGAAGAAACCCCAGCAATAATAAGTAACGCATAGCTGTAATGATCAATCAATCAATCAATGAATAAGGGGTTTATAAAGCACGCTACTCACCCGAGAGGCTCTCAAGGCACTGGACAGAGTTGGGGAGTGCGGCAGCTCCAGATCAGTCGAAGAACCTGGTCTTGAGGCTCCTCCTGAAGGTGTGCAGGATGGGGGAGCGTCTGATGTAGACTGGGAGCTCGTAGGTCTTAGCTGCGACATAGGAGGAGGCTCTTCCGCCTGCTCTGGTACTGTGGATGAGAGGGGTCTCTGCCAGGGCGAGGTCTGCAGAGTAGAGGTTCCTTTTGGGTACATGGAAGGAGACTTTTGTTGAGGTTTTTGGGTCCGATGTTATGGCGGGATTTGTAGGCGTGGGTGAGCAGCTTGAATATTACTCTCTTCTCAATGGGTGCCAGTGGAGGTCTCGTAGGTGCTGGGTCATGTGCTCCCGGGTCGTGGGGTTCTGAGGTAGATTCTGGCTGCGGGGTTCTGGATAGTTTGGAGCTTGGGTAGCAGGGTTTGTTGATTCTGGCGTAGAGGGCGTTACTGTAGTCCAGTCTGCTGGTTATGAGTGGATGGGCGACAGTCTTTCTGCATTTGGGGGGGGGATCTCAAGGGTAGGATATTAGCAAACTGTACAGAAAAAAATTAAAATAGTTGGTCATGGGGAAAGATACCAAAGGGGACAAGCAAGCCAACAAAAAAACTAGGTCCAAGAGGACAAAACCATAGTGTTCTAGGAATTATTTCAAGGAATGAGGAATTCACCAAAAGGGGCATGAGCCATTATCACACAAAAAGAGACCACACAGTATCTTGGCAAGGATACAAATGGCCGTGATGCCATACATGTACAAGCTCTGAAAAAGGAGGTCTTTGTGGCAGTAAGGGAAAAAGACTTGCCTGTAGGCAATTAGTATGATAGATGTCCTGACAGGAAAAGTCAAAGCAAGGACAGCAAGACCAGTGGTAGAGAAAAAAGTTGGCACTTAAGTACTACCACACAGATAAAGAATGTGGAGGAAACCACAAACAAGATGATCAGTGGAAATGTTTGAAAGAAAAAAAACACCCTTGTGAAAATCAAAATAAGTAAATGAAACATGAGCACCAAGGTAGTCCTTCAAAAGTGTACCCTGATGAAGAGCGAGAAGCTTGGTAAAAAAGATGAAGGGCACGTAGAGAATAGAATGTGCTAGTGGGAAATAATGACCAGGCCAGTAACATGGACAACAGAGTAGAGACTGTGGCATGTGTCCCACTGCTCCAGTGGAAATGTAGAGCCTTTGGCGAAACAGAATTACACATGGTTAGCAGAAAAGATGCTCCCATTATAGATCAAGGAGAAACAAGAGATTCATGAGAAAGAGCTATCATTGAAAAAGCTATAAAGAAACTCTCTCCAGGGGGAGAAAAGTGAAAGGTCCCTACAAGGGATACTAAACGTTATCTATCAGCGTAAGGTGCCAGGGTAAAAAGTTCCAGCAGTTAGGGTGCAAGGCAGAGCTCAAACTTTAGACAACAATTAGCTCCTAGGAGTAGTGCTCAAGCATACAAAATTGCTCTAAAGAGCATGTAACACAGGGAACTATTCTTGTGTGAGAAAAGAATAATACAGAAAAGCAATCTCTTGGGCACGGAGCCCACAGCCAGAGAACCAGCGCAAGAGGTGTTAAACCCATGTAGGTCCATAACCAGTTATCAACAGTGTAATATGTAGAAGAATAAGACCTGCAGGAATACCACACTAGATGTCAGTATTAGCTGGGATAGACAACCATGGAAACCGCCATCAAAAACTCTATCAACAAAGAATTAAAGGAACAACATACACACTTACATGGGTGGATTTAGGGAGATAGACAGAAGCAAGAGCAGGGACAAATTTCGGTTCTACTCCGACTTGTGCAAAGTCGGCATGGCACCGAAAAGGTGGGTGCTATCAAAAGGCATGTTAAGTAATTGGTCTGAACAGCCTCCAAACAAAAAAGCATTGGCATAGCCAATAGGTCTCGCCTTTGGGACTTCATAAGTGCTTAGTCAGAGCTATTGGATTTGGAAAGGTTTTTAAAGTATATGGTAGAACAGAGTACTGTACTGAATCAGTATTAAGTCACTCACAGGAGGCCTGCCGACTGGGCCCACAAATACTGTGGAGCTGCTATTATCTAGTCTGGGATAAGGCGACAGAAGTATAACCCATAGACCGAATTGAGATCTGGGTGTACATGTATTATCAACAACAATATCTCGGAGTGTGCCTGCAAAAAAGCAACAAAAAAAAAAGCACACTCCGCTTCCCATAACCCAGTCACCCGACACGGATTGCGCTAATAACGAACCGCTCCTCGGCCCATGGACTCTGATGGCAGACCCTCCCTGACTCGAGGAAACCTTGATTATTTCAGGCAGCTTCTACTCACCAGTACTTGCCCCCGTAACATCGGTAGCGGTGAAGACACACTCTGGGCCAGATCGGGGCTCCGTTTCTGGGCCAACGCTTCATCCCTCTTGTACCGCAATTTAAGACTCCATCGAGCCATAACAAATCACCCACGGGACCTTGAAGATTCCCTTGAGAACAACCTCTACCCTCTGCCACACCTGGCTGCTCACTTACCTAAACTGGCAACACGGTCCTGATGAAGATCCTAAATAAATAGGATCGAAACGCCTTCGACCCTTCTACAGTGCGACATATGGCGCAACATCAACCTTGGTTCAAAAGTTAAAGAGAATCATCACTCATTAACTGAGGACGAACCATTGCTTTTTTTGTATATATTGTGTTTTTTGGTCACATTGCGTCCTCGCTGTGTTCACCCACTTGTCACTTGCGTTGTCACTCTTTGCTTCACTAACACTTAGTGCACAAAGCCCCCTTGGGTTGCCATCGCATTTTAAGCCTACAGTGCTGATTTAACTGTTATTGTATAAAATGTGTCCTCAAATATATGATGCTACATGCACTTTCTAAAAATTAAACCCAGAGTCTCTCTTCCTTTTCTCCACGTTAGTTTAATGTTTTGTGCATATTTTTCAATACTCACCCCCTTTACTGAATCTGATTGAGATATTGTTATTGATAATACATTATCTGGTCTGGTCACACTCATAGAGCAGTGCAGATAGCAGCAGGGACTCAGTCCTGGCAAGACTATCATTCTTTTGGAGACAGACTAGAACACAATATTGAGGAGCACTTTCTGTAAGGACCTTAAGAAAGTGCTGGGGTAGCAACAGTTTGATACTTAAATAAAAACATTTAGACCACAAGGAGTAGATCGAGTTGGCCACTCTAATGTACTGTCTGCCCATTTATTGAGATCACAACAGATAAAGGTATTCTTTCCAAAAATATTAAATAAACAACCCAAACATGCACGACCCAGGCGTCCTGCAATTGGCCCAAAAGGTCACCAAAACAAACGCACTCTGAAATAAGACGGTGCAATGTTCTTTCAATTTTCTTATCCCGTGCGCAGACCTAAGAGTGTTGTCCATCAATCTCTGTGAAATACTTATACAAAACAACTCTCATCTGCTGTTTCACTGCCAAACCCAAAACAAAAATGCAGCCAAACCCAAATATAATTTTGATGAATTGCCGAGTGGGGTGTCACGAGTAAGAGAAGCAGTGCATTCAGTGCGCCACTGAGGGTACTATTTAGCCTGTAATTTTTTGTCAGGCATAGTGAAGCTCCAAACTTTGCAGCAGTTGGTAAGGAGTCCCTTGACATTATAATGCTGCTCTCCCTTTATCCATCATTGAAAATAATTGAGCCAGACACATTGTTCTGAGAATCAAAATGTCTTGTGAATTAAAGGAAGAAAATTCAGTTGGGAATTAATGCACTTAGAGGGGTCTCATGGTTGGAAAGTGCATGATTAATTGCCGTGAAGCGCAAATTGCTCCCTCCTGTCATGGGTCAGGTTTTTTTTTTTTTTGGCAGATTTATATAGCCTGAACTTGACCGGAAGGTATTGGTGCGCTTTACATGAGCACCGGTCTCTTAAACAAAGACATTAATTTTATTTTATTTTTTGGTAGACACAGGGAGATTAAGTGATTTGTCCAGAATCACAGGATGTGGACCGACCCAAAGGCTCGAACCTTGGTTTCCCAGCTCCAAAGTCGGCAGCTCTAGCCATCAGACCACATCCTCTTTGGTTCAAGGCAAAACTCACTTAAATGAACACCTCCCCCAATTAAGCAGTGGCAAAGAGACTGGTACGGTCAGGTGGCAGCATGGCATCGCATGTGTCTGTGCCTAGGTCCTTTACTGCCTTGCTGGTCTGGTCTGCCCACGGCTCCATTTTACCCACTTTGTCATATGGGCATTTGTGTGGCCCATACTCTGGGGTTACAAAATACAAACTGCATCTCTGTTGTAACTCTAACAAAACTATCTACAGCTACGTAGTTTCAGGCGGCTGAGAAGGTAACAATCCACGTGATGCATAGCACCCTGGACAACCCAGCCATCAGAATATTGTATGTTCGAATGTAGAGCGCATACTTACATTATTCAAAGCGAAAGGTCAAGTCCCACAATGCAACGTCTGCTGGGCAAGTGCCAAGGCTTGTCTAAAGTAAGCGCCTGGGTCTTAGAGAGGCTTGCGTGAAACCAAAAAAGGACATTGACTTCCTCACAGAGGATAACGCGCAGATCCCAGCATCCATCCTGCGCTATCAGCTGGTTTGTGGAGCTCTGCAGCTTCACCTATGCGCATCCCGGAAAAAACATAGCGCCAAAGCAGCAGCTGTCTCCATGTTTGTTAAAAAATACTTTACAAAAATGAGGAAAGGAATTTTAGGGAGGGTGGGGTGGAATGCCGAAGCAGTATGGGAGGGGAATTGAAAGCTATGGAGGAGATGGTTAGAAAGGATACGAAAGCAACACTGGTTTGGGGGAAGCAATATGGCGGCCGCAGATGGTGAAAGCATTGGGGAGAAGTACACAGGCACGCTCGAGGGAGGAGCAGGCGGGCAAGAGAGTTACACGGAGTGCAGCGGGAGAGATAATCACGAGGGCGATAAATAAACAAGCGTGCTCATATCTACATCAAAGCAAAGACTACATTAAGAGCTGCCAAGAAAGTGAAAGCTACAGCGACCGATAGCAAGCAAATGTAAACAAGCGCAAGCGGCTACGCTAATTATAAACTGATGGCCCCTGCCTGCCGCTGCTTGCTCCCGCAAGGTGGATGCCGCCACAAGCACGAGTGTGAGGAAAAGTGCAGACCGATGTCTAAAGGTCATCTCCTTGAGCAGCGCATGCGTGCTGCACTAGGCACGACCTAAAAAGCAAAGGTGCGTAGCCAGGCACGATTGCATAGCGCCACTGATGAAGCCATGACCTGATCTACTGAATCAGTGGTATCCATTGATGGAGCGTAAATGTTCAAGAACAGTTATCTCTATTAATTCTCACCTTCATTAGAAGTTGCAACACTAATTACTGCTTTAAAAATGACTGACTGCTTGATTCGAAAACGTGAGATTTCATACTGCCTCGCAAAAGCATGCAGAAAGATTACAAAATGGCAAAAAAATGAAAACATAAGCAAGAGAGAGCAACATGAGAACTTATTGATAGATATTAATGAATTTTGAAAAATATAGATCGATATATAGCATAATGTGTGACTTAATGATAAAAATATGCAAATGTGTCATGTTAAAATAAGGTTTGCATTATAAAGGACTCAAAAATAGCTAAAAGGCTAGAACTGAAGATGACCATTAGATTGAAAACATTACTGCTCATTTAGAGACTTTGGCTGTATTTACGTATCACTACCATGAGAAATGATGTTTAGAATTAAACGAGCAATTCGTAAATACAACTAATTGTGTGAAGAGAAATAATGATTTTAACGTGGTAATGTTTTTGCAAGATTTCATGTAGGCCTCAAATGTTTTTTCCTTACTTGTGCGAAAAGGCAGGGACATGTTGAAATGATTTCTCTACCAGCTGGGAGAACTTTTCCTGAAGCTTCTTTTCCTAAGCATTTAAGAAAAGGATGTGCTCCTGTAACAGCAACACTTTTTGATAGAAATGTATCAGCTCTATTGCAAACCCCGAGAGAGCGCTGGGATAGGACAAACTGGTGAAAAATGAAACTCCTATTTCCGAGGGGGGGATGAAAATGAACTAACAAATTGAACATAATGGATTTGCAAAAGGATTACCCATGAGTGACCCACTGTGGGAAACCAATGGAAATTGTATGAACTAATCAAGAGATACTTTCGTGCGTGTAAACTACGAACTATTGAGTATAATTGCTATATTTGTGGTGTAAGTACCCCTGGGAAAAGGATCGGGCTGACAATCTTTGCTATTTTCTTGCCTGGCATGCTGTCAGACTGAACTTTGATCTTTCGGATGACTATTCCTGAACGAACATTTCTGTTACCTGCACTTTGACGAAGGGGCCCATGCCCAGAGGTGCATTTGGTTTTTTCCAGAGATTGTTTTGTGGGGCGTGTGTTCATGATGTGGCGATTTGACTGTTTTGTTTGGAGGGTGATTGTTTTGACATGTGCGAGTATTGACTGAATGGTAGATGAGCCATTGATAGAAATGTTTCGAAGACGTATGGTTGGACAATTGGAGCTTTGTGTGGTGCGCGCTGGAGCCCTGGTGACTTTGCGCTACCAGGCCATTAATATTTTGATTCACATAGTTTGCAGGCACTGATCTAGCGCAGCACACCTACCGAACAAACAACTAAGTTACGTAATAACAGAGTGCAATACCCACATTCATTCATTTTTTCTGAATTGTGACATAAAATCTGACTTTACCATTATAGAGGGGTTTAAATTACAATTAGAGATTAAACAAGCAATTTATACCTGTTCCCAAGCAAAAGGTATCACTTATTAAATGTAATAAGACAACTTAATGTTATCCTGTGGGAGAGGTAGACCTTGCAGTAGTAAAAAACACATTTTAAGAGTATTTCACTACCCGGTCAAGTAAAATGTAAAAGTACATGTCCACATTTTTTAAATACGCTTCACTCTGCCCTAAGGGCTGCTTAGGGTCTACTCAAGGGGAGACACATGTAATAAAAACAAAGGTTGAGACCTGGCAAAGGGTTATTTTGCCAGGTTGAAATGGCCATTTAAAACTGCACACAGGCTGCAATGACAGGCCTGAGACATGTTTTAAAAGGCTACTTAAGTGGGGGGCACAGTAAGTGCTACAGGCCCACTAGTAGCATTTGATTTACAAGCCTGGGGTACAGATAATACCACATTACGAGGGATTTACAAGCATATCAAATGTGCCAACCTTACCATGTTTCGGGGAGTGAGAACCTTAGCGCTGATAAGCAGAAGTAAAAGTAGTAGTAAATGGCACAGAGTCCTAAAAGCCATCAGAAATGGGCTTAGAAAACAGGAGGATGTGACCGGCATTTGCTTCACTGAGGCAGAACGCTATATGAAGTTGGGCCATCTGTGGCCACTACTCTGTAGTCATCTGCTGGAGGAGGTCACACCTCCTCTCACCAGCAATTCTCTTTGTTCCTGGGAGCACTTTATACTTCCTAGCAGGGGGACAGCCAGTTGCCTGGGGTAAAAACTGCTGTAGATAGTTAGCAAGGGCTACCAAAGGTTAGGCAATAAAGTGGTGACTTTATAAAGTAACCTTCCTATTAAAAGTTACCTTGAATCCAAACCTAGCAAATAGTTGGGTTTAATGTAAAAAATAACATGATACCTTGGAGCAATATCTGTGGTGGTCCCAAATGGAAGTTAGCACTTAGCGAGGTGGCTCGTGTAACTCCATGTTAGCCAATGGGGCCACCAATCTTGCTACCGTGACAACAGCAATTTAGAGTTTTTATTATCCAGGCATGTTGAACACCAGAGGAACTTGTCCTTCTTAATATCTAGCACCCTGCATTGTGGGCTACCAAGACCTTCCACAGGAGAGACGTATTAATATTAAAAAGGAAGGTTTTATTTTTTCATGTCAAGTTGGCAGTTTGGGAGCTTCCTGATTAGGCTGAAGTGGCACCACTGCTATGACTGGCTGGGAGTAATGATATTTTATTGAACTTGAGAACATGAGAAGAGAAACGGGAACAAACAAAGTTTCCCTCCAAACTACATTGCTCATAAGACCAAGTTTTGTATTTTTAGAAAAATCCAGCACAAAAAAGCAGCAAAATAGCTTTTGGAGTCATGTCTTATCTCCCGAAAAATAATACCAATTTATGTTTGTCATGCATATCTTAACTCTTATATATTACATGAAGAAGTAAATGAAGATCGGTTTCATTTGGAAGTGGCAACTCTGCCAAGACTTTATTATGTGTAACTTCCAGGGTAGTATACAATCCAAATTTCTCACCCGACAAGTCTGAGAATCACTTTGGATTGCTCGATTATAGTAGGAGTGTGATGTCTTCTGCTTATGCTACTATGATTTCACATGTAGCCCTCGAGAGCTTAATCCTTTTTTCTAATAGGGGCGCTCTGTGGTGGATCAGCAGAATCAACATTCGCGTATGGGCACAGAAGGAATGTTTTAGTCCGTTATAGAATGCTGTTAAATAATTGGGAAATCTGTAACTCTTACATCTGTTATACGGTTCCCCATCTTAAAAGGCTTGTGCTCTAAGGGAAAAGCAACACACCTGGTGATCCTCTGGAGAGTCACCTAGACAGCTTCCTCAAAAGGAGCTCTACAAAACCTAGTAGTGACATTTCCAGCCATTTCAAACTTTTTTGTATCATATATTTACTCCTACGTCTGCAGCAAATTCCAGATTTATGGGAATTCGCTAAACTGCCGGAGTGATCTTAGAAATCTTAAACAGTCACTGCTTTACAGGGTAATCCAAACAAGCAACTGCTTTTACATGTGGAAACTTTGCCTGTATAATTATGTGTGTAGAAATGTGATTTCATGTTCATTTGCAAGTCCTTTCACTCTGCACGTTGGGAAGCATCTATCAGATTGACCTAAATTTCTGTTCCACTACTTTCTCCAGTTTCCCATACCATTTGTATACAAAAATGTACTCGACTCTGCATCACATTGTAAAGCGCTCTGATATCCTTCGGGATCAAGTTCGCGCTATATAAGACTTTATAAATAAATAAATAAAATAACATTTCGGTTGAAGGGTTAAATGATTCCTCCTGTTGCACACTGTGTTTCAGTTTCTCCCTGACATTTCCTGAATCCTACTGATTCCAGACTTAATCAGCAACCAATCCTGTTTTGTATGATTCTATGCTCGTACCATGAAATTTATTTCTTTGTGTTCTCTCTCTCTAAGTGTATTTCAATGTATCTATGAAGTCTGTGATAGGTTGATGATTACATGTACTAATGATAAAAGATATTAAATCTGAACTAAATGTATTTTCATGTTTGACCATTCAAATTGAGGTTTAGATAAAGATCACAATTGATTTGATTCTCTTCGTGTTTGTCGTTTCTTGGAAGAGTGGGATTTCCTTGGCCTTAAGAATGTGAAATTAACAATATCTGTGTTTAGATGTTTGAAGTGTTTGGTAGATTTGTTTGTCAATTCTTTTCTAGGTCCTCATAATGAGTTACCGTTCATCTCAAATATCTAAGTCCCTATTAGCTCACATAAAAAATTAATCGGAGGACCCATAGTGAATACAATTATATATGGTGTTTTGAAAAAGGTTATGGGTCAATTCTGTTTGTATTATAATGTTTTGTAGGTAGCTGAAGTGAGTAAAGTAGAAATTACATTTTTTATATGCTTTTGGTTGCAACACCATCCGATATCTAATGATTAATTTAGCCGCCTGCTGCCCATCTTGGATCAACTTGGTAAGCAAACTCTGGGTGTTGTCCGGAAGCGATGGCAACAGACATGTAAAGGAATCCCACAATCTATGGGAAAGTTGTCCAAGACTGCAGGTTGTATTAATGGAAAGCAAAGCAGAACTTGTGAAGAAGAAGGTATGCCTGCCACACGCGTCCTGTTTCCTGGAACCTCTGTCTGATGGAACATGAGGAAGATAGTCAATATCAAGCACGGCCGAAGCAGCCTGTACCACCAAACTATGGGGAGTAGAGTGCCGGATGAGACGGGCCAGATCACCAGGGGCCAGATGGTGTCTGTTAGATTTAGATCGATCCACAGGGTTTCCTGTATTAGGTTTAGCCCAGCTCCCAACAAAATTTCATATATAGGCGTCACTATAGGGAAGCACCGGCTCCACCCCTTTTGGGGCCTGATGGGGAACGCCAATTAGGGGATCAGTAGATTCTGCTACAAAAGGAAAAGGTAAATTGAAAGTCAGACCAACTAGTCTTAGCATATCAGCTAAAGAGGAGTGCACCTCCATAGCAAGACCAATAGGGGAAAGAAGGCCAGAGGTTGGGGAAGACTCTAATCTACTAGCTTCACTCAGTTCAGTTAGCCAGCTATCCTCCACAGGAGGCTGAGCAGCATCAGAAAATGAGGTGCTGAAATCCCAACTCGTTCCCATCACCTCCTAAACAGTGTTTCCCCAAAGGAAAAAGATTGGAGGGGTCAGAAGAAAGCAGAAGGAGTGTATCTGAGATAGGCGGCACCATTTGCTCCGCACTCTATGTCGACTGTCGGGAAGGGGGGAGTGGCATGGAGTCTATTGGCAGAGTCGGCTGATCAGATACAAGCACAGAATGTGGGAACCCCAAAGGGCTGTGCACCAGTGCTAAGAATGAGTCGACTATCGAACCCAAGGGCCTAACTGGAACAGAGGGCCAACCTGTCAGTGTGGACGCAGTCAAAGCACCTCTCACCTCTTTGGGGCCCAAAGGCACTCCGGGGGAAGTGGAGGACCCAAGATGGCAGGCAAAGAGCAATAATATGCTAGGATCTGCAACAGAGTTGCCCCAGCTCCATGGTAGACAGGGAGGCGTGGGGCCAAATCATGCATAGAGTCCTGAACCGGCAAGCGGGAGGCGACATGAAAGTTGGAATCTCTGCGTGGTGAAGTCAGTGAATGCCACAACTTCGGTCGCCTGCTTCTAGAATTACTGTGGGATGACAATGGAGAGTGACGTCCACCACAACAACTCCTGGACCGGGCTGACAAACGGACCGTGCAGTGACTTCAAGAATCACGCTGACAGGAGCGTCATATGACATTCCTGCAGTGCCTTTGGTCGATGTAGACTACAGGAGTCACACTCCTCTGAGTCACGGTGCTATCCCAAGCACCACATACATAGGGAGCGAGGTTCCATGGACGACATTTGCCGTCCACAAGACCCATAGAGTTTGAACAGAAAAAGCACACTCTTTCAACGATGAGAACTTCAAAGTAGGCCAAAAACTGCTTCTCCGGATACTCATAGCGTGGAAATGAAGAAACTGACATCTACATGTCAGAGAGTGACTTTTATGGACAACGATAACGTCGCATACGTGGACGATGCTGGTACTGAGTAGCACAACGTCTCCTATAGACGGGCAGGGGTACTGCTGGGAACATTTTCCAGATCCAGTCTGGAACCTGAGGAGAGTTCTAAGGTAAGGAATCTGCGGCTAGACATCTCTATAAGATAAAGTAGAAAGCGGTAGGGAAAAATAGAAAACCTAATACTTACCTATATCTAAGGGCATAATGCAGAACACAACTAAAGCGTACTTAAAAAAGCATGGCTATCTTTACTTGTTGTAAAGGCAGTCAGTAGCCAATCAAATAATGCTTAGTCATTACTATGCACCGAGGTAGTTTCACAAAATACTGCAAAACAGATATCACAAATTTTAAATGCCTCATAACTTACACAATACTTACCAAACTCACTTGTAGCACCCAAAAGGATCATCTGCACACCATAATGTCTAATCCTGCCAAATTTCATAGAAATCTGTTTAGCCATTTTCGCGCTACATCGAATACAAAAGTCTATAGCAAATACAGTGGTGGATAAATGAGTTTTGGGACCCCCCCCATTTTTATCTTTTCACCCCTTTTGCCAAGTCACAGCTAAACCTTCCATTCCCCACCAATGTAGAAAAAGCTATAGGTCTGAAAAGGCTTGAGGAGAACAATGGTAAAGTTATTTGCAAGCAAAATTCTGAGGAATTCAATAGCTCTTTAGTCATCTTTAATACCGCAAAATTTTCTGTCCCTTCACCCCTCTGGAAAAACGTTCGCCACACCAGAGGACTTGTGCTACAAAGTGTTTTTATTCCAGGCAGAAAGACATGACACGTTTCGACCCTTGCGGGTCTTGATCAAGTTGTCTGTTTAGAGTAAAGTGCTTTCATAGGGCAAACACACCCATAGGGGTTACCTCTTCCGGGCTGAAGGTTGTCCAAAAAGTACATAACGTGAATTATACAATACAGTGTGCAAAATTGATTCAATATATGCACCCACTCTCATTCCAACTTTCCCTTTTTTACAAATCTACTACATCTTTCTTTGGATGTAGTATGAAATGATGTTTGCTAAACATAACTATTCGAGAAAACATTGTTGCCATACATAGCTCTGTTGCAATTGCGTAATCCGTAATCATGGTGGCTATAGAATATGAAACAGGACTTGGTATGCCAAGGCTTCCATATTATTCAAATAATAATAACATTAACTGTAAAACTCAATCATAAATGGAGTTATGTACCAAAGTTGAAATTATGTTATCATGAAAATTCATCACATATTTACATATGAAAACTATTACTTTTGTCATCATCATCATGCCCAAGGAAATTATAATATTGTGCTCTGTAGTTTCACAAACAAACACAAATATTATAAAAAGTAAAGAAAATACAGACTCTAGTGGTCATTCACATTTACATGCTGTGTTTGTTATTGCTGGACTATCTTTCTTATACAATTTTTAGTAGTGAATTAAATAATTCTCACAAACTGCTGACAAACAATGTAAAATTACATAGTACATCCAGAGTCGCCGTCTGTTTCATAGTTAATCATTCCTAATAGGAAAGGAAAGAGGAAAGTGATCACTCAGTTATACATACAACAAAGTGCTCTATTATAAAGACAAAGTGCTTCTAGTTAAAAACTTTAAAATCATCTATATTTACAGACAATCAAGGAGGAATGTAAGTGTACATTAATTTTCCAGATGCACTTCTAATTCTTCAATGACATTCATACCTACAAGTGCGCTTTTATATACTTTGATTCTAGAATATGCAAGGCATGCGATTCCTTCTCTGCTTCTGGGGGTTTAACTCCTTCGACGCTCATGACTAGCTCAGCTCGTCCTGCATCACAGTAGAGCTGTGCTCATGACGAGCTGAGCTCGTCATAACTGCCGCGGAACGCCCACGTGGGGATAATTCCTCTCCTGTGCGGGGCGTTCCATTGGGTGGACGGAGTCATGACGAGCTCAGCTCGTCATGAGCACAGCTCCACTGTGCAGCGTGACGAGCCCGCGGCGAAGGGGTTAAGCAACCTTGGACCACAAAAATGCTAGTACATATGTACAAAACACAAATTAAATGTTGGTATTTAGAACAGTGGCGGTTTCCGAGTACAGGCGTTGGGGCTCCGCCCCCTTTACATTTACAGCATGTAATGCCAAATCTGTTTAATTAAAATAATACACAGTCTGCACTCTGTGTCACCGCTATGTTGTTTGCTGATACTAGCGATAAAACACTCACTGACTAGTTTGCAGCAGTCACGTCAGTCACGTGACTCATGACGCTTTCACTTTGCTCTTCCTACAATGCCGACTGACAATCAAAAATTTGCTAGCATTCGCGCCAAGAATTTTCAATTCTATTAAGGACACGGAGGCGAGGATTATGCTTCTCAATCTTAACTGCAATAAACACAGCAGGCAATGAAAATGTATATTTTCATAAATAACAGTAAAACAAACTACATTTCCCATGAGTACACATGAGTATAGGCACGTCCCCATAGTCCATAATAACCCCTTGCATGCTCCCATCATCCTCTTTCTTTGAGGCGAACCAAGTCCAACAATAACTTGAATAATGAATAACTCCTCCAACATGAAATAAACAAGGTTTCAGGCCAAACATCCTGTCGTCCGTCGTCGATCAATCAGACTTCTTATCTGATCCTGAAAGAAAGGAAACAACACCACCGTAATCACTGCATAACTGGGTGGGCAAGCTTATTTACTGTAAATTAAGCCGGGTGGGATAATCCTCGCCTCCGTGTCCTTAATAGAATAGAAAATTCTTGGTGCGAATGCTAGCAAATTTTTGATTCTATTACAGGACCGGAGGCTTCAGATTATGCTAGTTTAACGCTCATTAAAAACCACAGAAGTAATATCTCCCACCGGCTTATAATAAAACGTCTTAAAAGTTGATTCAGAAGACCAATCTGCACATCGCATAATCTCTTGGATACTAGATCCCAAACTATAAGACTTTGACGCCATAACGCCTCTCACTGAATGAGCACCAAAGATCTGCGTATCAATACCTGCTTCCTTCATTATGAAGCGAAGCCATCTGGCAACTGTGGCAGCTGCCACAGGTTTAAATGGTTTTTGCAAAGCAATCAATAATTGTGAACAACCTTGAGGCCTCAAGGCCTTTGTACATTCCTCATATGCTCTTAAACATTTGACTACACATACTTTTTCATTATCAGGAAATGCATTATAATCAATGTGTCGTGACATTGTTTTGGTACGACCTGTAATAGAGTGTTTACCCCGGAAGGGGTTTCTTTTACTACCTGTAATGTCGAGTGCTTTCACGTCCGAAGACCGTCTGCATGCTGATAGGCAAAGTAACATGGCCAATTTTGCTGATAATTGCTTCCTAGACAAGAGTGCATTATCAGGCCATCTGTTGAACAAAGAGATGACTAGCGAAACGTCCCACAAACCCTTATATTTGGGTTTAGGGGGGATTAGCTACCCTTATCCCCTTCAGTAGTTTACAAACCATCGGGTGCATGCCTACCGGTTTCCTGTCTATCTGGGCATGCCCCGCAGAAATGGCTGAACGGAAATGGTTTACCGAGCGATAAGCCAGGCCACCAGCTGCCTTATCCGCCAAAAAGTTTAACACGTGGGATAATTCTGCCCCCACGGGATCCACTTGTCTTCCCACGCACCAATCCATCCAGTTTTTCCAGGCCGCGGAATAGCGCTTCCTGGTGGATGGTGCCCATGCTTGCTTGATAAATTCGGAAGTCTGGCTCGAAACTCCTGGCAGTTGCCACTGTTCCCTGAAAGCCTCCATGCCATCAGCGTTAGCCTGCCCTCTAATAGCAATGGGTGCTGCTCCTGACGAGGGCCCTGCAACAGCCACTCCGAGTCCGGCAGTAACCGGGGGCGATTGCAGCTCCACTGCAACAACTTGGGGAACCAAGCTTGTGACGTCCACCACGGTGTCACCATGACCACTTCCGCCTGTTGTCTGATCACCTGTGTCATTACCCTGGGGATTAATAAGAACGGGGGAAAGGCATACTGAAGTCCCTGCGACCAATCCTGGAGCAATCCAGGAGAAAGGCATCGGTTGCAATCACTATCGGATCTGGTCTCCAGCTGAAGAACCTGGAAATCTGACAGGTCAGCCTGGAGGCGAATAGATCCGTCTGAAACGGACCCCAAATTGTCTGTAACCACTGAAACACCTGAGGAAGCAGTTTCCAGTCGCTGTAATCTCTGGAGATGCCTGGAATTCCAGTCAGCCACTTGGTTGTACTGCCCTGGAATGTACTCCGCTACCACCGAGATCTGATTCGAGGCAATAATTCCAAAAGTCCTTGGCCATTTGAACAAGAAGTGATGACCTCATGCCGGCCAACTTGTTGATATACCTCACTGCGGACACATTGTCCAATCGCAGTAGGATACAACAAGATGTCTGCCTCGGGGATAACGTGCGAATCGCGAATGATCCCGCGAGCAGCTCAAAGCAATTTATGTGTAGTGATAGTTCTTGCGTTGACCACCTGCCTCCTGTGGAGATAACTCCGCAGCGCGCGCCTCAGCCCAATCCGCTGGCGTCTGACTCGATTACCACCTCTGGCAGTGATCCGAAGATCGCCCTGCCGTTCCAGGCCTCTACATGACCGAGCCACCACTGCAACTTGGTTTGGACCTCCTCCGACAGTGGAATGGAGTCCGTGTACGATAGACCTCTCTGAAGATGCTTGATCTTCAGGCGTTGAAGTGCTGTAATGAAGGGGACCCAGGAATATTGCTTGAATGGATGAAGCCAATATCCCCACCACTCTGGCAATCGCCCTGAGCGTAACCGTCTGGTTGTCCAGCAACTTGAGAATTTCCTTCTTCAAGTCCCTCAATTTTGCCTGAGGAAGACAGTTGTGCTGCCAGGGAATCTATTGTGAACCCTAGGAAGTCTATCACCTGAGTTGGTACCACCACCGACTTCTTCTGATTGATAACAAAACCTAAGCTCTGAAGCAGCAACATTGTCATGTCTAAATGCTGCTCGAGCGTGGACTGGCTCTGCGCCATGATCAGTATGTTGTCTAGATAAATTATAAGCCTGAGCCCCCTCTCCCTGAGGTGAGCCACCACTGGCTTCATCACCTTGGTGAAGCACCAGGGACCTGAGGAGAGCCCGAAAGGAAGAGCCAAATATTCGTAACACAGGCCGTTCCAAAGAAACTGCAGGAATCTGCGGTGTGGAGGAAAAATTGGTATGGACAGCTACGCGTCCTTGAGATCCAGACGGACTAACCAATCTCCGTCCTGTAACAAATCCGCTAATAGATGAATACCTTCCATCTTGAAATGGTTGTAAGTAAGGTACTGATTGAAATCCTTGAGGTTGAGCACTAACCTGTTGCCACCTCCTTTCTTCTGAACAATAAAGACGTTGCTGCAGAACCCGCGAGGTCCGCCTTGGCATTGTACAATCGCGTGCTTCTGCAGCAAGTCTGCAATTTCTTTGTCTATGAAACTGTGATCTTGTTGGGAAAAATGGAGAGCTGGGGGAGGAGACACTTGTGTCGGATGAGAATAAAATTCCAACTGAAACCCCTGGACAGTCTGCAAAACCCACGCATCCTGAGTCAGGGCCTGCCATTGTGTAAGGCAATGTCGTGTGCGACCCCCCCAGAGGAAGAAGAGAGAGATCTGTTACACTCACCTGTCTTTTGCTGGGACTTGTTGTTTCCCAATTGGAAACGGCCCCTGTTGGAGCCTCTGCAGGTTGGGTAAAAGGTACCACCCCGTGTGGAGTCCCACTCTCCTCTTCCGCGACCATAGTCGCCTCACTGAGAGCCTTGTTAAAAGCCCCGGCCTGACGAGCGGCCCCCGCCTCGCCCGGCCCTGTTGAAAACACCCTGGGTAAGTGCTCTTTTGATACCGCTCTGCGCCTTGTCCAGTGCGGTGAATGTCCCGACATATTTCGATACATCCTTGACGAACCGGTCACCGAACAAGTGACCACCAGCCAGAGGACCTGGCTCTGCTTCTGCTAACTCTGCCACGTTACTGTCCATTCTAAGGAGCAAGGACTTGCGTCTCTCAGAGGAGATCACACAGTTTGCGTTGCCAATGAGGCAGATAGCGCGCTGGGTCCAGCCCGCCAAAATGTCCGGATCAACTGGTTTTGCCCCTTCCTTGGCTGCCAAAGCCATCTCTAGTATCTTCGCTAGGGGACCCACAACGTCGAGCATTTTATCTTGGCAGCCCCGCCAAGCACGGTCCAACCCACGTTTGGGGTCCTTGGAGAATTTCTTCAGGAAGGTGAGCATGCTGGCATCGATCTCCGGAGTTTCTGCCACGCTGTCTGGCAGGTCCGGTCGTGGACACTCTGTTTTTAACCGATTGCAGACTTTGTAAAATAAGGATCCACAACTTGTAGGTAAAAAGTAGAGGTTTATTCCAAGAAAAGATCCCATCCACAGGTGAACATCCAGCCAGCAATAAAGTAAGATAGCAACTGCTTAGTGGTCAAAGGATAACATTCCATCTGAGAATCCAGTGTCTCATGACATCAGCGCAGCTATGTCATGAGGCACAGACACACAGGACCAGGATTCCACACATCTCCCTTCTAATAACAACAAGACAATTATAAGAGAAAACAAAACAAAGCTAAAACAATAATCACACAGTGACGTAGTCTTTTAAATATTTAGGAGAATGAGAAACCCTTGCAGACTTGCGAAGAAGTGAGGAGGACTCAACTCTAGGAGTTTGAGAATGACGACTGCAAGAAGCTTCCACAAGATCATTTCTAACCACCACCACCCTGTTCAAATTCCAAACACGATGATCAGCAGTTTTGATGGCGTTCTTGAAAACTTTGATGACACGAATAGGCTTCTTAAAGGTAGCAGAAAGAGCCTTATTGTTTTTGCAGGGATTCTTAATAAGTACCCAATCTCCCACTTTAACAGGTGTGACCTTAACAGAATGTCTCTTATCAAACATCCTTTTTCTAGACTCAATTCTAGAAAGTTCACGCAACATCCACTCATCAGAGTCATCACGAGGAGGTGGTTGCAAGTCATTGACCCATGCCGGTACCACAAGGGTATTAGGAGTGCGTGATCTAAAAAGTTCAAAAGGAGTCTTTCCAGTAACGGCATGGGGAGATAACCTGTAAACCTTAACCTTCTTAAAGACATCTGTTCTCCAATCTGTACCAGCAGACTTAGCCATTCTAATAGTCTCTTTAAGGACACGGTTAAATCTCTCAACCATACCATTGGTTTCTGGGTGGTAAAGGGAAGACCTTTTGTGTTTAACTCCTTGCCCTAACAGAAAATTCTCCATCTCTTTAGAGACTAATTGGGGACCATTATCTGTGAGGATGGCGTTAGGGATGCCCTCTCTAGCAAAAAGTTTAGTTAAAAAATCCACTACATGCCTAGTCTCGATACCACGAGTTATGGCAATTTCTGGCCATCTAGAAAAGAAATCAACCAGAACAAGAACATACCACTCACAACCTGCTGAAGTAATAGGCCCCAAAATATCCAAACCCACTTCTTTCCAGGGCGCATCCGGTCTGTCTCTAATCACCATGGGTTGGACTTTAGGTTTTACTACCTTCTCACTAAGAGCACAGTCAATGCAATCCCTAACTTTGCGCTCTACTTCCAAATCCATATTTGGCCACCAATATGAGCTCCTTAAAATCTCCTTAGTCTTAGAGATTCCTAAATGACCGATATGTGCTAAAGACATAAGCTCATCCCGAAGAGCTAAGGGTGGAACCAATCTAGTTCCTCTGAAAAGTAAACCATTTTGTTCAGAAAGCTGATCCTTGACATGCCAAAATTTCTCAAGACCTTCATTACACTTAGGTTTAATCTTCCATCCTGTCATTAGGAGTTTAAGTACCTCAACCAGAGTCGAATCTTCCTGAACCATCTTCAACCACCTCTCTTTATCAACGACAGCCTCTTCTACAACACAAACCATCTCATCATCAACATCACAATCTTCCTCATCCTCAACCTCAGAACTGGGAACAAGGCGAGACAAAGCATCAGCTACTTTGTTTTCTACTCCAGGTAGATACTTTACACTAAAATCATAATCCTGTAAACCAACAACCCATTTTGTGATTCTACCAGACACCGCATCTATACCTTTTTTCTTTAAAATTTCACAAAGCGGCTTGTGATCTGTCCTGACCTCAAAATTGGTTCCCCACAATAAGTTTTTAAGCTTCTTGACTGACCAGTAAACAGCAAGAGCTTCACGCTCAATCACTGAGTATCGAGTTTCAGCTCCCTTCAAACTCCTTGACAAGAAAAGAATGACCCTCTCAATACCTTCAAATTTCTGTACAAGCACCGCACCTAAACCTTTCAGGCTTGCATCAGTAATCAAAATAGATTTCTCAGAAGGATCAAAACTGCTCAATTTCGGAGCAGAAGCTAGCCTCTCCTTGATGACCTCAAACTCACGCTGACATTTCTCCCCCCAAATGAAGTCTACACCCTTCCTCAACAAATACCTCATATTGGTACACAAAGAGGCAAAGTCTTTCACAAATTTGTTATAATACTCAGCAAGTCCCAAAAAACTCATCAACTCTTCCTTGTTCTGCGGGGGAGACATCTTAGAAATTGTAGAGATAAGATTTTCCTTAGGCAAAATACCTCCTTCTGTAATGGTGTGACCTAGATAATCAATGGAAGTTTTTCTAAATTTACACTTCTCAATCTTAACAGTCAAACCTGCATCACACAACCTTCCTAGAACAGCAAATAGCCTAAGATCATGTTGAGGATTATCTATGCCAAACACAAGAATGTCGTCCTGATAGACTCTAACACCATGTAAACCTTTTAAGACTTTCTCTAATGCCCTCTGAAAAACCGATGCGGCTGACACTAAACCAAATGGTAGTCTAACGAACCTAAAAGTGCCATATGGTGTCACAAAAGAGGTTAAGTCTTTCGAATCCTCTTCCAATCTAATCTGATGGTACGCGGACCTTAGATCAATGGTGCTGAAAATTCTAGCACCTTTAAGAAGCATAAGCATGTCCGCAATCTTGGGTAGAGGATAGTGATCAGTAACCACACACTTGTTGAGTTCTCTTAAATCAACACAGAGACGGAGAGAGTTGTCCGATTTCTTGGCTGCGACAATCGGGGCGACCCACTCCGTTCCCTCTACTGTCTCTATAATGCCTCCCTTGACCAGCTTATCAAGTTCATCTTTAACTTGTTCTCTGACCGCTACAGGTACATTACGCACTTTGCAGCAGACAGGTACAGCATCCTTCTTCAAGATGATACGATGACAATAGTCATTAAGGCATCCTAAATTTTCCGAAAAAAACTTTAGGGAATTTGGATTTCAGTTCACTAGTGAAATCATGAGAAACTAATGAAACAATTTGAGGTGTGCAGGGAAAGGGTTCTTTTAGGAGAATAGGGGGTGTCGAATTCGGATCAAGCATAACACCCAAATCCTTGAGAGCAAACCAGCTTATTATGCTATCTCCTTTTTGAGAAACATAAATTTTTGCTTTGGCCAACCTATTCTTATAATTAATCATACCTTCAAAAACTCCAAGTAGTTTAATGGGTTGACCAGCATAACCAAATGGTCTTATATCGGGGCGTGAGAGCTCAAGTTTATGTCCCAACTTACTCAAGAAGAAATCTTTTGCCACAATAGTAATCTTTGCCCCAGAATCGAACAAAACTTTGGTAGGATAACCTTCTACCAAAATTTCATCACAAGGGGAATTCTTTGCTTCCTCAGCACTCACAGTTTGAATATAAATTTGCCCACAATCTAGGTGTTCATCTAGATTATCATCATTTTCAAAATCATAAAATATTTCATTCACTCTACCTCTATAGTTTCCCCCTTTACAACATGAGGTGAAGTGTCCTTTCTTTTTGCACTTACTACAATAAGCTTTCCAACCTGGACATTGTCTATCAGTGGCAAAATGCCCTATTTTACCACATCTGTAACACTTTACTTGAGAGAAATCCAAACTGTTTTCCTTTCTTTTATAAGGAATTTTGTTCGAAACATTTTCATTTCTAGAGTCTTTTTGCTGATTTTCACTTGTTCTAGCAGTAGATTTCACAACATTCACAGTCTCTTTCGTAGTTTTGTTGTCACCATTCTTTTTGATGACTTCTACACACTTAATAGAATGTTCTATCCTCTTAGCAATAGTAAGAACTTCCTCTAAAGAAGGTTCATCCTTTTGCCACAATTCCTCTCTCACCTTTTCAATATAACACCCAAGCATGAACTGATCTCTAATATGCTCATCAAGACTTGCCCCAAACTTACATGAGGACGCAAGTTTCCTTAACGCTGTAATATAGTTCTCAATTGTTTCTTCTTCCATTTGTGTTCTCCGACCAAAATGATATCTTTCTAAAATTGTACTGACTCTAGGAAGATAATGCTCATCCAGTTTTGCAATACATATTTCATATTCATTTAAACTACCGTCATCAATGTCGGGTAAATGATCGAATACCTCTTGTCCTTCTGCCCCCAAACAGTGTAAAAGTAGAGCTGTCTTCCTTTCAGCACTCAAACTAGATCCACACACCCTTGCATACCTTTCGAACACTTTACGCCATTTTTTCCATCTAATAGGTGGATCCCCAGGTGAGGACAAGAAGAAAGGGGGAGCAGTGACATTTTGCATTTTGTTGTTGAATAAAGAAAATTAGAGCACAAAATGAAAATAAGAAAAGAAATATCTACTATGTGTGCGTGTCACAGAAGTGGGACACACAAAATCAGCTCCAAGTGAGTGTATCAAATAACAATGTGTGTGTGTGTCACAGAAGCAGGACACACTATAATGTGTGTGTGTCACAGAAGCAGGACACACTACAATGTGTGTGTGTCACAGAAGCAGGACACACTACAATGTGTGTGTGTCACAGTGGCAGAACACACAGCAGGGCTTTCCAGTGAGTGTGTCAAATATTAGAAAAGGAAAGAAAACAGTACCTTAAAATTGTTGATAGAGAAGGTGGCAAATATTGTAGATAATAAGAGAGTTCAGGGTAAAATAGAAGAATAGCGATGACTAGCGGTGTTCATAACGCGATTACCGCGTAACGCGTATATTGTGAACTGGAAATCGAAAAATTCCCCAATCAAAGATGGCGCCCACGTCTGCGTGACTCCCAGGGTGCCTTGCGGCACGTTTGCGTGTCTCCCGGCAGGCTTTGTGAAGAGTCGAGAAGCGAGGTGAAGCAAGATGTTTATCTTCCAAAGCTTCCAGATTCTGGCAATGGCGTTCTCTTGGAAAAGGCAGCTCGTGAGGACACTCGCTCGTGAAGGCGCTTGCAAAGACGTTGGCAGGTAGGAGACTATTCGAAAAATGCAGGTTGCAGAGATCGAGTGCGCTATATAAAATACGCGCAAAAGTGTCTGAATTAGTAATTAAAAAGTCAATAAAGTTAGCACCGCTAGGTTACACCATCAGAAATATGCAGGAAGAAAACAAAGTGGTTTGTTTTCTTGTTAAAAATTAAGTTGAAATCTTCTTACCCTGAAAACGGAGATAGAAGTCTCTTTCTCTTTTAAAGTCCAGTGCAAAGTGATTCAATTATGTTCCATGTTGAGAGTTGAATGCCACCAGGGTATCTCGGGTTGTTCCAAGTATCCAGGAATTTTCAAAGGAACAAATCCTTTTTAAAGGAACAAATATTTTTTTTTAAAAAAAAAATCTTGAGATAGGTGTTGAGATCTTATCTTCTTCTTCCCATCCTGCGTCGCCAAATGTAAAATAAGGATCCACAACTTGTAGGTAAAAAGTAGAGGTTTATTCCAAGAAAAGATCCCATCCACAGGTGAACATCCAGCCAGCAATAAAGTAAGATAGCAACTGCTTAGTGGTCAAAGGATAACATTCCATCTGAGAATCCAGTGTCTCATGACATCAGCGCAGCTATGTCATGAGGCACAGACACACAGGACCAGGATTCCACAGACTTCTCTTGAGAAACTTTTCCTCAGGTTATCGTGGAGGTAGTCCGACACTGCAGGAGGCGGAACCCAGTCCGAAGACCGAGGGTGCATAATATCTGAGGGGTCAAATGTGAAAGGAGTGTTGGTCTGCTCCGCCGAAGCTTTGGGTTCGACCCTGGCCTTCTTAGGAGGAGGGAGGGGCTCCTCGGAGGTATCGGTGTCAGTGTCCGTGTTGGTGGTAGTCGTATCAGTATCCACCGGAGCAGGGCGCTTAGCTTTCGCCTTCCCGCCTGTGTAGGCATGGTCTGGCGTACCCGTCACTGGCAGAGTTGCCAGTGTTTGGGAATGAGGCCAGTCTTTCTGGGTATTCGAGCTTGTGGCGGTAGATGAAGATTCTCCTGCCTTTTGTTTCTTCTTTTTGTCATACCCATGACGCTTAGTGAAGCCCTCTAGCTTCTTTCTAATGGGGCGTAGGGCTACTGCCAGTGCCTGCTGTACAGTCTGGGGAACTTTAGTTTCCATGGCCTTGTTTACTGAAGCCTGGACTGAGGCATCTAAAGCTTCAACAATGTTGTTGTCTAAAACAGCTTCCTGCTGTCCATCACCAACTTCCTCCTCTCCTCCATAGTACTCCTCCGGGTTCTGTGCCCATTCTTCCATAATGCAAGGTGTAATTATAACTCTCACTCAGGGATAACACCCTTCTTTCCACAAACAGGAGGGGTAATGGGGGGGGGGGGTCAGCCCAAAGCACACTTACAATATGTCAACGTTACCCAAACCCCCTCAGCAAAGCTGTATTCCAACAGGTCAGTGACCCTGGCCCAACAGTTCTAAGAGCGTGTGCACACTCTCCAGGCTTCTATTTTACAACCTGATGCCAGGCGATCTCACAGGGAGCCTGCCGGTGTGCAGAACGCGTTGGAAATGCGCTCAAGAATGCCGGGGAAATCGTGCCGAGTCGCGCAGCCCAAACGCGACCATAATCCTACCAAAAAGAAGCCCAATTGGTAGCGTTTGGGCGCGCGCGTCGGCCGTGAGCCACTCGGTCTTGCGTGCAAGGGGGTACCAGGGAAGCCCAACGCGCACGAAGCCACGCTGCCGATAATGGGCTCCTCTGAAGAAAGCGACCGGCTCCCTGACGGTCAGAGACCGTGATTCAACGTGCTATAGAGCGCGAGTCCAACAACAACTTGAAAGCGGCAAGCGCTCGCAATTATAACAAAGCTCCGGAATAGAGGAGCGAGGCACCCAGCACCCTCTATGCAGCAAGTAACTTTTCTACACATTCTTCACATCGTCAGCAAAGTGGTATAAAAGGTACAATCATATATGGCATCAAACCATTAGCATACAAGCATATATATAATCAATCATTAACATCCCATGCAAAGCAGAGTGAGGGGACCATTAAATAGGTGCACTTAACTCTTGCTGTGAGCAGCAAAGAAAGAGGATGATGGGAGCACGCAAGGGGTTCTTATGGACTATGGGGGCGTGCCTATACTCATGTGTACTCATGGGAAATGTAGTTTGTTTTACTGTTATTTATGAAAATATACATTTTCATTGGCTGCTGTCTTTATTGCAGTAAAGATTGAGAAGCATAATCTGAAGCATCTGGTCCTGTAATAGAATCTCTCAGCCCTGAGGGCTGTGATTTCATCAGCTCGGCAAAGACTGGGCATCAAGAGACAGTCTCCACCCCCTGAAGACGTGGAGGTAAAGTTAGCGTCGGGCGTTTCAGATGAAAGCCCGGTAGCTCTAACCTTCCACGTCAATCAAGGAGTGGAAAGCATAGTCACCCCACCCTTTCCCATCTCGTCACAGGGTGGGGTGACACCCACCCTGTGTGACGAGATGGGAAAGGGTGTGATTGGGGATTTGATTTCTGCGCAGACTCTCTCTTCCTTCAGGCAGTAACGGTATTCCATACGAGGCGGGAGCGTCGTGGAGATGGGAGCTATTCTGAGTACAGTGTACAATTCTGATTGGCCTCACTTTGTGACGTTGGCCCCTGGCTCAGCCGAAAACAAACTAAAGGCAGTAGTCCGAGTCGGAAGACAAAGGCACGCAGCCACTGTGAAAAAAATGTAACAGGTAAAATAACACTGCGTTCATTTGAGCGCTTTTAGCTAAGTTTGTGGATAGGTGTAAACCAGTCATACGCTCAATGCTGTGGCAAGTGTTGAACTGTGTGGCTAAGGGACTGATCGACTGCCCTTGAAATGTGAAGCCCTGTGAGAGTTTGCCTCTGTTTGCAGAGTCCCGCGTCGCTTGGAAAAAGCAAGCAAAAGTCGACTTGTAAATTAATGACGCAGCATGAGCATCAATAGTACCCCCTCCTCACTAATCTGAGCTCACAAACAAATCACCATCTATGGGTATGCTGTGGCCTGTCTCAGACCTGTCTAGGCTAAACTTCATCCCTATACATGCATTTGTCAGTCTGTCACTTGGTCTGTCATCAAAAGTGGCTGTTTTTACTACGCACCCATAAACGCAAAGTCGTGCTGCCTCATGAGTTTTAAAAAAATGCTGTTACTCAAACGAAGTATTTTAGTACTAATGGAGTCTTCGTCAGTATATGACATAACTATTTCCAATCTCTATCTGCACGCTTTGTAGGCCTCAGTGGTGCATGAAAATCAAGGCTCTGCGAGTGACTGCGCGTGCAGTGGTAAGAACCATGTAAATGTAGAAGAATGTGGCATCATGGCAATGTTAGTTAATTATGATTTATGATATATATTCAGAATGTCAGCTTGGGCACACAGCTTTACTTTTAGCTCAGAGACTGGTTAAAAAATGCTAAGGAGATAGGATGTGTTTCACTGTTCCTAACATGCTTTAAGTTATTCAGAGCTTAATACCATCCACTACTCAGATCTTCTCTTTTGCAAGGCCCGCATAGCCATGTGTTCTGTTCCGTCATGGTGTTACAGCGCTTAAAACAATGTGTAATTGCGAACAGCGACCAATGTGAACGATTCTGCATTGATGATAGTACCACTCCTTCTTAAGCCCACTAGCACCATCTATGCTTTAATAATTCCCTTTCCCATATTTACTCACTTAAACTTTACGTTTTCAACCTTCTTTAGGAAAAGGAAAGAAAGACCTGTTCTGTTTTCGGTATTTGATTCTAAATACACTCCTGCTACAGAGCAGCTACATCATTATCATACTAAATGGCTTAACTGATGTCAAAACTAAACTGTGGGAAGAAAATGTCAAACAGGTTCTTAGAAAGACCATGCAATATATATGTACTAGCGGCATAGTTAAGTGCAACATGTTTAGATATATAAAGTCGACACTTTCACAATCCTTTACAAACCTTCTTGCTTTCTCATATTTTCTTTAAAATGCACCATTTTCTTACTCTTTTTTTCAAAACTTTCCTGGGCGAGAACCGCCCCAACCCTCCTTATGATGGTCGGCTCGGGCAACATTCATCCCCAATTTCTATGCCTCACCACATCCTAATTTCACCAGCCGCCACTGATTTGGAAGGGGAGTGTTTAGGCCGTCCCTTCCAAATACCGACTCTGAATGAGATGTATGAATATTTTGCGACCAAATTAAGAATTCATAGTTTTCTGATTCCTTGAAGGAGGTGGTAACCCATTATCCTTTGAGAATGAAAAACAATTTTTTTAGGAGCAGGCAGTGGTCACATGGACCACTGCCTACTCTTAAATAAAACTGTAAACTTAATTTTTTTTTTTTAATGCATTCTGTTTTCCTTTAAGGATAACTGGCAGCATTTCTGACAAAAAAGGTTTGCTTTATTAAAAAGTTAAAAAGCAATCACAAACATGGTGGTCAGCTAAATCGCCTATCTTTTCTAAAGAGGCTAGTTTGAATACAAGAATCACCAACAGTAAGTTTAAGGTTGGAAAATTCTATTGCTTACTTGCTGCAATTGACTGTGAACAGAAATGATGCTTTTAACAAGAACTTTTCAAAGAAAAAAGGACGATCAATGTTGAAGAAAAACACAACCAGACATATAGTTAGTCAGTCAGTCAGGATATCTTTATTCGACTTATTACAAGTCATACAAAGAAACAAACAATAAACAATAAAACATAACATAGGATACATATGCCCATACATACATAGCCCAGCATTTCCATAAAAGCATTAAAACTACGGATATAAGTTAAATACTATACAATGTTAAAACTATACAAATTCATTCATAAGAGGCAAAAATAATTCTGATGAAAAACCCTTAAAAATTGCTAAGGCGAGTTTTGACCGACAGCTTTCACCCTAGCTGCGGCAACTAAGAAATTCGCGATGCAAAAGGTAGTGCGGGGATTTGACAAAAGCTGTAAATAAAGCAAGGCTGGACGAACCTGAGTGAAGCCCGCTTCTTTAAGGACAGGGAGTAGATATTTTTTCCTCTGCTCGTGAAAGAAGCTGCAAAACATGACAAAGTGCAATGTGTCCTGCACCGAGAAGTCGTCGCATCTACAGGGTGGGGCTTCATCTGGCTTCTGCCAGCCCTTAAATGAACCAAGATGGTAGTGTATCAGGTTGAACCTGAACTTGGTTAGCAGGAACCTATGGTAGGCAACGGTTACAAAAATAAGATAAGGTGCAATGGAAGGGGCGCTAACCAAAAGGACATATAGTTACATCAAATGCATACATTGGCGCAAGTACATTAAGATGTCTATGTACATTGTACACTGTAACATAGGTTGCTGCAATTGTGTGAAAGTGAATAAAGTGGTCATGGAACACGTAGTGACTGAAAACAAATTAAAAGATAAAAAGGCAGTGCTTCAACCGCCTGTGTGCTGCTTGTCAAGAATGATATAGTGCTGAACTTCCATATATCCAGGGCAATCAAAAAGTTGTCTTGAATGCCCTAATGGGGCTGTTTTTATTCCAGGCAAGAATTAAGAGTGTCGACGTTTAAACCCGAGAGAGCGAGGTTACTTAGGACCATCAGGGTGGGTCTTCATCAGGACGTGGGGGTGGAGCAACATATAGTTGCATGGAAACTCCATAAGACAAATCCGAAAGAGTTATGTAGACAGCAACACGGCTTCCAACTCTAACATGTTTATTATTGTTGACAAAGCAAATAGGCTTGTCTTCCTATATGAATGTGGTGACACATTGACAAAGCCACTAGGCTTGCTGTGTAAATTGATGTGGATTCCTGTTGACCAAGCCAGCAGATCTGCATTATTTAAAGTTATACCCTTTTATATTGTGATGATTGCTCTCATTGGCTGGACGTGTACGGGATTGGCCGCAGGGCATGTCCCCAAGAGGCCAGTGATGTTTTATAGTTAGGTATGGTAGTAAAATCATACTTTACATTTAAAAGAAATCTCTGAATCACAAAGGTTAGAGCAATGTTATAGTTAGGTCTGGTAATATATTAGTTTATGCTAATTTTAAAAAACATAGAAATTCACTGAAAAAAAACAAAGGTTACAGTGACATTCGAGTTAGGAGAAAATGTAAGCTAAAAATACTCTCAGCCTGAATACTTCCCCATACAGTTGATTAGTAAAAAGACTCTGGAAATCCTTAACGTTGTCAATTGTTTATTGAACATCTGATTTATGAAATGTAAACATACCCTTAACATTCTAATTTCAATCAGAGGCCACTGTTGGCCGAACTCTGTAGAGATCTGCTCTTACAGTTTCGCCCTGTTCCAGACAGGACTTGTGGCTTTATCTCCCATCCCATATCCTACGTAGCCGATCCGCAACATTTTGCACCCCTGGCAGGTGCTCCACTAGGGAGTCTATTGTGTGATTCTTTGCGTGGCAGGATATTTGACTTTTAAGATGCTTATAGCAGCGTTACTTAATTTCTCCTTGTCTTGTGCTTTAGTCACCTCTTGAACTCTTCCTCTTTTCTTGTGTGTGTGGTTCTAACCTCTATCATCTCAGTTTGCTGTGTCTTTTTGAAGTCACTGTCTTTCAGAGTCAAGGTCTGTCAGGTTTGTCTCCATTTCCCTTTACATTTAACCTATTTGCATTCGTGAATATAGTTTGTCTGTGTTCCTGTATCATTCTATTTATGTTTGGTGCAACTCTGCTTTCATACATTTCATCCCTACTCCTGTGAGTAGCTGGACCAGTTGTACCTTTGTACTCTGTCCTGTGGGGTGCTCATCTGTCTGTTTGTGTCTTTGGAGTTCTTTTGTGACAGTTTTACTAGTTTTTGTATTTTCCTATTTTCTGCCAGCATTTGCTTGAATGCCCAGTGATCTTTTTCATAGTCACAGCACTTGTAAAAATATAAATCTACTTCCAGATTCAGGATCTCAAGATCTGACACTGTATTTGAAAGCATGATTGACTGACTGACTGACTGACACACAACGTTTCAACCCTTCCGAATCCCAATCTGCGGTTTACCCACCCATCGGTATGTGAGAAACACAGGAAACAACACACATGGCAACCCGTTTGGACCAAAGTCAGATATCCAATAAGATATAATCAACTAAGCTAGTATAGTTCAAGAGGTTGTAAGTGCGCCCTCCTCTTTGTCAGAAATTGCGGTCCCGTTACATGCTAGAAGGCCTTGATTCAATATAAATGCATTTAACTGGACTACAACAGTTGACCACTTCTTCATAGGGTGAAGAGTCAACCCAGGAACGGACCAGTGGTCTCCATCGCTGGTAAAGTCCTCCGTGTGAACGCTCAATGGCTGAAGTTTGCAATTAAAAACAGCAGCAACAATTTTATAAGCATCGACCGGAAAGGCTGCCATGTGGGAGTCCATAATGTCTATGATTGATGATTCTGAACTGCTACCCCCAGGCCTGCCCTACATATTATAGGCATAATAGCAGAAAATAGCAGGCTAACACATAAAACATCGGATGAACCCACGTCATTCTCTTTGGCCAAGCCAGAACGTGCGTTTTTCACCCAGATGGTCAGCCCGCCTGATAGTCCTGTAGAAATGGCAGCCAGAGTAAAACTGGGGAGATGAGGACCAGGTCTCTTGAAAGAGGCAAATATCAAACATATCAAACTGACACCAGTCTACAGAGGAGAGTTTGGAGGCTCATCCTACAAGATTTCAAGAGGCATGCTTGGTAGGTGGCACAGAGGATACGCCTTTGGCGATGTGACAGGGCCTTTTAATGACTACTGGTGCAGGGCCACTGAAATCAGAGGATAGAGAGTAATTGAGGTCCCCTAAATCCTCCAGCACTTGAACACTGGAGTCTGCAGAGTGCAACAGCAGCTTCACAGCATTTTTTGGTTCTGCTCAAATACCTTTGGTGACATTTTACAGAGAGAAAATTAGACAGTGGACATCAACCTCTATATAACAACTATGGGTGTATGCCCATATTACACCCCAAAACATGTGATTGATTTAGGAAATCCTTCCTGACATCCAAGTATTTAAGTGGTTATACTGAGTAGCTAATGGTCAAAAGTAAACTTCCTTGAATGTGGTTTCCCACCGAGGTTGCTGCTCTGTCAGGTCCTTACTGAATCTCGTCGTGTGTTGACTGGGTTGATCACCCGACCTTGGCAAATGACACTGGGGGTGGAGTAAAGGGAGTCCAAATGGTCATAGGTAGAGGGTTTTTACAACTACCAGGTAGACATTTCCACTTGAATAAGTGAATCCGAACGTATCCTACAGGTAGGCAGGACACCTCTCTCTCCATTCAAATGGTAATAATTGTGAGGCAAGGCACCATATATGAAATATGGAGCAAAACATGCAGGTAACTAGTTTGATTTGGATATGTACTTTGAAAAATAAATCTCAAAAGTGGTCAAGGCACACAGTTCTAATGTGTGACTGGTATATTCTGCCCTTAATATGTGACTTGTATATTTTGCCCTTAATATGCGACTTGTATATTCTGCCCTTAATATGTGACTTGTATATTCTACCCTTAATATGCGACTTGTATATTCTGTCCTTAATATGTGACTGGTATATTCTGCACTTAATATGTGACTGGTATATTGTGCCCTGCTTTATGCAACTTCGGGTTTTTGTTAGGGCTTTGATCTCTCCATTACGTGTTTATTTAAATCCAGTGCCTGTGGGACCATCATATTCATAAAGAGTGCAGAAACTTTAAAGCCTTAGGAGCAGTTAGCCAAGTGAAATTACCTAGAAATAGAGGAGACTCCAGTTTAATGGGCCTGCAATGGCTTACGGACTCCTGTGAGGCAACCCAAGACGCACACTAAGGTTGACAATTGCTGGCCTTTTAAACCACCAAAGGCGGAAGATTTCAGTTAGGATTTAGAGTATCATCCCAAACTTGGAACACTGTCACTAGAATCTTGCAGGATAGCACATGGCAGGTAAAACGGAAATATGGTGTGCTTATCACCCCTGTAAATCACATTTGCTATAATTTCCTAAAAGGCCTGCTGCCTCATCTGGGCCCAGGCTCTGAAACAGCCAGTCGAATACAAATCGGGCAAGGTCTAGAAAAGTTTATATACATAACAATTCTGACAGCTCTGAACTACTTTCCTTTTACAACATTATAACTTGCCCACACTGCAAACCCCTCAGCAATATTTACACCTTCATATGGAAACGTTAGTAGGTTATTATTACCAATGAGGTTTGAGATTGTGTTATTGTTTGTGTACCGTTTTGTATGTTGAAAACATTGTGAACTCAGGTGATTGTCCTGTGTTAGCTTGGGTTGGGTTATAATGCCATATACTAAATAATGATACAGTAAAGGGGGTGGTGATGGACAGAGTATCTGAATTAAGCAGAACACTCCTACCCAGTCAACAGATCAGGGCTTGATCCATCACCATTTTTTAGCTCACTGCACCATCCCAGTTCAGAACCTGGCTATATGCAAATTAGTCTGTCCCTGGCCCAGTGCATCATGTGAACAGGGCAGACCAAACTACCAAGCCAATTCTTTACCAGAAAGGAAA
The DNA here is from genome assembly GCF_964263255.1 of Lissotriton vulgaris. NCBI lineage: Eukaryota > Metazoa > Chordata > Amphibia > Caudata > Salamandridae > Lissotriton > Lissotriton vulgaris. The sequence continues at coordinate 1,889,208,170 of NC_141693.1, read as the reverse complement.
AAAGCTTCCGGGGACCGGTTTCTGGCATTACAGCCGTCTTCGGCCCGGCTTGCTTGAATCCTGATGGTGCAGTGAGCAAGGGACTCACGTCTGAGCATACCCTTCCACGCTTATGGTGGACAACACGATACAGTAAAGAGGGTGGTGATGGACAGAGTATCTGAATTAAGCAGAACACTCCTACCCAGTCAACAGATCAGGGCTTGATCCATCACCGTTTTTTTAGCTCACTGCACCATCCCAGTTCAGAACCTGGCTATATGCAAATTAGTCTGTCCCTGGCCCAGTGCATCATGAGAACAGGGCAGACCAAACTACCAAGCCAATTCTTTACCAGAAAGGAAACAAGCTTCCGGGGACGGTTTCTGGCACTAAGTGTGGGAGGGTATACTCAGACGCGAGTCCCTTGCTCATTGCACCATCAGGATTCAGGCAAGCCGGGCCGACGAAGGCTGTGATGCCAGAAACCGGTCCCCGGAAGCTTGTTTCCTTCCCAGTATAAGAATTGGCTTGGTAGTTTGGTTTGCCCTGTTCCCATGATGTTCTGGGACAGGGTCAGACTAATTTGCATTTAGCCAGGTTCTGAGCTGGGATGGTTTAAAACCCTGATCTCTTGACTGGGTAGGAGTATTCTGCATCCTTCAGAAACTCTGTCCATCACCACCCCCTTTTCCAAAATCGATATACTAAATAATGGCAAGGTGAACGGGAGCAATTGATTTCCTCTTCTTTTGTCAATGCAAGCATGTTCTTGGGATGTGTGTGGCACAGTCTGTTTTTTTGTTTAGCAGAGTGACTTTGTTAAATGCAATCGCTGCTTAGAGGTCAAACATGTTCATGTCTTGTGTCAGTGTTGATCCTACATGATTCTATCAGACTGTGTAGAGACCTGTGGGTCTTATTTACAAGCCCATTGCACCACTCGTGCAACACTTCTTTTGCCACACTGTCAGCGCAATGGGCTTCCTCATATTTACAAGGCCATGTAAAGAAGACACCCTGCGTGCGCACATAGCAAGAGGAAAATGTCTTTAATTATTGTTTTCGTGCAGGAAGGAAACCTTCGTGCACAAAAACAATCATCCCCTCAGCGCAGGCACCCTTGCAACATGATGCAACGGTGCCTGCGCTGGCGCACAACTGCTGTTTGTGTGCTGGCACACGGGAGAAGGACAGGAATGCGCCATATCTTGCAGGAAGGCCTACTGCGCTGCCATGTGTCAAAATATTGTAAATGAGGCCCGATATGTTTAGAAATACCTGTAACTCCCAACGGGGCTTTTAGAAAGAGAAGTAATTACGTCAATCCCATTCTGTGAAAGCAGGTGCCAAGGGAATTCCAAGGTTTAAATGTGAGAATGAGACAAGCTAGTAAGTCCAGGTGGTGAGTATGGTATTCATGTAACTGAAAAATGTTGCCTCCAATTTTTCTAATTTAGTATGAAATTTTATTGATGAAGCTAAATCGGAGGACAAGGATAAATATTGTATTTCTGAACAACCAGCTTGTGACCTTTATCGAGTCCAATAAACTCCTTGACACCACACAATTCGGTTTCAAAACTGACACAGCACGGAGACCGCTTTTCCCAAGGCAACTAAACAGACCAGGCAGGTTTTGGATCAGGGAAAAGGGGAAGCTCTTATCCTTAAAAACAAACGGTATGTGGAGGGTCAAGGGGAAAGTTTCAAGACCTGTCTGCTCGCTCCCCTATATCAAGATTCATAACACACAAAAGAGCAGATCAAGTCGGAGAAAGGTGTGTGCCTACATCAGTACCAGTGCGGTACCGGTGATGAGTGCGTGAAACATGGGCTGTCAAACGTTTCAGGCATTAATGTCGGAAGGCTGAAATAATTCCCATCAGACCACCCATTTGGTGGAGTTAGCGTCACGTGGGAACTGTGTATCATGCCATCCCGAATCCGCCTCTATAATGCCAGTGCGGGAATGGATGTCAAAAGTACTGAGCATAATTTACATCTTCAAGTGATGTTAATGAAAAAAGTGCAGTGCTCAAATAGTGATGTTAAAATTGGCTACCCGGACTTCAGGAAGCGTTTAAACAGAAGTCCTAGTGTCAAAGATTAAAAAACACGCCGGGTAGTAAGACTACCCACTAGCGCTGTGCAGTATGGTCATGGTCGACATGTTTCAGCCATACGGGCATCTAGCCTGGCTTTCTTCAGGACCGATTAACAAAAATAGCTACTGCAACTGCTTATAAAGTATAAAGGTGAAGAGTGTAGACATGTACTAACAAAGTTACATATATACCAGGACATTGAATGCTTAGGTGTCCACTGGAGGGAGAGGAATAATTATTCTTCCTAACGAGAAACAAAAAGACACTATGTCAAACAACGCCAGATTGCACACACACACACCAATACACACAACACGGGACCGTGCAGGCACACATGCATGAATAATTTGCATTCTGCATTTATAGAGAGCATACTAGCTCAATCACACTGAGGCATTTCCTCAAAGTGATACTCACCCAGCTTTGTGTGGGTGAAGACCTCACCTCACCCGGCAACCGCTCGGGGGAATGAGGCCCGGCTCTGTAGTGTAAAAAATGAAAGACACAGTAAGCACATAACTTTACTGTGCTTAAACCAATGGTTTTACACTTAAAACCCAACAGACGTGTGATAGTGGCCCCACTGTCATAACTACCAACGACACCTTTTCAAATTTACAAAGTGCGCCTAAGTCGCACATCCTGCGATATTTAACTCTTGTAAAAGCAATATCTTGGCACTGTTAAGTGCTACCAGGTGACTTACTTACACAAAGTAGTTGTGTAGTAATTCGCGGTTTAGAAAAAACTTATCAAGCAACCTCTATCCTACAAGAAAAGACACTTGTTTACCACCCGTGGCCGTTTGGCAACCAAGGTATAGAGGTAATTAAATGGTGTCCTAATCCACTCTCATATATAGGTACCAAGGACCTTTCATCAATGTGAGCTGCTCAGTTAAACATAGTGAACAGATGATCTATCCCCTCCAAAACACGCGCAGTTGTTATAAGGGTAGAGGGCCAAATAGGCTCCCTTAAATGTGGATACCCTACCAGCATAGTTCCCAACTACGAGTTGAAACGCTGAAAAATCGGCGTGAAGGCGCTGCAAAGCTCACCTAGCTGTCGGTACCCCGGCTCTGGACCCGAACGGAAGTGGAGGTGATTAGAAAAACGCCCTTCCTCTTCATATAGCTTCCATGCAAGCGTTAAGGGATCCTCGTTCAAAGACGGGTTTCAGCAGGATCGCGGAAGAGCCGCGAGAGAGGACCGCTGTTTCATCGCGCATGCGTGGAGAGTACGTGAACATAGCTCTCCTGCGCATGCGCAGTCCTCGCTGCTTGTAAAATCCCGGAGAGAGTATATATCACCGTCTGTTTACTCGCGGGATAGGAGAGTATGTTCATTAGTCTTTAAGAGGGAAGTGAGCAACATTAAGGACACGGTCCCCAGCCCAAGAGGGAGACACCGCTCCTCAGACGCGTGCCCGAAGAAACCTGTCCAAACAGGTGTCAATATGTGACACTGCCCTAATAAAAGGAAAAGGGGATAATGTCACTAGGCAAAATCACACTGATGAGTGAAATGGATAGTGAGCACCCATCAATGCTATACCATAGTGGGTGATAACGAGATGATAGATGTCACACAGGGATTGATGCCGCCAATGGCTCAAAGTGGAAACTATGGTAGATAGAGGACTGTGATTGAAGCGCTTTGAATGGTGAATCAGATGACAAAACTCCAGAGGGAGGTGTATTGTTGAGATATTATCTTCAAGAAAGTTATTGTTCTAGGGTGTCAGTGAAGGTAGACAGAAGGGCCCCACACACAATTGAGTTGGGTGAGCTAAGAGATGTAAACTAGACTGCGTTTACATCCTGATTCAATAGACCCGCAACTGAACAGTTGCACTAAATACTTAAAAACAAACGGTATGTGGAGGGTCAAGGGGAAAGTTTCAAGACCTGTCTGCTCGCTCCCCTATATCAAGATTCATAACACACAAAAGAGCAGATCAAGTCGGAGAAAGGTGTGTGCCTACATCAGTACCAGTGCGGTACCGGTGATGAGTGCGTGAAACATGGGCTGTCAAACGTTTCAGGCATTAATGTCGGAAGGCTGAAATAATTCCCATCAGACCACCCATTTGGTGGAGTTAGCGTCACGTGGGAACTGTGTATCATGCCATCCCGAATCCGCCTCTATAATGCCAGTGCGGGAATGGATGTCAAAAGTACTGAGCATAATTTACATCTCCAAGTGATGTTAATGAAAAAAGTGCAGTGCTCAAATAGTGATGTTAAAATTGGCTACCCGGACTTCAGGAAGCGTTTAAACAGAAGTCCTAGTGTCAAAGATTAAAAAACACGCCGGGTAGTAAGACTACCCACTAGCGCTGTGCAGTATGGTCATGGTCGACATGTTTCAGCCATACGGGCATCTAGCCTGGCTTTCTTCAGGACCGATTAACAAAAATAGCTACTGCAACTGCTTATAAAGTATAAAGGTGAAGAGTGTAGACATGTACTAACAAAGTTACATATATACCAGGACATTGAATGCTTAGGTGTCCACTGGAGGGAGAGGAATAATTCTTCTTCCTAACGAGAAACAAAAAGACACTATGTCAAACAACGCCAGATTGCACACACACACCAATACACACAACACGGGACCGTGCAGGCACACATGCATGAATAATTTGCATTCTGCATTTATAGAGAGCATACTAGCTCAATCACACTGAGGCATTTCCTCAAAGTGATACTCACCCAGCTTTGTGTGGGTGAAGACCTCACCTCACCCGGCAACCGCTCGGGGGAATGAGGCCCGGCTCTGTAGTGTAAAAAATGAAAGACACAGTAAGCACATAACTTTACTGTGCTTAAACCAATGGTTTTACACTTAAAACCCAACAGACGTGTGATAGTGGCCCCACTGTCATAACTACCAACGACACCTTTTCAAATTTACAAAGTGCGCCTAAGTCGCACATCCTGCGATATTTAACTCTTGTAAAAGCAATATCTTGGCACTGTTAAGTGCTACCAGGTGACTTACTTACACAAAGTAGTTGTGTAGTAATTCGCGGTTTAGAAAAAACTTATCAAGCAACCTCTATCCTACAAGAAAAGACACTTGTTTACCACCCGTGGCCGTTTGGCAACCAAGGTATAGAGGTAATTAAATGGTGTCCTAATCCACTCTCATATATAGGTACCAAGGACCTTTCATCAATGTGAGCTGCTCAGTTAAACATAGTGAACAGATGATCTATCCCCTCCAAAACACGCGCAGTTGTTATAAGGGTAGAGGGCCAAATAGGCTCCCTTAAATGTGGATACCCTACCAGCATAGTTCCCAACTACGAGTTGAAACGCTGAAAAATCGGCGTGAAGGCGCTGCAAAGCTCACCTAGCTGTCGGTACCCCGGCTCTGGACCCGAACGGAAGTGGAGGTGATTAGAAAAACGCCCTTCCTCTTCATATAGCTTCCATGCAAGCGTTAAGGGATCCTCGTTCAAAGACGGGTTTCAGCAGGATCGCGGAAGAGCCGCGAGAGAGGACCGCTGTTTCATCGCGCATGCGTGGAGAGTACGTGAACATAGCTCTCCTGCGCATGCGCAGTCCTCGCTGCTTGTAAAATCCCGGAGAGAGTATATATCACCGTCTGTTTACTCGCGGGATAGGAGAGTATGTTCATTAGTCTTTAAGAGGGAAGTGAGCAACATTAAGGACACGGTCCCCAGCCCAAGAGGGAGACACCGCTCCTCAGACGCGTGCCCGAAGAAACCTGTCCAAACAGGTGTCAATATGTGACACTGCCCTAATAAAAGGAAAAGGGGATAATGTCACTAGGCAAAATCACACTGATGAGTGAAATGGATAGTGAGCACCCATCAATGCTATACCATAGTGGGTGATAACGAGATGATAGATGTCACACAGGGATTGATGCCGCCAATGGCTCAAAGTGGAAACTATGGTAGATAGAGGACTGTGATTGAAGCGCTTTGAATGGTGAATCAGATGACAAAACTCCAGAGGGAGGTGTATTGTTGAGATATTATCTTCAAGAAAGTTATTGTTCTAGGGTGTCAGTGAAGGTAGACAGAAGGGCCCCACACACAATTGAGTTGGGTGAGCTAAGAGATGTAAACTAGACTGCGTTTACATCCTGATTCAATAGACCCGCAACTGAACAGTTGCACTAAATACTTAAAAACAAACGGTATGTGGAGGGTCAAGGGGAAAGTTTCAAGACCTGTCTGCTCGCTCCCCTATATCAAGATTCATAACACACAAAAGAGCAGATCAAGTCGGAGAAAGGTGTGTGCCTACATCAGTACGTGCGGTACCGGTGATGAGTGCGTGAAACATGGGCTGTCAAACGTTTCAGGCATTAATGTCGGAAGGCTGAAATAATTCCCATCAGACCACCCATTTGGTGGAGTTAGCGTCACGTGGGAACTGTGTATCATGCCATCCCGAATCCGCCTCTATAATGCCAGTGCGGGAATGGATGTCAAAAGTACTGAGCATAATTTACATCTCCAAGTGATGTTAATGAAAAAAGTGCAGTGCTCAAATAGTGATGTTAAAATTGGCTACCCGGACTTCAGGAAGCGTTTGAACAGAAGTCCTAGTGTCAAAGATTAAAAAACACGCCGGGTAGTAAGACTACCCACTAGCGCTGTGCAGTATGGTCATGGTCGACATGTTTCAGCCATACGGGCATCTAGCCCGGCTTTCTTCAGGACCGATTAACAAAAATAGCTACTGCAACTGCTTATAAAGTATAAAGGTGAAGAGTGTCGACATGTACTAACAAAGTTACATATATACCAGGACATTGAATGCTTAGGTGTCCACTGGAGGGAGAGGAATAATTCTTCTTCCTAACGAGAAACAAAAAGACACTGTCAAACAACGCCAGATTGCACACACACACCAATACACACAACACGGGACCGTGCAGGCACACATGCATGAATAATTTGCACTATAGTGATGATGGAGGTGGTGCCGTTCAATGCCTCAGAACAGTGCCCTCTACAGTTGAGAGGTGCACAAAGCTCCTACATGTTCCCTTGGGAGGAGAACATAGCTGATTTTACCTTAAACGGGTCCCACTCAGAAGGATCGTGCTCGTGGCAGCTTCTGGTCAAATATAATGGCTGAAGGTCTGGAGCCATGTCCCATCTGCAATTTTAGTTTCTAAATGCTGTGGGGCTTCAGTACATCGTACCCAACTGTGCTTGTAGACCAGCATTTGCAATGCAATAGGTGTCAGAGTACTAAATGTTTTAGCTATTTGCATCGCAGATAATGTTTGTTACTTTTTTTTGTCAAGAAATATTCCAGCAGTAGCATGAGCAATAAAATCAAATCCATGAAGCAAGAAAATATTGCAGTACCACAGGCTATTAGGTGTCCCTGTGGAGTTGTAAAGGGACCACTATTTGTCACATACGGTACTGCATTGTTAGTGCAATTATACAGAGAAAGATTGCAGGTAAACATATTTTTGCTTTTCTTTGTATTGGAAGCGAGATTTGTGTTAGCTTGAGTTTTAAAAATGCACCATTGTTGTTAATTTAAATAGTGCATTTTTAAATGCAAAGTAACAAAAATCTCACTTTCAGTAAAAACAAATTGAAACATATGCTCAGCTGAAATGTTATTATTGCTAAGGATGCAGTACCATATATGGCTAATAGAGGTCGTTTTACAACTCCATACGGACACCTAATAACAGCCTTTTAGTACTACACCCGTGCCTTTTTTTGTTTATTTTTTTTATGGCTGAGATACCCGCCACCCCCTCTCAACACAATCCCCAAGGATGGGAAACCGGAAACAGTTCTGAAGTTTTTGGAAGACGGGAGGGAGTGACCCTCCCGGCCGTATTTATTAAAATATGAAACAAAATTAAAACATTAAATAAACAGTTTCATATTATGTACAATTTCATTACCACATTGCGATGTTTGGCTAACCATAACATATTCTCTAATACAAAGGTTCTCCTAGCCGAACTAACATCCTACAAAACATTTACTTGAAATTTTGAAATTGTACATCCTAACGTTTAAGGGCCAACGGCAAGGTCGTAACCGGTGTCAAGATCCCTAACCCAAAATATCCCCCTCACTTGTGAGGGGCGACCGCACAGAGGCGTACCTCACGTGCAACTACCAATTTCCCTTGACTTGACGGGGGCCCCAATGAAACTCAACGCCACTTAACTGTCGTACGAGGACTCGTGTGAGGTATCTAGAAGGTAGCGTAGACCCCCCCCCAAACCCCCACACAACTTACCACATCTGCCGTCGCAGACGTCCTGGCCCCGGGAAATTCCCCAGGAGGGGGCTGTAACCCCTCCTACCCAGGAAGGGGCCTTGACCGCCTTTCCTTTCTTTTCGGCGACCCATCCTTAGAAGGGACCGCCTCCCCGTTGAGGGGCCAATGGCCACCTCCCCCGAGCGCTCCCATCCGTAATGGGTGACGCCCACTCATAGGGATCTTACAATTAGTGCTCACCGATCATGACCTTACCGCCCGACCAAAATAAATACGACAATGCTAACTAAATTACTACATGACTAAACTATGAAAAGACAGTAACAACAACCACTTTATTAAAAGCATGCTTACTGATAAACACTAAAGCAGGAATACTTTATTTGCAAAACATAACACAAATTGACCATACTTTATTGCATATTCAAAGTCATCACGATAATCACCATAACCTGTAAACGAAAATCAGAGTTATCCATCAAACTTTTATCCAAACATTATTCAAAACCACTTGCTGTCTTCAGGGGCTGGTGGGTGGGTCAAAATTGGCTCCTCGTTCCGTCTCGAGCTCACGTACAGCGAAGAGGTGCTGCTTCAGAGCACAGGAACAAGAGGATGCTTTCTTGGCTTGTTGCTCCTTTTATCCGTCTTCAGGGCGGGCGTAAACCCGCCCCTGCCTGCCCCAAGGGCGTGGCCGGCCGCGTCAGTGTCTAGGCCAACCCACTCTAGGGCGGGAAAAGGCGCGCCCCGGCTACGCCGCTTCGGGCATACCAGCCGAGACGCGCCTCCCGCCCAAGATGGCTTCCCGGGGGGATCGTGGTACTCCGCCATACGTTCGGGGGGACCGAATGGTCGCCCCTTTCCATATGGCTGAGATACCCGCCACCCCCTCTCAACACAATACCCAAGGATGGGAAACCGGAAACAGTTCTGAAGTTTTTGGAAGACGGGAGGGAGTGACCCTCCCGGCCGTATTTATTAAAATATGAAACAAAATTAAAACATTAAATAAACAGTTTCATATTATGTACAATTTCATTACCACATTGCGATGTTTGGCTAACCTTAACATATTCTCTAATACAAAGGTTCTCCTAGCCGAACTAACATCCTACAAAACATTTACTTGAAATTTTGAAATTGTACATCCTAACGTTTAAGGGCCAACGGCAAGGTCGTAACCGGTGTCAAGATCCCTAACCCAAAATATCCCCCTCACTTGTGAGGGGCGACCGCACAGAGGCGTACCTCACGTGCAACTACCAATTTCCCTTGACTTGACGGGGGCCCCAATGAAACTCGACGCCACTTAACTGTCGTACGAGGACTCGTGTGAGGTATCTAGAAGGTAGCGTAGACCCCCCCAAACCCCCACACAACTTACCACATCTGCCGTCGCAGACGTCCTGGCCCCGGGAAATTCCCCAGGAGGGGGCTGTAACCCCTCCTACCCAGGAAGGGGCCTTGACCGCCTTTCCTTTCTTTTCGGCGACCCATCCTTAGAAGGGACCGCCTCCCCGTTGAGGGGCCAATGGCCACCTCCCCCGAGCGCTCCCATCCGTAATGGGTGACGCCCACTCATAGGGATCTTACAATTAGTGCTCACCGATCATGACCTTACCGCCACAGGCCCGGATAGTTGACCGGCTATCCGGACCCCCCACAACACTCCTACCTAAAGGTCATGTTCTAACGTCTTTAGCCAAGCTATGAAGTCCCCTATGAGTAACTCATTCCCCACCTGAGACAAATGAACACCATCCCCCAAATACATACTGTCATCTTTAATACAACCATGTGAAATAGAATGCAGTGTATTGGAACGGAACAACCTACTCACTTTGTTATTAATCTTCCTTACAGAATGATTTAAAGCAGAAACAGAAAAAGCCCCCCGCCACACTTTTCGTGGGATCATATGGGACCACGCAATTGTGCACCCTGGAACTCTCCTCGCTAACCAACTTACAGTGGAAAGCATCGCCTCAAGAAGAAGTCGTCTACCAGTGGTGACCAAATCATTGCCCCCAAGATGTACTATGACTACAGACGGCGGTGACCTCGTCCGCCCTAACAAACCCTCGAAAAATGATTGAAACTGGTCAATACAGAGACCGCCTCTTCCGTGGAAGGACACCCTGTACCCGTATTCCCCAGCTACGTGAATCATGTCACCTGCCTTGAATACGTCCGCGGCACGCCTCACGTATGAGTGGCCCACGACCCACACCTCCTTTTTCACAGCCGGTGATGTCTGACCGCTGGCCTGGTGTTGGGTCGACTGCATAGTCCGCCCCGCCTCGTAGGCTTGCGCAACTGAAAACCAAACAAAACAAGAAGCGTGAGTACATCGTTACAGCTTCACAACATGTGCAACCGCACATACCTTTTATAACAATTGGAGGACCAACGCCCCACCCGTTTAACCTGTTCCACATTCAGACCCCTGGCTGTAGCTTCTGTAGCAGCCCCTATCCGAAAGGAATGGGTCCCAAACTCGCCCGGGTTCAAGCCCGCAGCGGCAATCGACATCGCAAGCACCCGCTGAAACTGAAATTTTGTCAGTGGGGTGGCGTCAGCGTGTCTCAACAAGGTCCCCCCCCATGATGCCACCCTTCGTGCTAGGTAATCTTCTAAACACTTTACCGGACACATGGAGGACCCGGGAATCCTGCGTATAATTATGCAGTCACCCATCCCACTCTGATCGGTCTTGGACCTGACAAATGAGACAGTCATTGTCTCCCCTCTGATCTGAACGTGCTCCTGGCACAAACCTCCTGTCACATCCTGCTTGTTCCTCGCCACTAGTTCGCTTACCCGCATAGCCCCATGGAATGCCAGCGTAAAAGCGGCTCGGAATAACACTGTCTCATACTGAGATGAACATGTAGCAGGGAGTGTGGATAACAACAGGGCCAACCTATCCAAACCTATCGGGCGCCTCTCATCTACTCTGCGACCCTCAAGGCGTTGCCACCCACGTAGCGCTTTCTGCACAACGAAAGACGCTGTCGGGTCCTGGATCCCATGAGCCCTAGCAACAAAGGAAATGGCAGCCCGGTGCCTCTGAGCCGTGGCCACCGATTTCCCTGCCAGATGTAAGGACATCAGAAAATTCACCACCCATTCCTCATGGCCCCAAAGCCCCTCTCTAACAGTCCCCAAAAAGGCTAAATAGGACCGGAACGCCCCTTCATATGCCTTCCTCGTCCTGGGTGCTAAACTCTCTCCCACGAGGTTACGAAGTTCGGGGCACCGAGAGACCAGAGAGCTTCGGGAAAGGGTGCCGGCTCCGGGTCCGCTGTGGGAAGAAAACCCCAGAAAGCCTGCATACGAAAACGAGACAGTGCATCAGCCGCCTGGTTCATTACCCCCGGGACATGTCTTGCTTTGAATAGCACATTCAATTGCATACACAGTAAAACAATTTCCTTGAGCAGTCTCAAAATCAATTTGCATCGTGCTGCCTGGCTATTGATACACTCAACCACGGTCATATTGTCAGACCAAAATACCACAGAGTGATCTTTGAACCCTTCGGGCCAAGTTCTCAGGGCCACCAAAATGGGGAAAAGTTCCAGGAAAGCGATGTTACTCGTCAGTCCGTTGTCATGCCACCATGCCGGCCACTTTTGTGCAGACCACCTTGTGCCGAAAATGGCACCAAAACCTATGCTCCCTGCCGAATCTGTCCACAGCCCCAGCTCCTCAGAGGACACGGCCGGTTTGTTCCAGACGACTCGACCATTGAAATCCGCCAGAAATGCCAACCAAATGCGCATGTCCTGGCGTACCTCAGCCGAGAGCCTTGTGCGATGATGGCCCTCCTTCAGGCCGACCATGGCTTGAGCAATCGAACGGGAAAAGGGGCGGGCCATTGGTATAACCCTCAGGGCAAAATTCAACTGACCCACTAACTGCTGTAATTGATGCAGCTTAACCTTAGATCCACATATACACATTTGTAGGGATGCCCTGAACTTTGACACTTTGTCAGCTGGTAAACGAAAACAACCTTCTCCGGAGTCTAACTCGATCCCCAGAAACTCGAGGCAAGTAGAAGGACCCACAGTCTTACCTGGTGCCAATGGCACGCCAAACTGATTCATCAAGACACAAAAATCGGCCAAGGCCTGACCACATTCCGGATCCCCGGCTGCCCCCAGGAACAAAAAATCATCGAGGTAATGCATGACATGTTGGAAACTCGTCTTCTTTGTGAAGACCCATTGTAGAAAACTACTGAATTTTTCAAAATAAGCACAAGATATAGCGCACCCCATCGGCATACACCTATCCATGTAATAATGACCCTGAAACATGAAACCTAGGAGACGCTGATCGTCTGGATGTACCGGGAGCAACCGGAACGCTGACTCGATATCAGATTTTGCCATCAGCGCCCCGGGCCCCAGGCGATTCAAAATGGCTACGGCCTCATCGAAGGATGCGTACCGCACCGAACATACTTCCGGGTCTATCGCTTCGTTTACGGAAAGACCACGTGGAGCTGATAAATTATGTATCAGCCGGAACTCACCCGGGTCCTTCTTGGGGATCACTCCTAAAGGAGAACAAACAAAGTTATGCACCGGGGGTACACTAAACGGGCCGGCGACTCGTCCTCGAGTAACCTCCTTCCGGATCTTATCCTGTACCACGGTCGTATGCTGCAGGACCGAAAGCTGATTTTTACATCTCTCCACACCCTGAAAGTCCCCCACTGGGATGCGGAAACCATACGAAAACCCGTTCCGCAACACCCCAGCAGCAGTACGATCCGGGTATTCACTGAGCCAGGGAATCATTGCCAAGGTATCAATCGGGGTAGGTAAAGGCGCCCCTCGGACTATGTTAGACCTGTTTGGCGCCTCCTCTACCCCCGTTATCACCCGTTTTGGCTCTGCACGTGGACTCAGGATGGGATGATTGCCCACACCCACTACATTCGTGTCTAAATTTGCACGATCCCTGGGGCCTAGTACATTTACCCCTGTTGAAATTCCAACAAACCCCCCTTTTTCCTGTATTGCCGGCAGGCCTCGAGTAATTGTCGGTGCCTGCACCTGATCGAAAGGGCGTCCCCGCATACTGGCGGGAGGATTCGCCAACGCTACTCCCTACTAATGGCAATTTCAACATACCAGTATCCTTCATTTTAGACCATGACACAGAATCATAACAATCCCAAGTTAAGTTTTTATCGTGCTCTTTGGCCTTCCTAAAAAGATTATCATAGCAAAACCAATGATTACCCTCGTGTGATGTCGAGTACCCCATGATTCGTGACTGGTAAGTCGGCAATTCGGGTAGCAAATCGGGCCTTCGTTCCCCCAAGATTGACGTAAAAATCCCCCACGCTTTGCCCCAATTGCCAATGTTTTCATTTACCTTAAAGGCGGCCATTTTTGCGCGCCAAACACTCGGATGCATGAGGTCCTTCTGGCCTTTAACATGCTCCATCTCATAATTGTCAGTAAGCAACGAGAAGATGTTTACATATTCCCCTGCCCAAATCTTCTCTTTAATAGCCAAAGGAACATGTTGACCCAACTTTTCCCTACGAGAGGGTGCTGACTCGTCCCTCGCAATCGGCAATGGCCGCTTACCTGAACCGGACGCTGCCTCTGCGGTCGAACCCGTCCCCTGTGGCTTGTCTACTGCTGCAGCCGGCGTGGACACCTTCGCTGCTTCCCGTTTCTCACGCAGTTGCTTCATCAGCACCTGCGCTTCGACAGCCGTGGCGCCCTCGCTACCTTCACCCAACCACGCTGCTAATTGTGCTGCCAGCTCGGGCGGCATATCTTCCCTGGACACGGGGGTGACCACAACGGGAATCGGATTCCCTTCCTCCGGCACGGGAGTGGGTGCCTCGAGCGGAGCACTGGGACCCGGGATGTCTCCCCCAGCTGCTCCCCTCCTGGGCCTCTTGTTTTTCCCTCCCGGGGCTGCTCCCGCCAAAGGACGTTTTGGCCCCCCTTCCTCGTCTTTATCCATCCGCCTCTTTAGGTCGGTCACCTCCTTCATGAGAACGCGCAGCATCTGGTCAGTAGTCATGCGCTTTCCCGCCTTCTTCGGCATTCTCCAACAGAGTATCTGAAAAACAAACAAGAACGATTACAACGCTCAAAATTGGCTCCTCGTTCCGTCTCGAGCTCACGTACAGCGAAGAGGTGCAGCTTCAGAGCACAGGAACAAGAGGATGCTTTCTTGGCTTGTTGCTCCTTTTATCCGTCTTCAGGGCGGGCGTAAACCCGCCCCTGCCTGCCCCAAGGGCGTGGCCGGCCGCGTCACTGTCTAGGCCAACCCACTCTAGGGCGGGAAAAGGCGCGCCCCGGCTACGCCGCTTCGGGCATACCAGCCGAGACGCGCCTCCCGCCCAAGATGGCTTCCCGGGGGGATCGTGGTACTCCGCCATACGTTCGGGGGGACCGAATGGTCGCCCCTTTCCATTATTACTTATGCTACAGCTGGGATATTTGTTGACCAAAAATCTAATTCAAAGAAACATTATTATTCATAGGGCAATGGGTCAGCACACTTCACCCACTGACTCTTACGCAGACAGTGAAAGCATTTGTCCTGATCACATCCTTATTTGCCTTAATAGAAATGAAATGTAGGTAGGCAGGTCAATGGTTTATTTTGCCAATGATTATTTCTTCCCATTCCTTATCCGTTTTAATTTTTCATTCATCCTTCTGTACTGAATCTATATCTTGAAGTTACGGTCATTCAAAGTCTGTAGTAATTTTTTTTTTTTACTGGTGACAAATGTTTTTTCATCTGTTTGGTCCCATACTCTATTCTCTCCTCATGTTTGCTCAATCAGGGCTGCTCTACTTGGGGCTCCTCTATACGATATCCTGCCCAGAGCTCTACGATTTACTGAGAGCCCTGTGGCAGAATCCGCCCATGCTCTGACTCCGTACTGAGCAACAATTTATTTATTTATTTATGCGATTTTCTACTTTACCCGAAGGTGTCAGAGCGCTTTACATAAGCACCAGTTGAAAAACATAAGGACTTAGGATTACATGCGTTACAAAAAGGATACACACGAAAATAAATTGCAAATGTACAAGATGTAAAGTCACACAAGGAGGCGATACACGTGGATATAATCTAAGATGGTATAAAGGTCTACTGCATATACTAGTGATAGGAGTTCTCTATATACATAGGGAAAGGATACACATGGATATACTCTGAGAGTCACATAGAAATGGAAGAGAGCACAACGGTCTACTGCATATACTAGTGATTAGAGTTATCTCTATATACATAGGGAAGGGATATGACTGGATATACTCAAGAATCACATAGGAACGGTAGATGGTACAAAGATCTACTGCATATACTAGTGATAGGAGTTATCCCTATAAACAAAAATAAGCACACATAGTAGAAATCCTCAGGCAGAGTTCCCTTAAGTGGGGTTGTAGGGGGGACGAAGTCACAACACCAAGGAAGGGTGGGAGGGAATCAAGGATAGGGAGAGAAGGCAATGCATAAAAGGGAGGAAACATTTGAGGAACATAAAGGGGGACACGAGGGAAAAAGGTAAAAGACGAAGGAATGGGCAAGAAGACAAGCCGGGGACAAGAGAAAAACGTCCGAGAGCAGCAGCAAAATGGCGGGCAGGAAAAGTGAGGAAGTCCACAAATACAGTGCCTCAAGTGTTTCCCGAACTAGGGATCTTTCCCTGCCACATCTTCACTTGCCGCACACATCTGCTGTGAGGAAGCAAGGGACCGCCGTTTCCAGATCAGTCTATCGCCAGGTAAGACCCTCCTATGCTGCGCTGCACGCCTGTTTCCCCTGAGTAGCGAGAAAGCTGCGGGACTGTTTAACCATCGGCCGCCATGTTTCCCGCGCAAGTGTTCCCTTCCCTCCCTCCTTCCATTTAAGACCCAAGAGACAGCTCAAATAATACAGGGTGCCCATCACAAGGTCACCAGGAGATAAAAGGGAGGGATCCCCGGGGAGGAACACATTTCACACCTAAATCTATACTCTATACTAATATAATAAAGAGAGCGCCCAAACCTTGTAATCTCAGGAACCACAGCACCAATCACAGCACCCAATACAGCGTTGGGAAGGGCAGTTGCAGCAGAAGGACATAGGCTATGCAGACGCCCACCACTGAATCAGGTATCAGAGCGCTTTACATAGCACCAGTTACGTTACATGAGGACACACATTCATTTTTGTTAGGCAAGGGGAGATTAAGTGATTTGCCCAGAATCACAGGATGTTTGGCGTCGTTACCAAGACTCAAACCCAGATTCCCAGGTGCGAGGTCGAGCGCCTTAGCCATTAGGCCAACTCCTCTATACATTTAAAAGGTAAAAGAACCGTGCCAGCAAAGTAGTCCCTTGTGGGAGTGTCTGCTTTGTGCTGTGGGCGTGTGCTGGAGGGGCGTGACAAACGCTGGGGGCGTGTGGTACGTTCCGCCCTTCATGCCATGTCTCATATCATGTGCTGTGGGCGTGTGCCGGGCGAAGGATTACGGAAAAAAAAAAAAGCGAACGTTGTGCCCAATATTTCATTGTTTTTTCTTCCCAGGTTCTGTACATTCCAGCTCCGGGTGTCCACGCTGCTCCCTTTAAATACCCCTGTACCCCATAATCATAACCCACCCTTACTCCTTAAAATACCCCAACACCCTTAAACACTAACCCATCTTAACCCTATAAATATACCCTGTACCCCAAAACCCAAACCTATCCCTAAACCCTAAAAATACCCCTGTACCCCAAAACCCAAACCTAGCCCTGAACCCTATAAAAACGCCTGTACCTCAAAACCCAAACCTACCCCTGAACCCTAAAAATACCCCTGTACCCCAAAACCCAAACCTAGCCCTGAACCCTAAAAATACCCCTGTACCCCAAAGCCCAAACCTATCCCTAAAACTACCCCTGTACCCCATAACCCAAAACTATATCTGAACCCTTAAAATACCTAAACACCCCAAAACATATACCTCAGTACCCCAAAACATATACCCCTATACTCATACTTACCTTATCCAAACATACAAAAAACATGCTTTTACAACGAATTTCGTTTAAAATGTATGTGTGGTAAAAGCATATAAAATGTAATGCCATCTGTTATAATGGCATTGCGGAGTCATGGTACTTTCGTAATGAAAGTATGCGGAGTGATGGTATGCGGAAAGAAAGTTACGGAATAATGGGTGTTTACCCTCCCACGGTAAGTACATTGGTGGCACGGCGGCCCACATCTCCAGCAACATACTCATTTTTTCACCACAGATTTGAAAAATGCACAGGTCTCTCTCATTGATGGCCAGCACCGACATACACTTTTATACACACCTCCCGCCACAAGTTCTAGAATTGCGAACTTTAGAGCTGGGGAGCTACGTTCGAATCTCGGCATCAGCTCAGCATCCTGTGATTCCAGGCAAATCGCTTTGTCTCCCAGTGCCTACCACAAATGAATGTGTTCTTCTGGAATGTAAATTGTGCTCATGCCATGTTGTCGAGTTCGTGCTATATAATATTGCAAGGAAAAATAAAGTAGGGAAACTCGAGTTCACACACTACTGAACACGCACTCTTAAGTGCATCAGCAGTGCACTGTGAATCGGAGCGTTTCCTCGGAGCGTTTCCTCGGAGCGTTTCACAGGCCTGTCACAGTTAAGAAATGCTATCAAAACGAAATCCTACAAAACAGTATACTACTGGCCAGCAGTAATTCATACCCGGACAACGTCGGGACGGGCTGCTAGTAATATGTAAAGCAGACGTAGCTTAACTCTATCCATGCTAATATTATAAAGAGAGAGCCCAAACCTTTGAGGCGGGTAATCTCAGTAACCACAGCACCAATCTCAGTAACCACAGCACCAATCACAACACCAAATACAGCGTTGGAAAGGGCAGTTGCAGCAGAAGGACATAGGCTATGCAGACGGCCACCATATTTATTTATTTATTGCAGAGTTTTATATAGCGCGAACTTGGCCCGAACTGAATCAGGTATCAGAGCGCTTTACATAGCACCAGTTACGTTACATGAGGACACACATTCATTTTTGTTAGGCAAGGGGAGATTAAGTGATTTGCCCAGAATCACAGGATGTTTGGCGTCGTTACCAAGACTCAAACCCAGATTCCCAGGTCCGAGGTCGAGCGCCTTAGCCATTAGGCCAACTCCTCTATACATTTAAAAGGTAAAAGAACCGTGCCAGCAAAGTAGTCCCTTGTGGGCGTGTCTGCGTTGTGCTGTGGGTGTGGGCTGGGGGCGTGACATAATGCTGGGGGCGTGTGGTATGGCCATCACATCCTGGGCTGTGGGCGTGTGCTGGGGGCGTGTGTCCGCCCTTCATGCCATGTGAGTCGCACATACAAGCGCTAATTACGTTGCTGCGCAGCATCAAGGGGCACGCTGGGGACGTGAGAAACGCTGGGGGGCGTGTGTCCGGCCTTCATGCCATGTGAACGCAATTGCGCCGCATCAAGGGGCACGCTGGGGGCGTGTGCTACGTTCCGCCCTTCATGCCATGTGGGTTGTACATTAATCAGAAGATCGTCTGCTGTGGCCGTGTGCTGGGGGCATGACAAATGCGTTCACCTGGAGGCCTGGTAAGGAACGTTACTGCAGCCTCTCCTGCGCGCTGTTACTGAACTCTCTCATTCAACGAAATTACACACGCCTGCTACCATCAACCAGGGCTCTAGCCGGGCTCAGGCGGCGGATCAGTACACTTATTACACGCGCCTGATAACATCAACCAGGGCTGCAGCTGGGCCTCAAGCGGGGGGAACACACGCCTGCTAACATCAAACAGGCCTGCATCTGGGCCTCAAGGGGGGAACACGCAAATGAGCGTGTCTGCGGGGACAATAACTACAGTCTCTCCTACTCGCTGTCACTCAACTCTCCCATTAAACGGATTTACCCGCGGCTGATAACTCTCTCATTCAACGACATTACACGCGCCTGCTAACATCAACCAGGGCTGTAGCCGGGCTCAGGCGGCAGATCACTACACCAATTACACATGCCTGCTAACATCAACCAGGGCTGCAGCTGGGCCTTCTCCATCCCTATTCTAATGAAACACACATTTTTGTCTACCGCAAGATTTTAAAATAAATTGCCCTTGCCAAATACACACATTCTATTTCATACCCAGACAACGTCGGGACGGGCTGCTAGTATGTATATACTTTGCACAGGGTGGGGAGCATGTGAATTAAAATAAAAAAAGAGTCCTCATGTAGTAAAAATATGCTTGAATCTAATGGAGAGAAAAAAACTCTACCCCGATTAGGAATACATTTTAGGAAATGGCCATAGAACTAAAAAGAAAAACGCTGAATATTTTCAGTTGGAATGTTAATGGGCATAGGGTAGCCAACAGACGGAGAAATCCTGGAGTTTTGGAAGCTATCACAGAGCGAAATAATTATAATACAAGAAACACATCTGCTGAAAGATAAATGGAGTAAAATACTTAAAAATAAAAGATGGATAGAACACTGTCTGTACAGATCAGGAATGTTGCATAAAAAGGATGGCAATTCTTGTTAGAAAATCCATTAAAGCAGACTTGGGGGACTGTATTACAGGTAAAAATGGAAGATGGATCATAATTAAGGTTAAATTATAAGACAACTGGTACGCAATTGAAGGGTACTATGGCCCTAACATCGACAATACTGCCCCACTTCAGGGCTTATATAATGCTCTTTTGGACATAAATGCCCCCATTATAATGGAGGGCGATTTTAACATTTTGATTGATCCAACTTTAGATAAATCAATCATCGACCAGAAACACAGCTAACACCCCAAAAATGAGAGCCTTCCTGAAACATATGATGGTGTTAGATTTAGGCTTAATTGACATTTGGAGGGAAAAAGGATGTAAGAGTAATAGATATACATTTAAGAACAAAAAATATGGGCACTCCTCAAGGATTGACTATATTTTGGTAAACAACAGAAGAAGTAATACAGTTGTAAGTATAGAACATAATGTAGAACATCTATCGGACCTTTCAGCTGTTAGCTTAGTACTCACATTTAATCAAACAAGATGGACTTTGAATCGGGTACTCCTATTGAATGTTATTTGTACCTTTTTTAAGATTTCAAACAAACTGAGTTTTTTCAAGTTAATAGGTATACAGCTCCAATGCACATAGAATGGGACACATACAAAGCTTATATGAGAGGAAGATTAACTAGCTTCTACATTAATCACTATATGGAGCGGAAGCCCAAAATCAGCGAACTGGAAGATAACAATTAAATCATCTAAGGAACTAGAGAATCCTCTGAACACACAAACACTAAAACAAAAACAAGATGATTGGCAGGAGGCAAAGTATAGATTATCGAGTTTCTTGGAAGAAGAAATTAAAAAGAAATGGGAGGCAAGCAAACTTTCCCATTACGAATATGGAGAAGGCAGTGGGAAGTTGCTGGCATGGAAAACAAAAGTTGAAGTAAATAAGAAAAATATTTCAGAAATTTTAGACGTTAAAACAGGGCGGTTCTACAAAGAGGATAAAGAAATAAGGGAGGTATTTGCTCGGTTCTTCGAGGATCTATACAAAGAAGATACTGTGGCAACAGAAGAGCAAATATAAAGATACCTACAGGAAATAAATTCTACTTGTTTGAACCTCACATCACAGAATCTTCTCTGTGCAAAGATTAGCTTAGAGGAAGTGATGTTAGGAATGGAAAGAACGGAAAAGGGGAAACCTGCATGCCAAGATGGCCTCCCAAATGAGCTATGTAAAGCTCTCAGAAAAAAAGTGGCCCAATGGCTCACAGAGCTTTTCAATGGTATTTTTTTTAGAAGGGGAGGACTCACCACGCTCATGGGAAGAGGCAACAGTTATCATTAAAACCAAATAAGAACCCTAAACTTTGTGAGTCATATAGACAGATTTCCCTTTTAAATTTAGACTATAAAATATATACCCAGATTTTGACAAAATGTTTAGAGAAGGTGATCGACCAATTAATACACAGACCAAAAGGGTTTTATGAAGGGGAGACAATTGTGCGATTTAACCCAGGAGTTGATTGGTACAATAGATTTAGCAACAACCCACAACATGCCCCTGACGATCCTTACTTTCGATTGCTGCTAAAGCTTTCGATCGGGTTAGCTGGCTTTTCCTACAGCAGCTAATAAAGAATCATGATCTGGGGGAGAATTTCCTTAGAGCAGTCGCAAGGATATATAAAAACCCGACAGCGAGAGTCTTAGTAAATTGGAATCTTACAGACCAGATACAAATCAAACGTGGGACACATAAGGGATGTCCGCTTTCCCCTTTACTTTTTAATATATATATCGAACCCCTGGCGGAGAAAATTAGAGCAAACTCCAATATAATTCCTTTTAAATACAAATGTTGGGAAAAAAGGGGGAGCTCTATGCAGATGATCTGATGGTCTTTACTAGTGAAATGAAGATATCTTACCCCGAGATTGTTAAAACGCTTGAAGACTATGGTAAAGTTTCCGGATACTCAGTTAATCAACAAAAAATGGAGATAATGAGTGGGACACAAAATGCTATAGCTCCTTGGTGAAAAAAGAGATCAGGTATCTGGGGACACAGGTGCTCTATAACCTAAATCACCTGGCTCACACAAATTTTATAGAGGTTAAAAAGGAATCGGAAAATCTTTTGAAGGCCTGGCACTATCTCCCATTATCCTTTTGAGGCAGATCAAACTTATTGAAAATGTCCATCCTGCCAAAGTTTATGTTTATTTTTGATTCAATTCCGCTGGGGTTCGATCTGGGTACGCTTAAAAAAACTACAAGGAACAGTGAATAGTTTCATGTGGGCAACAAAGGGGTCAGGTGTGCATGAAAAAAACTTCATAGGAGGAAGATCTATAGGGGAATTGCTAGTCCTGACCGAATAGTTTACTGTCGAGCCTTCCAATTTAAAACTTTTAGATCCCTACTCCTGGAAAATGCAAAGTATACCCCGCTTTTAAAAGCACTAACAACAGAGGAGGAAAATATGACAAACTTCTTCCTTTACAAATATGGCCATCCTAAATACTAAAAAAAAAGTGATACTAAAAGTTTTGAAATTAGCACGTATCATATGGTATGAGTTCAGACGTTTACTGGGGATACCCTACTATTGTGCTTCTGCCCCAGTTTGGGACTCTCCGGAGACCCCTCCATGTCTAAAAGACAAACTGACTATCCCATTAAAGCAAGCCTGAATCAACAAATGGAATCAACACTTGCAAGACAATGGAGTGGTTCCATGGGAAATACTAGAAAGGGTTACAGATGGACACCTATCTAAATGCAAGTATTATCAATTGCTGAGTTGGGTGAACAGCCTGAAGAAAAGAAGAGAATATAATGTAGACTCGGAAAAAGAATACCAACTAACACCCCCTCAGAAAAAGGAGGTTTCAAAATGGTACTGGGTAATGATTGAGGCAGGAGAAGAACTCTACTTAAAGCTGGAAGGGATCTGAAAGAGGGACCGCCCAAATTCGAAGCTAGAAGATATATGGCAAGTATCGATGACGACACTCTGGTCCACTGTGAAGTCCGCACCTCACAAGAAAAATTATCTCTTTACAGTGCATAGGGTGTACTGGACGCCATGAAAGCTGTCCAAATTTGTGAAACAAGAGCCGAAGAAGTGTCCAAAGTGTAGAGAAGAAAGGGCAGTTGATGCCCATATGTTCTGGCGGTGCCCTCGGTATAGCGCCCTTCTGGCTGGAAGTGGGTAAGATAGTTAAAGAGGTTGTAAGTAAAGACATCAAGGTAAGCCTCCAAACGATATTTGGGGTGGAAGAAGAGGGAAGCAAACTATCCAGAAATTAAAAATCCTTCTTATTTATACATGTTATTGGCAAGGAGAGAGATCTGTAGTAAATGGGTATTGCCAATAGCGCCAACCAAACTAGAATGGGTATCATCAATTCAGAGAACAAGGTTGCTTGACTGTAAAAGCTCGATGGGGGCGGGGGGGTAGTAAAAAGGCCACATTTTGGGAGATCTGGGAGAGATAGGAAGGTCTAAAATATTAGCAACTGTTATAGATATATAAAGTGGTCTGGATAAAATTGTTCCTATGATTCAAAATATCACTTGCTAAGTCAAGAGAGTAAAGGTCTCATTCTAAGAAAGATTTAGCTAGCTGGTTGTGGAGCTGGAAAAGGAGTGTATGCTGTGATTCTTACCAAGGTGGGGGAGCAGGCAAGCGGAATTATCTACTTACTCTGCTAGATCCAAGCTTCCAAATACCTATATTGATGTTATATGAGGACAAAAACAAAAAAAACACCCAAGACCTTATAGATAGAAATCTCACTAAGGATATTTCCTTTCTCCATCCACAGATGACATTCTGGAGTACTTGGTCATTTAGGGTACAGGGACGTATCTCCTGCTCAAGGATGGTGATGCACCCCGGCTTCTATATTTCTTTCATAACCTTACGGCATCAATCCCACAATTCACATCATGCCTTGCATTCGCTATTGGGAGCGTTTTTATGGAACATGGGGTGGAGGCATGTGGCATTGCGCAAGCTGCAACTGCCAGTAGATAGAGAGGCCTGAGAGTTCCAAACCTCAAATGTCATTACCTAGCAGCACAACTGCAGTATCCGGCAAGGTGGTTGGCAGGTAGGCAGACTATCAGTGGCCAGGGCACAGAACGTGATAGGAGAGGCACTACCCCCAGGGGCAGGGACGTCAGCCAACAATCTGGTTTATGTTGCCCGTGACAGGAGTATACACGGTATGACGCACATAGTACCCTATTCTTCGGCTGTACGGATTAGTACCATCGTACCATTCCGGGAACTCAGAGTAGGATGGCCTGGTGATATGGTCAGACACTGGAGTGAGAACTCTTGGAGATTTGTTTCGGGATAGAGCACTCATACCCTTCCGTCAACTACAGGAGGAATACAACCTACCGGCTGGACACTTCCTGGCCATTGGCAGATTGGTGGCTAATGTAGGTCATCTATGGAACATCACTGACTCAGAACATGAGCAACATACCCTTGTACACACTTTACACATCATGGGGAATGGCCGCTGCCTGGTTACCTGGTTTGCCAAAACACTAGCAGGCACAATGACTTGCCCACTACTAGCGACACGTAGAATTGGAAAAAAGACAGACCTTGACACCCAAAAAATGCGAACGGGCCTCACAGTATCCACAGAAATCATCCTGCAATGCCAAGTTCCAATATATCCAACATAACATACAGCACGGGGCTTACCTGAATCCAGCTAGCCACCATAGAATGTTTCAGGCTTCCCACCATGCCCCAGATGCCACACGCTCAAAGCAGATTTGATACATATGTTCTGGGATTTCCCAGCAGCAACGACATTATGAAGTGTGGTTGCAGACAGGGAGCAACCACCTACATAAATTGGATGGGGTAATGCTTGGCCTATATGGACGAAGGAAATCCCAAAAAGTAACTACTCTGTTCATGACCCTGGCACTGCTCATTGTGTGCCACTCAATAGCAATGTACTGGAAGGCACACACTCTCCCAAAGGAACGGCACTGATGGGCAGCAACTTTGAAATAGGGTAGGACTGATGCACTGGCACTGCAGCGAGAAGAGGCAAGGAGGTTACGAAGAATCCCAATATGGGGGTTATGCTTCAAGAGCTGCAGCTTTTGCCTGATACCCCATCAAAAGGATAGGCAATAGATTAACACTAAGGTACATACATGCAAGGGGCTATGTGCCCATACTCGCCTCAGGCCACCCCATCTCCCCCACACTGCACTCACTGTGGTTTGGGAGGATCCAACCTTAAAAGATACATCATGTGCCCATCCACAGACATTGAGGATCTCTACCCCCTCCCCATGGAGGCAGGGGGAAGAAGCTACACCTACTGATTCATGACTGAAGTAGGTGCGTGCTGAATACAAAGGACCTGCTACATTTAAAAAAGATTTATAAAGGAATACAGACATCCAAAAATGTTGACACTATTGCTGCGATCTGAAGTTTTAAAGAGGTTATTAAGAGCTGTTATTGTTATAATGAACCATTTACTCTTGCCGATATTCATGAATGTATACTCTGAAATACATTTTACTATGATGCACCATGTGATGCATTATAAGCTGAAAAACGAATACAAATTTGTTTAAAACCATACTTGCAATAAAAAATTATAAAAAAAATAAAAATAACGCCAAGTTTGCTAAGGTGACACTCACTTTGCCATTGCTTGTTAGTTGTTTTACCATTACTGCCAAGATGTGCACCATGTGATGTCTGACACCTTCAGCCAGTGCTGACTTTTTGGCTAAAATCACTTTGCATGCTCTTGTCCTTGAGCCCATAAAACACAACTACATGTCCCACAATGCAATGTGATGTTAGGTTCTAAAGAAAGCCCAAGACTGATAGAAAGAAAATGATGCCCAATGTGTTTAGCAGGTATGCTCTTGTTGAAAAGTGCTCACCCCTCACCCTTCTTTCCTGAATAAGTTGACGGGCATTGTTCTACCTCAGCCCAGCCGAGGCAGATTTCAATAAGGACTTTAAACTGTCCTCAGAGTTTGTGAAGGAAGGTGACCCTGGTGACCAGAGCACATTCCCTGGAGTGTGTTTGTTTTTTCTCCCTCTACTGCTGCTTGCTGTGCTCACCAGCTGTGGGGTGGTGGCTGCTGGCTTACCACCCTCACACCGTCTGAGGGCAGACAGCAGTCAGCTCTGAGCTTGCATGCAAGAGCAGGTCACTGTGCCATCACTGCTCACCTGTAATGATAATTTAAACACACACCTTACCAGTCATGAATGAAAGTAAGTTAAAGTATACACATCCCCTTTATCTGGTAATAGTGACATACACAGTCCTCTCACCTGGTGTTGCAACAGTCTCCTTTGCTCTCACTGCTGTCCTTTCACTGCCAGGATCCGCAGCGCTCTCGCATTTCTACCTCCATCGTCGCCCTCTGTACAAAAGAAGGGCCGCAAGGTGGGGGGGAAGGAGACCCCTGGGAAGGTGAAGAGCAGAGACCGGTCATCCACATTGTAGACCGAGAGCCTGCCCGCCACATGGTCCAGGAAGAGACCCACAACCTTGGGGGGCGCACTGGGGGCCAGGAGGGTGGAAGGGGAGGTGCCAGCTATATAAATACTATCAGTGAGCCCTATTGTCCAGTATCCTTTCTCAGGTGATGCTCTGATCTCCCCCTTCCTGCTCACAGACTCGTCACAAACCCCCAGGATCCAATGCGTCTTGTCCCCCACCTCTACCTCCCAGTAATGCCTCCCGGCGCTCAGCCTCTCTCTCCCCAGGACAATGGGCGCAGGATGGAATCTCTGACGACTGTACGGCAGGTACTGTTCTCCGTCTCCAAGCCTCACACTCCTTCCATCACTGGACAGGATGAGCACCCGATGAGCAGTGTCCGGATCTAGAGTCACCTCAGCTGCAAAACAGAGGGAAGCAGAGACAAGAGGTCAGCAATAGTCTGTGTGGGGAGAGTGCCACAGATAAGGATACAAGGGGAGAGACAGAAAGGGATTTATAAGTCGATGACCAGTAGGAGTAAACACTGAGCGCCATCCAGTGGTAAAGTTTACTGAACATCTGGTAGGGACACAGAAAAGAAAGATTCATCTGAGAGGGCAAGTGTACATTCAGCTTCCTTTCAATGGATTTTTCAAGTGGGAGAACATGACAGGCCATGATTACAACTCCTTAAGGCTCGTAACTATGAACATGCTCTTCTGGTCCAAGCTCATTAACCCCTTTGCTGCGGCGGTAATTCCGCTGCAGCGCTAGGGGGGAGGGTGGGCCGTGCGGCGCCGCCATGCTCGTGACGGAACCACTCCATCACGAGCCTCGGGCTCGCTGTGCTTGTGACGGAGTGGTTCCGTCAAGGCCCCGCCTGCTCAATGGAACACTCAGCGCAGGTGCGAAATCGCTGCCGTGCAGGCGCGAAATCGCTGCCGCGCAGGCGTGGCGACCGAGCCGTGACGGAACCACTCCGTCATTAGCACAGCCCGTCCGAGGCTGGTGACGGAGTGGTTCCGTCACCAGCACCCAATGGGTTAAATGCGGTCAACACAGCCAGCCAGTGCTGGAATTGATATAAATTTACTCCGGGAACCCAAAGATTGGGGGTCAAGGTGTTGCAGAGGTAAGGGGGTGAAGTCATGAAATGCATATAATCAGTGAACTTAAAATGTTATTTTTTTTAAATCAGCTCCCCAAAAATTGGCAACAAGGTTAAATGTGACAGTGAATCGGTTCTTGCTTACTTAATTGGTTACAAAGAGACTGCAGTTTAAAATATCTTACAAGGTTAAGATACCTGCTGCAGAGATGGATTAGTTACTAACCTGTAATCCTAGTTCTCTTCCAGGGGTATCCTCATCAAAGTCATAAGCATTAGAATATTCCCGCCTACGTGCGGGACCCCGGAAACACTATATTATATGTGCCCCACATATAAATACACATATATATATAAACCATATATATATAAAAACAAGCAATAGCAGCCAAATCACATTAGAGCTGAAATATGCTGTGAAGAATTTCCACCATACATGAATAATAAGCATTAGAAACAGGAGAAAACAACACCAAGTTTGTTTAGGAATTGTTTTAATGCTCATGAAGCAGTAGAAATTCACAGAACTCACTGGAAGCATAGGAAGCTCCCAGGCTGCATTGCAAACACACAGTCTAACCAGACTGAAAAGCTAACCTGTAGCTAAATAACAAAAAACTGACACTGTGCCTTTAAGGCACTCATGACCCCCTGAATCCCATCATGCCTCAGGAGTGGCAGTTAGGCAGTTGTTCTTTTCGGAGACTGAAAACCAAACCCAATAACACTTAGGCCAACAATATCTCCTTATGAACAAGTATCCTTTGCCCGGGGAGGCGGAAGGGTTGCTTATGACTTTGATGAGGATACCCCTGGAAGAGAACTAGGATTACAGGTAAGTAAATAATCCTTCTCTTCCAGGGGATCCTCATCAATAGTCATAAGCATTAGAATAGAATAGCGAGCCTCTCCTCATCTCTGCGGGCAAAGGAAAGATAAGACAGAAATCTCATCAACAAGCTTGAGTAGACAGAACCGACTACCCAAACAGATTCCTCAAGGAGGCTTGCCCTACTTGAGTGTCAGTCCTGGAATCAGAGTCGAGGCAGTAATGCCTCGTAAAGGTATGCACTGATTTCCAGGTCGCGGCCTTGCATATTTCTGACATGGGAACGTCATGCAAGAAAGCCACTGTAGCCGCCTTCCCTCTAGTGGAATGCGCTTTTGGAGACATCAACAAAGGTTTTCCTGCCAGTTGATAGGCCAGCTTAATGCAAGAAACAATCCACCTGGAGATGGACCTCTTTGCCGCTGGAAAACCAGTTCTCATAGCACCATAGTTCACAAACAGTTGGTCTGTTTTCCTAATCCCTTTAGTCATTTCCAAATAAAACTTCAACACTCTTTTAAGATCTAATGAGTGAAGTGACCGCTCAGCCGGGGTCGCCGGATTTGGAAAAAAGGGAGGGAGATAGACTGATTGATATGAAAATCAGATATGACTTTAGGCAAGAAGGAAGGGTGAGCCCTCAGAACCACTCTGTTATGGTGGAATACCGTATAAGGTTCCTTTGCACAGAGCGCCTGTAACTCACTGACCCTGCGTGCAGAGGTAATTGCCACCAAAAAAGCTGCCTTCCAAGAGAGATGTTGTAAGGAAGCTTTGTGGATTGGCTCGAAAGGTGGAGACATCAACCTTGATAGAACTAGGTTTAATTCCCACGGAGGAGAAGGATTTCGTACAGGGGGATACACCTTCTTCAATCCCTGGAGGAAATCCTTGACCACTGGAATCTGAAAGAAAGACACCTGGTCAGGCGACTTCCTGTAAGCCACAATAGCTGACAAATGCACTCTAATGGAAGCGTACTTTAAACCAGCTGTTGCGAGTGAAAGGAGGTATGGTAATATGACGTCCTCCTGCCCCTTAATCGGATCCAAATGCTGATCCCTACACCACAAGTAAAACCGTTTCCACTTGAAGGCATAGGATGCTCTCGTGGACGGTCTCTTAGCCTCCTTTAAAATGCTCATACATTCAGGCGGCAGGTTCAAATGTCCGTATTGCAGGACCTCAGGAGCCATGCTGTTAGGTTCAATGATGGGAGGTTGGGATGCATTATCCTCCCGTTCATTTTGCTCAACAGGTCTGGTCTGCAAGGGAGTCGTTTGTGTGGACACACAGACAGATGTAGAAGGTCCGGATACCACCACTGCCGAGGCCAGTCTGGAGCAATTAGGATCATCTCCATGTTCGTCCTGAGGAGCTTGGACACCACTCTCGGGATCAGAGCCAGGGGAGGAAACGCGTACGCGAACATCCCTGCCCAATCCAACAGGAGAGCATTCCCCAGCGTCCCTGGTCTGTGGAACCTGGACGCGAAGGCGTGGCACTTGGTGTTTTCGTCGTCTGCGAACAAGTCTATGGACGGACGCCCCCAGCAACGAAAAAGTTCTTCTACTACCTCGTCGTTTAGCACCCAGTCTGGCTGATCTTCGAAGTGCCTGCTGAGTGCGTCTGCTTTGACGTTCAACTCGCCCGGAAGATGCACCGCCACCACTGTGAGACCTCGAGCGAGGAGCCAATGCCATATTGTTTGAGCCTCTCGAGACAGTGGGCGAGATCTTGTGCCTCCTTGCTTGTTCAGATAGAACATGGTTGTCGTATTGTCCGTCTGAACCAGGACTGAGTTGGATGTGATCGCTGGCAGGAAAGCTTTGAGAGCCAGGAATACCGCTCTGAGTTCCAGCATGTTGATGTGGTATGTCTGCTCCTGCGCAGACCACCGGCCCTGAATCTGAAGCGCACCCATGTGTGCTCCCCAGCCGTGCAGGGAGGCATCTGTCACGATAGATAGGGATGGGATGGGTTGATGAAACGGCACTCCCACCATCACATTGTGTCTCCGAGTCCACCATCTGACGGACTCTTTTGTCGCCTGGGAAAGATGGATATGGTCCTCCCAACGACCTGCTGCCTGGTCCCACTGATCCTCCAGGGCCTGTTGCAGAGGACGCATTCTCAGCCTGGCGTGTGGGATGAGAAAAATGCAGGACGCCATGGAACCCAGCAGAGACGCCACCTGTCGTGCTGTTGGAGGACGAGACTCCAGCAGAATCCCGCACTTCAGGTTCATGGAAGAAAGTCTCTCCTCCGAAGGAAACGCTCTTCCCACGCTTGTGTCCAGAACGGAGCCTAGGTAGTGGATGGATTGCGTAGGCAGCAGGACTGACTTCTCCAGGTTCACATGGAGGCCGAGTCTGTGAAGCTGTTGCAGGCACAGATGCAGATCTTGTGTTACCCGTACCGGGGATGGACCCTTCAGGAGCCAGTCGTCCAGATATGGGTAAACGAAGAGACCCTTCTTGTGAAGAAAAGCCGCCACCACCGCCATGCATTTGGTGAAGACTCGTGGTGCGGACTTGAGACCGAAGGGTAACACCTTGTACTGGTAGTGTTTGTGCCCCACGACAAACCTCAGGTACTTTCGATGTTGCTGCGCAATCGGGATGTGAAAGTACGCATCTTGAAGATCCACCGAACACATCCAATCTCCGGCTTGTAGATGAGGACATATTTGGTGAAGCGCCAACATGCGGAACTTTTCCTTGACGATGACCTTGTTTAGGAGTCGTAGGTCGAGTATGGGTCTGAATTTGTCCTCCTGATCTTTTTTGGGGACAAGGAAATATCTGGAGTAAACTCCTTTGCCTTTCAGAGCGCGAGGAACCTCTTCTATCGCTCTTTTTTGCAGCAGGATCGCCACCTCTCGACGGAGCAAGCTCAGCTGGTGAGGGCAAGAGCTCTTCGGAGGAATGCTCTTTGGAAGAGCGCGGAAACGTATCCTGTAACCATTTCGCAGTATATTCAGCACCCACTGATCTCTTGTGATGCTGACCCACTCCTTCAGGTGTTGAGATGCACTTCCTCCCACCGGAGTGGGCAACGGTGTCAGAGGAAGCCACTGTTCAGGCCTTTCCTCCTCTCGGGGCGTTGGAGGACTGCTGGCGGCCTCCTCTGCCCCTGCTGGGTTTACCGTGAAACTGGGGTTTTCCCTGAGCTTTGTTCTGCGACCACTGAGGGGTTTGAACCCTCTGCTGGGCCCCTCTCCCCCTGTTGGACTTGAAGCGGCGCTTGAACTCCTTCTTCTTCTCCAAGCCCACCGCCTTCACCGTGTCCAGCTCAGTCTTCATTCGGGTCATTTCCTCGTCTGCGTGTTCCCCGAAGAGGGCAGAACCCGAAAAAGGGAGATTCAGAATCCGATGCTGGGCATCCGGCTTCAGCCCTGTAAGGCGCAACCAGGCCGATCTTCTGGCACAAACTCCATGGGCATAGGAATGAGCCGACAGCACCGCCCCATCCGCCGCCGTGCTGATCATCTGGTTAGCCACCAGACACCCCTCCGTAACAGTTTCATCAAAGTCCTGCTGATCCTCTTTCGGCAGCTTCGCTTTGAATCTCTCCATCGAGTCCCATAAGGCCCTGTCATACCGACCCAGGAGTGCAGCTGCACTGGAGACTTTAAGAGTGGAAGCAGCAGAGTTGCAGACCTTCCTACCCCAGGAGTCTTGGGTCTTGCTGTCCTTATCTGGCGGGACTGAAGACGAACCAGCAACCGCATGTGTCTTTCTTGCCGCAGCCACGATGACCGAGTCGGCCGGAGGGTCAGACCTCACAAACACCGGGTCAGAAGCCGCAGGTTTGTATTTCTTCGTAATGCGTGCTGGCACTGCTCTGATTGAAGCCGGGGTCAGGAAAACGTCCTTGACCGGATCCAAAATCCCTGGTACCAGTGGCAGTAGAGGTCTGGAGATGGCCTTTTTGTGTAATGTTTCGAAAATGACCGTCGTCGTGACTTGAGGAACAGACATTTCAATGTTTAGTTTAAGCGCACCTCTCTGCAGAACGTCCAGGTACGTGCCAATATCATCCACAGGGGAGGACCTGGACGTTGGACTGTCTGTTAAAGTCGGAGAGTAGTCCCTCTTCGACGACCTGGTAGATGAAGTGGAAGAGGTAGACGGGGTACGTCTATGCCGATGGTGAGAACTGCGTCCCCGCTCCCTCGACTTCCTGGGACGCTCCTCCCGTCTAGGAGAGCGCGACCTGACCCGATCCCTTGGACGATGGTCTCTTCCAGGCGACCGCACAGGAGATCTGCCCCGAGGGACAGAGGCCTTCCGGCCATCCAGTCTAGGGTCTTTTGCAGGCGATCTAGATCTTCCCCGACCATCTCGCCTGGCTTCCCTTGTAGGCGAGCGGGACCTCCTTGGCGCTCTGGAGGGCAGATCCACAGGCGTTGAGCGCCTGGGAGGGCTACGTTTGTCCATCTCCTCCACCAGGTCCTGGAGAGCTGACCTGTGACGCGGGCTGGCATATTCCTGCATACGCCTGGTAGCCCCATCGTCTCTCCAATGGTCCAGGGACCGGTACCATCTTGGCGACAGCCTGACGCGTCCCGCAGAAGGGTCTGGCCGACGTTCAGGAGTCCTGTGCACCGGGCTTCTAGATCTGGAATGTGCAGTAGAGGAGCCCGAGGACCGATGAGAAGAATGGTGAGAAGCAGATTCTGTCACCATGATGTCCGAGCGCCTCGACGTCGAGCGCTCACTTCTCGCCGCCGACCGCTTCCGAGGGGTCGGGGGATCAAACAACCTCGACCCCGAATGGCCGTGGGAATGTTCATAGTCTCTCGACGTCGAGCGGCGACGAGCAACCGCCGACGGAGCCTTCTGCCTCGACGTCGAGCGATGGTGTCTGGTCGTCGACGGGGACCTCAGCCTCGACGCCGAACGTCGCTGACCTGTCGCCGACGGAGGCTTCTCTCTCGACGCCGAATGGCCTGTCGTCGACGGAGCTATCTGCCTCGACGCCGAACGGCGATGGTCAGTCGCCGACGTAGAGCCATGTCTCGACGTCGGATGCGTGTGTGACGACAGCGGAGGGGTATTGGGCACCCTCGACGCCGAACGCCGCATCGACGGGGACCGCGTCCTCAACGCCGATCGACGAGCACCCGTCGACGGCGGAGGAGTCACCTTTCTCGACGCCGATCGTCGCCTGGTTGACGATGCCGAGGTGACGTCCTTCGACGCCGATCGTCGCCTGGTTGACGACGGCGGAGGGGTAATGGATCTCGACGCCGATCGCCGCCCGGTTGACGACGGCGGAGGCGATTTCGAAGATGCCGCCTTCGATGACGTACCTGGCCTCCCTCTCGACGGCGAGCCCGCCGTCGACGGCAGCTTCCCAGAGGAAAATCCTTCCTGTGGATCTGTTCTCAGCGCCGAGCCCGACGCTGAGGTAGAAGGACGTGAAGACTTCTTCTTTGAAGACGAGTGGGCCTTCTTGGAGCCCTTCTTCACTAGAGATCTCCCTCTTGAAGCTCTGTGGGCCAGGCCATAAATCCGAATTCTCTCTCTGTCCTTGAGAGTCCTGCCTGATAGGTTCTCACAATGTGGACAGGTTTCAGGATCATGGTCATCAGGCAGGCAAACAATACAGACCTCGTGGCTGTCTGTCTTGGCCTTCTTGCTGTTGCAAGAGGGACATTTATCAAAAAGAGATGGCATTTTCGAAGTAAAATGCCCTCCAAAACTGCTCAAAAAAGGCAGTATCTTACTTGACTAGGTGGTAGACGTCGAAGTAAGAGCAAAAAGCTTGAAAAAGAAGCAATTTTTCTGTAGAAAATCAGAAAATTAGTGGAGCTGTGTAAACCAGGGTCCTTCACTGAAGGAGCCGGAAAGAACAACTGCCTAACTGCCACTCCTGAGGCATGATGGGATTCAGGGGGTCATGAGTGCCTTAAAGGCACAGTGTCAGTTTTTTGTTATTTAGCTACAGGTTAGCTTTTCAGTCTGGTTAGACTGTGTGTTTGCAATGCAGCCTGGGAGCTTCCTATGCTTCCAGTGAGTTCTGTGAATTTCTACTGCTTCATGAGCATTAAAACAATTCCTAAACAAACTTGGTGTTGTTTTCTCCTGTTTCTAATGCTTATTATTCATGTATGGTGGAAATTCTTCACAGCATATTTCAGCTCTAATGTGATTTGGCTGCTATTGCTTGTTTTTATATATATATGGTGTATATATATATGTGTATTTATATGTGGGGCACATATAATATAGTGTTTCCGGGGTCCCGCACGTAGGCGGGAATATTCTAATGCTTATGACTTTGATGAGGATCCCCTGGAAGAGAACTTTGTGGGCCAGCAATTTCCAGGGGATTATAGTAATGGTAAGATACCTCTGGTGGTTAATGCAGTTCCTGCTGAGTTCTTTGTACAGTCAGTTTTAACTCATAAAGGACCATGCAGGGTTACTGTGCCTGCTGTAAAGCAAATTGTGTAATATACAGAACACAGAGTTGTATTTTACGTAGATAATATCTGGGTTACTGCTTTTGAAACAGATCCTTTTGCCACTTCCAGTTCCTAATTTGTAAACCTAGTATAACACAGTGAGTTAAGAACCAACATCAATGATTTAGTCATGGGTTTAGATCCTCATTGTTTTTTTTCTCAATCTGTTAGTCTAATTTTGCAAACAAGGGGATTCATAGGGTAGTAAGAAGAAAGCAGCTCTTTTTTTAAATTGTATTTATTTATAAAGTTTTCTATAGCGAACTTAACCCAAGAGGGTATCAGAGCACTTTACATTTAGGATTGTTACATCAAATACAAGAGCATAGTAAGGTACAGTACACATAAACAATGTTTCAATAAATCGTAGGAGGAGGGGGAAAGAAGGATTAATAGCGGGGAGACAAGGAGGAACTATGCCCAATGTCCCGCTGGGTAGGTGACGGTCAAGAGGGAAGCCAGGGCCAATCTCCTCATCAGCTGTCAAGCAGCTCCACCGGTCATCAGCCATGTTGCTCAGGTCTCAGAGTTCCGGAAAAAACAGTTTTTAGTTTATTTGATTTGCGACAGTTATATAGCACTATCTAGACCCGGAGGTATCGGAGCACTATAACAGAGGAAGATTGCGTTACAAATTGCATCAGTTGCAATATCATAATAATGTACAGTAAACAAACAATGAGGTTAAGAAGATTTATAGGAAAGGAGGGGAAGAAGGAGCCATAGCAGGGAGACGAGGAAGAACTGTGTCCAATGTCCGGCTGGGTAGGTGATGGTCGAGGGGGAAACCAGGGCCAATGTCCTCATTAGTTGTCTAGCAACTCCATCAGGCATCAGCCATGTTGTTCAGGTCTCAACATTGAGGAAAAACAGTTTAGAATAGATGTATAAGAAGTAAAAGAAGAAGGTAGGGGGGCATAGAAACAAGCCAGAGAGGGAGTTGAGACACAACAGGGAGACAAGGTGAACTATGCCCAATGTCCGGCTGGGTAGGTGATGGTCAAGGGGGTGAACCGGGGCCAATCTTTTCTACAGCTATCTAACAGCTCCACCGGGCATTAGTCATGTTGCTCAGGTCTCTCCGGTCGGGAAGACAGGAATAATCCATTTTGAGTAGGTATATTAGCCACAGTTACATAGACAAACATAGAATACCAAGTCCCCAATAGAGGATAGAGGAGAGTCCACCCTGCTGGGACTCCACGCTCAGGGAATCTTCCCCGCTGGATGACATTGCTGCTGAAATCAGCGTGTAGGCAGAGATGGTGACTCTTGGTGTAGTCCAGCTTGGTATCAGAGAAGGAACTGGGGTCTGTCATAGTGGCAGCCGGAGAAACAAAAGCAGCGGAGGCCGCCATTTTAAAGTCAGGCACGTCAGGACTGGGCCTATGTAAATCCTTGTGTAAGCGTAGATGAGGTGGCTAGGTCTCCACCATGATGAAGCCCTGCTCATGAGAGACCACAGACTTCCCGGATGCCAAGAGGCGTGGGGCAGACGCAGTGGGACTCAATCTTTCTCTGGAGGACAAGGACGAAATCACAGAGAGCTGCAGAAAGGTGAACAGCAACTCCCCTGTGCCCTCCACTGAATAGTCCCCTCCAAGAGTAGAGCAAGCCAAGCTGCATTGTGCATGGGAGTGTCCCTGGGGTGCACCGCTGAGCCTCCCGATGCCGCCTCACAGCGGGTGCCATTTTGGGATCAGGCGTCTATCCCAGGGCTCACCGAGAGCATTGCCAAAGTGTGAAAGCACCACTGAATTATGCTCAAAGGAAGGGGGCTGAAGGTGAGTTGGCAGCGCAGTTCTTTCTTTAGATCAATACCGAGTTATTCGAGTAGTTTGGTAAATTTTAAGATTCTGCGCTAGTGGCGGCCATCTTAAGATCAGGCATTGACGGCTCTGCTTGAGTTGGGGGGCCCATCACACTTCAGTAAGGGTGGGGTGGAGTGTTACTCCCCCAACAAACATGTGCATAGGCCACTGCATCCCTCGGTTCCAACTCAACCACGCAGCTGCAAGAGGATGGCCTCCAGTCCGCACATCCCCGGGCGGGCCTCTGGCAGAGGCCCGCTAAGGCGCGGTAGGCGCCACGGTCCAGTATCGGACCAGCCCTTTAGGCACAGTCTCCAGTAGTGCAGAACAGCACTCCCCCACCTCTGCACGATCGCCGCCTGATGTAAATGGGGAAGCCCCAGTCAGCGCTGCCAGTCCTCCACTGCGCTGGCTAAGCCCGGGCCGACCAGAGTCAGGCCTCACTCCGCCTATGGGTTCAGCACGCAGCCTCTGACTCACAAACTGGTCACGGAGAGATAAGGCACGGCGGCAGCCGTCCCCAGGCCAGCCGTGGTGAGCGCTGGAAGCGTCGTGCCCCAGGGTGGTACTGCTCTATATCACTTACCTGTAATTATGGCACTGCAGCTTGAAGCTCTTCTTGATTCACATGCTTTTCACAATCCTGCCTTCTAGTGGTTGGGTCTGGAAATGTTAAAGTGTTTTTTTTTTATTAAGTCTTTTTATTAAACAATCTCGATATGATGGTACATTGTGTCAATGATTAGCAGGCAGGGTACAACAGGTTACAAAGGTAATAGCATAAGATCACAGTAAAATAATTCTGCGGAAATCACTGGGAGGGAGAATAATTGCTATCTATTTCTTGAGGGGGGTAACAAATATCTCCTCGATAAGCTTTCCAATGGGCCCATATCTTAGACCATTTCCGGGTGCACCCCCGGGCCACATACACGGTTTTCTCACGTAACTTACTCCAATCCAGGTCTTTTTACCAGTCAGCAACTGTGGGTGTATGGGTGGCCCCCCAGAGTTGAGCTATGTTTCTCTTGGCAAGTATGCAAGCGAGAGAGACCCATTGCGTTGCGTATGTATTTAGATCGGTTGGCTCCCAGACATTGAGGAGGCACCTGGATGTCAGTGGTTTGATTTCGACACCCAATGCTTCGCTCATGACCACATGGACTGCACGCCAGTATTCTTGGATTAGGTCACAGTGCCAGAGGATATGCATGAACGTACCTATCTATCATCTATCAAAGACATTTATAGAGCGCACTACCTACCCATAGGGTCTCGAGGCGCTTGGGGGGGGGGTGCCGCTACTGCTCGAACAGCCAGGTCTTGAGCTTCTTCCTGAAGGAGAGGTGGTCTTGGGTCAGGCGCAGGTCGGCTGGGAGGGAGTTCCAGGTCTTGGCGGCCAGGTAGGAGAAGGACCTTCCTCCTGAGGTGGCTCTGCGGATGCGTGGGACGGCGGCGAGGGCGTGGCTGGCGGATCGGAGGTGGCGTTTGGGAGCGTAGAAGTTGATGCGGTTGTTGAGGTAGCTCGGGCCTTGGTCGTGGAGAGCTTTGTGTGCGTGGGTAAGGAGGCGGAAGGTGATTCTCTTGTTGACCGGGAGCCAGTGCAGGTCTCTTAGGTGTCCGGAGATGTGGCTGTGTCGTGGGATGTCGAGGATGAGTCTGGCTGAGGCGTTCTGGATGCGTTGGAGTCTCTTCTGGATCTTGGCGGTGGTTCCGGCGTAGAGTGCGTTGCCGTAGTCCAGTTGGCTGGTGACGAGGGCCTGGGTGACGGTCTTCCTGGTCTCTGTGGGGATCCACCAGAAGATCTTCCGAAGCATGCGCAGGATGTTGAAGCACGACGAGGAGACGGCGTTGACTTGCCTGGTCATGGAGAGGGAGGAGTCCAGGATGAAGCCCAGGTTGTGTGCATGGTCCGTCGGTTTGGGTGCGGTGCCCAGGGCGGGGGGCCACCAGGAGTCGTCCCAGGCGGAGGGCGAGGAGCCCAGGATGAGGACTTCCGTCTTGTCTGAGTTCAGCTTCAGGCGGCTCGTCGTCATCCACTCGGCTACCTCTCTCATCCCTTCGTGCAGGTTGGCTCTGGCGGCGGCGGGGTCGTTGGTCAGGGAAAGGATCAGCTGGGTGTCGTCGGCGTAGGAGATTATGTTGAGGTTGTGTTGGCGTGCGATGGCCGCGAGGGGGCTCATGTAGATGTTGAAGAGAGTCTGGCTCAGTGAGGATCCTTGAGGGACGCCGCAGCTGACTTTGGTGGCCTCTGACTTGTACGGTGGTAGGCGGACTCTTTGAGTTCTTCCGTCGAGGAAGGAGACGATCCATTCCAGCGCCCTCTCCTGGATTCCAACGTTGCTGAGGCGTTGCACAAGGGTGCGGTGGCAGACTGTGTCGAAAGCCGCGGAGAGGTCTAGGAGGATGAGGGCCGCTGTTTCCCCGTTGTCCATCAGGGCTCGGATGTCGTCGGTGGCGGCGATGAGGGCGGTCTCGGTGCTGTGGTTGGCACGGAATCCGGACTGCGATGGGTCGAGGGATCCGTTCGTCTCGAGGAAGGCGGCCAGCTGTTTGTTGACGGTCTTCTCGATGACTTTGGCTGGAAACGGGAGTAGAGAGATGGGGCGGTAATTCTTGAGTTCGGTGGGGTCTGCTGTAGGTTTCTTCAGTAGAGCGCTGAGTTCGGCGTGCTTCCAGCTCTCGGGGAAGGTGGCGGTGTCGAATGAGGTGTTGATGATGTCCCGCAGATGGGGTGCGATGACAGCGTCGGCTTTGTTGAATCCTGACTGAGTGCATCCCCTTCTACACGAGTCGTCCGTCAGCCCACCTATGTGTCCTAATTGGGGTCCAGTCATGTATACCCGGTGAATAATTTTTAGTTGCACTAGGCGGAGCTGCACCGGGATAGCCACAGTCCTGGGGGATGAGACTGCGGTCTGCCAGTCTTCATCATCAAGCTGGAACCCGTCCCTAGTCCATTTCCCACGCAGTGCCAGTAGGGGGTCATCTACATTGTTTATTAGTTTACGATAGGTAAGGGAGATGGCCTTCTTGGGTGGGTGTCCATCTAACAGTCTGTCTTCTAAAGGGGAGTTTTCCGGAGGGGTAGCGCCGCGGGGCAGTGTTGTAGTTAAAGCGTGCCGGACTTGGAGGTAGCGAAAGCGCTCCGAGTTTGCGAGGGAGTATTGACTCTGCAGAATGGCAAAGGGTTTCACGCCCTCAGCACACCAAAGGTCTTTGATGTGGGAAATGCCGATTAGGTCCCACTTGTCGAAGCCCTTGGATTGTCACAGGTCTCCTAGTTTGAGAGTCCGACAACAGAGTGGTGAAAGTCAACTTATTGCTCCAGCCGAGGGATTTAGTTGCAGCATGCCAAATTTTAACTGTTTGTCGTGTGGGGTCGGTGAAAGGGTATCTATCTGGCTTGGAGTATAATGCACGGGTAAAAGACCCGTTTGGGAGGAGCAATTGGTCCATATTGAAGCCTGGATCGTCTGGGCGGCCGTAGGTGCAATGGTTAATAGCCGTGAGGTGTGCCGCCCAGTAGCAACTCTTGATGTCAGGTAACCCAATACCGCCATCGTACCAGCTAAGCGTAAGTTTTTTCGTGGCTATGCGCGGTCGTCCAGCCCACAGAAGGTCTCTCTGGAGTCCTTCGGCCTCTTTAAAATATGCGTCGGGGACAGGGTCAGTGGAGATTTGGAGGGCATAGAGGAAACGAGGTAGGGACATCATTTTAAAAAGGGCTACCTTACCCAAAAATGAAAGTGGGAGTGTCCTCCAATGTGCAATGTCACTTCTGAGTCGCTGTGGGGGGTGGGGGAGGCAAGGTTATGGTTGTATCTGACCAGTGGGTCTAGAGAGATGTATATGCCCAAATATTTGAAGCCGTCCGAGACAATAGGTATAGGGCAGTTCTGAGGTA
Organism: Lissotriton vulgaris; assembly: GCF_964263255.1. Taxonomy (NCBI): domain Eukaryota; kingdom Metazoa; phylum Chordata; class Amphibia; order Caudata; family Salamandridae; genus Lissotriton; species Lissotriton vulgaris. The sequence goes on along the minus strand of NC_141693.1, from coordinate 1,889,167,644 downwards.
GTGGAGGAGGACCCCCATGTAAGACACAGAAGAGGGATTTCTGCCAGTTCAAGCGGAATACCTGCCGAAGGCGGCTAGAATATAAAAAACAGCAATGAGGGATCTCTTGGGGGACGTAAGATAGAGAAGAATATCGTCAGCATACAAGGAGATGCGATCTTCCCTGTCCTCCGACCATCGCATCCCTCAGGTCATGACGTCTTCGCGGATCCAAGCCGCAAGGGGTTCGAGGGCCAGGGCAAATAGCAACGGGGATAGGGGGCGCCCCTGAGGTGTACCCCAGCTAAGTTGGAATGTATCAGATATCTTGTTATTAATGACGATTTGAGCCATGGGCCCGTTATATAGCAGACGCTCCCTCCGACAGAAGACCGGACCAAATCCCATTTTCCCCAAGTACTGCAAAGAGATACGGCCACCTGGAAGTGTTTTTGTTTTTTCTTCAAAACTTGATTTGTTAGCTTGTGGATAGGAGCCAACACAGTTGAAGCCCCTGTTTAACTTCAGCCGTAATCTCACAATGCCCATTTGCATGCCCGACATCTTATATTTTCTTTTGTTTTCCTTCTACAAACCTCCAGTAATAGGGAAGTGGGAGGGTCACATGTGGATCTAGAGGATACTCAAGCAGCAAAACCATAATTACAGGTAAGTACTGAAGTTTGTTTTGCAGTATGAAATCTCTTATAGAGTCACATTGCTTTGCACATATTATGGAGCAGTATTACGTACCTTGTGGCAGGGGAAGGATTGGAAATTGTTTTTAAATACAGCTTATCCCAGTTCAACCTCTGTGCATGAATGTAAGTCAATACAGTAATGCTAATTTCCTGCATGAAGACATTGGCCATGAAGGCCATCATAACCCTTTCTTCCTGACAGTGTGCCCTTGGTTTAGTAAACAAAAGATTGTTTGCTAGAGTGCAACACAGCTGAATAGTTTGTACAATCCATCTATAAATCTTGGTTCTACATCTGGACTTGTAAGGACTGCGTCTGGGGTTCCCCATAGTTTGACAAGTGACTATATACTGATTCCCCCATGAGTCATGTGTCAGCAGCAAAGGCTGACTTCAGGCAAAATTAGCAATGTCTTTTCCCTCCCAAAAATGCTTTTAGCACTTTTGTGTTAATCCTGGGGAGGTGTGAGATAAGGTATTCCATGTCCTCTCAATATTGATGGGCATGCTGGTTTACTAGGCCACTGTGTGGTTCTAACTGTCCATATTTCTTTCTATTGCCTCCATCCTCTTGCTCTATTTATCTGGCAGGGGTCCCATGGACGCTAGGAACATGTCTCTCTTCCTTGCATCAGACACAATTAGGGAGTCCGGTTCTACATAGCCTTGGATGTATTTGGAGTCTTGGGCTGATGCTCTGTACTTTTTCCCTATGCAAGATGTGACCGCCTTTACTGCCACCAGTTTGCCTTGCTATATAATGCTGGAAAAAAAGAAGAAATATTGATTGCCTTTGTTGCCTGGTGGTAGTTTTTGGAGGAGAAAACAGGTCTCTTCCTCTTTGACGTCTATTTCCACCCTGAAGGCTTTTGCTGCCTTCCTCACGGCTGTTTGGGATATGGAAATGATGAGCGGAGGGAATGGACTTGAGGGATAGAATTCTATCTCCTCCAGCGATAAGTCAGCCTCCCCGTTCTACCACAGCATTCCCTCCTGTGGTATATCAAGCCCCACGTCTTTGTGATCCACACTGAAAATACCCTATTCATCCTCCTCCATTTCTGTATCCGGTCTTTCCTATAGTGTTTCTTCCTGTTCTGCCCTTATAGTCTCTTGTTTGGGTTTTCTATCCCCTACTCGCATTGCTTCCTTCAAGGAAGTCATGCCTTCCTTGAAGGCCTTTTTATACATTAGGTTTTCTATTTCGGTCTACAATGCCTCTTTTTTATCCTCTCAAAGTTCACGATGTCGGTTGTTTTAAGTTCCAAATAGACCTTCTCCATCGAGGGTGACGGTCACTCATTTCCTCCCCTCACTGTCCTCTATGCTTACGCTTTGACACATCAGATGTGTGACTGGAATGTGGCACGGTGAGCTTAGGGTATTTACAATGTTGTTTTTCAGCCTCCTTTGTCTCAAGTTCAACGTCTTGGTGTTCCCCCTGAGCCTCCTGCACATCTGCCTCTATTTTGTTGTCTGTACAAAAGGGGGTGGTGATGGACGGAGCATCTGAATCAATCAAACACTCACACCAAGTCAAAAGATGTGGGTTTAATCCATCACCGTTCTTTAGCCCACTCTGCCACCCCAGTTAAGACATGGCCATATGCAAATCAGTCTGACCCTGTGCCTCATGGGAACAGTCCAGCCCGAACTGCCAAGCCATGTCTTCCCTGGACTGGAAACAAGCTTCAGAGGACCGGTTTCTGGGATTCCAGCCGTCTTCAGCCCGGCTTGCTTGAATCCAGTGGCAAAGTGAGTAAGGGCTCATGTCTGAGCATTCCCTGCCACACTTATGGCTGCCAAAAGCGGTACAAAAGGGGGTGGTGATGGACGGAGCATCTGAAGCAATCAAACACTCACACCCAGTCAAAAGATCTGGGTTTAATCCATCATTTTGTTGTCATCAGAGAAACCCATCTCCTCGATCAGTGGAGCACCCCTCTTGATTTTTCTTCTCCAACAAGCCTGTCATATCTGTATTTGCCTAATGTGCTGGAAGAATCTTGTCTCTGTGAACCAGGGTCTTTGGTTTAACCCCTTCGCTGCTAGGCCTTAACCTCCCACGTGCTAAGACTTCTTTTGAGTATATGAGGTAGTACGCACTTAGACTCCTGTAACTTTTTGTGCACATAAGGTATCCTTCAAATTTGCGTCCTTTTCTTCAAACATCCTGAGGATTGTGAAGGTACCCATGGTTTGTGGAATGCCATGGAGGGGACCGATAAATTAGCCAAAGTACAGCTACTTTTTTTCCTCCGAAAAATGGGGGGAAAGTGCTGCGGAAGAAAGTGCCAAGTGTGTTCCCTGCAAATGGAATAAACAAAGGATTTGTGGTGCTAAAATCACCATCTACCTAGCTTTCAGGAACACACAGACTTGTCAGAAAACCAACATTTTCTACACAGTTTTTGCATTTTACTGAGAAAAAAACTATTTTCCTATTTTTTGCGCTTTCAATCTCCTTCCAGTTACTGGTACAAATAGGTATAAAAGCAATAATGGATCCCAGAACACTATGGAATTATAAAAAGAAGCCAACATTCTGAATTCAGCAAGGGGTCATTTGTGTAGATCCTTCAAGGTTTTGCTATAGAAACTAACAGTTGAAATAAAAACATATTAAATAGAGTTGAAAAAAACAGCCATTTGTGCCAACATTTTCACCTGTAACTTCTTCTAAGTAGGGCAGGTTTTTGAGAGCAATATGCTATTATGTCTGCTGATCCCTTCTGGTTGTGGTGATATATAGGACTTGTACATTCACCAAGAACCAGAGGTACCCAGAGCCAATAAATGAGCTGCGCCTTGCAAGGGTTTTTTATTGTGCACCAGGTATATAGCAATTCATTTGGTAAAATAAAAAGAGTGAAAAATAGGTAACAAGGACACCTATTTATTTATGAAATGGAAACAAAATATAGAGATTAGAAGCAGCAGTTATTTGCACATCTTCGAAATTATTGGTACCCATACTAGCATGTTAGAAGACATTTTTCAAAATTACTTACTTTTTATGCATTGCCTTTCATTTGGAAGGCAGAAATGCATCAAAAGTCAATTGGTAATAACACTTGCTCTACAATTCTGTGTTCCCCTAAGTCTCCTGATAAAAATGGTACTTCACTTGTGTGGGTAGGCCTAGTGCCCTCAGCAGGAAATGGCCCAAAACGCAACGTAGGCATCACTTTTTTTGCAATGTGCCTAGCTGTGGATTTTGACCCTAGTTCAGAAGGCATCTAGGGAAACCTAGCAAAACTGTAAATTTTTTACAGCTAGATACCCAGGGAAATCCAGGATGAGGTGACGTGTGGCTCTCACCAGGTTCTGTTACCCAGAATCCCTTGCAAGCCTCAAACTTTGTCAAAAAACACATTTTCCTCACATTTCTGTGATGGAAAGTTCTGGAAGCTGCAGGGGGCCACAAACTTCCACCCACCTAATATTCCCCCAAGTCGCCCGATAAAAACGGTACTTTACTTGTGTGGGTAGACCTAGTGCCTGCAACAGAAAACGCCCCAAAATTTCCTGTGGAGACTTCAAAATTATCGATCACAAAAAGACTTGGTTTTGAGAGGGAGACACCTGCGTTTTTGGCCCCAGGCTTGGCGGGCATCTAAGGAAGCGAACCAAATCCAGCTATTTCTGAAAACTGAGAGGGTGTCACCTGCATTTTTGGTCCCGGGTTCGGCGGCCATCTAGGGAAACCTACCAAACCCAGACTGTCTTTTTGTGATCAATAATTTTGAAGTCTCTATTATTGGCAGACCCCTTTACCGATGAGGGGACATCGACTGTCTATTGGAAACTAATGAACAACGCTCCAGACCCCTTGGGCCCCCTCAAGCATGCCTGGACAGACAATGCGATGTAGCCTATATTGAAGACGAAGAGTGGGTAGGAGCACTACAAAGGCCCAGAGACATTGCGATCTGGGCGAGATTCAGGTTAATACAACTTAAAGTCTTGCACCATTCATACTACCCTTGCACGCTGCTACATAAATGGGCCCTGGTACATACACCGCAGTGTATGAGGGGTTATAAGCAAGAGGGATCCTTCTACCACATCTTATGGGAATGCCCATTGATTTGTTCATTCTGGCAGGGTGGGACGACAGTGATGTCTAGGGTCCTGTTGGTGGGGGTTCCCATGGGCGCTAAGTGGCTATTGCTGATGATACAAGGAGAGGAAGACTGTTGTCAGAAGTGGCAAAACAGAACATAGTGCCCCAGCGGGGTGCACCTTGCCCCCGCCAGTGGTGGAATGGGAGTCTTAAATAGACTGGAGTCAAAGAGCAGAGAAAGTAATTTACAGCTTCAGTCGATGTTTCTAAACAACTGAAGGCTATTTAACTCAAAGCCCCGTCCATCCCCAAGCATACCTTGGAATTATGGACGTTTCTAGATCAGGAGAAGCCAGACATTGGTTTCATAACTGAAACATGGCTTAACGATCAGTCTTCTCCCGATATAGCCACTGCCTTTCTACCACCATATAAGCTAATTAGGTTGGATAGAGCAGCCAGGAGAGGAGGGGGAATAGCAGTTGCCACGACAGATAAACTAGAAGCTACTATTTTAGATTCCCTGAATTTAGACAAAGCAGAAATCCTAATTTTTAAACTTACAATGCAGTTGTCCAAAACATGGACAGGAGCCTTAGTTTATGGACCTACAGGACACAAAGTCAATTTTGTAGATGGGTAGAACTTATTGCGCCTTTTGTTTTGGGCGCAGTTTTTTTTATTCTTATTGGAGACTTCAATTATCATGTTGACCTATTGCTGGACCCTGACACTGACCAACTGATAACATCACTGCAGACACTAGGACTGGAGCAATTGGTAGCAAGTCCAGCCCATCTGGCCCGCCATACCCTAGACCTTTTGTTTACAAATTCGACTAAGCTCATAGTTGATCAGCCTCTACAGCTTCTCTGGACTGACCACTATTTAATAAATGTTGTCTTCTCATGGACGATCCTATGGTCAGTCGTGTTAAGGAAGTGCTGTCATTAGACCCCTCTTTTTCTACTCATTTTAATATTGCAGCTCTGTCTGACACAGATAGCATAGATGCAGTAACAAAGACCTTTGACATCTACTGTGAATATGGTAGCGCCTGTGTCAAGAGTGAAGACCAAGAGTAAACCATATCCTTGGTTCACTTCAGCATTGAAAATTGAGATACTGTCTAATAGGGCGGCAGAACGTCTCTGGAGGAAAACACAAACTGCCAGTGATCGAATTAAATATAAAGAAAGCCACCTTTTATACTTAAACAATATTAAACAGGCTAAAAAGATGTATTTAACTGAGAGGATTGAGAAAGCTGCCAATTCTAGCAAGGAGCTATACAAAATTTTGAAAGAGTTCACCACTCCGGAAGCTATCCAACTCTCCCTTGCTCCTACGCAGGATTGGGTCGACAAAATATCTTTTGCTTTTTACGACAAAGTAAAAGCTATCTATAGATCCTTTCCCCAAGAAAACAACATTCCTAAGCCTTTAGCTACGAAGAACCATTCACTGGTACCTTTGTTGGCCAATTTTAACCCAGTAACTTGTGAACAGGTATCAGAAGTTATCGTTAAGATCAAATCTGGCTCTCCTGCGGATCCTCATCCCCCCCGGATCTATAGGAAAGTAGCCCCATGGTTGACACGTAGGCTAACTGAGATTTTTAATATGTCTCTGGAACATGCTGTTGTACCAAGAAATTGTAAGATAGCGCAAGTCAGACCCATCCTAAAGAAGCCCACTCTAGATGCCAGTGAACCAGGCAACTACCGCCTCATTTCACTGCTGCCCTATTTCAGGAAAGTTCTTGAGGCCGTGACTAACAAGTTATCTAGAAAGCTATAAGCTTCTTGATTCTTCTCAATCAGAGTTTCGAGCGGCACATACTACCAATACAGCGGTAGTTGAAATGGTAGATAACATCAGGCAGGCCTTGGACAAAAAAGAATCAGCTATGCTGGTTCTTTAAGACCTGTTGGCTGCTTTCGACACCATCTCCCATGACATCTTGTTACAGCGGCTCTGGGAGACGAGGATCCGAGGGAAGGCCTTGGACTGGTTTAATAGTTATCTAAAGGATGGCTCCACCACTGTGCATCTCGGTCCACTGGCTGCGTGCAGCAAACCAGTATGTATTGGAGTCCCCCAGGGATCTATCTTGAGCCCCATGCTTTTTATTTGATGTGTATGTCACCCCATTGGCCAAGATAATTAGATCCTATGGGTTGGAGGCTGTCTCGTATGCAGACGACACCCAGCTGATGATCACATTTGGCCCTGACCCAGCTGACACTAGGATCCGGTTTCAAAACTGTATGACCCATATTGACAGCTGGATGGGCCAAAATAAATTACAGTTAAACAACAATAAAAGCGAGATCATCCTGTTCGGTAGGGCAGAAGATTATTGGTCAAGCAGCTGGTGGCCCAGGTCACTCAGCCCCTGTCCATCTCCAAAACAAACCATCTGCAATTTGGGAATTACCATCGACAATAAGCTTTCCATGAAAGCCCATGTGACCCGAGTATTGGGCACCTGCTATGCCATTCTACAGAAATTACGAAAAATCTTCAAGTGGCTACTAGCTGAAACCCATAAGCCACTGGTGCAGGGCCTTATTGTAAGTCGCATGGACTATGGAAATGCCTTATTGGCCTCTATAAATGAAGATCTTTGCTCCAAACGACATATTCTGCAGAACACCACAGCCAGATTAATCCTGGACTAGCCCCCTAGATCACCATCCGGCCCCAATCTGAAACTCCTTCATTGGCTTCCAATTAGGAAGAGAGGGCAGTATAAAATCTTGTGCTTCACACAGAAGCTTCTATGGCAATAGCCATGGCTATCTTGGAAAAAAACTGAAAAAGTACCAGCCTGCCAGAACCCTGAGGTCTATCTCATAACCTCTCTTAATTCCTCTGCGCACTGTGCGCAACGGAGGCCGCTCTTTTTCTCAGCTCGTCCCCCACCTTTGGAATAAGCTCCCAGCCAACTTCACATCCATCTCAGACAACCTTCGTTTCCGTAGAGAATTAAAAATATGGCTGCTCTCTAAAGAAATGAATTAGGATCGAGGTAGTGGAACGGTCTGGTCTGCAAGCGCCTTGAGACCTAACGGTGATTTGTGCGTTATATAAGACTTTTTGACTTTGACTAAGGGCGACTTGTGCCCCATAGAGTTTGAAACAGCTTAAATGGCTCTTGTGTTGTTATGGATTCCCGACCCCACCACACAGTAGGGCAGCGTATATACTGATTATTGATAATGTGCATGTGAAATCATTTCAGACTTGTAATGTATGATGAGTTTGTTCAATAAAACGGCTTTTTAAAAAAAAGATCATTTTGAAGTCTTCACAGTATGTTTTGGGGCATTTTCTGTCATGGGCACTAGGTCTACCAACACAAGTGAGGTACCATTTGTATCAGGAGACTTTGGGGAATGCTGGATGGGTGGAAGTTTGTGGCTCCCCGATGATTTCAGAACTTTCCATCACAGAAGTATGAAGAACATGTGTTTTTTGACAAAGTTTGAGGTTTGCAAGGGATTCTGAGTAACAGAACATGTTGAGAGCCACACACGTCACCCCATCCTGGAATTACCTGGGTATCTCGTTTTCAAAAATGGACTAGGTTTCCCTTGGTGCCGTCTGAGCTAGGGTCCAAAAAGATCTGTTTTCACTGGAAAAATGTGATGTTCCCACATTGCGTTTTGGGCCGTTTCCTGCCACGGACAGGTGGCCTACCCACACAATCAGGAGCCTTGAGGGAATGTTGGGTGGGTGGAAGTTTTTGTGAGCCCGTGATCCCACAAATTTTCCACACAGAAATGTGAGGAAAATGATATTGTTTTTAGCTAAATTTGAGATTTTCAGGGGATTTTGGGTTTGATTTGATTTGTGATTTATGGAGCGCATAGCTATCCGAGGGCTTCCCAGCGCTAAGAGACTGATGCTAAAAGAGGTCTGGAGATAGGTTAGTGATACGGATTAAACAGTAGGAAAACGTTGGGGGTGTCTAGTTTTCAGAACTGAGTTTGGAAGGTTTCCCTAGATGGCAGCTGAGCCTAGGACCAAAAACCCAGGTGATCACTTTGCAAAACTAGGTCGTTTTATGCTAGATAGTGGGGCTCCTGTGTTTTTGGTCCTGGGCTTGGCAATCATACAGGCAGCCTACCAGACCCAGACATTTCTGAAAACTAGACAGCCGGGAGAGTCCAGCAGGATCTGGCTTGCATTGATCCCCCTACATTTTCTTAACCAGAATGCCCTGCAAACCTAACATTTTGCTAAAAAGTAAAATTTTCAGCACATTTTTGTGTGATAAAGTTGTAAGATCAGAGCAACAATGTGAATTTCCTGCCACTCCGCGTTCCCATTGGTCTCCCGATAAAAATGACTCGTCACTTGTGTGGGTGGGCCAAGTTCCTGCGACAGGGAAGGCCCAAAAACCAGTAGAGATTGAGAGGGAATGAAAATGGGTCCAAAAGGGCAGTTTCTTTATAAGTTTTTAGGCTGACTCTGCTTTGGGTACCCACAGAAGTGAGGTATCATTTTGATCAATATGCAGAGGGGAACCCAGGACATTAGGAAATTTATTTGTACTGGTGCGATGATCCTACAACTTTCCCACACAGAAAAGTCAGGAAAATATGACTTTTTAGCTAAACTTGAGGTTTGCAGGGGATCCACACAAGCCACACCGCCTGTACACACACCCAGGTGCAGCCGATGTGCTGGACGAGCGGTGGGGTGGCGGGGTTGGGGGGGGAGATGGGGTGGTCACAAGTGTCACGGGTGATAAAAAATTAATTTAAAAAAACTTAGCAGCAGCTGTTCAAGTTGCACTCTTCTCTAGGTGGCACATGCTCCCAGAATGACCTGCTGCCAATTCTGAAGCTGCTGTGACGCATGAGAGCAGTTTCAGGATTGGCCAGAGTGCCCTCAATTGGCTCTCCAGGAAAGACCGAGTCTCTTCCTGCTCTCTCCAACCCAGCTGTGTTGCTGGGTTGGTGAGAATTTTCACTGAACATGACAGTTTGGCCAGCTTGAAACAGCCAGCCAAACCATCATGCCCGCAAAGGAAGTGCATCTACCATTCCCCTCAGTCATCCCCCTGGCCCGCCCCAAGACTGGCCAAGAAAGGAAAAATAAAACGAGTGTTTATCATGGTTTAATTTTTCCTTTCCTGCCATTTTTGGGTGTTGACACTCCTCTGTCATAGCGGAGAAGCCGCTGCGCACACGGCCAGCCAAGCACCACCCACACACACCACATGCCAAGTACCATCCATGCACACAGTCAGCCAAGCATGAGTCCACGCACACTGCAGGCCAAGCGCCAGTCCACGCACACCAAGCAAGCACCAGTCTACACACACCGCCACCAAGTGCAAGGCCACACACACCACTAGCAATATGCCAGTACACCCACAGCCAGCCAAATGCCAATACACACCAATAGTCAGCAGAACTCCAATTCACATACATACAGAAACTTTCCATTGTATCTGGTGGTTTTCAGCCCCCCCTTAGAGGGTCAGATGAATGTTACAATATTGCTGATGTGCCCCCAAGGGGGGCAGAAAAAGCCAAAATGTGTCCCTAGAAAAAAAGGGTAGCCACCCTGGTCTATAGGGCCGCTCTCTGACATGCATATATACATATCTCTGATCTCTAGTGGTAAGGCTGCCCCCCTTTGGAGTAGATCAGGGGCACTAATCCCCATCTGGCCCCTAAGGGGGGCGGAAAAACTGTCCAATTTGTGTTTGGGGTGACTGACATGTCCATTTTGGGCAGCCACCATACCTACTTATAAAAAAAAAACAATCCCCGGTGCCTAGTGGGCTTTCTGCCCCCCCCCTGGTGGGGAAGATCAGGGGCTATTGTCTCAGACTCCCAGGAGCGTGGGGAGGGAAGAAAGACTGTGGCAATTTTTGTTAGGGGGTGGGGGCACTGGCATGCCCTTCCTAGGAAGCCGCCAAACTTAACCTACAAAAAAGCCCTGCCTTTCTAGTGGGCTTTCTGCCTCTCGAAATAGGCATGCCAGTGCCCCCACCCTCTCTAGTCTTGCTACGTATCGAGGCTGAGATAGCTCCACAAGCACGTAGGAAGTGAAACTGAGATGAGCCGATCTGCTCATTTCAGTTTTAGTTTCAGAGAAATTATGTCGGTGTGACATGCGTACTGATTGTCATTTCACTTAAGCAAACCAAACAACCTCTGGAACTGGGGAAGTTCCTTCCCCCTTCCCCAGCTACTGAGGCTGTTTTGGACTGAAACAAAGTCCCTCTGGTGCCTGCAATGGAGGGATTTCCAGCCATGTGCGCGGGCGGCCCGGAGCGGTCCGATGCACATGAGCACAGTTTGACGTATCAAACAGGTTAAAGTACGAGCTTGGGATGCAGTTCTTAGACTTATGGTCTTGAGGAAAACAGAACATACAGACTGGATGTTCCTTGTTGAGGAGGAGACTTTCTGTGGCAGTTTGTGCAAAACTTTAACAGTGTGTTTATACTCTAAAATGACAGAGGGGAACACCAGAGATGCCACTTGGACAAATAAACTTTCTCTAAATATCGATCCCATAGACATAGCCCCAATAAACCTCTCTCCAAGATTGAGCGCTGATCTCTGTGCTCTTCTCAACCACTTTCTATTTTCCAATGGTCTCGACAACCATAGTTGAAAAACGTCAGGAGCTCTCGGATGTACCTCCGTTCCAGATGGTGGGAAAAAGAATCTAAGATGGTAGGTACGTACATGAGCAAATTGGAATTTTACTCCACGTCATACAGGGGTTCCAACAATGTTGGCTCCTACCGACACTCTAACAAAGTTTTGAAGAAAAGCAGACACTTCTGGACATAATCACTATATTTCAGGATTGTTCAAAGCATGTGAATCTAGCAAAGATTTCATACTACAAAAAATAAAATTGTTCTTGCAGACAACTCCACTCACTAGGTTACATTTTTAAACCGGACTGTGTTTCTCGTGACCATTGTATCGAAGATATGAGACTTCTACACCTTATAAACCCTCATTGTCTTCTGGAACATTTCCTGCACATTGATTGTATGATTTATTATCTCTCTCTCTTTGGCATCTAAAGCTCTCTGACACCCTACTCTGGGATGACAAGCACTATAAAAGAATGAAATAAATTAGTGCCATAGGAGAAGTGTGGCTCACCGATTAGAGCGGCAGACCCTGATGCAGAGGTCTGGCCCGGGACCAGGGTTCAATTCCCGACACGGCAGGGTCTTGGGCTCAATGTCCCCGGACCTTATAATTCTCGCCTTGGTGCCTACTCTAATCATGGGTTCCACTCTGCAACTCTGGGCAATAGCTTGCTTAATCTCCACAACGGCCCCGAAAGCGCTAGGATGCCTGGCCTCACCTTGGAGGTGCCCAGTAAGGGACATCTCACAGGGAAAGCCAGGAAGGGTTCCACAGCAGTATACAGCACCAAGATACCTTCTAGGTGATAGTGCGCTTTACAAGTATACACACATTTACATTTACATTTATATTGTTATTTATTTCATTGCTCATACACGTAGATTAATTTCACATTCTAACAGTGCATCCACACCGCTCATTAAGGGGGGAGGGGTTTAACAAAGGGAAAAAACGGCCTCCAAATCACAGTTTCTCTAAGAACTTGTGAAGTGACAAGCTGTGTGTGCCTTTGTTTCCTTCCATTGCATTTTGCGTCTAGTTGTTGGACTAAAGATGGCTCGCTGCCAGGATGATACTTGGACAAAAGAAAGACTGATTGTCCTTTATATGAGAAACTCAAACAAGCTGATGTGAGGCTTCTAGTAATAAAACTAACCACTGGCGATAGCTTGGGGTAGCACTCCTGTGGACATCGCAGAAATTGCTGTTAGCATAAGCTAAAGCCAATTTAGTTGTGGCCTCCATTTTGTTAAGCCATGTGATTCTGCCGTCTTCACTGTTGCCTGCCTTTCGATTCTGCTGGAGTCATCAGCTTTAGTTAACTCCTTTTATTCAAAGCCAGAGAAATGTATGAGCTCAGAAAGGCCTGTAGCTGCTAGAATGCACCTGTTTTAGAATGTAACTGTCAGGCAATTCCAACTGATGTAAGCAGTTCTGCGTCCCCTCCCACTTCGCTGACCAAGTGGTGTCTGTCTGCCCATGTTAGTCGATAGCTACTCCTGTGTATGCCTATACCTTCTATTTTGAGTCACAATGCTTACTCAGCAACAAGCTGGGTGTAAAAGACCATTGATTTCTCTATTCCTTGTACTACTCAGACAGTGCCCGAGGGTGTTTTATTGAAGTAGTCCCACTCATGAGTGATTAATAAACTTGTTATTTGATGTTCCAGCTTCCGTGCCAATCTCTATTTCGTTGGTTTAAGTACCAGCGGACAGATAATGGTGAACCCCCGCACCGGTGGGCCACTATAAAGGCAAATTTTTGCAAATTGGCGCCCAGCTCGTGGGGCTCATCCGAGACGCAGCCATCCGAAGGAACGGTCTTAACGGAAGACAGGAATCCACTGAGGAGGTACCCTGCACAAGGAGAGCCTTTGTCTTTGCAGACCGACGTGCTTTTCTGGTTGTCCCGATCTGACCCTCCAGGTGGTGGCCGGTCCTAACAGATCTCCTTTGGCATAAGTTTCTCTAGTGACCATTGGGTCAACCCAGAGCTTGGCAGGTGGAGGTTGGAGACTGGTTTGGTAAGGTCGCTGTAGCGATACTCTTGATTTTGGATTTGCTTGGCCAAGATTATGGTTTTGTTGGTTTGTTTGTTGCAATAAACAAAGGCAGGTAATGAGGAGATTTTTGTGTCTCTACTGTTGATACACTTGAAATAAATACTATTTGATTATAATATATTTTATTATAATATTTTTGGCATGCCTGCTCCCAGCACTTCACATATACTGTGTTGCTGTCTTGGAGGTACCAATATGGATCTAGAAATTAGTCAGCCCGCTCACCCAGAGGGGACACCTAATAGGTTTATGTATATTAAATATAGTATTTCTTCCATAATGTATAATGCACTGTGGAACAAATATACGAAAAAGGATCCTGATCTACGATGGCCAGTAAATGGGTCATTTATTTTAAGAAGATTCAGTATGTTGAGCAGTGTGTTTCAGAGAAAGAGCCGGCAAGATATGTTTGATTGTGCACGAATGTGGGAGAAAGAGGTGAATGAGAGAGTGAGGGAGAAGAAGCTATAGCAGGAAAAGAACAGCGCAAGACAATTTACCAGAAAGCATTAGAATTGAAAAATAAAGAGATGAAGGAAATAAAAGAGAAAGAAGATAGGGCGCGTCATTTAGAGGTAACTGACCAGTACCCTATAAGGCACCCCATTTATCCCATACTTAATAGAACCCAAGATGATTCTATTTTGTTTGATAGACCTCCGCACCCGTATAAATTCCCTAGTGCCCCAGAGAATGAAGTTTGATGATGAGCATTTTTATTCAGATGAAAAAGATGACGATAAGCAAATTGGGCAGACAACTCACTCTACTTTAACCACAGAGCTTAAGGCCACCCTTAGGTCTGCTGCTTGTAAAGCAGCTTGTGGGAGTGCCTCCGCCCCAGAACTCATAGCAATGATTCAGCAATGGTCAGATTTAAAACAGTAATATTTTTTAGAAACGTTTATTTGGGAGGTAATACTCAGTTTTCTGGTGCTCTAGAGCCCTCTGATATGAATTCTGAATATAAATAGTTAAGTGATGGCACCTTTCTTTCTTCACAGGTGTCCGATCTAATTAGGCGAGTGGTTAAATTGCACGTTGAGGCTTTCCGTTTACAGGAAGAGAAAAAGGCAGCTGATAAAGCTACAGCTGAACAAACAGTTCAGTCTCCGGCGCAACGAGAAGGAGCTGCAGGGACAGATAAAGACACTGGTGATATTGTAGTTACTGTGAAGCTGATGCGTAAAGCTGCACCTTTGTATGTTCCTCCAAAGAGAGCGGGAAAAAGTGACAAAACTTCAGATAATGTGAAGGGATATTTTATTTATAATTGGGTCTTTACCCCTTGGAGTAGAGCAGATGTTATGGCTCTTAAAGCTGCTTTGCCTGATCCGTGCAAAAATCCAGCCACGTTTTATGAAGTAGAAGGAGCTATTAGTTCTTGCACTATGACATTGCCTGATAATGACATTTTCTTTGGACTTATTTTACCCCCTGATATGTGGAGATCAATTCGGAAGGCAGATGATAATGTAGCCTATGGTGATACTTGGGTGCATTTAGAGGAAATAGATGCTGATAGAGAGCCTGCACAGAAACCAAACAGGTAATATTAGATCTTCCCACAGCTACTGTAACTAAGTTGAAACTCTTATACCCCCTAAGAAAATAGATTGGACAACATTAGCGTCTTGTAAACAGAAAGCGGATGAGTCAGTTTCTGATTTCTTTATACGATTCGAAGAGACATTCCATGACTGTAGTGGGCAGTCATTGACAGATGACACGGGTAAGCATCTGTTCGTTGACAAATTTGTTGCTAACATGTTGCCAGAAATAGCTATTCCCCTAAAGGCCAGAGAGAGTTCATGGACTACGTCTTCCCCAGTCTCCCTTTTGACTATGGCCCAGTATTATGAGCGTCAGGAATTGGAAGCAAAAGGCAAGGAGGATAAAAAGGTTAAGGTTTTAAAAACGAAAGTCATGTTGGCTCAAGTCTATGGTCCATCATTTAGAGGTACTGCGAGAGGTGGACGTGCGCTGTATCACCCTGGTGTACCCCCTTTCCCTCAAACAACTTTGTCCTCTGATCAATGTGCGTATTGTAAGAAGATTGGACATTGCCGTTCTGAGTTCCCACTTTTGCGAGGTCAGCAGTATCAGCGGGGTAGAGGTAGTATGAGAGGCCGCCCAGGGAACACAGGAAATAGGGGAGGCATGGATAATTGTACCAGATTTGAGGCAGATGAAACCAACCCAACTTCTTTTAATATATTTGACAGACGAAACCAATACCAAATGTCTGATTACTTGGCTGATGGCCCTAAGTATTCGGATTATGCATGGGAATTCCTAGGATGGGGTAAGGAACCGGTTGAGGTCCCAGTAGATCAGAGGGGTCCCTATGTTGATGCAAACATCTTGGGTTCTACTGATCGCTTTCTTGTTGATACAAGAGTTACTCATAGTGCTCTGTCTAAACAATTGGTTCCTAGGGCTCCCCTGTCTGGCTCAATGTTAACATCAATAGGATTCGATGGGACACCTTCCCTTCGCCCACTGTCACAGCCACTTGCATTTAGTCTAGATAAATTCACTGCAGCATGTCCATTTCTGCTTTCCCCTAACACACCAGATAATATTGTGGGTATCGATATGCTCAAACATTTTCGTGCTACAATACGTGGTTTCCCAGAAGGTGTGAGTGTTATCTTAAATGACAACTATCTGATGGTTGAGAGGTCTAGTCTCATTAAAGAGGATGTTGCTCTAGAATTGTTACCTAGCACTTTGTGGGCTACGTCAGATACTGATGTGGGACAAATGGTTATCCCACCAGTACATATTCAAGTGAAGGAAGGTGCGTCATTGCCTCAATTGCCCCAATATAAAATCTCTCAAGAGGGTGAAGCAGCATTGATACACATTGTGCAGGATTTGATTGGAGTGGGAGTTGTGGAAGAAGTTCCCTACAATACCTATAATAGACCTATTCTTCCCATTTTGAAAAAGGACACTGATACGAAGCTTTATAGATTTAGCATTGACCTGGGAGAGGTCAACAGATAGTAGTACCTCAATATCTGGTAATCTCTGACATCACAACACTTCTTACTATGGCTGATCCTACTGCAGCTACATTCAGTGTGATTGATTTGAAGAATTCTTTCTTCTCGATACCTATTCATCCTGACAGCCGTTAACTGTTCCGCTTCACTTTGAATAATCAATCATTTAGATTCTGTAGAGCTCCACAAGGGTATACCGAGAGTCCTAGCATTTATAGCCAGGCATTGAAAAGACAGCTTGATTCTTTCCCTGTACCGAAAGGGGTGGCTCTTATTCAATATGTCAATGACATCTTGTTGGCAGCTGATACCCCTGAACCGTGTGAAGAACGAACACCGTTGTTGTTATCATTTCTTGCCTCTCATCATCACAAAGTCTCTTGGAAGAAATTGCAGTATTGTAGACAGCAGGCTACCTACTTAGGTCACCTCCTGTCTAAGGAGGGACGTGCACTCACACAAGATCGCATTCAAACTATTTTGGACACGCCTGTGCCCTGTATTCAGAAGGATGTTCGTGCACCGATTGGCCTTACTTCTTTCTCTAGGCAGTGGATCCCTGTTTTTTCTTACATTGTTAAGCCCTTGTTAGCCCTTTTGACTAAAGACACTCCGATGCCTCTCCCATGGACTACTGAATGGCAGAATGCTTTTCAGCAGTTACGTCAAGCTCTTTACTCTGCACCAGTATTAGGAACTCCAGACTACACTAAGGCCTTCACACTATGTACACGAGAGGGACGGTTGTGCTCTCTCGGTTTTAACCCAGACATACGGTAATAAGCAGTGTCCTTGTGCATATTTCTCAGCTGCCCTTGATCCAGTCGCTCGTTTGTTGCCTGGGTGTTTGAGCAGTAGCGGCGACAGCTGTGTCCATACGTCAGAGTGAGTGAATAGTCTTGTCACACAGATTGCTTGTGTTAGTGCCCCATTCAGTTGACGCCCTTTTGCAATAAAAACGAAAACACAACATTTGACCAGTGCTCGCTTGACACTTTTGGCCCTCTTATCACATTGAAAAGATGTTCGACCCTAAATCCCGCTACACTATTGCCATTTCCAGCTACTCAGCCTCAGTCATAAGAGTCCCAAACAAAGGGTTGTGTTGACCTACAAGATACGCTCCTTTCTAGTGTTGACGGGGAACTGTGGGTTGACGGGCCCTGCTTGAAATTGCCCGATGGCACAACATCTGCTGCCTATGCAATTACAACACTTTAGACAGTAGTTGAGACAGCTCGCATCCCACATAAGTCAGCTCAGGCAGCTGAGTTGATAGAGCTAACAAGAGCATGTGATCTGTTTGTTAACATCTACACCAACAGCTAATATGCTTTTGGAGTGGCTCACGATTTTGGCCAGCATTGGAAGGAAAGAGACTTCCTTACATCACATGGGACACAAATACTGCATGGGGAATTAGTACATAATCTCCTTACTGCCTAGACATATCCTAAGAAAGAAGCGATTGTCAAGTGTAGCGCAGACAAGAAAGTGACTGATAAAATAGGACTGGGCAATGCCTTTGCGGATTATACATCTCGTGAGACTGCAATGCAACGAAGCACTACATCTATGTACGTGGTTAAGTCACAATCTGAAAGTTGGCCCGATGCCATGCAAGAGGTACTGGACATGCAACGATCTGCCTCTGCTGATGAATTAGACCAATGGTCTAAGGGGGGAACATTGGATGATGAGGGCTGTTGGAGGAATAAAGAAATGACCAAGTGGAAATTGCCCACAGCCTACTTACATCCCATGATTCACATGGCACATGGGCCAGCACATGTTGAAACATCCTCAATAGCACAGCCACGTATGCAAGTTTAGGACCATTCAGATATTGCTGGCACAGCTAAAAAGATAGTCCAGTCTTGTCTGATTTGCCTCCAGTATAATCCTGGAAAGGGAACACAAACTCCAACAGGAGGTTTTGACATACCAACTTACATCCAGCTAGAACGCTGTAATAATCTAAAGTATGGCTTTGTGGTGGTCTTTGCCTTTAGTAAGTGGATAGAGGCATACGCTACAAAAGATAATACAGCTCTTACTACAACAAAGGTGCTCCTAAAGGAGTTTTTCCCCAGATTCTGTGTTTGTCGAATTTTGTGGAATGACAACGGACCCTATTTCATTGGGCAAGCTGTTGAGTGTGGATTAAGCAGAAATTTCATGCAGCTTTTCACCCGCAGTCAGCAGGCTTGGTGGAGCGTTACAACTCCACGTTGAAATTGAAACTTGCCAAAATCCTAGCTTCCACATCTCTGAAGGGGCCTGATGCACTGCCCCTAGCTTTTCTCTTCATTAGATCGATACCACATACATGATCTGGCTTCACATCATATGAGGTGGTTTTCGGGAGGCCAATGAACTTTTGGTGGATTCCTAAGCCACGCCTTATACACGATGTGACATGTGTTAATGAGCGACTACTTGTCTCAATTGACTGACAGCTTGCTTTCTCTTCATCAACCGGTTCAAGAAGCTCTTCCTGACAGGTCGCAAGGTGATGGTCATGATCTGCGGCTCGGTGACCACGGACTGAGTGGTCGCTCCCTGGGTCCCTGGCTGAAGCCTGGTATCGTAGCGCTGCTGTGCTGATCATTCGCTTTGAAAGCTACTTTTGCTTATAGCCTGCTGTGTGCTTTGCATATTGCTTTGTGGAAATAGCGCTCTATCTCACCATTTTCATAGCGCTGCTCTGCTGAACATTCGCTTTGTAAGCTACTTGTGTTTATAGCCTGCTGTGTGCTCTGTCTAGCGCTTTGTGGAATTAGCGCTCTAGCCCTCATTACAATACTTTCCTATTTTGTTTGCGCATTCACCAACAGCGCTCCGCTCGCTCTGCTCCTCCCCCGCCTCCATTTTGGTTGTTTGTTGTCGCCCTCGTGTGCACGACCCGCCTCCCAGCTGAGCCGCCCTCCCACAGACTTTATCAGCGTTCCTCGTCCTGCAGAAGCTGTGACTCGCTCATCCTTCACGGACTGAGTGGTCGCTCCCTGGGTCCCTGGCTGAAGCCTGGTATCGTAGCGCTGCTGTGCTGATCATTCGCTTTGAAAGCTACTTTTGCTTATAGCCTGCTGTGTGCTTTGCATATTGCTTTGTGGAAATAGCGCTCTATCTCACCATTTTCATAGCGCTGCTCTGCTGAACATTCGCTTTGTAAGCTACTTGTGTTTATAGCCTGCTGTGTGCTCTGTCTAGCGCTTTGTGGAATTAGCGCTCTAGCCCTCATTACAATACTTTCCTATTTTGTTTGCGCATTCACCAACAGCGCTCCGCTCGCTCTGCTCCTCCCCCCGCCTCCATTTTGGTTGTTTGTGGTCGTCCTCGTGTGCACGACCCGCCTCCCAGCTGAGCCGCCCCCCCCCCCTCCCCCTCCACCATCCATATATGACAGTAGCTCCCGCGCGCAGCGACCACGCCCAACCCGCGCCGAAGGTGCGCCAAAGGTAAGCCCGTCTACGCCCGTCCGCGCCTGGACCGCGCCCAGCGCCAGACCCCATGCCCCTCGCGCTCCCCAGCCCCCCCGCATTACCTATGATGCCGCCTCCCTCCTAGCCCTTGACCCCGGTCGCGCCCCCACCTGCGTCCAAGCCGCTCCCAGACACACCCATGGACTTTTCTCCTGCTACTCCTGCAGATTCAGCGGCACCGACAACATCTCCGCCTCGACCACACCACAGAATCCCGATCCCAACCACCTACAATGCATCCTTCTCAACACTCGTTCGTGCACAGGCACGCCATTGACCTATGGAACCTACTAGACACCTTCTCTCCAGACGTCGCCTTCCTTACGGAAACATGGATGAATGCCTCCTCCGCACCAGACATTACCATTGCCATCCCCGAAGACTATAAGATCACCCGCAAAGACCGTACCAGCCACACAGGAGGAGGAATCGCTATCGTCCATAAGAAATCAATCCGCATCTCAACCAGCTCTGACGCCGACCTCGCCAACTCCGAACTAAGCATGGGCGAATTTTGCGGATCTCGCGTTCGCGAATTTTGCGGATTTGCGGATTCGCAATCCGCAAAATCCGCGGATTTTTTTTTTTTTTTGTGTTCGCCCGTGTTTCTGCCAGTTCGCGAGGGTTTTTACAATTTCGCAATTTGCGAGCTTACCTGTCGGGTCGCAAGTTTTGCGAACTTGTTGTTTCTACATGTCCAGCCTGTTTGGGACACTCTTCTTCATCACTGCCACTCTCTGTCACCACTGCCACTCTCTGACTACTCATGCCACCCTCTGGCCCACCCATGCCACCCTCTGTTTCATCACCACACCCTCTGGTTGTCCAGTGTACATTATTTTCGGCAAAGCAAAGCACACCTTCCCTGCCTCAAGTGACCTGAATTAATTTGGGGCTGATTAATGTGTCACAGAATATTTTTTTAGCTGGCACCTGCTTCCTTAGTGCGCCCTGATTAGTGATCTTTTGCACTTGCTAAGTGCTTTCATTGTTGCAAAATTAGTTACAACACCTGCCCTGCCCCAACTGACAATAATGAATTAGGGGCTAATTAATGTGTCACTGAAAGAATTTAAAGTTCCAGCCTGGCACCTGCTTGTCTGCTCCTTTAGCTGTAAATCAGGACCTTTGTGGCATACAGTTAAGGTCAGAGCAGGGTCACACAATAGTTGCAAGCAGGCAACCGAATTCTGGAGGGCCCCCTCAGGAAGCACTACAAAGAATCGTTACAAATCATGAGGTTGACCTTTTGCACCTGCTCATTGCTTTTGCTTTTGCTGAAATCGTTTTTCGTTTTTTTTCGCGCTATTCGCGGGGCGCGGCGTCGTGCGAAACCGACCGCGGAAGCCGCCAATTCGTGCGAATGAGCATTTTATTTTTTTGCGGCTTGTTGTTTCGCGAGTTTTTTTGCAGTATTTGCGAGCCGCTTGCAGCGCAACACGCGAATTTACCCCAAGGTCGAGTACGGGCGCGGCCATTTTGTTTGCGTGACGTATTTCCGTTTCCGCCCGCTATGTATAATCTCGCGCAGTAAGCGCATTGCGAGTAGAGGTTCGCACGAGATCGCGCGGGAAATCTAGAGGTTCGCACGAGATCGCGAGGAAAATCTCGCGCGAACTTACTTTCGCGCTCGTGAACGGGCGCCGGCCATCTTGTTTTTCATTCATTTCCTGTGTCTGGGCATGGTGTTTAATCCTCTTGGTATCTTTGCCATCCTTTGCTTGTTTTCAGTTTTTTTTTTACGATTTTGCTTCTTATCTATCCCGCTCTTTTCCTAGCTGTATATTTTTGTCTTTTCTGCTATTTTTCTTTACTTTTAAACTACTTTTTTAAACTCTTTTCTTTTCTTCTTCCCTATCCTATTCTTTCTTAATTTTCTACTTCTTCCTACCTTACCTGCCCAGACCATGGTCAAGCCAGGCGCCGTGAAGCTGCCCAGGCACTTGAGGGCCGCAGCGGCGGCGGGGAGTAGTGCTGGACCCAGTGGCAGGACAGCATGCGGGAGATTGAGGGGGGAGCAGGTGACGCGACGGGAGATATTCAGCCCGGAGGAAGTGGGCGCGCTGGTCTACTTCGTCCAGCGCCGCCTGCCCAGGACCATCGCGGGAGGCGGCAGGATCGCGGCCGGCGGCTACAACATGCGGGAGCGCCGCAAGCGGTGGGAGAAGGTGTGCTGGGCCATATCCCACCTCTACGGGGTCCAGCGCACCTACAGCCAGGTCACCCATCGCTGGACGGACCTCCTGGACCGCGAGCACGACCTGCTGGACCAGCTCGGCTTGGAGATCCCCGGGCTTGGTGAGTAGTAGTAGCCATTTAATCACTCACTACTATGATGTTTTCTCCTGCTCTGTGTTGTTGTATTGCAAATATTTGTTTTTTACATGGAGCAAGCCAATAATGCCGCTGATGACGATTACATTGTAGTTAAATTATATTTCAAAATCTTCTGTGCATTTCAGGTGCACTGCTCTCCTTCTCAGTGGCGTTGCTACTATGCTTATTTGTTTTCTATTTCGTGGTCTCATTGGCCTGAGTAACTATTATGTATGAGTGTACTTTACAGAACTGCGTAATGCTAGACACTAGGGGGCAGATTACATTTACAAGCCCCTTGCGCCACGTTTACGTTGCCTTGCGTGACGCAACAGCGGCGTAAACGTGCCGCATCCCTGCGAGTCATTTACAGCATGACGCATCTAGGGAGATGCGTCACGTTATAAAGCCATGGGCCTGCACCACAATGGGTGCGTTCCTAGTACGCAGGGTGGGCGGTCCAGCGGCTGTGCGCCTCGCAAAATTGCCTGCGTGAAATGTACAAGATTTAACGCAGGCACTTCTGCGACGCTGCTACGTCAATTCAATTCCTTATGTCTGCTCGAAGCAGGCGAAAGGACTGACACAGCATGTTAAGTATTGGGTGGCCCTGAGCATTACTGGAGTTGCATTGCGTTGGCGACGTGACTCCAGCGATGCGCCGCTCTTACGTGACGAGATGCGTCACGCAAGTGCCTACCCTTGCGCCAGGGCGCGCCGCATTGTAAATGAGGCACATCTGCCGTGTCGCAAGGGTAGTTTTGCGTGACGCATTTGATCTGGCGCATCTCTGGAGATGCGCCAGAACGCGTAAGTAAGTATGCCCCTAAGGGGCAGAATTGCAATTACCGTCGCATCCCTGCAAAGTAGCAGGGATGCGCCATTAATTGTGCGGCCCGCTACCACCACCAAACATGGTGCGCCGTATTTGCAATGCGGCGCACCATGGGCCCAAAACGTCACCGAAGCTTTACTGCTGGAGTTGCGTCGCAACGATGGCGCAGCTCCATCAATGCTCTGGGGTACCCTATCTCCCCAATGCTGGGTCAAGCCGTACGTCTGCTTCAAGCAGGTGCAGGGTTTGTGTGACGCATCATTGTCCTAAAGGTGACTGATTGATATTTTGTAGATTTCCCTCAGCCACTATTAGGATGTGTTCCAGCGCAGGAATGCCCTCCCTTGCGCCGGAACGCCCCCTGATGGCGCAGGGCTTTATAACGGGATGCATCTCCCAAATGCGTCACGTTGTTATAATATTATACGCCGCACCATGGCGCCCTTTTTTGTTTAGCTGCTGCGTCACAAAAGTCACGCAAGAACGGCGCAAAAGAGCCGCAAGGGCTTAAATCTGCCCCTTCCTTTGTAACCCTGACAATAAGAAAAATAGTGGCGGTGGATTGATAGTTTGACTATTTAAATGACTGGTAATGTAGCAGGCAACTGTTAGTGTTGTCACTGATCTGACTGAAATCACAATGGAGTTTGTCTGTCACTTTGCGTCTTGCCTGCGGACTGCGGACTGCCAGTCCTAGGTGAACGTTTCAGTACTTTGTTTAGTGAGTTACGTGACTTTCGAAGTCACAGGTCCGCAAATAAATGAAAAGTAACCATAATCAATATAATTTCGCGGAAATATTTTGTTATTGTTCTTTTGAAATGTTTGATTTGGTTGACATTGACAAGCAACAATCACCCATGTTTTCTGTTCTTTCTTTCATGTTGTACGTCAGCTCCCCCCAGGGGCGAGAGGAGGACACAGGAGCAGCAGGCGGCGGATGCTGTTCAACAGGGCCAGGATCGGGCAGGCGAGGGCTCCTCTGCTGGCCCCAGTAAGTTTTCATTTTAGACTAGTACCTATTTTTCCTAGCGTTCCTCATTTGACTTTTTTCAAAATTGTCTTTGCTCTTCTTGTAGACTGTATCTAAATTCTTATCCTGCCTCTACTATGACTCCCTGTGGTATTACTAGATTATTCTTATTAGTCTGTCTGTGTAGCTAACTAAGATTGCACGGTTGGCGAAACTCCCATGATTCTAGTCAGCAATAGCTCTATCAACTTAGTGCAGTCCTCTGGGATTGTCCATAATGTCTTTTGAAGTGTTCTATCTGGACTCATGCTTGCAAAAATTGCAAAACCTTTCGCTCAGTCACTCTAGTCTGGACCAAAAAACACAGATTGTATTTAAGTTTAAAAGCTTTATTAAAAGTAAACACATTTATTAAAATGAAGTCATAATAAAACTAAACGTTTAACTGATAATGGAAAAGTGGTTAGTGCTGACGATTAATTGAAGACATTTCTTGTGGTCGAGCCGAGCTCTCACCTGGTTTCAACTTGATCTTGTTGTTAGAAGTCCATCTTCTGTCTATGTGGAGAAAAATGGTGCGTGTTAAAAAAACAGCCTTCATCAGTTGTGCCAAAAAGTGCAGCAAGACAACCTTCCCTGGAAAAAGGGACATTTTTTTTAACTTTAACGTAGACAGTCACAAATTACATTGTTTTCACATGTCTTCATTCCTAGACCAAATACTAGTGACTAGTGAGTGCTTTATTCTAACATTGTTAAATGTACTTTGTGGGTGGAACATCTGGTGGCGGGGCCAGTGTGGAGGTGGTGGTGCTCGACACGGAGGCGGAGGCCGATTGTTCAGGGGAGGAGGCGGCGGCGGCTGTGAGAGTTGAGACGGTGGTGGTGGCGGCCAGAGGTAAGCTCTTATATATTCCTTACTTATTGAGATTGAAGACTAGCTGGGAAGGCAAGAATATGAGATGCATGGCTGGGTGAATGATGAAGCAATGATGGGTGGAAGGACAACAGCCTGGGTGGGTGACACAGAAACTGTATGTGTCCATATACCTGGATCATGCTACTATCTGACTCTTAGATAGCATATGTGTATCTAGAGCAGGGGTACTCCTAGTACGGCCCGCGGGCCGGTGGTGGCCCGGCAAGCCTTCCTTGGCGGTGCGCAGACCTTGCAGACAATCACTGCTCCCCCGGCCCCCACAGAGCAGAGGCTTTTTTGTATTTCACCTGTTAGCGCCCCTGCATCTCCACTCTGACAATCACTGCTCCCCCGGCCCCCACAGAGCAGAGTGGAGATGCAAGGCCACAAAGAGGTGAAATAGAACAAAGCCTCTGCTCTGTGGGGCCGGGCAAGCAGTGATTGTCAGGGTGGAGAAGCAGGGGCGCTAAAACAAACAAAGCCTCAATAATATGTTAATGGTCTTTTAAAGACCTGTTAAGTACTTTGGTGTTGTTGTCTGTGTGTGCGCGTTGAGGAAGCGGTCTCAACCCGGGCTGAAGGCTGACACAGATAGACACACACACAGTGAGATGACAGAGGGGGAGGGAGAGGGAGGGCAGGAGGGAGAGAGAGATGGAGGGAGGGCAGGAGGGAGAGCAGGAGGGAGAGAGATGTATGTAAATGCTGGGTCTGGTGGCTCAGTGGATGAGGGCATCTGCTGCAGGGACCTGTGTGCAACCTCATGGTCACAAGTTATCGTTTTGCTTTAGCCCCGCCCCCTCTGACTCCGCCCCCACCAGTGCGGCCCTCGGCCCCAAACTACACTGTAAATGTAGCCCCTGAGAGAAAGTTTGTGAGTACCCATGATCTAGAGAGAGTAGACGGTCAGTGGATGAACTAAGTGTAACTTTGAAGAGCATGTAACACTGCACCCGCACGTCCGTTCCAGTGTAGGAAAGGCAAGGAAAAGAACTTTTAATTTTGTCCAAATACTACCATAAATAGTAGCAGTAGTTTGTATTGCAAGCACTGCATAGATCCGGTTATTATGGTGGCCACTCCCTACCTCTCTTAATAAGTTTAGTAGTACTCAGTCATTCATGTGTGGATGTATCACTGGTCACTCAATAAAAAGCAAAGCACCTAAAGTCATCCCATATATAAGCAAAAACATCCCATGTGAAGTGATAGATAATCAGATTATTTATCTTCTTCAATTTTCCATTTCTAGTACTCATTTCCACTGTAGGGTGAAAGTTAAATTAATTAAGCAGTAGCCCTTGAGTTGTAACAGAGTATTCTCAGTGCCACCCGTAATAGAAAAGTAAGAGCTTCACCACCTGCATGTACTGGACGGGTACAGTAACGCAACGGCAACGCAAGTCTAGGTCACTCCTCATGGCGTGCGTCTCTTTTTCTCGGGTGCAAGTTTACTGCGCTGGCATTATGCCGGCTTGCAGAAAATAACGTACCAATTTTCCAAAACAAGAGATAAGAAGAAGAATAAGACTGGTGTACTTTCATAGTCGACTCCAATGGAAGTCCACAGTGCTCGTAGAATTTGTTCCTTAAACTCCCACTAATGTTAGAGCAAGGATGAAGAAGTGTGAGGTTAGATAGATACTGGCCTCAATAGTTATGTAATGCGCTTGCAAGTTGCTAGTTGTACTGCAACACAAATTTCTGCTGAATGATTGAGTTAATCTTAAAGAGCATTGGTTACAGACTATGTCTTTCTTTCTTCATATAGGTTCTCCTTCCAAACGAACAAGGAGGAAGGAGCTGGCTAGAGCGGCCCGGCAACGGAGGATCGAGGCCACTGTTGCGGAATATCGGCGGCTGGTGGCCCTGGAGGACGTGGAAAGTGTGCAGTCGACAACTACAACAACGTCGTCTGCATCGGCCTCCGTGGCCCCACGGGCTGCCACCCAGCACAGTGGTCCACCCAGACTGAGCCGGGCTGCCAAAGGCAAACGCCACCGCCGAGCAGCAAGGCCAACAGCTGCCTCTCACAGGCATTGCACCTGCAAGGCAGTGAAGGCACGCCTGCGCCGCACTACCCTGATGGTGTCCCGCCTTCAGCAGGAGCTCGCCTTGCTCCGCGAGGAGCATGATGCCCTGGCCCAAAAAGTTAACAGCATCCACCCATAGTGTCCCTTGCCCCTTTTTTAGAGACTTTTGGGGGGTGGGAATTGGGAGTTGGGTTTTTGGGGACTTTTGAAGGACAATCGTTGGGGTTAGGGAGGGTCTTGCGGGAGATTATTTTGTTAGGGATATAAATATACTTTTTCAAACTTTATCTGAGCATACCTGTTTTTCACTGCTTGCCTGGTGGGTGGGGGTTTAACGTTGACTGTTTTCCTGAAAGTTTAGTTCCATTTTCTTCCTTTAAGTGTAAATGCCCAAATGTTTTCAACACTAAGTGCCTCTCACAGTCTAAGTGAAGTGAATCCAAGAGTCCTAGGACTTTAGTAGTACTACCTTCAGTCTCTCGTCTCTCGTACTAATACTCCATTATACCCCCAAACCACCAAACGCTTATCTTACCTGTAATTTGTGTTTGAAAGTAGGGCTAGACCCAGGGCTGGCTCCACGGGAAACACCGAATAACGTTGGCAATCTTGGTCGGATAAAATTTCCTCATAGCGGTGGTACTAGTGGTGTGACACAGTGGCAGTTGCATGCCTATGAAAAAAAAGAAAATGAAATCTGGTTTGTCCTCCTGAGCAATTCAACGGTACAACTGAGAATATAGCAGGTGACAGAAGTACAGTAGAGCAGTGCCACATTGTAGCCTAACAAATGGTAAAGTATAACTACTAATTCGGTTGAAGTTCTTTCACATTAGCAATGGTTCTTTGTCAAGCAGAGTAAGAATATATCATCGACAACTGTGGAAAGAAAGAATGCGACAGTACAGGGCCTGTGTGGAATTATTGATAACGATATTCAACATAAGGTCTCTGTAGCCAGATACCCGAGAGCCTTGCTGGTCACTATAAATCCATTCACAACAACACTCAATGGGGTTGGTCTGGAAGGTGTCAGGTTTACTCCCCGTGATCCAGTCGATGCAAATATGGTTCCACCTCCAAATGTCACCAACACCCAGAAGTGTAAACACAGGGTGTTCGAGGCATTAGGCGGGGGAGAAAAATAACAAACTAAAATAAAAAATGTGGGATGGGTAAAGGTAGGGTCAGCAGGGAAAGGATACCTGTAACAGAAGACAAGACAGGCATCAGTGAAGTGCTGTCCTAACATACAAGGGTACTCTCATATAGTCTCACTAAATAGTCTGCAAGTCTCCCGCCTACTCATGGGAAATGTAGTTTCATAGTACGGTAGGCGCTTAGGGGCTGCGTAACCTGACAGAAGGTATAGTAGATAGAAAAGGAGAAATTGCTTTTTTTCTAGGTGTCCCCTCACTCACCAGGGTTGCCCCTTGGTGACATGCTTCATCATTGGGGCCATCCCAGTCCTCTACGGCCTGGGGCGTGCTGCGACTTGCGAATTACGTAGGAGCACTTACAAATGACTATGTGTGGTGCAGATGTGATAGTGGAGTGGACTAAGTGATGTGTTAAGGGATCAATTTAGAAGCCTAGAGAGAGCCAAGAAATGCAGTCACAGTCAGAGAAAAAGGCAAGGGATACTGTATCTATGTGGTTGTAGTGGTCCTGTTGGAAGTGGTAAGTAAGTTGCCTGCAGAAAAAAAATCCTCCTATTAGCGGCACTCCTCCATTGCAGCCGACGCTTCGTCCATCGATGTTGGTCACCAGAAGACACCCTGTAAAAAAAAGCACAGCATAGACAAACAATTGAACATAAACAATTCTTTGGGTACAAACCTATCCATCAATCTTTGAAAGTGCATGCACTACTGCATGCATGTCAGTGAAAAGTAAGTAGTACATTCGACAACTGTGGAAGAAAGAATGCAACAGTAAAGGGCCTATGTGTAAATTATTGATAACGATATTCAACATAAGGTCTCTGTAGCCAGATACCCGAGAGCCTTGCTGGTCACTATAAATCCATTCACAACAACACTCAGTGGGGTTGGTCTGGAAGGTATAGTAGATAGAAAAGGAGAAATTGCTTTTTTTCTAGGTGTCCCCTCACTCACCAGGGTTGCCCCTTGGTGACATGCTTCATCATTGGGGCCATCCCAGTCCTCTACGGCCTGGGGCGTGCTGCGACTTGCGAATTACGTAGGAGCACTTACAAATGACTATGTGTGGTGCAGATGTGATAGTGGAGTGGACTAAGTGATGTGTTAAGGGATCAATGTAGAAGCCGAGAGAGAGCCAAGAAATGCAGTCACAGTCAGAGAAAAAGGCAAGGGATACTGTATCTATGTGGTTGTAGTGGTCCTGTTGGAAGTGGTAAGTAAGTTGCCTGCAGAAAAAAAATCCTCCTATTAGCGGCACTCCTCCATTGCAGCCGACGCTTCGTCCATCGATGTTGGTCACCAGAAGACACCCTGTCCACTGCCTGCCTGATGCTGAATTGTGGCTCGCTACTGTGAAGCCTGACTCCATCCTTTTTTCCCCATTGCAGAGACTGAAACCCGGCCTGTAATTATTCAACGAAAAACAGGAAGTGATATAATATTACAACACCACTGATAAATAAATATAAGGTATGTAGGCTGTGGAGTGCAAAAAGTCACAATTTGTTTTTCCTAGTAGACAGTACAATGTTTTTGAAAGTGCGTACTCTGAGTCACCTTTTGAAGGATAAATAAGTATGGGCAAATTAATGTAGCGGATCTTGCCCCTCAAGCTAGGTGTACTGTAAACTGTGTTTTAGAACAAAATTAGATCTTCCTAGCAGTGCTCCCACCCAGACCCTTACTAAAGCCAGTCGCAAAAATGTAGAAGACCCCCAATCAAATCTCAAAAAACGAGGCCTAGCAGAAAACTGGTGACAAAACTTACTTTGAAAGTAAAAGTAGGCCGAAGTACCCTAATTACCCATTACCCACCGTGGATTGCATTCAAACCACTTGCAAGCAACCAAGCAAAAGTAGCCATAGCCAGCATCGCTCCAAGACTCGAAATCCCCCCCACTCAAACACATGCAATAGAAATACTGCTAACCCTAACGAACCCTAAGTTAAGAATAGTGGCAAAGGCTTTCTTTAACTATGCCAAATCCCCCCTTTCCCACCATGGATTTTCTTCAAATGACTTGCAACGAAAATTACACATTCTCACGAGTGCTCTAAGACCCCAGAACTCAGTTTGAAAAATCTAGAACACCCCGAAACACATGCAATCCTGCTGCTAGGGCTAACCCTAACGAACCCTAAGTTACAAAAAGTGCCAAAACTAAAGGCTTTTCCGCGCGGATTTTGTCCCAACCACTTCTACCCGGTATTAGACCTTCCCAGGAATGCCCCAAGACCCGGCAACCCACCCGCCAAGAAGCGTAACACCCCCAAACAGGCCAAAAGCAAAATCTCATACTTGCAATATTTCTGGGCCTTCGGTCCAAACGCGCTGCGTAGCTAGGCCATAAGTCGGGGTTGGCACGACGGATTTCCTGAAAAGCAAATGCAATCAAGATTAGAGTGTCCCAGCAGTGCTCCCAGACCACGAAACTCACCCACAAACACCAGGAAGCCCCCCAAACAGGCCCCCGAAAACGCTACATAGAGCAAAATGTCAGAAATAGCCAAAAAAAATCGGCCTGGATTTTGTCCCAACCACTTCTACCCGGTATTAGACCTTCCCAGGAATGCCCCAAGACCCGTCAACCCACCCGCCAAGAAGCATAACACCCCCAAACAGGCCAAAAGCAAAATCTCATACTTGCAATATTTCTGGGCCTTCGGTCCAAACGCGCTGCGTAGCTAGGCCATAAGTCGGGGTTGGCACGACGGATTTCCTGAAAAGCAAATGCAATCAAGATTAGAGTGTCCCAGCAGTGCTCCCAGACCACGAAACTCACCCACAAACACCAGGAAGCCCCCCAAACAGGCCCCCGAAAACGCTACATAGAGCAAAATGTCAGAAATAGCCAAAAAAAAATCGGCCTGGATTTTGTCCCAACCACTTCTACCCGGTATTAGACCTTCCCAGGAATGCCCCAAGACCCGTCAACCCACCCGCCAAGAAGCATAACACCCCCAAACAGGCCAAAAGCAAAATCTCATACTTGCAATATTTCTGGGCCTTCGGTCCAAACGCGCTGCGTAGCTAGGCCATAAGTCGGGGTTGGCACGACGGATTTCCTGAAAAGCAAATGCAATCAAGATTAGAGTGTCCCAGCAGTGCTCCCAGACCACGAAACTCACCCACAAACACCAGGAAGCCCCCCAAACAGGCCCCCGAAAACGCTACATAGAGCAAAATGTCAGAAATAGCCAAAAAAAAATCGGCCTGGATTTTGTCCCAACCACTTCTACCCGGTATTAGACCTTCCCAGGAATGCCCCAAGACCCGTCAACCCACCCGCCAAGAAGCATAACACCCCCAAACAGGCCAAAAGCAAAATCTCATACTTGCAATATTTCTGGGCCTTCGGTCCAAACGCGCTGCGTAGCTAGGCCATAAGTCGGGGTTGGCACGACGGATTTCCTGAAAAGCAAATGCAATCAAGATTATAGTGTCCCAGCAGTGCTCCCAGACCACGAAACTCACCCACAAACACCAGGAAGCCCCCCAAACAGGCCCCCGAAAACGCTACATAGAGCAAAATGTCAGAAATAGCCAAAAAAAATCGGCCTGGATTTTGTCCCAACCACTTCTACCCGGTATTAGACCTTCCCAGGAATGCCCCAAGACCCGTCAACCCACCCGCCAAGAAGCATAACACCCCCAAACAGGCCAAAAGCAAAATCTCATACTTGCAATATTTCTGGGCCTTCGGTCCAAACGCGCTGCGTAGCTAGGCCATAAGTCGGGGTTGGCACGACGGATTTCCTGAAAAGCAAATGCAATCAAGATTAGAGTGTCCCAGCAGTGCTCCCAGACCACGAAACTCACCCACAAACACCAGGAAGCCCCCCAAACAGGCCCCCGAAAACGCTACATAGAGCAAAATGTCAGAAATAGCCAAAAAAAAATCGGCCTGGATTTTGTCCCAACCACTTCTACCCGGTATTAGACCTTCCCAGGAATGCCCCAAGACCCGTCAACCCACCCGCCAAGAAGCATAACACCCCCAAACAGGCCAAAAGCAAAATCTCATACTTGCAATATTTCTGGGCCTTCGGTCCAATTCGCTGCGTAGCTAGGCCATAAGTCGGGGTTGGCACGACGGATTTCCTGAAAAGCAAATGCAATCAAGATTAGAGTGTCCCAGCAGTGCTCCCAGACCACGAAACTCACCCACAAACACCAGGAAGCCCCCCAAACAGGCCCCCGAAAACGCTACATAGAGCAAAATGTCAGAAATAGCCAAAAAAAATCGGCCTGGATTTTGTCCCAACCACTTCTACCCGGTATTAGACCTTCCCAGGAATGCCCCAAGACCCGTCACCCCACCCGCCAAGAAGCATAACACCCCCAAACAGGCCAAAAGCAAAATCTCATACTTGCAATATTTCTGGGCCTTCGGTCCAAACGCGCTGCGTAGCTAGGCCATAAGTCGGGGTTGGCACGACGGATTTCCTGAAAAGCAAATGCAATCAAGATTATAGTGTCCCAGCAGTGCTCCCAGACCACGAAACTCACCCGCAAACAGACGGAACCCCCCCTAAGAGCACCTCAAAGGCAAGCAAGTCATCAAAAACGCAAAAAAATTTCCGCCTCGGATTTGGTCCAAACCACTTTTAGTGCTTCCCAGCAATGGCCCCAGACCCGTCAACTCACCTGCAAAGAGGTAGAACAACACCCCCACAAGTGCTGAGTCTTTCTTCATTGGGCGTAAACCAGCCCTCTGCTTTGATGGAAATAGGAGTCTGGAGGAGGAGGATAGAGGAGCATGTTCTTGTGAACTTGTGAACCTGAGGAATGCAGACTGCGGCACCTTCAAATAAATTAGCAAACAAGTGAAGACAGTTCTGCTGATGGGCTTGTTTTTGTGATTATCTGATTAAAGTTTGAATTATATTAACTGTGCACAACAAAGAAAGATAGACACACAGGAATAAAAGTGAATAAGGATGAAAAAGAAAGTTATTGATTCGTTGTCTCATTTTCAGGGCTCGAAGTCGGTATCACGGTCCAGGAATAAGAATAAGGCTTCGTCATCATACTCTGCAAATTCAGGCAGGGTGAGCTCAGTGTCACCTGACAGAGTAGAAATTCCCTCATCTATGTTGCTGTCCACCTCCTCTTCATCCGGCACGCTCTCTCGTACTCTGAAATCTGGTGGTATGAGGTGCTGATTCATCTTGATCATTGTTAACCTCTCCACATTTTTGGGCGAGAGGCGGCTCCGTTTGGGAGTTACAATCCCACCAGCCGCACTGAAAACCCGTTCAGAAGACACGCTTGCGAGTGGGCAAGACAAGTAGTTTAAAGCCAGGTTGGTGAGCTGTGGCCACAATTCTTTTTTCCCATGCCAATACGCCAATGGGTCAGAATTAACATAGACCTCTGTTGAGTCATTCAGATAGTCCTTCACCATCGACTCAAGGTCCTCATCCAAGGTTCCTCCACTTTGCTTAGCTCTTGCTGTGCCTCTGACCTTTTGAGAACCAAACCCACGCAGAGCTAGCCAATCCTCTTCAGCCTCCAATGTTTCTGTTGTCTTTCGTGCAGATGATCCGGTTGCCGGTGTCTTTAACGGCTGAGAGGTCACTTGTGCCACAGCCACAGGTGCAGAAGTGGATTGTTTTGACTGGGGATGGCCTGCTGATGTACTGCCATTTCCTTCAATTTCCAGCCGTTCTGTTTCAAACTTCTTGGCTGACAAGGCTAGCCAACGTTTGTACTTTAGAACATGTTCATCATCAAAAGGAAAGAATGCTTGGCCTGCCAGCGCCTTTTTGTAGCGTGGATCCAGAATAGTAGCACAAATGTAATGCTGTTCTGAGTGGATCTTTTTAAGACGTTCATCACCTTGTATGAGCTCTAATAATTGCTCGGCCAGAAGCAAAGAGTCTTGGTTTTTATCTTTTCTAAACACAGAACACACCTCCTTCAGTTGGTCCTCCAGCATGTACAACAATGGGATAGCTTTTCCCAAATTAGAGTCCTCCTTGCTGACTGCACGCGTGAAGAACTCAAAAGGACGAAGCATGCGTGTCAGGCTTTCAACTATGTTCCATTGCGGCCCACCCATCCTCAGCTCCTCTGCACCCTCTTTAAGGAAATATTGATCGAGTTCCGTATACTGCTCATACAGACGCTCAAGCATGTAGAAGGTTGAGTTCCAACGTGTTACCACCTCCTGGATGAGTGCTTTCACTGGCATTTGATGTTGATATAGCAGGCTCCTCAGCTGCTTCCGGGCCTTAAAAGAATGGCTGAAATGCTTGCACATTTTTCGGCAGGTGTCCAATACACCGTACGCTGCACTGCCTTTATTACCCAAGAATTTTTGGACAACCAGGTTTATACAGTGCGCCAAACACGGCACTCTGAAATAGTAACCGTCCCTCATGGCCTTAACTATATTGGAGCCATTGTCCGTGGAAACATAACCAACCTTGCATTTTAGTGGGGACAGACAGTTAAGGACCTTTGTGTTAAAGACATCCAAAATGTTTTCTGCTGTGTGACGTTTCTCCAAACCAAACATGGCTAGTGTTGCATGTTTCCGAGCACCTTTAAAAACAATGTTAGTGTCAACACCTGAGTTTAGCTTTGCTTTAGCCCCTGAAAAAGAGACCCAGTGTGCAGTGATGCACATGTAATCAGCGCCTGCGCCACTGGTCCACATGTCTGTTGTCAGATGTATAGTGTGAACAGCACTCTTCTGCAAAGCTGCCCCAATCACCTTCAGAACATCTTCATGTAGTGCTGGAACCGCAACTCGTGCAAAATAGAACCGGCTAGGAACCTTCCATTTAGGGCAGAGCGCTGTCACTAATTCTAGAAAACCAACCCCTTCTACAAAAGAAAAAGGGAGAAGGTCCAGAGCTAGCATTTTAGCCAGCTTAGTGTTATACAGACGGGTCATTGGGTGGTTGCGTTCATATTGCGCTTCTGTAAACAACATCTTTTTAATGTTGCCCTGGACCAAGGATTTACGGGATGATGATGATCTCTTCGACCCAGTTACGCTCGCTGATGAACTTTTCCGCATTGATGTCTCACTCTCTCCCACACTCTTAGTGTGGCTCCCATGGGGTGTGCTGCTGACAGGGGAACTGGGTGTAAGTGAAGTGTTTGAATCGTCTTCTACCTCCTCGTCATCACCAGATGAAAAAACAACGTTTTCATTGCGTGCAATTGCGGCTTCCTTGATCGTGTGTAGGTGCGCAAACCATTGGACATCGTGCGTTCTCCTAAGATGACCTCTCTGGCCTCCGGTACCATAGTTGGAACCCAACTTACCACGACTAACTCGAAGCTTACAAATGCTACAAATGGATATGTTTTCATTTTTTGGGCAAACACTAAAGAAGTCCCAAACTGGAGACTTGAAATGTCTTCGGGGGCCGGAGGAGGCGGCGATACTGGTGGTGGTGGTCCTGCTGCTAATGCCAGATGAAGTGGAGGATGTGGATTGCCGAACTTCAGTACGTTTTGCACTTTCACCACCACGAATTGAGGTCGAGGACGAGGTGGGTACCTTCTTGCGAAGAAATATGGAAGCGGTAGGTTTTGGTGTACTACTTAACTCCAAATCTAATGATTCCATTTCCATTGCCTCCTCGCCGACATCATCATCACGCTCAGCAGCTTCTTGGGATAGGGTCAAAATGTCTCTTTGCTGCATGCCCGGTGGGGCTGCAGTGACCTTTGTGATGACTGGCTCGTCGTCATCGTGAGAGGCTTCATCACCAGCAGTATCTGTCACTTCTTGTTGAGCCTCATCACACTCCATAGGTTTGAGTTTTTGGACGACCTTCCTTTTACGCTTAGGTACCGGTGTCAGATCATGGTGTGCCTCACTCTCAGGCTGCCGTGGTGGTACCCATTCGTCATCCAGATCATCAGAAGGCGGTGGGCTTGAAGAAGATGTAGACACCCCCCTTGATCTTTTCCTTGCTAGGGATGTGGAAGACAATGAATGATCATCAGGAAGAGTGGCTTCCAATGATACCTCGGCTTCATTGTCGATTTCCTGATGTGCCCCTACTTCGGGAGGAACAACTATTGTGGGCACTTGTGAACCTCCATGCACCTTTGCTTGCGCATCTCCTTTTGCTGCCTCTCCTTCCACATGTACTTGGGCGTGTACTTGCACATGGTGTTGTTGTTGCGGCTGTGTTGATTCAGGGACATTGCTGCTACTTTCTTGCGATGAACCAACATCACTGGTCGATGGTGATTGGAGAAGTACACTGACTGCCTCTGAAGCACTCAAGGGCTTTGACTTAAGTTGGCGTGGTGGTGGAGGCACTGAACCCAATGGAGCAGGGGTGCTGCTCCCAGCTTGGTCCCCAGCAGAACCTGCTGCAGCAGGCGTACTTTTTTTTTTGCTCCCAAAAAACGTGGCGGTGGCACACCAGCCTCCTTGGTACCTTGCTTCTTCTGCTCCTTACTAGCAACTTTCTTGCTAGAGGAGCTACGGAGAACTTTCTTTGGGGGAGGGGCCATCTTTTTCAGAGCAGGTCAGACAGCAGGCCGCAGTTGCACGAATTGTAGAGTTGTCTGAGGCCAGACGTGACGTCGCGTGACGTTATGCTGCACACACACACCGCTGCAGGACTTCTTCCTGGCACTGGTGGTTCTCTTGAGTCTTGTGCACCTAAAAAAAATGGAAGACAGAGGAACATCAGTTCAGTTATAGAGCACAAAAAAAAAAAAATCGAAAAACACTGCAAAATCAGCACAATCCCAATCCATCCATGCCCTCCATAATGTTTAAATTCAAGACAACCCACAGAAAGACTAGGCCCATGCTAGAGTCACTAGTACCCCTGGGCATAAATAAAGGTTGAAAAGTAGGCAAAATGGTTGGAGGCCTAACAACAAAGCCTGCATTCAAAATGGCCACTTGCCTGCCAGCACATGGCCAGTGCCTGTAGCTGCACTCAAAATGGCCACCAGCCACATGGCATGTCCCTCCCCATGAACACCCCCAAAAATCGAAAAACACTGCAAAATCAGCACAATCCCATTCCATCCATGGCCTCCATGATGTTTAAATTCAAGACAACCCACAGAAAGACTAGGCCCATGCAAGACTCACTACCCCTGGGCATAAATAAAGGTTGAAAAGTAGGCAAAATGGTTGGAGGCCTAACAACAAAGCCTGCATTCAAAATGGCCACTTGCCTGCCAGCACATGGCCAGTGCCTGTAGCTGCACTCAAAATGGCCACCAGCCACATGGCATGTCCCTCCCCATGAACACCCCCAAAAATCGAAAAACACTGCAAAATCAGCACAATCCCATTCCATCCATGCCCTCCATGATGTTTAAATTCAAGACACCCCACAGAAAGACTAGGCCCATGCACCACTCACTACCCCTGGTCAAGGCCCCAACAACAGGTCAAAAATCGAAAAACACAGAAAAAATCAGCACAATCCCATTCAATCCATGCCCTCCATGATGTTTAAGTTGAAGACAGCCCACAGAAAGACTAGGCCCATGCTAGACTCAAATACCCCTGGTGAAAAGGCCACAAGTACAGGCCCAAAAAACGAAAATCACTGAAAAATCTGCACAATCCCATTCAATCCATGCCCTCCATGATGTTTAAGTTGAAGACAGCCCACAGAAAGACTAGGCCCATGCTAGACTCAAATACCCCTGGTGAAAAGGCCACAAGTACAGGCCCAAAAAACGAAAATCACTGAAAAATCTGCACAATCCCATTCCATCCATGGCCTCCATGATGTTTAAATTCAAGACAACCCACAGAAAGACTAGGCCCATGCAAGACTCACTACCCCTGGGCATAAATAAAGGTTGAAAAGTAGGCAAAATGGTTGGAGGCCTAACAACAAAGCCTGCATTCAAAATGGCCACTTGCCTGCCAGCACATGGCCAGTGCCTGTAGCTGCACTCAAAATGGCCACCAGCCACATGGCATGTCCCTCCCCATGAACACCCCCAAAAATCGAAAAACACTGCAAAATCAGCACAATCCCATTCCATCCATGGCCTCCATGATGTTTAAATTCAAGACAACCCACAGAAAGACTAGGCCCATGCAAGACTCACTACCCCTGGGCATAAATGAAGGTTGAAAAGTAGGCAAAATGGTTGGAGGCCTAACAACAAAGCCTGCATTCAAAATGGCCACTTGCCTGCCAGCACATGGCCAGTGCCTGTAGCTGCACTCAAAATGGCCACCAGCCACATGGCATGTCCCTCCCCATGAACACCCCCAAAAATCGAAAACACTGCAAAATCAGCACAATCCCATTCCATCCATGGCCTCCATGATGTTTAAATTCAAGACAACCCACAGAAAGACTAGGCCCATGCAAGACTCACTACCCCTGGGCATAAATGAAGGTTGAAAAGTAGGCAAAATGGTTGGAGGCCTAACAACAAAGCCTGCATTCAAAATGGCCACTTGCCTGCCAGCACATGGCCAGTGCCTGTAGCTGCACTCAAAATGGCCACCAGCCACATGGCATGTCCCTCCCCATGAACACCCCCAAAAATCGAAAAACACTGCAAAATCAGCACAATCCCATTCCATCCATGCCCTCCATGATGTTTAAATTCAAGACACCCCACAGAAAGACTAGGCCCATGCACCACTCACTACCCCTGGTCAAGGCCCCAACAACAGGTCAAAAATCGAAAAACACAGAAAAATCAGCACAATCCCATTCAATCCATGCCCTCCATGATGTTTAAGTTGAAGACAGCCCACAGAAAGACTAGGCCCATGCTAGACTCAAATACCCCTGGTGAAAAGGCCACAAGTACAGGCCCAAAAAACGAAAATCACTGAAAAATCTGCACAATCCCATTCCATCCATGGCCTCCATGATGTTTAAATTCAAGACAACCCACAGAAAGACTAGGCCCATGCAAGACTCACTACCCCTGGGCATAAATAAAGGTTGAAAAGTAGGCAAAATGGTTGGAGGCCTAACAACAAAGCCTGCATTCAAAATGGCCACTTGCCTGCCAGCACATGGCCAGTGCCTGTAGCTGCACTCAAAATGGCCACCAGCCACATGGCATGTCCCTCCCCATGAACACCCCCAAAAATCGAAAAACACTGCAAAATCAGCACCATCCCATTCCATCCATGGCCTACATGATGTTTAAATTCAAGACAGCCCACAGAAAGACTAGGCCCATGCACCACTCACTACCCCTGGTCAAGGCCCCAACAACAGGTCAAAAATCGAAAAACACAGAAAAATCAGCACAATCCCATTCCATCCATGCCCTCCATGATGTTTAAATTCAAGACACCCCACAGAAAGACTAGGCCCATGCAACACTCACTACCCCTGGTGAAAAGGCCACAAGTACAGCCCAAAAAAACGAAAATCACTGAAAAATAAGCACAATCCCAAGCCATCCAGCCCCTCCATGATGTTTAAATTCAAGACACCCCACAGAAAGACTCAGTCCACCCACCACTGAGTACCCCTGGGAAAAAGGCCCCAAAACAGCCCAAAAATCGAAAATTCCAAAATTTTAATTGCAGCAACTGTATTGCCCCAAACAAACTTACTTGTAAAATTTCTAATCCAACAGTGATCCAAAGAAAGTCAAAAAGGCCTCAAATCCAAAGATCCAGCAGCATCCACAAAAAGTAATCCTTCCAGCTGCACATCCAAATGAAAAGTGACCAGGAGATGGACAAAGCACTGGGAGGAGTCTGCTGAACAGGAACAGGAAGTTGAAGACTATGGGGCACTTCCTTCCTCCCACCCCCCTGCACCCCTCCCCAAAATGGACTCCTCGCTAAAAAAGTGCAGGCAAATGTCAAACTAAGGAGTTATTCACATAAAAATCATCATTTCTAGAAGGTTTATGCTGCTTGCTGGTGGATTTCTTGTGCAGAATTGCAAATTTATATTTTCGCTCGCCGCATCTCAAATCTCGCAATTGCGAAGTACCGCGAGACGTGATCTCGCCGTACTCGCGTTGACAAACTATCGCTGGCAAGCCGCGATGACGTAATCGCGCTCGCCAATTCCCGCGGGATCACACAGCAAGATCCAAAATGGCGCAGCACTCGCAAACTATCGAAAAAAACAACTCGGCAAACGATGATAAACGCCGCGCGCCGCAAAAATTGTATCACCAACGCCGCGCGCCGCCAAAAAAATCCGCTGCGTGCGATTTGCGGATTTTGCGGGAAATCCGCAAATCTCGCGGATTGCGGATTTCCCGAAAATCCGCAAAATCCGCGAGCGTAACGGATTTTCCGCCCATGCTTACTCCGAACACCTTCATTTCCAGATCCACATCGACCCCAAGACCACACTCAGAGGCACCCTC
The DNA here is from genome assembly GCF_964263255.1 of Lissotriton vulgaris. NCBI lineage: Eukaryota > Metazoa > Chordata > Amphibia > Caudata > Salamandridae > Lissotriton > Lissotriton vulgaris. Next base: position 1,889,127,135 of record NC_141693.1, on the reverse strand, counting down.
CTCTACAGACCACCAGGACCCCGCGCAAAATTCAGTGAAGACATAGCGGACTTCGTCACTCCTCACGCGCTCCCCTCCAAAGACTACATCCTTCTGGGAGACCTCAACTTTCACCTGGAAAAGATCAACGACCGCAACACCACCAACCTCTTGGACAACCTCGCCAACCTAGGACTTAAACAACTAGTCACTTCCCCCACCCACATCGCAGGTCACACACTCGACCCCATCTTCACATCCAGCAATCATGTCTCCTTCAGCTACACTACGGATCTCCTATGGACCGACCACAGCTGCGTTCACTTCACCTACAACAAGCCGAAACCCATCAACCACTCTCAACCTATCCTGCAAAGAAACTGGAAGAAAATCACCTCGGACCAAATCTCAGCATCGCTCCTTCGAAACTCCCCAGCCCTCTCTTCTAACGCCAACGAAGCCGCCGCCAACTTCACCCTATGGTTATCCAACACCGCCGACACCTTAGCTCCACTGAAAAAACGTCAAAGCAAACCTGGCAGCAAGAAGGCCTCATGGTTCAACGACGATCTCAAGAAGTCCAAGAAAGTCTGCCGCTCCCTTGAAAAGGCCTGGAAAAAAGACCCAACCACCAGCACCAAGATCGCCTTCAAAAACGCCACCCGCACTCACCACCAACTGATCCGAAAAGCCAAGAAAACAGCATTCAAGGATCGACTTGACAACAACGCCCACAACAGCAAGGAACTTTTCAACATCGTCAAGGAATTTTCCAATCCCTCAGCCAACTCCAACGACATCACCCCCTCTCAAACCCTCTGCGACTCCCTAGCCTCTTTTTTCCACAACAAGATTGCAGACATCCACAACAGCTTTGACAACCAACCCGGAAACCAACCCACCCTACCATCTGCCGACCCTCTTCCCCCCGCGAACACCCTTAACGCTTGGAACCCAATCTCCACTGAAGACACCATCCGCCTGATGAACTCCATCCACTCAGGATCCCCCACAGACCCATGCCCTCACCACATCTTCAACAAAGCAGACTCCGTCATAGCACCACACCTCCGAGACGTCATCAACTGCTCCTTCAACTCCGCCACCTTCCCTGAAGACTGGAAACACGCTGAACTCACCGCCCTTCTGAAAAAAACCAACAGCAGACCCCACCGAACTCAAAAATTACCGCCCCATCTCGCTTCTTCCATTCCCGGCCAAAGTCATTGAGAAAGCCGTCAACAACCAGCTCGCCGCCTTCCTCGAAGCCAACAAATCCCTCGACCCCTCACAATCTGGCTTCCGAGCTAAACACAGCACTGAGACCGCCCTCATCGCAGCAACAGACGACATTCGAACTCTACTGGACAATGGAGACACAGTCGCCCTCATCCTCCTCGACCTCTCGGCAGCATTCGATACAGTCTGCCACAGCACCCTTCTACAACGCCTCAATAACATCGGAATTCAAGGAAAAGCACTTGAATGGATCACCTCGTTCCTCACTGGAAGAACCCAGAGAGTCCTCCTTCCTCCATTCAAGTCCGAGGCCTCTGAAGTCATTTGCGGCGTACCCCAAGGATCCTCACTCAGTCCCACCCTCTTCAACGTATACATGAGCCCCCTCGCGGCCATCGCACGCCAACACAACCTCAACATCATCTCTTACGCAGACGACACCCAACTGATCCTCTCTCTCACCAATGACCCCAGCACCGCCAAAACTAACCTACACGAAGGAATGAAAGAAGTCGCTGAATGGATGAAACAAAGCCGTCTGAAACTGAACTCAGACAAAACAGAAGTCCTCATCTTAGGTACATCCCCCTCTGCATGGGACGACTCTTGGTGGCCGGAAGCCCTTGGAAAAGCACCCATCCCGACAGAACACGCACGGAACCTTGGCGTCATCCTGGATTCTTCACTCTCAATGAACAGACAAGTCAGCGCCGTATCCTCTTCCTGCTTCAACATTCTTCGCATGCTCAGAAAAACATTTTGCTGGATCCCCTCCGAAACAAGGAAAACAGTCACCCACGCTCTGGTCACGAGCCGACTGGACTACGGAAACACCCTCTACGCAGGTACCACCGCTAAACTCCAGAAGAAACTCCAACGAATCCAAAACGCCTCAGCCAGGCTCATATTAGACATCCCACGCAACGAACACATCTCTGGTCACCTTAAAAACCTCCACTGGCTACCCGTCAATAAGAGGATCACTTTCCGTCTGCTCACCCACGCACACAAATCACTCTACGACATCGGACCAGATTGCCTCAACTCTCGACTATCCTTCTACACCCCCTCCCGCCAACTACGTTCTTCCGGCCAAGCCCTCGCCACGGTACCTCGCATTAACAAGACCACCATGGGAGGCAGATCCTTTTCATACCTGGCTGCTAAGACATGGAACTCACTCCCCGCTTACCTTCGCCTCACCCAGAATCACCTAGCGTTCAGAAAGCAGCTTAAAACGTGGATATTTGACAAATAATCCCCCTCCCCTCCTAAGCGCCTTGAAACCCTCTGGGTATGTAGTGCGCTATACAAATTTTATGACTTGACTTGACTTGTATTTCAGAGGTCGAGCAGCCTGGAACCGAGTTGGTGGGGACCCGAGTAAGTACTTCTGGCCACTTGAACTGCAGTCCGAGTGACCAATCTGAAGAACTGGGTCCACTCCACCCACTGTAAGAGGGTGCCGTCCACCTTGGTGGAACCTGCTGCGCTGAAAGATCACTGCGACATCCTGGACACAGAGAGGCTAAGCTGCATCACCTGAAGAACCTGAGGATGTTTTCCCGGACCATACGATCCCTGGTACATCTCGATATCAGCTGCGACCCAGGAAGAGAGAAACTTCATTGTTGAAAAAGACTGAGTCACTGTCCTGGATTAGTGAAAGCCTGAGTTACAAGGGGGGGGGGGGGGAACTCTACTAGTAATACACACCTCAATCTCAGTGAAAAAAACAACGGTTGCCCAGGACCTTAGGATACCATCTGTTTTGTTTTTCAACATCGAGATGAACATGCCTGTGGAGAAGAGATAAATTGCTACGAGAGTCTGTGATCGAAAGACTGTTTTTATTGGACTTACTTCCATTGTTATCATCATTGCTCCGATAACATGGGTTATGGAGGGAGTAGCTCCTGCTCGAAATCTACTGACTGCTCCTACTCCGGTCCCCATTGAGCACCATTACTACACTCTCCCTTATCATAAGCAGAAGCACAGACAGTCTTATCCCAACAATACGTTCATTCAAATGTTGCATTACACCCACAACGCTATGAACATTACCAACTGTTGGGTGTGCGAATGATGCCAGCTCATCAGAAAAAGGGAGGCACGCCTTTCATTCCTCTGCCGTTTTCACCAAATGGTTTGAGCTACTATGGGCTTCTAGAGTTGCTAACATTACTGATGCTGATGTAGGTGGACTGAATGCCCAATTAAACAAAGTGTGTTACCCTGATGAGGAAGGAGATCCACAAGCTAAAGGAATTGTATGGGAAATGTAGGAGTATTGTCAAGGAAATTTAGTTGTGGCCTCCATTTTGTTAAGCCATGTGATTCTGCAGTCTTCACTGTTGCCTGCCTTTCTATTCTGCTTAAATCATCAGCTTTAGTTAACTCCTATTCTAAGCCAGAGCAATGTATGAGCTCAGAAAGGCCTGTAGCTGCTAGAACGCACCTATTTTAGAATGTAACTGTCTGGCTACTCCAACTGATGTAAGCAATTTTGTCTCTCCTTCTACTTTGCTGACCAAGTGATATCTGTCTGCCCAGGTTAGTCGATAGCTACTCCTGTGTATGCCTGTCCCTTCTATTTTGAATCTCCATGCTTGTAGGAAAGTAGGGTCTGCTTCCTATGGTTACCCCCAAGTATTGCTGTGATTCTTGCTGGCACCTCCCCAGACAGGGTTTTCTGAATTGGGGCAGGGAGGGCTGCATTCAGTGAATGCTTTACAGACACAGCCTGGGGCACACAATGTGCTCCATGCATAGCCCAGTTCAAACCGGTTGCTGGGGTACACAGACCCAGCTCTGGTGCGAAACTGGACAAAGGGAAAGGGGTGTAACCACCCCCTTCTCAGGTCCACCCATAGGAGGGACCTAGCCAGGTAGTCCATCCCCCATATTTAGTATAAGTATAGGAGCTGTGTGCCTAGGACTTTAGATTACCCTGGAAGAATCTTTGAAAGACATATCCTGGACCTTCGACATTCCATTCTGACTGAAAGACGGAAGATATCTCCCTTGTGGTCAAGGAGTGACCACCCTGTTCAAACAGGCAGAGTGGACTAAAGAACGGTGATGGATCAAACCCAGATCTTTTGACTGGGTGTAAGTGTTTGATTGGTTCAGATACTCCGTCCATCACCACCCCCTTTTGTACCGCTTTTGGCTGCCATAAGTGTGGCAGGGTACGCTCAGACGTGAGTCCCTTGCTCACTTTGCCACTGGATTCAAGCAAGCCGGGCTGAAGACGGCTGTAATGCCAGAAACCGGTCCTCGGAAGCTTGTTTCCGGTCCAGGGAAGGCATGGCTTGGCAGTTCGGGCTGGACTGTTCCCATGAGGTACAGTGTCAGACTGATTTGCATATAGCCATGTCTGAACTGGGGTGGCAGAGTGGGCTAAAGAACGGTGATGGATCAAACCCAGATCTTTTGACTGGGTGTGAGTGTTTGATTGGTTCAGATACTCAGTCCATCACCACCCCCTTTTGTACCACCCTGTTCAAACAGGCACCAACAGCAACTTTGCCAGTCTGCATTTTTGAGGCTCCCGCCGGATCCAGAAGAATCAGCGACACAGGACCTGGACTTCCAGACATCTGACCCCGACCCACATCCACAGCAAAACTGAGACACGTGTCAGACACAAGAGATGTGGGACCGGAACTCCTGGACATCCTGCATTTTGCAAGCTGCACTCCTTCAACGAGGTATCTCGAAGTTGTGCTTTGGGGTGCTTGAAGCCCAGCCTCGAGCACCATTTGCACCGAATCCCAGGCCCCCACACTCCGCGAATGTTCCGTGGGCCCCGCTTTTGCATTCGAGCTCGACGCGTCTTCCCGGTTCCTAGTCCGTTGGCTAGTGAGCCCCCTGAAGACTCAATCTTGAAACTAACTTGCTTTCCTGGTTGCTCCAGGCTTGCTCCAGCTTCCCTGCAAAGGAGAAAAGCCAGAGACCTTGCTGGTCTGCAACAGAGTCAATCTCGATTCAGAAAAGGGGGTGGTGATGGACAGAGTTTCTGAATTAAGCAGAATACTCTTACCCAGTCAACAGATCAGGGCTTGATCCATCACCGTTTTTTAGCTCACTGCACCATCCCAGCTCAGAACCCGGCTACATGCAAATTAGTCTGTCCCTGTCCCAGTGCATCATGGGAACAGGGCAAACCAAACTACCAAGCCAATTCTTTCACTGGGAAGGAAAAAAGCTTCCGGGGACCGGTTTCTGGCATTACAGCCGTCATCGGCCCGGCTTGCTTGAATCCTGATGGTGCAGTGAGCAAGGGACTCACATCTGAGCAAACCCTTCCACGCTTAAGGTGGACAAAACGATTCAGAAAATCCCTGCCCAAACTTCCCCTTTTTGCCCATTTAGTGTGCTTAGGGTTGAGTCTGTTGCCCACTTTCTATTCGAATGCCCTGCCTATAAACTTCCGCGATTGACGTGGTTGAAACCATTGTGCAAGGAGCTGGGCACCAGACACCACATAGCCGCAATGCTTAATTCAGACACTCGGTTCATCACCACCCCCCTTTTTTGAATCGTTTTTGGCCACTATAGGTGTGGCAGGGTATACTCAGACATGAGTCCCTTGCTCACTGCATCATCAGGATTCAAGCAAGCCGGGCCGACGACGGCTGAAATGCCAGAAACCGGTCCCCGGAAGCTTGTCTCCTTTCTGGTGAAGAATTGGCTTGGTAGTTTGGTCTGCCCTGTTCCCATGATGCACTGGGCCAGGGACAGACTAATTTGCATATAGCCAGGTTCTGAGCTGGGATGGTGCAGTGAGCTAAATAACGGTGATGGATCAAGCCCTGATCTTTGGACTGGGTAAGAGTGGTCTGCTTAATTCAGACACTCTGTTCATCACCACCACCTTTTTTGAAACAGAGTCAATCTCGACATCCTGCGTGGGTTAGGGTTGCCAAGGGTTGTTGGGTCCAATCCGGATACCGACACACCAGTCAACTAGATCCATCGTGGGACAGCACGAATCCAGCGCCTGGTCATCGTCAATGCCTCCTGGACCTCGTGGCTGAAGAGACAAGTTTGACTACTTCACCTGAAATCCCCCGACATCGCCTGGTCCCTTCCTGGTCACTTGCTAGTGACCCAGACTCTGTCCCTTCTGCTTTCAGGTTCTTCAGATCTTCGATCCACCCTTGGATCCACCCGGACACTTTTCCTCTGGTCGCCTGCAGCACTTCTGTGCAGCTCTCCATAGAAAACGACGACGAAACCCGACACGAAAAGACACCTATGCACCCGGCTTCCCTGGGTGAGGTAACACAAGTACTTCGGTGCTCCCGTGGGTCTCGACTCTCGAACTATCCTAGTTTAAAAGGGTTCCATCCTAGTCCATCCAGAAGTGTCCTTAAATTGTATATTTGTAACTTTTACGATCTCCATAGAAAGTCAATGGTAACCCGCGCCAGCTGTGCAGAGAGAGGGTGTGTATTACCTAAAGTGAGCCCTGCAAGTTTCTAATTTAATACATGACCACTGACAATTTTGGGCCGACTGGTGTCTTAAATAGTTGAAGAGCTGAAGCAGCTTCACTTTACCACCTCAAAAGGGGTAAGTGGTTCCTTATCATAGGAAATGCAGGTGCTTGTGCTGCCTTTTGCTGAAAATGTAGCAGCTTCTGTTGACAAACAGAATACAACACAATAACATGGTGTTGGCTATCAAGGGTGATGGAGGAGAAGTAGCGCAAAACTTTAAAAACGGTCTGCTCGCAATTGGAGAATGGATGGCAATTAACTGCCTCAAACTTAATTCGGAGAAGACCGAGGTAGTTATTTTTGGTCCACTTCTTCCAGCATGGTCCTCCTACTGGTGGCCAGCTGCCTTTGGTTCCCCTCCCACCCCCACATCAAAAGTCAGGAACTTAGGCGTCATTTTCGATGATGGACTCAGTTTCATGGACCACGCAAACAAAGTGGCTTCAACGGCACACTTTAGATTGAAAATGATCAGAAAGATTCGACCCTTTCTTCCGGAGACCTTAATCAAAACCTTGGTGAGTTCCTTAGTTCTAACAGCGTTGAATTATTGTAACGGTCTTTTCCTCAACGCTCAGGTTAGGGTCAAAAACAAATTACAATCAATTCAAAATGCGGCGGCACGTCTGCTCTCAGGAACTTCAAAGTTTGAATCCATATCAGCAATAATCAGGCAGTATCATTGGCTTACAATCGAAAATAGAATTAAGTTCAAGTCTTTGTGTATAGTTTACAAGGCTTTAAACAATCAAGGACCACATTCGCTTAAAAACCAACTGAAACTTTATGTACCTTCAAGGCAGCTCCGCTCTTCCTCTTTGCACCACCTAGTTATCCCACGATCAAAGAAAGTTTCCTGGGGTGACCGTCGCTTCACAGTGGCTGCCCCCAAACTTTGGAACACCCTCCCGCACAACATCAGGACGAGCTCGTCCCTTTATCAATTCCGGAAACTCTTAAAAACATGGTTATTCAACCAATGAGCCTCATGCAACGAGTGTGGACTGGTGGAATTTACTAGCGCCAAGACGCCCAAGGGTATTCGCTGCGCTCTATAAATCTCAACAAATAAATAAATAAATAAATACAAACATATAACCCAAAACATTACAGCGCAAATCAGTTAAAGCAAAATGCAACACAACAATCAATATCATATTGTAGTAATGCAGCACAACAACATGCTCGCACCTCCAGATACCCGCTCTCATAATACAGTGGTAAAAGTTATTTGCACCAAGCACTGCCTTAACTTACATCCACAAATATAAATATCACCAGTCCAAAATGTTTTGTGATTCAGCTCAGGGTTGTACAGAGTGGAAGGCTATGTTTTTACAGACATCAAATTACAGTTTGTGTTCCAGCAAATACATGGACCAGTCCCCCACAGACCCAGCAGCACTACATATGCCAGCATTGATGCAAAGCCGTTCAGCTTCACAGATCCCAAAAGTGCTACAGACTTGAGCCTCATTGCAGACACCACCAACACTACATCTCCAAGCAATAGAACAGGTATCAGTGTTAGTGTACATCCTAGCAGGAAGAAGACTCCAGCAGTGGCACAGACCTCAGCAAGAACACAGATCTAAATAGCAGTAGTAGTACAGTTCCCAGCTGCACTACAGACCCCTGCAGAGCTACATACCCCAGAAGTGCTACAGACCCAAGCTGAGGTACAGAACCCAGAAGTGCTACAAACCACATCCTAATTGCAGAATCCACCAACACTACAGCTTCCAGCAGTGGTGCAGATCCCAGCATTAGTGTATACCCTAGCAGGAGCGAAGACCACATTAGTAGCACAGACTCCAGAAGTAATACAGATCTAAATTAAGCCTGGGCAGAGTTAGCGGAGTTCTGCTACGCGGAACTCTGCGAAATGTAAAAAAAAACTCTGCTGTGCTACACGGACCTCCACAAGCAGTGGAGTGCGTTGGATAAATGCTGTTTGCGGTGATTTTCTGTGCTAGTTGCTTGTCTGCACAGTGCAATCACAGCGAACAGCACAGCGCAAGCGGACGCTGCTTCCTTTTTGCCGCTCGAGTAGATTTTTACTCAAGCAGCAGCTTACTCAACACGAGCGGACAGTTTCTCAACCCGAGTGGTCACAAGCATACGAGACCACTCGCAGTGAGAAATCTGACCGCCTGCGATGAGAAATCTCACCAGGATTTTGATTTTCCATGCTCGTGCTCGTCAACTTGATGTTGAACAACAGAAGCGAGGGAAAAAACTCAGCAGAGCAGAGTTTTTCAGAACTCCGTGAGCTTCGCATAACGTGGAGTGCTGAAACTTCCACAAACTCTGAGTGCAGCGGAGTTCGTCGCCCAGACTTAATCTAAATACCAGCAGTGACACAGACCAAAGGAATAAAACAGATCCAAATACCAGCAACGCTGCAGATCCCAGCAGCAGTGCGGATTACATCAATGGCACAGACAGCAGGAGAGTGCAGACCCCAGCAGTAGTGTAGACCCCAGCTGCACTAAAGACCCCAGCAATACTATAGACGGCAGCATACAGATTCCTGAAGTGCTACAAGCCCTAGCCTCATTGCAGAACCCACCAATACTACATCTCCCAGAAATAGTGCAGATCCCCGCAGCAGCACAGGGTTGTATGACAAAACAATGCATGCCATTACCATGCATGCCTCTGCAACGCAGTCTTAACCATGAAAATGCCTTTAGCACGAAAATGTAAGTAAAGATATATAGCAAGCTATTGCATATTGTTAAAGTACTATTCTTTATGTACTATTAATGAGTGACACTATTTCTAAGATATGTCATCTGAGTGGCTGTCTAACGGTCTGTATCCATGTGTTAATGGTATCTGAGTGGCTGTATCGGTGAATACGTGAATGTGTGGGTATATGTATTGGTGAGTGACTTGCCGTGTGAGTGGCTGCATTGGTGAATGAGTGGGTGGCTGTGTGAGTGGTTGTATGGGTGATGAGTGGTGTATGGGTGATTAAGTGGCTGTGCGAGTGGATCTATGGGTGAGTGATTGGGTGTGTAAGTAGGTGTATGGGTTAGTTAAGTGGCTGTTTGAGTGGGTCTAAGGGTAAGTGAGAGGGTGTGTGAATGGCTATATTGCACAGTAAGTGTCTGTGAATGGCAGTATGGGTAAATGTGAGTGTGTATGAATGGGTAAGTAAGTGGTTATGTGGGTGAGTGAATGGATGTGTGAGTGGCTGTATGGGTGAGTGAGTGGGTGGGTGTGTGTGTGTGTGTGTGTGAGCAGCTGTGTTGCTGTATGGCTGAGAGAGGGGCGTGCGAGTGGCTATATGGAAGAATGAGTGTGTGTAAAGGTTTGTATGGGTCTGTGAATGGATATGTGAGTGGGTGTATGGGAGATTGTTTGGGGGAGTGAGTGGTTCTGTAGATGTAGTCATCAGTGATGTCATTTGAGATGTCATGAGTGATGTCACTGGCCAGGTCATGAGTGATGTAATATGTGAAATCATAAGCAGTGCATTGTGGGGCCGTAAGTTATAGTTAGTTCAAGTAACTATAACTGCTGAAATTCAATGGTTTTGTATGAGTGAAATCTGAGCCTAACTATAACGTCCATGTTAGAAATGGGGGTCGCTAGTTGGCAATGGCTGGCGTCAATGTCCAAATAGGGACCCTCCTTCCTAAGTCAGGGCAAGTTTGCTACCCCGTTTGACAACCCTGCTCAACCCTGTGGTAACGGAACACGAGCAGTCAGGCCTATCTCAGAGGCAGTGTGTGAAGCATTTATGACCATGCGCAATAAGGCAGTAACAACACCACAAAAGGACACAACTTAGGTAGGTATAGAAAAATAATATCTAACTCAGGGCTCTCAAAGCGTTTTAACAAGCTACAATGCACATAAACCAATAGGGACTCAAAAAGGTAATAACGTATTCACTAGAATGTGACACTGACTGAGTTCAAGGCCGGGGCCTACGCGACCCTGTGCGCACCAGATACCTGCCGTTGAAAGGGGACACAGCACGCAACTTCTCGAAGAAGCGGAGATGGTGACAGGCGTACTCCCAGCGACCACAAGTCTTGGCTGCAAGGGTCCGCAGCATGCACCCACAATGATTCGGGCACTCGGGGACAGGTGGGCTCTTAGCGGCAGTAGCACGTGGCTGCGACGGCCCGGGCTGGTGGTGGAGATGACTAGTTTTGCAGCTCCGTGGTGTGCTCACAGCAGCAGCAGCAGCTCCCTCTTAGAGACGTGACGATAGCAACAATCCGACACTGGTGAACAAGATGGGGGCACTCAGCGGCAGCAGCTCTCTTAGCTGCATCGGCCCACAGGACAAATTACAATGATGCAAAGTTGGCAAAATTGCGGGCACTCAGTGGCAGCAGCTCTCTTAGCTGTGGCGGCCCACATGACGGATCCTGATGATGCAAAGTTGGCAAAGGTGTGGGCACTCAGCGGCAGCAGCTCTCTTAGCTGCAGCGGCTCACAGGACGAATCACGATGATGCAAAATTGGCAAAGGTGCAGGTACTCAGCGGCAGCAGCTCTCTTAGCTGTGACGGCCCACAGGACGAATCACGATGATGCAAAGGTGCGGGCACTCAGCGGCATCAGCTCTTAGCTTCGGCGGCTTACAGGACGGATGGTGATCTCGACCAGGCTGGCACAATGGTGGGCACTCAGCGGCTACAGCTCTTTCTTAGCTGCAGCGGCCCACATAGATTCAGCGAAGGTTCCGAAGGTTCGAATGCAGGTGGGCTCTCAGTGGTGGCAGCTCTCTCTTAGCTGTAGCAGCCCACACAGATTCAGCAAGGGTTTCAAAGGTTCAAATTCAGGTAGGCTCTCAGCAGCCGCAGCTCTCTTAGCTGCAGAGGCCCAAAAACAGATTCAGCAAGGGATTTGAAGGTTCAAATTCAGGCGGGTTATCAGCGGTGGCAGCTCTCTTAGCTGCAGAGGCCCACACAGATTCAGCGAAGGTTTTCAGTCCGCGTTCCTCACAGTAGAACCAGAGGCTCCGGATCACTCGACGGAGGCCTCACCTGCAAGCAGTATTCCTCGCACAGGAATTCCGACGGCTGACGGGGTGAAGTCTAATGTCCCCGAGACTTCAGCACGAGGCGCTCTCAATTCAGGTCCTTGGGTAGTTTCTTCAGCAAGCTTGGTGAAAGTTTCAAAGTCCTTTCCTCTGTTCACTCGGACAGAGTTTCGTCTTGACATCCAGAAGGAACACACTTGAACAAAGTTCCAGCGCAGCATTTTATACCCAAAAAGTCTTTGTTCTCTAAAGTCACAAATCACTCAATCCAGCCAGAACAAGTTCGGTGGTGTCTGGGAGCACTTGGTTTACAAGGCAACATCCTTCCCTTTCAGAATGAGGGGGTCTGCTATCACAGGCCCCATGGGAGGTGGAGCCATCATTCACCTTGCCAGGCATGGCCTTGCTCAGATCAAAGAGTCACCCCTACCCATGCTCTGAATACCGATCTCTCTCTCCAGCCAGGTTTGACCCAGCTGGCCCTGCTGCTCCGAAACCAGGCAGCCAACACACATACTAGCAAAGCCTACAGGAAAGCTTAGGCAAGGAAATACCGCGTTTTCAGGAGAGGCTTTTTCGAACATGGGATATATAAATGGTCCTTACTAAAAGGTGTATCTCAATGTCTTGTGCAAAAAACATTTCAAACTTTAAGTTCCTATTAGGTTCCTGGGGTCAGATAGGATTATAGAAGGTAATCCTCAAACTGCCCATTCTAGCCTAGGAGAACGGGTAGCTTCACAATAGTAACAGTGAAATGGAGGGTATCTCGTTATTATAACATGCTACACAGATCTAGGCATTAAGGTTATCCTAATTCATACAGTCATCTTTACACAGGGAGCATTCGCGCTGTGGCACTGATTAGCAGTGGCACAGAGCCCAGAGCATCTAAATCCAGCCAACATAAAAGATAGGAAGAGAAAAAAGGAAGGTAGACCCACGCCAATGATGCCAGGTCTAACACGCATCCCCTCCAGCTGAAAGATGGGGAGAACTAACCATCTCCTTGGATGTTCTCATCACTAAGGCGGAAAAATCTGGACAAACCGTCCGCATTGGCGTGTTCTGTATCAGGGCAGTGTTACACCGTGAAATCCATACCCTGTAGGGAAATGGACCACCTCAACAACTTGGGATTCTCACCCCTCAAATGTGCTGAGGTACTTGGCAGCCCCCAACCGATCTACGAGCTCATCAGCTCAGGGATGGGGTGCGTGTCAGTCTTCATGACTGAATTGAGGACTGATAGTCCATGCAGAACCGAACTTCTGGGGTGGCACCAGGCGCTGCAGCTTTCAGGGCCAAGACCACTGGACTGGACCACGGGCTGCTAGAGGACTCAATCACCCCAAAGGCAAACATTTTGGTAATCTCATCCTTAATGTAGGCCCTTACCCGGTCAGTCACTCGGTAAGCGTTGTGCTTAATGGAAGGACTGTCCCCAGTGTCTACGTCATGGACACAGCAATCAGTGACACTAGGCACCAGGGAGAACAGATCACTGAATTGCCCCAACAGTTGGCAGCAACCACCCTGTTGCTCAGGAGTCAGTATGGTGGAGAGTACCACAACATCTACTGACCCAACACGCTCCCCTGCACACAGGAGGTCAGGAAGGGGCTCACTCTCCTCCTCCATCCCAGCATCTGTGGCCAGAGCATGCCCACTGCAGACCTCTCGAAGTGGGGATTCAGGCGGTTGCAGGACCCGCAAGGGGTTCCTGGGAGACTGCAAGTCCACCATGTGGGTAACAGGACTATTGCGCTCCACCACCTCAAAGGGGCCGGTCCACCTATCCTGGAGCGCACAGGGCTCCACTGGGGCCTTGACCGAAACCTTTTGTCCAGGCTGAAACTAGATCAGAGTGGCCTTCTGATTGTGCCAGGGTTTCCTCTCTTCCTGGCTGTCTTCCAGGTTTGCCTCACCACATTTCCTGAAACGCAGAGTCTGGTTTCTGAAGGGCAGCATGTAACTAAACACATCCTGGGGAGGTTTCCTGGGAGATTGCTTCCAGCCTTCCTTGACCAGACTCAGAGGCCATCTTACTGGGTGACCATATATCTGCTCAAAGGGACTGAACCCTAAGGACTTCTGTGGCACCTCACGGTAAGCTAACAACAAGCATGGTAAGAGGACATCCCAGTTAAGCCTCATGGGCTCACCTAGGCCCATAATCCTTCCTTTAAAGGTCCGGTTGAATCTCTCAACCAGCCAATTACCCTGGGGGTGGTAAGGAGTGGTGAACTTATAGGTTACCTCTCACTCCTCCCACAGAGACTTGGAGATGGAATGAGTTTCCCTATCGGACACGACCTCTCTGGGGAATCCCACACGGGAGAAAATCCCCATCAGTGCCCGTCCCACCGCAGGGGCCGTCACTGTCCTGAGCGGGATGGCCTCAGGGTACCTGGTGGCATGGTCCACCAAGACCAGGATGAACCTGTTGCCCATGGCTGTCTTGGGATCCACAGGCCCTACAATATCAATGCCCACTCTCTCGAAAGGGGTACTCACAATGGGAAAGGGCTGTAGTGGGGCCTTAATCTTCCCCCTAGTCTACCGACTTGACTGGCAAGTCTCACACGTCCTGCAGTGAGCATCTGAGCTCCTGCACATCTGGGGCCAATAGAAGTGGGTGACCAGCCTCTCAAAGGTCTTGGTCTGCCCCAGATGTCAGGCCAATGGCACATTATGAGCCAACCCCAGTAGGAAGGTCCTGAAGCACTGGGGTACCACCAGCACACGGGCTGACCCTGGCTCAGCAACCTTAGGCTTGCTGTAAAGGAGGTCATTCTCCCAATAGATCCAATGTGACCCTGTCTGATCAGCGGCGGCCTGTCGCCGGACCCCCTCAAGAGAAGGGCAGGTTTTTGTTGCTTGCAAAATTCCTCCCTGGATGGCCCCCCTTCCTGCTGCCAATGGGTGAGCTCTAGTGGGCCACCCAGTTCAGCCACCTGTTCCTCTGTAGGTTCCAGGGCATCCCCCTCAGGGCCTGCTCCCCATTTGAATGTGGGAACTGTGGGGGCCAGTTTCCTGTGCCCCCTACCCCTTCTCTTTAAGGCAGGGGCCTGGGCCATAATGTCCAGCTCCAGGGCCTCCTGAACACCCTTCTGAGCTGTCATGGACCAAGTGGTCGCACATGCCCACTCAGGCAGGCCCAACATTTCCAAATGAGACTCTCTCCACCGTAGCCCATGGGGAGTTCTTTAGATCATTGCTCAACAGACAGTCTACAGGCATTGCGGGCCTCGCAGCCACTTGAGGAGTTCCCGAAACCCCCCCACTCGAAGGGATCCTGACCCACCTCACACTGGCTCTCCGAGTTGTCTGCTGACACTACGGGGCAGAATGCACGAGGACATCCTGCTCTTTGGACACCAACCTGGAGCTGACAGCAGTCACACTAGCTCTGGTGTCCTGAGAGCCTCCACTCTATGGCCATTGATGGGTACCCACTGCCAGTACTTTTTAGTGTTATTTGACAGTGTGGGGTTAGGGACCTTCTCAAAGTCTCCTAGTTAAACAAGGGTTAACTCTACGGGATCCCACCCACCTTGGACCTCCATCTCCTCCCCCCGGGCTACACTGGCAATCTGGTGGAATGGTGCACAGGGGGAAGTATTGGGGTTCCTCTGGGGACACTGGGGTTCATATTACTGGTGGCCCACTTGACCACACTTGAAACAAGGGAGTGACCCCCTCTGAACAGGCCTACCCGTCGGTGACACTGGCTTCTTCTCCGGGGGAGGCTGGGACACCACTCCTTGGTTCCCTTGGGAATTACTTTGGGGCCCTCTCTGGAACTCCCTCTGCTTACCCTTGCCTCCCCCACTTCTCTGCTGGGGACCCAGCCCACCTCAGGCGAAGTCTCCCACAAAACCTTTGCGGATCCGGGTGCTCACCCAGCAGTCCGCCTCCTCAGCGAGCATCCTAGGGTTAGTCAGCTTTCTATCAATCAGGTGCTGGCGTAGCTCTGGAAAACAGTAACTATAAAAATGCTCCCACGCAAACAAATCATAAAACTGCTCAAAAGTTTCCACTTTGCTACCTTTTACCCAGCGATCCACTGCTCTGCAGAAATAAGGCATTCAACAATGTGGTACCCTCTACCTTCTTACAGGTTTGAAACCTCTGCCTGTACATTTCTGAGGTCAAACCATAACGGGTCATCAAAGCTGCCGGGAATGGTGGTGTCGGTGGCAGAGGCAGTGTTTGTCCAGGTTTCCGTGAAGGAGACGTCCGGAGAGAGGATGTCAAGGAGGCCCCAGATCTCTACGGTGTGTCGTGCAGGAAGCGCACATTGAGGAGGATGCACTTCAGGGCTTCGGAGACGCAGGCGTTCAGCATGGGTATGGAGGTTGTGGGGGTGCAAGGAGTATCTGAAGTAGAACTGGCTGTGGGTGGTGTTCAGCGTCGACAGCTGGCAGTTGTTCCTTCCGGGGTTGAGTGCAAGGAGGGCAGCTGTGTCATAGCGGAGGATGGTTGGAGAGCCAGGGTCCCTGGCGCTGGTCGCAGTCAGGTCATGGATGGGTGCAGACGGGCTTGCCTTTGTCTCGCCAGCAGCCGTCATCAAATAGAGAAGGGAAGGGAGGCGCAGCTGGGAGGCAGGAATTGGCAGGGGGGAGGGGGCCGCTGGGTCAGCAGAGGTGGAAAAGAGAAGCGGGAAACAGGCAGAGAGCGCAATAAACAGAGAATGGCACAGTAAGGCAAGGAAACAATAAAATAAAAAGTGAATTGTAGTATTCTGCAATGTTATATTTAATGTAAATTATATTTAGTTAGAGTAGACCATTTTATTTTTGTGTGATGCAAAAGGTTTTGTTACTGTTGTGTCGTGTTAGGTGAGAGTACTTATTTTTATATATTATGGAGTATAAAAATGCTTTTTTTAATGTAGTCAGTAATGTATATGTATTTATTGTAATTTTAACTAACTTATTTGATACTGATATAATGGATATAATTATGCATTTGATTTATTATACTATTAATATTTATAATTTTCAATAGTTTTTGGCTTCCTTTTGTAATATCTTATGGTTTTGGTATATTTAAATATGCATACATATATTTTTGATAATATATTAATTACAATTATTTAAATTAGCGCCCACAAACCTCCTGGCCTGCTGAGAGGCGTGCTACCGCCAGGACATCGCCAGGACACGCCCCACAGGTGATAAAAATCGGATCCAGCCTCCCGCACCGTGGGAGAGAACTGTGCCGTGCTGACCTGCAGACAGTTTGAGGGGGCAGACTTTGGAAGGAAACCACGTTCCCCTGCAGTTCGTGCGGACCTCAACGCCACATCTCGCGTTTCCCGCGTGGGAAACGCTCGCAGCTGGGGGGTCAAAGGAGCCACAGGGTGAGGCAAACTACAGCGCCCACAAACCTCCTGGCCTG
The DNA here is from genome assembly GCF_964263255.1 of Lissotriton vulgaris. Lineage (NCBI taxonomy): Eukaryota > Metazoa > Chordata > Amphibia > Caudata > Salamandridae > Lissotriton > Lissotriton vulgaris. The sequence goes on along the minus strand of NC_141693.1, from coordinate 1,889,109,994 downwards.
CTGAGAGGCGTGCTACCGCCAGGACATGCCCCACAGGTGATCAAAATCGGATCCAGCCTCCCGCACCGCGGGACACGCGCGGGCGGCGCCGGGCTAAGCCCGGGCAAAGGGCGGGCAGTCTGTGGCAGTCAGGGGCTGTCTAGGGCTGGGCTGGGCTACCCCTCTGACATCGTTATTCGATACTCCTGACCCGGTGGACAAATTAACGCTATTAAGGCTATCTGCTCTTTCTTAACAGCCTGTGACAATGTCTACCCGCTCGGGGAAGAGCTTGAGAGGAGGGGGCGATGTGGGATCTAGTAGTGTTATAGGTACTATGGACAAATTTATCACACAGGTTGCTGCCGTCATAGAGAAGGAGATTGGAATGAAGGAGCGGCGTCTTTCGCAGGAACATCTCCCGTCTAAAAGATCACCCAGGCAGTGTCACCTGTATGTAACCCTGCTTCCCTTTTAGCCAATCCTCATGTGTCTGACGAACTGCGGGTTGCATCTCTGAGGGCTAGTATCGATAGATTGGAGAGCCTGGCTGCATCATCCATACCTCCTTCTGAGGATGGTGGAAATCCGGCCTTGTCTCCCACTGTATCCCCTGTATCCATAGCAGGTCCTGTCTGCCCCCCACCCACAGTGGATAATCCTAAGACACTGGGCACCCCACTGTTGGCTCCTAAGATCCCTGTAATTACTAAAAGGAAAAGGATTGCTAGCCCACGTAAAGGAAGTTCCCTGAAACTGTTTAAGAAACCAAGGAAACAAGGGACCAAGGGCATAAGTACCAAAACGGGTGAGGGCTTGGGCACGATACAGTCTTCTTCTTCTACCAAGGGGAGTGGTTCTATTCTAGAAATAGCAGGTGCAGCTCTATTTCCCAGCCACCAGCCACCAGCTTTCTGTGTCCCTGTTACTATTGCACAAATCGAGGAGTTGACAAAAACACTGTTGTCCCCGATTGTTGACAGAGTAACAGGGCTGGGTGATAGGCTAGATAGGTTTGAACAATCAACCCTAGATAGCTTCTTCTCGGTCAAAGCACTTATTAAATTGCACTCTAGGTTAAGGGAGGAGGGTCAAGGAGGGCCCACTGAAAACAGGAAAACTATGAAGCCCCAGCAGGCTTTGCCTGTTGTACCCACTGCGGCTATTTTGGTAACTCCTCAGTTGACTGACAATGTTCCCTTAGTGCCGCTTGTGGCTACTTCCGGGAGCACTGGCCAAAAAGCGCAAGTCCTTTCAAGTATCCCCAAGCCCCCCAAACAAAGCCGGGCCGGGTTGAGTTGCCGGGGGGGGGAATGGTCCTGCTAATCTAAAGGGAACACCAAAGGGGACGGGTAAAGGTAAAGTTACTAGTCAGGCTTGTTAAGCCAAAACCTCGAATAATAATCCTGCTCCTATCCAACCACAAACACTATGAACAAAAGATGTCCCAAAAGTTTCATCACCCAAAGTTGCTCCAATATCCCCTCCTGTGAACCGGCCTCCAGACTGTCAACCGTATGTTGCTGTCCTTATAAATGTACCCACCCTGAAGGCTGATCAAAATGAATCCCCTCGAGCCTTAAAAAATAAAACGTTGCACTGGCTAGAGTCCAACAGACCCCTACCTAGGGGCCTTGATGGATCAATTATAGGAATCAGAAGGGTGGGATGGGTGGGTTATGGTCACAAGCACTTGGAAGGAGACTGTGTGGTGGTCAATTTCAGGGATAGTAGAGTAGCACAAACCATCTGCAATTATAAACCTAATCGCGGGGGGCCGAGAATTGGTATAGTGGACCTAACCTTTTTTTATCCAAGATCAGTCACTACCCCGATTGGCCGAGAATTCGGAGTGGGTTGGAGCAATAGCTCTGCCTATTCTGAATTTCCTGCTAATCCACAATTCCACCCTCAGGCAGTCTGGCCATCGCCTGGGTGGAGACTACCGGGATATTGAACCGACGGTATTGTAGGGGAGGTCCTCGGAGTCGGTAACTCAGGTGATGTCACTGAGCTGAGTGGGCTGACCATTGATTATGGCACACTCCCCCCTAGTATAGTAGTTCCCACCCCTATACCAGAGAGTAATCAGCTTCCCGTGAGGCATGGTGGGGTTGGCAGCCTAACGACCCAGGACCCGCTGGAGGGTGGAGGAGGCCTCGACTCTGGCGGTGACCCAGCTGTGGCGGATCCAGTTCTCAGGATTTTCAGCTGGAACATCGCAGGAATCGATAGGAAGTTGGGGTTGCCTGACTGGAACGCTCTAGTTGAGGGATATTCCATTTGTATATTCCAGGAGACGTGGGGTAGGGAGCCCTGTTGTAAGGTGGGATATTCATCCCACTTTGTTCCAGCTGTCCCCCCTTTGTCAGGGAGGGGTCGCCCTCCGGGTGGTCTCCTCATTTGGGTTGCTGTCTCTTTAGATTGCAGGGTGGAGGAGCACCCCACAAACTCACCTGATATCCTCAACATCACGTTAAAGGATTCTCGGGGATGTCTGCTCCTAGACATCTTCAAAATCTATGCTAGAGGTGCTAGGGGAGGCGTACAATCGCCCACCATTGCTCTTTTGGAAGATCTCCTTAGGTAGCCGCCAAATAAATAGTGCATCTTGGTGGCGGGTGATCTAAATTGTACGTTCGAGCCCCTAGCCCTTGATGACATGCTGGGCATAGAAGAGGAGGATTCGAGAAAGGGGATTCCGGCCCTGACTCTGCCCCCTATTAAAAGGTGGTCACAAGTGGCGTTGCAGATCAACGCACTCAATATGGAATTTGATCTGAGGGCGGTCAATGGGAGGTCCAAATCTGATTTGATTGGTGCACACACTTACAACAGGCCGAATCATACGTCTAGAATAGATTATATTCTTCTCGACGTATGTTTATGGAGCACCCTGAGTGACCTGGAGATTATTCAGACCATTGAGAGCGATCACAATCTTCTCTCTCTTGTCTTATCTCCTGAGTGGCTCAAGGGCAAGGCTGGGTTACAACCACTGTCGGCATCCAACTCTCAGATGGCCAGTGTATCTAACTGTGGGAGGCGACTGAAGTGGGCCAAGCTCGTCTTATCTGTTGAGAAAGTCACAGCCATAGGGGCACTGCTGGCCGCAGCCCAGAGCAATCTAGGCGCATTGTCTCATGCGCCTAAGGAGGCCATGCAGATTTTTTGTGACCTAACTAGGGCCCTAAGTAAGCTTTTCATCTCACCTAGTAGTTCCTTTGGTGCGACTAATAGGACTAAACCCATGAATAGACAGGGATGGTTTACGACAAAATGCAGGACCATGAAAAAAGCTTTGATAGGGGCAGTTAAATCCAAGTCCCAACTAGCAATTAGGACAGCTAGGAAGGATTACTCCCACACCCTAAGGGCAGCGAAAAAGGAGTGGGAGGAGAAGTTTTGGGAAGACCTTATGGTAGCAAGCAAGGGAAAGGATGCAAGGGGCTTTTGGAGATTGGTTAGAACAAGGAATAGGCCAGATGTATCGCTGGTTACGTGTAACATCCCCGCCCAGATCTGGTACAACCACTTCGAGGCCCTGTATTCTCAACCTGAAGGGGACCTTAGTGAGCCTTTTTCCCTGGAGGATGATGTTATTGTTAGTGGCATTGTTGGCTTTACCGCGAGGGAGGTGGAGGCCGTAATTAAGTCCCTGGTCCCATTAAAAGCAGCTGGGCCGGATGGGATACCAGGTGACTTGCTACGAGCCGATCCCAAGGAATGGGGACAGCTGGTAGCTACACTACTAAATGCAATTGTGAGGGGCGCATTAGTACCTGATTCCTGGAAGGGGGCGGAGGTTGTCCCGATATTCAAAAAGGGGTGTCGGGACAACCCTGCTAATTACAGGCCCATTAGTCTCATCGACTCTTCCGAAAAGGTGGTCGGGAAGGTGATTTTGGGGAGGGTCCTTCAATGGGCTGATGACTACAAGATACTGTCTGACTTTCAGGCGGGATTCCATTCAGGTACTGGGACGATCGAACAGGCCTTCAGGCTGATGCTCCTGTATTGGAAGGTGGTGGTGCTGGGCAAGGGCAGTCTTTATTTGGCCTTCATTGACCTGAAGACTGCCTTTGACCTAGTACCCAGGCAGGAGCTATGGAGGGTTCTGCAGGGGCTGGGGCTGCCCCCCTACATCCTGTCGCTTTTGATTAAACTTCATACAGACAATTATGCACAGGTGCTGTGGGGCACGAATGGGGAGAAAACCAATAGGATCCCGGTGTGTAGGGGCGTCCGCCAGGGAAGTGTGTTAGCTCCCACACTATTCTCATTGTATGTGAATGGTGTGGTAGAGCACCTGCTTAAATAATCAGCAGATGCTCCGTCCCTGGCGGGCACTCGGATCCCCTCCCTGGTCTTTGCCGACGATACCCTTCTCATTGCAAAGACACCCCAGGGTCTCCAAAAGCTCCTCAACCGCTTCCAGGAGTTCTGCTCTCTCAGGGGCTTGACGATCAATGTAGACAAGACCAAATTCCTGACCATGAACCCTCCTAAAAAGCTAGGGCCCCCTCCGGTTCTAAATACTGTTCCCCTGGAGAGGGTCTGCAAGTTTGATTATTTGGGGATCCGCCTTAGCAATTCCATGGGCTGGACCCCACAAAGATGCTGCTCAGCCACAAAAGGGTGACTGGCGTCCTACTCGGGGAACATCGCTCATCCTCTAAACATTGCATTTCCCCGGTTATAGACATCTACAAAGCTAGAGGGGTTACTGCCGCCCTGTATGGGGCGGAGTTGTGGGGCACCTCAAACCGAGGTATTAGCTAAAGCGGAAAGTAAGTTTCTGAAGGATCTTATGGCCCTTCCATTGAGCACACCTACAGTCCCAGTGCTTCTCGACTTGGGCTGCAGACCAATTGCGGACAAGGCGCGACTCCGGCCTTTGCTCTTGTGGGCTCGCTTGTGGAGGGTCCCCGAGCTAGCCTCATATGCAGCAGGCCTGTCTGAGGTGATTGCAATGGACGGATGGCACCGAATAAAATGGTTAGGGGATGTTAAGAGTCTATTGGGGGAGCTGGGTCTGGATGACTGTTGGGCTACTCGTTCTGCTCCTCCCAAAGCCACCTTAAAGAAACTATACTGGGAGTGGGTATCTTCCAAACTCATTGGCAATCCTCGACACAATTCAACCGCATCATTCCTAAGAATCAAAGATGTGGTTGCATATGAGCCTTATCTGGACCTTATCTCTATCCCACTGGATAGGGCTCTCTACTTTAAGCTTAGAGTGGGTACCTTACCTCTAGGAAACCTGGTGTCCAGGTGGAAATCTTCCCAGTCCTCGCCCTTCTGTGTTTTGTGTTCGACACGGGTGGAGACTGTGGCACACATTCTTTTTGAATGCCCGGACTATCGTGCTCCAAGGAGGCGCTGGCTCATACCATTGTGTAGACTTTTAGGTACACGGCAGCATTTGGTGGCCCTCCGTATCTTACTGACTGACACATCCTCCCCCATTGTCTGTGGTGTCACAACATTTTTAAAATGGGCATGGGTGATCCGTTCAAAAAGGCTTTCCATTTCAATTTAATTCTTTTTTAAATATTTATTGTAATAGTTCCCGATTGTTTTATTCTTTTTAAATTACAATGTATTTTATTCTTGGCCTTGTGAATGTATTTCTTAATGTATGTACTGCTTTTAAGATATTTACGTATCGAAATAAAGCATATATCACTCACTCCCATTATATAAAATATTTGTTTATTTTAAATATATATGTATATATGTGTTTACATTTTAAGTGTGTTTTATTTGTTAAAATTGTAATTTACTTTATTTTTATAAATTAATGTTAGTATCTAATATATGTTAATTTTAATATTTTCATTTATATATATATATTTCAAAATCTCCATTAAATACAACTATATCATTGCAAGTGATATTTTTTTTATTGAGATATTTGCACTTACCTTTTTAAGTAAGGGCAGTCAATATTTTTGTATTCTAGATATTTGCCTCAAATTTTTTTACTCAATATTTTTGTGGTCAAAATTCTGTCTGTGAACATATACATACATATATATATACTAGCTGCTCGTACCGACCTTGTCCGGGAGCAACCGGCTTCCCCGACCCCCGCCCGCCCCTACATTGTCCAGCAGCCCGGGCCCTCGCCTGGCCCGTCCCCCACCTGCCCCGACCCTGCCTGCCCGGAACCCCGCCTGCCCCGACATAGGTCCCCTTACCTCAGCCGCCGCTCCTCCCACCTGTCCGCTGCTGATATACTGCTTTAAATATGTCTGTTCTTCTTTGCAGAGGTGTACAGCTGACCAATCCGTTCTACAGAGTTTACTTTGGCTGGGAAAGCTTACATCTTAGCTAATCTTTTTGGCCTAGAGGTGTGTTAATGATTGCTGTTTCACCATAAAATCACGGGATCATTCTCTTTTCTCCTGCAGCCCGGGCCCCCGCCCAGCCCGTCGCCTGCCTGCCCCGACATGGGTCCCCATACCTCAGCCGCTGCTCCTCCCGCCTGTCCGCTGCTCGCACCGCTGCTGGCCTGTCTGCTGCTCCTCACGTCACAGCTCCTCCCCCGCGCCATGTCCGCCGCTCCCTTACCTCAGCCGCCGCTCCTCCAGCTTGTCCACTGCTCGCACCGCCGCTGGCCTGTCCGCTGCTCCTCACGTCACCGCTCCTCCCCTGCGCCATGTCCGCCGCTTCTCGTCGCGCTCCTGGACGCCGCTCCTCCCCACGCTCCTAACGTGAGCACGCAGTCGCGGCCGCGCTACTTCGGAGGGACTACTTTTTTTTACTGTACATTTTTTAAATAACGTTTTTTATTTTATTTATATAGCCTATAACCATCTACACACCCGGACGATTCCAACGGCGTATCGGGTGTGTGGATTGGCGCTGTGGTTCCCGAGTTTACCCGCCTCAAAGGCTGAAAGTTCTTCCTTTATTATAGTAGTATAGATATATATATATATATATATATATATATATACACACACATGTATATATATATATATACACACACACATATATATATATATATACACATATATTACCTACTGGCGGTCGCCAGTAGGTATATATAGTTAGGATTTTTTCTCTATGGGACTTTTGAAAATTCTATGTCTAATAACTTTGGCGTTTGTGGACGGAATCGGCTGAAATTTTCAGGAAAATGGCACATTTTGTTTCTGAGCAGCTCCTGAAAATTTGGGGGGGGTTTTCGTCAAGGGGGGGCCGAGAAAAAAGGGGGGTCCCAAAACGCGTTTTTAACATTGAGTTTTCCATAGGGCGTTTGGCCTCACTTTTAGCTCTAACGGCTGAATGGATTTGCACGAAACTTGGCAAAGTTGTAGGGACTGTTAGCCCGATGTGCCTTTGCTGGGTCTCCATATATGTGCTCCAGTGGATTTTGAGAAATTAATGTTTAAAAAAATGTATATATCTGTGACAGCGTCCTGGGTAGCGCACCGTTTCTCGTACTTTTCGCGTTACGGAGCTTTGCGTAGCGAAGCTGATTGGCTCTCCGGTGTCTGTAAACATTCTAAACAGTCCGGAGCGGCCGCCATCTTGTGTCTCGGTAAGATCGAGAGACAAGAGGAGGAGAAAAACGAACAGGGAATTTAATGAAAAGGGGCAAGGTAGACCCCTCTTGACCCCCTAGGAATGATGTTGGGGTTAATAAAGGGTCCCGTGGGGAAAATAAAAAAAAATTGATTTTTCACAGTAGAAGCGCTTCCCGGTCCGCGAACCGGGTCGCAGACTGGTAGCGAAACGGGAATTCGCCATTTTGTGTTTCGTTTTAATTAAATTACAGGGTATAAGGGGGTACGGGAGATGTATCCTGACCCATTATGTTTTCTGAGGGTGGCTGAGGCGGCTCATATATGTTGATACATGTCTTCCAGCGGCTGTGCGTGAGCGTTTTTTTTTTTTTTGCTGCGTGACGTCTGTTAACGTTCGATTCGATGGAAATCAGGAACTGTTGACCGCCATTTTGTCACTGCGAGTAAATATTTTGTTAAAAATAATTGTTATAAATTAATCCTTATTGATAAACATTGTCTGCGCCATCTTGCCTTTTTTGCAATGCCACACTTTTGTCGAGCACGGCAGCCATTTTAGATGCCTTGACCAGACCCACTCTCTGCACGCCGCCGATCCTCAGCATGGCTCCCCACCCTCGCAAGCATCTCCCCCACGCACTGGTCACCCCCGCTCTCTCTCTCATGCATGGGCCAGAAACCTCCTCCCATCTGCGCTGTTCTTCTCTGAGAATCACACCCTGTGCCCGCCCGGCACCTCCCTTTCACCCTATTCACTACTGCACCCTCTGACACTCCTCTTCCTCTGTGTCCGATTGTTCAGGCCGGACCCAGGCTATCACCTAGCCCTGCAGATGTAGTTTATGGCCCCAGCTGTAAAGAATCACCCCTCTTCAAAGGAGTTACAGTAGATCAAGGCCCCCACCCGATAAGATCCGTCACACCACACGCGTTCCTACTATCTGATAACCATCCTGTATTGTGCTTGGGGAGGGGATTCTCACCGTGAGGGTCTGAGCCTGAAGCGGAAGATTCCAGGGATGCCTCTTTGTCCATCAAAGTTTTTACAATTATGAGTCACATTAAAAATATATAGCACTCCAACAAAGTAGTAGGATTATAAAACTTTAATAACTTATAAATATATACAACGCAACAAAAACAGTAAATACATTTAAACTTTTTTGAAAAAAGAAGCAACAATGGTCAGTAGCTGTGTTTTGTGCGAATAGTCCCAAGGCAGCACAACGTGCTGAGTTCTGGACGGCACCCAGGTGATGTTACCTGGGTGCCGCACTGGTTTTTGGTATCCTACAATGCAGCTCCGAAAAATGGCGTGGGGCGTCCCGGGGGTGCGGGGGGAGGCCTCGTCAGTAGCGGTCTGTTGTGCGAATAGTCCCAAGGCAGCAGAACGCGCTGAGATGTGGATAGCACCCAGGTGATGTCCAGTAAGTTGCCGCATTGGTTTTGGTATTGTACAATGCTGCTCCGAAAAACGGCGTTAGGCGCCCGGGGGGGGGGGGGGGGGGGGGGGGGGAGGCGGCGGCGTGAACGGGCCTCCCCAGGTGGAGGCTCGTCTGCTGTAGTGGGGCGCCCCTTTACCGTTTCAGTTGCCATTCCGCCCGCTTTTGTTACACTGTGCCAAAATCCGCCATTCAGCTGAGTTGCGCCCACTCTTGCGGTTCAGCGATAGGCGGCTGCCACAGGACTCTCAAAATGGCGGCAGGCTCTTTCCTTTTTGGGCCTGGTCCATTAAAATGGCCCTATGGCCCTGGGACACCTTGGAACTCGGACGCTTGTCTGCTAGGTCTTGGACCCCATTCTCGAAAGCGTCCCCTCAGCCTTGAAGATTCTACAAAAGTCTTGGGGGCCCCCCGACTCCTGCAGGCTTCCGGTGGGGAGCGGCTGCCATGATTGCTCGCGGAATGACCACGACGGAGCCACGAGATGGTGGTGCTTTCATGCTGACGCCAGCTTCAGTCTGAAACATCCAGAAACAATAATAAATAATAATAATAATAAAGGAGTTTGTAAAGCGCCTGGTGACGCCATCCCGGCGTATCCCCGCGCTGTGGAGAGAGTAGCAAGAGAGAGGGCGAAATTAAAGGGTATACAGGTAGGTTTTTAAGAGTTTCCTGAAAATTGTTTCTGTTCCAGCTAGTCTGATGTTCATGGGGAGGGAATTCCAGTTTTTTGCCGCCAACACACGAAAGGATCGTCCTCCCATCCTGGCCTTCCTTATACGAGGAATTTTGAGGAGACCAGTTCCCCTAGAGCGAAGTGCTTTATTTGGCTCATAGGGTATGGCTAGGTCCTTGAGGTATTCAGGGGCTTTCATAGAGTTAATCCTGTAGCATATGAGCAGTGCTTTGAAGAGGATCCTTTTTTTTATAGGAAGCCAATGGAGAGCATCCAAGGTGGGTTTAGAAGGAGCTCTTTTGGGTAGCCTAAGGACTAACCGTGCTGCCTTATTTTGTAGGACTTGTAGCTTTTTCATATTCTTTTCTGTTGTCCCTAGAAGTAGCACATTTCCGTAATCAATACGGGAGGTGACTAGTACTTGGGTCAGGGTGCGTCTGGCCTCTAGAGGAAGGAGGTCCAGAGTTCGATTTAAGGTTTTTAGCACCCCAAAGCACTTCCCTACTACTTTGTGGACGTGGCTGTCAAAGGAGAGTTTGGGATCAACCCAGACCCCCAAATTCTTGGCTTCCTTGCCAGGGGTAGGTAAAGGTCCCAGACAAGGGGGCCACCAATCCTGAGTCCAGCTGGTATCGCTACCACCTATCACAAGAACCTCTGTTTTGGAGCCATTGAGTTTCAGGCAGTGTTGGTTCATCCAACCTGCCAGCTCCTGCATGCAGCTTTTGAAGTTGGTTGCAGCTAAGGTAGGGGCTTGGGATAGCGAGATGAGCAGTTGGGTATCGTCGGTGTAGGATACTAATTTTATGCCGTACGATTGTACCACATCTGCCAGTGGGGCCATATAGAGATTGAACAGGGTGGGGCTCAGGGCGGAGCCCTGAGGGACCCCCTGTTCCAGAGCAATGCTATCTGAGAGGAATGTACCTCTTTGGACCTGAAAGCTGCGGCCTAAAAGGAAAGCTTTAAGCCAACCTAGTGCTGTCTTGATGACCCCAGCTTTGTTTAGACACTGTAGCAAGATGGAGTGTGCTACAGTGTCAAACGCAGCACTGAGGTCCAGCATGATGAGTGCCATTGTGTGACCCTCGTCAGCTCCTGCCCGAAGAGTTTCAGTCGCTCTTAGGAGGGCTGTCTCCGTAGAGTAGTTCGTTCTGAAACCAGATTGGGATCCATGCAGGGAATTATTGGTTTCTAAGTGGGCCATAAGTTGCTTGTTTGCAATTTTCTCGGCCACTTTCGCGAGGTAAGGAAGGAGGGAAATAGGTCGCAGATTTTCTAATGTATCCTGACTGACGTTAGGTTTCTTTTTAATGGGCAAAACTATAGCTTTTTTCCAATCCTCCGGAAGGCAAGCCGAGGAAAAGGATACTTGAATGACATGCCTGAAATAAGGTTCCAGTACTTGTAGGCTAGTGGTTAGAACTTTTGGAGGAGCTGGGTCACGGGGGGAGCCCGATTTAACGCTTTTGCAAATGTTTATAAGCGTTTCCGTGGGAGGTACCGAAAAGTGTTGGAGACACTGCTCCATAGGATCAATTTCTGAGCTTTCCTTAAAGTCGTGACCGGAAGTCAGGTGTCCAGAGAAATTAGCATAAATGGTGGTGATTTTCCCGGAGAAATACTGCGCTATTTTATTGCAGGTTTCCACCGAATTATTGCAGGATTGGTTGTCATTGGTAAGCACCGAAATTTCTTTGAAAATTTTGAAAAGCTCTTTAGAGGAGTTCTCAGCCTCCCCTATGCGGATTTTATAGTGGAGAGCTTTGGAGGAGCGGATTTTTTTATTATATTGTTTTTGTGCATTTTTGTACTGTGTTTTAATAGTAGGACAGAAATTGGTGCGCCATTCACGCTCCAATTTCTTGCATGCAGATTTAATAGCCTGAAATTCAGGCGTGTACCACGGGCTTGATTTCCTCGCAATGTTGGGGTTTTTCATTTTCCGAATAGGAGCGGTGCTGTCTAGGGCCTTTAAGATGTGATTCTGCAAGTGACTATAGGCTGTTTCACAGTCTGTGCCTCCCAGGGGACCTCCTATTTCGAGTAGCTTGTTAAAAGTCTCATGGGAACAAACAAGGTGGGGCTTTCTTCGTTTGGGAAAAAACAATGTTTTAATCCAATGAAAAGTGTTATTTTTAGGTCATATGATCAAGCCTTCCATCATTAGGAAACCAAAAGTAAAATGAACCAATGAAAAGTTTTATAAACAAGTCACATGACCTGTTATGCGGCATAGGGCTATAAAAAGCGTAGAAAATCCGTTGGCACGTGAGGCAGCGTCAGTAGCGGACCGATGTGCGAATAGGCCGAAGGCAGCACAACGCGCCGAGATCTGGATGGCACCGAGGTGGTGTCCAGCAAGTTGCCGCACTGGTGTGGCCATCCTACAATGCTGTGCCGAAAGTCGGCGTGGGGCGCCCCGTTGGCCTGTGAGGTCGACTCAGTCAGTGGGGGCTGTTTGAGGATCTGACTGCATTGGAAAGCAATGTGATGCTGTGCGTCGCCCCCAAGATGGAGGCTCCTCGGCTGCAGTGGGGCGCCCCTTGGTGTTTCACTCGCTATCCAGCTGAGTTGCGTCCGCACTTGCGGCTACAGTAGGCTGAAGGCAGCACAACGCGCCGAGATCTAGATGGCACCGAGGTGGTGTCCAGCAAGTTGCCGCACTGGTGTGGCCATCCTACAATGCTGCGCCGAAAGTCGGCGTGGGGTGCCCGAAGGGAGGGGGGGGGGGGAGGTGGCGCAAATGAGCCTCTCCCGCCTCTCCAGGTGGAGGCACTTCATCTGCAGTGGGGCGCCGAGATCCGGATGGCACCGAGGTGGTGTCCAGCAAGTTGCCGCACTGGTGTGGCCATCCTACAATGCTGCGCCGAAAGTCGGCGTGGGGTGCCCGAAGGGGGGGGGGGGAGGCGGCGCAAACGAGCCTCTCCCGCCTCTCCAGGTTGAGGCACTTCATCTGCAGTGGGGCGCCGTCTAGCTGAGTTTCGCCCGCTCTTGCTGCTACAGCGACAGGCGGCTGCAACAGGACTCTCAAAATGGCGGCCTGTTCTTTGGATTTGGGCCTGGTCCACTAAAATGGCCCTGGGACACCTTAGAACTCGGACGCTCGAATTTTTTTCCTTTCCTCCACATGCAAAAAAGGTAAATGCCCGGTACGTTACCTGCCTCATCTGCCACGATGTACTCTCCAGAGGAATTATAGTGCTGCACAAATGAGAGATTTGGTGGACAACCCCGACCTGTCAGTACATCCACCAATGAAGTGGCACTGACAGCATCAGAGGCAAGGGAAACGGTCCCAAATATTCAGAAGAACTTTGGAAAGATTAAAATGACATGTTTAGATTGTGGCAAATTAATTTCATGTGGACAGATGAGTGTTACTCTAATAAATAGAGCTTATGAACATCATCATAGTCGATGGTTGGTGGAGACATTTTGACTATATCCTGGACCTGCCCGGCCTCGCCCAAAATGGCGCCGGAATAAATGGGACTCGTAACACCTCGTTGTGTACTGGTTGCACAACCTTGATATCACGAGATACGTATGCAGTTTTGAAGCACATGGCGGGCGGGACAAGAATGGATTGAATATTTCGACATCCCTATTGATATTAAGTTCTGATGTGTTATTGATTACTGTACTATTGAAAGTTCGAATTAACGTCACCCATGGTACTTGCCCGCAAATGTATATCTAGATAATTTTATTGTAAGTGGCCCTGTCGTATTTTAATTATAAAATGTACGTTCACCTATTCCGCAGCTGTTAGACACCTTAGTTCTTGCAACCTAATGGCCCGCTCATTACGTTCCTCTACAGTGTAAATGTCTCCTCATCATATACGATTCCAGTTTGCTCCGTGGCCGGCCCACGTGGTTATAGGCCCGTATTTGTATACTGACATTTTCACAATAAAGGTTTTTAAAACAAAACATGGTAGTAGTATTTACATTGGTTTCGTTTTGAATAATAGTCACTGTTTTCGAATCAGTAAAAGGCAAGTGAAATAAAGCAGTCCAATTACATGACGGATAAAAGGTATAATTCGCAGGAACGCAGTAAAGATAAATGGTCAAGGGCTGTTGTGTTTTCTACTCCTGCAACATAAAGTGATCGATAAGAATCTGATATTCAGGCGTATCGGCGACTAAGACAGCAGGCCGAGCCTCTTTTGCTCAACGGCTCCGTCATGGGACGAAGAAACGCCCTTTTTCTCGAAAAAGGAATATATTTTACTTGCAGGACAGTTGTAAATTTTCCGGGAAAGTACATTAGCCTGGAACATTATAACATATATGTTTAAGAAAAAATAATGTTCGAAAGCAATAAAAAGCGTAATTTTTAGGTCATATGACCAAGCCTTTCATCATTAGAATAACAAAAGTAAAATGAACCAATGAAAAGTTTTATTAACAAGTCACATGACCTGTTATGCTTACGTTACGTGGTGCGCGCCGCGCCCCGGATCGCTTCCGGGAAGCTGCGGTTCGCGCACTGGAGCACTTCCGGATGCGCTAACGCGGCGCGTCATATGACGCATTACGCGACAACGCAGGTCCAGAATATAGTCAAAATGTCTCCACCAACCAGCGGTCGGAACACAACCCCTTTCAGCAGGCTAAATAGTTCTGTTAAATGACAACAGAAGGGACAGGCAACAAGAACCATCAGTCAAAGAGGGGAGGGCAAGTTCTTCTCTACCGGGTCACGTTGGGGCGCTACCGGAACTGATCGAATTGGTAGTCTACAGTGTTTCTGGATGTTTCAGACTAAAGCTGGCGTCAGCATGAGAGCACCACCATCTCGTAGCTCCGTCGTGGCCATTCCAGGAGCAATTATGGCAGCCGCTCCCCACCAGAAGCCTCCGGGAGTCGGGGGCCCCCAAGACTTTTGTAGAATCTTCAAGGCTGAGGGGACGCTTTCGAGAATGGAGCCCAAGCCCTAGCAGACAAGCGTCCGAGTTCCAAGGTGTCCCAGGGCCATTTTAGTGGACCACGCCCAAATCTGAAGAGCCAGCCGCCATTTTGAGAGTCCTGTGGCAGCCGCCTATCGCTCCACCGCAAGAGTGGGAGCAAACTCAACTACATGGTGAGCGAGACGCTGTAGCCGCAAGAGCGGGCGCAACTCAGCTGATTGCGTAAAGCGCTGGAGTGTAGCTGAGAAACCTCCACCTTGGGAGGCGGGGGAGGCTCGTTCGCGCCGCCTCTCCCTTTCAGTGCACCCCACGCCGTTTCCTGGCGCAGGAATATGTGATGGTCGGACTAGGGCACCGCAGGACGTGTCTTCAGGTCAAACGGATTGTGGGACAAGGTCCACAATGGAAGAGTCACCAAAAGGCAAAAAGTTCCGCTTGACCCCGGGAGCCGGCCGCCTTTGTCGGGGGTGATCTCAGGCCACACCAGGGCAACAAGACTTGGGGAGGGGTCCAGAGCCAAGCGCCACCTCCGAGTCCGCGCCATCACACCGCCCCTCGGGGGCCTCCGTCAAGCGGTTCAGGGAGGCACCGCATCACATTGTTTTCAAATGCAGTCAGGTCCAAAAACGGCCCCCACTTACTTTGAGAATAGTGAAGCTGCAGCAGGTGCAAATAAGCTTCAGACAGTGTTACAAGCGCTGCTCAAAACTCTGAACTATTGATGCTTGACTGAGGCCAAGGAGATCAGAGTGCATGAGTTTCATGCTCGATCGATTGAGCTAGCCGGATCGGGCAACAAAAAGTATAAAATAGTTGGTAAATAGTTATTTAAAAGCGCTCTGATATCTGCAAAGATCTTGTTCGCGCTATATAAAACTTTCAAAATAAATAAATAAATAAATAAATAAAATGTTTTACCCTGTTACTTTGCTGGTGTGTTGTATATATTCATAATATTTGCATACAGTTTATCGTTATTTTGGGCGGGGTGGGTGGCGGAGCCGAGCTGTCTTGCAGCCATCATGGTGTGGAGCTCAGTTCATCTCACTAGTTTCGTATTTCTCATGAGGGGTTGTTTCTAATGTTTCTATTTTAGCGAGGTCAAAAAGAGATCCCATTTGTGGCCTACTGATTTTGCTCGATTCCTTTTGTTTTTTTAAACGATTTCTCACTATCTGCAAAGACTAAACAGAGTATTGCGACTCTGTGCTTGTTTGTAAATAGAGAATGAACCAAAGAGAACCAATTCTAAAACAGTAAATGCTTGGATAACAATCAATCAAATGGAGAGAGATGCAGGCACGATGGATTAGAACGGGGGCAAAGGCCTGCGTTCCCTACCCTTCACTATCTGCAAAGAGAGAATACTCCTAAAAGAAAAGAAGGGGGGGGCAGCGTTCAAAGCACATCAGCGTGCATAAACACGAAAATGTTTTTACCTACCACGTACTTCACATTTTAAAGCTTTTGATATTTGCTATTAAAAAACCATTGAAATTCACTGAAAAAACCATAGGTTATAGACCATATATAGTTAGGAATTAGCATTTACAAAACCTTGAAAATTCACTGAAAAAACTATAGGTTATAGACCATATATAGTTAGGGATTAGCATTTACAAAACCTTATTTTACTCGCACAAAACCATTGAAATTCGCATATATAGTTAGTTGCGCTAACTATATATCGCGCACCCGCAATCCACTGCTGATGATGTCACATATTACATCATTCATGACATGGTCAGTGACATCACTGATGACATCACTGATGACAACATCCAGTGACTGTATGTTTCTGTAAAGTTAAAATATGTCTTACATATTGAAGAATGAGTGGATGTATAAGTGTCTGGATGAAGGATTTAGTAGGTGCATGACTGACTGTATGAGAGAGTGATTAAATGTGTCTCACTGAGTGCATGGGTTAGTGACTAAATTGTCTTAATTTGTGCATCATTATATCTGTTGTTCTATAAACTGCTGCATGTGTTGATCAGTAGCTATATGAGTAACAATATGGGTTGATTGGTTGCCCGAGTATTTGTGTGGGAGAGTGAGTGTGTGTGTGGGGGTGGCTGGGAGGTGTGTGACTCTGTGCATACATGTGTGAACAGTTGATTCACTAGATCTATGGGTTCAAAACTGCATGTGGAAACAGCTGTATGGGTGGTTGACTGTGTACGAGTGTATTGGTGAGTGAATGGATATGTCAGTGCGACATGTCAAAGTAAGTACATATGTAAAACAGTACATGTGAGAGTTCACATACATAAATTAATGTGTATAAGAGCCAGTGAATGTGTGAGTGGCTGCATGGATCATTGAAAACTTGTATCAGTGATTGTATAAGAGTAAATATGTGTTAGTATATGTTTGAATAAGTAAGGTGTGTATAACTGTATAGTTGAGGAAATGGAGGTGTGATTGATTCAGTGCATGACTGACTAGGTGTGTGAGTAACTCCATGGATAAGTGACAGTCTGTGAGTGTCTGTTTACTCTGAGTGTATCTAAGGTTATATTAGAGTCTGAAGAGGTTGATCGTATTATCACATGATTGATGTCATCAGTGATGTCATCAGTGATGTCACTGACCATGTCATGAATGATGTAATATGTGACATCATCAGCAGTTGTTTGCGGGTGCGCGATATATAGTTAGCGCAACTAACTATATATGCGAATTTCAATGGTTTTGTGCGAGTAAAATAAGGTTTTGTAAATGCTAATCCCTAACTATATATGGTCTATAACCTATGGTTTTTTCTGTGAATTTTCAAGGTTTTGTAAATGCTAATTCCTAACTGTAGGAAGGGGGAGTCTCTAGTTGGCGCAGTGCAGCACTAGCGACAAGCAGGGACTCTCCTTTCCCAGTCAGGGCTGAGGGTTACCTTCAAGACAACCTCTGCTTACCCTCTAGGTAGTGTGGCTTAAGCAGTCTTAGGCTAATCTCTGGGGCACATAGGGTTAAACATTTGCAATATTACACCATCACAACCAACCCACCACACAATGACACCAAACTGTATTTGTAAAAATATATATTCTTTATATAATTTCAAGCAGGCTTGTAAATACAGTTGTCAAACTTTCAATAGCGGTTCCAGTTTACTTAGTTTCAAGTTGCCACAGTTCTTTCTTAGCAATAAGCAATCTTTTGGGCCTTCTGCCCAGGTTCAGCAAGGTTCAGGGTCTTGTAGCGCCTCAATGCGCTTTCCGCTGTCTCCGCTCGCTTCAGAGAGGAGATCGGGCCCGGCCGGCCAAAGCTCACGCTTCCCGCGTGGGCCTCGAGGGTCAGGAGCAGTGCGAGCCTCGGTTTCAGAGGCGGCTCGCGCTATGAAGCTGACAGCGCGGTGCGAGCTCGGGTGAGGACGCTCGCACCGTGAGGACACAAGCAAAGTACCTTTGACTTCTGAAGCGGACGGCTTCAAGGGGAGCTGTCCCACGTCGCGTTGCTTCCCGGGCGGGCGGCGGTGCTCGATGGGATCACGGGCTCTTCCGAAAAGGGTCCACTTCGTTCTCCGAAGGGGAGAGGCCGCTGCAGGCGGGGCTGAGGGGGGTGCGCCTCACGAAGCGCGGTGCACAGTTCCGAAGAGGCCCGGCAGCAAGTCACTTCCAAGCTGCGGGGGCCAGGGGGTCTCAGCGCCCAAGTTACGAAGGGCACAATCTTGGCAGTGCCGGTCTTTGCGGGGCAGCCTGTACCTCGGGGGTCACACAGGCGGCGATGCTTGGACCGGGCAGGTCCTCCCTTTCCTTTGTTAGCGCGGCACGGCGCGGACAGTCGCGGTGCTCGGACCAGCGTGGGGCCGGTCATCACTTTGCAGCTGGCACACGATCAGGCCACAGTCACGGTGGTCGGGGGAGGGACACGGCTGCACGAATTGTCAGAGAGCGTGGCGGCAGGCACAGCGCTCTCAGGTCTTCCTCACTCGGCGCTGTAGAGACACACAGCACACGCTAGCAGCAGCTTCCTTCAGAGGGGTAGCGCCCACTGTTCCTGGGGCGCTGGTCAGGGGGCAAGTTCACAGGCAAGCCCTTGGAGATCTTTCAGCAGAGTTTGGCACAAAGTTAATTAAAAGCAAAAGTCTCTTGTAGTCTTTTCTTTCCTCTCCTTCTGCAGCAAGGCACCAGACACAGGCCAGAGACAGCACTCCTCCTTGTCCTTCCAGGTCCTTCTCTTCGGGCAGAGTTTCTTCTGTAGCGCAAACAGGATCTAATTTACAAGGAGCAGGGCTCCTACTTTTATACCCAGTTTCTTTTGTTCTTACAGGCCAGGGGGGCCTCTGCATAACCGTTCTCAGTTCCTGAGCACTTGTGGTGGGAACTTCTGCTTCTGCATTCAGTGTGAGGGCAGGCACATCAGCCGCTCCCCAGGGGGGCGGAGCCGGCATTGTGAAGACAGGGGCAGCTTGAGCACTTTGTTGACAAGCTTCGGTCCTTCCTGGGCCAGGTGCAGGCTGAGTCATCAGTCGCTCCCCAGGGGGGCGGAGCCAGCATTGTGGAGGCAGAGCACATCCTGATGCATCACTCAGGGGAAACTCCCACCACCCACTAAGTAGTCATCTTGCTATTCACAACCTGTCAACTCCCAGCCCTGTCACTCACACACTCAGACAGTCAGATACACACAAGAGCAGAGGCGGGCTGAAATGGTTAGACAAGCAAATGCTAACTTTCTAAAAGTAGCATTTGCAAACCCAGGATATTAAAATAAACTTTACTAAAAGAAGTATTTTATTATTCTGAGTTCAGGCATACTAAACATTAATTTCTACCATGTTCCCTGAGCCTGCTGGGATTATAGAGTGTAATAATTCCAGCAGCCCATTCTGGCCTAAAGGGAGCAGGTAGCCTTACAATAGTGAAAAACGAATTTGGTTGTAATTCACTACTAGGACATGCCACACACATCAGGGTTTGTCCTACCTTACACTTACAATGCACCCTGCCCGCAGGCCTACCATAGGGGTGACTAATATGAAGTTAAGGGAAGGTTTAGGGCTGGCAAGTGGGTGAACTTGCCCAGCCAGCATGACAGTACCAGTCTGCACGAAGGTTCTGCAATGGCAGACCCTAGACACATTTTAAGGCTGCTTCTCTGGGTGGCGCAACCAGCGCTGCAGGCCCACTAGCAGTATTGGCATTTACAAGCCCTGGCACTCCTGGTGCACTTTACTAGGGACTAACAGTAAATCCAATGAACCAATCATGGACATCAATCACATGTACAATTTTCAGTAGGGAGCACTTTCACTGCGGCACGGGTTTTCCGTGGCGCAGTGCCCTGAGTAGCGGAAAACCAGCAAAACATCTGAGGCACACCAGCAAAAAGTGGAATGGAAACTCACGCCAAGGTGCCAGGTCTAACACGTGTCCCCTCCAGCTGAAATGTGGGGGGAACTACCCTTCCCCAGGGAGTTCTACATCACTAAGGCGGAAAAATCTGGACAGACCATCAGCATTGGCGTGATCTGTGCCAGGGCGGTGTTCCACCGTGAAGTCCATACTCTGTAGAGAAATGGACCACCTCAACAGTTTCGGGTTCTCACCCCTCATTTGCATCAACCATCTGAGGGGCCTGTGGTCCGTCTGAACTCGGAAGTGAGACCCAAACAGGTAGGGTCTTAGCTTCTTCAGCGCCCAGACCACAGCAAATACTTCTCGCTCTATTGCACTCCACCTACTTTCCTGTGGAAGTAACCTCCTACTGATTAAGGCTACGGGTTGGTCCCAGCCCTCCTCAGTCATCTGTGAGAGAACAGCCCCTACACCATGCTCTGAAGCGTCTGTTTGCACTATGAATTCCTTGGAGAAATCCGGAGCCAGGAGCACGGGCGCCGTGCACATGGCAGTCTTCAGGGTGTCAAAAGCCTTCTGACAGGTGTCAGTCCAAATCACATTCTTGGGCTGCTTCTTCGAAGTCAGCTCTGTCAAGGGGGTCAGAATCGTGCCATAGCCCTTGACAAACCTCCTGTAATACCCAGTGAGCCCCA
Organism: Lissotriton vulgaris; assembly: GCF_964263255.1. Lineage (NCBI taxonomy): Eukaryota > Metazoa > Chordata > Amphibia > Caudata > Salamandridae > Lissotriton > Lissotriton vulgaris. The sequence goes on along the minus strand of NC_141693.1, from coordinate 1,889,089,440 downwards.
GGAAGGCTCTCACTGCAGTCTGGGTCTTGGGGGGTTCCCAAGCCAGGATGGTCTCAATTTTGGGTTGCAAGGGTGCCACCTTGCCACTCCCCACTTGGTGTCCCAAGTACACCACTGAACTTTGCCCAATCTGGCACTTGCTTGCCTTGATTGTGAGGCCTGCTCTGCGCAGGGCCATCAACACTTCCCAGAGGTGTCGCAGGTGTTCTGGCCAGGTGCCACTGAACACCGCGATGTCATCCAGGTAGGCGGCACTGAACTCATCCAGCCCAGCCAACACCTGGTTGACCAATCTCTGGAAGGTGGCAGGGGCATTCTTCATTCCAAATGGCATAACCCGGAACTGGAAATGCCCATCTGGTGTAGAGAATGCTGACCTCTTCTTTGCCCCATCGGTCAAGGCGATCTGCCAGTACCCAGACGTTAAATCAAACATGCTGAGGAACCGGGCAGCCCCTAGCCGATCAATGAGCTCATCAGCTCTGGGGATGGGGTGCGCGTCAGTCTTGGTGACTGAATTGAGTCCTCTGTAGTCCACACAGAACCAGAGTTCAGGTGTGGCTCCCCGCGCAGCAGCCTTTGGGACCAAGACCACGGGGCTGGACCAAGGACTGCTGGAAGATTCAACCACCCCAAGGGCAAGCATCTTGGAGACCTCCTCCTTGATGCAGGCCCTGACCCTGTCAGTCACTCTGTAAGCCTTATGCTTCACAGGTAAGCTGTCTCCCGTGTCCACATCATGGACGCACCAATCTGTGACACTAGGAACCAGGGAGAACAGATCTGGAAACTGCCCCAGCAACTGGCGGCAGTCTTCCTGTTGTTCAGGGGTCAGGGTGGGTGAGAGGTTAACTCCATCCACTGACCCGTCTTTCTCTCAGGCCACTAAGAGGTCAGGAAGAGGCTCAGACTCCTCTTCCATTCCATCATCAGTGGCCAACAACATGCCCACTTCGGACCTTTGCAAGTGGGGCTTGAGGCGGTTAACATGTAGGACCCTCAAAGGGTTCCTGGGCGTCTTCATGTCCACCAAGTATGTCACTGGGCTCTTGCGCTCCACAACCTCAAATGGACCTGTCCACTTATCCTGAAGTGCACAGGGTTCCACTGGGGCCAAGACATACACCTCTTGTCCAGGCTGAAGCTCGACCAGAGTGGCATTCTGGTCGTACCACCGCTTCATCTCCTCCTGGCTGGCTTCCAGATTTGCCTCAGCAAGTTGTCTGAAGCGCCTGGTTTGGTTTCTGAAGGCCAGCATGTAGCTATATACATTCTGGGGAGGTTTCCTGGGAGATTGCTCCCAGCCTTCCTTTACCAAACTCAGTGGTCCTCTCACGGGGTGACCATACAGCAGTTCAAAGGGGCTGAACCCTAGGGACTTCTGTGGCACCTCGCGGTATGCAAAGAGCAGGCATGGCAAGAGGACGTCCCACTTACGCCTCATTGGACCTTCCAGGCCCATGATCATGCCCTTCAGGGTTCGGTTGAATCTCTCAACCAACCCGTTTCCTTGGGGATGGTAAGGTGTGGTGAACTTGTAGGTTACACCACACTCTTGCCAAAGGGACTTCATGTACTTGGATATGAAGTTGGTCCCCCTGTCGCTCACCACCTTAGAGGGAATCCTACTCGTGAGAAAATTCCCATCAGTGCACGCCCCACCACGGGGGCCGTCACTGTCCTCAGAGGGATGGCTTCAGGGTACCGGGTGGCATGATCCACCAAGACCAGGATGAACCTGTTGCCCATGGCTGTCTTGGGGTCCAGAGGCCCAACAATGTCAATACCCACTCGTTGGAATGGGGTACTGACCACAGGGAAGGGTTGGAGGGGAGCCTTGTTCTTCCCTCCGCTCTTCCCACTTGCCTGGCAAGTTGGACAGGTCCTACAATGAGCATCTGAGCTCTTGTGCATTTGGGGCCAGTAAAAGTGGGTGACAAGCCTGTCATAGGTCTTGTCCATCCCCAAATGTCCTGCTAAAGGCACATCGTGAGCCAGTCCCAGTAGGAAGGCTCTGAACTTCTGGGGTACCACCAGCACACGGGCTGACCCAGGTTCAGCAGCCTTAGGCTCTGAATACAGGAGGTCATTCTCCCAGTACACATAATGTGTTTTGGCCTGAACACCATTGGCCTGGTCTGCAGCCTGCTGCCGCATACCCACGAGAGAAGGGCATTCTTTCTGCTCCCTGCAGAATTCCTCCCTGGAGGGGCCTCCTTCTTGCTGCCAATGGGTCAGCTCAGGCAGGTCCCCCATTTCGGCAATCTGTTCCCCTGTAGGCTCCAGGGCATCCCCCTCAAGGCCTGTTTCCTCCTGGACCGTGGGAACTTCAGGGGCCGGTTTCCCGCGCCCCCTGCGCCTTCTCCCTAAGGCCGGTTCCTGGGCCTCTCCTTCAGGCCCCAGGATCTCTTGATCACCCCTACTGGCTGCCATCGACCGGGTGGTCACGCACGCCCAGTCAGGTAGACCCACCATCTTCAGGTGAGTCGTCTTCTCCACCTTTTCCCAAGGGGAGTGCTCCAAGTCATTCCCTAGCAAACAGTCTACAGGCATGGCCGTTCTCACACAAACCTGCAGAGTACCAGAGACCCCCACCCCACTCGAAGGGAACTTGAGCCATCAGACACTGACTCTCTGAATTATCAGCATTGATAACCCTACAGTAGGCATGGGGTACAACCTGCTCTTGAGACACCAGGTGCTGCCTCACTGCAGTCACACTGGCTCCTGTATCTCTAAGAGCCTCAGCTTCCCTACAATTGATGGTCACCACCTGCCCATATTTCTTAGTGTTAGAGGGCAGGTAGTTTGTAGGGACCATCTCACTGTCTCCTAGAGAGACTAGGGTCATCTGAACAGGATCTCCACCCCCCGGGACCATCACTTCTTCTCCTAAGTGAACACTAGTCACTTGTCGGGGCGGAGCACCAGTGGGTGCTGGTTTTCCAAACAGGCGACACTTGGGGTCACTGGATATGTGCCCCAGGTCACCACATTTGAAACAATTGAAGGGCCCCTTTGGAACAGGTCTACCTGTCGGGGCCCCATTCTGCTTTGGGGGTGGGGGAGGCTGAGAACCTTTCTGCTGGTCCCCTTGGGGATTACTTTGGGGGCCTTTTTGGAACCCTTTCTGTTTTCCCTTGTCCCCCCCACTCTTCTGCTGGGGACCCTGCCCACTCTTGGTGGAGTCTCCCACTGGACCCTTGTGGACCCTGGTGCTGAGCCAGCGGTCCGCCTCCTCAGCAAGCTTCCTCGGGTTGGACAGCTTGCTATCAATCAGGTGCTGGCGTAACTCAGGAAAACAGTGATCAGACAAGTGCTCCCATGCAATTAAATCAAAGAGACCTTGAAAATCATTCACTTTGCTACCCTTCACCCAACCATCCAGTGCTCTGCAAAAAAAAGTCACATACTCCACATACGTATTCCCAGGCCGCTTAGTACACCCCCTAAACTTCTGTCTATACATTTCAGGGGTAAGCCCATACCTGTTCATTAAAGCTTCTTTCATGTGGGAATAGGATCTCTGGTTTTCAGTGGGCAAATCTAGCAGGGTGTCCCGCCCTTCGCTAAGGAACCTTCCCCACAACCCCGCTCCCCAATCCTTGTCAGGGACCCGGTGGGAGGACATGGCTACCTCATATGCCCTAAACCACTGTCCTATGTCATCCCCCTTAAAGAACTCTTTTACTACATCTTTGGGGATGTGCACTCTTGACTCTACCTGCACCGGCGTTGTGCTGCCACCAGAGGGAGGATGATCCAAGCTTTTCACTTTTAGACTCATCTCCCTCATTTTCACCTCATAATCCATTTGGTGTTTTCGCTCTTCCAGAGCCAGTCTTTTGCTCTCAAGCTCCAGTTGGCTCTTTACATTTAATTCTGCCAGCTTCATTTCATGATCCCTGGTTTCTTTCCTGTCTGCCAGCTCCTCTGGCGACAGGCTTCTGCCAAAGCTATGCACGCTGTCTGGTTTTTCAAGATTCACCAGATCCCCAGGTGCATTCTGAGCCTCAGGTGCCTCCCTAGATTCGATCCAGGCTTTCATGGCCTTGTAGAGCTCTGGTTTGTTCCTGCACCCTGCGTGTGGAACCTTGAGGTTCTTGCAAAAAAAACTTCAGCTCATTCTTTGTGTAGTTGTCCAGCTTTGATGCATCCCATTCAGGCTCCGCCGCACCAGAGGCTATGGATTCTCCTCCATCATTGCTGTTTGTGCCAGGCATGATTTCAACACCAGGGATCTTCTTCTTGGCAAAATTAAAAACAAAGTCTGTGGCTAAGTTACTGGACTGTAATCACTATGCAATGGTCAGTAGCTAAGGCAAAACACTGCAAATGTAAATTCGCGATCCTCACCGCTGCGTCCAATGTAGGAAGGGGGAGTCTCTAGTTGGCGCAGTGCAGCACTAGCGACAAGCAGGGACTCTCCTTTCACCATCAGGGCTGAGGGTTACCTTCAAGACAACCTCTGCTTACCCTCTAGGTAGTGTGGCTTAAGCAGTCTTAGGCTAATCTCTGGGGCACATAGGGTTAAACATTTGCAATATTACACCATCACAACCAACCCACCACACAATGACACCAAACTGTATTTGTAAAAATATATATTCTTTATATAATTTCAAGCAGGCTTGTAAATACAGTTGTCAAACTTTCAATAGCGGTTCCAGTTTACTTAGTTTCAAGTTGCCACAGTTCTTTCTTAGCAATAAGCAATCTTTTGGGCCTTCTGCCCAGGTTCAGCAAGGTTCAGGGTCTTGTAGCGCCTCAATGCGCTTTCCGCTGTCTCCCCTCGCTTCAGAGAGGAGATCGAGCCCGGCCGGCCAAAGCTCACGCTTCCCGCGTGGGCCTCGAGGGTCAGGAGCAGTGCGAGCCTCGGTTTCAGAGG